>NC_067400.1:217140247-218422747 GCF_016432865.1 Antechinus flavipes
AAGATTCTTTAGGGAAATTGGTTTATACTTTTTTCTGTTTTAGCTCTTCCTTGTTTGAATTTCAGCACTATATTTGCATCATAAAAGGAGTTTGGTAGGATTCCATCTGTTTTTCTAAATACTTTTTATAGAATTGGAATTACTTGACTTCCGGTTAAGATGGCGGAGAGGAGGCACACAGCTGCATAAGCTCCACGCTTTCTCTCACTATCCATTTCATTACAAGCCTCTGAATTAATGCTTGACTGAAAAAAACCCACATATAGTTACCAAGAGAAGCCATCCTTGAGATCCGCCAAGAAAGGTCTGTTTTTACTGGAGGGCTGGGATGGTTTTAGATCAGGCGCAGGAGGTGGGCAGCGGCAGTGAGAGCACGGGAGCAGACTGGAGAGGGGGTGGGGAGCGATCACAGCCATCTCTGCGGGGAGAGCTTCGCTACAGGTTTGGATACTTTGCTCCGGCAGCAAGTCAGCACCCAGCAGAGAAGCTAAGAACACCGGGGCTGAAGAATACAACCTCAAACAGCTGGAGTCTCTCGGGACCTGGCCGCTCCCCCCTTCCTCCCCTCCCCCCCCCCAGTGACTCAGCCCGCTCTGGGACCTCAGAGCGCAGGCGCACACAGTCCTGCTAGTGCCTCACTGCTGCCCCCTGCAGTCTGTAGAGGAAGCTCCATAACATACCCAGCCCCTCCCCCCTCCCCCCAAAGAAAGACTCCAGTTTTTTCTGTTTTTCTTTGGTAGTTTGTCTTTGATTATTAGACAGAATAAGCAAGAAACTGAAGAGGACTTTGACCCTTGACAGCTTCTATACAGATAGAGAGCAGACTCTAAATCCTGAGGAGACTAAAAACAGACAGTCCCCAGGTAAATCCCCAACGGAGGAGATCATCTGTTCCTCAGCACAGATGAACCTCATAGAAGTAATTAAAAAGGCTCTCACAAGGGAGCTAGAAGAAAAATGGGGAAAGCAGAGTGAGGCTTGGCAAAAGGAGAGGGAAGCTTGGGAAAAGGAGAGGGAGGCTTGGCAAAAGAGCCTGGAGAAAGTTAAAGAGAGAGTGGATAAAGAAGTAAAATCCCAATTATAGCAATATAATGTTTGACAAACCCAAAGCCCCTAACTTCTGGGAAAAGAATTCATTATTTGATAAAAACTGCTGGGATAATTGGAAATTAGTATGGCAGAAATTAGGCATGGACCCACACTTAACACCATATACCAAGATAAGATCAAAATGGGTCTATGACCTAGGCATAAAGAACGAGATTATAAATAAATTAGAGGAACATAGAATAGTTTATCTCTCAGACTTGTGGAGGAGAAAGAAATTTGTGACCAAAGATGAACTAGAGACCATTACTGATCACAAAATAGAAAATTTCGATTACATCAAATTAAAAAGCCTTTGTACAAATAAAACTAATGCAAACAAGATTAGAAGGGAAGCAACAAACTGGGAAAACATTTTCACAGTTAAAGGTTCTGATAAAGGCCTCATTTCCAAAATATATAGAGAACTGACTCAAATTTATAAGAAATCAAGCCATTCTCCAATTGATAAATGGTCAAAGGAAATGAACAGACAATTTTCAGAGGATGAAATTGAAACTATTACCACTCATATGAAAGAGTGTTCCAAATCATTATTGATCAGAGAAATGCAAATTAAGACAACTCTGAGATACCACTAAACACCTGTCAGATTGGCTAAGATGACAGGAAAAAATAATGATGAATGTTGGAGGGGATGCGGGAAAACTGGGACACTATTGCATTGTTGGTGGAGTTGTGAACGAATCCAACCATTCTGGAGAGCAATCTGGAATTATGCCAAAAAATTATCAAATTGTGCATACCCTTTGATCCAGCAGTGTTTCTATTGGGCTTATATCCCAAAGAAATACTAAAGAAGGGAAAGGGACCTGTATGTGCCAAAATGTTTGTAGCAGCCCTGTTTGTAGTGGCTAGAAACTGGAAAATGAATGGATGCCCATCAATTGGAGAATGGCTGGGTAAATTATGGTATATGAATGTTATGGAATATTATTGTTCTGTAAGAAATGACCAGCAGGATGAATACAGAGAGGACTGGCGAGACTTACATGAACTGATGCTAAGTGAAATGAGCAGAACCAGGAGATCATTATACACTTCGACAACGATATTGTATGAGGACATATTTTGATGGAAGGGGATTTCTTCGACAAAGAGATCTGAGTTTCAATTGATAAATGATGGACAAAAGCAGCTACACCCAAAGAAAGAACACTGGGAAACGAATGTGAACTATCTGCATTTTTGTTTTTCTTCCCGGGTTATTTATACCTTCTGAATCCAATTCTCCCTATGCAACAAGAGAACTGTTCGGTTCTGCAAACACATATTGTATCTAGGATATACTGCAACATATCCAACATATAAAGGACTGCTTGCCATCTAGGGGAGGGGGTGGAGGGAGGGAGGGAAAAAAAATTGGAACAGAAACGAGTGTCAATATAAAGTAATTATTAAATAAAAATTAAAAAAAAAAAAAAGAAGTAAAATCCTTGAAAAATAGGATTGGTGAACTGGAAAACAAAATTGGCGAAATGGAAAAAAATTCCACAGAACAAAAGAACTCAATGGGACAATTAGAAAAAGATTTTTAAAAAGTGAGTGAAGAAAATACTTCACTGAAAATCAGAATTGAACAAGTGGAATTGAATGACTCGAGGAGACAAGAAGAATCAGTCAAGCAAATCCAAAAAAATCAAACAATGGAAAAGAATGTGAAATACCTTCTGGGGAAGACAACAGACCTGGAAAACAGATCCAGGAGAGACAATCTGAGAATGATTGGACTTCCAGAAAAACATGATGAAAAAAAGAGCCTGGACACTATTTTCCAGGAAATTATCAAAGAGAACTGCCCAGAAGTCATAGGAACAGAGGAAAAAATAAACATTGAAAGGATTCATCGATCACCCACTGAAAGGGATCCTAAAATCAAAACACCAAGGAATATAGTGGCCAAATGCCAGAACCTTCAGACGAAGGAAAAAGTACTGCAAGCGGCTAGAAAAACCCAATTCAAGGAGCCACAATAAGGATCACCCAGGATCTGGCAGCATCCACATTAAAAGATCGAAGGGCCTGGAATATGATATTCCGAAAGGCTAAGGAACTTGGTATGCAACCAAAAATAACTTACCCAGCGAGAATGAACATCTTTTTCCAGGGAAGAAGATGGACATTCAACGAAGTAAGCGAATTTCATCTATTTCTGATGAAAAAGCCAGAACTTAACAAAAAGTTTGATCTACAAATATAGAACTCAAGAGAAATCTAAAAAGGTAAAGATTAATCTTGGGAACTATATTTTGACTATATAGATGTATAAAGAATACATGTATACCTTGTTCTAGAAATTGATGTGGAAAGGACATTGTACCAGAAAAAGGGTAAAGTGGGGGTAATACATCTCATGAAGAGGCATAGAAAACCTATTATATCTGAGAGAAAGAATGGAGGGGGATGAATATAGTGGGTATCTTACTGCCTTCAGAATTGGCTTTAAGTGAAAAATCTTAAGACATATTCAATCTATGGTGAAACTTCTCCCACCTCATTGAAAAGTGAGAAGGGAAAAGTGAAAAGGGAAGGAATAAGCTAAGTGGAAGGGAATACGGGAACTGGAAGGGAAAGGGGTAAGATAGGGGGAGGAACTCTAAGGCGGGGGGAGGGATACTAAAAAGGGAGAGGTGTGAGAAGCAAGTGGTGCTCACAAGCTTAATACTGGGAAGGGGGGAAAGGGGAAAGAAGGGAGAAAAGCATAAACCGGGGTTAACAAGATGGCAAGTAATACAGAATTGGTCATTCTAACCATAAATGTGAATGGGGTAAACTCCCCCATAAAGAGGAAGCAGTTAGCAGAATGGATTAAAAGCCAGAATCCTACAATATGTTGTTTACAGGAAACACACCTGAAGCGGGGAGATACATGCAGGTTAAAGGTAAAAGGTTGGAGCAAAATCTACTATGCTTGAGGTGAAGTCAAAAAAGCGGGTGTAGCCATCCTGATCTCAGATCAAGCTAAACCAAAAATTGATCTAATTAAAAGACATAAGGAAGGGCAATATATCTTGCTAAAGGGTAGCATGGATAATGAAGCACTATCTATATTAAACATATATGCACCAAGTGGGGTAGCATCTAAATTCTTAAAAGAGAAACTAAGAGAGCTGCAAGAAGAAATAGACAGTAAAACTATAATAGTGGGAGATCTTAACCTTGCACTCTCAGAATTAGATAAATCAAACCACAAAATAAATAAGAAAGAAGTCAAAGAGGTAAATAGAATATTAGAAAAGTTAGATATGATAGATCTCTGGAGAAAATGTAATGGAGACAGAAAGGAATACACTTTCTTTTCAGCAGTTCATGGAACCTACACAAAAATTGACCATATATTAGGACATAAAAACCTCAAACTCAAATGCAGTAAAACAGAAATAGTAAATGCATCCTTTTCAGACCACGATGCAATGAAAATTACATTCAACAAAAAACCAGGGGGAAGTAGACCAAAAAAATAATTGGAAATTAAATAATCTCATACTAAAGAATGATTGGGTGAAACAGCAAATCATAGACATAATTAATAACTTCACCCAAGAAAACGATAATAATGAGACATCATACCAAAATGTATGGGATGCAGCCAAAGCGGTAATAAGGGGAAATTTCATATCTCTAGAGGCCTATTTGTATAAAATAGAGAAAGAGAAGGTCAATGAATTGGGTTTGCAACTAAAAATGCTAGAAAAGGAACAAATTAAAAACCCCCAGTCAAACACTAAACTTGAAATTCTAAAAATAAAAGGAGAGATCAATAAAATTGAAAATAAAAAAAACTATTGAATTAATTAATAAAACTAAGAGTTGGTTCTATGAAAAAACCAACAAAATAGACAAACCCTTAGTCAATCTGATTAAAAAAAGGAAAGAGGAAAATCAAATTGTTAGTCTTAAAAATGAAAAGGGAGAACTCGCCACTAATGAAGAGGAAATTAGAGCAATAATTAGGAGTTACTTTGCCCAACTTTATGCCAATAAATTCGACAACTTAAAAGAAATAGAAAAATACCTCCAAAAATATAGCTTGCCCAAACTAACCGAGGAAGAAGTAAATATCCTAAACAGTCCCATCTCAGAAAAAGAAATAGAACAAACTATCAATCAACTCCCTAAGAAAAAATCCTCAGGACCAGATGGATTTACATGTGAATTCTACCAAACATTTAAAGAACAATTAACTCCAATGTTATATAAACTATTTGAAAAAATATGGATTGAAGGAGTCCTACCAAACTCCTTTTATGACACAGACATGGTACTGATACCTAAACCAGGTAGGCTGAAAACAAAGAAAGAAAATTATAGACCAATCTCCCTAATGAATATTGATGCTAAAATCTTAAATAAAATATTAGCAAAAAGATTATAGAAAATCGTCACCAGCATAATACACTATGACCAAGTAGGATTTATACCAGGAATGCAGGGCTGGTTCAATATTAGGAAAACTATTAGCATAATTGACTATATCAATAACCAACCAAACAAAAACCATATGATCATCTCAATAGATGCAGAAAAAGCATTTGATAAAATCCAACATCCATTCCTAATAAAAACACTTGAGAGCATAGGAATAAATGGACTTTTCATTAAAATAGTCAGGAGCATATATTTAAAACCATCAGTAAGCATCATATGCAATGGGGAAAAACTGGAACCTTTCCCAGTAAGATCTGGAGTGAAGCAAGGTTGCCCACTATCACCATTATTATTTAATATCGTATTAGAAACACTAGCCTCGGCAATAAGAGTCGAGAAAGATATTAAAGGAATTAGAGTAGGCAATGAGGAAACCAAACTATCACTCTTTGCAGATGATATGATGGTATACCTAGAGAACCCCAGAGATTCTACTAAAAAGCTATTGGAAATAATTCATAATTTTAGCAAAGTAGCTGGCTACAAAATAAATCCCCATAAATCCTCAGCATTTTTATACATCACCAACCATACCCAACAGCAAGAGATACAAAGAGAAATTCCATTCAGAATAACTGTTGATACCATAAAATATTTGGGAATCTATCTACCAAAAGAAAGTCAGGAATTATATGAGCAAAATTATAAAAAAGTCTCCACACAAATAAAGTCAGACTTAAATAATTGGAAAAATATTAAGTGCTCTTGGATCGGCCAAGCGAACATAATAAAGATGACAATACTCCCTAAACTAATCTATTTATTTAGTGCTATACCAATCAGACTTCCAAGAAAATATTTTAATGATCTAGAAAAAATAACAACAAAATTCATATGGAACAATAAAAAGTCGAGAATCTCAAGGGAATTAATGAAAAAAAAATCAAATGAAGGTGGCCTAGCTGTACCTGATCTAAAATTATATTATAAAGCAGCAGTCACCAAAACCATTTGGTATTGGCTAAGAAATAGATTAGTGGATCAATGGAAAAGGCTAGGTTCACAAGACAGAATAGTCAACTATAGCAATCTAGTGTTTGACAAACCCAAAGCCCCTAACTTCTGGGAAAAGAATTCATTATTTGATAAAAACTGCTGGGATAATTGGAAATTAGGATGGCAGAAATTAGGCATGGACCCACACTTAACACCATATACCAAGATAAGATCAAAATGGGTCCATGACCTAGGCATAAAGAAGGAGATTATAAATAAATTAGAGGAACATAGAATAGTTTATCTCTCAGACTTGTGGAGGAGAAAGAAATTTGTGACCAAAGATGAACTAGAGACCATTACTGATTACAAAATAGAAACTTTTGATTCCTTCAAATTAAAAAGCCTTTGTACAAATAAAACTAATGCAAACAAGATTAGAAGGGAAGCAACAAACTGGGAAAACATCTTCACAGTTAAAGGTTCTGATAAAGGCCTCATTTCCAAAATATATAGAGAATTGACTCAAATTTATAAGAAATCAAGCCATTCTCCAATTGATAAATGGTCAAAGGATATGAACAGACAATTTTCAGAGGATGAAATTGAAACTATTACCACTCATATGAAAGAGTGTTCCAAATCATTATTGATCAGAGAAATGCAAATTAAGACAACTCTGAGATACCACTACACACCTGTCAAATCGGCTAAGATGACAGGAAAAAATAATGATGAATGTTGGAGGGGATGTGGGAAAACTGGGACACTGATGCATTGTTGGTGGAGCTGTGAACGAATCCAACCATTCTGGAGAGCAATCTGGAATTATGCCCAAAAAATTATCAAATTGTGCATACCCTTTGATCCAGCAGTGTTTCTATTGGGCCTATATCCCAAAGAAATACTAAAGAAGGGAAAGGGACCTGTATGTGCCAAAATGTTTGTAGCAGCCCTATTTGTAGTGGCTAGAAACTGGAAAATGAATGGATGCCCATCAATTGGAGAATGGCTGGGTAAATTGTGGTATATGAATGTTATGGAATATTATTGTTCTGTAAGAAATGACCAGCAGGATGAATAC
Organism: Antechinus flavipes; assembly: GCF_016432865.1. Classification (NCBI taxonomy): domain Eukaryota; kingdom Metazoa; phylum Chordata; class Mammalia; order Dasyuromorphia; family Dasyuridae; genus Antechinus; species Antechinus flavipes. Next base: position 217,147,803 of record NC_067400.1, read on the forward strand.
AGAGAGGACTGGCGAGACTTACATGAACTGATGCTAAGTGAAATGAGCAGAACCAGGAGATCATTATACACTTCGACAACGATATTGTATGAGGACATATTTTGATGGAAGTGGATTTCTTTGACAAAGAGACCTGAGTTTCAATTGATAAACGATGCACAAAAGCAGCTACACCCAAAGAAAGAACACTGGGAAACGAATGTGAACTATCTGCATTTTTGTTTTTCTTCCCGGTTATTTATACCTTCTGAATCCAATTCTCCCTATGCAACAAGAGAACTGTTCGGTTCTGCAAACATATATTGTATCTAGGATATACTGCAACATATCCAACATATAAAGGACTGCTTGCCATCTAGGGGAGGGGGTGGAGGGAGGGAGGGAAAAAAAAATAGGAACAGAAACGAGTGTCAATATAAAGTAATTATTAAATACAAATTTAAAAAAAAAAAAAGAAAGAAAGGTAAGAAACCAAAATCAAAAAAAAAAAAAAAAGAATTGGAATTACTTGTTCTTTAAATTTTTAGCAGAATTCACTCATGAACCCATTTGATGCTGGGGATTTTTTTCTAGAAAGTTCATTAATGACTTTTAATATGGCTAGAAATAGTTTCAATTTCTTCATATGAGAATTGTCTTTTCATATCCTTTGATCATTTATCAATTGGAGAATGGCTTGATTTTTTATAAATTAGAGTCAATTATATATTTTGTAAATGAGGCCATTATCAGAACCTTTGACTGTAAAAATGTTTTCTCAGTTTGTCGCTTCCCTTCTAATCTTGTCTGCATTAGTTTTGTTTGTACAAAAACTTTTCAATTTGATACAATCAAAATTTTCTATTTTGTGATCAATAATGATCTTCTTCTTTGGTCATAAATTCCTTCATCTTCCACAGGTCTGAGAGGTAAACTATCCTATGTTCTTCTAATTATTTATAATCTCATTCTTTATCCCTAGGTCATGAACCTATTTTGACCTTATCTTGGGGTAGGTGTTAAGTGTGGGTCAATGCCTAGTTTCTGCCAAATTAATTTCCAAAATTCCCAGCAATTTTTGTCAAACAGTGAGTTCTTATCCCAAAAGCTGGGGTCTTTGGATTTGTCAAACACTAGATTATTAAAGTTATTGACTGTTTTATCCTTTGAATCTAAGTTATTCCACTGATCAACTAGTCTATTTCTTAGCCTATACTGAATGGTTTTGGTAACTGCTACTTTATAATATAATTTTAGATCTGGTATAGCTAGGCCACCTTCATTTGATTTTTTTTTCATTAATTCCATTGAAATTCTTGACTTTTGTTTTTCCATATGAACTTTGTTGTTATTTTTTCTAGGTCATTAAAATAATTTTTGGGGAGTCTGATTGGTATAGCGCTAAGTAAATAAATTAGTTTAGGTAGTATTGTCATTGTTATTATATTTGCTCATCCTATCCAAGAGCATTTGATATTTTTTCAATAATTGGTTAGATCTGACTTTATTTGTGTGAAGTGTTTTATAGTTTTGCTCATATAGTTTCTGATTTTTCTTTGGCAGATAGATTCCTAAATATTTTATACTATCAGTAGTTACTTTAAATGAAATTTCTCTTTGTGTCTCTAGCTGTTGGATTTTGTTAGTGATATATAAGGATGCTGATGACTCATGTGGTTTATTTTGTATCCTGTAACTTTGCTAAAAATGTGAATTATTTATAATAGCTTTTTAGTAGAATATCTGGGGTTCTCTAAGTATACTCTCATATCATCAGAAAGAGTGATAGTTTGGTTTCCTCATTACCTACTCAAATGTGTTTAATCTCTTTCTCAACTCTTACTTCCAAAGCTAGCATTTCTTATATAATATTGAATAGTAACAGTGATAGTGGGCAACCTTGTTTCACTCCTGATCTTATTGGGATCAGTTTACCCCATTACATATGATGCTTACTGATGGTTTTAAATAGATACTATTAATTATTTCAAGGAAAACTCCATTTATTCCTACACTCTCAAGTGTTTTTAATAGGAATAGATGTTGGATTTTATCAAATGCTTTTTCTGCATCTATTGAGATGATCATATGGTTTTTATTAACTTGGTTATTAAATTATAATAGTCAATTATGCTAATAGTTTTTCTAATATTGAATCAGCCCTGCAGTCCTGGTATAAATCCCACTTGATCATGGTGTATTATCCTGGGGATGATTTTCTGTAGTCTTTTTGCTAATATCTTATTTAAGATTTTAGCATCAATATTCATTAGGGAAATTGGTCTATAATTTTCTTTCTCTGTTTTCAACCTACCTGGTTTAGGTATCAGTACCATATCTGTGTCATAAAAGGAATTTGGTAGGACTCCTTCATTCTCTATTTTTTCAAATAGTTTATATCACATTGGGGCTAATTGTTCTTTAAATGTTTGGCAGAATTCACATGTAAATCCATCTGGTCCTGGAGATTTTTTCTTAGAGAATTTATTAATAACTTGTACTATTTCTTTTTCTGAAATGGGACTCTTTAAGCAATTTACTTCCTTCCTTGTTAATCTGGGAAGCCTATATTTTTAGAGGTAGTCATCCATTTCATTTAGGTTATTAAATTTATTGGCATAAAGTTGGGCAAAGTAACTTCTTTTTATTTCTTTAATTTCCTCTTCATTGGTGGAAAGTTCTCCCTTTTCATTTTTAAGACTAACAATTTGATTTTCCTCTTTCCTTTTTCTAATCAGTTTTACCAAAGCTTTATGTATTTTATTGTTTTTTTTTGTAAAATTATCTCTTAGTTTTATTTATTAATTCAATAGTTTATTTTTTACTTTCAATGTTATTAATTTCTCCTTTTAATTTTAGAATTTCAATTTAGTGTTTGATTGGGTGTTTTTAATTTGCTCTTTTCTAGCTTTTTTAGTTGCAAGCCCAATTCACTGGGCTTCTATTTCTTTATTTTAAGCAAATAGGCCTCTAGAGATATAAAATTTCCCCTGATTACCACTTTGGCTGGATCACACACATTTTTGTATGATGTCTCAATATTGTCATTTTCATGGGTGAAGTTATATACTATGTTTATGATTTGTTGTTTCACCCAATCATTTTTAGGATGAGATTATTTAGTTTCCAATTGTTTTTGATCTAGTTTCTCCTGGCTTTTTATTGAATGTAATTTTCATTACATCATGATTTGAAAAGGATGCACTTATTATTTCTGCCTTTCTCCATTTAAATTTGAGGTTTTTATGTCCTAATATATGGTCAATTTTTGTATAGGTTCCATGAATTGCTGAGAAGAAAGTATGCTCCTTTCTGTCACCATTCAGTTTTCTCCAAAGATCTATCATACCTAACTTTTCTAGTAGTCTATTTACCTCTTTAATTTCTTTCTTATTTGTTTTGTGGTTTGATATATCTAATTCTGAGAGTGCAAGGTTGAGATCTCCCACTATTATAATTTTGCTGTCTATTTCTTCTTGCAACTTTCTTAACTTCTATTTTAGGAAGTTAGATGCTATACCACTTGGTGCATATATGTGTAGTACTGATATTGCTTCATTGTCTATGCTACTCTTTAGCAAGATATAGTTGCCTTTTTTATCTGTTTTAATTAGATCAATTTTTGCTTTTGCTTAATATAAGAATGGTTATGCCTGCTTTTTTTACTTCACCTGAAGCATAATAGATTCTGCTTCAACCTTTTACCTTTACTCTGCATGTATCTCCCTGCTTTAAATGTGTTTCCTGTAAACAACATATTGTAGGGTTCTGACTTTTGATCCAGTCTGCTATCCACCTTCACTTTATGGGAGAGTTCATCCCATTCACATTTACGGTTAAAATGACTAATTCTGCATTTCCTGCCATCTTATTATCCCCAGATTATGCTTTTCTTTTTCTTGCCTCCCCAACCCTCTTTCCCAGTATTAAATTTATGGGCCCCACTTCTGTCACACTGCTCAACCTCTTTAGGATCCCTTCCTCCTCCTTTGAATCTCTTCCCCTTTCTTGTACCCTTCCATTATTACTCTGTTACTTTTCTCTTTTTCTCTTCCCCTTTTTAATGAGGAGAGAGAATATTATCTGTAAAACAAATATGTCAATTATTTTTTCTTTGAACTAACTCTGATTAGAGTAAGATTCACACAATGTTCCTCTCCCTCTCTAAATTCCCTCAGATATGATAGGTTTCCTTTGCCTCTTCATGGGATATAGTTTCCCTATTTTTATCTCTTCTTTCCACTTTTTCTGACACTATCCATGTATATTTCCCTTTTTTATGTTATATCAGTAAAATCAAATTATACATATAGTCTTTATGTATATCCACAACAGAAATACAGTTCTCAAGAGTTCCTTTTACCTTTTTCTGCTTCTCTTGAGTCCTATGGTTGGAGATCCAATTTTTTGTTTGGATCTAGCTTTTCCCTTAAAAACAAATGGAATTTATCTGTTTCATTAAATGTCTATCTTCTTCCATGGAAGAAAATGCTCAGCTTAGCTGGGTAGTTTATTCTTGGCTGCATTCCAAGTTCTTTTGCCTTTTGGAATCTCAGATTCCAGACCCTTCAATCCTTTAATGTGGGGGAAGCTAAATCTTGAGTGACCCTTATTGTGGCACGTCAGTATTTAAATTGTTTTTTTCCTGGCTGCTTGTAATATTTTTTCCTTAGTCTGATAGTTCTGAAATTTGGCCACAGTATTCCTTGGAGGTTTTATTTTAGGGTCTTTTTCAGAAGATGTTCGATGAATTCTTTCAACGCCTATTTTACCTTCTGATTCTATTACATATGGGCGGTTCTCCTTGATGATTTCCTGGAAAATAGTATCTAGACTCTTTTTTTCATCATAATTTTTGGGAAGTCTGTGGTGTTCTCTTCTTTTCTATAATATATAATGATTCTCTGTGAGAGCAGGTTTCTTGGGGAGGTTTTCTGGAGGCAGTCTAAGTTTCCGTTCTTAGTAATAGAACTCCAAATGCAGCCAGGGATTAAAGTACAGTCTTTTATTGTCTCCTTCAAAGTTTTGAGCTTCAGCCTCTAGCTGCCTCCAAATGTCTCCAGCCAGCACAAAGGAATATGGAATGACTCTGTCTCTGCCTCCGAGAGTGGGCTCCTGTCCGTCTGTGTCTGGCCCTGAGAGCTTCTTGCTTATATGCTGTACACTGAGTATACACTAATCATTATATCACTGGGAAATCATTATTTGTTGTAGGATTAAGTCAGTTCTTAACTAGATTTAAACATTGTCTCCTCAATTCCACTTGGTACCTTGTTTCCAATTCTGGCCCATAACATCTCCTTGTAGGATCAAATCAATCATACTGAACCAGGCTAAATTAGATAATTATTATTTCTACCAATTCTAATGATTTAACACTTTGTAAGGATTCCAACATCTCCTGCTTTATTTTGATTTAGAACATAAGGTGGTCAAGACCTCCCTGATTTCTCAAGGAGATGACAACCCCAAAAAGAAGGTGATCATGCCTTCCCTGAATGCTCAAAAAAGAAGTGAAAACACCACAAAAAGAAGGTGGTCACACCCTCTCTGACATCTCAGGAAGGGAGATGAAAACACAAAAGGAAATGGGAAATCAAATCAGATTAGCAGCTTTCTGAAGGGACTCATTTGAAACAGTTATACATAAATCCATCAATATGGGAGGCATTACATATAATGACATAAGCACATAGCAATATACCACAGACTAGTAGTAATGAAACAAATAACATGAAACAACATGAGAATTTATACATGTCCTTAAGTCCTAGAAATAGTCCAAAAGGAATCCATTGTCCATTAGTTCATGTGCCAGGAATCCAATAATTCCTGTAAGCTTTGAAGTACTGAAATAGTCTCATCAACAATTTTTCAGCTCAGGGAATACAGTGATTCTTGCTAGTTTTCAAGAACTGAAACAGTCTCATCTTGTGTTAGGGAATCCAGTGGTTTCTAAAGATTTTAAAGTTCTTTTAACAGTCTCATTGTCAGCCATGCTCTTTCAGTGTCAGATGTTTCTCAAATCTTCTCCTTTGTTTTGAGGTTTTTCTCATTTTCTGTTTCTCTCTGATGGACAAGGTGAATACGACTCATTGGCCCCCATCTGATTCCTTTTCCATCTGTAGAAATACAAGCAAACCCTCTTCCCCAAGCAGTTAACCTATCTGGTCCCTTCCATTTACCACTTTTGGGATTTCTCCTCATCATCTGGCAATTACATTGGAGCTGTTTGCACTGGACACTGCCCTGTTGGATTAAAAGGCCTGTATTCTCCTCAACTGTAATCTCTTTATGCCATGTAATTATTTTTAAGCTGATTGATCACATCAGAGTCCTGACTTTCTAAAGACTCTCTGGGTGTAACCTCAGCTGCTATCATGACCTGCCAATCAATCTTTTGATTGATATCTTGGAGCAGGGCCCTGCCTCTCATTTCTCTGCATCAATCTATATTCAGAGGCCCAGTGAAAACCTAGTTGCATTTTGGACATGGAGTTTTGGGTTTTCTCTCACCCTGTCTTCTCATTCTATCTCCATATCTACAATGAGCTCTCAAATGTCCAACTTTTCCACACTGAAAACATTGACGAGTTTCTCTAGAAATCCCTTGCCCAGAGGGACCCTGTCTTTCTATATTCATCATAGTTTGGGCATAATAAGCATTTGTGCCCACTGTGGCACAGCTTCTTATGATCTCCTCTAAAGGACCCATGCCAGGGTAATTTTTTACATTATCCCTTGCATTCACTTCTGTTCTGATTTTTCCCCTCCCTCCCTCCACCCCCTCCCCCAGATGACAAGCAGTCCCATATATGTTAGATATGTTGCAGTATATCTTAAATACAATATATGTTTGCAGAACCGAACAGTACTCTTGTTGCACAGGGAGAATTGAATTCAGAAGGTAAAAATAACCCGGGAAGAAAAACAAAAATGCAAATAGTTCACATTCATTTTCAGTGTTCTTTCTTTGGGTGTAGCTTCTTCTGTCCATCATTTATCAATTGAAACTCAGTTAGGTCTTTGTCAAAGAAATCCACTTCCATCAGAATACATCCTCATACAATATCATTGTCCAAGTGTATAATGATCTCCTGGTTCTGCTCATTTCACTTAGCATCAGTTCATGTAAGTCTCTCCAGTCCTCTCTGTATGCATCCTGCTGGTCATTTCTTACAGAACAATAATATTCCATAACATTTATATACCACAATTTACCCAGCCATTCTCCAATTGATGGGCATCCATTAATTTTACAGTTTCTAGCCACTACAAACAGGGCTGCTACAAACATTTTGGCACATACAGGTCCCTTCCCCTTCTTTAGTATCTCTTTGGGATATAAGCCCAATAGAAACACTGCTGGATCAAAGGGTATGCACAATTTGATAACTTTTTGGGCATAATTCCAGATTGCTCTCCAGAATGGTTGGATTCGTTCACAACTCCACCAACAATGCATCAGTGTCCCCGTTTTCCCGCATCCCCTCCAACATTCATCATTATTTTTTTCTGTCATCTTAGCCAATCTGACAGGTGTATAGTGGTATCTCAGAGTTGTCTTAATTTGCATTTCTCTGATCAATAGTGATTTGGAACACTCTTTCATATGAGTGGTAATAGTTTCAATTTCATCATCTGAAAATTGTCTGTTCATATCCTTTGACTATTTATCAATTGGAGAATGGCTTGATTTCTTATAAATTAGGGTCAGTTCTCTATATATTTTGGAAATGAGGCCTTTATCAGAACCTTTAACTGTGAAGATGTTTTCCCAGTTTGTTGCTTCCCTTCTGATCTTGTTTGCATTAGTTTTGTTTGTACAAAGGCTTTTTAATTTGATATAATCAAAATTTTCTATTTTGTGATCAGTAATGGTCTCTAGTTCATCTTTGGTCACAAATTTCTTTCTCCTCCACAAGTCTGAGAGATAAACTATCCTATGTTCCTCTAATTTATTTATAATCTGGTTCGTCAAAAGCAATTTTTACAATAGCTCCTGTTTGTCTATTGTGTTGGGCTTGAATCCTACATAATTCATGAAACTCTGAAAGCCACAACAAATTTTGTCCAGGTTCTAAACATGTCCTGGATATGGATTTCCAATCGTTTGGGTTTAAGATTTCATAAGACAAATTATCTAGTAACATTTTATCATAAGAGGGTGTAGCCCCATAAAGAGTACAACCTTTTTTCAAATTTTTAATTTTTTCCAAATTAAAAGGAATGTATCTTCTCCCTTTTTGACCAGAAGAGTCAAGCTCTTCAATCACAGAATATGCATTTATAAAATCAGATATGTCTTTTCCTTCATTTTTTGCCTTAATTAATGCTTTTTCTAATCTTATCACAGGCTCCTTAATAGGTGGTTTTGATAGCATTACTGCCTCTCCTCCTCTTCCTTCATCCTCCACCCATGAAGGGTTAATTGAGGGGGGAGGGGCATGAGATGTGGAATGATCTAATTTCTCCTGCTGTGAAGTATCACACTCAGAATTATACTTAACTTCATTCTAATCTGATTCTTCCTCCTTTCACCTAGTTTTGTTTGCACCTCCCCCTCCTGCTCTTTCTTCTTTTTCCTTATTCTAATACGTATATAATTTCCTAAAGCCAGTTGTATTAAATTGTATGTATTTAGTGTGTCTTTGGAAATTGAGTCAGGTCCATTTTTATTGCAGAATTGACAAAGATCCTCTTCTACTCATTTCCACTCCATTAAGTTTGTATTAGAATTATAGTATTCACCTAGTTGCTCTTCTACTAATTTCCACTCATTTGGATCCAATTCTTTTTCTGTAGAGAACCAAGGACATATGTGCTTTATAATTTCTAAAAGTTCATTGATCTGTTTCAAAATTATACTCAGACCTTGGCTTTCCATATTGACAATGCTCTCTAAACATTTTCCTTGAACAGAAACAGAAGGCTGTTTTCTAAACATCTGTCCCATATTAGCTGAAATTCTACTTTAACTCTTTTAACAAAATTTCTTTGTTGTACTCAACCTAATTTCTGGGTTGAGAAGACTTTTCCACTGAATCAGGATCATAGGCTTTTTCACTGGATCAGGATAGGAGCTTTTCCAATGAAATCAGGATTCTGTCAGTCCCATGTTTGGATGCTAAGATGTGGTGTTCTTTTCTTTTTTCTAAAATATGATGGTTCTCTGAGTGCAGGTTTCTTGGGGAGGTTTTCTGGAGATAGTCTTAGTTTCAGTTCAAAATAATAATCACTTCAAATGCAGCCAGGAGTTAAAATCCAGTCCTTTATTGTGTCCTTCAAAGTCTTGAGCTTCATCCCCTAGCTCCCTCCGAATGTCTCCAGCCAGCACAAAGGTGGAATATGGAATGACTCTGTCTCCACCTCCAAGAGTGGGCTTCTGTCCTTCTGTGTTTAGCTCTGAGAGCTTCTTGCTCTCATTATATCACTGGGAAACCATTATTTGTTGTAGGATTAAATCAATTCTAAATTAGATTTAAACATTGTCTCCTCAATTCCACTTAGTAACTTGTTTCAAGTTCTGGCCCATAACATCTCCTTGTAGGATCAGATCAATCATACTAACCATGCTAAATTAGATAATTATTGTCTCTATCAATTCTAATGACTCAGCACTTTGTAAGGATTCCAACACTATATGTCTCATTGAATCATTAGCTTCCACTTGCCCAATTCCAGATTTTATGATGGTGTTTTCCTCAATTGGATTGTGTACTTTTTTTTTTTTCTTTTGGCCAATTATAGTTTGTAAGGAGTTGTTTTCTTCAGTATAGTTTTGTATCTCCTTTTCCATTTGGCCTATTCTACTTCCCCCAGTTTTTCTTCTACCTAACATATATGATTTTTAAGCTCTTTTTTGAACTCTTCCATGAGTTCTTTCTGAGCTTGTGACCACTTCTAATTTTTCTTTGGCATTTTTCCCCATAAATGTTTTGACATTGTTGTCTTCTTCTGAGTTTAAGTCTTAGTTTTTCTGTTACAATAACTTTCTATGCATAGATACTTTTTGTTGCATTTGTTATTTGCTCACCTGTTTCCTCCTCTTCCTCCTCTTCCTCCTCCTCCTCCTCCTTCTTCTTCACTTGAGTTTTTCTCCCAGGGTAGAAGGAGTACTACCTTAGGTTTCTTGTGCCAATAGCTGCAGGACCTGGGTATTGCTTCACTGATGTTTCTCTAAAGCTCACAGAGGATCCTCATCTCTGGTGCAGGGCTGAGGGAGTGGCTAGGGGGTACTGGTGCTGCTGGAGAATGCAGTAAGTCTGGCACTTACTTAGTGTGAGCCCAGGTCCCTTAGTTTAGTATTTTGCATGTGCTGAAGCTGCTAGGACGTTTCTATATTTCTCTGGGGCTACACAGAAGAACATGGTGATTTGTGCTTTGGAGGCTGCCTTTTCACCTAGTGCTAATCAGATGTGTGCTGGGCTTTATGCTAATAGTTGTCTGTTCACTTAGTCACCTATAGGATTGGCATCTACCTGTTTGTTCAGAGCTGTACTGAAACACAGGGAAGTCTGGCCACTGGAGGATGCCCAGGGTTACACTGAAGTACATAAGAGTTCCAGAAGTCTTCTGATTCCTTTGGCTATACAAAGGCAGTTGGGGAAATCCTGTTTTTGATGTTTAATTGTTCCATCACTATGTAGCTCAGAATCTTCTGCTGGTTTGATGAGGTGGGGCTTGCTGCTGGCTCACTGGGAATCTTTCTGTCTTGGGCAGGAATAGTACTCAAATGATATGGGCCTCTCCTGCTGATCTGCCAAACTCCCAGAAGTTAAGAACAAATGATTTAAGCAAGGGTGTGTGTGTGTGTGTGTGTGTGTGTGTGTGTGTGTGTGCAGTCTGGTCCTCTATCCTATATATCTTTTCTTAGTACATAAAAGAAAATCAAAATATTTTTTGAAAATATTGTTAAGACATACTTGTTGAGAATCCTTGTTTTAAAGAGACAACCTATAGTATGTTTTCATTGAGGAAGTATTCACACTGACAAACTTAAAGGTTATTAAAGTATTAATAGATTTTCATATATAAAATGGTTCTCTGATAAATTACTTAGCATAATTTAACTAGAAAGCTCCTCCTCTGATGTTATATCATGGCTTGGAAGTAATGCTGTTACTCAGACTAAATCAATAGTTTAGTGATTATGCTCAGCAAGCTCTTAAAATAAATTTATGAAATAAAACAAGCATTTCCATAATACAGTATAATAAAAAAAATTGCAAATGAAATTGCAAATCTCCTATGTATAATGTGTTACTTTTAAATTTGCTAGAAAGGTATGTACATTTCTCTTTTTTATTTTTTTCTCTTCCTCCAACTCTAAAGATGGGCACTATTAAAAACAAATAGGTATACATATGTAAAATTATTCTTTATATATAGAAATACATTGATTAATTCTTTTTCTGGATACTGAGAGCATCTTTCTTCTTATGTCCTTTATAAATAATTAGGGATTTATAATAGTGAAAATAACTTATTTGTCAAAGTCATTATTAAAACAATATTGCTATTACTATATACAATGTACTTTTGCTTTGGCTCAATTTTTTCTTTATTTCATAAAAGCCTTTCTATATTTTTTATAAAATCATTGGGTTCATCACTTCTTAGAGCACAATAGTATTACATCACAATCATATATACAACTTGCAATCTTTTAATAAGTGTTGCCTATACGATTGCCACTGTTGGGCAAATTTCAAAACATCATAGATTAGAAAAGATCTAAGAGGTTAAGGTGTCTACATTATCTACCCATGTATATATATATACACATATATATAAAGTGAACCATCCAGTTTTACACAAACTGAAATTATGAAAGCTGAGATTCTGATCATCATGGCAAAACGATCTTTCTTATGCTAACTGACACACAGATATAGATCTCTTGACAATTGAGTCAGAGAATGACTGAAAAATATGTAGCACATAATATCTAAAATTATTTAAGACATATTCACTCTTGCTTATCTTGAGATTTTTTGCAGAATCAAGGATATAGTACATAGACCTTACAAAAAGAAGGTCTCCTTGATTGAGTAGGTTGAGAAGGTCTCCTTGATATTTATAGAAAGAAATACAGGATTTGGAGAAAGTCAGTGATGTGACAATTCCCATTAACACTAAAGGGGTATCCCAAATCAATGGAATCAATTTTCTATACTTTGTGGTATGCTGTGGTTTTCATTAATTGTGGAGAACTGAAACTCGAAAAAGGTATGCTTGAATCAGACAAGTGAGGGCTTAAGGCTAATTACCTATTCAATGTGAGACAATGACTCTATTAGCATATATTTGGATAAATGCCTCTTCTCATCATTGGTGCTTGCTGAATGTTTGGTGTTAAGATAATCATAGGTAAGGATTGGAGGGAAGAAGGAGAGGGCCCAGAGGCACTTGGCAGCAGGATGAGGAGGAGAGTTGGTGATTGTGGACGCCCGAATCCAGGATTCTGCTTGCCTGCCTCTTTCACTTCTCTTCCTAAAGACCAAGGAATTTAATTTATCCTGACTCTGGCTGACCCCAAGGCCCTCCATGGAGCTAGCCCATACTCTACAATTAATAATAAATGTATGTGGCAGTACTCAAGAGCTGCCTCATATTGACCTAGCCAAAGTACTTTGAGACAGAGAAGTTTTATACTCCCTTTAGCACTAGGGAGGAAGGAATTGGAGAATATAGAGAGCTGACTTTTATCTTTATTGTCTATCGTGATCCTAGATTACATAAGAAAGAATAATGTGTACTCAGTTTAGAGAGACAGTGCAAAATTATATTGTAAAGGGATTTTCTAGCAAAAGAGTTTGCATTTTATTTTAGAACCATAGAGAGTCATTGAAGCTTTTTGAGTAGAGTAGAGAAATGACTAGACTAGCACTTTAAGAATTCCAGTTTGTGGGAAAATATTTTTACAGTCAAAAGTTCTGATAAAAGACTCATTTTCAAAATTTATAGAGAATTGACTCTAATTTATAAGAAATCAAGCCATTCTCCAATTGATAAATGGACAAAGGATATGAACAGACAATTCTCAGATGAAGAAATTGAAATTATTTCTAGCCATATGAAAAGATGCTCCAAGTCATTATTAATCAGAGAAATGCAAATTAAGACAACTCTGAGATACCACTACACACCTGTCAGACTGGCTAGAATGACAGGGAAAGATAATGCGGAATGTTGGAGAGGATGTGGGAAAACAGGGACACTAATACATTGTTGGTGGAATTGTAAATACATCCAACCATTCTGGAGAGCTATTTGGAACTATGCTCAAAAAGTTATCAAACTGTGCATTCCCTTTGATCCAACAGTGTTACTACTGGGCTTATATCCCAAAGAGATCATAAAGAAGGGACAGGGATCTGTATGTGCACGAATGTTTGTGGCAGCCCTCTTTGTAGTGGCCAGAAACTGGAAACTGAGTAGATGCCATCAATTGGAGAATGGCTGCATAAATTGTGGTATATGAATATTATGGAATATTATTGTTAGGTAAGAAATGACCAAAAGGATGATTTCAAAAAGGCCTGGAGAGACCTACATGAACTGATGCTGAGTGAAACGAGCAGGGCCAGGAGATCATTATATACTTCAACAAGAATACTATATGATGATCAATTCTGATGGACCTGGCCATCCTCAGCAATGAGATGAACCAAATCAATTCCAATGGAGCAGTAATGAACTGAACCAGCTACACCCAGTGAAAGAACTCTGGGAGATGACTAAGAACCATTACATTGAATTCCCAATCCCTATATTTTTGCCTGCCTGCATTTTTTGATTTCCTTCACAGGCTAATTGTCCATTATTTTAGAGTCCAATTCTTTTTGTACAGCAAAATAACGGTTTGGTCATGTATACTTATTTTGTATTTAATTTATACTTTAATATATTTAACATCTATTGGTCATCCTGCAATCTCGAGGTGGGGGTCGGGGGAAGGAGGGGAAAACTTGGAACAGAAGGTTTGGCAATTATCAATGCTGTAAAATTACCCATACATATAACTTGTAAATAAAAAAAGCTATTAAAAAAAAAAAAGAATTCCAGTTTGGCTATTATATGGAGAACAAACTGGACAATGTAGATTGAAGGCACAGAGGACAACAGGGATGTTACTATTGACCAGGATATAGGTGATGAGGGTCTAATTAGAGTGGTAATTACATGAGTGGAGAGAAGGGGTTGCCTTTTGAGAAATATTGTGGAGGTTGAAACTATAAGACACATCGACTGATTGTTGGAAGTTCATTAAGCCCTCAGCTGTTAGAATAATTTGAGAACCAAAGTGTTTTTAATCTCCAGAAGAACTGTATCCATCATGGACTTGATTCTAAGACTTGGCCATACTAGGCCAAAAAGATTTAGATGCTTTTCTTTAAGGCAAGAGGATACCTTCTCTTTTGATTACATTAGTGTGGTGGGAAAGGAGGGAGTGCAGGGATTAGAAAAGGAACAAAGCATTTGATGAAATTAAAGGGAAAGAATTTAAGTTTCTATGGATTCTCATGTTTTCCCATCACACAATGGCATGCATCTCACTAATCCTCACAAAGGAGTCATTCCTGAAAAAACACTGGAAAGCTGTTGTGTACATAATTGTGACATATACCAGTATTCACTTTATCTCACATGGAGTTAGTCTAGAAGATAGATGAAAGCATAGGTGAAAAAAAAAGTCATGTTAAAAGCTAAGGAAAAAATGCTTAATTTTTCAGTTAAATGGTGTTAAATAAAGAACTTATCACAGTGTTATTTTACATTAGCTGCTTACATCAACTCATTCCCTTTCAAGATAGAAGACTCACTTGAGACTTTGTAGATATGCTAAAGTAGGTTCTACTTTATTACTGCCAAATTAAACAGCAAGAGATGAGTGTAAATCAATGATAACAACTCAATGCATAAAAACCTGTTCAATAATCCTGTTCCTAAAAAAATCAAGCTATAATCTATAATAAACAGCAGTAGAATTCCAAGCAATGGTGAATTGAGGCAGTTTCCCAGATCCAATAATGAACGGAACCTATTAAGTAAAGCTATTTGATTTTAGGTAAGTAAAGTACTTCACTTAGAATTATCTCTTCATAACAATTGTGTGAAAGTTGGTAATTTAACTCTTTTTCTCATTTCCTCAGGACTAGGAGAGGGTGGTCACATGTTAGTATCCTTATCAGAATAGTGAGTATTTTGTTTTTCTATTATTAAATCATAATTTTATGGTTAGCAATTAATTCTATTGATCCAATAAAGTCATGTGACTTTATTGTTGTATTTACCTTGTTATTAATTTTGGGGGACGAAAGCATTCTATAGTCACATAGATAAAAAAGTGGGAGAGTTCTGAGGAATCATCTAGCCCAAGTCCATCATTTTACAGATAAAGAAACTGAAGCCTACAGAAATGAATTGACTTGTCCAAGACCTTATGTGAATGAGGCAAGGATTCAACTCTTTTGAATTTAATTCTTATAGTATTTCAATTAAACTTCAATGCTTCTTTCAATAGTCACCATTTGTCTTCTTCTTCCCAATAAACTTCAAACCTTGCTACATACTTTTTATAACCTATATAATTCAAATTCATGGTTTTACAGATCTTATATTTAACTCAAATCATCTGTGAATTCGATTAGCAATGAGGCCAGAGTGGAATGGAAAAAGTGGAAAAATATGCAAGAGTGACCTATCAAGTGGGTATAATGACCTCTTTTGCTATTGCTTGACAATATATTTCCTCAGCTAGTCTCTAGTAATACTGAACTATAGCATAGCCATTCTCACATCCATACCTTTCTTCATGTAGTTTCTTCTTTCCAGTATTACTTTCCTCTAGCTAAATTCAAATTATTCTGAAGACCTACCTTAATTTTCTTATCCTTCATGGAGTCTATGTCCAGATCTTTGATTTATCCTCTTCTTGTCACAAGATTAGAATATTTGAAGCAGGAATTGGTTTGAGAAGTCATTTAATATAACCTTTTTATATAGATGAATGAATTGAGACCTAGACCTGCCCAAATTCACACAGGAAGACTTTACAATTCTCCCAGTTTCCCTTGAAAACCAAGCCTCTGAACAGAATCTCATGAAATGAAACTATTCTCCAGCTCAAGATAGACTGAAAAAAAAAAAAAAACTTCAAGTAAATCTTAGTATCACTGGGGTGAAAAGTGGTTCAGCCCAGCTCAGACAGACTCTGCAAAAGATGGTAAGAAGTTCTTAATCATAGAAAATCAGCAACTAAGATCCTCAGTCATGGCTCAGTAAAGGAGCAGATCAGTAGGATAGCTTCCAGTCCCAGCTTAGAAGGCAAACTCTGGGAAACAAAGCTGTTTCCTAAAAAGAGCAGGCAAAGCTACCCCCTATAAACACAAGGGGCCCCTGTGCTCAAAACCAAGGTTCAGAGCTGAACAGGAAGCATGTGATAGCATAGTCTTTATCCCATAAGTGGAGCTTGATATTAAAAGTAAAAAAAAAAAATAGGAAATACAAAAATAAAAGGAAGAAAGTAAATAAGAAACAGAAAAGAATCTTCACCATAGAAAGCTACTATGGTAATAGGGCAGACCAAAACAAACTTAAATGAGGACAGAATGTCCACAGGAGAAATCACAAAGAGTGATATAAATTCATTTCAAGTTCAAAGAGGCTTCTTGGATATGCTAGTAGAAGGAATAAGAAAGGAAATGAAAGATATGTATGAGACAGTCAATAGCATGGGAAAGGAAAGAAAAAAAATACTTGAAGAAAACAATTCCTTAAACAATAGAATTAACCACAATACAAAAGCTAATTGAAGACAATCACACATTAAAAAGTAGAATAGGGCAAATGAAAGCTAATGACTTTGTGAGACAGCAAGAATCAATCAAACAAACTAAAAAGAATGAAAAAATGGAAGAAAATGTGAAATACCTTATTGAAAAAATCAGTTAACCTGGAAAATAGATCCAGAAGACACAATTTAAAAATTATTGGCTTACCTGAAGGCTATGATCAAAAAAGGAGCCTCAATAGCATTCTTCATTAAGGAAGATCATTAAGATCTTTAAGGAAAATTCCCCCAACATTCTAGAAACAGCGGGAGATATATTCATTGAAAGAATCCATTGATAACCTTCAGAAAGAGATTTCACAAGGAAAATATTATAGAGCATAGAGACAAAAATAGCTTTTCTTAAAATAATAAGTAGTATATATATAAAATCTGCAGCAAGCATTATTTATAATGGACAGAAACTAGATGCATTTTTAATAAGATAAGGAGTGAAACAAGGATGCCCATTATCACCATGATTATTCAACATTGTTCTAGAAATGCTGCCTTTAGGAATGAGAAAAGGAAAAGAAATGAAAGGAATTAGAATAGGCAATGAGGAAATAAAACACTCCATTTTTGTAGATGATATGATGATATATTTAGAGAATCCTAGAAAAATCTTTTAAAAAACCTGCTTGATACTAAGCCTTTCCTAAAAGTCTTTTCAGACTTTTTTTAATCTCACAGATTTTTTAATTCTACTGGTCTGGCCTTTGAGAATGCAAGGTCACTCCTACATTACACTGAATAATCAGATTAGAATTTAGTGGAAGATATATTTATCTTCATATCTATTTATATGTGCATATGCATATATGTACATATAATGTGTGTGTATATGTGTTTTTCTGTAATGGGCTGAGGCTTGAGTTGATGCACTGAGGTCCCAAACACGTGAAGCTAAATAGTAATTGGACCGTACTCTATTAATATATATGCTTGGAGAAAGAATGACCCCCGCCCACTCTTTGTGCAAGTCCTGATGTGTTGTATAGGAAATGACGTTTTTGGTGGGTGGAGGCAGGGGGGTGGAGAGGAAAGCAGACAGAGAGACTGCTGGCTGGCATCTTGACACAGCTGCTCACATTGCTATCTCGACCACCCTTCACCTCCAATCCCCCTCTGCTAGCTGGCTTCCTGTCTGTCCATATTGCTATGGCAATTCTTCTTCACTCTACTGAGAATAAAGACTGAAGATTTTTCCCTTAACTTGAATTCCTGACTCTGGCTGATTTTAAATATGCAGTCATCACATTTGGCGCCCAAGTGTGGGAACCAAGGACCCTACTTTCAATGAAGAAGTCTCCAGTGACCAGGAACTTAGGTGAGTATTGTAATAGACAAACAGGGAACTTATTTTCTTAAAGACTAAACTAGTAACCTTTTTTTGGCTGAAATGGGACAAATACTAGCTAAAGTTTCTCTATTCCCCACCCTAACCCCCCCACCTCAACCCCCACCCAGGAGTGGCGCTAGAAAGCATGCTTAAGCTGATAGAAGATCAAGGGCTACTTATAACTTGGGAACAGACAGCTAGACTTCTTGGTACGTTAAAACGCACCTCCCCTTGATTCTTAGAAGAAGAGCAAATCTCTCCAGATAATTGGACATTAATTGGGCAACAGCTCTTCACATATTACAATGAAAACGGTCTTCATTCAATTTCCATCCAGCCATTTTATTTATAAAATATAATACAGTTGGCCCTAAGATACTGGATGAGTTATAGAAGAAAAGGAAAAAAACTCTAGGAATAGCCAAATGGGGAAACCTGAGATAAAGGAGGAAGACAAAGAACAGATTAATGACCATATCCCCACAGGGCATAGAGATTTAAGTGAGGCTCAAGGGTGTGGTGAATCTGAGGCAGCTTCAGCCCCACCTAAGGAGCAGGTAATTGACTCCCCTCCAACAACTCCACCCTTCGGGATGGAGGGAGGAGGGGTAGTGTGGAGGGCAGTGACAGCACCAGCAACTCCCCCCCCCCCCCCCCAGCATCCAGACATTCTTATGACTACATTGCAAAAGGGACTAATTAAGGCCAAAGCAGAAGGGAGAAATGTATTGGAATTTCAACACCACATTTTTCCTGTAATTCAACAGATTAATTCTTCAGGTTAAGAAAGTAGAAAATATGCTCCTTTTGATATAGAAATCCTCAAAGACCTGAAAAAGGCTTGCACTCTTTATGGGGCTACATCAGCTTATGTTAAGATGTTATTACAGAATTTGGCTTTTGAAATCTTGACCCTAATGACTGGAAATCTATAGCAAGGATATGCCTAGAACCTGGACAAAACTACTTGTGGCTTTCTGAATATAGTGAGCTCTGTAGGATACAAGCCCAACAAAATAGTCAAAGTGGAATTCATACTGCAATCACCTGTGACCTACTAAAAGGTGTAGGTTGCTATGCAGACGTCACAGTACAGATTAATTATTCCATAGCAGCATATGAGTAAATTTCTGCTAATGCTATCAAAGCATGGGCTTCTCTCCACAATAAAGATGACAAGGGTGAGGCCTTCACAAAACTAACTCAAGGGCCATATGAAACCTTTTCTGATTTTGTGGGACATTTGCAGACAGCTATCACAAGAGCAAATGGGGAAAATGCAGTAACAGGCATTTTGATAAGGCAACTTGCTAAGGAAAATGCTAATGAGGTTTGCAGAATCATACTAGGACTGCACAAGGATGCTCCTTTAGAGGAAATCATAAGGTGCTGTGCCACAGTGGGCACAAATGCTTATTATACCCAAACTATGTTGAATATGGAAAAACAGGGTCCTTCTTGGCAAAGAAATTCTTGAGAAACTTGTAGATGCTTTCAGTGTGGAAAAGCTGGACATTTGAGAGTTCATTGTAGATATGGAGATAGAATGAGAAGACAGGGTGAGAGAATAAAACCCAAAACCCCATGTCCAAAATGTAACCGAGGCTTTCACTGGGCCTCTAAATGTAGATTGACCCAGAGAAATGAGAGGCAGGGCCCAGCTCCAAGGCATCAATCAAAAGATAGGTGGGGCATGATAGCAACTGAGGTTACACCCAGAGAGTTTTTTAGACATCAGGACTCTAATGTCATCAATCAACAGAAAAGAAATCAGGATTGCAGTTGGGGAGGTTACAGGCCTTTTAACACAATGGGGCAGTGACCAGTGCAAACAGCTCCACTATCTTTAGATAATCGCCAGGTGATGTGGAGAGATCCAGAAAGTGGTAAATAGAAGGGAATTAGATAGATTTGCTTGTATTTTTACAGGTGGAGGAGGAATCAGATGGGTGCCAACAAGCCGTATTTGCGTTGTCCATCACAGAGAGATGGAGCAGACCCTTAAAAGGAAGGAGAAGACCCAAGAAATATCGAGTGGTTCTGTTGCTGATTGTGCTCATCATTGAAAGAATGTGGCAGTTATGGCATATGGCTCATGGACATAGAAAATTGTTGGACTTCAAAACCCTCAGGAATCATTGGATTCTTTGAGACATAAAATTGTTGTAGGACTTGAAAACTCTCAGAAATCACTGGATTCTTTGAGACATAAGACTTGAAAACCCTCAGGAATCATTGGATTTTCTGAGAAATGATAAGACTGTTATAGGACTTCAAAATCTGCTGGAATCATTGGATTCCCTAACACATAAAAAGACTTTTGCAGTACTTTGAAAACTTGGGGGAATCATTGGATTCCCTGATATGTGAAGCAATGGGCAATAGATTGGTTTTGGACTATCTCTTGGCTGCTAAAGAAGGCATATATGTGACTGCTGTTTACATACTCTCCTTCTAGGACTTCTGGCAATCTTTTACAACACCATGTTGATTTATATTGTTTGTTATACTGTTATTTGCGTGTACAATTCATGTTTGTTACACCACATCAAGCCTGCACTGACTGTCATGTCATGACTGAGAGTCATCACTAATAGCCTCTGTGTTATTGCTATGTGCTTGTGTAATACCTCCCATGCTGATGGGTTTGTGCATACCTCTTTCTAATAAGACCCTTCAGCCCAGAAATCCGCTAGCAACTCCCACTTCCTTTTGGTGCTTTTCACCTTCCTTCCTGAGATGTCAGGGAGGGTGTGATTATCTCCTTTTTAGTGCTTTCATCTCCCTTCCTGAGAAGTCAGGGGGGGTCGTGATCACCTCCCTTTGGGGGCTCTGACCTCCCTGAGGAGTCAGGGATGGCATGACCACCTGTGTTCTAAAACAAAAGAAAGCAGGAGATGTAATGGGCTGAGGCTTGAATTGATGCATTGAAGTCCCAAGCATGTGAAGCTAAATAGTAATTGGACCATACTCTATTAATATATATGCTTTAAACTCAAGGCCTATCATTATATCCCCTTTGTCACACACACACTCACACACACACACACACACACACACACACACAGACACACATGTGTTAATGGTCACTAGTTCTTTTATTATTTTATTAATAGAAGCAGCTAGCTGATATCGTGCATAAAGGGCTAATCTTGGCATCTGAAAGTATTGACTTCTCACCTTTACTCAGCCACTCAAAAATGGTTCTGTGACCCAAAGGGCTTAACAAATCTGAGAGCACTATAACAGCACCTTAAAGTTTACAAATTGCTTCATATATAATACTTCATTTGCACTTCATAAACAACTTGGTCATTTAGGTCCTATTATTCTTCCCACTTTAAGATGAGGAAACTGGGGCTCAAAGAAATTAAGGGATTTCTCCTTATTTTTAATTAAGAGAAAATTAAGGGAAGTTCTCATAGCTAATGGCTAAATCAAGGTTTGAGTTCTGAATAGGAGAAAAACATCTTCTTAACTCCAACCCTATGCAACATTATATGCTTTTTATCTACAATGCTTTACAGATTACTTGCTACAAAGAATAATTTCAATATTAGTTTATTATGCAACAGAAACTGTTATTCTTCTGAGTTTTTACTGACACCAGGCAGATGCAGAACATCTGACCTTAATCACAGAAAAACAAGTTGGAGCTGGTTTTTTCAGCTTTATTTATTTCTCTATCAATTGAGACCTGAAATTCATGCCAAACATGTATGTTTCATTGTTCCTTTTTCCAGTTTTTTTAAAAGTATTTGGTTTAATCATATTTCTCCAAGGAAAGTTGCAAACATGTAGTTCATAAAAGCACAACTGAAAAACTATTGAGAGATTTTGTAGCAAGTATTAGTATGGGGAAGTCAAATTTGTTTAAAAAAAAAAAAAACAATTTAAGCATTTAAGCTCATAGAGTCAGTCAGACCAAAATGCATAGGAAAATGTGGATGAAATTGAAAAATCACACCAAGAACTTGTAAATTATTGTTGTAAAGAAGTCTAATTAATCATTAGAAAGGATAAAAAATAAGACAAAACCTTCAGCGGCACCTGGCAACTGGATGGGGTCATTTTTTTTTTTTTTTCTACACAGGCTTCTTGAATTACAACAGCAAGGAGTTTGTTTAAAAAATGCTAATCTTGATATAAAAAAAATCTATCATGAATAAGACAATGCAAAATCTAGAGGATCAAAGATGAGAAAAATAGTATTATATTAATGAAATACACATTTTTATTCAACTTTATATCAAAAATTTTATCAGAAAAAACCTCAATGAGCCTGTGAAATCTTTGTATTATCAACAATAAAACATCCACTCAAAAACTGTTTTGAAGATTGTTCCAATGATCCTTGTTCTCATTGAGTTATTGATGAACTTTGATAAACATTATTTACATACTGAAAAGTAAAATTATTTGAGAATTTAAAAAAATTCCAAAATGCAAGTGGAATATTTCAATTTGGCCTTGCATCACATCATACTTCATTCAAGAAATTGAGGCAAATATGCTTCAAAAGACTGGAAATATGATTGCTATAAATCCCACCAAAAAACTATAGATGACAATGATAGTTAGTCTTGGGGGAAAATGAACTAATCATCAAAGGTAAACAATATCCAATTTGATAATGGACTTTTAAAATGAAAAAGAAAACTAAGAAGCCAAAATTTTGTGAACCCAACGACATGGAGTATAATATCTGATCATAGCCATAGGAATAAATTTCAGGCTAAAAGTTTTCTTTGTTGCATCAGCCAATAAATTTAGTTATTATACTTTATGTGGCTATAATTTCATTGGCCATTCTCAATGAAATCCACAGAAAAATAAAAAAAATAATAAAACAGAAACAGAATGGATGAAAATTTCATTTCTCTTAGCACATGACATACAAATGAAAGTACTACTTACTGAGTTATCCTGCCAATATATTTATCTTGAAAAAGTGCTATAGATGGAAAATGCGCTTGGACATTACTTGAATAAGAAGAAAAGATCAGGCTAAATATCATCTGAGATATCACCATCTTTTCAATATTTATAGATTATTCTTTACCATGACTTTCATATCAATATTACCCATAATTTCTATGTGGCTGTAAATCTTGGACTACCATGAGATCAAAAATATCAAAATTAAAAATATTGTGAAAGACAATGGAAAACTAGACATAAGTTGACTCCAGCAATTGCCAATGTTGATTCATGCAAAAAAGCTACCAAGGATAGCTTTGCCTGGGAAAGAAAGTTGACTAATCATATAACGAAAATGAGAGACAAGAAATAAGCAATGCATATTGCAACCCCTGAGATTTAAAAAAAAATAGAAAGAAAAGAAAAAAAAAAAAACAATTCTGTAGTATATTGTCTTTGGCTTGCCCTTGATGATTACTGGAAAATATAAACCATAATCAAAAAGTAAGTGTGTTAGGAATATGGAAGTGATGGTCTTTCTTCACCTAGGAACTAACTATATTAGTGAAACTACAACCAAAATATTCATGTGAAGTATATTATATACATGCATATATATCTCTCTATATATTTCACATGTAAAGATTTAATATCTGTTATTTTCTGACAACACATGAAATTTTAATAGTTAAACTCGGCACTTGATCAGCCAACTTGTTTAGAATGATCATTACTCTTAACATAGAAACTCCTTTCAAGAACTTTCTTTAACTCATGATTATAGACTTCTCTAAGCAAATGATCTTTCTTGAAAAATATAGGAGATTTAAAACTTGCAGTGGACAAATATGAATTCAGATCATTCAGCAAAAATTGAGCACTGAAGCATATGTATTTCACTGCTTTGATAACACAGAGACAAATATTTGTGAGCTCAAAGTCTCATAAGATATTAATTTAAAATAATTTAATGGTAATTTTTTTGCTATTAATTTATTATGTAGAATAAATATAAAAAAGAAAAAAGACTGATTGCACATATTTATCCAGAACTCAAAAGAGTCATATTTTCTATTATTGAATTTTTATTATAGTTTCCTTAAATTTTTTGTTTGCCCAAATTGATAGTGGACAGATGTCAGCATTATGGAACACAGTTGTTTTTAGCGAGTTGAGGGAAGGTAGACAGAACAAAGGAAGTTAAATTACTATATCAAGTGATTTTCAGCTTTTTGTCAAAAAAGTTTGGTTTTTATTTCTTTCTTATTCTATATGATTGCAGTTCCTATTTTTGTATATCTTTCCTAGAATATTTCATTAACTATGGAGACATTCCTTTGTTAAAAAAAAAACAAAAAACAAAAAACAAAACAAAAAAAAAAACTCAAGTAAACCAATGTTTCACTTAAGCTATTCATCTTTTATCTCTAATTTAATGAATATGAATAGTCTCTCTATTATTTTTCAGTCTGACAAATCTTTAAAATTCCATCTATACCACTTCCTAGACATAAAAAAAGATCATCTAGAACATGATCATGGTGGCTACCAATTGATGATAAACTAGATAGGAATTCATTTACTAGCTGGTTAATAAAAGTATTAATTGGATTAATCCTTCAGCCGGGGATATTAATATTCTGAGAAAACAATAACACATGTACATATGTATGTATATTTGTAAAATGGCTTATACCTTGGAACAGTTTTCTTTCCTTTACAATTCATCTTTCATGTTGCTGTCAGACTAATCTTCCTTATGCACTGATCTAATCGTGTCACTTCTTGGCTAAAAATCTTCACTATTTGCCTATTGTTAACCATGCAAAATATAAATTCCTCATCCTGTTATTCAAGGCTCTTTCACATAACCTTCTCTTACCAGTTTTATTTTATATAAATTTCCTTCATGCATTTGATGGTCAAACCAAACTGGGCTTAATACCTTCTTCCAAACATGCTTTATGCTTTCCCACCTCCATAATTTGTGCTCATGTTGTTCATTATTATTAGGAGCTTTCCTGCTTGGTCATCTTTGACATTCTCATAAATTGCATTTAAGAAGTTGTTATTTTACCTACTTGGGATGGTGTGACAGTGATAGAACAATATATTCCTCAGGAAAGTGAGCTTCAAAATGAGTCATGCATCTGAATTCAAATAATAGCTTTCTATTATTAACTGAGTAGGATACCCTTGCTTTAAAAAATGATGTATTCTTTGAAATAGGACATCTCTACTCATCAAATTTAATCTAATAGAGTTTGGATTCTAGAAGGTAGAGTGCTTTCAATAACCCTCATATGATCGATTTGAGGTCTAGCTTCTCTCAAGAAAGGTCTAACTAGGAGCATATATGCAAATAATGCAAATAATGGGCTGACTTTATGTTAAGTTTTCTGAGCACTCTGGTCATTTTTTTGTTCTCTTTCGTTCTTTTTCTGTTGAGTAGAGGACCAACATTTTTCTACTCTCTTATTGGTGTTTGTCTCTTCTTCCAAGTGGGTAACAGAGCATCCCTTATTCCTTTTGCTCTTCTTTGGTAGCTCATTAAACTGTTAAATTGGACAAGGACAGGTATTTATTAATTATACATTTCTATGATCTTTTCATGAATTCTTTTAGGTCTAATATCTCTAGCATTAATTTAAATATTCTCAAATTATAGAATATTTTGATGGATTTGTACACTAATTACTTAGCAATAAAATTTCCTTAAAAACCTATATGCTTTGTAGTTTGAATTAGATTCTCTGTGAATACACACACCCTTTTCTAAATGTTGTCCATTTATTCAATGTGGTTCAGCTTCATCAGTTATATTAACCCTGGAAGCTCCAAGACAGTGATCACTTTGTACCAAACAAATTTTAGGTATTCTACAGTTCTTAACATAGTATCTGGAATTCTACTTTCTTCTTTTTTTTGAGTAATGAAGTTTAAATTATCCTTTAATTGAATGCATTAATTAAATTTAATCCATCATGAAATCTTTGTTGACTTTCCCTATTGCTGATAAATATTTTGTCCTAGCAGTCTCACACAGCACATGTTTGACCTTTAAATAAATATTTGTGTATAAAGATGTCATTTCTAAGATATATAAAAAATTGATTAAAAACTTTAATAATTCCCCAATAGAAAAATAGTCAAAGAACACAAATAAGCATGTATTTAGGGAAAGAAATATAAATCATCAATGCCCTTATGAAAAAAGCTCCAAATTACTAATAATTACAGAACTATAAATGAAAACATGAGTTTGTCACATTCATCAGATTTTAGTAAGATGATTAAAAAAAAGTAAATGGAATATTGGAGGAATTATGGAAAAAATAGATATATTAATACACTGTCACACTGAGGATTAATTTATTTATTCTGAAAAGCAGTTGGGAACTGTGTTCCAAAAGGAATTAAATTATGCATACCTTTTGATCCAAGAATACAGGTATATATATATATATAGTTTATATATATATTGGTTTTTATATATGGTTTATATTTTTAAAAAGGCAAAGAAAGAGGAAAAGGATGAATATATAACAAAATATTTAAAGCTGTTCTTTTTTGGGGAGGTAAATAATATGGATGTGAGGTGATGAAAGTCTGGAGTAGGCAAATGAAAGGAAGGGGAGTTCTGAAAGAAGGAAGAATTAAAATAACTTTGGGACTTATTTGAGCATGACAGCATTGGAGTGGGGGTGGACTCATAGGTAACAGATTTTTTGGCTGAATTATTGGAGTAATATTTTTTTTTTGCAAAATTTTTATTTTAATTTTTTAATAGCTTTTTATTTACAAATTATATGCATGGGTAATTTTACAGCATTGACAATTGCCAACCTTTTGTTCCAAGTTTTCCCCTCCTTCCCTCCACCCCCTCCCCTAGATGGCAGGATGACCAGTAGATGTTAAATTTTTTTTTTAATTTAAATTTTATTTTATTTAATAATAACTTTGTATTGACAGAATCCATGCCAGGGTAATTTTTTACAACATTATCCCTTGCACTCGCTTCTATTTTGATGTTTCCCCTCCCTCTCTCCACCCCCCCCAAAAATGGCAAGCAGTCCTATATATGTTAAATATGTTGCAGTATATCCTAGATACAATACATATTTGCAGAACCGAACAGTTCTCCTGTTGCACAGGGAGAATTGGATTCAGAAGGTAAAAATAACTCGGGAAGAAAATCAAAAATGCAAATAGTTCACATTTGTTTCCCAGTGTTCCTTCTTTGGGTGTAGCTGTTTCTGTCCATCATTTGTCCATTGAAACTCAGTTAGGTCTCTTTGTCAAAGAAATCCACTTCCATCAGAATACATCCTCATACAATATTATTGTCGAAGTGTACAATGATCTCCTGGTTCTGCTCATCTCATTTAACATCAGTCCATGTAGGTCTCTCCAAGCCTCTCTGTATTCATCCTGCTGGTCATTCCTTACAGAGCAATAATATTCCATAACATTCATATACCACAATTTACCCAGCCATTCTCCAATTGATGGGCATCCATTCATTTTCCAGTTTCTAGCCACTACAAACAGGCCTGCTACAAACATTTTGGCACATACAGGTCCCTTTCCCTTTTTTAGTATCTCTTTGGGGTATAAGCCCAGTAGAAACACTGCTGGATCAAAGAATATGCACAGTTTGATAACTTTTTGGGCATAATTCCAGATTGCTCTCCAGAATGGTTGGATTCGTTCACAACTCCACCAACAATGCATCAGTGTCCCCGTTTTCCCACATCCCCTCCAACATTCATCATTATTTTTTCCTGTCATCTTAGCCAATCTGACAGGTGTGTAGTGATATCTCAGAGTTGTCTTAATTTGCATTTCTCTGATCAATAGTGATTTGGAACACTCTTTTATGTGAGTGGTAATAGTTTCAATTTCATCATCTGAAAATTGTCTGTTCATATCCTTTGACCATTTATCAATTCGAGAATGGTTTGATTTCTTATAGATTAGAGTCAATTCTCTATATATTTTGGAAATGAGGCTTTTATCAGAACCTTTGATTGTAAAAATGTTTTCCCAGTTTATTGTTTCCCTTCTAATCTTGTTTGCATTTGTTTTGTTTGTGTATCTCCCTGTTTTAAATGTGTTTCCTGTAAACAACATATTGTAGGATTCTGACTTTTGATCCAGTCTGCTATCTGCCTCTACTTTATGGGAGAGTTCATCCCATTCACATTTATGGTTAAAATGACTAATTCTGTATTTCCTGCCATCTTATTATCCCCAGATTATGCTTTTCTTTTACTTGTCCCCCCAACCCTATTTCCCAGTTTTAATCTTATGTGTCCCACTTGTATCATGCCACTCACCCTCTTTAAAATCCCTCCCTCCCCCCTTTGATTATTTTCCCCTTTCTTGTATCCTTCCCTTATTACTCTTTTCCTTTTCCCTTTTTCTCTCCCCCTTTTTAATTATTTTCTCTTCGAGCCAACTCTGATTAGAGTAAGATTCACACAATGTTCCTCCTCCTCTCTAAATTCCCTCAGACATGATGTTTCCTTTGCCTCTTCATGGGATGTAGTTTCCCTCTTTTCATCTTCCCTTTCCTCCTTTTTGACATTATTCCTTTTCCATTTCTACTTCCCCTTTTTTATATTATATCAGTAAAATCAAAATATATATCTAGTGTTTTTGTATATTCAAAACAGAAATGCAATTCTCAAGAGCTCCTTTTACCTTTTCTGCTTCTCTTGAGTCCTATGGTTGGAGATCAAATTTTTTGTTTAGTTCTGATTTTTTCCTTAGAAACAAATGGAAATCATCTGTTTTATTAAATATCCATCTTCTTCCCTGGACGAAAATGCTCCACTTGGCTGGGTAGTTTATTCTTGGCTGCATTCCAAGTTCTTTTGCCTTTCAAAATATCAGATTCCAGGCCCTTCGATCCTTTAATGTGGAGGCAGCCAGATCTTGGGTGATCCTTATTGTGGCACCTCGGTATTTGAATTGCTTTTTTTTTTTTTTTTTTTTTTGGCTCCTTGTAATATTTTTTCCTTAATCTGATAGTTCTGAAATTTGGCCACAGTATTCCTTGGAGTTTTTATTTTAGGATCTTTTTCAGAAGGTGTTCGATGAATTCTTTCAATGCCTATTTTACCTTCTGATTCTATTACCTCTGGACAGTTCTCTTTGATGATTTCCTATAGAATAGCATCTCTTTTTTTATCATAATTTTCAGGAAGTCTAATAATCCTCAGATTATCTCTCCCAGATCTATTTGCTGACCAGGAAATAACCCAGCTCAGACCAGAAGTATGTCTGCTTGGAAGCAAATCATTCTGTGAAACTTCTATTGCCCCAGGCCAAGCCCTGCACTGTGCAGATTAGAGGCTGCCCAAGGCTGTGCCCCCTTGCCATGCAGGTTCTCCACTGCCCCAAGGAAAAGCCCTGTACTGCTGCTTGGGGCTGCAAGATTATGCTGCCATCTGTGCTGTCACTTCCGGTTTTGGGTGTGTGCACACTCTCTCCTGGTCAGCACAAAATTTTATCCTCTAGTTTTTTCCCTGCTTGTGCTGCTCTTTTCCCCAGCCCCTCAGGACAAACATTTTCTGAAGAAATTCCAGATTTTCTTTGGCTGATGAGTTGTTGTACTTCTAGTCTTTGTGGGTTTTACCACTCGAGCTCTATTTTTGAGGCCGAATTTAATGTTGGTCGTGAGGGTAGGAGAGGTGCTTAGAAAGTTGAGTGTGCCTTCTCTGCTATCTTGGCTCCACTCCCAAGTAGTAGTATTTTAAAGAGAGAGAGAGAGAGAATTATAGAACTCAAGATGATCACAGATAGTTTGATTTTAGATATATTGAGTTAAAAATTATAGGCACATACTCAAGTCCAAAATGTCCTATAAGCAATGGAAAAACTATGACTGAAGCACAAATAGGATTAGAATCACAGATTTTGAAATCATTCATGTAGAAGTTATTATAATGAAGGGATTAAAAGAGAAGAGAAGAGGATAAAGCATTGAGGTAGTGGAAACTAGAAACAGGAGGAGAAATAAGCAAAAGAGACAAAATAAAAGGGAAATCAGAGATAAAAATAGAATGAGGATAAAATAGTATCACATATGCCAAGGAAACAGGAAAGTCTTTCAAATTTTTCTCTCAAATTTCTCTTCAAATTTTTATCTTCTTTCTCAAAATATGATAGTTTCTGATGTTTTCAATCTGAATCTTTGTTTATCATTAATTAAGTTAATAAATATTATAAACTATGGTTTTTTGGATCTGATATTTAGGATATGTTTTTATCTTAGATAATGAAGAGTGCCTCCAAAATGCAACAAATTGCTTTGTTTCAATGTGATTGAATTCAAGAGCTCTGTCTAATAATAAAAAAGACTATATACAAATTCAAGATGCTATTGCAACACTTTACTCCATGCTAACAGTGTGATTATTTTCAAGGGGTCCTTTTTATTCTGAGCCAGTTTTGAACTCTCTCTAGTACAGTTTCGAAAATTATCATTACAAATACTTTATTCATTTTGCAAATATTCAATATATTTTAGCCTTTACAATATGAAAATTCTGAATATTCACATTTTATAATACCATTTTTTAAATTAATAAAATAAAAAATGATACTGGGTTATTACTAATGACTCACTTATATTTCTTTGCCCCTATAAAGCTTAACTTCTAATAGAACCTGCTTTGATTCCATATGCTATCTATGCATTTGGTAGTTGGCTAGTCAACCTTTCCAGTTCACTACTTTTACCATTTCCTTTGTTCTCTAGAATAGGGGATTATAGAATCTGGTCTATATGTCAGGCCTATTTAATTATATTGCATTGTTCATCTCTGCATTAGGAAGCATGTTGGTTCTACTAAAAGCATCCGATTGTGAGGTATTTGAAGGCTTTGGCCTAGGTAACTTTCCTCAGTGTGGCTGAATACTTTGATTTAAAAAAACACAAGTCTCTTATTTAAATAGTAAAAGCGGTTAATTTTATTTAACAAGATATAACCAAAAAAAAAAAAATCCACAAACAATACTACCTTATTTTGTAGGTGTATAAGAAATAAAATATTTCTCCAGACAACCTTAGGCACATTTATTCCTTTGTAGTTTTTCATAGGAATTTCTGAAATCCCTTATAAAATTCAAGGGTACCCAAATCCTAAGGTCCATAGAATAGGAAATCATTTCTTTCAAGATGCTTGTTTTTTTTGCTGCCTTGTAGACATACTCTTAAAGCTATATGCATAAGAATTACCTCCATAAGTCAAGAAGATCTGTTTTATTTCACCCATGAGGCCATGCAGTTTGCAAGACATTGATTTACTATTTTAAAGAATCCATGGAGATTTTCATGGGCAATTCATACTAAAAATCTCTAAAGGATATATAAACCAGAAAAAAGCATGTTTAGCAAAGGGTTTTATATTTAGAGACTTATTTCTTCTTTAATTTCTCTTTTGTTTCTAGCAAGAAACTGAGATCTTCCTACTGGAACAAATTTCATGTGGAAAATACCTATTTCCAATGCCAATAAATATAGCCAGCTTCATTTTCTGTAATTCAAGGGTAGGTCATAAAGCATTTGCAATTCATCAGACAATACTGGAGCTAAATGGTATGATTCTAAACACTTAATCTTTGGATAATTCTCAAAGAGGACTATACATTTCTTTTCTTCTGTTTAGTGCTTTACTTCCCAGATTTCCTAATTCTGCCATGCTTGCACTATTAACCATTCAATAGACTAGAAAAGTCTTTTATGGTCTAAGAAATGAGAATTCCACCCATCCAAAAATGAGAAGCTCATATGTAGGGGCCACTAGTACTTAGAGAAACAAAAGAAACAAATGTGAAGAATCCTGGGTTATCAAATCCTTTTGAAAGCTAGGGTATAAAAATGAAGATCAGAAAGATGGTTTCTATCTTTTAAGAATTTCAACAGAAGTTGATTCCTCTTAATTCACATTTATATTAATTCACAGTTAAGTTAAACAATCCAGTTTAAAGATATTGAGATTTATATTTGACTTCTTTTAGCACTCCAATTATTAACCTCATGAACAGTCTTGCATAGACAAACAGAGCTCTTGCCTCTTTAATATACAGATTTATTTCTAGAGCAATTACTGAGATAGGTGGTTTAATATATAATGCTTTGAATTTATTCAGGCAAATGATTGAGCTTAATACATATTACATAAGGAAAAGAATGAATGACCTTACATTTGCATGATTTTTTAAAAGAAAACTGTTGATTTACAATTAGACTCCATTGACTGTATTGTTGGAGTTATCAGTCCAATGTAAATCAAATTTAATATATATTTCAGGCAAAACTTTAATGTACATTTTTGTCTTTTATCTCAAACTTGCCAAAGAATATGACAATTTGGTATCATAAATCTTTAAAATCTTTAAAATATTCTATTTGTCAACTATACATTTTGAAATATACTTCATAGTTTTGAGACTATTCCAGCACAACAAATTTCAGAAACAAAATAAGCACTTTATACAAAGTCCCATTTAATTAACTACTGGATATTAGTTTCCAAGAATTTCATCAAGAATGAACAAAAGATCAAAATTTAACAAAGTGAATTTTGAAAGCAATAAACAATCTTTACATTTTCTTATTTTTGCAAGGCAATTGGGGATTGTGACTTGCCCAGGATCACACAGGTAGAAAGTGTCTGAGGCCAGATTTGAATTCAGGTCCTCTTGATTACAGGGCTGATACTTTATCCACTGTGCCATCTAGCTGCCTCTTATATTTATAATTTTTTTAAAAAATCAAAGCACTAATATTTTATTTAATCATTTTAGTCATGTTTGACTGTGACCCCATTTGTTTTTGTTTTTGTTTGTTTGCAAAGACATTAGCATGGTTTGTCATTTATTTCCTATAAATGAGAAAACTGAGGCAAACAAATAGGGTTAAGTGACTTCCCAGGGCCACACAGCTAGTAAATGTTTGAGGCTAGATTTTGAATTCATGAAGATGATTCTTCCTGATTCCAGGTCTGGCATTCTATAAACTGTATCATCTAATTGTCTCTAAGCACAAACATAAGATGTGATAAATATGGTTAGTATGGTAGACAGTGGGTTAAAAAGGAAAAATAAACAAACCAACAACTCTAAGTCATTGTGAATTTTAAGTCCCTAATGGGTTGATAGTATGACATAGCTGTTTATCACTAGCATAAAGCCTTAGATGTTTTTTGCTTTGAGAACTGAAACTTTTTATATCTATATGCCAGATCTTTCTTGGAAAAAATCTCAAGAGAATAGAAAATGAGAATTGTCCTGCTCATTTGCTAATAACTATTTTATTGCCAACCAGGGACAAGATTAATTTTTATTATTGTGATTCATTGCTTTTATATGCTGATTTTCTTTGCTTCATCCACTCTTTTTAAAAGAACATAGGACCATTATCTCTCTATTTTTCTCCTTCTTCTAACCTCCCTATTACTTTCCTCCTTTTCCTCTTTTCCCTGAACCTCCCAGGAAGGTGATGATAAGAATAGCAAATTGGACTTCTG
The DNA here is from genome assembly GCF_016432865.1 of Antechinus flavipes. Taxonomy (NCBI): domain Eukaryota; kingdom Metazoa; phylum Chordata; class Mammalia; order Dasyuromorphia; family Dasyuridae; genus Antechinus; species Antechinus flavipes. Next base: position 217,181,422 of record NC_067400.1, read on the forward strand.
ATTTTATTGTTATGAACAATTCATTCAAATCAGCATCTTTTCTGCATCTCATAGTCTCCGCCCAATAAATTATCTAGAATACTTAAAGTTTAAGTGACTTAGTCAACTCACAATTAGTATGTGTCTTCCTAATTTCAAAGTTTGCTTATATCAATTATGTGATAATATCAGTGTGTCCATGACACAACAAATAAGCTTGGCAAATACACAGTCGGACAGAGAAGCTAGCAGCAAGAATTGCAGTGAATAAATGAGCTCTATTCCAAAAAAATTTGAAGGGTAAGTAGAATTTTCCAGTGATTTGCCAAGAATGAACTCTTTATGTTTTTTCCATGACCATATAACTGCTATATGTGCACAAGATTCAGGGTTGACTCTCTGCTTATGAAGAAGGTGAAACAGATATAGGAAAGTCTTTCAATTTACCAGATAATCTGGAATAATAAAATGTTCCTTGTGAGATTGGAAAAGATCCTTCAAAAGGGCACAGATTTATTGTGATCTTGAGAGGAATCCTAATCTGTATCAAGAGTCTAGAGAATGAAAGAAGGTAAACAAAGAGAAGGCAAGGACAAGTGAACCTTTAGATTTTATGGAAGGTAAATTGGGGTGCTCTGAGGAGGAAGCATGGTATAAGGAATTTGGTGGAGGCTTAATGAAAGGAGAAATAGATTAATATTATGAAGGGATTGTATTGTTGAACAACCAACTCAAAGGAAGAAGTTGGATGCTTAGATAGGATGAAATGATAACAGATGATAAAGAGAAGGCAGAGGTATTCAATTGAATATAGTTATTCTTTTGTTCTTTTTCTTCAACTAAGGACTGAAATATTCATACTGGAAAGGTTATATAGATTGGTTAATAGGATCTTGAAATCAAAAATCAATTAAGATATAATGAAGAGCAAATGTTTGCTCTTAAGGAGTTTAATTAATCAGAATTGCTTGGATTGTATCTTGGTAATAAAAGGATTTGGGGAGTGTAGCTAGTATTTGATTTGCAGGCAAAGGAAATGGGTTCAGTTCCCAACTTTACTTTGCCACTTAAAAGCTATGTGACCATGGGCAACATATCTCACTCCTTTGGACCTCAATGTCCTCATCTGTAAGATGATAGGGTTTTGAATAGATGGCTATTGTTTCAAATCTGTAATCTTAGAATCTTTCAAATGTGATCTCTGAATTCCAATTTGTGATTTTTTAAAAAATCATATAGCAGTACCTACTTCTTGAAGATTGACAAATTCCACTCCCCTTTTTCTTTTCTTTTCTTTTTTTTTTTTAATTTGTGAGGTAATTGGGATTAAGTGACTTGCCAAAGGTCACATAGCTAGCAAGTGTCAAGTGTCAGGACAGATTTGAACTCAGGTTTTCTTGACTGTAAGGCTGATGCTCTATCCACTATACCACCTTACTGTTGTTCTCCCAAAAAGATGGATTGTGTAAGCTACTTTTTAAATTAGTTTGGGTTAGGTTCTTGGAAGAAACTTGAAATTATAAAATTAAAAAAATGGTTATTAAGGGAAAACAAAGGTTCAAGACAAATTACTTGCCAAAATAATTTACTTTTGGGGGGGGTGTAGGAAATGGGATGGCAAGATTACTAGAAGCCACTCATGCAGTACACTTGGATTTCAGCAATGTGTTTTTATTTTGATAAAATTCTTCAAGATCCTTGCAAATAAAATGAACATATTTATTGTATGAAAGAATAGTAAAGTGGATTTGTAAGTTGTTACAAAACTATGTCCCTTGAGATTCAAGGATCTATGTCAACCAGGAGAGAGATTTCTTGTGTAGTGTGTACACACACACAATTGCCCTGTGCTGCTCAATCTTTTTTTTTTTTTTTTTTTTTTTTAATCTCACAGGGGGATTTAATAAGGTAAAAAAAAAAAAAATTGTCTCTTGCTCAATCAGCCATAATATTAAACACTGTTTTATAGAACTTTATTTCCTCTAAAGAAGCTTAACATAAATGTTATGCAAGAATATGACCCCCAAACTGAGATTTTTTAAATGGATAGACCGTTTTGTTTTTTTTTTCATTAACATGAATATTTTTGGTCAACATGAATGGAAGGGATCATTACTTGCTCTGTCATTTATCTACCTGTACCCAGTGGTTTTTAAATCCAGATAATCCTATTTACCAATGCCTCAGACTAAGTCAATGCAACAGGCTTTATAGTGACTAGGACCTAATTTATAGGGACTTCTTATTTGTCCCCAAAATTATGAAGAATTAATATGAGAACTTATTCTCGATGTACTACTGTACAATTACTACTGTAATTGGTGCATTCATTTCTGAAAATGACATTCGATGTTCTTTTCTTAACTTCTTTTACTATTCTTGTGCTTGGGAACTTATTAGTTTCTATTTCTTTGGTTTCTATTATGCTGCACTATTCAGATTCTCTAATCCCGCTGATAACTATTTACGGCCACTCTGACATGTTTTTCACTGTATCTATTTCCTCCCATGAATTATCCTCAAGATGTTAATTTCTCAAATCTCTCTTCTCTATTTTTTTTTAAGTCTGCCTCCCTGATTTCATGATCATATCAAGCCTGATGAATTTTTTAAATTTATGGAATAAAATAAGCATCTCTATAACATAGTATAATAAAAAAAGATAATTGCACACTAACTGCAAATCTGTTATATACAAATTGCTTTTCCTTTTAGACACAACAAAACTAATATGTACATTTCTTTTTCCCTTCCCCTCCCTATCCTAGAGCTGATTACATCAGACACAAATATGTGTGTATATAAAATTGTCTTATACATCTATTTATCAGTTCTTTCTCTTGATGCAGATAGTGTCTGTCTTTATATGTCTTTTATAACTAATTTGGGTATTTATAATAGTCAAAATTGCTTTTTCACTCAAACATTAAAACAACATTGCCATTACTACATATAATATTCTCTTGGTTCTGTTCATTTTTCTCTTCATTATGTTAAGTAAATCTTTCCATGCATTTCTAAAATCATTGAGTTCATCATTTCTTGTAGCACAGTAATATTCCATCACAATAATATACTACAAGTTATTCAACCATTCCCCAATTGATGAGCATCTTTGCAATTACCCATTGTCTGCCATCATGAATAGAGTTGCTACAAACATTTTTAGAATGCATAGGTTCTTTTCCTTCCCCCCTAAAGTCTTTGGAAATAGACCTAGTAGTGGTATTCCTGAAGTTAAATATATTTCTGTATAATTTTTAATTATTTTCCAAAATGAATTTGTGTCCCAAGTTTTCCACATCCCCTCCAACATTTATTGCTTTTTCCTTCAATCATTTTAGCCAATCTGATAAGTATAAAATGATATCTCAAGGTTGTTTTTAATTTGCCTTTCTCTAATCAATAATGGCAAAGCATTTTTTTCAAAAGATTAGAACTAGTTTTGAGTCCTTCATTGGAAAACTGCCCACTATTATTTCTTTATTTAAATTTATTATTTTTTTAGATCTAGGCATCGACAGCAAGTTTATAAAATTTGTTTTTTAATCCTTAAAAAAAATCTATTTTCTATCTCTTCCACTTGATCCCATACATCCATTGAAAAAGAGAAATGAGCAAAACCTTTGTAACAAATATACTTAATTGAAACAAAAATACCTGTATTGATTGCTCTCATCAAAGAAAAGATTGTTTTAGTTTTCACTCTGAGTTTATCAATTCTCTTTTAGGATATGGTTAGCATGCTTCTTTCTGAGATCTCATGGAGTTTACAAGTGATACAGAGTTAGGAGAGATACTGGATGAGGCAACACTATCAGGATTCCAAAGGCTCTTGATCAATTTGAATAATGACTGACATATAAAGTTTTACAGTATTAGTAGACAATATAAGTTGACAATGTGGTATGACAGCCAAAAAATTCTAATGAAACTTATGCTACATTAATAGAGGCATAATATCTACACTGAAGGAGATGATAGTTCTTTATACTTTGCTTTTGCTGGACTATATTTGGACCATTATATTTTGTTTGGGGTCCTACATTTTAGAAAGAATAATAATTAATTGGTGTTTGTCACAAAAATTTACTAAAATGATGAAAGGTTAAAAAAAAGGAAGGAAAATGTACCATGTGGGGAGTGACTGAGTCAACTAGGGATATTCAAAGTAACTGAGATTCAAATCTTGTGAATGATAGGTGATTAAGTTAATCAGAAAATAGATATAACTGTTGATTTCATATGTGATTTATGTACTAGCTTTAAAGTCAATTTCAGAAAAGGGGATTGGAGCAGAAATGTACAGAGATGACCCATAGGGCTTACTTTAAACTGTTCTTTCTGGTCACTTCTTCATTTTATATTCACCAGATAGCAGAGCTCCTTTGCAAACTGTAACGAGCCATGATATATGATATTTTTTTTTGCCCCTGACTCTTCTGATTGAGTGCACATGTTACATGCCCTTACATTTCCCTTGAAAGCTGTCTTATTTAATAGGAGAACCACTGATATTTTTGTACCATAACAATGGTTTCAGAAAATTCTTTTCAGTGTTTGACCATGTTCTGTTGTGATGATCCTCAGATTGATAAGATGTGATCCAGCAAACAAAACCAAGCTTCCAAGTGGTTGAGAGGCACACTTAAAATAATTATGCTTTCTGCAAGTAGTGTTTCCAACTCTCAGTGTGGAACATGAGCAATTAGATGGAGAAATCTATTTGTGTATGTCTTTTATAGGAAATGATTTGGGTTGGAAAAATAGTAAAATACCTATTGCAATATTTTAAAAAAACATTTTGTAACTTAAATTTCTACTTAGTAAGAATAAGAGACTCATAAAACAAATACAAACATTTGTTTTAAGATGTTACACTTAATGATAGACTTGTAATATGGAGCTATATAGTACATAAAATCATGGTGTGAAAAGTCATTGAATGGATCGGATCTCTCATCTATGTTTTTGAAAAGAAAAGTTATAAAGGACATTAGATGAAATAAAGATCTATTAGTCCAATGATAACTAAAAATAAATGCTTCTCTTGAACCTGGGCTGTTAAAAAAAAAGACAATTAAGAAACCTGTGTGTACTGAAAGAAGTCCTGTCAGAAACCAGCGAAAGCAGGTAAACAGAATTGAAATTTGATGTCAACATGACTGAAAACTTTTTAGACAACATAAAACCAACAGTCCTGAGGGCAGACAGAGCAGGGCAGGTGGAAGCCAACATCCAAGCATAAGAAATTTGGGACAGGACCAGAAGTGGCCTGAATACTCCATTGAAGAATGTGAAAAAGGCTAGAGAATGGTTCTTTTACAAAACCCTCAAACTAAGAATTGAGGCTAATGACATAATTAAAAGGTGAAATCAGGAAACATAATGAAGAAATCTTATGAGCTAAGAGATCTTTATGTACCCATAAGAAGAAAAATATATGACCTAAAAATCTCTTTTTTAGTGATAATGTAGAGTTGTGAATAACAAGGAAAAGGATGCAAAAAGTGACATAGCTTTTAGATCATCTGTAAACATTGATTCATGGTTCTCTTAATATGAGAATCTGGTCTAGTGACAAATGAGAGGACATAATACCAGGAATAGTGAATCATATCAATCTTAGCATTCTTAATATAAATTAAATCAGAAGCCAAGAGGAAATTGCAGTTAAATGGAAGCTTGGCTCAGATTCTAGGAGAGAAGGAGTTTGCTTTATTGTAATGTCCAAAGTCAACAAGAAGCATCTTTACATGCAGCACTTGGGAGCCCATTGAAGCTTATAATAATTTATGAAAAAGTCAGCTGTGATGATAATTGCTACTTATATGCCAATATATGTGGCAGAGGTTGAAGAAAAGAATTCTGAAGGAATCAATAGAAGTTTCCCAATTAAATCTGCACATATTTTAATACTTAGTGTTATGGGGAAATGTTGTAGAACATGTTAAAAAGAGTTAGAAGAAATGGAAGAGGGAATTTAAATCTTCAAGGGGCAGTATAGAAGCTTATAAAGTAAAGAGGAGTCACAAGTCACTATATCATAAATATTCACCTCAAGACAAGAATCAGAAGGTCAGTACCTTCTATGGTAATATGATAAGTATTAAGTGAAATCACAAAAAATCAAAATTGATTATGTTTTAACAGATGGAAAATGATTACATATGAGGGAGTCATTTCCAAATCAGATGTCCATGAACCATTAGATAGCTAACTTGTTAGAACAAATATAAAAGTCAATACCAAATTAGAGGGAAAAAATACAAAAATGAAAATGTGATCTGTGTAATTGCAATAATTACAATCTGATTTGTTTAAAGAAACAACTAAAGACAAAAATGTAGAATATAAGTAAAAAATATGCATTTATTCCATTTCCTAGAAAACTTTATTTAAATAAATTTATTGATATAAATTGGTACAAATCAACTCTCTCTCTCTCTCTCTCCCTCTCTCTCTCCCTCTCTCTCTCTCTCTCTCTCTCTCTCCCTCTCCATCTCTCTCTCTCCCTCTCTCTCTCTCTCTCTCTCTCTCTCTCTCTCTCTCTCTATATATATATATATATATGTATGTAAAACCATGAATATAACCATGAATCCATGAGAATCTAGATATTGCTTTATTCAACAAAATCTTTCATTCTTGACAAATTAAGGGACAAGGAGGTAAAGAATAATATTAGTTTAGAATATAAGCTACATTTAATATCTTAGAGAGGAAGATGGTGAAAAATTATGAGGGGTATTGCCTCAAAAGACAGTGTGGGAGAAAACGTCAAAGAAATCTTGGGGAGATTACTAATAAAGACATGATCATCACAAGAATGTTTTAGGAGAAAATGGAAAGCATTGAAACAAATGAAAGATAGAAAATATCTGTTGACGTTTCTATGGAAAAAAGAATTAAAGCCAAACTCTTCTTCATCAATGAGAAGTATAATAGAAGAGATCTAGAACAAGTCAAAACATAACAACCACAGATCTAAAGTATTTAAAAGTTTCACACTGTTTTCTATAGTCAACATTTGCAAAAAATCCTATGAAGCAAGTATCTTGGGTATTATTATCTCCATTTTCTAGATGAGAAATATAAGGTACAGAAATGCTGATGATCTGCTCACAGTCCCATATCTTGTGTCAAGTCAAAACATTGAACCTATGTCTTCTTGTCATCAAATCCATTGTTCTGGTTTATTAAGATTCTCTCATTTATAGATGATTTTCTTGGTTTCATCAAGCCCTGGAACATGGAAGGAACTACTACCATGTAGTTCCTTCATTAGATCCATACTCATTCAAATGAATTCAGTCTAAATATAAACACAGGAGAAAAATAAATGAATTATGAATGTTTATTTTTCCAGAATGTAATATACAGTTGGTTGTCCAACTCATTGATCTCATCCATGAAAGCATATATTTTGGATATACAATATAAATAGACAATGAACATGGATAAAAATTACTTTGATTTACTTATCATTTCTCATGACTATAAGCTTTTCCCTTGACTAAAAACCCAACTCATTTAAGCCTGTATTCTTCCAATGATCCTGTAGAGCTATGAATCATGGAATATTTTAGTCCTTGAAAAAATAATCTCAGGTTATTCCAAAGAAAATTCAGAGAAACATAGTAGGTATGAGGGCACAGCAACATTTTACCAATGAACAATGTGAAAAGCATAATTGGAAGACCTCAATATATAACCTATCAAGATCTGCTTCTACATGCTAGGCACCTAATTTTTTGTATTTCTGCCTGCTTCCTACACATATGATGAAATTTATTGTGTCCTGCCTGTGATTCTAGATACCCTGAGATACAATAACTCCAACTTTTCAGTTAGCATTTCAAGTTATACTACATGACCAGGCAGTTGAGGGGTATGCACAGATTTTGAGATATAGGGCTATATAGGGACTCCTAAATTTTCTAATCATTACTTTGATAGAACTCTTACTATCCATTGATATTCTGCCTAAGTTTATTTCCCAGTAATTAGTAAACTCCAACCCTCTTTTTAAAAAATTATAGCTGTTACATGGATAATTTTTGACATTCACCCCTACAAAACCCTGTGTTCTAATTTTTTCCCCTCTCTTCTCCTTTCCCCCAGTAGGCAAGTGATCCAATATATGTTAAAATGTGCAATTTCTCTACACATATTTCCATAAATATCATGTTGTACAAGAAAAATCAGATCCAAAAGGAAAAAAAAAAGAGAAAGAAAACAAAATGCAAGCAAACAACAAAAGAGAGAAAATACTATGTCATGGTCCACATTAAGTTCTCACTGTCTTCTCTCTGAGTCCAGATGGCTTTCTTTATCATAAGACTTTGGGAACTGTTCTGAATGACTTCATTGTTGAAGACAGCCACGTCCATCAGAATTGTTCATTGTATAATCTTGTTGTTGCCCTGTACAATGGTTCTGCTTATTTCACTTAGCATCAGTTCATATAAGTCTATTCCAGGCTTCTTTGAAATTATTCTGCTGATCATTTCTTATAGAACAATAATAATCAATCATTCTCTAATTGATGGGTATCTGCTCAGTTTCCAGTTTTTTGCCATTACAAAAAGGGCTATCACAAATGTTTTTACACATGTAGGTCCCTTTCCCTCTTTTATTCTCTCTTTAGGATACAAGCCTACTAGAAACACTATTAGATCAAAGTCTATGCATATTTTGATAGCCCTTTGGGCATAGTTCTATATTGTTCTCCAGAATAGTTGAATATGGCACTCAATTCCAGATCCTTGTGGTCATTATCTACCAAGCTCTTAAATATTCTTCCTCCCTTCTTAATGAGTTTAATGACTGGTTTTCAATTCCAATGCATGTTGAGATTTCAATATATATGCCAATGTTTTCACAAATAATTAACTTTCAAATACTTCATTCTAAGCAAGTCCAATGACAATACTCATGGTCTGCTTCAGCTATCCACAAGTATGATTGTATCTTATATTGCCAATATAAAGAAAAGATCAATTTTTGTTTAAAACTTTGAAATTCTAAATAATATCATAATTTTTTAAAAAAGCATTCTTTTCCCATACTTTTTTACCTTTAAACTTATTCTTCATTCTTACCACACCTTTCAGGGCTTTCTCAGGTCATTACTCTTGCTCCACTAATATTCCCCCTTATTCATCTCAAAGTTTTGATTAACTGGTTCAAATCTGTACTATCCTTTATTCTTGAATTCCTTGTCCTCTTGTGCTTTTCCAAGTCCCAACCCCAAATTATTCTCACCTTTATTCTTATTTACATCCCAATTAATAAAGGTAGACGAATCACAAAAATCTGTGAAAAAAAATCTACTGATAATGTATATTATCATTTCTCACCTGGATCCTTACTTCAGCAAGAAAAAAATTTTTTCTACTCCAAAATTGATTCTCTAACTCTTTTACCACAGTGGTAATTCCAAATTTTCTCTTCTTCCATCCACCTTTGCCCCATCTTCTGAGCTGAGAATCCCAAAACATGCTTTAGTTTTAAAAAAAAAAAAGATTCAATTTTCTTCAAGAGGTCCCTTTCACTCTCATCTCAAATTCCAAAACCTTGTCATATCAAATCTTATTATCTCCTTTTCTACTCTAGTTTCTAATGATGAGTTGGCACCTCAAGGTTTACTCTTTGATTTCATCGCCTCTCTTTATCAGCAGATTGTCCTCTCTCTGTGTCTCTGTCTCTCTGTCTCTGTCTCTGTCTCTGTCTCTCTCTCTGTGTCTCTCTGTGTTTCTCTCTGTCTCTGTCTTTGTTTCTGACTTTCCTCTTTTACTGATTATGATACCATCATCTTTCCTATTCTAACCAACCCATATAGCTAATCAGTTTCTACCTTCATTTCTTTTGCTTATATTCTCCGTTGTCCACTCACATCACCAATCTATTTTAGGTCCTAATTACCATTTATCTGGACTATTGAAATACATACACACATACAGATATATATATATATATATATATATATATATATGTATGTATATGTATGTATGTATATTGATACCCTTCTTCAAATCTCTCCTTTTTTCTGTCCTTTCTTCACATGACTGCTAAAATAGTTTTCCTGAAGCATAGGTTTTACCATGCTATCATTCCACTAAATAAACTCAACTGGCTTCCCATTATTGATAAAATCAAATATAACCTTTCTTGTCTGACATTTAAACCTCTTCTTTACCTCACCCTTTCCTGTATTTCCAGTGTTTTAGTCCATATTACTCTTCTCCACTAACTATGATCCAGTCATACAGTCTTGCTTGATATTCCTCATGCATGGTATTCCATCTCACCTCTCTGTATTTTTTAATTTGGCTGTCTTTCATGCATGGAATGTACTCCCTTCTCATCACTATATATATTACGATCCCTTGTTTCCTTCAAAACTCATCTCAAGTTTCATTTATGAGAATTCTTTCTTAGTCCCCTAAGTACTAATGCTTTTCCTTTCAAAGCTACTTTGTTTGAATTTTATTTATACCTATAAATGTATATGCTATATCTTCCATTAAAATGTAAGCTCATTAGAGGTAGGGACTACTTTTACCTTTTCTGGAAATTAACACAATACCTGGCACATTGTGTTTGTTGATTGAATGGAAATGAAAATGAGCAGGTTATGTAGCCAAATAATGATAGACAAAACAATCCATTGATTTCCAATGTCAATATATTTAGAGGAAAGTCCCCCAACATGTTTGGTGGACCTTCTTTAAATGACTTATTGCAAGATATAGTAGAAAAGAAAGTATGGAAGGCACACATTCTGGAGGAAGTATCTATGAATCTGCATAAATAGAATACAGATCCATGAAAAAATTAGAACACTCCACATATGACTCCTTTGTCTAATGGCCAAAATATTACTGCAATTGAGGAACTCAAGCATATCTGGCATTGACATTCTTCTTATGAATAAAACTGGAAGACTTAAAGAAATTGCAACTGAATATAAGAAGTGGTAAACTTCAGCCATTAAAAGGAATTTTCAGAGTAGATTTTAGTGGCTTCCAAAAACATTTAGTGGCTTTGAAAAGTCATTTGATCACATATTTGTTCACCTCTTTCAACAGGGCTCGTAAAGAGGATAATCAAATAGACCACCATATTAATAACTACAGCATATTTCATACTATTATTTTTAAAAAATAAAGTAGAAAAATATATATAAAGCACTTGATCATGTTCTCCAAATCCATCCAAGTCTTCATGTTCAGTGCTTTCAATAAGAAGGTGAAGGCAATGAAAAATACATTGAAAAATGGTTTTAGAATAGGGAATGAAGAAAAACCCAACAGTTTCTACACTATGTCACTCAGAAACTTCACAAAATGTGTATTATGAAAAAAATCATAGATGTGAATTAAGTATGCATTGTGAACTTCCCAAACTAAAATTCAGAAAATCCTTAATTGAAAAATAAGCAGATCTCCATATCCTTACACCCATTAAAATGATGGCGTTTTTCCTGATATAAGTTGTACTACTCTGAATTACTTGATCTATTAGCTTTCTAACTTACTCTGTACACATTTGACTTGAGTAATTAACCTCACAAGTATAATAACTGATCTTTAACATATGAATAATTCCTACACGTTTAGTGGGATTTATGACATGTTTATTGCTTGTGAGCAATATTTAGAGACAATGGAAACCTTTCATACTGTGAATTCAATCTATTAATTGTTAAGGCCCTCTAGCCATCTTCTCTTACTAGAACTTTAGATTCTGCTACTGAGAAATCCTGCCCAATGAGAACTAATGAATTGTCTCCTGTAGCTTCATTGCTGAAGGCAGTTAGGTGACTCAGTGGGTAGAGTACTGGACCTGGAGTCAGGAAGATGGGAATTCAAATTTGGCCTCAGAAAGTTATTAGGGCAAATTAAGGTTTGCCTTAAGCCACTAAAGAAAGAAATAGCAAAACATTCCATTATATTTGCCAAGAAAACTCCATGGACAGCATTGGTATGCTATAGTCCACAAGTTCACACAGAACTGGACTTAACGGAACAACTAAACAAAAACAAGAGATTGTTGCCAGATTTGGCAATGACTGTTGGAGTACACATCACAAAGAAGATATATCCTAAATAAGAGTATCAGTGGGAACTAGAAATATTGTTGATCCTCTTCTCTTTTATATATATATTTTTGATGATGACCTCAATATAAAAGGTGGCTTCAGAGAATAAGCTAGCTGAAACTGCTATACTTGTCTTGACACCTTGCCTGAGTTAGGGTAGATAATTGAGCCAAGCTGCTGAGAGAGTTACAGCAAACAAGAAATAGTTAACTGCCAACAAATAACTTCCTAACCTCTCTGCTTAATTATGTCAATACAACTCATCTGAGAGATTTGGTCTGATAATCCTCAATTTTAGACTTGACTATATTTCTAAGTAATAAAGGCAGATAGGAGTATCTTTATTACATTCAACAATCATTCATTAATTATTTGTTACTATATTCTGGGCACTATGCCTCAGCAAAGTGAGAATATGGCCCTCCCTCCTTCCCAAAGAACAATAATTATAAATTAGTAAATATAAAATAAATAGAAATGTATGGAAGCTAGCCTTGAAGAATAGATTATGAATACTGGGAAAGCCTCCAGAGGGAAGTGGTATATAAGTTGAGTCTTCAAGGAAACTATTATTAAAATACTGTGGTAAATTGGGAGCTTTTATATAAGGTAAAATAAAATTTTCTATTGTGCAAAAAGATGGTTTTTTATTCAGAATATCTGGATTGGTATATAGATGGATTGAAGCTACTAGAGACGTTTTCAACTTTTTACTTAATTTGTTCTGAGTAAACAGAATGTAGAGTTTCATTATTTGGGGTTCCTTTTGGGCAAATGAGTAATGTATCCCACAGTGACTTGACAGTGTTGAATTGTCTGAAGGTAAAGGATCACCACACTGTGCCTTAATCTGTATTACATTCATTCTTGTCTGGATAAGTTATAAAGAATGAAGATTAGCAATAAATATACCATGTTTATGCAAGTGACATGTGATCTTGTCTTCCAATTTGCTCTATTGAAGAATATTTGAGTTTGAAAATTTAAACAGGGAAGAATGAGGCCCATAATAATATTGTTATTTTTTCTGGCAAGGCAGACTAAGTTAGATGAAACAGTGACTCTAAAATGATTTGAAACATCCCTAGAAGGACAAGAGTGAACATTTAACAATTTTTCTAAGATGCATGATGAACTTTCTATGGTTCATTGAAAGCTTCAGTTAAAAAAAAATCTTCAGTATTTAGCTGAACTCTGCTAAAAGTGCTTAAACTTAAATTTTTCTGATTAGTGTTTTGCTTAATGGAAAATAGCTGTATATTATTGGGTTATGTCAGGATATAATCTAGCTTGAAGTAATGGGAATGTACAGGAGCAAATTGGTTGGTCTATCAATCTGAATGACAACCAGTTTTTGTAGTGCAAGTAAAAAGTGGGTAATTACCTATTGCCCATGGGTATTGATGGATGTCTAATAGAGGGTGAGTCTATTATGTAGTTGAATTTTCTACTCCTAGAATATTTTTAAAGAGCATGCAAACAGACATTACATGAATGCTAGGCCATTATGTGATCATACTACCAGTTCATTCAATGATTTTAGTTTACAGAATTAAAACTATTAGTAGGAATCTTCCTAAAACTTATTTAATATGATCCTAGGCATGAATCAGGACTACACTACTCACTCAATCAGTCAATAAACATTTAATAATTGCTGATTATGTATGCTAAGTGCTGGGGATAGGCAAAAAACAGTTTCTGCTCTCAAGGAATTTCCAGTCTAATGGAATTATTTACTGGATTTGGATTCAGAAGGAATGTGTTCAAACACTAGTCCTCCCATCAAAGTGACCTTTGACAACATTTAACCTTTTTAGCTGCTCTTTCCACAAAGAAGTATAGACTAGATGACATTTAAGGTTTTGTTTTGTTAGATCCAAATCTAAGTACCTATGCTCCTACTCACTGACAGCAAGACATAGATTCAGGCAACCACCGTGTCTTCAGTATACACAAGTTATATATTAACTTGTATGCTAAGTATTTGTAAAGTTCTACTTATTCTTTTACTACTTGTCCCTAACTATAAGAATAGTAGCAAAAACATTAAACCCACAAAACCTCAAAAGGTATTTAGAGATTATCAATCAGTATAAACACTCTCATTTCACACATAAATGACAGTGCACAAACTAATGGCACTTTGACACTTTAAAACTACTTTTGGACTTCCAATGCCAAGATGGCAGATGTAGAAAAGAATCCTTTGAGGCTTTTTAAAATTCCCTTCCAAACAACTAATAAACAACCTCAGAACTGATCTAGGAGCAGGGAAGCATCTTATCAGCAAAGCAGAAAAGGTCTGTCTCACTGGAGTGGAGGAGATAAATGTTCAAGAGTAGCAGCAGCAGTCAGTTTCTTACCAGGGAGCCTGCAACAAGTCTCCAAGCCTAAAGCAGTCCATCAGCAAGGTCCTACCCTCCTGCAAATGAGTAGTCTCTGCAGTATAGCAGAAGCCCATCCTAGTAATCATACTCCCAGCAAAAGCCATCAGTAAGGGCTTGACCCTTATGGTAACCAGTAGTGAAGCCCTTCCCAGGTTGGTTAATAGCGATGCCCCACCCTGGAGCCTTCCAAAAGAGAGACCCTATTTCCATAGCAACCCAGCAGCAGATCCTCACCTCTTGAGCAGAGCAGCAGCTAATTCCTCTAGCTAGTGGAGACTCACAAGAAGATTTCACCCCTCATATTAAACAGAAGGGAAAGCCTATCCTTCAATGAAAACAAGCAGCTAAACTCTGAAAACCATTGAAAGCCAGCAATAAGACCGTGATTCCCAGCACAAAATGCTTGGGATAGTATAGGACCAGAGCCCTACTCACATATGAACATCAAATCACAAACGCAGAACAATGAGCAAAAAAAGAAAAAAAAAATGAACCTTACTGTGGAGACAGGGATGATCAAGACACAAATGTAGAAAATAACTTTTCTATTTGTCTGATTCTATTTTTAGGGTGTTACTTTCTTCAGTAAATTTATGTATATCTTTTCCATGATATTTACTCCTTTTTTGTGATTCTCTTACATTACTCTCATTTCTCCCAATTTTTCTTTTAATTCTCCAATCTGATTTTAAAATTCTTTTTAAGCTGTTCTAGGAATTTTTTTTGGGGGGAGGCTCAGAGAAATTACATTTTTCTTTGAGGTTTTACATGTGGTAATTTTGACACTATTGTTCTTTTCACCTTTGTGCAATATGTTTTTCTTCCTTACTTTCTAAATTGTCTTGAGCTGGATCATTATTTCAATCTGTCTTTTTGTGAGTTTTACTGCTCTAGAACTTGTTGAGTCATTATTTACTCCTTTACTTCCATTAATTCACTCTGCTTTCTAAAGTAGTAATTATTAAAACAATCTAGTACTGGCTGAGTAATACAGTTGTGGAAGAGTGGTATAGATTAGGTACAAATTATATTATAATAAATAACCATAAAAATCTAGTAATGATAAACACAACAATCTATCTTTTGGAAGAAAAACTCATTATTTGGGAAAAATTGCTAGGAAAACTGAAAAATGATATGGCAGAAATTAGATATAGATCAAAATCTCACACTACATAGAAAAAAGATCAAAATGGGAACATAATTTATATATAAAGGTTGGCATCATAAGCAAAATAAGAAAGCATGGAATAGTTTAATCTGGATTCAAGGAAAAGGGAAAAATTTAGGATGAAAGAAAATACAGAGATCATTACAAAATATGAAGTACATTATTTTGATTATATAAAATTAAAGTTTTTGCACAAAGTAAATGCAACCAAAATTAATAGTAAAGCAGAAAACTGCAGGAAATTTTCACAAGAAATATTTCTAATAAAGACCTAATTTGTCACATATATGGAGGACTGAGTCAAATTTCTAGAAATACAAGTCATTTTCCAATTGATAAATGGTCACAGCATATGAATGAGCAGTTTTCAGGCAAAGCAATCAAGGCTACTTGTACTAATGTTTTAAAATACTCTAAATAATTCTTGATCAGAAAAATGAAAATTAAAGCAACTCTGAGGTACCACATCAAACTTTTCATATTGGATAATATGACAAAAAGGAAAAAAAATAGAGTTGGAGAGAATGTGAGAAAACTGGGACATTAATAAATTGGTTGGTGGAATTCTTATTATTATTATTATTTTTTAAAATTTAAATTTTATTTTATTTAATAATAACTTTGTATTAACAGAATCCATGCCAGGGTAATTTTTTACAACATTATCCCTTGCACTCGCTTATGTTTCGTTTTTTCCCCTCCCTCCCTCCACCCCCCCCCAAGATGGCAAGCAGTCCTATATATGTTAAATATGTTGCAGTATATCCTAGATACAATACATATTTGCAGAACCGAACAGTTCTCCTGTTGCACAGGGAGAATTGGATTCAGAAGGTAAAAATAACTCAGGAAGAAAATCAAAAATGCAAATAGTTCACATTCGTTTCCCAATGGTCCTTCTTTGGGTGTAGCTGTTTCTGTCCATCATTTATCCATTGAAACTCAGTTAGGTCTCTTTGTCATAGAAATCCACTTCCATCAGAATACATCCTCATACAATATAGTTGTCGAAGTGTATAATGATCTCCTGGTTCTGCTCATCTCACTTAGCATCAGTCCATGTAGGTCTCTCCAAGTCTCTCTGTATTCATCCTGCTGGTCATTCCTTACAGAGCAATAATATTCCATAACATTCATATACCACAATTTACCCAGCCATTCTCCAATTGATGGGCATCCATTCATTTTCCAGTTTCTAGCCACTACAAACAAGGCTGCTACAAACATTTTGGCACATACAGGTCCCTTTCCCTTTTTTAGTATCTCTTTCGGGTATAACCCCAATAGAAACACTGCTGGATCAAAGGGTATGCACAGTTTGATAACTTTTTGGGCATAATTCCAGATTGCTCTCCAGAATGGCTGGATTCGTTCACAGCTCCACCAACAATGCATTAGTGTCCCCATTTTGCCGCATCCCCTCCAACATTCATTATTTTTTCCTGTCATCTTAGCCAATCTGACAGGTATGTAGTGATTTCTCAGAGTTGTCTTAAATTGCATTTCTCTGATCAATAGTGATTTGGAACACTCTTTTATGTGAGTGGTAATAGTTTCAATTTCGTCATCTGAAAATTGTCTGTTCATATCCTTTGACCATTTATCAATTGGAGAATGGCTTGATTTTTTATAAATTTGAGTCAGTTCTCTATATATTTTGGAAATGAGGCCTTTATCAGAACCTTTAATTGTAAAGATGTTTTCCCAGTTTGTTGCTTCCCTACTAATCTTGTTTGCATTCGTTCTGTTTGTACAAAGGCTTTTTAATTTGATATAATCAAAATTTTCTATTTTGTGATCAGTAATGGTCTCTAGTTCATCTTTGGTCACAAATTTCTTTCTCCTCCACAAGTCTGAGAGATAAACTATCCTATGTTCCTCTAATTTATTTATAATCTCGTTCTTTATGTCTAGGTCATGGACCCATTTTGATCTTATCTTGGTATATGGTGTTAAGTGTGGGTCCTTGCCTAATTTCTGCCATACTAATTTCCAGTTATCCGAGCAGTTTTTATCAAATAATGAAATCTTATCCCAAAAGTTAGAATCTTTGGGTTTGTCAAACACTAGATTGCTATAGCTGACTATTCTGTCTTGTGAACCTAACCTTTTCCACTGATCAACTAATCTATTTCTTAGCCAATACCAAATGGTTTTGGTGACTGCTGCTTTATAATATAATTTTAGATCAGGTACAGCTAGACCACCTTCATTTGATTTTTTTTTTCATTAATTCCCTTGAGATTCTCGACTTTTTATTGTTCCATATGAATTTTGTTGTTATTTTTTCTAAATCATTAAAATATTTTCTTGGAAGTCTGATTGGTATAGCACTAAATAAATAGACTAGTTTAGAGAGTATTGTCATCTTTATTATATTCGCTCGGCCTATCCAAGAGTACTTAATATTTTTCCAATTATTTAAGTCTGACTTTATTTGTGTGGAAACTTTTTTGTAATTTTGCTCAAATAATTCCTGACTTTCCTTTGGTAGGTAGATTCCCAAATATTTTATGCTAACCACAGTTATTTTGAATGGAATTTCTCTTTGTATCTCTTGCTCTTGGATTTTGTTGGTGGTGTATAAAAATGCTGAGGATTTATGGGGATTTATTTTGTATCCTGCTACTTTACTAAAGTTATGAATTATTTCTAATAGCTTTTAAAAAGAAATCATGGGGACTTCCGGTTAAGATGGCGGAGAGGAGGCTCACAGTTGCATAAGCTCCGCGCTTTCTCTCACTATCCACTTCATTACAAGCCTCTGAATCAATGCTTGACTGAAAAAAACCCACAAATAGTTACCAAGAGAAGCCATCCTTGAGATCCGCCAAGAAAGGTCTGTCTTTACTGGAGGGCTGGGGCGGTTTTAGATCGGGCGCAGGCTGAGGCAGCGGCAGTGAGAGCACGGGAGCAGAGCTGAGAGGGGGTGGGGAGTGATCGTAGCCGTCTCTGCGGGGAGAGCTTCGCTACAGGTTTGGAACCTGCAGCAAGTCAACAGCCCAACAGAGAAGCTAAAAACACCGGGGCTGAAGAACACAACCGCAAACAGCTGGAGTCTCTCAGGACCTGGCCGCCCCCCCCTTTCCCCCCCTCAGTGACTCAGCACGCTTTGGGATCTCAGAGCGCAGGCGCAGCACAGTCCTGCTAGTGCCTCACTGCTGCCACCTGCAGTCTGTAGAGGAAGCTCGATAACACACCCAGCCCCCCCCAAAGAAAGACTCCAGTTTTTTCTGTTTTTCTTTGGTAGTTTGTCTCTGATTAATAGACAGAATGAGCAAGAAGCTGAAGAGGACTTTAACCCTTGACAGCTTCTACACAGATAGAGAGCAGACTCTAAATCCTGAGGAGACTAAAAACAGGCAGTCCCCAGGTGATTCCCCAAAGGAGGAGATTGTCTGTTCCTCAGCACAGATGAACCTCATAGAAGTGATTAAAAAGGCTCTCACAAGGGAGCTAGAAGAAAAATGGGGAAAGCAGAGTGAGGCTTGGCAAAAGGAGAAGGAAGCTTGGGAAAAGGAGAGGGAGGCTTGGCAAAAGAGCCTGGAGAAGTCAGTTAAAGAGAGAGTGGATAAAGAAGTAAAATCCTCGAAAAATAGGATTAGTGAACTGGAAACAGAAAACAGCTCTCTAAAAAACAAAATTGGCGAAATGGAAAAAAATTCCACAGAACAAAAGAACTCAATTGGACAATTAGAGAAAGATTTTAAAAAAGTGAGTGAAGAGAATACTTCACTGAAAATCAGAATTGAACAAGTGGAATTGAATGACTCGAGGAGACAAGAAGAATCAGTCAAGCAAATCCAAAAAAATCAAACAATGGAGAAAAATGTGAAATACCTTCTGGGGAAGACAACAGACCTGGAAAACAGATCCAGGAGAGACAATCTGAGAATCATTGGACTCCCAGAAAAACATGATGAAAAAAAGAGCCTGGACACTGTCTTCCAGGAAATTATCAAAGAGAACTGCCCAGAAGTCATAGGAACAGAGGAAAAAATAAACATTGAAAGGATTCATCGATCACCCACTGAAAGGGATCCTAAAATCAAAACACCAAGGAATATAGTGGCCAAATGCCAGAACCCTCAGATGAAAGAAAAAATATTGCAAGCGGCTGAAAAACCCAATTCAAGTATCAAGGAGCCACAATAAGGATCACCCAGGATCTGGCAGCATCCACATTAAAAGATCGAAGGGCCTGGAATATGATATTCCGAAAGGCTAAGGAATTGGTATGCAACCAAAAATAACTTACCCAGCGAGAATGAGCATCTTTTTCCAGGGAAGAAGATGGACATTCAACGAAGTAAGCGAATTCATCTATTTCTGATGAAAAAACCAGAACTTAACAAAAAGTTTGATCTACAAATATAGAACTCAAGAGAAATCTAAAAAGGTAAAGATTAATCTTGGGAACTATATTTTGACTATATAGATGTATAAAGAATACGTGTATACCTTGTTCTAGAAATTGATGTGGAAAGGACATTGTACCAGAAAAAGGGTAAAGTGGGGGTAGTACATCTCATGAAGAGGCATAGGAAACCTATTATATCTGAGAGAAAGAATGGAGGGGGATGAATATACTGGTATCTTACTGCCTTCAGAATTGGCTTTAAGTGAAAAATCTCAAGACATATTCAATCTATGGTGAAACTTCTCCCATCTCATTGAAAAGTGAGAAGGGAAAAGTGGAAAGGGAAGGAATAAGCTAAGCGGAAGGAATACGGGAACTGGGAGGGAAAGGGTAAGATAGGGGAGGAACTCTAAGGCGGGGGGAGGGACACTAAAAAGGGAGGGCTGTGAGAAGCAAGGGGTGCTCACAAGCTTAATACTTGGATGGGGGGGAAAGGGGAAAGAAGGGAGGAAAGCATAAACCGGGGTTAACAAGATGGCAAGTAATACAGAATTGGTCATTCTAACCATAAACGTGAACGGGGTAAACTCCCCCATAAAGAGGAAGCGGTTAACAGAATGGATTAAAAGCCAGAATCCTACAATATGTTGTTTACAGGAAACACACCTGAAGCAGGAGATACATGCAGGTTAAAGGTAAAAGGTTGGAGCAAAATCTACTATGCTTCAGGTGAAGTCAAAAAAGCAGGGTAGCCATCCTGATCTCAGATCAAGCTAAAGCAAAAATTGACCTAATTAAAAGAGATAAGGAAGGACACTATATCTTGCTAAAGGGTAGCATGGATAATGAAGCACTATCTATATTAAACATATATGCACCAAGTGGGGTAGCATCTAAATTCTTAAAAGAGAAACTAAGAGAGCTGCAAGAAGAAATAGACAGTAAAACTATAATAGTGGGAGATCTTAACCTTGCACTCTCAGAATTAGATAAATCAAACCAGAAAATAAATAAGAAAGAAGTCAAAGAGTAAACAGAATACTAGAAAAGCTAGATATGATAGATCTCTGGAGAAAATGTAATGGAGACAGAAAGGAATACACTTTCTTTTCAGCAGTTCATGGAACCTATACAAAAATTGACCATATATTAGGACATAAAAACCTCAAACTCAAATGTAGTAAGGCAGAAATAGTAAATGCATCCTTTTCAGACCACGATGCAATGAAAATTACATTCAACAAAAAAGCAGGGGAAGTAGACCAAAAAATAATTGGAAACTAAATAATCTCATACTAAAGAATGATTGGTAAAACAGCAAATCATAGACATAATTAATAACTTCACCCAAGAAAACGATAATAATGAGACATCATACCAAAATGTATGGGATGCAGCCAAAGCGGTAATAAGGGAAATTTCATATCTCTAGAGGCCTATTTGTATAAAATAGAGAAAGAGAAGGTCAATGAATTGGGTTTGCAATTAAAAATGCTAGAAAAGGAACAAATTAAAAACCCCCAGTCAAACACTAAACTTGAAATTCTGAAAGTAAAAGGTGAGATCAATAAAATTGAAAGTAAAAAAACTATTGAATTGATTAATAAAACTAAGAGTTGGTTCTATGAAAAAACCAACAAAATAGACAAACCCTTAGTAAATCTGATTAAAAAAAGGAAAGAGGAAAATCAAATTGTTAGTCTTAAAAATGAAAAGGGAGAACTCACCACTAACGAAGAGGAAATTAGAGCAATAATTAGGAGTTACTTTGCCCAACTTTATGACAATAAATTCGACAACTTAAATGAAATAGAAAAATACCTCCAAAAATACAGCTTGCCCAAACTAACAGAGGAAGAAGTAAATATCCTAAACAGTCCCATCTCAGAAAAAGAAATAGAACAAACCATCAATCAACTCCCTAAGAAAAAATCCCCAGGACCAGATGGATTTACATGTGAATTCTACCAAACATTTAAAGAACAATTAACTCCAATGTTATATAAACTATTTGAAAAAATAGGGATTGAAGGAGTCCTACCAAACTCCTTTTATGACACAGATATGGTACTGGTACCTAAACCAGGTAGGCTGAAAACAGAGAAAGAAAATTATAGACCAATCTCCCTAATGAATATTGATGCTAAAATCTTAAATAAAATATTAGCAAAAAGATTACAGAAAATTGTCACCAGGATAATACACTATGACCAAGTAGGATTTATACCAGGAATGCAGGGCTGGTTAAATATTAGGAAAACTATTAGCATAATTGACTATATCAATAACCAAACAAACAAAAACCACATGATCATCTCAATAGATGCAGAAAAAGCATTTGATAAAATCCAACACCTATTCCTAATAAAAACACTTGAGAGCATAGGAATAAATGGACTTTTCCTTAAAATAGTCAGGAGCATATATTTAAAACCATCAGTAAGCATCATATGCAATAGGGAAAAACTGGAACCTTTCCCAGTAAGATCTGGAGTGAAGCAAGGTTGCCCACTATCACCATTATTATTTAATATCGTATTAGAAACACTAGCCTCGGCAATAAGAGTCGAGAAAGATATAAAAGGAATTAGAGTAGGCAATGAGGAAACCAAACTATCACTCTTTGCAGATGATATGATGGTATACCTAGAGAACCCCAGAGATTCTACCAAAAAGCTATTGGAAATAATTCATAATTTTAGCAAAGTAGCTGGCTACAAAATAAATCCCCATAAATCCTCAGCATTTTTTATACATCACCAACAAAACCCAACAGCAAGAGATACAAAGAGAAATTCCATTCAGAATAACTGTTGATACCATAAAATATTTGGGAATCTATCTACCAAAGGAAAGTCAGGAATTATATGAGCAAAATTATAAAAAAGTCTCCACACAAATAAAGTCAGACTTAAATAATTGGAAAAATATTAAGTGCTCTTGGATCGGCCGAGCGAACATAATAAAGATGACAATACTCCCTAAACTAATCTATTTATTTAGTGCTATACCAATCAGACTTCCAAGAAAATATTTTATTGATCTAGAAAAAATAACAACAAAATTCATATGGAACAATAAAAAGTCGAGAATCTCAAGGGAATTAATGAAAAAAAAAATCAAATGAAGGTGGCCTAGCTGTACCTGATCTAAAATTATATTATAAAGCAGCAGTCACCAAAACCATTTGGTATTGGCTAAGAAATAGATTAGTGGATCAGTGGAAAAGGCTAGGCTCACAAGACAGAATAGTCAATTATAGCAATCTAGTGTTTGACAAACCCAAAGCCCCTAACTTCTGGGAAAAGAATTCATTATTTGATAAAAACTGCTGGGATAATTGGAAATTAGTATGGCAGAAATTAGGCATGGACCCACACTTAACACCATATACCAAGATAAGATCAAAATGGGTCTATGACCTAGGCATAAAGAACGAGATTATAAATAAATTAGAGGAACATAGAATAGTTTATCTCTCAGACTTGTGGAGGAGAAAGAAATTTGTGACCCAAGATGAACTAGAGACCATTACTGATCACAGAATAGAAAATTTCGATTACATCAAATTAAAAAGCCTTTGTACAAATAAAACTAATGCAAACAAGATTAGAAGGGAAGCAACAAACTGGGAAAACATTTTCACAGTTAAAGGTTCTGATAAAGGCCTCATTTCCAAAATATATAGAGAACTGACTCAAATGTATAAGAAATCAAGCCATTCTCCAATTGATAAATGGTCAAAGGATATGAACAGACAATTTTCAGAGATGAGATTGAAACTATTACCACTCATATGAAAGAGTGTTCCAAATCATTATTGATCAGAGAAATGCAAATTAAGACAACTCTGAGATACCACTACACACCTGTCAGATTGGCTAAGATGACAGGAAAAAATAATGATGAATGTTGGAGGGGATGCGGGAAAACTGGGACACTAATGCATTGTTGGTGGAGTTGTGAACGAATCCAACCATTCTGGAGAGCAATCTGGAGTTATGCCCAAAAAGTTATCAAACTGTGCATATCCTTTGATCCAGCAGTGTTTCTATTGGGCTTATATCCCAAAGAAATACTAAAGAAGGGAAAGGGACCTGTATGTGCCAAAATGTTTGTAGCAGCCCTGTTTGTAGTGGCTAGAAACTGGAAAATGAATGGATGCCCATCAATTGGAGAATGGCTGGGTAAATTGTGGTATATGAATGTTATGGAATATTATTGTTTTGTAAGAAATGACCAGCAGGATGAATACAGAGAGGCTTGGAGAGACCTACATGAACTGATGCTAAGTGAAATGAGCAGAACCAGGAGATCATTATACACTTCGACAACGATATTGTATGAGGACATATTTTGATGGAAGTGGATTTCTTTGACAAAGAGACCTGAGTTTCAATTGATAAATGACGGACAAAAGCAGCTACACCCAAAGAAAGAACACTGGGAAACGAATGTGAACTATCTGCATTTTTGTTTTTCTTCCCGGATTATTTATACCTTCTGAATCCAATTCTCCCTACGCAACAAGAGAACTGTTCGGTTCTGCAAACATATATTGTATCTAGGATATACTGCAACATATCCAACATATAAAGGACTGCTTGCCATCTAGGGGAGGGGGTGGAGGGAGGGAGGGGAAAAAAAAATCGGAACAGAAATGAGTGTCAATATAATGTAATTATTAAAAAAAAATAAAAAATAAAAAGAAATCATTAAAGTAAAAATATAATAATTAATGTGCTTAGGGTTACTACAAAGGAGAAAAGGCAGCCTTTTCTAAAAGTTGAAGACAGAAAAGGAAATGGTAAAACACAGGAGACCTAATCTTTATAAAGAAAGCCTTGTCTTATTTTAGTAAACATTACATGACAAAAAACTTACCTGATTCTTCTCTCTTTTGTTAAATTTAGAGCAAAGTGATTGGGAAATTTGCTTCTTAGTCATGAAACATTTGAAGTACTTTTTGCAAAAATATGATTTTCACTAGGATATCTGAGCCTGGGGCTAAGTGACGCATCCTATCACCTGTATAGTGTTTTTTAACACTATATGTTCTCTGCACACTCTTCAGATAAAGCACTTACAAGCCTTAAAATGTTTTTGTTCCTGCCAATATGGGAGTTTATTTGGATTGCCTTTGCTATTTTGTTACAAGGATTTTCTTCTTTTCATGTCTAATAGAGGGTGATTCTATTATGTTGTTGAATTTATTTATATTTATTTATTTTATTTATATTTATATTTATATATACATATTTAACATAGAACTTATTTTAAAACACTATTTAAAAGTTAGTTACTGTTCATATTTTCATCTTGTTTCATGAAGATCAAATATAAATGGTAACAACCTTATAATCTTTTTTTTTTTATATTTTATACTATGTTGATACTTTAATAGATGTATAAAACAAGTGTTTTGAATAAAACTATTTGGATGTGAGCTTGTCTTTTATAAGTTCACTGTTCTGGGCAGGGGTGATATGCATCTCATCCTCTTCCCACATGATTTTCCTTTTTTTCTAATAGTTCTCTATATACTTGAAGAGTTTTCATTTCATGAAGCCTGTGTACATAATTGGGTAGCATGGCATTTTTGTATCCACCAAAAACACTCATTGTTTTAGCCATTTATGTATCAGTGTTATGTGTACACAATTTATTGAGGATAATTATTTTATATGTGATTGTAATGGGCTAAGACTTGAGTTGATGCACTGAGGTCCCAAGCACATGAGGCTAAATATTAATTGGATCATACTCTATTAATATATAAGCTTGGAGAAAGAATGGCCCCCGCCTACTCTTTGTGCAAGTCCTGATGTGTTGTATAGGAAATGACGATTCTGGTGGGTGGAGGCAGGGGAGTGAAAAAGGAAGAGGAGGAGAGCTCAGCCCTCACTTGCTCTGTTAGCTGATTTCCTGTCACAGTTGCCCATATTGCTATCGCAATCTTTCTTGCCTATATTTGCTATTGCAATCTTTATTCACCTCTTCACTTGAATAAAGACAGAAGATTTTTTCCCTTAACCTGAGTTCCTGACTCCAGCTGATTTAAAATACGCGATCATTACATGCCATAATGCTTTGGTTCTAGTAAGATTTGTTGAATTCTCAAGCTATTTAGGGGATATTTACGTTTATATTCATATTTATATGATGAAGGTTTGCAGTGGGTTAGTTTTTAAAAGATAGAAGTCTTTTCATATATAATTCGCTGGATCCTATCTTATAATCTATTTGATAATTGCTAAATTTTTGAATCCTATAGTGATGTGTTTGTTTTACCATTTTTTGAGCAATCTTAATTGGTCAATAAATATCTTTAACAATAGCACTTCTTATAATTTCTGGTGGTGAAGTCTTGTTCAAAAATTGCCATCATAAACCATACCATTTCTGTAAACAAATTCACATGACTCAGAGAATCGTTTGATGCTTTTTGTCTACTTATTGTTTGTCTAACTCATGTGGATGTCTCTCATGGAGGTCCTTTTGATTTTGTTCTTGGATCTTTGCCATTTCATACTTTCTATGCAGAGGCAAAATATTCACATTCAACAACTCCAGTGGTGTGTTACCAGTATCAGCTATTGCTAAATGATTTCTGTTTGTTACAAAATATATTTCTGTATGCTTTTAACCTGCTTATTTTGTACTCTGAGAATATCTAACTGTCTCACCCTGCTCACTGCTTTTGATGAAGGAATTATACAGGTAATAATAATGCTTATTATTATCCTCACTTTTAAGCACTTTTAAAAGTAGCTATATCAGACTCTTAACCAACAAGAACACCTGAGCATAATGGGAGAAGAAAATGCAGGAAAAAAATTGAAAGCTTTATGTGTGATTAAAGTGGCTATGTGGGCTTTACCTGTATGTAAAAGAATGACTTAAACTGAGCTCTTTCTCTGAATATTAGGGTATTTTGATGGGCCCTTAATATTTAATAGTCCTCTAAAGACTTCTATTGAATTACAACAACTTAGGATCACAAAATTATAGTATCATAGAGACATTGTGCTGGATTGAAATCCTACCTATGACATATACTGTTTGAGCAAATTGTTGAGAATATAAGTTACAGTTACATGTCTGCATTAATTGAAGTTTTTGTATGGAGTACTCACTATACTTCTGAAATAATAAATATTGATCAGTCTTTCTCACTGTCTCCTCCTTTTTGCCCTCCTCCCAAAAGCATATGAACTCATATTGGATAGGATCAAAAGATCACAGCATTTTGAAATGACAAGAAAGTTGGAGGTCATTTCTTCTATTCTTTCTTCCATTTTACAAGTGTTGTGGGTTATACTTGACTCAGAAAAGAATACTGGTAGTGTAGGACTGATTGGAATGAGACACTAGTTTATCCAACAGTTAACCAAGAGAGTGTTACTTAACCACAATATGGAATGTATTCTTAATGTGTATTTTCAGTGAGGTTATCCCATTGATTTAGTTATCCACTGCCTTCCAGTGTTAGTCATAGTATCTAGCTTCTATCAAAGATATAGGCAGAAAGCTGAAATTCCTTTTTTTATTGTTAATATAACCAAGAAACTTTTCAAATTATCAGAGTCTTTCATCAAACAAATCTCAAGGAGAGTTTCAGTATTAAAAAAAATAAACTTCCCTAAACTTCAAGTCTTACATAAAACTATTTCAGCCGACATGGCAGGACCCTAAAAATATTGCTTCTATCAAAACAGATAAAGCAAACCTACAGAAGTTCTGTGACTCAATGAATGTTACATAGGGATTAATTACAATAGCTAGTATTAAAATGCAGATATTTTGACCTTAATTTTTTTTTTAGAGAACACTTAAGGCAACTACTTAAAACATTGTTAAATGCTAACTAAATAAATAATTTCCTTTTCTAATAAATCTTTAAGTTTAGCCCATTTATTTAAATATTATACTATTTTATGTATTTAAGATTGCTCAGTCAAAATGTGGAGCATATTTGGATCTAGTATAGTATACTTACTGCCCAGAGAAACCTGTAGCATACTTATGACATTTTTGACCCTCCTTAAAATTTCTATCAAGATGAAATATTTCAACTAGATTCATGTTTAATTATGAGCATGACTGATCCCTTTATCCAATTGTATGGAGTTTTGTGATTTAAAAATAAAGGACTCCTAAATAAAATTGAAAGAGAACATAGGTTTAGAAAATAAGTTATGGTTAGGATGTTACTGCTAGTGAGAAGACTGAGAATTCAGAAAGCTTTAGTGGGAGTCAGGAGGAAATAGATCTGTCTTAGTTCTTACATTGACTCACCAAATGGTTCTGAGGAAGTGTTTTCATTTTTTTCTACTTCTGTTACTCCATCTGTCTCATAAGAATGATTGTTGTGTGTTTTGCTTCCTGCTTGGAGATCTTGAAATGGAAGATAATTTAAACTATGGGTCATTTTAATGTTTTCATATGAGATGCTAAAGATACTGTTGGTATTTTTTGTCTTTAGAGGGAAATCATGAAGCTGCAAAATATAATCAAATCTGACATTTTAAACATTTAACACTCAGGCTATTTGGATGCATGAAAAATTGTTTCACTATTCCCTGGGGATTAGGTGTTAACTTGATATATGAAATCAATTTACCTTCTATTATTAAAAATGCAATTTTCATGTGCCTATTATTTGTAGAAATTGCTCCTACTTGTTTGGTGAGACCAAAAGTTTAGAAAATTCATGGTCCTAGGAATATTTTCAAATAATAGTAATCTAAATTAATATATTAAGAAAATATAAGAAGAAGAAACAAAGGTTTATGGGAGAATACTTTCCACTTAGATGAAAGAGTGATGGGGGCAACTGGGAGAGTCAATAGGGTCTCTATCATTATAGCTTATTTTACTGATTAGTAGAAAAAAGCAAAACAACAAACAACAACAAAACCCAAACAAAAGCAAATACAATGGCTAACATAGTGTCTGGAATACAGTAAGTCCTTTATAAATGCTTGCTAATTTATTAGAGAAGACCCTTTGTATTCCAGGAAAATTATCTAAAGTACCCTAAATAAAGTAAGTACTAGAATATACTATGAAAACAGCAAAGGGTATGATCACACAAATACACTTATTCCCAGTGTGATAGTGAAAAGCACACTGAATTTGTACCTGTAGGATCTGAATAAAAATGGAAGACTTTTCACTAATAGATTGTGTGACATTTTTTTTTAATTTTTATTTAATAATTACTTTATATTGACACTCGTTTCTGTTCCAATTTTTTTTCCCTCCCTCCCTCCACCCCCTCCCCTAGATGGCAAGCAGTCCTTTATATGTTGGATATGTTGCAGTATATCCTAGATACAATATATGTTTGCAGAACCGAGCAGTTCTCTTGTTGCATAGGGAGAATTGGATTCAGAAGGTATAAATAACCCTGGAAGAAAAACAAAAATGCAGATAGTTCACATTCTTTTCCCAGTGTTCTTTTTTTGGGTGTAGCTGCTTCTGTCCGTCATTTATCAATTGAAACTCAGGTCTCTTTGTCAAAGAAATCCACTTCCATCAAAATATGTCCTCATACAATATCGTTGTCGAAGTGTATAATGATCTCCTGGTTCTGCTCATTTCACTTAGCATCAGCTCATGTAGGTCTCGCCAGTCCTCTCTGTATTCATCCTGCTGGTCATTTCTTACAGAACAATAATATTCCATAACATTCATATACCACAATTTACCCAGCCATTCTCCAATTGATGGGCATCCATTCATTTTCCAGTTTCTAGCCACTACAAACAGGGCTGCTACAAACATTTTGGCACATATAGGTCCCTTTCCCTTCTTTAGTATTTCTTTGGGATATAAGCCCAATAGAAACACTGCTGGATCAAAGGGTATGCACAATTTGATAATTTTTTGGGCATAATTCCAGATTGCTCTCCAGAATGGTTGGATTCGTTCACAACTCCACCAACAATGCAATAGTGTCCCAGTTTTCCCGCATCCCCTCCAACATTCATCATTATTTTTTCCTGTCATCTTAGCCAATCTGACAGGTGTGTAGTGGTATCTCAGAGTTGTCTTAATTTGCATTTCTCTGATCAATAATGATTTGGAACACTCTTTCATATGAGTGGTAATAGTTTCAATTTCATCCTCTGAAAATTGTCTGTTCATATCCTTTGACCATTTATCAATTGGAGAATGGCTTGATTTCTTATACATTTGAGTCAGTTCTCTATATATTTTGGAAATGAGGCCTTTATCAGAACCTTTAACTGTGAAAATGTTTTCCCAGTTTGTTGCTTCCCTTCTAATCTTGTTTGCATTAGTTTTATTTGTACAAAGGCTTTTTAATTTGATGTAATCGAAATTTTCTATTTTGTGATCAGTAATGGTCTCTAGTTCATCTTTGGTCACAAATTTCTTTCTCCTCCACAAGTCTGAGAGATAAACTATTCTATGTTCCTCTAATTTATTTATAATCTCGTTCTTTATGCCTAGGTCATAGACCCATTTTGATCTTATCTTGGTATATGGTGTTAAGTGTGGGTCCATGCCTAATTTCTGCCATACTAATTTCCAATTATCCCAGCAGTTTTTATCAAATAATGAATTCTTTTCCCAGAAGTTAGGGGCTTTGGGTTTGTCAAACACTAGATTGCTATAATTGACTATTCTGTCTTGTGAACCTAGCCTTTTCCACTGATCCACTAATCTATTTCTTAGCCAATACCAAATGGTTTTGGTGACTGCTGCTTTATAATATAATTTTAGATCAGGTACAGCTAGGCTACCTTCATTTGATTTTTTTTCATTAATTCCCTTGAGATTCTCGACTTTTTATTGTTCCATATGAATTTTGTTGTTATTTTTTCTAGATCAATAAAATATTTTCTTGGAAGTCTGATTGGTATAGCACTAAATAAATAGATTAGTTTAGGGAGTATTGTCATCTTTATTATGTTCGCTCGGCCAATCCAAGAGCACTTAATATTTTTCCAATTATTTAAGTCTGACTTTATTTGTGTGGAGACTTTTTTATAATTTTGCTCATATAATTCCTGACTTTCCTTTGGTAGATAGATTCCCAAATATTTTATGGTATCAACAGTTATTCTGAATGGAATTTCTCTTTGTATCTCTTGCTGTTGGGTTTTGTTGGTGATGTATAAAAATGCTGAGGATTTATGGGGATTTATTTTGTAGCCAGCTACTTTGCTAAAATTATGAATTATTTCCAATAGCTTTTTAGTAGAATCTCTGGGGTTCTCTAGGTATACCATCATATCATCTGCAAAGAGTGATAGTTTGGTTTCCTCATTGCCTACTCTAATTCCTTTAATTTCTTTCTCGACTCTTATTGCCGAGGCTAGTGTTTCTAATACGATATTAAATAATAATGGTGATAATGGGCAACCTTGCTTCACTCCAGATCTTACTGGGAAAGGTTCCAGTTTTTCCCCATTGCATATGATGCTTACTGATGGTTTTAAATATATGCTCCTGACTATTTTAAGGAAAAGTCCATTTATTCCTATGCTCTCAAGTGTTTTTATTAGGAATGGATGTTGGATTTTATCAAATGCTTTTTCTGCATCTATTGAGATGATCATATGGTTTTTGTTTGGTTGGTTATTGATATAGTCAATTATGCTAATAGTTTTCCTAATATTGAACCAGCCCTGCATTCCTGGTATAAATCCTACTTGGTCATAGTGTATTATCCTGGGGATGATTTTCTGTAATCTTTTTGCTAATATTTTATTTAAGATTTTAGCATCAATATTCATTAGGGAGATTGGTCTATAATTTTCTTTCTCTGTTTTCAGCCTACCTGGTTTAGGTATCAGTACCATGTCTGTGTCATAAAAGGAGTTTGGTAGGACTCCTTCAATCCCTACTTCTTCAAATAGTTTATTTAGCATTGGAGTTAATTGATCTTTAAATGTTTGATAGAATTCAGATGTAAATCCATCTGGTCCTGGGGTTTTTTTCTTAGGGAGTTGATTGATAGTTTGTTCTATTTCTTTTTCTGAGATAGGAGTGTTTAGGATATTTACTTCTTCCTCTGTTAGTTTAGGCAAGCTATATTTTTGGAGGTATTCTTCTATTTCATTTAAGTTGTC
The DNA here is from genome assembly GCF_016432865.1 of Antechinus flavipes. NCBI lineage: Eukaryota > Metazoa > Chordata > Mammalia > Dasyuromorphia > Dasyuridae > Antechinus > Antechinus flavipes. The sequence continues at coordinate 217,213,532 of NC_067400.1, forward strand.
GAATTTATTGGCATAAAGTTGGGCAAAGTAACTCCTAATTATTGCTCTAATTTCCTCTTCGTTAGTGGTGAGTTCTCCCTTTTCATTTTTAAGACTAACAATTTGATTTTCCTCTTTCCTTTTTTTAATCAGATTTACTAAGGGTTTGTCTATTTTGTTGGTTTTTTCATAGAACCAACTCTTAGTTTTATTAATCAATTCAATAGTTTTTTTACTTTCAATTTTATTGATCTCTCCTTTTATTTTTTGAATTTCAAGTTTAGTGTTTGATTGGGGGTTTTTAATTTGTTCCTTTTCTAGCATTTTTAGTTGCAAGCCTAATTCATTGACCTTTTCTTTCTCTATTTTATACAAATAGGCCTCTAGAGATATGAGATTTCCCCTTATTACCGCTTTGGCTGCATCCCATACATTTTGGTATGATGTCTCATTATTATCATTTTCTTGGGTGAAGTTATTAATTATGTCTATGATTTGCTGTTTCACCCAATCATTCTTTAGTATGAGATTATTTAGTTTCCAATTATTTTTTGGTCTACTTTCCTGTGGCTTTTTATTGAATGTAATTTTCAATGCATCATGGTCTGAAAAGGATGCATTCACTATTTCTGCCTTACTGCATTTGAGTTTGAGGTTTTTATGTCCTAATATATGATCAATTTTTGTATAAGTTCCATGAACTGCTGAAAAGAAGGTGTACTCCTTTCTGTCCCCATTACATTTTCTCCAGAGATCTATCATATCTAATTTTTCTAGTATTCTATTTATCTCTTTGACTTCTTTCTTATTTATTTTGTGGTTTGATTTATCTAATTCTGAGAGTGCAAGGTTAAGATCTCCCACTATTATAGTTTTACTGTCTATTTCTTCTTGCAGCTCTCTTAGTTTCTCTTTTAAGAATTTAGATGCTACCCCACTTGGTGCATATATGTTTAATATAGATAGTGCTTCATTATCCATGCTACCCTTTAGCAAGATATAGTGTCCTTCCTTATCTCTTTTAATTAGGTCAATTTTTGCTTTAGCTTGATCTGAGATCAGGATGGCTACCCCCGCTTTTTTGACTTCACCTGAAGCATAGTAGATTTTGCTCCAACCTTTTACCTTTAACCTGCATGTATCTCCCCGCTTCAGGTGTGTTTCCTGTAAACAACATATTGTAGGATTCTGGCTTTTAATCCATTCTGCTAACCGCTTCCTCTTTATGGGGGAGTTTACCCCATTCACATTTATGGTTAGAATGACCAATTCTGTATTACTTGCCATCTTGTTAACCCCGGTTTATGCTTTTCTCCCTTCTTTCCCCTTTCCCCCCCTTCCCAGTATTAAGCTTGTGAGCACCACTTGCTTCTCACAGCCCTCCCTTTTTGGTATCCCTCCCCCCGCCTTAGAGTTCCTCCCCCTATCTTACCCCTTTCCCTCCCAGTTCCCGTATTCCCTTCCGCTTAGCTTATTCCTTCCCTTTTCACTTTTCCCTTCTCACTTTTCAATGAGGTAGGAGAAGTTTCACCATAGATTGAATATGTCTTAAGATTTTTCACTTAAAGCCAATTCTGAAGGCAGTAAGATACCCACTATATTCATCCCCCTCCATTCTTTCTCTCAGATATAATAGGTTTCCTATGCCTCTTCATGAGATGTACTACCCCCACTTTACCCTTTTTCTGATACAATGTCCTTTCCACATCAATTTCTAAAACAAGGTATACATGTATTCTTTATACATCTATATAGTCAAAATATAGTTCCCAAGATTAATCTTTACCTTTTTAGATTTCTCTTGAGTTCTATATTTGTAGATCAAACTTTTTGTTAAGTTCTGGTTTTTTCATCAGAAATAGATGAAATTCGCTTACTTCGTTGAATGTCCATCTTCTTCCCTGGAAAAAGATGCTCATTCTAGCTGGGTAGGTTATTTTTGGTTGCATACCAAGTTCCTTAGCCTTTCGGAATATCATATTCCAGGCCCTTCGATCTTTTAATGTGGATGCTGCCAGATCCTGGGTGATCCTTATTGTGGCTCCTTGATACTTGAATTGGGTTTTTCTAGCCTCTTGCAATATTTTTTCCTTCATCTGAGGGTTCTGGCATTTGGCCACTATATTCCTTGGTGTTTTGATTTTAGGATCCCTTTCAGTGGGTGATCGATGAATCCTTTCAATGTTTATTTTTTCCTCTGTTCCTATGACTTCTGGGCAGTTCTCTTTGATAATTTCCTGGAAAATAGTGTCCAGGCTCTTTTTTTCATCATGTTTTTCTGGAAGTCCAATGATTCTCAGATTGTCTCTCCTGGATCTGTTTTCCAGGTCTGTTGTCTTCCCCAGAAGGTATTTCACATTTTTCTCCATTGTTTGATTTTTTTGGATTTGCTTGACTGATTCTTCTTGTCTCCTCGAGTCATTCAATTCCACTTGTTCAATTCTGATTTTCAGTGAAGTATTCTCTTCACTCACTTTTTAAAAATCTTTTTCTAATTGTCCAATTGAGTTCTTTTGTTCTGTGGAATTTTTTTCCATTTCGCCAATTTTGTTTTCCAGTTCACCAATCCTATTTTTCAAGGATTTTACTTCTTTATCCACTCTCTCTTTAACTTTCTCCAGGCTCTTTTGCCAAGCCTCCCTCTCCTTTTCCCAAGCTTCCCTCTCCTTTTGCCAAGCCTCACTCTGCTTTCCCCATTTTTCTTCTAGCTCCCTTGTGAGAGCCTTTTTAATCACTTCTATGAGGTTCATCTGTGCTGAGGAACAGCTGATCTCCTCCTTTGGGGATTCACCTGGGGACTGCCTGTTTTTAGTCTCCTCAGGATTTAGAGTCTGCTCTCTATCTGTATAGAAGCTGTCAAGGGTTAAAGTCCTCTTCAGCTTCTTGCTCATTCTGTCTATTAATCAGAGACAAACTACCAAAGAAAAACAGAAAAAACTGGAGTCTTTCTTTGGGGGAGGGGCTGGGTATGTTATCGAGCTTCCTCTACAGACTGCAGGGGGTAGCAGTGATGCACTAGCAGGACTCTGCTGCGCCTGCGCTCTGAGGTCCCAGAGCGTGCTTAGTCCCTGTGGGGGGGGAAGGGGAGGGCGGCCAGGTCCCGAGAGACTCCAGCAATTTGGGGTTGTATTCTTCAGCCCCGGTGTTTTTAGCTTCTCTGCTGGGCTGCTGACTTGCTGCCGGAGCAAAGTATCCAAACCTGTAGCGAAACTCTCCCCGCAGAGACGGCTGCGTTCACTCCCCACCCCCTCTTCAGTCTGCTCCCGTGCTCTCACTGCCGCTGCCCTCAGCCTGGGTCCGATCTAAAATCGTCCCAGCCCTCCAGTAAAGACAGACCTTTCTTGGCGGATCTCAAGGATGGCTTCTCTTGGTAACTATATGTGGGTTTTTTTCAGTCAAGCATTGATTCAGAGGCTTGTAATGAAGTGGATAGTGAGAGAAAGCGTGGAGCTTATGCAGCTGTGAGCCTCCTCTCCGCCATCTTAACCGGAAGTAGATTGTGTGACATTAGGAAGTCATTTAACCTCTTGATCTCTTTTGTATAAATTTGGGTGTTGGACTAGAAGACATGTGGGTCTCTTCCAATCCAATAACTATGATCCATATGCTTATCTCTTTATTATGTTATTATTTTCCCCAGAATTAAAAAGAAGATATCTCAGAACTAAGTTAATAGAACCCATATCTGAACAAAATTCCATCTACAAAATCCTAATGAGCTATCAGTAAGACTTCATCTGAGAATATCAGGTGATGTGGAACTCTTACTTTCTGCCTGCTTCAATTTTAAACTGCTCGAATTGTCAGATTAAGTTGATAAATGACTTTCTTATAGTATCCAAAATCTGTCTTTCTTCATTGTCTACCTACTGGTTGATGCCCAGCATGGAGTGGTCTCATCACAGAAGATGCTGTGGTCTATGAGCAAAACAGAATTGAATTAGCACATAATGCAGTATGTGTGAAGTTAAGAGAATCCATTTCTAATATTCATAGGGACCATTTATGTAAAACTGTGGTGGAGCATTCCAAGCTTGTGCTGGTCTGATCAGCCACAGTTAGACACACTGTAACTTGACTGTAATATTATTTTGGTCCTTTTCAAGAAAAAGCCAATAACCAACCAATCACTTATTGTTTCTGGTTCTCTATGAAGTCAAATAAAATAAGCCTAATCCTTCAATTTGGTAGTCCTTAAATACTTGAGGAGACCTAGTAATCCATTTCACTTCCAAATCTTTTCTTTTCCAACATAAACATTCCAAGTTTTACCAGTTGAGATATTGCCTACTTAGGAATATGCTGGGGCTAGGTATAACCAGTTTACAGAGCTGATAGGTAAATTTTTAGTGTAAGCATTTATACCTCCAAAATTGGCAATCACAGCAAATCAGGGCTTGATTTCTTTTTTTTAAATTTAACTTTAATTTTTAAAAATTCTTAATTAAACTAAATGAAATTATATTTAAAAGTATGTGCAACACATATATTGTATCTAGGATATACGGTGACATATTCAACATGTATAGGACTGCTTGCCATCTGGGGGAGGGGGTGAGGGGAGGGAGGGGAAAAGTCAGAACAGAAGTGAGTGCAAGAGATAATGTTGTAAAAAAAAATTACCCAGGCATGGGCTCTGTCAATAAAAAGTTATAATAATAAAAAAAAAGTATGTGCAAAACTTTTCCCCTCCAGAGGCTGTTAAACATTTTTAACCATACAGTATTACTCTATAAACACTGTTCAGACTCAATGGGATTACAGTAGAAGGCTCAGGGAATGAAGTCATCATCAGACTGGAGATTTGGTGAGTGTCGGATAATAATAGTAATAATAACTGGCATTTCTATTGTGCCTTAATATTTGCAAAGTGTTTTATATCCATAATTTCATTTAAGCCTCACAATACCCTTACATATAGTCCCCTCATCATTCTGCTTATCATCTAGCAGATGCCTTCTATTTTGCTAATGCCCTTTAAAATCTGGTTCTGAGAACTGAATAGTATACTCAAACTGCAGTCATACCAGAAAATTGTATACAGAGATGGCTGCTTTACTCATTCTGGGCACTAGGTCTCTTTGAAAATATTCCATGAAAAAGGGGGCTTTTGTTTTGTTTTGTTTTGGCTTGAGAGGAAGCTTGATATATTGGATAGAGTGTTGGACTTGGGGTAAGAAAGACTGGAATTTGAATCTTGCTTCAAATACTTAATTATTATATAACTGTCAGGAAGACACAATTTCTGTTTGCATTGTTATGCCTCAGCTTCCCTAAATTGTCCTATCTCAGTTTCCCTAAATTGTTCTGCTTCATTTCTCCTCATTGCAACCCCACTTTTCTGTTCATTAGGACTGAGATAATTAGGGCTGTGTAGTTCTGGCCACTCTGGCATTCCAAAAGAGTCACAAAACTCCAGATGTCTTATCTCAGATACCTAATTGGCATCCTCTACTTCTATCTCTTCAGACTTCCTATCTCTAGCTGACTACCTCCTTCACTTCCAATTTATCCGAATTTATGATCCAACCCTCAACCTGTTAGAACTGGATTGATGGTCCATTTCTGGAAATTCCCACTCACCAGTATTTGGACTCTACTCCTTGCCTTTGTTTCCCCTCATTGATAGAGCCTTATAAAAATCATTGGAATTTCATATTCAAAGCTGAATTCTTTGAGACAAAAATCAATTCAGCCCTGGGGGCAAAATGGATTTTGCTCACTCCTCAGACAATCTCTCCCTCTCAGAAATTCAAATAAAATATTAAAAACTCTCTGATCTTTATCTTGTCTCAATTTCTCTGGCATCACAGCATGAGTTTTCTTATACTGAAGATAGGGATAATAATAAAATCTATTAATGTGATTATTATGAAATACAAATAAAATAACATGCAAATATTAAAATTTGAGACCTCAAGCTATATATCCTGTAGGCAGCTCAAAATCAACATATCTAAACCAGAATCTTTCCCCTTTATATTTTCTCTCTTCTCAAGTTTTCTTTTGCTGTCAAGGGTATTTTATTTTTTTTTTACAGTCACTCAGGTTCATAATTTCTGTTATTCTTGACTCTTCAGTTTAACTTCATGTGTCCATCTGTTGCTAAGACCTATTTTTTCTATCTTCACATCTCTCTTGTATATCTTGTCTACTTTGGCACAGATGCCACTCTGTTTCAGTCCCTCATTTATCGCAACTCTTTGGATAATTGTAATATCCTGATTATTTTTTTCTCTGCCTCAAGTTTATCCCCATTCCATTCTGTCCCATACTCAGCTGCCAAAGTGATTTTTCTAAAATGCACATCTGACTATGTTCTCTCAGGGCAACTAAGTGGAATAGTAAATAGAATATTGCATTTAGAGTCAGGAAGGCATGAATTCAAATTTAATGTCAAACAATTACTATCTGTGGGACATTAGGCAAATTAAGTTTCCTCAGTTGTAAAAAGGGGATTAAATATAGAATTTATTTAACAATGTTGTTATGAAGGTCAAATGAGATAACATTTGCAAAGCATTTAGCATGGTGCTAATTATTTCCTCCCCTTTCTCCTATTCAATAAATGCCAATGACTTCCTATCACCTCTCGGGTCAAATATTTGAGTGCTATTTGAGCCCTTCATAACTTGGTTCCTTTGTACCATCCAGTCTTCTTATATATTATTCTTTTCCAGGTATGGTAAGCTTCATCTATATTGAATCTTATACTTACCATTCTTCATACATAACACACAACCTGACTCTGAGTCTTTTCTATGGCTAAGTCCATGCTTGCAATGTTCACACTACTCAAGTTTCTTTTTTTGGCTTCCCTAGCCTCCTTCATGATTCTATTCAAATCTCATCTTCTTCAGTGCCATCCCACTGAGACTTCCTTCTATTTTTAATACACACACACGTATGTATACATATATGTGCACACGTGTACATACACATACATATATACACATACATGTATATACATATACACACATATTGTGTGTATATACATATACATATGTGTGTGTGTGTTGTATGTGTATATATATGTATTACAGCTCCCTCCTTTTACAGATAAGTCAACTGAAGCTCAGATGGATTAATATGTATATATAGATGAAATATTAGAGAATTGTGTGTAGATTAGTTATTATTATCATTTTGTTAATATACTGAATTGTTAAATAATATTTATTCTATAGTAAATGATAATCCTTCTGAGTTTTTTTTTTTTCCTTATGAAATAATATCTAGTCAAACTATACCTAACCAGCAGTAAGGCAATTGAATTATTGAAGTAAAGTAATGGACTTTATTTTATTTATTTATCTCAATCAACTCTCATTCTTTTAGAATCTAATCATTATTGAGAATTATTTGGTATTAACTATTGAGTCATTCCAACTTTTGGCATTTCAAATTTTATAAGCATGCTACCTATACTTACTAAGTTATTGTTAAAACAAACAGGACCAAGGATAGAGCCCTACAGAACTCCATTGCATATATCCTTAGGGATTTATTGACTCAGTAATCATCATTCTGAATCCAGTCATTCACAGAAGGGGAAAGAGGAAATTTTGTATCTTATTTAATTCAACCCCTTCATTTGATAGATAAGGAAACTGAAGCCTAGAGAGTTTAAGTGCCTTATACAAGGTTAATGGGAAGGACATGACAGAGAGAAGATTTAAATATAGGTCTTTCAGACTTGAGAGCACTACTTTTTCCAAGGTACCATGCAATATTTGGGTAGTAGTGCTATCACAAAAAGAATTAAGATGAGTCTATTATGACTAGTTGTTGATAAAACCATAGAAGATTTTAGTGACCAACATTTCATTTTCTAAATGCTTATAGATGATTCCTTTAATAATGAATTTCCTTTTTTGAGCAGGGAGACTGCCTGAACTTGAAAGGTGATATAATATATTAGATTGTCTAAAATCAAGAAAATGATACTTTATTAGCCTTTCAAAATGGAATAATTGTCTTTATTGGTCATTTATCTCTGGTAACAGTGTTCAATTATATATCAAAGACTTGCATCTTATCCAAAATTATTAATTATATCAAACCTCCTTTATGAATTTCTGATCTTTTTGGCTTATCTGGTCTTATCTCCCTGCTCCTTGGATACTGTGAAATTCATGTTGGTCTCTGCCTATCCAATTTTCTTTACCCAATTCATTTTTGTCTTTTCATATAAATATGATCTCTTTGTTACTTTCTTAGTCAAAGTTCATTTTGCCTAAATCTCAGTATCAACTAGGTAAAATAATTCTCATAAACTGCTTCTCAGAAGACACATTCATATATATTTTTTAAAAACCTGTTAATCAATGCAACTCAATTGCAATATATTTAAATTATAGGAAAAATATTAAATACAAGGCATTTCTAATTCATTTTTTCCAGCCCTTGCCTAAACTTGTAGGGAAAAATTGCATAGAATCAATATTTAATGGCAACACCATTCATACTTCCAAGCTATCTTGGCAAAAAGTGATCAATAAAAACAAACAAATTTGGGTTTTATCTGCCCACTTTTTGTCACTCTTGTGGTTTTTAAATTTTGGGTGTTGATTACTTTGTGTATACACCTTTTTTGTAAAGATTCCCTGGGTTCCTTGTTTGGGGTTATTTTACAGGTAAGATAAAGTCTGAGATATTTCAGTAACAACAACCTCTATTGTTCTCTTTATATAAAGTGGTATGAAAAATGGATTTCTAACAAAATATTAATAAAATTTATTCAAAAGATCACAGATTTATAATGAAAAGGGATATCAGAGATCATCTAATCCAACTCTCTAATTTTATAGATGAGGAAACCAAAACTCATGTAAGTTAAGTGATATGTCCAGCATCACACAAATAGTAAGCCTCAAGGATGGATTTCGAATCTGAATCCTTTGATTACAGTTAGCACTATACTGTGCTGTCTCTTAATGAATAGATATCACTTCCCATTTTGGAGGATTTTACTACATGTAAACACTTTGAAAATATGATCAAATTATAAACAAAATATAATATATATGTAGCTCCTGCTTAATAAATCTGTTTAATAATGTGCAATAAATATGAAGTTATGAAGATCTTAGGGAAACATGTCAGATATGCAATAAAATAATTCAATAGCTTGAAAAAATGTGATTTCACATTTATCTATTTTGCATTCAGAGGAGACTCAAAATCTCTTGTGACCGACCATACATGAAAACTTGTTCAATATATTTGGCAATTAGAGAGAGGAAAAAGATGGGTTGGTAGCTAATTGAACTAAAAAAGTTGAAGGAAAGCTTGTTTTAGATTGCAGAAAAGGACCAGACCGATTATTTCATTGAAATATGAAAGTCCCAAGTGTAGGAATGCTCTCTACTCAAGTATAGAGCCAGCCAAAGTGACAAAACATATTAGTGAAAAGAAATGATTACTGGAAGAAAGTCAGGAAGATAGTGAGGTAATGAGGATGCAGATAAAGATTAATTTTAGTCAGAAGAAGAAATGACTTTTGAGGACAGAGAACAAGAACAGAAAGTATGGTGCTGGTGAATGTTGAGAGTCTTTGAGGGTTATAAGTTTTTTTTGGTCTTCTAAATGAAGTTGGAGACTAAGTAATATTACTGTGGGGTTTGTGAAATAATTGAAGACTTGAGAAAAGAAAAAATGGAACAGTTGTGCAGAATGAAATAGAGCATCATACAATCATAGATTGAGAACGAGATCTTATTTTTAATGCTTGTTAAATCTTATATAGGTAGATAACAATCAATTGATTTTATAATTAAGTGTTGATATGTAAGCTCATGTTATATATTCACAGAAATATCATCAATTTGACCATTTGGTACATACCTGCAGTGAAGGTAGAGGCTAGTGAATCATTTGAGTTTAAGAATTCTGAGCTGCAACAGATCTAATGCCAATCGGGAGTTATCACTGTCTGTTATCAAGAGTTTTAGCTCTTGGAATTTGGAGGAAAAGGTGAATTAGGGGAAAGTATAGCCTAAGGATGGGTCAGAAAAAGTAGGTTAAAGCTTTTGTGGTAATTGGGTGGTGAGTTTGAGACCATGAGTGGTTAGTGCCTTTCCAACCTGGCCAAGATAAAGAGATCCAAGATAAAGATAGCCTGAAATGCAAATAAAACAAATTATCCCACTGGCCCTACCAAATTTTCCCCATATACTATTTTTGCTACTACTCCTGTAGCAGTGAGATTGTCAGAGATGGTATAGTCATTATCCTCTTTTCACAAGTTTTTTATTTCTTCCTTGACCCCTTTAGTTTGAAAGCTTTATCTTCTACATAGTTTGGAAGTTTTATATAATTGATATGGTGACATTTATTATAACCATTCTTCTTATTTTTTTTTTGTGGATTAACATTACTTCTAGCCTCCCTGTGGCAATAGTTTTGTTTGTAACAATGCTATAGTTTATTTGTTGAATTCTTAAGGATATTTTGGGATTTGTATCTGTGGTACAGGAATTTATTTTATGAAAGATAGTGTTTCTGGTCTATAATTCTGGCTACTTTATGTTTACTTTTACTCTTAATTGTGTTTTTTAAACTTCATCAAATATCTTCCCATTGTTCTGTAGTTCTGTTTTTCCTCCTCTAACCAAATCTTTATGAGAGAAACTCATTAATTCAACATAAGTTCATTCAAAATTGCCTTTACATCAAAGCAATTGCTATATCCTGATGACTTTGTAGAGCTTTTCTCTTAAAATTGTCTGTTTAATGGGAAGTAAAGGTAATATTTAATTTGAAGTACAATTTTGGTCCCTGGAGTATCTAGTTTGGATTATATCATTCAAAGTAAGTGTCACTAAGGAGCAGCAAGTCAGCTAATAGTAAGCCAATTAAGTATGAACCTCAGTGGCTATTTATTAACACTCGTTCCATAAACCATTTCAAGAATACTGCTGTACCTGGTTATAGTTATTCTGATCATTATGATATCCACAATCACTTCCCACTGCCTTTCCGATCAAATAATATCTGCAAAATAAAGTCTAATACTTCTGCTCATATCCCTATAATTGATTAAATCAGTAGTTTAATGTAGCCAATCATCAAAAATATGCAAAAAGAAACTGGCATATTATAGATTTTGTAAAGGTAATTTTGCTTTGATTGGAAACATCAAAAGACTGGAAAGAATAAAACACTAAAGAGATGTTTTCTTTGAAAAGATGGAAAACAGAATTAATAGTACATAAAAGATAATGTGTAACAAGTTCATGGTTTCACATACAATTCTCCTTTTTATTCTTTATAGAAATGAAATGTTCGTGCTTACTGATGTCATGATTAAATTCATGGTAGCCTTGATCAAAAGTTTTTTAAATATTTTATTTGTTTAATTATTGTAATGCCTCTGGACACCTTCTCAGAATGTTTGTAAGTGCATAAAATAAAATGCATAAAATTACAAAGGAGATGAATGATATTAAACTAACAAGTTTTTGGACCCAGCTTGAGATCTATTACCTAAGTAATCTTCCATTAGTCTGATAGAAAAAATATAAAATTATCTATGTAGGAACTGTATTCTTCTGTTTCTCTCTACTGATGTTTGCAAGTGATATTGTTCTTGTTGGGTTACTAAGTTATAATCCACTCATTCCTGTTTTGGGGCAGCAAATGAAAAAGCAACAATGTAGTAAAAGTCAGCTTAGTAACTCTTCTCTTTTGATGTTCTCTCTTCTCCCTTCTTCTCTTCTTATTTTCCCTTTTGTCTTTCGTTTCTTACTTCTCTCTCTCTCTCCCTTTCTGATCCCTTTTCCCCTCCTATTCTCTTCTTTCTTTTCTTTTTTCCTTTCCTCATTTTCTGCCATTCCTCATATTGTGTATTTGGTTATTAGAAAACTTCCTATCAATTTAACTCTTTGGGACCTGAGAATGGAATCTCAAATATAATCCATTTCTACTCACTTATACTATGATATGTTGAAAAGAATCCCATGAGCAGTTGCATGGACTAACTTGGAAGTACAGAAAAAGACTTAAAAGATGCTGTCAAGAAGGCACTGTTTGTGACAGATTAACCATTAACTAAACATTCTAATGTTCTTTTTACCTAAGATTTTTCAGAATCTAGCAATTTAGAAAGCACAGTGTATTCCTCCTCAGGAACATACTACTTGGCATCATAAAGACCTGAAAGGAAAGTTACCTAGGATCAACAGATATTCAGTAACACTTTGTACTTTAGATATATTATCCCATTTGATCTCTATCATGGAGAAATATTACATGACTTATTATTCTATATTTCTTGTTCTTTTGAATTTTCTTTTTATTATGAATTTAATTATGACATCTGTTGTATATAAACTAGCTCTCTGGATGATCTCAGTACCAGCTTGAGCCCTTAGTGTTAGAAGATGAGTGAAGAGGTGGAACTTATATGGATGGTTAAAACATGGAATCTGTTTACTCCAAATTCTCTCAACCTTATATACTTTAATACCCTTATTTAACTATAGCAACACTGTGCATGTGGGACCACATAAACAACTTGCTATTGTGTATAGTTGACTCTTTGCCATTTGGTATCACTCTGCTTTAATTACAATACAAGTTGTCATACACCCCTGACTTCTCAGGAAGGCCGAAAGCCCTTAGTTGAGATGGGGATAAGCAGACATTGTCAGCAGGTTCCCTCTGGGCTGAAGGGTCTGATAATCTCACCCAAATTTCCCCCACTGTCTGCGGCCCTCTACATCTCTCCTTTCTTTTGTTTTAATTAAAGCAGGTATACATCAGTGGTTAAATCTATCATCATAAGAAACAAGCAAGTAGTAATATCACACAAGCAAGTAGTGACATAACAAACAATATGAATAAGCAAGATACTATAAAAGACTTCTATGAGTCCCATGAGGAAGGCATAGAAAGTAACTATTAGTTCACAACCACACATATACCTCCTTCAGCAGTCAAGAGATAGTCCAAACCCTCTCTTGTCCATCACTTTATGTGTCAGGGAATCCAATGATTCCTGCAGGTTTTGAAGTTCTGCATCAGTCTCATTAACAATTCATGAGTCAATTGCCATACACATAGGGTAAATTGTCATGCTCTTTCTGTGGTGGACATAATCAGAGATGGAACCACCAGATGTTTCCTGGGTCTTCTTCATTTTGAGGGTCTTCTCTTTTTTTTCATCTCTCTCTGATGGACAAGATAGTTACAGCTTTCTTCTCCATCTATAGAGACACAAGAAAACCCTCTGCCCCAAGCAGTTAACCTATCTGACCCCTTTCATTCACCACTCTACAGATCTCTCAACATCACTAATTCTGCTGAATGGACTGAAAGGAAGTTCTGACTACTCTTTTTATAGCTAAGTCAGGAGAATATACAACACAAATGTTATGTTTGGGTGCATCTGTAAATAGTTGGTCCTTGAAGAGGAACCTTAGAAACCTTTTCTTCAAAAATGTATTCCAATTATGTAATAGCCGGGTTATCTTTAAGGTGGACCCATGTGTAAATTTTGTAGCTGTGGCCAGTCAAATTTGCACTGTAGGATGGTTTCACAGCATACATTAATTTGTGCATTGGTATAAAACATATACACCTTTTATCTTGTCAGGTCCTATCCCAGATAACTGTATTACTAGCTTAATGGCCTTTAGTAAGATCTTAGCCACAAGCATTGGGTAAGGAATAAGGCTTTGGTCTGGTTGTGCTTGGAGGGTCACCCACTCAATCACACTGTCTCCTTGATGTAGGACTGCTGTGGGTGCCTCTTTTTTTTTTTTTTTTTTTTTTAAGCAAAAACTGATATTTCCAAAGGTTTTTGAGTAACTTTCAACCATATTGGATAATATGAGTTCAACCTCTCATAGTCTCTTGGACTTCTTTTGTAAGCTTGCGTGGTGGGTTTAAAGCAGTGACTCCACTTAAAATGTCACAAACTGATTGTAATTGATAAGTATTTAAGTTTAACACTGGATACATCCATTGGATATCTCATATCAATTTCTGAAAATCAGTTAAGGTGTTCAACTTCTCTGTTCTTAAAAAGAAAGCTTTTGTACTGTGAGTACCTTAGGATATACTTCATATCCTGAATATTGAAAAGGAGAATGCCTTTGAATTTTTTCTGGGGCTATATACAATCGGTAGTTCCTTAGTGTTTCTATGGTCTTTTGTAGACATGCTGCTAACATTTGCTCCTCAGGTGCAATCCCAAGATATCATCCATGTAATATAACATAATTTTTGGAAATGCTTTTCTTTTCTTTTCTTTTTTTTTAATTTTTATTTAATAATTACTTTATATTGACACTCGTTTCTGTTCCGATTTTTTTCCCTCCCTCCCTCCACCCCCTCCCCTAGATGGCAAGCAGTCCTTTATATGTTGGATATGTTGCAGTATATCCTAGATACAATATATGTTTGCAGAACCGAACAGTTCTCTTGTTGCATAGGGAGAATTGGATTCAGAAGGTATAAATAACCTGGGAAGAAAAACAAAAATGCAGATAGTTCACATTCGTTTCCCAGTGTTCTTTCTTTGGGTGTAGCTGCTTTTGTCCGTCATTTATCAATTGAAACTCAGTTAGGTCTCTTTGTCAAAGAAATCCACTTCCATCAAAATATGTCCTCATACAATATCGTTGTCGAAGTGTATAATGATCTCCTGGTTCTGCTCATTTCACTTAGCATCAGTTCATGTAAGTCTCGCCAGTCCTCTCTGTATTCATCCTGCTGGTCATTTCTTACAGAACAATAATATTCCATAACATTCATATACCACAATTTACCCAGCCATTCTCCAATTGATGGGCATCCATTCATTTTCCAGTTTCTAGCCACTATAAACAGGGCTGCTACAATCATTTTGGCACATACAGGTCCCTTTCCCTTCTTTAGTATTTCTTTGGGATATAAGCCCAGTAGAAACACTGCTGGATCAAAGGGTATGCACAATTTGATAATTTTTTGGGCATAATTCCAGATTGCTCTCCAGAATGGTTGGATTCGTTCACAACTCCACCAACAATGCATTAGTGTCCCAGTTTTCCCGCATCCCCTCCAACATTCATCATTGGAAATGCTTTTCTTACTGGAGTAAGAACAGCAACCACATACATTTGACACATGATAGGGCTATTTTTCATTCCCTGTGACTAACCTGTCTATTTAAATCTTTTATAAGGATCATCTGAATTAGCACTGAGCACTGAAAAGGCAAATCTCATATCCTCCTAATTCAGAGGGATAGAATAGAAACAATCCTTAATATTTATAACCTAAAGAGACCATTGTCTAAGCAATTGCATGGGTGATGGAAGCCAGGCTGAAGAGCTCCCATTGCCTCCATCTGTTCATTTACTTTTCTTAAATAAGTCAACATCTTCCATTTTCCAGATTTCTTTTTCACAGCAAATAAAGGGGAATTCCAAGGACATAGAGAAGTTTATAAATGTCCTTGGTTAAGTTGTTCCTGTACTATATCTAATAAGGCCTGAATTTTTTCACTAGTTAAGGGTCACTCTTCCACCCATACCATTATATCAATTTTCCATTGGATGAAGATGAGTGTAAAGGCTGGCAGGCCTTCCACAGCAGCCCCGCCAAAAGAGCTGAAGTACTCAATAGTAATCCTTCTGGCAGCAAATTGTCTCTTTTCTTTTGCCTTGCCTCACGGCATAGGAAGGCAAAACTGTGCTGAGGATGCTTATGGTCACCACCCCTCTCATCTGTTCCTCTTCTGGTTCATGAAGGCAGAGTTGAGGGAGGAGGATTGGGTGTGGGAGAATACCCCAAGAGTGCAGGCTGGGACTTAGGCTGAAGTGAAGGGGTCTGAGAAATGGAGAAGTAGCATGCCTCTCAAACCTCCCAGGGCAGTAACAAATAATATAAATCAACAAAATACTAAAAAATACTTCCTTAGCTCTGTCCCACATGCTGTATCATCCATGGCTATGGACACCAACCCCCTGCTTGTTTTTCTCCTCATACTTCCTTGTTTGACACCCCAGGCTAAAAACTTTTTTTTTCTTTTTCTTATATATGAAATTTCTTAAAGCCAATTTTATCCCATTGTATTCAGTTAGTTGTTCTCCCACTATCTTCCATATTTCTGGCTTCAAACTCTCTTTCTTAGAAAGCCACAAAGAGTGTACTCCAGAGCATCTGAGAACTCAATGATCTGCTTCTGAGTTACCAACAAACTTTGCTTCTCTATTAACTTAACTAAATATGCTTCATACTTCTTTTGGGAGGAAGGCTCTTTTGTTAGCACTTGCCCCATTTCAGCTAAAAAACAAAAGTGACTAGATTAACCCACTCTTACCACTTGCCTGTCTTTATACTCACCCTATTTCTAGGGTCAGGGGAACTCCTCTGCTGAATTCTCTGGTCAAGCCAGTCCAGCTGCTTTGTGCCGTGCTTTACAAGGCTTCAGGCTGAACACAAAATGTTGTGTATAGACTAGCTCTATGGAAGATCTTGGTACCAGTCTGAGTCCTTGGTCTTAGAAGAGGAGTGAAGAGGTGGGATTCAGGTGGATGGTCAAACATGGATTCCATTTATTCCGAATTCTCTCAGCCTTATATATCCTAATAACCTTATATAACCATAGCAACATTGCATATGCACTAACTATATACTGTGCATGTGGGACCACATAAGCAACTTGCTATTGTATGAAGATGACTCTTTGCCACTTTAGTATCACTCTGCTTTAATCACAACACAGGTTGTCACTGCCCCTTGACTTCTTAGGAAGGCAGAGAGTCCTTAAGGGAGATGGAGAGCCAAATCAGACTTTGTCATCAGGTTCCCTCTGGCCTGAAGGGTCTTACACCTTACCCAGAGTTCTGCCACTATCTGTGGCCCTCTAAAGACATCAATAACCATGAACATTTCATTTCTACAAAGAACAAAAAGGAGAATTGTATGTGAAAACATGAACTTGTTATACATTATCTTTTATGTACTTTCTATTATATTCTATTTTTCATCTTTTCAAAGAAAACATTTCTTCAATGTTTTATTCTTTCCAGTCTTTTGAATTTTATTTACCTTTATGCCACCTTACAGAACAAGACTTCTCAGGCTCCGATTTCCTTCTAAGATTGCCTTTGAACTTGGGATGTTTGAGGTTTTCAAAGAGGATTAGCACCCCTGAATGAGGGCTTGTCAAACCTTTTTTGGGGCTGCTTATCTGCACTCAATTCTCACTATTGGTTCCAAGAAGCTATAATGTGCACAGTAGTCACATCTCTACAAAAACATTTTGTCAGGTGGGCTAACCATGTTCAAGATAACCAAAGAGCCTCAAACTCAGCAGCCAGCTAAAGATACAAAATACACATAGATCAAAACATCACCCCATGATGTCATTGTTTTTCTTTAAAAAGGGACAAACAATAAAAAACTTCAAATTTTATGTATGTATCTGTTTATGAATTTGCAGGGATATAACCAAATGCACCAGCTTTACAAACACAAGCTGCAAAGTTCTAGTTAAACCATTTATGGGCTGCATTGTTGTGGAAAGTAGCTGATGCTTTACTTAAGGGCTAGCTATAAGTCTCAACTGGTATTTGTGGCCGTCCTACAGTTCAGCTGCCCTGTTTGTTCAATATGGTATTATTACCTTTTATAAATATGTGACTACAGAGAGGAGTGGGATATTTTGGTAAAAGATCAATTCCTCCTATGTGGTTTAAAATTCATTTCCCCCCAAATATTTCACATTCGGCAAAAATTCACTCTCTTACAAGGAAATGTGTGCATTTGTTTATTGGGAAGTTCAGTCTTGTTAGTAATATTTTTTTCACCAAATTTTGAAAATCCCAAATATTTTTTAAGATGGCCACTTCATAAGGAGAATTCTCCTTAAAATACACAAAGTTGTCACGAAATCATTAGATAACTTATTTAGAAAAGGAAGTGATTTTATTTATTTATTTATTTATTTATTTATTTATTTATTTATTATAGCTTTTTATTTACAAGGTATATGCATGGGTAATTTTTCAGCACTGATCCTTGCAAAACCTTCTGTTCTAATTTTTCCCCTCCTTGCCCCCACCGCCTTCCCTAGATGGCAGGTAGACTAATACATGTTAAATATATTAAAGTATATGTTAAATACAATATATGTATACATATCTATACTGTTATTTTGCTGCACCAGAAAAATCAGACTTAGAAATAAGTTAAAAATAACCTGAGAAGGAAATAAAAAATGCAAATGGACAAAAACATAGTGGGTAGAAATGCTATGTTGTAGTTCACACTCATTTCCCATAGTTCTTTCTCTGGGTATAGCTGGTTCTCTTCATTATTAAACAAATGGAACTGATTTGATTCATCTCATTGTTGAAGAGTGTCACGTACATCAGAATTGATCATCGTATATTATTGTTGTTGAAATATATAATGATCTACTGGAAGGAAGTGATTTTAAAGGCAATAAAGACCAATCTATCCATTTTACCAGTAAAATGATATGTAAAAAGAGTCTTATATGGGATTTTTGACAGTCCCAAATTCTATCCACTAAAATATGATTTTTTCTGATAAAAAAAATAACCAAGCATTCCTTAGATGATGCCTCCTTCCCCCTATGTACAAGATTAGATTTATCCAAAAGATCAAGACTTTGGTCCTGTAGAAAACAGAATCAGGCAATACAAAAGTAACTTTTTTGCTAATTTAAGATATTTGAATGCTGGAAAGCTATTCACTATTTATTAATAAATTTTGTTATTCTAGAATGATGTGATATAGAGGAAACAATAATCATTTACATTAAGTTTTTTTAAACCATGGGTCATGACCTTGTTGGGTTTTTGTAACTGAATATAGTAACTGAATAAAATTATGATCTAAGTAAATGATTTTGTATGCATATTTTCTATACCTATATACCTGGGTTCATGTAAAAATTTCTTGTGTGAAAAGGCTTTGCAAGCAGAAAAAGTTTAAGAAGCCCTGATTTAGAGAACAAGCATTTTTAAAATACTTATATTTATACCACTGGACAAAGCATTGAATATACAAAGAAAGGCAAAACAATATCTGCTCTCAAGGAGCTTGGATTCTAAACAGGGATGTGTCAATCAAATAATTATATACCTACAATATGCACACAATATGTATATCTGCATATGTATGTGAATACATTATATATACATATATGTATCTATCTATCTATCTATATATATATATACATATACATATAGTTGAATTTGTGGGTAATGTTAGAAGAAAGGAGCTAATATTGGAGGAAATCTAAAAAAAAAAACACTTGTTACATAAGATGGTACTGGAATGGAATAAAGTATAAAGATGGGAAAGAAGAAATATATCTTTGAAATAACTTCAGCAGCTCAGTGAAAAATATACTGGAGTGAAGAGATATGAAGCAAGGTGACCAACTTTTACATAGGTCTATTTCAGTAATCCAGCCTTGAGATGACAAGGATCCATACCAAAGAGGCATCTGTATTAGAAGCTAGGAGGAGATACATAAGAGAGGATTTTGAAAAGGTAGAAACAGCATGATTTAGCAATCAATTGCAAGTATAGGGTAAGTGTCAGGGAATAACTGAGTATGAAACTAAATTTTGAGCAAGTATGATCAGGATGAAACCTTAAAGAGTAGTAAGAAAGTTTAAAAGAATAATTGGGGGCAGGGAGATGATTCATGAGTTTTGTTTTGGACATGTTAAGTTTGAGATGTCTACAGGTCTCTGATATATCCAGTAGGCAGTTGGAGATCAGGAGAGAGGTTATTGTGGGACAAATAGATCTCAGAACATCTGAATAGAAAAGAGAAATACTAGATTATGAGAACTGTGAGTGAAATAGCACTAACTTATTCCAAGTTTTTTTTTTTTAATCTCTCTGAGCTTCAGTTTTTTCTTTCAAAAAATAAGAGTCTGGACTAGACTTTCTCAAAGATAGATTTCAGCTCTTGAACTTTTTTATTTCAAATACTGAAATAAAAATGTACAAAATAGTCTTTGGTATTATTAATGGAAAAATGATTTATTTTTTCCACCTAATGGCATTTGTTTTCAAGTTTCATGTAAACATAATTTACATCTTTTTTCTAAGATTTTGAGTTCTATATTTTTCTCTCTTCTTCTCTTGTTTTCTCTCTTCAAAGAGCAAGCAATTTGATATAGTTTATACATGTGCAATCATGTCAAACATAAAAAATCCAAAAAGCAAAAGTAGTATGTTTCAATCTGTATTTGTATTTTCCATAACAAGTCTTTTGGATCCTTTTATTTCTAAGAAAAGCTTAGTCTATCACAGTTGATCATCACACAGTGTTGCTATTACTGTGTATAGTGTTCTCTTAATTCTGTTCACTTCACTCAACTTCAGTTCATGTAAATCTTTCTAGGTTTATCTGAAATCTCCTTGCTTCTCATCTCTTATAGAGCAAGAGTATTTCATTATATTAATATCTTAAAAGTTGTTCAGCCATTCCCCAGTGGATTTCTAATTCTTTGCTACCAAAAACAGCTGCTGTAAATATTTTTGTACATATAAGACCTTGGAAAGATGATGTATTGGCCCAATATGGGACAGACCAAAATATTCAGTAAACTGAAAAAAGGGAAACCAAAAAATAAACTAATAGAATCATTTAAAAAACCTGAATGCAATTGAATTTATCAGACAACATTTTCTTTTTTTGTGTGTTTGTATGTAGTAAAAAATAAGTCTGAGTTGTGGGAATATCAAAAAAGAAAAAAAAAAACCAAAGAGGACAAAATACCATTCTTTTAAATGACAAGGAAAAGGGGGAAAAATTCCCAGCAAGACAAATAATGGAAGATTAAAAACAGAAGGAAAAAAAAATCTCAGGAATTGATAAGGTCAACTTTTTTCATTAGTTATTGTGACCTTGGAAATAGTAGCTAGTCAGATATAAAAAAATGAACTCAATAATAAGACTTAGTTGCACAAAATTTATGTGCCCTGACAGGTGTATGGGGGTTGGGAGATGGGAAGTGGGGTGAAAAATTTCATAAGTTATATTTTTAAAATATTAATCTCTTTTTACAAACTGATAATTTCTATTGATTTTTTCCTTGCTAACTTAAACCAGTGTTTTCTGGGAGAACTGGAAGCTTTAAATAATTTAGCATTTGGGAATCTGCTCAACTGATAAAATTGAAGTGCCTGTTCAGATACAATTCCCTCCCAAAGGACATCATGAATGTTTGGTATGGGTGTCTTTCTGGTTCCTTATGAGTTTCCTATTCTTGTGAATGCTGTTTGTATGTCAAGAGAGAAATAATCTTCTGGGAAGCCTATCTTCAAGCTTCCGAATTGCATCAAAATTACCAGCTGAAGTAACTGAGGCAGAGAGACATACAATTCAGCAGATGAATTTAGTGTAAAGTTTTCCCATCATGACAGTGACTTTTTATTTTTTAATTTGTATAACTGAAGATGTAGATTTTGTATCTGTGGAAATAATACCTATAGACCAAAGACAATATTGAGAGTAGTGTTTTATTCTAGATTCACCAAAGCACTCTACTGGTAGATCAGTCAACCAGTCAACAAGCATTTGAGTACTATCATTATATCTTCCTGCAAATTCTCTCTTCTTTATAACTGCCCTATGACCACTTATGTTACTATGATCCTGCCAGTCATCCAGGTTTGCACTCTTCAGTGTCATCCTCAATTATTAATCTTTCTCATACCGTATATACAACCATGGTTGATCCTTCATTTTAAACTTTATAAAATCTCTTGCATTTGCTCCTTTCTCACCTCTAACACTGAAAGCATAGATCCTCATCACCTCACTTATGGATTATTGTTTCATATCTTCCTACTCTAATCCATCCTTCCCTCAGTTGTCAAACTGATTTTCCTAAGATATAGGTTTGACAATATCACTTTCATACTCAATTAACATCCTGTAAACTTCAGTTTAAATATTAAATCCTCTATGGCTCTGAAGGAACTTTTAAAACTGATCCCTTCCTCTTTTCCTAGTCTTTTTTATATCTTATGTCTTTGTGAATTATGATGACATTGGTCTCTTTTCTTTTCCTCGAAAATGATAGTTCCTGATTCTGAACATTTTCAGAGGTTATCCCTCATGCTTAGAATACTAGCCCTCTTCTATTTCTGCCTCCTATACTCCCTGACTTTCTTCAATTCTAATCTAAAACCCTACCTTCTGAAAGAAGCTTTTTTAGCCCTCCTTAATCTTAGGGTCTTCCCTCTGAGACTATTTTTGATTTATCCGATTTGTAATCTTGTTTTTAAATTGTTTTTTGCTTGTGTTTCCAGTTAGACTGTTTACTCTAGAGAGAAGAGATTGTTTTTTGCTTATCTATCTTGAGAGATTAGTAATATATGTCATATAAAAATAAATTCTAGTTGACTGACTAAATGCTTGACCAACTAGAAGAACCATGCTAAACAATAGAGATACAATGTCCTCAAGAAACTTACATTATGGAAAGAAAGAGGAGCTGATATTATGGGGAGCAGAAAGGGACAATTTGAACAAATCCAAATATATACAAAGCTAATACAGAAAATTTTAGGGGAAAAATAGTACCCATTTTTCTGTCCTTTATTTTCTTTTTTGACAATGACAAAATTCCACCTGCAATATTTGTATCACCAATGCTTTTGCAATTTTTAGTTAATGAGATTCTGAACAGAAGAAATGAAGGATAACATCTAATTACTTTTGCTACTCTAGAGATCTTCTGAGAAATTTTAGCATCTGGCGGTGCATTGCAGCTCTGAAAAGCTATTGGCTTCTTTGAGTGAAACCTTGTCCTGATTCCGAACATTCTTTTTTTCCCTTTTTTGGTGACATTTGTAACTTAGAAAGGCAATTGGCTTTCTTCTAACACAAAGAGAATATTGAATTCAAATAGAAATGAGGGGGACAGAGAGAACATTTCTCTCAAAATAGAATGGCAATTTTTTAGAAAAGTATATGTGTATTTTAAAAGGATTTCTATGTGATTATAAAACATATAACTAAGTCAGATGCCTGGAAAATTTGATTAAAAATGAATTTTTCATAATGTTCAATGGTTTCTACCTTATCTATCTCTCTAAAGAGACTGCAGGATTACTGGCAGAGGAATAGTAATTTGGCTGTTTGTTTCTTTACAAAATGCACCATATATACACTAGCTAGTTAATTAACCTCAGATGATTTTTTAAAATAATATCTCAAAGAGATATGTATAAAAGACATAGGCTGCTTTAATTTAAATGTGTGAATTTGGGAATGGCAAATGTAATAGGCAATATATCTTCAGAGAGACCGAAAAGAATAGCCCTAACATTTATCCTACTGTAGAGATTATTAAAAATACATTAAGATATGGTAAAGTATTATGTTTGTGAAGTTTAGAATAATTATTTTTAAGGTTTTAATTTTATTTTCAACACTTTTATTCCCATCTATTTTCCAAGATCTTATGTGAATTTTTTAATCTCATGTGAATGTACAAGATCATATATTTCAGAAATTAATTGTTTATATGAATCAACTTCCTCTAGCCTATGACTTCCTTTAGTCCTGTGTTCACTTGACCAATTCACTAGAATTTTTGTTCTCAGTTGGAATACAGCCATTCTTCATCAGGTGACATCAGGCTAAAGAAAAAAAAAACAGCTTACTTCTGCTGAATATTAATACTGAACAGTGCTCTGTCTTTGTACTATATTTTTCTCTTAATCATCCTGTGATGATTATTATCAGTAATGCTTTATTTATTTGTTGTTTTCATTTTAATTTGGTGAATATATCATTTTAGTAAAAGAAAAAAAAGATAAGTAGTTTATAAAGAATTAAAAATAGTAATGATAAAATTCATGTTTTAAGAAACACCAAAGTATAAAACATCTAGCCCTCTCAAAACATTAATAGTATTATTATAGTTATTTTATGTCATAAATATCAATGCATGTCATATTATTTTAGTTTTGAATTTGTAATTTGTTTAAATGTTATTAATTTGTAACATATGTTTAAAAATAACAAAGGGATTTAACATTTACTTTAACATATTTAACATGTATTGGACTACCTGCCATCTAGGGGAGGGGAGAGAGGTAAGGAGGGGAAAAGTTGGAATGGAAGGTTTTGCAAGGGTCATTGTTGAAAAATTACTCATGCATATGTTTTGTAAATAAAAAGCTATCAAAATAATAAAGGGCAATTCTTAGGAATGTGTAGATTTTTCTATCATTTGCAAACAGATAGTGTTGAAATCATAGAAACAAATGAAATTTTCCTTTGTTCTAGAATATAGGATAATTACAGTTAGTCTCACCATCAAGCTAATATTTTGTAAATGACATAGTAATGATTGTAGTGTCAACTATTAATAATAATAGCAATAACTAGGTAAGTCATAGAATCATACTGAGGTGTTATGATATAGTTTGTGGGAATTAAGAAATTAGGATGTTAATAATTTAAGTTGTTTAATTGATTCTTAACTATCTCACAACCATATGTCTGTTTTAAAGCTAGGACAATAGTGTTATTTTTGTAAGGGGTACAATCTTGAGATTAATTATAATTCAGATTTCTCCATTATACTTTCTTGGTCTTTTTTCCCCCTTTTAAGACTAGAATTATTAAATGTCAATTGCTGATAGCCTATTCTGGGAAAATGAAGGTTTATATGTGACTTTTTCATGATTTCTGTGGTGATAGTGCATTGTGAGAAAAATTTATGTTCTCTTTAAATAATGTCTCTGAAATAATTAAGTTAACTGTTTGGAAGTACATTACAATTAGCTACTTAATTATTCAAATCTTTAAGGGATTTCATGAAAAGTAACCATTGAGCATATTATAATTCAGAAAAAGTTTCCAAGTCTCTGATTTCTTTTTTTTCCCCTTAAAAGAAGGGAGGAAACATTCATATAGTGCTTACTCACATGCCAGATACAGTGTTAAATCTTTTTTTATAAATATCTCATTTGGATTTGTTGGGGGCGGAGCCAAGATGGTGGAAAAGGCACACACGACTTTCTAAGCTCTTCTCATGCCCTCATGACCAACTATTAAATTCAGCCTCAAAAATAGCTTGTGACTTAAAATTCATGAAGATTAGAAGCACACAACTTACCAGCCAAAGATAATCTGGAAGATCACCAGAGCAGGTTTGTCCTGAGGGGCAGGAACAGACCAGATCAGGCAGTGAGATAGGAGAGACTAGCCTCCAGAGCATACCAGGGGTGACCAGAGAAGTTATAGAGACTACTCTGCTATAGGCTAACTATTCTGCCTTAATTACAAAGCAGTAAACTAGCAGAGAAATTAAAGCGTAAAACAAAGGGTACTCTAAAAAATGCCAGAACCTAATAAGATCTGGCTATAACCACCCCAAACTGGAAGTGACTCAGGCAGACCCGTAACACAGCCTTGCAGCCACATTCTACAGTACAGGGCTTTAGTGGGGGCAGTTACAAATCTGCACAGCAGAGGGGCACACCCTGGAGCAGCCTCTAATCCGAACAGTGGGGGGCTCAGCCTGGGGCAATAGAACTTTCACAGCATGACCCTGCTTCCCTGAGCAGGGACACTTCCAATCCCTGAAGGGCTATTTGCTGCTCAGCCACAGGATGGGCTTTGGCTTGGGGTAGTAACATTTTTGCTGCTGCACAGCAGAGTTCTTTGCAAAGCATTTTCCCAGCTCGGCTCTGCAGGCCTAAGTTACTTCCAGGTGGGGAACTTTCCCAGAGCACTCCCATTGTAGCCAGTTGGCAAAACAGGTACTTGTCCATACACCTACCACTGCTCTACAGAGGAAGCTGGTGACCACCTGGCCCTGAAGGCAGACCCCACAGGCTTTAACAAAATGAATACAAAAATCAAAAGGACCATAGATAGCTTCTATACAAAAAGAAAGCAGCTTTTCAACCCCAAGGAGACTAATAGCAGACAGTCTCCAGACAACTGTTGGTCCCCAACACAAAAGGCTCTCCTAGAAGAGACTATTAAAAACTGTAAAAGAGAACTAGAAGGAAAATGGGGAAAGGAAAGAGAAGCTATGCAAGAGAGCAACAACTTCCTGAAATGTGAATTGGAAAAGGTAAAAAACTTCCAAGAAGTGCAGGGAAACAGAATTTGTGAATTGGAAAAAGAAAATAACACACACACACACACACACACACACACACACACACACACACAATTAGTGAAATGGAAAAAAATTCCATAGAGCAAAACAACCCATTTAAAAACTCAATTGGATATATACAAAAAGAAGTAAAAAAAAAAAAAAAAGCTAATGAAGAAAATAACTCACTAAAAATCAGAACTGAACAAATAGAAATGATTGATTCATTGAGACATTAAGACTCAGTCAAGCAAAACCAAAAAAAAAAAAAAAAATGAAAAACTAGAAAAAAAGTTAAATATTTACTTGGAAAAACAACAGATCTGGAAAATAGATCTAGGAGAGATACCCTAAGGATCATTGGACTTCCCAAAAATTATGATGAAAAAAAGAGCCTAGATACTATTTTCCAGGAAATCATCAAAGAGAATTGTCCAGAAGTAATAGATCAGAAGATAAAATAGGAGTTGAAAGAATTCATGAAACACCTTCTGAAAAAGACCCTAAAATAAAAACTTCAAAGAATATTGTGGCCAAATTTCAGAACTATCAGATTTAAAAAAAAAAAAAATTATACACAGCCAGGAAAAAAACAATTTAAATGCTGAGGTGCCACAATAAGGGTCACTCAAGATCTGGCTGCCTCCAAATTAAAGGATTGAAGGGCCTGGAATCTGATATTCTGAAAAGCAAAAGAATTTGGAATGCAGCCAAGAATAAATTACTGAGCTAAGCTGAACATTTTCTTCCATGGAAGAAGGTGGACATTTAATAAAACAGAGGAATTCCATTTGTTTCTAAGGTTAAAAACCAAATCTAAACAAAAAATTTGATCTCTAACCATAGAACTCAAGAGAAGCAGAAAAAAGTAAAAGGAACTCTTGAGAATTGTATTTCTGTCATGGATATACATAAAGACATGTATAATTTGATTTTATTGATATTACATGAAAAAAGGGAAGTAGAAATGGAAAGGGGATAGGGTCAGAAAAAGGGAAAAGGGAAGATAAAAAGAGGGAAACTACATACCATGATGAGGCAAAGGAAACCTTTCATATCTGAGGGAACTTAGAGAGGGGGAGGAACATTGTGTGAATCTTACTCTCATCAGAGTTGGCTCAAAGAGGAAATAATTGACATATTTCTTTTACAGAGAATCTTCTCTCAACTCATTAAAAAGTGGGAGAGGAAAAGGGAAAAGGAAAAAAAAGTAATAAGGGAAGGGTACAGGAACAGGGAAGGTATTCAAAGAGAGGAGGGAAGGATCCTAAAGAGGGAGAGCTGTGTAAATACACACAAGTGGGACCCTTAAGTTTAATACTAGGAGGGCAAGAAAATAAAAGCATAATCTAAGGATATTAAGATGGCAGGAAATACAGAATTAGTCATTTTAACTGTAAATGGGAATGGGATGAACTCTCCTGTACAGCAGAGGCAGATAGCAGATGGGATCAAAAGTCAAAACCCTACAATATGTTGTTTACAGGAAACACATTTAAAACAGGGAGATACATACAGAGAAAAGATAAAAGGCTAGAGCAGAATCTATTATGCTTCAGGTGAAGTCAAAAAAGCAGGGGTAGCCATCCTTATCTCAGATCAAGCAAAAGCAAAAATTGATCTAATCAAAAGAGATAAGGAAGGGAACTATATCTTGCTAAAGGGTACTATATACAATGAAGCTATATCAGTACTAAACATATATGCACCAAGTGGTATAATACCAAACTTCCTAAAGGAGAAGTTAAGAGAGTTGCAAGAAGAAATAGACAGTAAAACTATAATAGTGGGAGATTTCAATCTTGTACTCTCAGAATTAGATAAATCAAATCACAAAACAAATAAGAAAGAAATTAAAGAGGTCAATAGAATATTAGAAAAATTAGATATGATAGATGTTTGGAGAAAACTAAATGGTGACAGAAAGAATTATAATTTCTTCTCAGCAGTTCATGGAACCTATACAAAAATTGACCATATATTAGGACATAATTAAATGCAGGAAGACAGAAATAGTAAATGCTTTCTTTTCAAATCATGATGCAATAAAAACTACATTCAACAAAAAGTTAGGGGTAAATAGACCAAAAAGTAATTGGAAACTAAATAATCTCATCTTAAAGAATGATTGGGTGAAACAGCAAATTATAGATACAATTAATAATTTCACTCAAGATAATGACAACGATGAGACATCATACCAAAATCTGTGGGATGCAGGCAAAGCAGTAATAAAGGGGAATTTTATATCTTTAGAGGATTACTTGAATAAAATAGAGAAAGAGAAGATCAATGAACTGTGCTTGCAAATTAAACAGTTAGAAAAAGACCAAATTAAAATCTCTCAATCATATACTAAGCTTGAAATACTAAGATTAAAAGGAGAAATTAATAATATTGAAAGTAAAAAAAAATATTGAATTAATAAATAAAACTAAGAGTTGGTTTTATGAAAAAACCAAGAAAATAGATAAATCTTTGGTAAATCTGATTAGAAAAAGGAAAGAAGAAAATCAAATTGTTAGTCTTAAAAATGAAAAGGGGGAACTTTCCACCAATGAAGAAGAAATTAGAGCAATAATAAGGAGTTACTTTGCCCAACTTTATGCCAATAAATTTGATAACCTAAGTGAAATGGATGACTACCTCCAAAAATATAGGCTTTCCAGATTAATAGAGGAGGAAGTAAATTGCTTAAATAATCCCATTTCAGAAAAAGAAATAGAACAACCTATTGATCAACTCCCTTAGAAAAAATCCCCAAGAACAGATGGATTTACATGTGAATTCTACCAAACATTTAAAGAACCATTAGCCCCAATGGTATATAAACTATTTGAAAAAATAGGGATTATGAAGGAGTCTTACCAAATTCCTTTTATGATACAGACATGGTACTGATACCTAAACTGGGTAGGTTGAAAACAGAAAAAGAAAATTATTGACAAATATCCCTAATGAATATTGATGCTAAAATCTTAAATAAGATATTAGCAAAAAGGACTACAGAAAATCATCCCCAGCATAATACACCATGATCAAGTAGGATTTATACCAGGAAACCAGGGCTGCTTCAATATTAGGAAAACTATTAGGATAATTGGCCACATTAATAACCAAATTAACAAAAATCATATGATCATCTCAATAGATGCAGAAAAAGCATTTGATAAAATGCAACATCCATTCCTATTAAAAAAAAAAAAACACGTGGAAGTATAAGAATATACGGACTTTTCCTTAAAATAATCAGTAGCATCAATTTAAAACCATCAGTAAGCATCATATGTAATGGGGACAAATGGCAACCATTCCCAATAAGATCAGGAATGAAACAAGGTTGCCCACTATCACCATTGCTATTCAATATTGTATTAGAAATGCTAGCTTTGTCAATAAGAGCTGAGAAAGAGATTAAAGGAATTAAAGTAGGTAATGAGGAAACCAAACTATTACTCTTTGCTGATGATATGATGGTATACTTAGAGAACCCCAGAAATTCTACTAAAAAGCTATTAGAAATAATTCACATCTTTAGCAAGGTTGCAGGATACAAAATAAACCCACATAAGTCATCAGCATTCTTATATATCACTAACAAAATGCAACAGCTAGAGACACAAAGAGAAATTGCATTTAAAGTAACTACTGACAGTATAAAATATTTAGGAATCTATCTGCCAAGGGAAAATCAGAAACTTTATGAGCAAAACTACAAAATTCTTTCCACACAAACTAAGTCAGATCTAACCAATTGGAAAAATATTAAATGCTCTTGGATTGGGTAAGCAAATATAATAAAGATGACAATACTACCTAAACTAATCTATTTATTTAGTGCTATGCTAATCAGACTCCCAAAAAACTATTTTGATGACCTAGAAAAAATAGCAACGAAGTTCATATGGAAAAACAAAAGGTCAAGAATTTCAAGGGAATTAATGAAAAAAAAAATCAAATGAAGGTGGCCTAGTTGTACCAGATCTAAAATTATATTATAAAACAGCGGTTACCAAAAGCATGTGGTATTGGCTAAGAAATAGACTAGTTAATCAATGGAATAGGTTAGGTTCAAAGGACAAAACAGGCAATAACTTTAATAATCTATTGTTTGACCAACCCAAATACCCCAGCTTTTGGCATAAGAACTCACTGTTTAACAAAAACTACTGGGAAAATTGGAAATTAGTATGGCAGAAACTAAGCATTGACCCACACTTAACACCATACACCAAGATAAGGTCAAAATGGGTTCATGACCTAGGCATAAAGAATGAGATTAAAAATAAATTGGAAGAGCATAGGATAGTTTACCTCTCAGACCTGTGGAAGAGGAAAGACTTTATGACCAAAGAAGAACTAGAGATCATTATTGATCACAGAATAGAAAAATTTAATTTTATCAAATTGAAAATTTTTGTACAAACAAAACTAATGCATTCAAGATTAGAAGGGAAACAATAAACTGGGAAAACATTTTTATAGTCAAAGGTTCTCATAAAGGCCTCATTTCCAAAATATATAGAGAACTGACTCTAATTTGTAAGAAATCAAGCCATTCTCCAGTTAATAGATGGTCAAAGGATATGAACAGACAATTCTCAGAAGAAGAAATTGAAACTATTTCTAGCCAGATGAAAAGATGCTCCAAGTCATTATTAATCAGAGAAATGCAAATTAAGACAACTCTGAGATACATTACATACTTGTCAGATTGGCTGATGGGGAATGACAGGGAAAAATAATGCGGGATGTTGGAAGGGATGTGGGAAAACTGGGACACTAATACATTGTTGGTGGAATTGTGAATACATCCAATCATTCTGGAGAGTAATTTGGAACTATGCTCAAAAAGCTATCAAACTGTGCATACCCTTTGACCCAGCAGTGTTGCTACTGGGTTTATATACCAAAGAGATTTTAAAGAAGGGAAAGGGGACTGTATGTGCAAGAATGGTTGTGGCAGCCTTTGTAGTGGACAGAAACTGGAAACTGAGTGGATGCCCATCAATTGGAGAATGGCTGAATAAATTGTGGTATATGAATATTATGGAATATTATTATTTTGTAAGAAATGATCAACAGGATGATTTCAGAAAGGCCTGGAAAGACTTACACAAACTGATGTTAAGTGAAATGAACAGGACCAGACTATCATTATTTACTTCAACAACAATACTACATGATGATCAATTATGATGGACGTGGCCTACTTCAACAATGAGATGAACCAAATCAGTTCCAATAGAACAGTAATGAACTGAACCAGCTACACCCAGGGAAAGAACTCTGGGAGATGACTATGAACCACTACATAGAATTCCCAATCCCTCTATTTTTGTCTGCCTGCATTTTTGATTTCCTTCACAGGCTAACTCTACACTATTTCAAAGTCCGACTCTTTTTATACAGCATAATAACTGTTTGGATATGTATACATATGCTGTATTTAACTTATACTTTAACATATTTAACATGTATTGGTCAACCTGCCATCAGGGGAAAGGGGTGAGCAGAAGGAGGGAAAAAGTTGGACCAAAAGGATTTGCAACTGTCAATTCTGAAACATTACCTATGCATATATTTGTAAATAAAAAGCTATTAAAATACATATACACACATATGTATATAATTTGATTCTCAAAACAATTCTGCAAGGTAGATGCTATTATTATATCCCTATTATCAGTGGAGTAATCTGAGGTTAACAGAAGCTAAGTGGTTTACCTGGTTCACATAGCTGTAAGTATTATATTTGAACTTAGATTTTTCTGACTCCATGCCCATTTTGTCTGTCTACTGTCTCAACAATTATCTCTGTAATTTTGCAAGATAAAATTTTAGGCCTAATCCACACCTAATTTGGAAAAAAACCTCAATGATTTGAGTATCTTATTATAGAAACATTATGATTCAGTTTTGCACAGACTACAAATTCAGTCACTGAAGAAAAATTGTCTTATGAGTAATTCATAGATTATATAGCAGTTTAAAAAAAATAAAAACGATTGGTGGAACTAGATTCAAAGTAAGATTTATAGAAATGTAGGTAAGGAAATAACAAGTCCTAGGAATCTTTTTAACAATAACCTTGTATTAGCCCATGACCAGGATGAATGGAGGAGAAACAGACTGGAATCACAGATATAATTTTAAAAAGGTTGTGGCATATCAAATATCTAACTCAGTGGAAACTAGGAAATATTTGTACAATCCTTGCCACTGAGGCCGTAAGAGAATTTCTTTTAGAACAGTGGAAGGCTTTGAACTACTGATATGACACTTGGTATTCTCAAGATTATATAATAACTTAGAGCTCAGAGTGGTGCTCTTCTGAATTGTTAGGATTTTTAGCTTTAAATAGATTATAGAGACCACTAGACATTGGTTCTTCTCTGTAAAGAAAAGGAAGGATGGGAAGAACCTGGGATTCTTAGCAACAACCTTGTGTGCTTGAGCTCTCTTAAAAAACTGTATCTTTGGTAAGCTCAGTAAACTAGTTTTATAGAATTCACTTGTTTCTAACCAGTCATTTCTGTCACCCCCTATGAGATTAGTATGGCATTCAGCCTCTCAACACAATCTTTCATCATCATTTAGCTTAAACACTGGTGATAGTGAATCTCACTTTCTATTTTGCAACCACCGCAATTTATTCTACTGCTCATTGATTAAATATAGAGCAGAAGAGACAGAAAATAGCTTGGACAGAAAAACTGGTTGGCAATATATAATGGCAGAGCATATATTTGGAATAAATAAACATTCAAGCTGGTAGCCATATAATAAGTGTATGAGAATTTTGTCAATACATAGATTCAGCTATATGGGCTCAAATTTGGGGTCTAGAATGCAAGAACTGATCAGGGTTTGAAGCATTTCTGGTTGAGGAACAAAAGCAAAAGATGGGTGGTAATAGAAAATATTAGGTAAAGCAACTAGAGATATAAGGTATTGGACTAAAAATCCTGAAGTAGAGAGTGACTTTCAGTTAGAAAACACAGTTAAGTTTCAGAGTTTATCAGGAATCTTGGTTTTTAGATTTTTGAATGTTCTGACAGATAGCAGGCTCCATCCTCCAAGTTCAAGTAAAATCATTTAGGCTGAATAGCTCCCTAATACTCCTGTCCCCATTACTATTCATGGGAAATATATATATATATATATATATATTATATATATATATATATATATATAATATATATATATATATATATATGAATGGTGGTAGTCCTCAGAGCTTGGTGGCTACTACCTTAAGATTCTTTCTATTTTGTCTTCAAAAGGACAAAATTGACTCAAGTCTCTAGGGGGATTGGTTAGTGTTAAGATATAAGTGCTAGAAAACTTTAAGGGTAAGAGGTCAAGTAGACCATTAAACTAATTAGAATTTTTTTCTCATATATTGAGCAAAAATGTACTTCTTTCTAACTTGTAGCCATAGATTCTAACATTATTCTCTGATAGTACAAAATATGTTTTGTAGTGTTCTGGTTAGCCTTCATTTCAGCTGGGTAATCACCACAAGAATAGCCAGGGATAAAGTTCAAATTCTTTATTATCTCCTTCACAGTCTGCCTCCTTGCCTGGGGCTGGGTTAGCTTTCTGGAAGCCCTTCAGACTGGCCTTGGTCTTAGCCAGAGTCATGAAGGTAGTGGGAAATGGAGAAATGCCTCTGTTTCAGTCCTTATTGGCTCTTATATACTCTATTATAATTACATCATTGTAGGTGTCAATCTTGTAGAACTATATTAAGTACTAAGTATATGTACTAAACTAGAGAACTATCAATCACCATGCTAAACTAGATAACCATTGTCTTATCAGTTCCTTTGTTTCAAGTATGCTTCTCCAGAGTTTTGGCTCTCTACAATATTTCTTCTTACACATTACAGATCTTCAGAGTTTTAAAGAAGATTATGATTATTTTTCAAAAGTTTTCTTTCTTACAATCTATTTCTATAATTATTTTGCCCATTATTTGTGTTACATAGTATGTTTTTTTGACCTTTAGCTATATTGACAGCTTTGTAGTTTGTTACCCTTAAAAAGTGATGTTTTGAACTGAGGACAGGACTTCAGATACAGTTTCTTAGGACAAATTTTATTGGAAAATTATCTTTTCCTATAAGGTCAATTAATGAAGTTTATGACTACATTTTCTTCATGGCTTATTACTAAGGTCATTTTAACCACCCAATAAATAAACCAAACCAAACCTTAGCACAGAAATTTTGTTATCTACTCAACATATCTTTTACTTAATTATAAATGTACTAATATTTGCATACATCATAACATTTATTTACAATGTATCAATTTTAAAAGATGACTTTTTAAAATTCTAGAATCAGTAAACAGTCACTGGAGTTTACTGAAAAAAAGAATCATGTGGTCAGATCATAGCTATAAGAAAATCACTTGGTAGAGTTGTGTGAAAGATGAGTTAGAGAGAAGAGAAATTTGAGGAAGGGAGATCAATTAAATCATTATGTAATATTTCAGATGAGAGATGATTAGGACTTAAACTGGGATGCTGGTCATGTGAGAGGAAAAAATGGACAGATGAAATAGATATGTAAGTAGAAATTACAGGATTTGGCAACTAACTTGATAAGTGAGATAAGTGAGAAAGAGTAAAGAATTAAGATGATATTAAAGATGTAAACAAAAGTGAATAAAAGACAATGGTACCTTTAACAGAAACCAAGAAATTCATGGAGTTTAGGTCTCTTTGGATCTTTTTGGTGTATTTGGGAACGTAATTTAATGAGATCTGCGATTCAGATGACTATCCATGTTTAGGTATTATCTGACACTCATTTTATCCCACTCAAAATGGAAAAAATAGGTAATTATATTCATGAATCACTGTCTAAGACTACAGTGTGGACACAGAGGAGTTACCTATCATAGCTTCAAGATGATCATATGAATGCTTACGAGTGAAGAATTTTTTCAAGGACATTTGTTGAGCTATTGGAGTAGGTGACCTAGTTTTTAAGGTTAGTTTATAGCTAATCTAAAAGAGAAGGACAATCCCTAGTTTAGAATGGGCAAAAACTCTTTGTTAGAGCTCACCCAAAATGGGTGGGATCCTGCACAGTAGAGGAAGGAAGAAGAGTAAAGAAGTGCTAGGCAATAAAGATAATTGTAGCTGGGCTATATTATTAATAGGTTGCAAAGGTACAACCAGTCTTCCTATAGTCATACTGATTGATGAGTGTGTGATCATAGTCCCTTCATCATTAGTCCATAAATATTTATTAAGTGCTTAGTATGTGCTGTATATTGTCCTAAGTTTTAGGGATATAAATAAGAAAAAGACAGTCCTTGTTTTCATGCAGCTTACAATACAATGTGGGAAAAGAATATATATTTTAAAAGAGCTAAAAGTGGGAAGCCAGAGGTAGACAGCACCAGAAATCAAGCAGAGAAGTTGATGGAAATAGGTTAGCTGGATTGTTCTGGGCCTCCTTAAAAAGAAGGCTTTGGGAGAGGTTTATTTCTCCAGTTTCCTGTCCTCCAATAAGAGGAAAGAGGCAACTGAGGATGCTGAGAATGTATTGAATATGGAAATTTGATGCTATGTTAAAGACATATTCCTTCTCTAAACAAAAAGTGTTGGGAAAATTGCAAGCTAGAAACTAGACATTGACCCATATCTAACACCACATACTAAGATAAAGTCAATATGAGTTCATGATTTAGGTGCAAAGAATGATATTATAAGCAAATTAGGATAGTTAACCTTTCTGATCTGTGGAGAAGGAAGGATTCTGTGACCAAAAAAGAACTGGAACTCATAACTGAAGACCAAATAGATGATTTTGATTATATTAAGCTAAAAAGTTTTGGTACAAACAAAACTAAGGCAGATAAGATTAGAAGGAAAGCAATAAATTGAGAAATATTTTTACATTTAAGGGTTCTGATCAAGGCCTCATTTCTAAAATACATAGAGAATTGACTCAAATTTTTAAGAATTTAAGCTATTCTCCAATTGATAAATGGTCAAAGGATATGAATGAACAATTCTGAGATGAAGAAATTAAAACCATTTCTAGTCATATGTAAAGGTGCTTTAAATCACTATTGATCAGAGAAATGCAAATTAAGACAACTCTGAGATGCCACTACACACCTTTTAGATTGGCTAAAATGACAGGGAGAGATAATGACAAATATTGGAGGGGAAGGGGGAAAACTGGGACACTAATGCATTGTTGATGAAATTGTGAATGGATTCAGCCATTCTAGAGAAAATTGGAACTATGCTTAATAGTTATCAAACTGTGCATACCCTTTGTTCCAGTGTGTTTCTACTGGGCTTAAATCCCAAAGAGATCTTAGAGGAGAGAAAGGGACCTACATATGCAAAAATGTTTGTGGCAGCCCTTTTTGTTATGGCAAGAAACTGGAAACTGATTTGATGTCCCTCAATTGGAGAATGGCTAAATATATCCTGGTAAATGAATGTTATTTAATATTATTGTTCTGTAAGAAATGATCAGCAAGGTGATTTTAGAGAGTCCTGGAGAGATTTACATGAACTGATGCTAAGTGAAATGAGCAGAACAAGGAGATAATTGTACATGGCAACAATAGTATTATACTGTTGGAATCCTTACTAACTGCTAACTAATTAGAGTTGATCTAATCTTACAAGAAGATGTTTTGGGCAGAACCTGAAACAAGGTACTAAGTAGAACTAATTAATACAAGGCTTGTGTTCACACCTTTACTCATTGGAGTTCAATGAGTTCACCCCTCCCTTGAAGCTCCTTGGGAGCATAAATAGAGCTTCAAAGGGCCAGTCAAGGAAGTTCTTCAGAGGGAAGAAGCTACAAGTCGAGATTTCACTGGAATGACATGAAGAATGGAGCTGGCTGGAGGCTGAAGAAAGCAGAGGCAGAGGCTGAAGGACCAGACCTTTGGATTTGGTGACATTCGGAGAGAGCTCTTGGAACCAAGCAGAGAGATAGGCCTCTAAGCTAACCGGCCTATATTGGAGATAATAAAAGATCTGAACTTTTATCACCTGGCTGCGTTTTGAGAAAAAAAAGCTCACCACATTTTGGCACCCGAACAGGGACCGATTCAGATCCATCTGAACTAGATCACTACATTATACAATGATCAATTCTGATGGACGTGACTCTTTCCAACAATGAAAAGATTGAGGCCAGTTTCAGTGATCTTTTGATGAAAGGAACCATCTACGCCCAAAGAGAGGACTGTAGGAACTAAGTATGGATCACAACATAACATTCTCACTCTTTTTGTTGTTTGCTTCCATTTCGTTTTCTTGTTCATTTTCTTTCTTTTTTGATCTGATTTTTCTTATGCAGAAAGGTAATTGTATAAATGTTTACACATATTGGATCTAACATATTTTAACATGTATAATGTATATTGAATTGCTTGCCATCTAGGAAAGAGGATAGGGGGAAGGAGGGGAAAATCTGAAACACAAGGCTATGCAAGGGTCAATGTTGAAAAATTATCTGTGCATATGTTTTGAAAATGAAAAACTTTTTTTTAAAAAAAGGCATGTTCCTTCTCACATTGAGTTCTAATCCTTACTATAGGGATGATTTGCTTAGATATGATGAGGGATGGATAATTTATTTAATTATTCCATCAGCATATATATATATATATATATATATATATGCATATATATATTATATATAATATTAAATGCATCTTTTCCCCACAGAATGTAAGCTTTCTCTAAAAATTTGTCATTAGTTACTACATTTTGGAGTTGCAGATTCTAATTCCTCAACATTCTTAACATCTATTTCTTTCTCTTTACTCATATAGATTTTACTGAAATACTCATCATTTATATCCTGAATTTTCCAGTCTTTTTCCAATTGACTTCTCTCTCTCTAATCTGAATCCTTATGAATTCATCTTTAACATAGCTGCCAAATGTATATTTTCAAGACAAGATCTAACTGTCACTGATTCATTCAAAAATCTTAAATAGATTATTCTTACTTCTAAGATAAAATATGAATTCCTCAGCTTGGTATTTAAAGCTCTCCAGAATATGTACCATCTACCTATCTGGTGCTATTACTCAGTCTAACTGACATATTTGCTATCCCCAAATTCAATGTTCTATCTCTTGCTTCTCAGTTAACTTGGTTAGTTAGCATAAGTGGACCTGTAACTATGAAAAAAAAAAAATTAGATCTCATTCCATTCTAATGCTTTTTTAAATCTTCCCAAGTCACTTTTAATCTTATGGGAAATCTTTTGAAGCAGAAACCTGGGGGTGATATCACTGTCCCATAATTCAGATAAATTATACTAGATGATCAGCTAAAAGATTTTATCATTGCTTAAAAACATACTTAATCATGTAAGAAATGCTTCTATAAGCAACATATCTCTTGTAAGAGCTGGAACTCCATGACAATGATTCTTAACCTTTATATTCACCCATTTTTATTTTCCCATTATATGTAACTTTTAAACATACCACTCATTTAAGTTATTAGGTAGACACACTGCTAGATACTGAATCTCCTTTCAACTATCCTTATTCCAAATGAACACATCTAACACCAACTCATTAGAAGAATGACTTCCCTTGCATGCTATCTTGCTTATAGGATCTAGGTCAACTTGCAAAACAATTATAACAGTCTTCTAGGGTACTTCCTAAACCTTCTTCTAAAACAGAATTAAACAAAACTATAGACTCTTAGTTTAATCATCATCTTCTTGAGAGCTTTTCCAGTCCCTTCAGTTAGCCTTCCCCTCTTAAGTTTATCTTTCCCCTGTTTGTCTCTCTCTCTCTCTCTCTCTCTCTCTCTCTCTCTCTCTCTCTCTCTATATATATATATAATATATATATATATATACATATATATGTATACACACACACACACACACACACACACACACACACACACACATATATATATATATATATATATATATATATATATAATATATATATATATATATATATATATAATTTTTTTAAATTTTTCCTCCTTTATTGGAAAGTAAGCTCCTTAAAAGCAGGAATTGCTTTTATCTTTTTTTTTCCCTTGGGTAATTCAAGTGTTTAGTATAATGACTGGCACATAGTCAAGTGCTTAATACATTCCCATAAATTGATTGGTTGATTGATTAATTTTCCATTTCAGCTATCCTTGAAGTGAGAGAGATGTTGAAAAGATTCTTCTGAGAAAAATAAATTATTTCTCCCCCCCCCCCCTTTCTTCTCTATTGCTGTGGCTGAAGCAGCTGACAGGTGTTAATAAGTAAGATACCTTAAAAGTGTTAAAAATTTACTTGGCCTCAGACTGGTGACTGGGTGGCAATGACAGCAGAATATTATTAAGATTCTCAGAATCTATATTTATTAGTTACATTTCACTTTATTTTCTTTCTAAATCATAATAATATTCATAATAATGCTCTAAGGAGTATTTTGTTGTAAATAATTCATCATTGACAAGAAGGATGAGCTACATGACCTTATAGGTCATTTCTATCCAAAAAGCCTAAGTTTCGTATTCATACTTGCCAAAAAAACTGTAGATAAAAAGAGATTTTGTCTTTATTTTCATTTAGATGCATGATTTAATGAAGGTCTGATCATATCATTTAAATTTTGATTACACATTTTATACTTTTATTGCATCAAGCTTATTATAAGCTATTGCATTTTTACAATTTTTTTTGAAACAGAAATGGATATTTCAGAGCATCTGTTGTTTTAGTCAATGAGAATGAGTTTACTAAAGTTTATGGTTCCTCCTCTGGAGAACAATTAGTTCAAATAGCCCTATGCTGAATGACTAACTTGAGGTGTGATAGCATCAAAGAAGAGAGTGTCTATTCTATGTGTCATGGGTAAGTGGAGTGACTTTATAGAATTACTCCACTTGGACATCTTATAGGCTAGTAACCTTGGAAGGCAATATCATTTGAGATAGATGGCAGGGCCAAGCCAAGCTCCTGTCTGTAATGGTAGCTGGGAATGCAGAATATGTGATTATGGTATGCATTTCTCTTTCTTCTCTTAGATTCACTCTGAAAAATCCGTATTCATTGCAACACATTGAAAATAAAAAGAATTCATATATATTTTTTGTAGATGAACCCTTGATAATGTACAATTATCAATCAATTAAGAAGCAAATTTATTCACTTATTTTCTGTCTTAGGGATATGTAGAAAAATGAAGCATGATCAGTGCTTTCTCAGATTTTAGAATTCCTTTAAGGGAAGAAGACTGATTTATGTGACCATACAAATCCTTTCATTCCATATCAAGTGAAAAAAACATTTTTACATTTGTGATGGATAAGAATTACTATTCAATGAAACAATTGTTCATTTATCTGCAGGCTAAAGAGCTAAGTACTAAATTCCAGGTTCTAAAACTAGTGAAGTGATTCAGACCAGTTTCAATGGTCTTGTGATGAAGAGAGCCACCTGCACTCAAAGCGAGGACTATGGGAACTGAGTGTGGATCACAACAAAAGTATTTTTACATTTTGTTGTTGTTGTTTGCTTGCATTTTGCTTTCTTATTTTTTTTCCTTTTTGATATGATTTTTCTTGTGCAGCAATATGTGAAAATATGTATGGAAAAATTGCACATATTTAGCACATATTGAATTACTTGTTGTCTAGGGGAGGGGTGGCAACACAAGGTTTTGCAAGGATGATTGTTGGAAATTATCTATGCATATGTTTTTAAAATAATAAGCTTTAATAAAAAATAAAGGTAAAAATACAATGAAACGATGGTTCAACTCTATAACTTATAGCATCTCATAACTGAATGTAGGAGATTGTGAAAGGATGATTTATTTTCAGTAAATGTGTAATTTATATGCCTATATACCTGGAGTCATATAAACATTTCTTGGTCATAGGCAGAGGTTTAGGGAGCTGTGTACTGGATATTGAGAAGAAAAAAAAATCTAAATACAATTTTGACTTCACAAATTACTGTTTCAGAAAAGAATCTTTCTAGTCAGGGAATTTCTAAGCTATTTCTAAGGAAGCCATTTTCTTTTTTTCTTTTTGTCTTTTTTTAAATTTTTATTTAATAATTACTTTATATTGACAGAATCCATGCCAGGGTAATTTTTTTTACAACATTATCCCTTGCACTCGTTTCTGTTCCGATTTTTCCCCTCCCTCCCTCCACCCCCTCCCCTAGATGGCAAGCAGTTTTATATATGTTAGATATGTTGCAGTATATCCTAGATACAATATATGTTTGCAGAACTGAACAGTTCTCTTGTTGCACAGGAAGAATTGGATTCAGAAGGTAAAAATAACCCGGGAAGAAAAACAAAAATGTTCACATTCGTTTCCCAGTGTTCTTTCTTTGGGTGTAGCTGCTTCTGTCCATCATTTATCAATTGAAACTCAGTTAGGTCTCTTTGTCAAAGAAATCCATAAGGAAGCCATTTTCATAGCTACCATAACCACCTTTCTTTTTCTAGGCAACTAATCCTGACCAGTCTAGCCTTCACTCTAGTAACCAGATCCCTGTCCACGATCAGTAGTCATTTACCC
Source organism: Antechinus flavipes (assembly GCF_016432865.1). Classification (NCBI taxonomy): domain Eukaryota; kingdom Metazoa; phylum Chordata; class Mammalia; order Dasyuromorphia; family Dasyuridae; genus Antechinus; species Antechinus flavipes. The sequence continues at coordinate 217,255,191 of NC_067400.1, forward strand.
CATCCCTTTTACTGATTACCCATTGAAACCCATGGAGAAATCTGCAATGTCCTTCCTTTTCCCTTTCTCTCTATTTGGTAGTAATCTGTGCTTTGTTCAGAGGATTTACTTGAAGGCAAGGTAAAGTATTCTTAGATGATGGTTTTCACAAGTTAGATAGCTCTTCTTTGAAGGCCTAGATGATAAAATGAAACTGCTGTAAACTTTGGTGTAGGATTTCTATTGCAACTTATAACTTCCCTGAGACTTTGATTTATATGTAACATTTTACAAAATGTGCTGGTAGAACAGAAAAAATGAAGGAAAAAATAGCTTTAGAGAAAAAGAAGCTAGGGAAAAACATCTGAAAATCCTGATCATAGTAGAGAAATGATTTGGGAAAAGGTAGGTAGTGTCTTTGATAGTCTGTCAGCTTTTATGTCTAAATTCTGGAACTAAATTATCTTTGAACACTAGATGGGAGAAGATTTCATGCCTTTCTACATGTTACTACCTCTGGGAATTTTCACTTTCCTTATCTTATTTCCAGGTCTATAGATACCATAATGAAAATTAGAAATAATAAATTCATAAGATATATACAGAGAGCTATTCTAGATCTGAAGAAGGAAAGTTCATTTTTAACTGGAAGAATAAGAAATCAGGAAAAGACAAGAAGTTTTGTTTATTTTCTCACAAAAGTGGTACCTTGATATTCTCTCATTATTATAATAGAATTATTAGAAGTAATGTTTTTAAATCATTTTTTCTTTATGCATACAGTAAGAAAGCCTATACTTATTATAGCTTTATTTTCTATAACAATGCTATACCCTTTAATCATTTGCTTCCTTTATCTCTTCCAGTCACTATTCCAAAAGTACAACTTTAGTGTTGAACATCTGATCAATTTTTAGGCTCTTTAACTCCTGAAATAAATTTTATTTATATGATCAATAATTAACTCCTATAAACCAAGGAAGGATTTATTCACAGAGGCATTAATGTAATAAAATTATGAAAAAAAGCATGTAGACAGACCTTTTGGTTAAGATGATAATGCAAAAGGTTGTAAGCACAACCAGTTCCCCTGAGGAACACTTATTAACAATGAATAAAAATTTTAAATGGAATGAACCAATGAAAACACCGAATTATTTTATCATAGAAAGAAAGACACAAGAAGAGAAAGGGCAGCTCTGAGGTTCGAAATCTTCAATAAAATATGATACAAGAAACCAGACCAAGATCAGTATGCCCAAGATCTAGAAATGCCAAACATTTTTAATGCTAAACAAAATTAAATTAAATTAAAGTCTGATACACTGGTCTTCTGATTAAGTGAGTTTCATAGGAGAATATGAAGTAGTTGCATGACCAGGAGTCCAGAAATGCCCTATTGCAGATATGTCAAATATGTGGCAAATGGGTGCGGCTTCCATCATTATAAAATTTAATCTAATCCAGGTTAAAATGTAATTGGGGATATTTAATAAAATAAAAAAAAAACTAAAATTAAATATAGATAATGTTACATGTTAAGCTATGTAGCCCACAGCAATCCTTATTATGGATTAGTAACCCCTTTTGGTATGAATTGAATATCACTGTCTTAGAAAACCTAAATGAAATGGCCTAATTTAAATGTCTTCTCTAAAAATTTAGAATGAAAGTTGTAAACAGCTAGTAGGAAACTTCCCAAAGAAATCAATAAAGTCATTGTGATTGACTGGGGAAAGCATCAAAAGACAGAAGGACACTGCAGATTATTGTATTGTGTTAGGCTTAGTTCCAATAGTACTTTTAGTTCCTGGGAACAGAAGAGAGTAAAGGAATGAATGAAGGCAAAGCCTATTTCTAGGTTTCCTCTAATTTAGTAGAAAGTAGTGACCTCTACATAATAGCAGAAGCAGATTCTAGACCAAATACAATGTTATTCCACTGAGGGGCTGAATGCAGGAGATACAGCAGACAAGATCTAAGTGTGGTAACTTCATCTAAAAATACAAGAAGTAAGAAGATCTTATTCATAGCAAAGGGTCATAATCCAAAAAGTGGAAAATCTAGATACAAATACATGGGGAAAAATCTACACCTACTGTAAAGAAATAAGATGAGATAAAGAAATCCCATAATGAAATCCAAGAAGAAACACCTAACTCTAAAATAAGCATAGAAACCTTGGGGAAAGAATGACTTTACCTCTAAAACTCCATGTAGCATTCTATAAAATTAGAACATGGCATACTTCTAAATAAAATTAGAACATTAAATTAAAAGATTAAATGAGACATCTAGTGTCAAAAAGTTCTTAAAACCAAGACAAAGAAATACGAATCACTGGACTGTTTGAAAATCATAACAAAAATTTGTATTGTATGCCATAGTTAACATGTCATAAAAACTTTCTAAAACAATTGGCACCTAAAAATAAAGTGAAAGTAGAAAGAATTTATCAATCACCTCCTAAATGAGATGCTTAAATATTACACACTTTAAAATATTAGAACCCAAATTCAGAGTTTTCTCATCACATAAAAAATTACTTCTACCAGTGAGGGGGAAAAAGATATCAGGTAAAAAAGAGCTACAATCAAGATTAAAAAAAACAAAACAAAACAGCAACTGTTATATAAAAAAAGAAAATCTTGAAATAAAATGTAGCAGAAGGAAAAAGAAAAGGGCATAAAATAAAAGCATTTGTCTTACAAAATGAATACAAATAATTCTATAGAGATGGACCTTTAACAAAATAGAAAACTAAAAAATTTTTATTGAGAAAACCAGATTTGTGTCAAATCTTTAAAATGCAAACAAGAGAAAAAAGAAGCCTAGAAAAATAAATATTTCAGTACTTTGAAGGAATTATATTATAATTTATTATTATATTTTATAGGAAGAATAGAGATCATTGTACTTTAAAATCCCTGCTTCATTTAAAAACAAAACAAAAAAAGAAAAGAAAAAAAGAAAACAAAGGAAAACAAAATCAAGTCCTGCATGGAGTTGTTGGGTATTGTTGCTGTTTTTTTTTTTTTTTTTTAATTCTTTTGTAATGAAAAACATATGTATTTACATGCATTCTAACACATATGCACATATATGTAGATACACAAATATTTATACACACACAAAAATATGTGTATCCATGCATGTATGTATATGAAGAAATGAGGAAAGGGAAGAACTTGTTACCCTTCATAATTCAGATATATCAGAAGGACAGATAAACATGGCCTCAGGATTGGGATGGTATGGGAAGAATTTTAAAATAATTTTAATTATTTAATAAATCATGAATTCTCTTTTATCTGAAGTAGTAGAAAAGTTGAACTTACAAATCTACAAACAAACATACACATAGTTATGCATACTAAATAATTAATGCAGAAAGACATTTATATCAATATGAGAAAATGGTCGGGCAGAGTGAGAGGAAAGGCCTTTGAAAGAGGGTTGAATTGGGAAGGAAATAAAAACAAAACATACTTCAATAGCAAAAATGGAATATAATGGAAGAATTGAAAGAAAGAAAAGGTTACACAGAAATACACAGAAATATAGATCTGAGTTAAGTAAAGAGAAAAAGAATAGAAAAAAAAACATTATAATAATATTAATCCCAAGCCCTTTCTTTAATTATTATGATTTTGTGTAAAGGGAGGAAGTTGGAGACAAAGAAAAAGCAATAATATATGATTTATAGAAAAATAATTATCATAACTATGAATGTGAATGCATATTTTAATAATAATATAAGGGAGCATGGTAGAATTGACCAGAAAGCAGAATTTAGCAATCTATTACTTTAAAAAAAAATAAACTTGAAAAATAAAGACTCAGAGTTGGGGAAAGAGTAGAATTTTGTTTTGGCCCTTTTCAATCTAAAAAAAGCAGAGGATAACAATTATGGTTACAAATGAATTAACAGTAAAAGTAGACAAGGGGAAAAGAGATAAGCCAAAGAAAAATACAATAAATATTGATAATAAAAATATATTCATGTAATGGAAGGTATCATGATTTAAACTAAATTAAGTATTTAAAAGAAATTGTTAATTGAGCTACAAGGAAAAATAGAAAGCAAAACAAAAATCATGACAGACAAATTTACTCAAATTATGGACAAGAAAATTTTAAGTTCAAGTAGAATTTTAGAGAAGTTCCTGAGTTACTTTGTAAGGATTCACTATTAGACTAATAGATTCTGGAAAAATTAGAAAATAGTTGGCATAAATTGGGCATAGACAAAAATCTAATACTATATAACAAAATAAATTCCAAATAGACGACCTAGACAGAAAAAAAAAATGATACTCTAACCTAATTAGGACCTTAAGCAAAAAAAAAAAAAAAAGTACATATATAGAGAGAAAAATTTCATAACTACACAAGCAACAGAAAGGATTACAGAAAATAAAAGACAATTTTGGTTATGTAAAATTGAAAAATTTGGCCAAACAATCTTAATGCAATTAAAATTATAAGGTAAACATTTAACTTAGAAAATATTTGCATCAATTTACACTAATAAAATTTTCCTTTCCAAAATATGTAATTAATTTGAATTTGTGAAGTGAAGAGAATTCTCCAATTGGTATTGATGCAAAAAAAAAAAAAAAAAAAAAAAAGCAAAACAAACAAACAATTTTCAAAGGGAAAAATCTAAACTATGAAAAACATGAAAAGTGTTAGTCTAAACCACTAGCAATGAGAAATACCCAAATTAAAGCTAATTTGAGTTTTCCATCTCATCCCTATCAGATGGATAAAGACAAAAAAGAAAAGGACAGGTATTGGAGAGACTTCAATGAAATAGCCCTACTATTATGGAAAGCAATTTGGAATTATGTCCAAAAAGTTACTAAGTGATTTATGCTCTTTGGAAAAATAATACTACTTCTAGACCTATACATTCAAAAAGACCAATGAAAGCGATAAAAGACCCATTTGTGCAAAAAATATTTATAGCAGCTCTTTTCATAACCACCCCAAACTGGGTGCCTAGCTATTGGGAAATAGCTAAACAAATTGTGGTAAATGAATGTAATGGAACATAATAGTGCCATTAGAAATGATGATATGGGTAGTTTCAGAGGAAATTGGAAGTAACTTTATGAATATTACAATATGAGCAGAGGTAGGAGAATAATTTATTCAATAAAGCATCAGAGAAGGAAAACACTGTGAAAACATTTTAGTGTGTCAGTTCAGGCATGCCCAGATCTTTCTGATGCCATTTGAGGATTTTTCTTTTTTTTTATAAAGATAGTTTGCCATTTTTTCTCCATTTTTAGATAAGGAATTGAAGCAAACAGGGTTGTTTTACCCAGGGTCACATAGCTAGTAAGTGTTGGAGTCTGATTTTGAACTTGGATCTTCCTGACTGTAGTCTTGGCTCTCTATCTACTGTACCATTTGGCTTGTACTGAAAGAGTTTAGATCTTGTTTAATGCAATGATAAACCATAGTCTAGTGAACCGGATATAAATCACATTTTTCATCTCCTCCCAGAGAGGTGATAGACATTAAGTGCAAAAATGAAACTAATGTTTTTGAATATAAATGATTTAGGAATATATTTTGCTGAAGCATGCTTATTTATTGTTAAATTTTTTGTTGTTGTTGTTCTATTTTTCTTTTCATGCACTGGAAGGACATGATAATAAATGCTTATCAAATAATTAGTTATTTTTTTAAAAAGCAGAGCTGGTTATGATAGATCTTTAGCTATTATGGAAGGCAAATTGAAAAGAATACATATACATTTAATTATATGTGGTATGCTTTAAAATTATTAAAATTTGGGGTCCCCCCCTGAACAAATATGTTTCTGGTTCCTAAACCAGAATGAGATAAAGATAAAGAAAAAAATGGATTAATATAAAATGAATATTGATATGTTTTATAAAATATTCATAAAAATATTCAAAAGATTATATATTTAATTATCTTATTGAGTTTAATCACAGGAATTTGGGAATTATTCAAACTAGGAGAATTAAAATATACCATAAACAATTAAAACAATACAAATAACATGATTATATCAAAAGATTTAGAAAAAATATTTCTGATATAATATATTGTTATGCCACAATTCTCTTTTATTGTCCTGCCTCAGTTTCCCTAATTATCCTGACCCAGTCCTGCCTCGATTTCCCTGCTTCTCAGTACTGCAAAACCTCTCCTCCCTCATTATCAGAATACTTGATAGAACATCAGAATGCCTCTCCTCATTCCAAGCTATTCAGATACTGTCTTATCAAGATGCCTCTCCTTATGTCCAGGGTGCCTCCCCCTGATTATGTCATCCCCTCTCCAGAGGCTCACCCCACCCTGTCAGAATCCTTTTCCCCCTCTCAGTACCCTGACTCTGCCCCTGCCTCAGTCTACCTTCTGCGGCTGATTCACGTGTATATATGTCATTGAAAACTCTGATTATTTGCTGGATTCTTGGAGATGATAGTCTCATTCAGCCCTGGGACTAAACACAGATCCATTGGTCCCAGTATATCTCTCCATTTAATAAATTATTAAATACCCTCTAATCTCTATCTTGGTCAGTTTCTCCAGCATTACAATACTACTTATTTAAGTTAAAAATGAAACAGCTGAAGTTGAAATACCTTAATTCTCCCAAGAGGTTGGTTTTTTTTTTTTTTTTTTTTAAACCACGTTCTCATCATCTGCATTATAGAAAGACTAGACTTTCGAATAAGTTCAAGACAAAATAAGGGAGTCAGGAAGTTGTCACAACTATTAATATAACAAGAAATACTAACTTAATGATAAGGCAAGAAAAAGGTATTCATGCAATACACATGGGAAAAGTTAAGACAAAATAATTTTCATTTTCATATGACATATTTCAATTATCCTTGAAAGCCATAAAATTATTTGATAATATTAACAATCAATAAAGTGTTAGAATATAAATTCCCAACAGAAACAGTTGAATATTACTAACAAAACATTCAGAGAAAAAAATTCCAATAAAAAATTATAGAATGTGGACTGTATTTGAAAATTAATTTTCTAAGATACCTTAGAATTTATTGAAAATAATGAGAAAATAAGAACAAAAGGTCATTAATAAGAGGGGAGATAATGAAAACAAAAAAATAGTAAGAAAGAGAACCTAGGACAGTATCTAAACTCAGTCTATTCCAGAAATATTCATTAAAAGAATTAGTTATTTCTCAAAAATATAAAAAGTTGATCAATTAGTAATCAAGGCACAAGAAATTGATCATTTCATAATAAGATGAAGACACTCTTTCACAAGTATGGCAACAAGAAAAATTCTTAAAATGAAGTAAAAAAATTATTAAGTACTTATTGTATCCAAAGAATTATGCATATAGAAATATCTTTATAGTAGAGAATGATTTTGCATATCAGAAAGACCAATGTTCAAGTTTTGCCTCTATCATATACTGGCTATGTAAACAGAGGTAAGTCACTACCCGGAGAAAGCTGCTTAATTCACTAAATTTTGTGCTAGCTGCTTATCTGTATAGGTGGAGAGATTTTCTATATAAATCTACCAAACCTGTATGTAAATCTGGACAAAAAATAAATTTAAAAATCAATGCAGCACAAGAAATCTAAACCCAAGAATCTGATAAAGTACAACCAAAACTTAGTAAAGATTCAACTTTTGTTTCAATATGTTTATTGCTGAATTAGATGATTTCTGGTCTCTTCCTATTTTGTAATCCTTTGAGTCCAATGAGAACTTGCTCCTTGTGATTTTCATCAATGCTTCCAAAGAGCATAGGCCAATACTTTTATTTATTACAGTCCCTGATAAATTGTTGCCATGAGAAAGATTACTAGAAAAAGTTAAGCTGATGTATTTCACACTCCCTAATAATTTAGTGTCCATTAAGAAGATAGCACATGATTTATCTAAAGTAGGATCAATGTTACAAATAAAAGTGTGATGCCTTATTCTTTCTGTTTTTCTCTTTATGTCAAACCTTGAAACAAAATCTAGATTTCCTCTTGGTATAGTGCTTTTTATGAGTATATAATGTAAAGTAGTAATTGCTTTTTATGAGTAATATAAGTATTACCTTTTAATCATGATGAATGCATTCCGTCCACACACATGTGTAAGATCCAAGTTTTTATTAATGTATTTTGCATATAATCTAAGTAATGATAAGAAAATCATTCAGCAGAGTACAATTTTTATTAAAAGATATATTTCTAATTCTAAAGATGAATATTGTGTGGTCTTAAAAAGATGAGGGATTCAGATCTATGAATTCATCACACTATAGTATAGCTTTGGGCTGGAAATTCCTTTAATTGATATGGAATGGTAACTCAATAACTTTAGAGAGTCACTTGGGAGCATTCAAATTTCAGGGGGATTGCTAAGGGTCACACAGCTGGTATATGAAAGTTAAAATTTGAAACCAGGTATTTGTAATTCTAAGGCTAGCCCTCCATTCTCTAAGTCTTCCAATACAGTATATCATATCAAATATATTTTGTTCAATAAATGTTTTTTTTACATATGTATTATGTTTATATCAGCAATATTAGGTATTTTAGGGGAAAAAAAATAAAAGTAGAAGAAAAATCCTTGAAAGTAGACTTTTTTTTAAACCTTTGTATCTCTAGTGCTTAGCACAATGTTAGACATATAAGATTTCATAAAGTTTTTCAAATAGTTAAAATGAATGTTTTTTAGTCACTGTCTTTGAGGAGTTCTTTTCATTTTCATTATCAACTTATAGAGAGAAACTTATTTGATTTCCAGTTCACTGAGGAAAGCAAAGAAGTTGGGAATGAGGTTTGATAGTGTAGTCAGTATTAAGAGAAAAGCAAAAATGACATTGGCCAGGAATTTTTTTCCAATAAAAAATAAATAAAAGGGAAGCATATTTGTTTTCTAATTTATTTTGTAAAGAAAAACAGGCACTTTAATCAAATAATTTCAATATCAATGAGTAAATTATTAAATAATAAAAAATCATAGAATCTGAGAGAATAGGGTATCAGAAATCATATAATTTAACCCTTCTTTAATCAATATTCTATCTAAATAGTATCCCCAAATACGTAATCATCTTCTATTTTGAAACTTCTCTCAGAGACAAGAAGTAATAGTTGTAAAAGATATAGAAAGTCACAACATATCATGGGTTGGTGGGCAGAGAAGGGTGGGAAATGGGAGATTCTGTTTCTTAAGAATTCTTAGTAAACCAACAGATATTATCCTTAGCTGTGGTAAGTAAGGAAAAACCTTTCAAACCAAGATTAAACTACAAGATGTAACACTGGAAATCTATGTTTATTATTTGGGTGCTGAAGTCATGGAGTTAAGTAGAACATGTTAATTAGAAAATAATACCCATTGGTTTTATATAAATATATTTACATTGGTTTATATATATATATATTGGTTATATATCAATTCTTTTGATTTAGGTTGGAGGCAGGACTAGAAGCAGACTGGACCCTGAATCTGCACCTTGAATATTTGAAACAACAAATTGGGAAATTAAAAATCTGAAATCTTTCTTGCATTAAGTTATGAAGGAGCACATTTATGAATCATAGTGCTTTTTAGTGAGAAGCTATAGCTGGCAGATATATCATTTTATCTTATCTCAAATTAAATGTTTTGCTATGCTATTATTATTGTAGCTTGTCTGTGACTCAAAACCATCCAAAGGGAACTAAAAATAAATCCTCAGGCTGACTATAACTATAAGATAATCTTTATAGACCTTTCTCAATTCTGCTGAGAATTGCTCAGCATGTGCATTTTGAACTGCTGAGATTTGGAATAGTTCAAAATAATCCAAAGGATGCTCTTCAGGATGTATCTGTGGCACCAGGGAGTTTTTGTGTATGTCTTAACTTCAATGATATTGAAGAACAAAGTTTTCCCAGCTTGAAAGAAGAGATTTCACATAAAGTATTGGTTTCCAAAATCAAGCATAAACAAAACCAAAAGGAGAGAAAAATGAACAAAGCATAGGAAAAAAAAAGAGGGGATTGAACAACAATAGGACAGTGGGAGCAACAATAAACATTCACACATTTTAGCCTTTTCTTCCAAATTGGTAGATCTCAACTTTATATGAACAGTATCTTGGCTTTTATAGATTGGAAGGAAAGTTGTCAAAATCAGAACAGGATTTTTACAAATACAGCATTTAGAGAGCAAGGACTGGTATTAACATCACTACATTGATAATACTGTAATTGCTTCAATTTTTCTTTCCCTCATATTCAATCTTATTCCCTTCTTCTGCTTATCACTTATCACTATTCACTTATAGCTCTTTATTTACAAAATGGATAGACACATGTCCATAATCTTTTTTTCTTTTTTTTTATTATAGCTTTTTATTTACAAGATATGCATAGGTAATTTTTCAGCAGTTGCAAATCCTTTTGTTCCAACTTTTTTCCTCATTCCCTCCATCCCTTCCTCCAAATGGCTGGTTGACCAATACATGTTAAATATGTTAAAGTATAAGTTAAATCAAATATCCATAATCATAAATAGATGGGATGCAAAACTGTTCTGACCTGAGAAGAATACAGTACTATTGTACATCAGGATATTATCTTTCTACAAGTTATTCTCATTCCTTAGGAAACTGCAAAGCAAGCAAATTTTTTTAGTAATGTCATAGTTCACATTTTCTGAATATCAACTCTAAGTTGATTTAATTTATGCAAACAACACTTTAAAAAAAGACATTATTTAGCTTTTACAAATCCAATTGTACTGTGAAACTATTTTTTGGTTTTGCTTTTTTGTTTTAGGGGTTTTTGGACTAAACCAGTGATTTAATTGATATGGAGAACTGAACCTGAAATTCTGTTTAACCAATGCAGATTGGCATCTGCTATAAAACTTATAGTCTTATTGATGCATTGTTGGTGAAGTTGTGAATGAATCCAATCATTCTGGAGAGCAATCTGGAATTATGCCCCCAAAGTTATCAAACTGTACATCCCTTTGATCCAGCAGTACCACTACTGGACTTATATCACAAAGAAATACTAAAGAAGGGAAAGGGACCTGTATGTGCCAAAATATTTGTGGCAGCCCTTTTTGTGGTGACTAGAAACTGGAAAATGAATGGATGCCCATCAATTGGAGAATGATTAGGTAAATTGTGGTTTATAAATGTTATGGAATATTATTGTTCTGTAAGAAATGATCAGCAGGATGAATAAAGAGAGGCTTGGAGAGACTTACATGAACTGAGGCTAAGTGAAATGAGGCTGAGTGAACTAGGAGATCATTATATACTTCAGCAATAAAGTATTCTGTATAAGGATGTATTCTGATGGAAGTGAATTTCTTCGACAAAGAGAAGATGTAACTCAGTTCCAATTGATCAGTGATAGACAGAAGCAGCTACACCCAGAGAAGGAATACTGGGAAATGAGTGTAAACTGTTTGCATTTTTGTTTTTCTTCCCGGCTATTTTTACCTTCTGAATCCAATTCTCCCTGTGCAACAAGAGAACTGTTCAGGTTCTGCAAACATATTTTGTATCTAGGTTATACTATAACATATTTAACATGTATAAGACTGCTTGCTATCTAGGGGAGGGGGTGGAGGGAGGGAAGGGAAAAGCCAGAACAGAAGTGAGTGCAAGGAATAATGTTGTAAAAAATTACCCAGGCATATATTCTGTTAATAAAAAGTTATAATAAAAAAAGAAAATAAAAACAAAAAAAAAAACTTATAGTCTTATAGTGCCTGAAACTAAAAGAGTTTAAGTGACTTTTTAGGATCATAAAGTTAATATATTTGATACATACATACATACATCTGTGTGTATGTTGTGTATTCGTGTATGTGTGTTTGTGTATGCATATGTCGATTTGTTACCTACGTATGTATCAAATTGATCGAATTGATGATCAAATTTATGGAAAATTACTTGAGAAAAAGATTTGCAGCTGAGAAGAATGGGAAAAGTTTCTTGAAAGTGATGGTGCTTGTTGTTGCAAGGTATTGAATTGTAAGGGAAGACAGATTCTAAAGGTTGGAAGTTTGTAGGAATAATATTTCACTCATGAAGGAAATCCAATGTAAAGACATTGATACAGGAGAGGTGCCTTCAGGAATAGGGAACAGTAAGTATGTTGGATGGCAAAAGGCTGGAAACATAGGAAGCTTTAAATGTCAGATAGAGAAGTTTATTTTTGCTCCTAAATGTTACATGTAGTGACTGGAATTTACATGGAAAATCACTGATAGCTGTATCAAAGATGAATTGGAATGGAGACTAAGGCAATGGACATTAGAAACCAATAGAAACACTTCATGTGAATGGTAAGGGTAATCTAAAATAGGGTGATGAGTGGGTGAGTCAAGTGGAGATAATATCTCCCACCCATCACCCTATTTTAGATTATCCTTACCATATCACTATAATATCATATATATATGTACATATACATATATGTACATATATATATGATATCACTATAATATCATATATATACGTACATATACATATATGTACATATATATATGATATTATAGTGATACCAGTTACAAAATAAGCAAGAAAAATATAATATTTTAAAAAGCAAATTATTCCATATCAAACTATCAGTCACATTTTTCAGATATCGACATTATGCAGAGTATTATATATATACTATGGAAAGAAATAGCCCATATTTATATCTCCATATTCTCTTCTCAATCAATTGATAAATATTTTTAAGTGCCTACTATATGCTAACCATACAGGCTACAGTATCTGTATCCCATAGAATGGGATAATCCCTATTCTCAAGGAATTTATATTCTAATTAGTGAGACAGCAAGTACATATGAATGAATGAATAAAGAAATGAATGATCATTCATTTAATGCTTTTGGGAAGCACTATGCAGTTGCTGGGGATACAAAGAGAAAAAAGAAGGCAGTCTCTTTCCTCAAGGAACAAATATTTGCAGTTAAATTCAAGTTAGTTTCAGAAAGACAGAATTAGCAAATGGAAGAATAATTCTTCATGCCTAAGACTGTGTTTGAACTGAATCTTAAAGTAAAGAAAAAAATTCTATGAGGCAGTGGCTGGAGGGAATGCTTTACATATCTGGAGATAGCAAGTTCCAAGAGAGAGAGAATGCTGTGAGAAGAACAGAAACAAGGCCTTTTTTAAAAAACCTTGATTGAGTATGTTGGGAATATTCAATGACACTGGAAAGACAGGTTGGTACCATTATGCTTAGAGCTTTAAAGGCTTAAAAAGATATCCTAAAAATAATAGGAAGACATTGAAAATGGTTGAGTGGAGGAATAACATGGTCAGATCTACACTTAAGGAAAATTACTTTATAAGCAGTACAAAGGATTGACTAGAATGGTAAGGAAAACCAGAAAGAGAAGTCAAGGAAGAAGCCATTGAAACAAAAAAAGAAATCATCAGGGCCTAAGCTAAGGTGGTAGTTGTAAGAAAAAATGATTGTGCAGAACAGATGTGAAGGTAGAAACATCAAAATTTGACAGCTGATTGGATGTATGAGAAGAGGAAAAGTGAGAATGATGCAGGTGTAGTCCCTTTAAGATTCCTTTCTTTATGATTCCCAATCCCTCCTAGTTAATGTGATTACCTTTTGATTCACAAATCCTGGTCCCTTTGAATTCCAGTAGAAGATGGGACCTGTTCCAGCCCCACCCGGATATGAGCCAACTTTGGGGCTACACCCACAGGCCCCTCTAACTAACCAACTAACTCTAATTAAATCTCCCATTATAAAAGGGCCATGCTGGGATCCCCTCTTTGCAAAGGTCCCAAAATTGACAACCTTATGCCTGGCATGTCAGGACTTTCTGTCCAGTGGACCCTCTGTCTGGTGCCCCTCTTATCTCTACCTTTACCTATTTCCTTAACTATACATTAACCTTACTTCCAAATCCCACAATAAACTTCTTTTATCAATCTAGCTTTTCGGGCTCAACGAGATAAGGTGAGATCTTTCAAGACAGTTGTGAAAATCGAGTAAGACTTCATTTATTTTAAAGTTTGAGTAGGCCTGAAGGACTTTAAGCATTGTCAAGGGCATACTTAAAGTGTCTCCTCCCTGCTATCCCCTTAAGGGCATACTTAAGTCCCCTTCTTGTTATCCTCCCTATTTCAGCCAAATATGGGCAACTATGTACTTATTGGTCAAGTTTAATTTCTTGGGTAGTTCCCTCCTTTAGAATGTAACATCCTCAGCCAATAAGGATGAGGGTCAGTGGTGGGAGGGTAATTTGTGTTAGGGATTAAAAGCTTGATCCTGCCCCTTACAGTGCTTCCTCCCTTCGATTGTCTGCTCAATGGGTGGGACCCCCGATTCTCTGGAGAACGTATAATAAACTTTGCTTTGCTTCTAGAGATCTCTCCAGGCCAGGGCCAATAAATGCTTTCATTGGGGACTCGTGCCACTATTAGACCTCCTTTAACTCAGTATCCTTGTGCCGAATCCAATGAAGTTGCAGGGGAATTCCATTTGATTTCCTGTACCCCAAGCCTGCCACTAGACCTCCATTAAACCCTAATTTCATTTAGGTATCCTATATCTATCCCTCATCAAGATGGAGGATATGATGATATATTTTACTTATATAGGGAGGATTAGGTCTGAAAAATAATGAGTTCACTTTCAGATATACTGAATTTTTATGATGACTCTGGTAGAAGAAATGCAATAAACAATAGTGATATACTATAGATGCTCAGAGTAGAGACCAGTGCTATTTATGTAAATATGTGATTCAGCTGCATAGAGATGAGATTTAAACCCATAGGATTTGATTAGATTAGCAAGAGGGAAAGTATACTACAAGAATGAAAAGACATTTTAAAAACTTTCCTTATTTTTCTTATTTTGTCTTTATTTGGTTTTACAACATGGATAATATGGAAATATGTTTTATATGACTTCACATGTACAATCTGTATCAAATTGCTTGCCTTATCAAGGAAAGGGAGAAGCAGGAAGAAAGGAAAGGATTTGAAATTCAGAATTTAAAAAAAAAAAAGAATGTTAATTTTTTACATGCAATTTGGAAATCTTTAATGAAATAAAAATAAATAAATAAATAAAAAAGAAGAAAATATGACCTGGGATTGAATCTTATTAACACTTACAAGTGGGAGTGATAAGATGCGAGAATTGAGGGTAAGAGATCCCCTAACAGCAATGAGATCCTCTTGGCCAGTTGCTCAGGTTTTGCGAAAGAATTCTCAAACCCCAATAAATACAAGCACAAGGTTTGTGGCAAAGAATGGGTTTATTTAGGCTAAGAAAACAGTATGGTAAGAAGACAGCTTTCTTAATGGGCAAGATCCTGTTAGGACTATTGCAAAGATGGGCTTACACTGAGAAGAAAATATCTTCATCAATAGGCAACATTAAAAAAAGTGGGACTTATGCAAAGATAGGTTAAGAAATCCTTGGTTATAGCTGGTCAATCTTGGCCTGGAGCTGGGAGCAGTTTGAGTCACTCAATAGAGGATATTGACAATGCCAAGGTGAGATTTCCAATTGAATGAGATTACTTATCATGAATGCATAGGGCCCCTCTCAGAGTCCAGGAGAGTTTGAGACTCTGAATCACCCTTCCCTCACAGATTCCTTTTCCCCAAATGTTAAAGGGAACACAGTTTACATTAGGAGGAAGTCATGTGGATGATAAGCTAGAAGAAAAGACTGAAGAAGGAAGTATCATATAGGCAAGAGATAAATCAGGAAAGAGTGGTGTCACAAAAATTCAGAAAAGAGAGTACCTAGGAAAAGAGAGTGTTCTAAAACATCAAATGAAAAAAGAATGAAATGTGGTAACTATGAGACCCGTGGCTAACTTTGAAGAGAGCAATTTCAGTTGAATAATGAGGTTTGAAGTCAGATTGTAAGGGAGAAAGAAGAAAGGAAATAAGCATTTATTACATTAGTTATGACTAATGACCTTAAATTTCTTAATAAAGTAAGAATCAAAGTTCTCAGCTGAGAGAGGGCAAGGAGGGCATAGGATTAGTAGTAATAGGGAAATCTTTTTTCCCCCCCTCAATATTATTTTATTTTTCCAATTACATGTAAAGATAGTTTTCAACATTCATTTTTGTAAAATTCTGAGTTTCAATCATTTCTCCATATGTGTGTGTATATATATATATACACATATATATATACACACACATACACATATATATGTATGTATGTATATAATGATATCCAATCTTTTTTTTAATTTTGTTTTTTGTACAATAATTTTAAACAAATTTCCAGAAAAATCCAGAAAGAAAAATCGGGAGAATGCTTTGATCTTCATTCAGTCTTTATAATTTTTTCTCTGGTGTAGATAGCATTTTCCATTCCAAGTATATTGGGATTATCTTTGATAATTATATTGCTAAGAAGAGCTAAATCTAAAAGACATCAATGAATTGGGCATGCAACTAAAAAGGGATAAACAAAAACAAATTGAAAATACCCAATTAATTACCAACTTAGAAGTTAGGAAAGTCAAAGGAAAGATTAATAAAATTGAAGGTAAGAAAACTATTGAACCAATAAATAAAACTATGAATTGGTTTTATGAAAAAAACAAAGATAAATTTTTAGTTAATTTGATTAGAAAAAGAAAAGAAGAAAATCAAATTATCAGTATCAAAAATGAAAAAAAAAGTGAATTTATCATCAATGCAGAAGGAATTAAAATAAGTGGGAGGTATTTTGCTCTACTGTATACCACCAAATCTGACAACCTAACTAAAATGCCAAATTCCTTTTATGACACAAAAATGGTGCTGATACCTAAATCAGGAAGAACCAAAACAGAAAAAGAAAATTATAGACCAATCTCTCTCATAAATATTGATGCAAAAATTTTAAATAAGATATTAGCAAAGAGAATACAATACTTTTTCACTAGAATAATACACTATGACCAAATAGGATTTATGCAAGAATTGCAGGACTAATTATATATGTGTATGTGTGTATATATATGTATACACACATACATATACACACACACACACACATATATATATATCCATATATATATATAAACTATCATTGTAACTATCATTGATTCCATATCAATGACAAAAATAATATGATTATCTCAAAATAATTAGAAAAAAATCTTTTTACAAAATACAGCACCCATTTCTATTAAAGACACTAGAGGGCACAGGAATAAATGGAGTTTTCATTAAAATGATAAGTAGCATCTATCTAAAACCATGTGTAGGCTGAACTAATGCAATAAAAATGACAATTCTACCTATATTAATTTATGTCTTCAGTATAGTACAATACTAATCCAACTGTAAAAACTTATTTTATAAGCTACAAAAAATAACAAAATTCATCTGAAAAAACAAAAGACCAAGAATATTAAGGAAAATAATAAAAAATGCAAGATACAGTGGGCTATATCTATAAGATCTAATAATGTATTATAAAATGACCATCATCAAAACCATAGTAGATCCTTGGAACAGGTTAGGTATACAACACACAATGTCAGTGACTGCAGTAATTTATTGTTTTGATGGGGTTTTAGTGGCAGTTAGAGATCTCCTTTTGGTCAGAGGCACAGGTTCTTAGTAAAAGAATTCACAAACCTGAAGAATTTTAGGTGGCAAAAATGGAAGTTTACTGTTAAAAGAGAAGTCAGCTTTGCTAAGAGACTGACTTCATAGTTGCAACATCCTATTAGTGAAATGGAGACTGGCACTGAGAAGAGAATGTCTTTTCAGTGGGCAGGGTCCTGGCAATTATACCAAGGGCCAAGACATAGTCCTGCTTTGGATATTCTGCAAACAAAGAAGTAAACAAAAACCTATTACATGAGCAGATCTTGACAGGGGGCTGGGGCAGTTTGAGCTGATCGGACTAGGATCATCCAAATGAAATTGTTTTGAAGGTGATTTGCCTTAGAAATGGCTCAGTCAGATGATGCCACTTAACTTGTCTGGGGAGATGTGCTTCCCAGGAGAGCTTGAGACTTGGATCTCCCTTCATTATAGATCAAAGGGTACACAATTTCAGTTTAATAAACCCAATGACTCTAGCTTCTGGTATAAGAATTCAGTATTTAATAAAATCTTCTGGAAAAACTGGAAAATAGTATGCCAAAACCAAGACATCACCAACATCTTACAATTTGTACCAAGATAAGATCAAAATGAGTTCTTAATTTACATATAAAAGTGGATACTATGAACAAATTAGGAGAGCAAGGGACAGTTTACCTATTAGATCTTTGGAGAAGGGAAGAATTTATGACCAAACAAGAAATAGAGAACATTATGAAGTGAAAAATGGATAATTATTATTATATTAAATAAAAAAGATTTTTTGTACAAAGCAAATTCAACAAAGATTTGAAGACAGAAGACAAATAATTTTTGCAACTAGTGTTTCTGATAAAGAGCCTCATTTCTAAAATATATAGAAAACAGAGTCCAATTTATAAGAATACAAATCATTCCCCAATTGGCAAATG
This sequence comes from Antechinus flavipes, assembly GCF_016432865.1. Taxonomy (NCBI): domain Eukaryota; kingdom Metazoa; phylum Chordata; class Mammalia; order Dasyuromorphia; family Dasyuridae; genus Antechinus; species Antechinus flavipes. The sequence goes on from NC_067400.1 coordinate 217,273,681, forward strand.
CTCAAAGGATATGAATAGGCAGTTTTCAGATGAAGAAATTAAAGCCATATTAAAAAAAATGCTCTAAATCATTATTGATTAGAGAAATGCAAATTAAAACAACTCTAAGATAGCACCTCACACTTCTCAAAACTGCATATCTTCTGATGTAATAGTATCACTAGTGGGTCTGTATCCCCAAGAGGTCATAAGAAGGAAAAGGATGTACATGTGCAAAGATGTTGCATATAGTAGTATACAGGTGCTGATGAAATAGGCGTGATTGCCTCCTTTTGGGGGGTTCTCACCTCCTTGAGAAGTCAAGGAAGTGACCACCTTAAAAAAAAAAAAAAGAAATTGGGAGATGTTATGGGCCAGAACTCTGAAGTTGAAAAAAAGGATTCTTACAGGTACTAAGTGGAATTGATGAGACAACGGTTATCTAGTTTAGCATGGTTCAGTATGAATGATTTAATCTTACAACAAATAATGGTTTCCTAGCGATATAATGATTGGTTTATACTCAGTTGTAGAGTATATAAGCTAGAGCCTCAGCTAGATTCAAATTCAGAGGCAGAGAAGACAAAGGACTGGGGGCAGGAGTTCAAGCTCTTGGAGCCAAGGAGACAGAAATTCATTTTACCTTCAGTCAGGTTCCTGGTGGCTGGCCTGGCCTCCTTCACTTACCCCACTGAGACCAAGGCCCATCTGAAAGGCTCTTTAGAAAGCTGTCCAGCCCCCGAAGGAGATAATAAAGTATGTGGACTTTTACACCTGGCTGGCTATTCTTGTGGTGATTACTCGGACTGAAAAGAAGGCTGCCCCTGAAGACCTCCAGGAAACTGAACCAGAGAACATTACATAGTAGTTCTTTTTTATAGTGGCAAGAAATTGAAAATTGAGTAGATGCTCATCAACTGAGGAATGGCCAAATAAGTTATGGTATATGAATATAATGAAATTATTGTTCTATAAGAAATGATGAACAGATATGAAAAAATGCTCTAAATCACTACCGATTAGAGAAATGCAAATTAAAACTACTCTGAAGTACCAACTAATAATTCTTAAATTGGCTAATATGACAGGAAAAGATAAATGTAGGAGGGGATGTGGGAAAACTAGGACACTAATGCATTGTTGGTGGAGTTGTGAAATGATCCAACTATTCTGGAGAGCAATCTGGAATTTTGCCCAAAGGATTATCAAATTGTGCATACCATTTGATCTAGCAGCCTCAAAGGATCTACATGTGCAAAAATGTTTGTAGCAGCTCTTTTTGTTGTAGCAAAGAATTGGAATGGCTACCCATCAATTGGGGAATGGCTGAACAAGTTGTGGTACATGAAGGTACATTTTTTAGAGAAAATGATGAACAAGTTGATTATAGAAAGACCTAAAAAGATTTATATGAAGTGATTCTGAGCAAAACAAGTAGAACCAGGAACACATTGTACACAATAACAACAAAAATTTATGATTGTCAGCTCTGAAAAGCTTGATTCTTCTTAGTAATTCAGTGATCACAAACAATCCCAAAAGACTGAAAATGCCATCTGCTTCCAGAAAAAAAGAACTCAGGGGATTGAATATAAATCAATACATATTATGTGCACTTATTTTTTCTGTTTTTTACCTCTCCCACAGGTTTTTTTTTTTCCTTTTGTTTTGATTTTTCTCTCCCAAAATGATTCATAAAGCAATGTGTATTGAAAAGAAATAAACTTACAGCAATAAAAAGAGAAAATAAAATGATAACAGATTTATTTCAGAAAATCCTGGAAAGACTTATATGAACTGATGTTGAATGAAATGAATCAGGAAAACATTGTACACAGTAACAGCAAAATTGTGTGATTCTCAATTCTGAGCAACTTAGCTCTTCTCAGTAATACAGTGATCTAAGACATTTCCAATAGACTTGGGAAGATAAATGATGTTCACATCCAGAGAAAGAACTATGGAAACTGAATGTGAATCAAAGCATACAATTTTTACTTTTTTTTTCTGTTGTGGTTTTTCCCTTTTGTCCTGATTTTTTCTTTCTTAATATGATTCAAATAGAACTATATTAAAAATATCCTATATTTTTGCTTGTATATTGAGGAAAGAGGATATAAAGAAAAGAGGGAGAAAAACAAATTGTAATTCATACTTTTAGGGGGAAAAAGAAGAGCTAAGCCTTTCATAGCTTGTTATTATCACATAATATTATTTCATATTATATCACATAAAATTATTATTATGCAATCTTGCTGTACCTATGTACAATATTCTTGTTCCACTCACTTCACTCACCATCAATTCATGTCAGTCTTTACAAGTTTTCTGAAATTAGTCCTCATCATTTCTTATATAATATTCCACTATACTCACATATCATAACTAGTTTAGTCATTCCCCAATTTATGGAATATGCACTTACTTTCCAATTCCTCACTACTACAAAAAAGAAATCCTGCAAATATTTTTGCACATGTGAAATCTGTTTCCCTCTTTTATGATCTCTCTGAGACACAAATCCAGTAGTGATACTGTTGGATCAAAGGATATGAACAGTTTTATAGCCCTTTGGGCATAATTCCAAATTACTCTCCAGAATGACTGATTAGGTCACAGCTCCACCAATAATGCCTTAGTTTCCCAATTTTCCTATATCCCTTCCAACATATATCATTATTTTTTTCTGTCATTTTAGCTAATCTGATGGGTGTGAGGTGGTACTTCAGAGTTGTTTTAATTTGCATTTATTTAATCAATAGTGATGAATGGCTTCAATTTCTTCATCTGAAAATTGTTCATAAACTTTGACCATTTATTAATTGGGAAATGTAGTGTCTTGAGAAGAGAAGAGAAGATTTGTAAGAACTTTAGTGAGTAGTCATCTATGAAATAATTAAGGGAGGGGATGAAAAGGACTGTTTTGCTTAAATGTTTCAGATTATTAACATGAATTTGTAAAATCATTAAGTATCATGGCTTCATTATTTTCTTCACTTTTGGTCAGTGGGAATGGGTAATGTGCTATATAGTTTTAGAACTATTATCTTATTCAAGCTGTGAAGGTAGATGCTATTGTAATCTCTATTTTAACGTTGAAAAAACTGAGGCAGATTGAGGCTCATTTACCCAGTCACCCAGATAATAAGTGTCTGAAACTATATTTGAACTGAGGTCTTCTTGACTCTAGATTCAGTACTCTAACTACAACAACACCTAATTGCCCGAATGTCATCAAATTATACCATTATTAGTCCCACGTCTACTAAAATATTTATAGCTTTTGTTTTTGTAATAACAAAGAATTTAGAAGCCAACATGGCAAACATCAATTGGTGGATGGTTGAAAACTTATGTTAATAAGAATATAATGGAATGTTTTTCTTCTATAAAAATAAAAGGATTTATTTCAGTGAAATCTGGGAAGAACTGATGAAGAAGGAAGTTAACAGTATAAGAAAAAAATACAATAACAACATAATGAAGACAGAGAACTTTGGTGAATGAAAAGGTCAACCACAATTCTATAGGACCAATGATAAAGAAAGCCACTTACTTCTTGTCAGAGAGATATGAAATGAGATTTACATTATTGGACAAGACTAATTTGAGAATTTGTTTTCCTTGATGAAGAGAGATATAATGGAGATAAAATATATGATTGCTAGTATAGGCTAAAAATGATTGAGCACAGAGAAAGTTTTTGGCAGCCCTCTTTGTAGTGGCCAGAAACTGGAAACTGAGTCGATGCCCATCAATTGGAGAATGGCTGCATAAATTGTGGTATATGAATATTATGGAATATTATTATTTTGTAAGAAATGATCAGCAGGATGATTTCAGAAAGGTGTGGAGAGACTTACATGAACTGATGCTGAGTAAAATGAGCAGGACCCGAAGATCATTATATACTTCAACAACAATACTATATGATGATCAATTCTGATCGATGTGGCCATCTTCAACAATGAAATGAACCAAATCAGTTCCAAAAGAGCAATAATGAACTGAACCAGTTACACCCAGGGGAAGAACTCTGGGAGATGACTATGAACCACTACATAGAATTCTCAATCCCTCTATTTTTGTCCACTTGAATTTTTGATTTCCTTCAAAGGCTAATTGTACACTATTTCAGAGTCCAATTCTTTTTGTACAGCAAAATAACTGTTTGGACATGTATACTTATATTTTATTTAATTTATACTTTAACATATTTGACATGTATTGGTCAACCTGCCATCTGGGAGAGGGGGTAAGAGAAGGAGGGGAAAAATTGGAACAAAAGATTTGGCAATTGTCAATGCTATAAAATTACCCATGCATATAACTTGTAAATAAAAAGTTATAATAAAAGAAATGCATGAGCCATCCAACAGAATGTTTAAATATATTTAAGTAATTTTTGGTAACATAAATTACATTGTTCTAGTTAACCCTCATTAACATTAAAGCTCCCAGTGCTTCATTCTTTTTGTTTATTTATCTTAAGTCTTCATGTTTACTTTATATCCTTTCTCTACTTCCACTCATTAGCTTAGAGTAGAGAAAAGACCTTTCAATCTGTTTGTTCTTATCTTTCAACCATTTGTCAATTTGGGGAATAAGTATACTTATACTTATAAATTTGAAAAATTTTCTTATGTTTTTTGGAAAGTAGACCTTTATTAGAAAAATTTGCTGCAAAGATTTTTTTCTTCCAAATTAGGATTTATTTTCCAATCTTAGGTATGCTAATTTGATTTGTGCAAAACATTTTTTTTATTTTATATAATAATTTAAAAAACCTTTTGTGATCTTGTCCTCCTATTTAATCATGATTTCTCTAATTGTAGATCAAAAAGATAATATTTCTATTCTCTAATTTGTTTATAATGTGTAATTTTATATCTAGGTCCTTTATCCATTTGGAATTTATCTTGGAAGAGCCATGGGAAAACAAGCACAATAATGTGTGTTTAATGTATCTGTGAATATGTCAAGACTTTCTTGAAAGTAATTTAGAAATATGTCTCATAAGCTACCAAACTGGGAATGTCCTTTGACCTAGTGGTATCTCTCTGAAGTTTATATTCCAAATAGATCAAAGAAAGAGGAAAATGTTCTCTTTGTACAGAAATATTTGTAACAGTTTTGTTGTAACAGCACTGGGAACTTTTAGTACCTAACAATTGGGGAATGACTGAACAAATTACAAACATAATATTATTTTACTAAAAAACCACAATAAAAGAGACTCATTTAGGGAAACTTGAGAAGGCTTATATGAAGCAAAACAAAGTGAACTGAGCAAAACTAGAGTAATTTATGCAATAAAAATAAAATTATAAAAATAAACATCAAAAAACTTAAGAGCTCTTATCAAGTTCAAGGATTTCACAAAGACCAGTGATAAAGAATGCTAACCATCTCTAGAGAGACAGGTGATGGACTGAACATACAAAATGAGATATGTATTTTTAAAAATAGCTAATATGAAGAATTTATTTTGATTAATTATGCAAATTTTTTTTAAAAAGGGTTTTCCCTCAATGTAAAGAGGAGATATGACTGAGACAAAATAGATGCTGTCTATTCCAAACAATACATTTGAATTTAAAAAAAAAATATGAGTGGGAAAAATGTAATGAGTTCTGGTACAGTTTCATTTTTCCTTTCTTCCTTTTCTGCAAATTTTTCTGCAAATAAAAGCTCATTTCTACAGAACTCAAAAATTATAAAAGAAATATCTCACTTTGTGTTTTAAAAAAAAGCAGAATTAGTATAGCTTCTTGAGTAATCAGAGGCCTACTGTGGGCTTGGCTAATTTTACTCCAGAATTCAGGGCAAGAGCAAAGGCATTATCTCTACATGGATGAAACCTTCCTCTTTGTCCCTCTATTCTCTCCTCCTTACATGTACACTCCTTCCTCTATCCCCACACATAGTTTCTTGAATAGTTTACACAGCATTCCCACTCTGCCTAATTGAAAGAAAACTATCAGGAAAAGGAATGGAGGTCGTTACTATGTTGCTGGTAATTCAGATTACTTTATGTGAATTTGTCAAGAATCCTGTGCATCAATTTTCTCTTATTTAAGATCACATAATCCAAGGGAAGAAAATATGCTAGAAGATAATGTCATATAAATATGGAATATATATAACTGTTCACAGATTTTTATTTATACATATAGGTGTGTGTATATATATTTATATATATATACATATTTTTGTGTATATATATGTATATATATATATATGTATATATATATATGTATTTTATCTATTATCTAACTAACCAATCTCTCTATCTCCGTATTTATCAGTCTACCTAGAGAGATTTTGGAGAGGGGTAGACTCGAGTTCCAGTCTTCTTGCCTGTCACACAAAAAAGCGGTTCAAATAGTTTCTAAGACCATAAAGTTAACATTCAGATAATAGTACCAAAGACCCCATTGAGAATTTAAAATATTCAGATGATAATAGGTGCCCTAGCTAAATCTTCATTTTCTCCTTTGTGATCAAAGGTGTGAAATATCCTATGGAAAAAATTAGGAAACCCAAATCCTGTAGGAAAGACATTTATATAGAGGAGGCAAAATTATTCACAATCACTGAAGGGTCCTGAATTGATAAAGGATACAAATACTAGCATTTGGAGCTGAATGTTTAAATAAGTTCTATCTGCTTGCACATCTGAATGTATAGATCTGTGTTGCCTACAGATAAAATACTTTTACTTTGTTTCTGAATTAGAGAAAAAAGCATTTGTCCATGTGTTTGTCTCAGATCATGGTTTTCAGTCTTTTCAAAAAAATTTTGATCCTGGCAAAACAATGGTTCATGATATAGGTTCTTGTACTTTGGGTTGTCCCTCCACTTATATATGACCTTCTTCCATTGCCCAAACTCAAGAGTTTTCTTTTCTTTATAAACTATGACCAAACTTGACTCTATAGTGTAATGAAAAGAGACTTGGAATCAGAGTAAGGTTTGTTTTTGAGTCCTGGCTTCAGCAATGACTACTCTGCTAACCTCTGCTGGTCTTGTTACTTTATCATTCAAACCTTCAAGTTCTTCATTCTTATAGTAAAGATAACAATATTTGCATTGAACATTCTTCTTTCTTCAAAAATACTTTGTCAACTTAAAAAAAACTTTATAAATATTTGTTATTATTATTAACACATCTTTCCCATATTTTCCACTTGACTTGATTCCCTACCTAGAACTAAACATCTTAGCCTAGAATATTTGCCTCATATATATTTTTCAAAATGTTTTATTTGTATACCATATGCACACATAGTATTTATTCCAAGGATGTGAATTTTTAAATATTATACTATGTTAATTACAGGTTCATAAAGCTACTGAAGTATTATTAGATTTATTCATTCAATAAATATTTATTAAGTACTCTACTAATTAGTGTTAGGTATTGAGAGAAATAAAGGGAACACAGAATCTGAACTCAAGAATCACAAATTTGTTCTATTAGATTCTCTTTTTTCTACATAAAAACTCCGATATATAGTTTAAGGGAATAGGATAATTAAAAAATGGATTTCCTATACCTGACTTTATTTGGCTAACCTTTGGAGTGCCAATTAAATTTGGTAGAAATTTACTCATGTTCCCCTTATGTGTTGACTTAAAAAAATAAAGGGATTTGAGGATTAGAGACTCCTAAAAGAGATTGTTTCTCATCTTGATTAAAAATGATAATTATTCAATGATCAGAAATCAGATAAGTTTTTTATAGTTGGGAAGTAGTTAATGGTCATTTAGTTTAATAATCTTTCCCATGGAGAGAGGAACTGAAGCCCTATAAGACAAAATGTTCAGGTTAGCATAGCAAATAAGAGAAATTCTTCATTCTGTGTTTATAACTACTAAAACTGGACAATTGTCAGATTTATATGCTACTTGATTTAGGAGTAGATCAAACTTTTAAGTAATCTTTGATCTTCAATTACTGTTCAAAACTTCAGTTCTCATGGTACATCTCTGTATATTTCTCACAGTTCTTTATACAGCTATTAGAAAAGTCATGATTTTTTTTTTTTCATATATGAAGGAAATGTAAAAAATTTAAAAACAGTGCTCCCAATGTCCTCAAAACACCATGAAACTGAGCCATTCCACAAAGGAAATTAGTTAGATCATCTGGGAAATTCTACCCTGGAATCCTTAAAACATGTAAATAGATCTCTCAGAGGAGGAAATTTGCATGACAATGGCAGAATACAATTCTACTTGTTTTAAAGAAAGGGTTGCTGGGACTTTCATTTCATTTAAGATATGAAAGATTTGACAGTATTGTCAAAACTCCTACTCATCATCTTGAGATGAGTTTTTCAAAGTTAAATTTCTGACATCATTCAGAAGCGCTTTATAGAGTTTTCCTAGATATCTCATTCTAGCCTTGTGCTTTGTGCTTTAGTATTTTAGATAAAAGGCTGTCCGTACATTCTTTTTCCATCATAATTTAAGGTAGTGATTCTCATGCAGAGATGGTTTACTTCAGATATTGTTACTGTAAGTCATAATGTTACTCTGTTGTTTTGCTTTTGGCATCACTTTAGGAGAAAGAACATTTCAAAGTCAAATTATCACACTGTGTTGTCTTCTTCTTCTTCTTATTTTTTTTTTTTTTGAAAATAGTATTTTTCCCAATTACATGTAAAGATACTTTTCAACATTTGTTCTAATATCATTTTGAGTTCCAATTTTTTCTTCTTCCCTTCTTAACTTCCCTCTTCCCGAAGATGACAAACAATTTGATATAAGTTATATACATGCAATCATGAAAACATATTTCCACACTTGTCATATTGTAAAAAAACAAAGAGAACAAAAATGAAAAGCCACAAAAAATAGAAGTGAAAAATTATGCTTTGTTCTCTATTCAGACTCCCTAGTTATTTCTCTGAATTGAATAGCATTTTCTATCATGAATCTTTTGGCATTGTCTTGAATCATTTCGTTGTTGGGAATAGCAAAGCCAATCACAACTGATTACTACATATTTTTATTGTTCCTATGTGCAGTGTTCTCTTGATTTTTTCTCACTTCATTCAGAATCAGTTTATATAAGTCCACATTATTCTGAAATCTGTCTGCTTATTTTTTCTTATAGAACAGTAGAATTCCATTATATTCACAAATCATAATTTCTTCAGTTTCCATTTTTTGCTACCCCCAAAAGCACTCCTATAAATATTTTTATACAGATAGATCATTTTTATTTTTAGATGATCTCTGAGATTCAAACCTGGTAATAGTCTTGATGGATCATAGCATATGCACAATTTGTTTACCTTTTGGAAATAGTTTCATATTACTTTACAGAATTGTTGGATGAGTCTATAGTTCCACCAACAATGCATTAGTACACCATTTTCCCCACATCTTTTTCAATATTTGTCATTTTATTTTTCTGTCATATTAGCTAATCTGATAAGTGTGAGGTAATACCTCAGAGTTAGATGCTCTTTCACTTGGTAAATATATGTTTAATATTGATATTGCTTCATTGTCTATAGTACCCTTTAGCAAGATATAGTTTCCTTCCTTATCTCTTTTAATTAGATCAGTTTTTGCTTTTGCTTGATCTGAGATCAGGATGGCTACCCCTGCTTTTTTGACTTCACCTGAAGCATAATTGATTCTGCTTTTACCTTTGCTCTGTATGGTTTTCCCTGTTTTAAATGTGTTTCATGTAAACAACATATTGTAGGTTCTGACTTTTGATCCTGTCTGCTCTCCGCCTCTGCTTTATGGGAAAGTTCATCCCATTCACATATACAGTTAAAATTATTAATTCTATATTTCCTGCCATCTTAATATCCCCAGATTATGCTTTTCTTTTTCTTGCCCTCCTTCCCCCCTTTCCTAGTATTAAATTTATTAGTCCCACTTGTGTCGCACAGCTCTCCCTCTTTAGGATCTCTTCCTCCTCCCTTTAAGTCCTTTCCCATTTCTTGTATCCTTCCCTTATTACTCTTTTTTCTTTTCAATTTTCCTCTCCCACTTTTTAATGAGGTGAGAGAAGATTCTCTGTAAAACAAATATGCCAATTTTTTCCTCTTTGAGGTTGCTCTGATGAGAGTAGGATTTCCACAATGTTCCTCCCCCTCTCTACATACCCTCAGATATGACAGGTTTTCTTTGCCTCATCATTGCATGTAGTTTCCCTCTTTCTATCTCCTCTTTTCCCTTTTTCTGACACTATCCCCTTTCCATTTCTACTTCCCTTTTTTATGTTATATCATTAAAATCAAATTATACTTGTGGTTTTTGTGTATATCCACAACAGAAATACAGTTCTTAAGAGTTCCTTTTACCTTTTTCTACTTCTCGTGAGTCCTGTTGTTGGAGATCAAATTTTTTGTTTAAGTCTGGTTTTTTCCTTAGAAACAAATGGAATTCTTCTGTTTCATTAAATGTCCACCATCTTCCAAGGAAAAAATTGCTCAGCTTAGCTGGATAGTTTATTCTTGGCGGCATTCCAAGTTCTATTGACTTTTGGAATATCAGATTCCAGGCCCTTAGATCCTTTAATGTTGAGGCAGCCAGATCTTGAGTGACCCTTATTGTGGCACCTTGGTATTTGTATTGTTTTTTTCCTGGCTGTTTGTAATATTTTTTTCTTTAGTCTGAAAATTCTGAAATTTGGCCACAATATTCTTCAGATTCTTTATTTTAGGGTTTTTTTCAGAAGGTGTTCAATGAATTCTTTCAATGCCTATTTTACCTTCCAGTTCTATTATTTCTGGGCAGTTCTCTTTGATGATTTCCTGTAAAATAATATCTAGGCTCTTTTTTTATCATAATTTTCGGGTAGTCCAGTGATCCTCAGGTTATCTCTCCTAGATCTATTTTCCAGATCTGTTGTTTTTCCAAGTAAATATTTGACATTTTTTCCAATCTTTCATTTTTTTTTTTTGTTTGTTTTGCTTGACTGATTCTTGATGTCTCAATGAATCAGTCATTTCTCTTTGTTCAGTTCTGATTTTTAATGAGTTATTTTCTTCATTAGGTTTTTTTTTTTTTTTTTTTACTTCTTTTTGTATATGTTCAATTGAAGTTTTAAATGAGTTGTTTTACTCTATGGAATTTTTTTCCATTTCACTAATTTTTTTTTTTTTTTTTTTAGTAAGTTATTTTCTTTTTCCAATTCACAAATTCTGTGTCCCTGCACTTCTTGGGAGTTTTTTACCTTTTCCAATTCACATTTCAGGTAGTTGTTGCTCTCTTGTATAGCTTCTCTTTCCTTTTCCCATTTTTCTTCTAGTTCTGTTTTAAGCTTTTTATTAGTCTCTTCTAGGAGGGCCTTTTGTATTGGTGACCAACAATTGAGTGGAGACTATCTCTTCACGGTTGAAAAGCTGTTCTCTTTCTGTATAGAAACTATCAATCATCCTTTTGATTTCTTTACTCATTTTGTTAAAGCCTGTAAGGTCTGCCTTCAGAGCCAGGGGATTACCAGCTTCCTCTGCAGAGCAGTGATAGGTGTATGGACAGGTAGCTGTCCTGCCAGCTGCCTACAAAAAGCAGCAAGGTACTGGAGTGCTCTAGGAAAGAGTTCCCCACCCAGAAGTAACTTAGGGCTATAGGGCAGAGCTGAGAAAGTGCCCTGCAAAGAACCCCCACTGTGTGAGATAACGACTGCCCTGGGGCTAGACGCTGAGCAGTGAGAGTTTCACTACCCCAAGCCAAAGCCCACCCTGGGCCTGTGGGTATTAGCAGCTGAGCAGTGAATGGCCCTGCAGGGACTGGAAGTGTCTCTGCCTCGGGAAGCACAGTCAGCTGGGGAAGTTCTATTGCCCTAGGCTGAGCCCCACACTGTGCAGATTAGAGGCCACCCCGTGCTGTTTCCCCCATGCCTTGCAGATTTGTAACTGCCCCCGCAAAAGCCCCAAACTGCAGGATGCGGCTGCAGGGCTGTGTTAAGGGTCTACCTGAGTCACTTCCGGGTTTGAGGGGTTACAGCCAGATCTCCTTAGGTTCTGGCGTTTTTTAGAGTACCCTCTGTTTTAGGCTTTAATTTCTCTGCCAGTTTACTGCTTTGTAATCTAGGCAGAGCACTTAACCTATAGCAGAGTCATCTCTATAACTTCTCTATCCACAGAGGTCACCCCCATCCCTGGTCTGCTCAGGAATCTAGCCTCTCACTGCCTGTGCTAGTCTGTTCCTGGCTCCTCAGGACAAACTTTTCCTGGCGATCTTCCAGATTATTTTCTGCTGATAAGTTGTGTGCTTCTAATCTGCATGAATTTTAGCAGTCAAGTGCTATTTTTGAGGCTAAATTTAATAATTGGTTGAGGGGATAAGAGGAGCTTAGAAAGTCGAGTGTGCCTTCTCTGCCATCTTGGGTCCCTGTTAATAAGTTTTAAAATAAGTTCTACTCCTGTTCTTTGTTACTGTGTTTGGGAATATCTCTTATTTCCTATCCCTGCTAATTCTTCTACTTTAATTCTACTCCTTGACTTAATTTGCTATCATTTAATCTCCCCCTTACCTATGGATCCCTCCCTTATCTTCTATCGTACTATTTCCCTGTCCATATTGTCCAATTCCCATTAATCTACATATCTTAGCCCCTCCCATTAATCTAAATACCCTTCCATATTGGACCGTATCCTATTGCCTTCTTTCTTATTTCTCTATAGAATTTTGAGGGTACTATACATACGTGATATAAATATTCCCTATTTACCCCATTCCCCATATGAACAGGTTTTCAGAACTATTATCCCTCCTTCCCCATAGGATTTCTCTGTATCGTTTCTTTCTCTTAACCTCATTCATATTGTACAATTACTATTTTTACATTTCCTAGTCAGTTTTGTTTTTTAGAATAAGGTCTCATTCAGCTCTCCTCCAATTTCTCTTTTGAAGTATCCAATTACTGATGTCAGTCTTAGACATAACACTTATATTCACATGTATAAAATATAAACAATTTATCCTTAAGTCCCTTGAAATTAGTCTTTGATATTGACTCTTATATGTTAAATTTTCTATTAAGTTCAGAGCTGGTTGAGACAAAATCTTGGAATTCTGTGAGTTCATTACATTACAGAGTTTTTTTCCATTCAATATTATGTTTAGTTTTATTGTATATATTTTTGGTCACAGGCCCTGTTCTTTTGATTGATAATATGTGTAATATTGTAGGACCTGTAGTATTTTATTGTAGCTGCTGATACAATTCTAATCATAACTCCAGCATATTAAATTACTTTTTGTTTTTTTGTTGCTTATAAAATTTTCTTTTTGATATGGGGTTTTCAAAATTTAGTACATGAAACTGAAAATCTACAATGCACAACTTGCTATTCTTTTCATATATACCACAAGATTATCATGTAAATTTCTTTTTTTTCCCATTTTTCCCCTATTCTCTCTCCCCTAAATACTAAAGATGGCTACCAATAGATATACTCTCACATATACATATATGTAAAATTATTCTATATAAACCTTTATCTACATTTCTTATAAGATCTCTTTGAGGTACTGATTGGTGGATTTTTTATGTTTCTAGTTTCTCCTCTTGTTTTATCACTTCAGGACAATTTTCTTTATTTCTTTCATTATTTTGTCATTTTTTTTATTATAGTTTTCAGATATTCCATTTATTTTTATGTTTTCTCTTGCTCTGTTCTCCAAATCTATTGTTTTTCTTACAACATATTTTATATTCTCTTCTTTATTTTTATTCTTTATGTATTTCTTGGATTATAACTTCACTGGCTTTCCTTTGCCAAATTTGAATTTTCAAATTATTATTTTCTTTTTAAAACTCTGGATCTCCTTTTCTAGTTGGTTCACTTTCTTTTCATAATTTTCTTGCTTTTTTAGATGGTTCTACTTAATATTTTATTTTTTAAAGTTTTTCCTCAACCTCTTTAATTTGATTTTAAAGTCTTTTTTGAATTCTTCTAACAATTCTTTCTGGTACAGTAGTCATTTAACTTTACTCTTTTGGGTAGGAGAGAGTTTGTTTTTTATTTTAATGCCCTTCTCTGAAGACTTCCCTATTCCCATAGTCATTTGCTATGATTGAGTTTTTTTCTTTCTCTGCTATTTAATTTTTAATGAGAACTATTAGTTTTAGCATCTTTAACTCTGGGTTAGGGCTATAGTACCCTTGGCTTCACTTTAGCTCTCCCCTCTGACCTGGAACCCCAAAACAAGAGCTTCCTCCTCCTGCAGGTGCCCACAGCCAGCAGTGTCTTTAGTGCCTCTTCACTCACTAGGTGGAATGGTTTCTTCTCAACCAGGGCTTTGTCTCTGTAGCACAGCTGGGCCTGGTCTCTCAGTCTTCCTGGACTCAGGAAATCCTTTTTCTTTTTTCTTTTTGGGAGGTGAGAGTTTCTGTGGTTTGTGTTGTTATCACATTTTTTCTCTATCTTAATGTCCCTCTAAATGAGAATACTTTTGCAGTAATATTGTGCTGCTGCTCTGTTCCTCTTGAACTATGTTTTTTTAATGTTCTAGGTTCTATACACACTTGCTGAATGTTAGCACTGCTCTTTTCATGCTTTTCTTTTACTCTTTGTACCTTCACAAGTAGTTAAGATGGGATGGTAAACAAAGAATGAAGCCACCAGTGTCTTCTTTCCTTATTCAAATATAGTCATTTTTAGAAAGACTTACTAGAACAATACCTAATACCTTGCTTGTTAATCCAGAAAGAGACTCCTAATATGTCAATTTCAGAATGGAAAAATGCTTTAAAATAAAAGTGGCTTCTGGTCAAGCATGTAGTATAGGCAGACAGGGCCCTATGGCACTTATTCCTCAAAAGAAATTAATCAGTGGCAGTAGTTGGGTCATGGGAGATGATTTTGGTCTTTAGACTCACATCACAATCATTAAATAAAATCCATATTCTCATAGCTTCTCATTTTGGATTCATAGATTTTCTAAAGAGGTTCACTATAATAGAATATAACCAGACTTTTGCCAGAAAAGTGAAACAAATGATTTTTTTTTATTATTTTTTTTATTTTTATTTTTTTGTTTTTGCTGAGGCAACTGGGGTTAAGTGACTTGCCCAGGGTCACACAGCTAGGAAGTGTTAAGTGTCTGAGACCATATTTGAACTCAGGTTTTCCTGACTTCAGGGCTGGTGCTCTACTCATTGAGCCACCTAGCTGCCCCGAAACAAATGATTTTAAAAAGTGAATAGATTCATAGAGGATGAAATTGGAGGTTAAATATTTGATACTTTTTAGTTCTGTCTCACTTCTTATTTCCCCTGCCTGGATTTAGCAGTATCTTGTCTATTTTTAGATTCGTTTTTTTTAAATTTAATTTGAATGGGTTCTCTATTACTAGGGGAAAGTACAAACATTACACTTTTAATAATCCTATCATGCTTTGATTTACTCAGTGTCATAGGAAGCCATATACGTTAAGGTGACAGTGTATAAGTCTGGTTATCAAGAGAATGATGTTCTAGTTCTCATTATGACAATTCATAATTCAACATTGTTTTGGATACACACACATATACATAAGCTTATACACTAATAGTTCTCATTAAAAATTAAATAGCAGGGAAAGAAAAAAAAAAAACAACCATAGAAAATGACTATGAGAATAGGGAAGTCTTCAGAGAAGGACATTAAAGAAAAAAAACTACCCCAAAGAGTAAGATATATATATACACACACCCAATATGTACAGGAAACTATTGGTCAGCACTATGAGAGTGAAAGAAGTGAAAACTTGACTTTCCTTTGGGCCTTATATAAAGACCCTTATTTAGATTATCTGTATCAAAAGTCTTATACTATTTTTTTTTCCTGCATGTGAATATATACGTATGCACATTTAAAAATTTTTATTCTGAAAAATTTAGATGCAAAACATTTTTTTAAATTGGAAAGAGGTTCAGTGCTTTTCTAATCTAATCTCCTCATTTCTTAGATAAGGAAATTGTGTTTAGGAGAGATTGACTTTCCTGGATCCACATATTAGTGGAAAAATCAGTATTTTAACTCAACTTCTTTTAGCAAACATGTTTCCAATTTATTTAGTTATTTTAAGAGAAGTCTTTTTGCAATTATCAAAGGAAATTTGGTGACAGGATCCAGAAATAAGTAGGTCTGCACTTTGTTCTTCTCAGACCACTTTTAGATCACTGTGTTATGTCTGAATCCCACAGTTAGGAAAAATACTGAAATGTGTCTATGAGAAAAACTAGCTTGGGCAAAGGCCTTGAGATAAGTAAGGACTAAAGTAGGCTCCTCATCTTTCTAAATAAAGAAATTTAAACAAATTTTATTGTCCCTACCCAATTTCTAACATTCTAGTACCCTTCCCTGCATTGGTGAATTAAAATATTAACTACCATACCAATTTCTCAGGTATTACCTTGCTCCTGACCCCAGTACGAATCAATGCTAATTTACAACCTTGTCAAACACATCAGGTGGAGGTTCCATTTCCTCCCCTTTAATGCCTAGTCCTGCAAATTTAGGTAAAAACCTTATAAAACTCTCCTAGTTTGGGGAACTTTATTCTACCCAGGACTCCAGTGGATGCAATGTTTCCATCTTCCCTGACTTCTTATTATATTTCCTTTCAGTAACCACTGCCTTGTTTTATTTTCTCTCTTCTGACTCCTGGTTTAAACTGTGTCCTGTTTTGTGGTACTCCATTCTTCCTTGTATTGTTCTTCAGGATCCTTATTCAAGCTACATCAAGAGAAGCATCTGGGTACAGAGAGCCTACACAAGAAAGACAAGACATGGGTGGAAGCATAAGAGCTGTCTTATGTATTTGAAAGGTTGTTGTTTGGAAAAGAGATTGAATTTGTTCTGCTTGATGTCAGAGGGCAGAAAAATGCAGAGAAAATAGAGAAGCCATAAATTGACAACAGACACTGGATTTGGAATCAGATGATCTCAATTCAGTCCTAACTCTGTTACTTATTGCTGGTGCACTGTTATTTTTTGCTTCACCTGTGGGGGTTCTAAATTTGCTCACATGTAAAATGATGAGGTTGTTTTAAATAATGTCCAATATTCCTTTAAAATAAACCTACAATGTCATAATGATGGGAAATGCAAAGTTTACTTGGATATAAAAAAAAATACTTTGTAAAGACAAGGGCTGTCCCAAAGTAGAACAGGATGATTGATCACTTGTCAGGAGTGATATAAAAGAAATTTTTATTAAGATACAGTTTGAACTAGATTCCATTACAATTCAAATATTCCATGATTCTGTAGATATCAACGTAACTGTGAATTACACACAGAGAAAGGGATTGGAACAAAAATTTATTATTTGCCTACTGTGTACTAGGTACCATGTTCAGCATTTTACAAGTATTACTTCATTTGAATATATAATTGAGAAAAATGTGAACTGAAAAGATCATCTGACTTTGATAAATGTAAAAAGCCTTAAAATAAAAAACACTTGACTATGAATATTATCTATAGAAGAAATGTTGATAATCTACAATTTTCTATTGAAAATAAAACATAGATTATACATAGATATTCCACTACTCCATATCTAATGCATATTCAATTTTATTACATTACCTTCCTTCTGCAATTATACAATGCTTTATACCCAAATGGATTTTTCTCTACATATAACTATATACTACAGCATTTTCCACATTATGAAATGAATTAAATGCTAGTACATCACATTTCTTCTTTGTGTCTATAATTAATTTTATGAGGAAAGCTTTAAAATGCAAAGTGTGACCATTTCTGCTAGTCTCTTTATCATAAGAAAAGTGACCCATTTTACCTTTCAATGTTTCTAACTCTAGAGAAGAACTTAAAGAAAAAAAAAAGTTCTGTCATAATGCATCACAGCTTATGACTAAGATGTCACATGTTTTCCTTTCTACTTTCCTGGCATGAGCTATTTAAATGAACAATGATACTTTCCACCCCATTAGCATTGGCCTTTTTTTTTTTTTTTTTGAGACTACTGTTCAGCCCAGCCAAATGTAATTTGTTTTGTATGTGTCACAGAGGCACTATATTTTATTTAGTGTATGATGGTGTTTCTTTGCATTGTTCCTCATACTGAAATGTCAACTATGACAGCTTAACAGAGTCTTCTGAGGAAAAGGGAGTTAGGTTGCTGCTACAAAATGAAAGGTAGATTTTGAAGTCAGAGGATAAGAGTTGTCTGGATATAAAGGCATTGGGTTATATAGCTCTTAAAGACGAAAACCAAAGAAGAGAAGGAAAAAGTTTTAATTTTTTCTTCTTCTTAAGAAATTGTAGAACAGTATTACATTAAATTAGCTTCCTCGTACTTGTTCTCCTGGGGCTTCATCAAATAGAGCCTATATCTTTCAGATCAAACAGCAAATCTTTGTTAGCTTTGTCAGCAGGCATACTTCCCTATCAATCAGGCTCAAACTTGGGAGGTGCAAGAGATACTCCTGAATAGTGTTCCAACGTGGCAGGGAACCTTTTTTTGTTTCTTTTGCCCCTCCAGCACATCTATAGAGTAGAAAGATAGAGGGGAAGAAGCATTCTTTGTATTCAACTAGTTAAACTTGATGGGAAAGGCAAAGAAATCCTGGTGAATTTTAGGAAAGTACAGATTGTTAACAAGAATAGAACCCTCTCTTCTGCTCAAAAGCTGGAGTAATTGACTGCTAGAACTGCTTGTGCTCTGAGTATTGATCAGTGACAGTTAGAGGCGGTCTTTGCAATCACTCCTCCTGTGAGACCTAATTAACAAAGGCTTGCTTGCTGAATTAGATAAAATTCATTGTCCACCCAAATTAATGTGATGTTGTCTGAGCATCCTTCACCTAATAGGGGAAAATCAAGTTTAAGCAGTAGTAGAGGGCAGTCCTGTTAAGAATTACAATTCAACCTACAATTTTAAGAGTTTGCAAGGGCAATTCAGAAGCACAAAGACTTTGGAGACATAAAAGTTTTTTTTAGCGATTTTAAAAAACTAAAAATACAATTGCCACTGTTATTATTTATTCTACTTTTTAATAAGTCTTAGTTCAAAGGGATATTTTAAAGGGGAAGAAAATTATTTTTCTCATAAGTCAAAAATGTCATGCTCTAGGAATCCGTAAATGCACATCTTACCTAGTGGATCAGCTTAATATTCTATTCCAAATCTTTTGCACTATAGAAAATTTAAGAAACTGTTTTTCCCCAGTATTTTATCCATAAGTCCTAGAATGGATCAGAATAATCTAAGCCTAGATATAGTCTAGGAAATGTAGAAATAGAATCAATTTTTAAAAGATATTTCAGCCTCCAAATCCCTTTTTCCTTTGTTACTTTAATTATTTATTAATTAAAATAATTATTTCTATTCAAATCTGATTTATTAATGAAGAAACTTTGTGATAGTATAGTATTTTCCTCTTGGGAATTTAGAGTACTCTAGCAATAAAATATCAATTATTCTAATAGTTCTCTAAAAGAGCAATTACTCTTCTCCTAAAAGTTCAGGTTTTGAATGAAAAGAAAAAAATGAATTGGATTGATAACTGAATTCATATTAGTAGGGCAGTCTAGCTAACTCAATTGGTCATAAAATAAAGGTTCAGTACGTTAAAAGACTTGAGCTTTGGTGGAATCATTGGGAAAGAAAAATCCTTACAAAAATATGAATACTGTAGATCCTATCTTCAAACATTAAATAAATCAATGAGACATAATGTTTGATTCTGAAAACTGAGGCAATTATGGAGTGAAGAATATAGTACATTTTTAGAAGTCAGGAAGACTGAACCTCAAATATTCCTTTATATGCTAAGTGCCTGGGCAGGTTATTTTACCTATATTTGCCTCAGATAAAGTCCAGGGACTTAATCTAAATCTTTGAGATATTCATTGGTGTGGATAGTTCTTTAGGTTGAGGAAATTCCAGATCCTTTTGGCAGTTGTCCTATTCCCAAAGCAGAAGATGATGTTTATGATTCTGAACTGATGTGTAATATACTTAAGGCAAAAAAGGGAATTCATTTTGTTTAAATTTTTCAAATCTCTGTGGTCCATGGTCTTATTTTTCTGTCATTGCTAGACAATGCACTCTGAAGCTTTCTGTGATGATCATTAGATGTTATGATGATGAGTTTGGATATGCATGTTTATATATTCTACATGTATCCTATTAACTTATTAATAATAAGCATTTATTAATATTATTTACTAGTACTTTAATTCATTAGCATATGGCCTTTATTATTCTTTACTGATAATTTATCTTTTTTTCCTATGCAAGGACTGACATATGCAGATTTTTGGGAGAGGAGGAGGAAGGGTCGGGGGATGAAACCTGTCTATCAGTGTAACTAGGAATCTGCTTCTCACATTAGAAAATTCCCTAGGACACTGAAAGATTGAATGAATTTCTCAGAGTCATACAGCCATCATCTTTTGGAAAAGAGGGATTTGAATACATCTTCCAGACTGTGAGACAAATATATTCATTATACCATCCTTTTTTCCAGAAAATTATTTTACCCAACTTTTGATACTCCAAGTGTTTCTGTCAAAAGCACTAGCCATCTTGCAATATCTTATAGCTCAAGTGATCTACAATAATGAAATCCTTCAGTGATAAATGCTCTCCTTTGGACATTTTTCATCTTTTTAGACTGACTCTTCTACTGTGTAGCTGAAAATCCAGCTGTCGTGAATAGCCTGTCTGAAAGGTGAATATTACTATGTCTTTATCTTATCTTAGATCTTATCCACATATAATTTCTGGAGGAATTGGATCCTCAGGCGCTGTAGGTAAATATTACCAATAAAAAACAAAGTTATTCTAAAGCCAAATTTTGATTTAAGCCCTCTCTTTCTGTAGTTAGTGCCAAGTAAACAAATATGAAAAGCCATTTAAAAGTAAATGGATTTGGTGGAATTTGTAATTTACTTCATTTACAATGGAACTTTTTTGAAGTTTCCTTTCTTCTTCCTTCTCAATGGATTGACCTGAAGTAAGGAGAGAACCTGTCAGACCAAAGGGACTTAGAGGAAAGTTGGATCTTTTTCATCTTGTAGGAATGTGACATATTACTTCTAAATGTGCAATCCACTCCAAAGAATACCACCCCAAAGCCTCACAATTAAATTGTGGAATTATAAAAAGAAACACAAAATACAAACTTTCCAATTAAGAGAACGATTTCCTTACTGAAGGGTCATTATTGAAGTATACAATACTTACATTCATACAGTGAATGAGGTTTTGGCTTAAGACTACTAATGCTGTTGAGTAGAAATTTCTTTTCAAAGAGGTCAGGTAGTAATTAACTTTACATTTTGTTGTTCTGATGACTCAAAAGAGAGGACCTCTAAGGTTTCTGAAGACTCATTTTCTTTCAGTATGACCTTGGGGCCTTTCTTGAAATCTGCTGATACAAACAATTAGGGTCTAATTTGGCAAAAGGATGATGAGGCATGGAGTTTTGTCTTTTGGCATGGAAGGTCGGCGCCAGAATGTCTCATGTTTTGAAGCCTCAAGTGTCTTCTGCTGTTGCTTTTTATAAAAATAAAACAAAATAAAACAAACAAACAAAAAAAAAAAACAACAACCCTATTTTTTAAAATTTTAGAATGGAGCCAGGACTGAAGAATTTTAACAGAATAAGAAAATCCAAATGAAATTTCTTCTCTTGATCTTCTAAAGAGGAAGGAATGATTATTCTATATGCATAGGATTTTGTCTGATTATTTATCTATTGATTATTTCCAATTTATATCTCACATGTTGTTTATACATAATCATTTCTATTTTTTTTTGTTTTGTTTTTCACTAGCATGTAAACTCTTGAAAACAAGATATATTTTTTTGGTCTTTCTTTTTATTCCCAATGACTTTTATGCCTAAAATACAGTAGATGCTTAATAAATACTTGGGTAATGACTGACTTTCCAATATTCCATTTTGCTCCTTAAAAAGCAAATAAAAATAAAAATAATTATTTTTAAAAAACAGAAAAAAGAAAAAAATACAAAACAAAATAAAACAAATCAAAAGAGAATATTTTCATGTGCCCAGCAGAATATCAAGGAGGATTCAAAATATATAACAACAAATACCAATTCAAGAAAGTATATATATATATATATATATATATATATATATATGTATATATGTGTATATATAAGTATATGTGTATATACATACATCTATATTTATATATTAGTAGAAGAAATTATATTCATAAATGTCCATATTTTCTTATTTCCATATAAATTATTCTTTTGTTTTCTGCTATGCACTTTTTTTTTTACTTTATTCTTTCCCCCCCTTTCATCCCTTCCACCATCCCTAAGAAAGCTATAGTTAAGAAAGGATATATTTATATATACATATGTACATATATGCATATACACACATATACACACAAATATCATTCCCCACTTACATACACATATACATATTTTTCCTATCCCTGCTGACTGTTTTAATTTTGCTCCTTAATTTGCTTTGTTATTACATAATCTCCCCCCAACCATATATCCCTTCCTTGCCTCCTTCCCTCACTTTTTGGTTCCATGCTTGCTTATCCCTCCCACCTTATTTCTTTATAGATTTTTGGAGGGTGCTATACCCTTCATGGTATATATGTAATGTTGCTTATTTAACCCATTCCCTATGTGAGTAGATTTTCAGAACTATGAGCCCTCCTCCTCCCTCTAATGCCTCTGTGTCTATTCTTCCTTTGCACCTCAGTTGTATAGCATAATTACTATTTTTACCTTAATCCAGTTCCAATCTTTCTTTTGAGCTACCTTAGTGTTGATTTCTATTTTAAATATATGCTATACATTTCCCATATTAAAAAAAAAAACATAAACAATTTGTCCATGTTGAGTTCCTTGAAACTGATCTTTGATATTGGCTCTTATATGCTAAGTTTTCTATTAAGTTCAAATTTGATTGATAGAAAGTTTTGAAAATCTGAAAATTTGTTGAATGACATTTTTTTCTCATTCAGTATTAAAGGTAATTTGCTGGATATGACATTTTTGGCCACAGCCCTAGTTCTTTTAATGATCAGTAGATGTGATTCCAGGACCTCCAGTCTCTTATTGTGGCTGCTGATAAATCATATACATTGCTAATTGTAGTACCAATGTATTTGTTTTTTCTTGTTATTTGAAAAATTTCCTCTGTGATCTGGAGGTTTTGAAATTTGGCAATAATATTCCTATGTGTTTTCCACTAAGGATGTCAAAGAGGTTGTGATCAGTGGACTTTTTCTATTTCTACTTTCCCCTCATATTCTATCATTCCAGGACAATTTTTTTGGATTACTTCTTTTATTATCGTTTAAGTTTTTTAAACCAACAACTGTGATACTTTATCTGTCTATAGTATTTAAGGTAATGGATGGGTTTTTGAGTTGGAAGGGACCTTGGAGAGCAACTGGTTCAAATTAGCCATTTTACAAATGAAGAAAGTGTTGCTCAGAATAGTTAAGGGACTTAAACAAAGGCCAATAAACAATAAGTTTTAGAGCCAGGAACCAAGTCTTTTCTTACTAATCTGTAACAGTGTCAGTAAAATATGTTCAAATATATATATATATATATATATATATATATATATATATATATATATATCCCTGGGAAAGTCACAATTTCTGCTTCTTTTTCCTAACTGTAAAATGGACAATAAGAGTACTTAGGACTCTTGAGAGACTCAAATGATATAATAGTTGTAAAGCACTTAGCCCAATGCAGGGCACATAGTAGGCATTTAATAAATACATGCTTCCTTCCTTTTCATTTTTTCAATTTTTTTCCAACATATTATTTCACTTGATCCAACAATAGTCATATAGGTAAGACATATTTTTTTTCCTAATTTCAGAGATCAGGAAATTAAAGAATAAAGAGATATGAAGGTCTTATCTAAGATAACATTACTTATTAGTGAAGAATTATAGAGAGTGTCAGTGAAATAGTGATTTTCTCAGGTTCATGAGATGTTAGAGATGAAAACAATTTTAGAATTTATCTAGTTCATTCCCATATTTTACAGATAAGGATGTTGAGGTTCACAGAGATAAGATTATTTGCCTAAGGTCACAAAGTGACTTAGTTGAAATCAGGAAATAAAATCGAGTTCTACTTCTACGCCAACAATAATCCTGTTATTGCATGCTTTTATTATAATTCATACTCTGTAACAAATAACAGATATGATATAGGAGGAAGAAAGGCAGCAAGAGTTATTCAGTAATTTATAGGAAAAGAAATAGGGGAGGAGTGGCAGAAATAATGTCCTAGGCTATAAATGTCTACACAGCATGATGCAGAGGAGGGTAATGAACAAAATGGATGTGTAATCTTAACATAAGGAGATAAATAATTACTTCATCAATATTGCAAAAACTTTTTCCAAAGTAGAATATGAAAGTCAAAAGGTTTCTTCTATTTAAAATAGATAGAACAACAAAATAGCATTGAATCTCAAGAAAATATATATTTCTGCCGAAATCCTTGAACTTGAGGGGAGCTCACAGGATGAAAAAATAAGAGTAATATATGACACACTGAAAGGAATGACACTGAAAGTTCTTAACACAGACCATAAGATTGTAAGGGAAAGAAAATCATGACAGGACGTTTAAACTATCTGAAGATTGGTGGAAGACTTTTTTTTCTAAAGAGTAGAGTTGTGGAAATTCTTGATTTTTCTTGCTGATGATATTTTATCTTTCAGAAGACAGAGAAAAAAATAAGAAATAGTGTTGTACTAGATCAGATTCTAAAACAACAAAGATCTAGTTAATTATAGGTGATCTCTACATCTCTTCCAGTTCTGTTATGTGTAAATAATGTGAAACTTGGAAGAAAGTAACCAAATCTTGTTATTATTGGTAATAGGCAAAAAAGGAATAATGGACTTATTTTTACTAGATAGAAAAAAGTTCAGAGTAAATTTAGTCTTTTGTTACTAAAAGGGAACTAGATCCTAGAGGTAGGTAGAGGAATTTCTTGAGCACAGCATTCTGATAATGCAACAATCTTAAGAATAGAACAATAGATCAACGATGGCTAAAGAGAAATTGAAATCAAAGTTCAGACTGAAAAGAATACATAATGATCAGAGATAATGAAGACCTTCTTGAATGATTTGATTGCTAAGAAATATTACAATAATATTTTTACCAAATTCCTGCTAACAGAGTTGTGCTGCTGATTTCTGTACTCTCTCTTCTCATTGCCTTCAAATGTTTGGTGAATTCCCTAACTTACATTTTTTTTTTTTTTTTTTGGTTAACAGAATCCCAAATCTGTTAACAAAAAGACATGTAAGTTAGTAAATTTATATATGTATGTTCATATATACCTACATACATATATGCTTGCAAATAATAGAGGCCATGGTGTATATAGAATTTTGAATTGAGAATCAGAAATACTTTAGGTCAAACTGCACCTTTAGAACTTACTGATTTGGGTAAGTCATTTAATCTCTCTGCACTGACAATTCCCTAGGAATTATCTTGCTGCTGTTGAGTCATTTAATTTGTGTTCAAGTCTTTTTGACCCCATTTGGGGTTTTCTCAGAAAAGATATTGGAGTGATTTGCCATTTTTTCCAGTTCATTTTACAAAAGAAGAAACTGAGGTAAATATGGTTTAGGGACTAATTCAGGGTGGGACAACTATTAAATAAATATTTGAGGCTGGATTGAAATTAGAAAGAGGAGTTCTCTAGACTCCAGGCATGGCCTACCTACCACTTATTTATTAAGGTAAAATTAAGTTGCTCTTCTGAGTCAATCCTAGCTTAGTCCTGGCAGCTAATTTAGTGATTCATGCTTAGGATCTGAACAAAATAAAACAGTTGTAGATCAATAGAAATCAATTTATTCACAATAAGATTAAAAGGACACACTTTATTAAAAATATTTACCATTTCCCTCTGAAAACCACGTTTATTAAAGCAATAATACTGGGTCAGAAAGATGTGCTGAAGTGTTATGGGAATTCTTCCAAGGCTCAAGGACAACAACTTCCTATAGGCTGGACTAGTCTTCCACAACAACGATATCCCAAGGATAGCCTCCTTGACACTTTACAAAGATACCATTACATTCTACAGAGATTTCCCACATTGAACATTCTGAATATTGATAAAATAATAGGTCTTTTGAATAATCATATATTATTTGTAAAACACCACATTTAATTTCCCCTTCACTTAACCATCTATTCATGCTGAAGGATATATGGCTGGATGATAATTAATGTAAAAAAAATCTTAGATTTTCAGTGGAATTGTTTCAACATATAAGAAAATTTTCAAAGAACTGGAAAAATGGATATAATTAGGAAACAGTTCAATAAGAAAAGATGAGCTGGTAAAATGATGCAGACCAGGAATAAGTGGTCAATCAGTATACTCAAGTGTTATTTTTTGTTGTTGTCAAAATAAAGAGGATATAAAGAAAAGCAAAAGCCTAGACTCTACCCTTAATAAGTTTACATTCTTATGTAGAAGGCAGCATGAAAATAGCTAAGTAGTTATTAACATTTGTTAAGATAGACACATACACACATATATACATCTGTGAATTAATATATACTTATACCCATATACCTATGCACACACATGTATATATGTATGTGTGTTCTTTTCCCAAAATTTCTTCCATGAATATATATGTGTATAAGTATAAATACATATGTACACACAAATGCACAAACACACACACACACACACACACACACACACACATATATATATATATATATATATATATATATATACACATATAAATTTATGCATAATACATTTACATCTATCTGTGCAAAATCTCCTGTTGAGGGTAAAATTTGAAACGAGTCTTGAATGAAGTGAAGAAGAAAATATGAGGAGATTGTGGGTTAAATTTGGGGCTGTTGTAGCCCCTAAAAATTATGTATCTGGGTTTATTAGGAAGGAGCAGAAAAGAAGGAACCAGTAGTAAAAGGATTGCCCAAATAATGGTACTCTGGATGTTGTTATGTGTTAGCAAGAATATATGATTGCTGAATTAACAAAAAATAAATGAAATTATTCAGCTAGTGATCCTGGTGCAGAAGCGAAAGACCAATTGATGGACTTTATAAAGTCCCAGTACATAGAAGCATCTTCATTTCCTGAAGTGAGGCTTTAAGGAATGCTTGATCCTGAAACTAACTAGATCTTATTACTCTGATGAATTTCAGTTATTTGAAATGCAACTCAGGAAGATGCTGGGATGATAGTATGAAGAATTTGGCTTGTATTGGATTTTCCCATCCATCTCTGTGCAAGTACTGGTCCATTGTCCATTTCAGATCCAAAGTGTATGCCCATTTTATTCCCATTTTATATTCTGATAAAAAATAATGAATTGATTAAGTGCTAACAAAAAAGGCAATAAACCATTTCCAGGCTTTTTTACTAGAAGAGAGAAGAAGAAAACTTTACAGATTTGGCTGGTTTCTTACGAACAATAGGAGAAAAGGGGATAGAAACTAGAAATGTGATTTCCTCAATAGGAGAAGAAAAAGATCTTCCAGATCTTAAATAGAACTGAGTTGTGTGGATCTCTTAGATAGTTTGCTATAAATGGACAAAGAAGAATCCTTTTCTATGTGGAAGGTATGCTTATTAAAACAAAATGTTGATGAGAAATTAAGAAGTCCTTTAGTATCTTGGTTAGGAAATACCAGTAGGAGAAGAAGAAGAAGAAGAAATAGATGAGTCATTTTCTAAGTGCATACTCTATGTCAGATATTGTGCTAAATACTATGAAAAGAGATACAAGCAAAAAGGTAAGTTGTTGCCTTCAAGAAGCTTTTATCTTCTAATGGGGGAAGGCAACATATAAGGGAGTATTGGGAGAAGTGAGGGTGAGATATACACAGTGAATTAGTGAGAAAATGGCAGAGAAGCATAGTAGTCATCCACTAGTTGAGATAAGGCAAAGATTCATATATTTGAGCTAAGGAAAGAATTTTTTTTTTTTTTTTTTTTGCTGAGGCAATCGGGGTTAAGTGACTTGCCCAGGGTCACACAGCTAGGACGTGTTAGATATCTGAGACCAGATTTGAACTCAGGTCCTCCTGACTTTAGGACTGATGTTCTATACACTGCACCACCTAGCTGCCTTGAGCTAAGGAAAGAATTTAAAATTCTAGTGAAGAGGGGTAAGGATGAAAGAACAGAGAAAAAAGGAGTGGTAAAGGGTAGATTAGGGAAAAATATATATCTGGACTCTAAGTTCCCCTATAATAGCTGAATGACTCAAAAGGAAACTAGAGGTGAAATAGAGGCCTTTGACCCCAGAAATCTTTTTCTACTACATCAACTCTCTTGAGTCCTGATATTATGAAACATAAGTATTGTCATAGGTGAGACCAAACTCCCCAAATTCAAAAGAATTAAAAACCTCATTATAATTTTTGTAGAGAAAACAGCATACAGAAATGGGGATTTTATGGACTCTGTATATCATCTGACCATACTCAATATGACCCTCTTCTGGATTAGATATGGAGTCTCCATTTGAATGAGAGGTTTTGGGGGAGTCACCATGAAGGGGACAAAGACCACTGACCTAATACAGGTGAGAGAATAACTAGTAGCCTATTCCTCAATTGTAATTACTAATAAGCTTGCATGCATAAAGGAAGTATATTTGTGGGGTTTGGGGGGTCAGTATCAGTTCAGACTATTGTTTCATCAGCTTAATCCATTAAAGTGGGCAAAGTTCTTCAGGAGCTCTTTCATTTGCCCACAACATTCTATTCTCTTAACATCTAGCAAAGCTATATTCTAGAGATGGGAGTGTGGTAAAGAAAGGGTTGCTTTGATTCATCAATTATAGAAGAATTGAATTGTAATAGAATGGACAAGCCCATAAATATGCTAAGCCTGAACCTACTGATGTCAGAATCCTTCATGAAAAGGTTACAGACATCCCTAAGGGTGATATTCCCACTAAGTCACCCCCCTCCCCCAAACTCTGGCCACCATGATATATATACTTGGGTTGTGGACAGTTCTACCCATTTTGTATTTAACATTTCTTTTTCTTCAGGTGAGATTTTTCTTTTGTGAGTTCTTGAAGACTGTATACTCTTCTCAATGGGCTGTTGTTATAGGCCTCCTTGAGTGGTCAGGGTCTTAAGAGTATCAAAGGCTAGACCATGAAGAGAGTACTGTCTTAGGTACTCAGAAGAGAAATTTTATTGATGCATATTTTATTGTGCAATATCAGTGCTTACATACAACCAAATATAGGATAGGAGAAATAATGCTTGCATCAAGGATGTCTTCATTAGCATTTTACCATCAGGATCTTACTATGGAGATAAGAAAAATGACTTACAAATGCTTCCTTCTTGGCTTTCTCTTTGACATTTTTCTTTGATTAAAAAAAAAAACAAAAAACATTTTATTTACAGAACTGTGCATAATATTTCATTCAATTTCATGTTTGCTGCAAAGGAGATAGAAACTAGAAATGTGATTTCCTTAATTATTCCTTGGATAAGGCTGGATGAGGAAACTTCTGCTAACAATACAGGTCAGTATTTTCTTTTCCACTTATAGCCTTAGAGTTGTCTGGGAGCATTGAGAAATTAATTAATTTGATCAGGGTCACACAACCATAATATGGGGGGTTTGAACCCTGGTCTTCCTAATTTCAGGATTGGCTCTCTTTTGATTGTGCCATTTTGCCTCTTCTTCTTGGATACTTTGGGAAAATCATCTTCTTAAAAGCCAAGCTTAATAGGGAGGCAAGGGTAGACCCTATCTAGTTGTCAAAGATACCACAGAGGGAATGGGTGATGTATCTTTCCCATTTTTTTTTCTTTTATGTAATCTCTTAGTATAAGTGGAGTAATGGATAGAGACTCCAACATAAATTAGGAAATCACTGACAATTTGAAGTAGATTTTCTGTTTTCACTCACTCAGGAGCAATCCCTGAAAGGAACATATTATTGTCAGGGTACATGAAACATAGAGAGGGTAGAAGGACAAAGGGAAGAGAAATGTCTCAGACCAAAGCACAAACAGGCATTAAAATGCACTTATATGAACAAGTATCAAGAAAAGAGAGTGGATCTTTGGATTTAGTGGATTGTAATTCCTTCATGGGATATTGTTATTGACTGCATCATACCTAGCAAATACCTAGAAAGATAAATCATGTATATCCTAGATTTTTTAAAAATGGTCAGCTAAAGACACTCAATCTCTCCAAAGAGTGATATTTTTAAAGATCTTTTTGCCTCTGGTGTAAGACCAAGGGAATATAATAACTATTCTAAATAATTGATTTACTCTACTTTTTTCCTCAGAAAGCAAAAAAAAAAAAAAGGACAGCATTAAAAGATAGTGTTCCCTGTTACTGAAATTTTTCAAAAAGAAATTTGGTGATCACTTAAAAATATTGTAAAAAGAGTGCCCATCCTCACATATGAGGTGGGAGGGTTATCTTCTCAAATCCAAGTTCCTATGATTCTATAAATTAGCATATGCCCTTTATTTCTAGCTTCTCCAAGAGGATGCAATACTTTTAGGTGCATTTTTTATCAATTTTTGAAGCACTTGATTATATAATCCCCTCATATGATTTCACCTTAAAAGTAGTTAATAGTTTTGCAATAGAATTTGGGGGCATGTGCATCTTTTCAGATGACACATCAAAATAACTATGGAAGGACTTTTCAATGAGTGTTTTTCTTTTAAAGGTTTTGAGAGACAATCCATAGTTGTATAATTCAGGCATGCTTTGGCAATCTACCAGTCAATATTTTAAAGGATATTAGCAATGGAACAAAATTTGAACAAAAGAGGTCCTTTTCTTCCACTCTCCTCACCCCCATTTTCATGTTTCAGCAGTCTCTGTGGAAAGCTTGTTATATAATTGAACCTAGATTCCTACTGACCAGGTCAAACTCTGTGAAAATGTACAAGCCTCTCCAGTCTTTCCACTACATTTTGCCAAATGAGTAAACACTTAACCTTTATCACCACATACCACAAATAAAAAATGAAGCTGACAGTACAGCTCCAGGAAGAAGAAAAAGACAGACTAATTTGTTGCTTCTTTCATTATTTTCTAGAAACAAAATATTTTAAGAAGTTTGAGATTGGAGCAGCTAGATGGTACGGTGGATAGAATACCTGCCCTGAAATCAGGAGGACCTGAGGTCAAGTCCTAACCCTCAACAAGTCACTTAACCCCAATTGCTTTGCAAAAAAACAAAAACAAAAACAAAAAACAAAACCAAAACCAAAACAAAAAACAAACAAACAAACAAACAAACAAAAAAACCACACACACAAAAACCAACAAGAAGTTTGAGATTATATGTTGACATTTTCTGTGGGCAATAATAATAATATAAAGTGTATACTTCATACTTCCCAAGGTACATACAAATTAAATAACTTGTCCAAGTTTATACTTCCAGTAACTAACAGATGTGGAATTTGAATCCAGGTCTTTTTGACTCCAAGACCATCATGGATCAGTACTTTCTTCGATGTAAACAACAAACTCCTAATACAAATAAAAATTATATTAAATGACACTTGAATTGCACAGAAGTTAAGCATCTTATCCAGTAAGTGACAGAGGTAGAATCTGAACCCTGCTCTTCTTGATTCCAAGTCAATTGATTCCATGATGCCTTGAAATTTGGCTTAAGAGCTTTTCAATGCAGCAGACATTTGTCCAGTATTCACTTAATGCATTATGGTCTCTAGGTGCTCGAAGGATATTATAAATTTAGACAGTATGCATGGTTATAGAAATTTCTTCCCAGTGAAGTGCTTATTTTATAAGTTTTTTCAATTGATCCTCATAGAAATCCTTGGAAATAAGCACAAATTTTGTAAACATATTTTTAAGTTCAGGAAATGGTGAGTCAGTAGTTCCTCCTCACTTTGATAAGATGAGGGATAGAGGCTCAGAAAAGTTTCCTGATTTGTTCCAGATTTCCCACCCAGGACTATAGAAATTAGAATTGGAAGGCACCTTGGAGATCATCTCGTTTTACTAAACAGATGAAGGAGTAAATGTTAATCAGAAGAGCACAGTCTTGCTTGGAGACAGTCTACCAGTGGCATATCAGGAAAGTGAATCATCTTAGGAAGATTCTGAACATCACCTGACAAATAAAATACCAGACACTGGGATCCCTTTTTGAACTAAATTGCTAAGTATTACAACTCTATTGCAGAGAGCACAGCTCTATTGGGCTGGCCACATTGTTTGAATGCCAAATGTATCCTTGCCAAAATTTTTATTTTATGAAGAACTCACACAAGGCAAGTACTCACAAGATAGTCAGAAAAAAGCAATACAAGGACACTCTCAAGAGTATCTCTTGACATTTTTAAAAACTTTAGAATCGATTGTGTGACATGGGAGACACTAGCACAGGATCACCCAGCATGGCGTACCCTCATCAGGGAAGGTGCTGGGCTCTATGAGCAAAGCAGAATTGAATTAACTCAGAAGAAATGCAAGATGCACAGATAGGGATCCTTCCCAAATGTTCATAGGGAATATTTGTGTCCAATCTGTGGCAGAGCATTCAGAACTCCTATTGGTCTGATCAACCATAATCAATTATAATGATGTCATTTTGGTCCTCTTCCAAAATTAAGGACAACAACCAGACCATAATTGTAG
Source organism: Antechinus flavipes (assembly GCF_016432865.1). Lineage (NCBI taxonomy): Eukaryota > Metazoa > Chordata > Mammalia > Dasyuromorphia > Dasyuridae > Antechinus > Antechinus flavipes. Next base: position 217,306,329 of record NC_067400.1, read on the forward strand.
TAAGTAACAAAGTCAAGATTTTGGACCAAATCATCTCATTCTAAATCCAAGAATCCAGTACTTTCTGGTTATGCTAAACTGCGCAAAAAACAAGACTTTATGATGGCAAAGATTTAAGTAAATGTCTTTTTTTAAAATTAGAAGTTAATAAGAGTAACCCTAAAAACAAATGTTCTGGTGGAATAGAAATATAAGGGGCACTGAGGGAAAGCTCTGTACACTAAAGTGACCTCTATTTTTTCTTACTAAATTTATTAAATAATCTAAAAGGAAAAAAAAAACTTAAAGCAAATGGGAGATGATACTTATTCTTAGGGGGAAGGAATCTGCCAGATTTAGCCTCAAGCAAATTTGTATGAAGGATTATAAACTCAAGGAAATTATGCAAAGGAATTCTAAGAAAAGTGATTGCTTATAGTTGCATCAAGGATTTTCTCATCAGAATTCAAAACTAGCCTCTTAGCATGAAGAAAAAATAAGAAAATAGCTTACAGAAACATGAAGGGAAGACTTAATAAAATGAGAACTGTGAGAAGTAAAATGCTTTTAAAAAACCAAACTATTCTATGACATATTCTTCCTTAGATATCTTTTTTAAAGCAAGAATCTGATATAGGGTCAGTTTTGCTGGTAGATAGAAATAGTCTATATAGTCATAAATAACAGGCGTGAACCCACTTCAGCTGGTACAGAGAAAATAACAGACATATAGATGTATAAGTTCATAAAGAACAAGAAGATGTTTGTTCATCTGTTCAATCTGTTGTTCAATTGTTTTCAGTCAACTGACTCTTCATCACTCCATTTAGGGTATTCTTTTCCTTCTCCAACTCATTTCCAGATGAGGAAACTGAGACAAAAAAGATTATGTGACCTATCCAGAGTCTCACAGCTATTTTATTATTATAGTTTGAACTCAAGAAGCTGAATCTGCTCGACTACTGGTCCAATACTCTACCCATTACACCACCTAGCTGTCTCATTTTGCAATCTATACTAAATATAGACAGTGCCTTTTCAAATGGCCAAATCAACTGATTACCAATAATCCTTATGCTATTATAATGATCAATTAATGACTGGTTGACTGACTCATCTCACAGCCATAAAGATGGGATTTTAACAAATCATATAGGGTCATGAGAGAATCAGAAGAATTGTTTGGTTATAGGCCATTGTTTCAATCACCCAAAATAATCATAAAATGAAAATTGCAAGATTAATTGTAATATAAAAGATCTATGATTAAATATGGTAATGACTACTACAGTCCTTAAAAGAGGAGAAGAGATGAAACAGATATTATGAAACAAGGTATGAATTAGGTATTGTAGAAGAGAAAAAGAAGTATACAATCAATAGAATTAGTGAGCATCTATTATGTGTCTAATTTTGCTAAGCATTTTAGGGTATAAAAAGAACTATAAAATTTGGAACAAAAGGTCTCTTTTCTTTCACTCTCCTCACTCCAGTTTATCACTAGGAAATTCCTCATGTGGTAGTTTTTTCTAGTGATGAACATTAGCAAGTTGTCATAATTTTAGAGATTTGCCTATGGCACTGTAATTAGGTGGTTTTTCAAGATCACAAAACTAATATATATATATATATATATATATATATATATATATTATATATATATATATATATTAGAGACTACTACTGCCTAAATATTCCTGCCTCAGAGAGTGATCTTGTATCTATTATACAGGTAAAATAATTATAATAGGCCTATATGCAAAGGAGATCCAAGAAATGAAAAGGTCCTATATATATAAAATATTTAAATCAGCTCTTTGTGTTGTCAAAAAACCTGCAACAAAAGTGAAAAAAATACTGACCAATTGGGAAATAACTGAACAAATTATAGTGTGTGAATGGGATACAATAATCTAGTTCTATAAGAAGTGAGGAAATAGAGGATTTCAGAGACATAGAAAGACTTGGGTGAACTGATGCAGAATTAAGTGAGCAAAAGCATAATTATATATATATATATGTATATGTATATATACATATCAGATTTAATATCAGAATTATAATAATGAACAATTTTAGAAAACTGTAAGTTGATTTTTTAAAAAAAATGAATGAGCATAACTAGGAGACTAATTTATTCAATAGTATAAGAATAAATAACTTGGAAAACTAAGAACTATGATCAATGCAGTGACCATTTCAGAGAACTGATGATGAAGCATGCTATCAGCATTCTGACAGAGTGGTGATATATTCAGGATGCAGAATGATACACACACACACACACACACACACACACACACACACACATATATATATATTAAACACAGTCAATGAGGGATTTTATTTTGCTTGACAATGCATATTTATTATAAGGATTATGATTTTGCTTCCTCCAATGGGATAGAGGTGGGAAGGAAATAGAGAAATTTATACATATATACATGCATATGTATATATTTATGTAATTAAACAATAAAACTAAAAACTAAAAAATCAAATGACTAAGGTTTAATACATTTTTTTATTTGTTTTACAAACCCCTTGATGTCAATTAGAAGATTGTAGAACAAATTTGTGGAGAGTGTTTCAGAGACTGGCAGAGATTGTACTATATCTAGAGTCAAGTAATAACTTCTTTTGTACAATATTTTATACAGATTGGCCTTCTTTCTAGTAAGAAGTTTGCAAGAGCTTGTAAAGAATGTTTCAGTGTTCTCTCTCTTATCAGGAAGAATGATTAAATTCTGTCTCATATTTCAATCTTCCCAAGAAAGAAGTATTTAAAGTGGAAAATAAAGGGGAAATAGAATCTGATGTGGTAGAGAAAAAATCCAAACTAGGAGTTCTGAAGGATGAGAGAATGCAATAGAAAACTAAAATAAGAACGATTACTGGAACCATTGGAGCTGTTCAGAAGACTTTTTTGGGAAGATAACAGACAAGGTCAGTTACTGTTCATATTCAGGTTTTGTTTGAAGAGTCTTGAGCCGCTTGTTCTAAAGCTAACGATACATGGTGAAACTAGGATTTCTGAGTAGGAAGTAGTTTCTTCTGTTTCCTGATAATAATGATCCAAAATTTCAAGCAAAAGAGAACACATTTACCACACTCATGTTTTAATGGTAAGAATACTGTATATGAAGTCAGAGTTAAGTCAATTCAACAAGCATTTATTCAATGCCCTATTATGTGCCACATACTGAAGTCACAAAGAAAGGCAACAAATCAGCTTTGCTCTGAACCAGAACAGATCCTAATGGGTGAGTTAACATACAAACACATTGTACAAATGAGACCTATCTATATCTTTATTTATCACGTGTGTGTGTGTGTGTGTGTGTGTGTGTGTGTTTGTATCTATCTATCTATCTACCTACCTACCTATCTACCTATCTACCTACCTACCTGGATCATCAGTGTGATCTTGAGCAAGTCTTATTACTAAAGGCCTCATTTACTTAATCTGTAAAATGTGGGGTTCAGGGTGGCCTATGTGTGAATTAGACAATTGCTAATGAGTCTTTTAGTTTTAAGTCCTATTATCCTGTCATTCTACTACCTACAGAAAGAACAGATAAATCGTAGTAGTAATTAGAGGCTCCCAGCTGAGAGATACCAAAGCAGCCATATGTCAACTTGATAGTGGAGACCAAAGGTTAAGGAATACATTAATCAGTTTAAGAAATTTAAGTGAATTTTTGAATTAAGATATTTAGTAAAAACAATTTCAATGCTTCAAGGATACATGATTTCACCAGTGTGGATACTCCTATAGAAGTTGCGAATTGCACAATCTCCACATTTTAATAAGACAGTCTTTGTTATGGGCCAGAACTTTGAACTTGAAACAAAGGATTCTTACAAAGTCAGTGGAATTGATAGAGACAATAGTTATCTAATTTAGCATGGTTCAGTATGATTGATTTAATCCTACAAGGAGAAGTTATGGGCCAGAACTTGAAACAAGTTACTAGGTGGAATTGAGAAGACAATGATTAAATCTAGTTTAGCACTAATTTAAGCCTACAACAAATAATGGTTTCCTAGTGATATAATGATTAGTTTATACTCAGTGTGGGGCATATAAGCTAGGAGCCTCAGCCAGAATTCAGTCGGGGAGATTCAGAAGCCAGAGAAGACAGTCAGGGAGAACTAGGGAAGACCAGAGATGTGGTGGCAGTCCTCCTGCCTCCCCCACAGAAACCAAGACACATTCAGGAGGGTCTCAAGAAGCTGGCAGAAGCAGAGAACACAAAGGAGTGGTGGCAAGAGCTCAAGCTCTCGGAACCAAGGAGAGAGATAGGCCTCTAAGAAGTGGGCCCCAGGAAAGGAAACAAGATTCGGAAAGTGACAATAAAGAATTTGAACTTTAATCCCTGGCTGCACTTGTGGTGATTACTGAACTGAAACAAAGACTGCTTCCAGAGACTCCAAGGAAACCCCAGTAAGAGTAGATTACATTTTAGAGAAGAATATTACAAGTTTTCATGAACTAGTATTGTCAGAACAATTATCAATTTAAGGCTGTCCTTCTAGTTATAAGCTTCTTCACACTTACTTGGACAACAACATTTTGTCATTTGGCCAATGGTATAATGGAAAGAAATATTAAAATTAATCAGAAAGTATGAGATTGAAGAATTATCCTAAGAGATAGCCCAATTAAGGTGCAGGAAATGTCACTTTTTGATAATAAAAAAATATTAAGAATAGAAATAAGGCTTGAAGAGAAATGTTCAAGTGGTAAGGTAGGGGGAAAAATGTGCTGAAAAATCTATCCCTGAGTAGTAAGGGAATTTAATAATGAATTCTTTTATTTCTAGAAAAGGTAATAGTAAACTAGGGAACATTTTAATTGAAAAATCAATAAATCTACAAGAAATTCTGGGAACTTTTATCCTATTAGTTAAGCTTCCATTGCTTTGCTGGGAAAGAACACTATTGACACCAACAATTTTCCAATATGAAAAGGAAAAAAGAAATGATATTGCATTATCCTTGTTGAGGAAAAACAAATCAAGCTGGAAACAATGAATTTATTTTGGACAAAATATTCAAGTTAGTGAAAGAAGAAATGATAACTGTTGGACAATGTTGTACTATATTTTGTATCTCAGGCAATGATGTTATGATTGTTTATTGATAATAATTACCTGAGTGAGAAGGAGTTTGAATCACTGGATTCTATCTATATATTTTCCCCTGACTCTGTGAATACAATGTTTGAGGTTATTGGATGAGATTTCTGAGCTCTGGCACTAATTCTCTTTGACTTTGGAATTCCATTCAATTCCTGTATCTTTAATTCTGAAAAAGAATTGCTACCTAAATAAAATATTTAGAATTTCATTTTCATTGCTTAAGGGAAAAAACAAACAAACAGCAACATATCACCGTAGGTTACTTATTCATTTTCATATTGTCTTTTGGTTTTTGAGAATTAATGGAATAAAAGAATTTTAAGCTATTTGGTATATTAAGACAATAATAATAAAGTATGCATTCAGGAATATATTGTGAAAGTCTTCTTAATCAGGTTTATATTACTACAGATCATAGACAATCAAGGAAAATGTATAGATAATATATACAACATGAGTTTATTTATTTTAATTTATTAGACGAGCAATATGAGTAGGTAACTCTCCCACTCTCAGAAAGGTATTGCTAATATTATTGAAGTTCTTGTGAAACAGATGAAATCAAATAAAAAAAAAAACAGATTTTTGAAACCCATAATGGTATCTAAGGCCAAGAGAATACATTTGGTACCAGTGAAGAGACCTGTAGGATTAATGAATAAGGTAAAAATAAAGATCAAGCCATTGATATTTATATTATAGTTTCTATATTAATATGATTCAAATAGTTATAGTCATGAGATGAATTACATGTGATAAAAGTCTAAAAATGGAAAAAAATGCTGCTTGAGTATAAAGAATTGGGCTGCTGCATCTTCTCTCTCCCCACTTTTGGCTCCCTCTCAGCTCTAGCCCCATGCATGTGTTGGTATAATTCAGTCCTGGGGAAGTTAAACTCTAATGAGAAGGGTTAGCTACCTTTCCCCAGATTCTTTGACTCTATCTCCACTGTGATATAAATGAGAAAATTACTTATCACTTATATTTAATTCATATTTAAGCTCTTCTCAAAGTAGAAAGTAGAAGGGTACCAAAAGTATACTTTAGGATTGAATAGGAAGGCTATTAACATAAAAGAAACACTTAACAAACACAGGACCCACAAGAATACATGGATAGAAAACTTAAACAAGAATTAATAAGTAGTGTTATACTCTACAGGGAGATGGATGTTTAAAAATAACAAGAGGTGATGTAATTTTTAGAATTGCTGAATAGGCATTTCAGCGCGCATTATCTAAACAATTCCATCCACGTTCATGTCTTCTGGAAAGCTTGGCTTTCCAAAAAGAAGGTTGAACACTTCCCTCTGAAAATGATTAACTTCTTTAGTACAGAAATTCTCCCTATCATCATTCTGACCAATAAATCCACTCTTGAATCGTAATGTCCATTTTAGGATTATTGTACAATTACCCATGATAAGGCAAAAAAGCATGAAGTAGAAACAGTAATTATAAACTTAGGCTCAAATATGTTTAATAACTGAGTCTTTGCTTTAGTTGCCTTATAGACGCACCTATTATGCTCATGGGGTTGGAGGAAGGTCAAACTTCTCTATCTCTTATGCAGAATTCCACAGAAGATCTGGGTTAATATCTGGCTCTGCCATTTATTAGCATTATTAAAAAAAAAAAAGGAATTTAAAGTCTTTGAATGTCAGTTTTCTTATTTATAAAATGAGTCCACCTCATAGAATTGTTTTAAAGTTCAAATTAAATGAATGTGCCTTAAAAAATTGTAATATATTATATTAATACAAAATGTCATGGTGTCTGACACATAGTAGTACATGGTTAATAGTAAATGCTCGTTGTTGATGATAATAATACTTAAATAATACTTTCAAAGATGTATGATTTCAGTAGTTTGAATGTTCTCACTCTTATATATTCCTCCTTAGTTGTTACTTAAGAGTTTCTTTGGCTATAATAACCTGTTACATGACAATACTTCTTGTAGGATAAGCTAAGCAACAGAATTTAGCTAGTTCTGGAACAATATATAGGTGGATTATTGCCAGGTATGTACCCGGAGCCTTTCTAGTTTAGTAGGATCTTCCAGAGTTAATATTATATGATGACATACTTGAAGAGCTCAGGGTTACTTTTGCTTTTGCATCAAGGACTGGAGAAAGTTTTAAGCAGAGATTATTTATGAATTCAATAGTAAAATATTCATTTACATATAGCACATTCACCCCTGCTCTATTCTTTCCATGGTTAATAATCTCCATGTCCTTTGTCCTGCATTCCTTGGTCCAAAATCAGAAAAGAGAATTGTAGCAATATAGGATTCAATGACATTATCGTTTAATACCACATCACAGCTCTCTCTTCCATACAATGAAATATAATAACAAAGCAATTACACAATATTTAGAAATTTACTTTTCTTAATACTTTTTTTCACTACTTTTTTGTTTTACTACTTTGTGGTTTATTTTTACTTGGAGATTTTTTTTTCCTTTTTGTCCTTCAAGGCTTTCTAATTATCATGGCATTCACTAGAGACCTATTTGTTTTCTCTTGATGCTTTCCAGAGAGTTTCAGAATTCTTATATAAGAGTCAGCATTATTTATTGATCTTCCTCATTTCTCTCTCCCCTTAACTGCAAAGAGCCACTCTGTTGCCTTATAAGGTAAAACGAGCCCACAGATCACTAAGTAGTCTCAAAGTAGAGGATAATAGATCTATCCTGAGACAATTTCAGAAGCTTGATCTCTGTGTTTTTTTTTTTTTTTTCAGGTGGAAATGAGGGAAAGTAAAGATCCTTCAGAATAACAGCTTCAGTCAGAGCTCACTTACAAAACAGTCTCTGGGTAGTTGTAAGTCCCTGGGTATCCCACAACTATGTTTTATGTTTCTTCATGAATATCTACACTGAATCTTCTTGCACAACCAGTTAAAACAGCAATGGATGCCTAACATGATATATCGGCATCCTTGAAATGACATCCTGTCATAGTGGGAGGATGTTCCGAGTGACAGGTGGCACTCTATTTATTATTATGCCTTTGCACATGTTGGTACTGTCTCACCCAAAACAGTGGGGCTTTGATTCTTCACTCTTTTGCTTGAACTCACTCCTCAGAGTTTGGCTTTGATTTTGTGGCATGCTAGGAATTGCTGAAATTCCAAACATTCACAGAAAGGGTAAATAGTAAATTATTGATTTTTTTTTTTTTAAGCTGGGGTAAAGCCTGGGAAATGAACTTGGAAGAGAGCTTAAACTCATCTAAGAAAAGTCCCTCTCCTCACACCATAAATGAACCTTGTTGTTTGAGACACAATTTTCTACCATTCCATATATTTCCTTTCCCATAGCCATTCCTAAAAATAGAAGATAATGAACAGAGGTCACAATGTGCGCTCTCTTAGGCTGGTCATATATTTTAATGCTACTTGTCTCATTGTGCCACATTCTGGTTCCGATGGGTTTCCTGCTTTAGTATTCAGAGAGCTAATTCATTTTGTTGCTGGCAGCGCTGCATTAATGATCAAGCTCCGACAATGAACACTGTCTGCATAACAAATGTGTCTTTCTGGAGCTGCAGTAAATACAAAGTGATTAACATGGAATAACTGCTCCAGCCAACTCTCCCTCTCTTGCTTTTCAGTGAATACCAGTGTTTTTATTTAACCCTGCATTTGTTTTATCTGAAATGACTTTTTTTTTGTATTCTCCCCCTGTCCTTTTCCTGAATTCAAAAATAAGCCCCATATACCTTGGGGCACTCTGTTACTGAGTATATTTCTCTTGGACTGCTTCCTTTAGCACACTGGATGCAAATGATTATTAAATACTCTCTTCCTTGTTTCTGACATTTACTAAGGCAGAAGCATCAAATGGAGCTAAATCACTCCCCACTTCTTCTAACCAGCCTAATCCAATCATCCTTTCCCAATGAAGATAATAGGTCTGAGTGGGTTAATATTGTAATTTTGAACTATCTTTTTATTCATGAAGGGAAATGAAGGAACTGAAGTTAGATGGGCATAAGGGCAGGGGAAAAATGCATACAAAGAATATTAGAAACCTAGAGGAAGGTAAAAAATTACTCGCGCCCCCCCCCCTTCTCCCTCCATCTCTCTCTCCTTACCCCTTTCTTTTTTCCCTTAATCCTGATAATCTGACTGAGATCATCAGAATAAGAAAACTGAGATTATTTTATTCTTTGAGAGAGGATGGATCCAACAGTACATTTGTGTTTTCTTGTTCTAATCTCAGGAAATCCCCACATTTGATATGATGAGGGGAAAGTTGAAACAGAAATAGAAAGAGTTAAGTAGAAATACAGAAATAGAGATAATTATGGATAGAGAGGGAAAGATAGAGATAGAGAAAGACAGAGGGAAATGGGGGCATGGGGAGAGAGACTACAAATACTTGGAAGTATTAGTATGCTCTGACATAACTCAGTATACTCTGACATAAGTTTATATCGACCAGTGCTCTGTTCTTGCATTTCCCTTGTCATCTCATCTTGACTCATTATAATGTGCCAAAAGCTTCAGCTCTCTGCTCCAGAGCAGTCTTTTAGAAATGGAATTTTATTGGAAAAAATATTATTCAGGAGGGCCCAAGTACTTTTTTTTTTCTTCCACCAAAGCACTGCTATGGGCATTTATTACTCATATGTACCTTTCAAGGTCTAGAAATTTTCCTCATTGATGAGGCTTTTTACAAGTGAGTAGAGAAATGGCATGTTTTGTGCAATGACAACTATTTCCTTGAAGGTTTTTCACTTGCACTTAAAGGAAGAACATCATTTAAGAGTTAATTTTTAAAACTGTTAATGCTGATTCATTTTAAATCCCCTTTTCATCTCCCTCCTCGCTGAATTCTCAGGGTATTTAGAGGGCATTCCTTAGCCTCTCATAGTACTCTATGGGACATTTCCCCTTAACTAATCAGTCAGTCACAAGAATATATTAAGCATTTGCTATTTGCTATATACTATGTTAAGTTTTGAGGATACTAAGAAAAGGAAAAAAAAAAAACACAAACCTTGCCTTCAATGATCTCATATTTTATTGAGGAAAACTATAAAAAAATAAGGTACATACAAGATATATATATATATATATATATATATATATGTGCCCTCCCTCTAAGATTACCTTGAATATTCAAGGTAATCTTAGAGGGAGGGCACTTATAGTGAGGGGTAGGGTGTGACAGGGAAAGGACTCTTGTTTATAATACAAACCAAAGTACTTATCAGCAGGGCTTATACAACCAAAAATTGGACAAAGTATAAAATATAAGTTCATGCCCCATGGAGTGGTGTGAACATGATCAAGCCTAATTTATAATCATTTCCTTCCTTTCTAAAAAAAATTGTGGCCATAGAATCATAATTATTTGATGAATGAGGGATGGTATAAGAAACTGGGAAGGAAAAAATCCAGAGGTAGAATGGAGGTAAAACAAGTGAGAAATTTTCCTTAATAGTAATTTTGGAGCCATGGATGATATCATATCTTAGGCCAATTTAAATAAGACTAGTGAATTTGTTCATTTTTTAAAAATCGGAACTGTCCAGCTGCAGTGGCCTGGCTCTTATGGTATGTGTGTTTTCGGGAGGATTTGGGGTGGGAGGGTTATAAGGATAGCAGATGTCTTCTACACAGAGAGTGTCACAAAATTGCTGAACACATGGCTTCACCTGGTGGACAAATTTTGCATTACATTGTTTCAATGGTTAATAAATTGATTTTCTTACTGTGTGTAGGCTTAAAAGAAATTGTCAATATAGATTGCTTGGACTACTCTGGTACCCCAGTTGTAACATGAAGTATCTATAAAATGCATGTACAGCCTTAACCTTTGGCACTAAAATCACTGAAAAACTAAATTCATGACTCATTTCCATAGGAAAATGGAGTAACAATGATGGGCATTATTTGATTGAAGCATATTAAAACAATAAATTATTTGCAAGAAAAAATTAGAATTATTATTAGAATTAGAAATATACATACACACACACACACACAAAACACACACACACACACATATATATATATATATATATATATATAATTTAGTATTTTATTTTCCCCAGTTACATGTAAACACAATTTTTACATTCATTTTAGAAACTTTTGAGTTCCAGATTCTTTCTCTTACTCCCTCTCACTCCCTAGCCTATTGATAATGCAAGCAGTTTAATATAGGCTACACATATATAGTTATGCAAAACACTTCCATAATAGTCATGTTGTAGGGGGAAAAAGTACAACAACAAAAAAATCTTCTTAAGAAAAATAAAGTAAAAAAAGTATGTTTCAATCTGCATTCATACACCATCAGTTCTTTCTCTGGATGTAGTTAGAATGCATAAGTCTTCAGAGTGTCTTGGATCATTGTATTGCTGAAAATAGTTATATTTTACAATCTTGCTGTTACTTTGAAATATAGAACATTTCCCTTTGCATCAGCTCATGGAAGCCTTTCCAGGTTTCTCTGAGAGCACTATGTTCATTATTTCTTAAAGCACAAGAGTGTTCCATCACAATTTATTCTGCCATTCTCCAATTGATGGACATTTCTCCATTTCCAATTCTTTGACACCCCCCCCAAAAAAAAAGCTGCTATAAATATTTGTTTGTAGTGTAAGTCTTTTTATTTTTATTTTTTATCTCTTTTTGGGATACAGTCCTAGAAGTGATATTGCTAGCTCAAAAGGTATGGATGATTTTTATAGCCTTTTAGACATAGTACCAAATTGCATTATAGAATGATTAAATCAGTTCATAACTTCTCCAATACACACTAATATCTCACTTTTCCCATATCCCTTCCATCATTTATCTGTAATATTCTTTGGTGAGGTTTTCTAGGGCTCTCTGAGGCAGCCTTCATTTCAGTTCAGGAATCACCACAAGAGTAGCCAGGGGTTAAAGTCAAAATCCTTTATTATCTCTTTCAAAGTCTTGTCTCCTTTCCTGGGGCCCAGTTAGCTTTCTTAGAGGCCTATCTCTCTCCTTGGTTCCAAGAGCTTGAGCTCCTGCTGCTAGTCCTTTATGTTCTCTGCCTCTGCCAGCTTGTTGAGGTCCTCCTGAATGTCTCTTGGTTTCTGTGGAGGAGGCAGGAGAACCACCACCATGGTATCTGTCTTCCAGTTCTGGTTCTGGCTGAGTTTATCCCAGATTATATGCTCTCTTATCAAAAGTGTGAATCTTGTAAAACTATAGTAAGTACTGAGTACATATACTGAACTAGAGAATTGTTAAGCACCATGCTAAACAATCATTGTCTCTATCAATTCCACTGATTTAGCACTTTGTAAGAATCCTTTGTTTCAATTTCAGAGTTCTAGCCCATAACATCTACTTTCTTTTGTTTTTATAACATAGGTGGTCATGACCTCCCTGACTTCTCAAGGAGATGAGAACCCCAAAAAGGAGGTGATGACACCTTTCCTGACTGCTCCAAAAAGGGTGAAAACACCATAAAAGAAGGTGATCATGCCCTCTTTAAAGTCTCAGGAAGGGAGATAAAAACACCAAAGGAAATGGGAAATCAAATCAGATTAGCGAGTTTCTGAAGGGTCTCACTCTTAAAACAGGTATACATAAATCCATCAATATGGGAGATATTACACATAATTACATAAATTACCTAAGCACATAGTAACACAGGCTAGTAGTGATGTGATAAATAACATGAATCAACATGAGGAATTATACATGTCTATAGCTCCTAGAAATAGTCCAAAAGGAATCTATTATCTATTACTTCACATGTGTAGAGAATCCAATTATTCCTGCAAGTTTTGAAGTCCTGCAATAGTCCCATCAACAATTTTTCATCTCAGGAAATTCAATGATTCCTGCTGGTTTTAAAGTTTTGCAACAGTCTTATCCACAATTTTTCATCTCGAGAAACCCAATGATTCCTGCTGATTTTAAAGTTTGGTAACAGTCTCGTTATCAGCCATGCTCTTTGAGTGTCAGATGTTTCTTAGGTCTTCTCCTTTGTTTCAAGGTTTTTCTCTTTTTTCTTTCTCTCTCTAGGTGCTTATTGGTATCCATCTGATTTCTTCTCCATCTGTAGAGATACAAGCAAACCCTTTCTCCCAAGCAGGTAACCTATTTAGTCCCTTCTATTTACCACTTTCTAAATCTCTCTTCATCACCTGGCAATTACATTGGAGCTGCTGGCACTGGACACCGCCTTTCTGTTGGGTTAAAAAAGTCTGTATTCTCCCCAATTATAATCCCTTTCTCCCATCTGATTGCTTTTTTGCTGATTGATCACAGCAGAGTCCTGAACTTCTAAAGGTGTAACCTTGGCTGCCATCACGTCTTTTGTTTGATATCTTGGAGCTGGGCCCTGCATCTCATTTCCCTGGATCAATCTACATTCTGAGGCCCAGTGGAAATCTTGGTTGCATTTTTGGACATAGGGTTTTGGGTCTTCTCTTACCCTGTCTTCTCACTCTATCTCTATACATACATTGAGCTCTCAGATGTCCAATTTTTCCACATTAAAAACATCGACAAGTCTCTCTAAAAGTCCCTTGCCAACAGGGACTCTTTCTTCCCATGTTTTGGATCATAGGCTGGATGTAATAAACATTTGTGCCCACTGTGGCACACCATCTTATGATCTCCTCGAAAGGAGCATCTTTGTGTAATTCCCATATAATTCTTCTGCAAACCTCATTAGCATTTTCCTTAGCCAGTTGTTTTATCATAATTCTTGTAGCTGCATTTTCTCCAATGGTTCTTGTGACAGCTGTTTGCAAAAGTCCCACAAAATCAGCAAAAGGTACCTTGCTCTATTTTTTGTGAATGCTTATCCTCCATCTTTCCCTTGGAAGGAGCCCCAAGCTTTTGTAGCAGCAATAGCAATTTGCTTATATGCTGCTATGGGGTAATTAGTCTGTGCTGAATTGTCTGCAGACTGACCTTCACCTGCTAGATGGTCAAAGGTGATTGGAGTATTAACTCCAGTTTTCTCATTTCACTGGGCTTGAATCCTACATAATTCACTATACTCCGAAAGCCACAACAAATTTTGTCCAAATTCTAAACATGTCCTTGCTATAGATTTCCAATCACTAAGTGTTAAGATTTCATAAGCCAAATTCTCTAGTAACATCTTAACATAAGACGATGTAGCCCTATAAAGAGTGCAACCCTTTTTCAATCCTTGATTTTTTCCAAATCACAAGGAGTGTATCATCTCATTTTTTGACCTCAACAAGTTTGCAGAGAGAGAGAACAAAGGACTGGTGGCAGGAGCTCAAGTTCTCATAACCAAGGAGAGAGAAAGGCCTCCAAGAAAGCTACTTTTAGTCATAATGGATATCAATTCAAGAGTTTGTACCATATAGGAGTTGGGTTATATAGTGCATAGAGTACCAAGCTTAGATTCAGAAAAACTCATCTCCTTGAGGTCTCCCTAGTCTTAGATACTTACTAGTTGTGTGCCTTTGGATAAGTCACTTAACCCTCTTTGCTTCAGTTTCCTTATCTGTTAGGCCGATCCTTCTCAGGTAGAGAAGGAAATTGGCAACTATTCCAGTATTTCTGTCAAGTAAACATCAAATGAGGTCACAAAAAGTGACTGAAAATGATAGGGGGAAAAAACATATATCATGGGTTATTAAACTGGGATTCACAGAGGAGTCTAGGGTTAGATTTCAGGGAATCTATGGATCCATGAATTTAGGAATATACATATGCATACATACACAAACATTTTTTCTACTAACATCTAACTGACATTTACAATTTTCTTTAATTATAAATGGAGACAAGAAAATATTATTCTGAGAAGGGGTCCATAGGACTTTATCAGGCTATCAAAAGAGTTCACGTCACCAAAAACATAAAAAAGAAAACAAAAGAAAACAAACAAACAAAAAAACTGTCCTAAGAAGGGAAAACTGAATTTAGAACTCAAAAATGTTTAGAATTGTTCTTAGATTTATTTGGGGTAAATAAAATATTATTTTAAAAAAGAGTTCCTTAAAAATAATTGAGATCATATTAAACTTTGTGGCAAAATATGAGGAAAGTCCATTTACAAAGTCACTTGAGACTAAAATAAATAGAAAACTAAGATTTTTTCAAACTCAGAACTTATAAAAAGATAATTAAATCAAAATTTCATCCAAAGCTTTAAAGAAAAATCAATTCAGACCAATTCAGGTCTCATACCAAGGAAGAGTTTAAATTTTGATCTTCCCTTGGGGCTGGTTTTAGTCAGAATCTTTTCCTGCATTTTGCTCTCTTTTTTTAGCTTCTTACTTGCTTTAAACTTTATACTAAAGTGAGGTTTGCTTCCATAACTGAAGGGGTACTGGTCCAAGCCTCAGGATTTTTGTGAAACTGTTTTTAAAAATAATTCTGGTGACCTACAGGTTTTCACTTTTTCTAAGGTGATATGATCTAAGAAGAGGTATGTTTGCTACTTTTCTGGCCTGGGCTCTGGTTTGTGAGTGACCACAAGCAATATTTTTTGTCCTGGATCTTTAAACTGGATCTCCTCTTCCATGCAGCCACAAACTCTGGTGTCTAAGTGTTCCTCATTGCCCTGGTACTGAGACCTAGGGCTGAGATACAGATCCAAATATGGGAAATGTGACAAGAGTTCTGCTCCTGGTAACAGGAAAGGAACCCTGTAGTTTCCTTCCTACCAGTTATCTGACCCCTTTACCATCTGGAGGCTAAGAGATCTTGAAACTACCACTCATTCAATTGTCCCTAGGGCCTACTACTGGGACCTAATCTATGCTCCATTCTCACTGGGTGCACTAGACCATTTTTTGCTGTTCTAAGTTGTGTCAATTGTTTCTCCCCATCCTTTCATGAGTTCTGCCACTCCAGAATTTATTTTGAAGCATTATTTAAAGTTATTTGGAGAGTTTGGAGGGAGAACTCAGGGAAGTACCTTCCTTTTCTCTGCCATCTTTCCATTACCCCTAATTAAAGGAATTCTTAAAAATTTCAGACTATGTGGTCCTGCAATAGGTAGAGCTTCAAAGGGGATATAGGATAGTTGAGTCAAGCCAGAATTTCCCATGTTTTTTATCTTTAAAAATGATAAAGTTGGACTAGAGGGCTTCTATTTTACCTTGTATAGCAATATGAAGCTACTTTCCTTAAAGCTAATCAGGAAAAAGGTAAATAAGTGACCTCCAGAGGAAATTCAAGTCTGGAATAGGGCATCTCTGAGTATTTTGCAATAGCCTTAGTCCAACTCCAACCTCTGAACACGTGTAGAAGGGAGTTACCAGATGACAGAACCCACAAACTAATAGTTTGGGAAAACAAAGAGAAGGGATGAACGGTTTATACAAATCATTTGATTCTGTAGCACCACAAGTCAGAATCCAGAGAGAATTTAAAGTTCCCCAAGGGATCCTATACCAGGAGACATCTGTGGTTTTAACCTTATAGTCCAAGTGAGTCTAAGTGGACTATGAGATTTGTTGTTTGTGTTGGTTTAATTGCCAGAAAATGATACAATTCTCAGCTGTATTCTTATGATTTAATAAATCAAAAGCTTTATTTAAGTAAAATTCGTTAGCATTCTCCTTACAGATGAATTTTGGAAAGACTTTAAGTTTTAATTTTTTCAACTTAACTCTAAGAAGATATTTAATAAATGAGAAGTAGCATGGCATAGTACAGCTGTGTCAAATACATACTCCCCAAAGATTAACATATAATTGGGAAATACTTATCAGAGTAAATAAAAATCCAATGGAAAACATAATATTGATATGCAGCTTTTAGATGGCCCCTGTTTCTATTTTGCGTTTAACTCCACTGAGTGGATGCAGTTTCAATATCTGAGTCAGAAAGACCTGGGTTCAAGTTCTACTTCTAATTAACATTAGCTGTATGGTCTTGAGCAACATCTCAGTGGTCTAACAAACTCTCTAAACAGTCTCCCTGAAAGAATTTGCCTGTACTAATGAAATATGTCCATCCCAAAATAATAAATACTTATTGATTTGTAAATGATCTTAGTACTAGTATCTAAATTGTTGCAATGAGAAAAATATTAGCAAGTTTATGATATTTTATGATAAATTCACACCATTGACAAAAAGCAGTTGTACCAGATGGAAAGTCTGAATTGTTTTCAGTATTATCCCAGTAAACAGCTTGATCCCAAAGGCTATTTGACTATCTGTAGTGCCCAAGAAAATTGACAAATCATGTTTAGAATGTTGTTTTTCTTCTTAAAGCTAGAATCATATATGGGTTCTTAAAGTTAATGGATATTACAATCTTGACTGGTTGATTAGTGGGGTCTTTAGTATCACTGAGATTGTGGCCCCCAAACAGAAGAGAATGGTTGAATAGGATACCTACTGTGTGTACTGCTGGCAATCTGTAAATATTAATTGACAATCATGGTGTTGATGGCTGCTTATCTCTACTCTGTAACCAGATTCCTCTCAGTCTTTAAATGAGGCTACAAATTACAGGATTGCTGAAAATTACCCTTTGAGGAAACTGATGAAAAAATTACCCACTTCCATACAGGCAAAGAAGGAATCTTGGCTCAAGTCCATGCCTCTGATGTGATTTAAACCAATTTCCATTGATTTAACAATTAAATGAAATAAGTGATTCACCAACAGACTGAATTAATGAATGAACTAGCAAAAAAGAAAGAAATGAAAGGAAAACAGCATGTGGCTCATGCACTGGCACAAGAATGGGAGACTCTGAGTAAGATGTTGAAAAAAGGTTATTGGAAGAAAATTAAATTCTGTAAAATATTTAGTTCATTATTTCCTTGACTAGAATCATTTTCAAGATATTCTCAGCTCATTTTTCATAACACTCTTGTTATTTCTTTAAGGAAAATATATACTCCTTCTTTGGTGAAGGTTTAAAAAAAAACCTTCAGAGAGCTACAGAGAATGAGGTCAAGTCTATCCATATGTCTATAGACAGGAAGTGGTCCACACTAATGATTTTTCTGTTTAATGCCTGAACATGTGCTGAGAAAAACAAACAAAAAACTTAACAATGTAATTCAAAAATGGAAGAATTTAAATTAAAATTAAGATTATAGTACCACTGCATCTTTGTCTGGATTTGTTACATTTTCTTCTGTGGCTCCTAAATTAAAAAAAAAAAGAATATTTGATCACCATACTCTGAGAATATCAAGAAATTACAAGTATACTATTATTTTCTCCATCATATAAAAACAAATGAGATCTTATCATTCTAGAATCTCCAGTGATTTAGGAATTGGCTTCAGGTTCTTCCCATGTATTACCAAAGCAGGATTCAATTCATTTCAATTGAACTGATATTTAGTAAACCTTTACTAGGTGCTAAGTGAGCATTGCTCTAATGACTAAAGATGAAAAAAAATTAGTCCTTGCCTTATTGGGATCTTACATTGGGAGGATGAGATGTATGGAGATGGTGCAACATTTGTACACACATATTAAAAGTATGTGTGTTGGTGAAAAAGGGAATAAAAGTCTTTTGTAAGAAGGGAACTAAGATTAAAGCTAATCTTAGCTAAGTTAAAGGGAACAAGAAATTCCTAAAAATAAGCTGGAGGAAGGAGAACATTGTAAGTATAAGGGAATAGTCTGTTTAAAGGTACAGAAATGGAAGACTGAATTTAAGGACTAAGGAACAGCAAATAACCTAGTCTGTGTGTAAAGTAGTTTGAGAGAAAGTAATGTATAACTCTTGCAAGACAGCTTTTAAATGCATTTTTTTTGCTTGTTGTTTTTGACCATATTTATAATTTTGTTGCTTTTAGGAATTACTGATGAAGAAATTCCTCTGATTTCAAGGTCTTGCTTAAGAACTTTAGAACTGATTGTATAACATGGAGACACTGGCTCAGCATGGTATTCCTCCCTCAGAGACATTGGGCTCTGTGAGCAAAACAGAATTGAATTAGCTCGTAAGAAATGTGAGATAAGCAAAGTTAGAGTATCTGACTCAAATGTTCCTAGAGACAGTTTGTATTCAACATGTGGCAGAGCATTTTGAGCTTGTGCTGGTTTGATCAATGGTAGACACACTAATTTGACTCTAATGTAATGATGTTATTTTGCTCCCTTTTGAAAACAATGGGCACAAATAAACAACCAACCAACCAACCAACTAGCATCTATTCTCTAATTTATCATTTCAGACTTTAGGACTGAGAGAACAAACTGCTTACAAAAAATCTAACAATTAGCATATGTAAGAAGTGGGACCTGAACCTAGTTAGGTCTTCTTGCTTCCTGGATCATCTTTGTATCTCCTATGCCACATTATCTCTCAAACTGATAAAAGATACAGAATATTGTTTTGAAAAAATTAGCCTCATCCCAAATGTTTAAATAATCCAATATTATTTTTATTCTTTCTTATTATTTTATGATTGACCTTTCCTGTGATTTATATATCTATGCAACTAATGGGCAGGTCAGTGGCATAGTATATAGAATTCCCTGGCTGGAGTCGGGAAGACTGAGTACAAATCCAGTCTCATATATTTACTAGCTGTGTGATCCTGTGTGATTCCTCAAACTTGTTTGCCACAATTCCTCCTTTGTAAAATGAGCTGGAAAAGGAAACTCCTCCAGTATTTTTGCCAAGAAAACCCACAAATAGAATCATGAAGAGTATGATATGATTGAAACTACCAAACAACAAAATGCATCTATCTTCTATGTAGAGTCTATTTGTATCTATTTACAATCTATCCATTTATAAATTTATTTACTGATTGAAAACGTTAGTAGGAAAGGATTATTTTGTTGTAACTATGCCAACTTTTAATGAGGAAAGATAGTCTTTCTCAATGGGTTTGAGACATCAATAATGAGTATGAATGAAGTAAAACAAAAGTAGTTTGATGTGGAGTTTATACCAGGAGAATACTAATCTATGATCAGATTTTTGCTTGGTGTGGTGTTTATGATCTTTGGTGTATTTATCATTGACGTCTTTTCATTATCAAATAAATGTTCTGTGTGGTAGAAGAATTCAAAAAGAAAATAATTCATTAGAAAATGTTCAATTGGGTATGTGTTTAATAATATATACTTTTTGCTTGCCATTTAATTTACATGACCTATCATATTTAAGTTCAAGGAACACAGCATATGCTCCATTGTCTATGAATGAAGTTTTAAAATTATTAACAATTTAGTAAAGAGGAACTCCATGGGTCAGATTAGGACACAGGAGGACACAGTGACTGCTTCTCTTCACCAGCATTTTTTTTTTCTATTAAAACTGATATTTATTTAAGTCTGATTGAAACAGTCCACTCACAGTGGATACTGGCCAAAAGACTTTGATAAGTTTGTGATTAGGTCTATAAACTAGGTCTCAAAACAGCAAGAATCTGATGGAATGATGATATACACTTACAAACATACACACATACACACACATACACTCACAGAGAGTTTTTACAATTTTCTCTTAGGTACAGTGAAGTTCTGTACTTCTGACTACCAGAAAACAAACAGCAATGAAAAATAAAGCCTTTGTAACTGCATAAGTGAGGATAGGGTGGAAGAATAGAAAAAGAGAAGGGAAGGGAAGGGAAGGCAAGGGAAGAGAAAGGAAAGAAAGGGAAAGAAAATGAAGGGAAAGGAAGGGAAGGGAAGAAAAAAATAATACTGTTTTCTGACTTGTATGGAATTGAAAATGAGGTTCTTTGACAACTTGCTTCGAAGCTGCTGGTATATCAGTGATGAAGAATCATTGGATTCCTACTGCTTACCCCTGTGGATTAATGAAGGGTGAGACAGAAATTGTAGAACTGCCACACAGAATGACCTTACCTGATAAGATTGTTCTGCCTTCCCTGCAGTAGGTGAGAAGGGCAGGCAGGATGTAGCAGACTGTTTTTCCCGCACCTTAATGAGAAAAATTGACCTGTTTATCTACCAGCTGTCTTCTTTGTTTCTAATCCAAGTAATTTCTGAAAAATCTTTCTGTTCTTAAATGCTGAAATCAAGCAGAATCCCCTTAAGAATGCCCTACCATTGACAAAATACATGAACTTCATGCAGAGGTAAAGAGAAGAACTTGCCAAAAGACTCTTACTATAAGAGAAAATATTCACTTATTATCCTCAATACATAGACTAAAGAATATGAACATAAGTTATGTGATATGACAAATACAATAAAAATGACTGTAGAGTTGTCGCCTATATAAGACAGCACTATTTTTGTTGTCACATCATATATAATGGGTATGCCCAATGCTTATTTTGGCCATGTATCTTTTCTCTGGATTAAAAAAAAATCTAACATAAATAATTCCCCCTCCATTCCACTTAATAAACCAGTTTTCTCTACAAGAACATTACACAATTCATTTTTGTCTCTCAAGATATAGGATAAAAATTGGAGATATTCTTATAGTGATTTTTATTATGCTGGACAGCTAGGAAAATGGTAGGAATTTTTAAATAATAGAAAATATTCTGAATTAAACTAAGCAGAGGCTACAAACTTGGAAATTAATACCTTTGTCAGTTTACAAATTGTAATCTCAAAAGCAAAAAAACACCACATTATATAGATGCAAATTGATTTTTTGGTTCCCTTGATAGTGAGCTAAGGACTTTTTGGAATGTTTGTCAGGTTCTGGGAGAAAAACCCAAGAAGTCTATTGCAAAGCTAGACTTAGAACTGTATGACTACTAAACTCTAAAAAGCAAATTTATACATTAGCCCCTAATCCACTCTAAAATGTTGGTTTTTCTTCAAATGACTTGAATAAAAGGTGTCTCTTTTTTATTAAAGCTTTTTATTTACAGAACATATGCATGGGTAATTATTCAACAATTTTCCCTTCCTTCCCCTCATGCTCTTCCCTAGATGGCAGGTAATCCAATACATGTTAAATATGTTAAAAATTGGCTCGAGTGGAAAATAAAACTGATAAAAAAAATGAAATGCAAGCAAACAACAATAGAAAGAGTGAAAATGCTATATTGTGATCCACACTCAGTTCTCATGGTCCTCTCTTTGGGTGTAAATGGCTCTCTTCATCACAAGACTATTGGAACTTCTCTGAATCAGTTCATTGTTGGATGTCCATCTTCTTCCCTGAAAGATAATGCTCATTTTGGTTGGATAGCTTAATCTTGACTGTAATCTAAGTTCCTTTGCCTTTTGTAATATCTGATTCCAGGATCTTTGATCCTTTAAGGTGGAAGCTGCAAGATCCTGGGTAATCCTGATTGTGTCCCTTTGGTATTTAAATTGTTTCTTTTTGGATGCTTGCAATAATTTTTCCTTAATCTGATAGTTCTGAAATTTAGTCAAAACATTCACTGGGGTTTTTAATTTAGGGTCTCTTTTAGGAGGTGATTGGTGAATTCTTTCAATGGCTATTTTGCTTTCTGATTCTAGAACATCAGGGCAATTTTCTTTTATGGTTTCCTGAAGGATAATGTCTAGGCTTTTTTCATTATGGCTTTCAAGAAGTAAAATATCCAGGTCAGTTGTTTTATCTAGGAGGTATTTAATATTTTCTTGTATTTTTTTCATTTATTTAGTTCTGTTTGACTGATTCTTGAAGTCTTATTGAATCATTCACTTCCCTTTGTTCAGTTCTAACTTTTAGTGTATTATTTTCTTTATTTACTTTGTTTAGCTCCTTTTGCATTTGGCTGATTGAATTGTTTTGTTCATTGCATTATTTTTTCCATTTCACAAATTCTGTTTTTCAATGAATTGGTATCTTTTTCATATCTATTTTGTGAGGAGTTATATGCATTTCCCATTTCGTCAAATCTATTTTTAAGTAGTTTTCTTCAAGTAATTTCTGTTTTTCCTTTTCCATAGCCTCTTGCAAAGATCTTACACATTTTTGTTCAAAGTCTTTTAAGATACTTTTTGAAATCTTCCAAGACCTTATAAAATGGGGATAAACTCATATCTCCTTTGGCACTTCATCTGGAATTGATTTGCCATTGGGAACCACAGGATGTGAGGTCTGTTCTCTCTCTCCATAAAAGTGCAATATGGTCAGAGTTCTTTTTGCTTTTTTGTTCATTTTTAAGGGTTGAGATCTGATCTTAAGGCAAAAGAGCAACAGCTACTTTAGTTTGCTCTGAGACGGATGTTTCTGACTGATTTCTGGGGCTAGGTAATTGTGGTCAGGTTCTGCATTCTTTCAGGGCTCAGAGGCTTATAATTTGCCTTTTGTATTGACTTTTGGGTATGTTGCAGCAACTCTAATAAGCATCTACTTGCAATCAGGGCAGAATATCCTAAGAGATTCACAGAAGGTTTCTTAGTCCAGGGACACACAGAGCTTTCCCCCCTAGCTCCTTGCCCTGGCTCCCTATGTTGTGGTCTGGGCTCAGCAGATTGTCCCTCCTGCCTGAACAGACCTATTCCAAAGTTCTTCCAAGGTATCTTTTTCTAGAAATGTGTTATACTCCAAATATTTATGGGTTCTGTCATTTCAAAACCAAGTTAGAAGTTTAACCTGCTGTTGGTTTTAGAGAAAGTTCAGAGGACGTCACAGAAAGTCCTGTCTGCTCTCTGTCATGCTCCAATCCTCTTCATCTCATTGTTGGAAAGAGTCATGTCCATCAGAATTGATCATTGTATAATCTTCTTGTTTCCATGTACAGTGATCTCCTGGCTCTGCTCATTTCACTTAATATCAGTTCATTAAAATCTCCCCAGGCTTCTCTAAAATTATCCTGCTGATTGTTTCTTATAGAACAATAATATTCCACAATATTCATATACCATAACATATTCAGCCATTCTTCAACTGATGGGCATCCACTCAGTTTTCAGTTTCTTGCCACTACAAAAAAGGGCTGCCACAAAAATTTTGTGCATGTGGGTCCCTTTCTGTCTTTTAAGCCCTCTCTGGGATATAAGCCCAGAGAAACACTGTTGGATCAAAGGGTATGGACAGTTTGATAACTTTTTGAGCATAGTTTCAAATTGCTGGATCCATTCAGAGTTCCACCAACAATGTATTAGTGTCCCAGTTTTCTCACATCCCCTCCAACATTCATCATTATATTTTCCTGTCATGTTAGCCAATTTGAGAGGTGTGTAGTGATATCTGGTAAGACAGAAATGTCTTAATTTGTATTTCTCTGATCAATAGTGATTTAGAGTACCTTTTGCATAAGACTAGAAATGTTTTTAATTTCTTCATCTGAAAATTGTCTGTTGGTATCCTTGACCACTTATCAATCAGAGAATAGTTTGACTTCTTGTAAATTTGAGTCAATTCTCCATATATTTTACAAATGAAGCAAAAGTTAAATCTCTTAAGAAGGATTAAATGTGATAAGATTGTGAGAGGAAATTACCTTCAAAACACAGGTAAAAAGATGAAGACGCTAGGGACGGATCAGGTTAGACTTGCCTAAAGTTTTTTAGACTAGAGTTCACAATTTCATTCTTCAGAGGACTTCTTTACTATTAAAAAGAGCTTCATGCAATTGGAAATCCTTCTGAAAATAATTATCAATTGCTTCAGTGTCAGTACATGGAAGCCAGCTGTGAATATCATTTGCATATTGCAGCTAACCATGCCTGGAGGAGAGTGCAATAAACCATGATGTTAAATGGGAACTAGCTTACTGTAATTGAATTGGTATCATCTCCTATTTTCATTAAGAACAAGGTGTGCCCATAAAAAATATTGTTGCTATTTGCATCTGGCTTTGTATTCAGCATTAATCCAGTGATTGATGAAAGGTACAAACTAAAAAAGCACAATACTTTCTGCCTACAGTTTTATTTAGTAATATACAGGAATTTATTAATGGATGAATTCTATAATATAGATGGCACTCCAATGGGAAAAAAAGACTAGAAAAAAAGTAAAAAAACTACACATTTAAGATATTTAATGTGAAGTTGGAGATTCAGTGCTAAAGAAGTGGAGAAAAGTTAGGACTACAAAGTAAATCTGAGAGTCATCTGCATAGATAATTGATATTATGGTAGCTGATGAAATCATCAAATGCAATTTTATAAAATATATATAATAAATATTTGTATAAATATATGTGTGTGTATGGAGAGAGACAGGGAGAGAGAGGAAAAGAGAGAGAAAAAGGGACAGAGAGAGAATGAGAGAGAGAGAGAGAGAGAAACATAAAGAGAGGACAGATAGAGAAAGAGAGAGACAGAGACAGAGACAGACAGAGATGGAGACAGAGACAAAGAAGGAAGAGGAAGAAGAAGGAAAAAGAAGAAGGATAAAGAAGAAGAAGGAGGAGGAAGAAGGAAGAAGGAAAAAGGAGGAAAGAAAAAGGAGGAAAAATGAAGAAGGGAGGGAGGGAGGGAAAGAGGGTAGGAGAAAGAAAGGGAAGGAAACCTAAAGGGATACTCATGATTTGTAGACATGATCTGGATGGAAATTTAATAAAGGAGGTAGAGTGATGAGACAGATAAAAGGAAAATTGGGAGAAAGTATGAAAATATAGAAAAAAGAATATCAAGAATAAAAGAGTGATCTACATAGCAATAGATGCAGATAGATCAGAAAAGATGAAGATTAAGAAAGGGAAATTAAATCTGGCAATAAAGGTTCATTGATAACATTGCAGAGAGTAATTACAGCTGAATAATGAGGCTGGAAGCTAAACTACAAAGAGTTAAGTAATGAAAAGAAAAGAATTGAAGACATCTATTGTAAATGGTCTTAATCACCAAAAAAGAAAAGTGATATAAGTTGATAGCTAACAATGATGAATGGATCAAATAAAAATTTTTTGAAGGAGGAAGAGATATAGGAATGTTTGGAGGGAAATAGATGATAGAGGGTGATCAAAGATTAATGACAGAGTAGGAATAGTAAGGAAGGAAGTGTTCTGGAGAACATTCATTGTATTAGGATCACTTTTATATAGAGAGATTTCCTTTGGTAAGGAGAAGTGCAACATTTTCATGTAAAATGGGAGAAGCAGAAAATAATGAGAGAAGGTATATTAATGATATAAGATAAGGAACAGGGGAAAGACAACAATTATGGTGAAAATTTTTTCCAGTGAAATATGAGACAAATTTCTCAGCTGATAGAGTGGATGTAAGGAAAGATATCAAAAGTTAGAAAAGGGATAACAAGATTTGGAAAAGTCATTGTGGTGAGCAGAATAGTGCATAAATTAGAGAATTTTAAGATGATCACAGTATCTTAGTGAAGGCCCAGTTAAGATTATATAACATAGACTTGCAATGTTTTAGGTACGCATGAAGTGACCAATAGTATGAACACTCCAAGATTCATGTTGGGCAAGAAAGATGGGTAATAAAATAAAGAAGTAAGGGAATTGATTAGATTGTAGCTAATCTAGTAGACCAAATGGCCAAAATAAAGAAGGGAAAAGTTTGTGGCTAGGGTGTAGGGATAAAGAATAATATTTGAGGGCTTAAGACAGAGGGGGATGTGTAATGACAATAGATTGTTACCAAATAAGGGGATTTCAGAGTTCATAAACATGGATGTGAAACATTTGTGGGTGATAACAAATTTGGTGGTATTACCGTTACTATGTGTAACTTGATTTTGTTTGTCCTATTCAAAGACAGCCAAAGTGACATCATGATGTTGGAGTCAATATCATGTTGTTTTTAATTATGCTGATCAAATCAAGGTAAGCTGAGAAATTTTTATCACAGATTGGACACAAATAATTTACTTGAACATTTAGGATGGAAACATGTATTTCATGTTTCCTTGGAGCAATTCTGCTTTACTCATAGATCACAGAATATTCTTTGATGTGGTATGCTAGATTGGGTGGTCCTGTGCTAGGTTCTGCCATGACTCACAATTGATATGAAAGTTTTTCAAAGAGACTTTAAAAGTGTCCTTATATTATTTCCTCTTACCACCTTGTGATCACTTTCACATATGTAAGTTCAATATAGAATAATATTTTAGATAAACATAAGTTTGGCATTTAAGCAAATTGGAGTTTCATTCTCTATAGCAACATTTAAATGATTAGAAGTTCAGTTCAAGAGAGGACTTCAGTCCTCGTACCTTATCTTGCCAGGAAATCTTCAGAATATTTCTAAGAAAATTCAAACGGAAGCAATTCATTTTTCTGTTACATGTTTATCTATGTTGGGTTGTATAAATAAGTCATGGAAAATATTGAGAAATAGGAAAGTTAGAGTATTATAAAGAATATCAATATGTATGTTGAAATCCCTAGTTATCAAGGCAGGAATTGGGGAGGGGAGAAATGTATTAAAAAGGAAAGGAAAATGTTTTAAATATCTACACGCAACACTAACCAGAATCATGAATGGTGATTAAATCTGGACTAAATGGAACTCAAGGATGAAAGGCAATTGAATAATATTGATAGAAAAGTGGCAACACAGAGCAAGGTGTATTCCTGAATTTTCAACACAACATAATAGTAATAAGGATATCAAGGAAAGTTATGTCATCAGAAGGGAGCCAGGTCTAAAAGACTTCAAGAAGATGAAAGCTGGAGAATGTTTGTTTTTCACTTGATCAGTCATGTCCAGCTCTTTGTGCCTCGTGGGCCATAGCACTCTAAGACCTTCTATCCTCCACTATCTTTTGAAATCTGATCAAGTTCATTTCTATTGTTTCTCTGACAGCATTTATCCATCTCATATTTTTCTATCTCCTTTTCTCTTTTGCCTCCAATCTTTTCCAATGAGTCCTGATCTCTACTTATATGGATGAGGGATTCTCAAAATATTTTAGCTTCAGCTTCACTGAATAGTCTGAATTTATTTCTTTAAATATTGACTAACTTGGTCTCCTTTCTGTCCAAGGAACTCTTCAAATCTTCCCCAGAACCAGAATTTTAAAGGGCCATTTCTGTGATATTTGGCTTTCTTTATAATCCAATTCTCACAGCCATATGTTGCTTCTGAAAGACCATAGCTTTGATTATAAAATCCCTTTATTGGCACTTGTGATGTCTGCTTTTTAGAATCTTTTCCAGTTTGGCTATAGTTTTCCTACTAAGGAACACTCATCTTTTAATTTCATGGCTGCAGTTATTTTCTGCAGAGATTTTGAACCCAAGAATATAAAATTGACACTATTTCCATTTCTTCTCTATCTATTTGTTTGGAATGGATTGGGACCAAGTTCTTAATGTTTTTTGATATTAAGCTTCAAGGCAGTTTTTATACTTTCCTCTTTTACCATTGAAAAAAAAATTATGATTCTAGTTCATTTTCTATCATCAGAATGGAATCTACTGAGATTGTTAATATTTTTCCTAGTAATCTTAAGTGTGAATCACTTTTTAAAATTTATTTATGTAGTCTGGCTTTTCACATCACATAATTTGAGTAGAAGTTAAATAAATAAGGTGACAATTGTAATATTACTTTTCCAATCTTAAATGAATCAGTTGTTCCATGTTCAATTCTAACTGTTGCTTCTTGGCCTATATACAAGTTCCTGAGGAGATAAGATTATTTGTCACTCCCATCTCATTCAAGATTTGCTACATTTTGCTGTGATACACACTATAAAAATCTTTAGTGTAATTAATAAGCAGAAATAGATTTCTTTTTTGGGAAATCCCTTGCTTTTTCCATAATCCAGCAAATCTTGACAATTTGGTCTCTCGTTCTTTTGCCTCTTTGAAACCAGTGTACTCTTCTGATAATTATCAGTTAGCATATTGTTTTTGTCTAGCTTGCAGGATGGTAAGCACAAATTTGCAGGTGTGTGAAATAAACACAACTCGCTACAAGAAAGGAAAAAGAGTAAATAAATAAATAAATAATAAAACAAAATAAAAAAATAAAAAAGGTGTGGTGTCGTGTGTCTGTGTATGTCGTGCGTGTGACCACTAAATGGTTTTCTCCTCACTTTCTAATTTTGGTTTCCATGATTGTATTTCTGCAAAAACTTAAAAAAAATTTTAAATAATAAAAACCATCCATTTTACTTCTTATGATCCTCTCTATATCTTGTTTTGTTATAGGTTTTATTATCTATATATCTGACAAATAAATTAGGAAGTAAAAGTTTTAAGCTAGAAAGTACAGTGGAAGGAGAATTGAGTAACTTCAAAATGAGATTTTTTCATGATATGGGTGGATATTGAAGAGGATGAAAAAGAGATCAAAGATTTATAAATAAAACTGAGCACTGAGCACTATTCTCATTGATGGACTTAATATGAGTATCCTGTGGTTTAAAAGGTTATGAATTTTCAAATTTTGTCAATGATTCCTAATGCCTTCATATGGCTAGCCACACTAAGTAGAGACCATTTTCAACCATCTTTGTCATTTATATACTTTGAAGTTTGCCCAATGTTCACTGTATTGGGGTTGCCTCCTCAATAGAGGGATTAGATGTCCAGTACTATAATACACCCTAGATTCCTGAAGAATAATTTAAGTTTTCACTCTAAAGTACAAGGATAGAGTTAGAGTAGGGAGGAAACAAAAGAGTACCCAGAGTACAAACATAAGTCAGATATTTAATAAATAGTTTTATTCTCATACACAGCAGGAAGTAGACATTAAGTAACTACTATATGCATGGCACAGTGCTAACTACTTTATATCTATATCATTTGATCCTCACACCAATCTAAAGAGTTAGGCATAAAAATTATGACTTTTTGACAGAGACTTACATGATTTGCTTATGATTATATAGATAGTCTGAGCTGGTCTTCCTGATTCAATTCCCAATGTTCTATCCATGCTCTATAATACCTAGCAGTAAAGAATCACAGCATGAGAACAATTGGTTGAAAAACCAATTTTCAAGCCTCATTGAGATTTTTGCAACAAAACTGCTAATCAGTCATTTTACATTATACCTCTATTCAGTAAAGTCTAATTAATACTAAGTAGGCTCTTTAGTTTCTGGTTTTTCTCTTTTATTAATGAATCTTTTCTTCTCTGGATTTCCCCAATGCTTTTGTCAATACAACTTCCAATATTTATAGTACTTACAATTTGCCAGGTACTGCTTGCTTCAGTTTCTTCCCTTTTTAATTACAATTTTTATTATATTTATATTTAATATACAAAAAACATTTTTAATACAAAACTTTTTTATATACAAAACATATGCATGGGTAATTTTTCAGCATTGACCCTTGCAAAAACTTCCCTCCACCCCCTCTCCTAGATGGCAGGTAGTCCCACACATGTTAAATATGTTAAAGTATATGTTAAATGCAGTATGTGTATACATATTTATATAGTTATCTTGCTGCGCAAGAAGAATCAGATTTAGAAAGAAGGTAAAAATAACTTGAAGAGAAAAAACAAAAATGCAAGCAAAACAATAACAGAAAGAGTGTAAATGCTAAATTGTGGTCCATACTCATTCGCCAGTGTTGTTTCTCTGGGTGTAGCTAGTTCTGTTCATTATTGATCCATTGGTTTGGATCCTCTCATTGTTGAGAGCCACATCCATCAGAATTGATCATCATATAGTATTATTGTTGAAGTATATAATGATCTCCTGGTTCTGCTCATTTCAGTTAACATTAATTCATATAAGTCTCTCCAAACCTTTCTGTATTCATCCTGATGGTCATTTCTTATAGAACATTAATATTCCATAACATTCATATAATACGATTTATTCAGCCATTCTCCAATTGGTGGGCATCCATTCAATTTCCAGTTTCTAGCCACTACTAAAAGGGCTGCCACAAAAATTTTTACACATACAGGACCTTTTACCTTCTTCAAAATCTCTTTGGGATATAAGCCCAGCAGTAACACGGCTGGATCAAAGGATATGCACAGTTTGGTAACTTTTTGAGTATAGTTCCAGATTGCTCTCCAGAATGGTTGGATCCATTCACAAATCCACCAACAATGCATCAGTGTCCCAGTTTTCCCACATCCCCTCCAACATTCATCTTTATCTTTTCCTGTAATCTTAGCCAATCTGACAGGTGTGTAGTGCTATCTCAGAGTTGTCTTAATTTGCATTTCTCTGATCAATAATGATTTGGAACACCTTTTCATATGCTAGAAATAGTTTCATTATTTGAAAGTTGTCTGTTCATATCCTTTGACCATTTATCAATTGAAGAATGGCTTAATTTCTTATAAATTAGAGTCAATTCTCTATATATTTTGGAAATGAGCCTTTATCAGAACCAGTAGCTGTAAAAATGTTTACACAATTTATTACTTCCTTTGTAATCCTTTCTGTATTAGTTTTGTTTGAACAAAAGCTTTATAAGTTAATATAATCAAAATTTTATATTTTGTGATCAATAATGGCCTCTAGTTCTTCTTTGGTCACAAATTCCTTCCTCCTCTATGGGTCTGAGAGGTAAACTATCCTATGTTCTTCTAATTTATTTACAATCTTATTCTTTATGCCTAGATCATGAACCCATTTTGATCTTCTCTTGGTGTATAGTGTTAAGTATAGGTCAATGCCTAGCTTCTGCCATATTAATTTCCAATTTCCCCAGCAGTTTTTGTCAAATAGTGAATTCTTATTCCAAAAGCTGGGGTTTTTGTGTTTGTCAAAAACTAGATTGCTATAGTTATTGACTATTTTGTCTGTGAACATAGCCTGTTCCACTGATAAACTAATCTATTTCTTAGCCCATACCAAGTGGTTTTGGTGATTGCTGCTTTGTAATATAGTTTTAGAACAGATACAGCTAATCTGCCTTCATTTGACATTTTTTTTATTAGTTCCCTTGAAATTCTTGACCTTTTGTTCTTCCAGATGAATTTTGTTGTTATTTTTTTCTAATTGGATAAAATAGTTTCTTATTTATCGTGTGGTTTGATTTATCTAGTTCTGAAAGTGCAAAGTTGAGATCTCTTGGTATAGCACTAAATAAATAGATTAGTTTAGGGAGTATTTTCATTTTTGTTATATTTACTCGACCTATCCAAGAGCATTTAATATCTTTCCAATTGTTTAGATTTGACTTTGTGTGGAAAGTGTTTTGTAGTTTTGCTAATATAGTTCCTGACTTTTCCTTGGCAGAGAAATTCCCAAATATTTTATATTATTGAGAGTTATTTAAAATGGATTTTCTCTTTGTATCTCTTGCTATTGGATTTTGTTAGTAATGTATAAAAATGCTGATGATTTATGTGGATTTATTTTGTATCCTGAAACATTGCTAAATTTGTGGATTATTTCTAATGGCTTTTAATAGAATCTCTGGGGTTTTCTAAATATATCATCATATTCTCTGCAAAGAGCGATAATTTGGTTTCTCATTACCTACGCTAATTCCTTTAATCACTTTTTCATCTCTTTTTGCAGAAGCTAGCATTTCTACTACAATATGAGTAGTAATAGTAATAGTGGGCAACCTTGTTTCAATACTGATTTTACTGGGAATGGTTCCAGTTTATCACCATTACATATGATGTGTACTGATGTTTTAAAATAGATGCTACTGACTATTTTAAGGAAAAGTCAATTTATTCCTAGTCTTTTTAAATAGGAATGATGTTGGATTTTATCAAATGCTTTTTCTGCATTAATTAAGATGATCATATAGTTTTTTGTTAATTGGGTTATTGATATAGTCAATTATGCTAATACTTTTCCTAATATTTAACTAGTTCTGCATTCCTAGTATAAAACCTACTTAGTCATGGTGTATTATCCTGAAGATGATTTTCTGTAATCTTTTTGCTTATTTTATTTAAGATTTTTGCATTGATGTTCATTAGGGAGATTAGTTTATAATTTTCTTTCTCTGTTTTCAACCTGGTCTAGGTATTAGTACCATGTCTGTGTCATAAAGGGAATTTGGTAAGACTCCTTCATTCCCTTTTTTTTTTTTTCAAATAGTTTATATAGCACTGGAGTTAATTGTTCATTAAATGTTTGGCAGAATTCACATGTAAATCCATCTGATCCTGGGGAGCTTTTCTTAGGGAATTGATTAATATGTTGTTCTATTTCTTTTTCTAAAATGGGACTATTTAACCAATTTATTTTCTCCTCTGTTAATCTGGCCAACCTATATTTTTGAAGGTATTCATACATTTCATTTAAGTTATCAAATCTATTGGCATAAAGTTGGGCAAAGTAACACCTAATTATTGCTCTAATTTCTTTTTTATTAGTAGAACATTTTCCCTTTTCATTTTTAAGACTAACAATTTGATTGTCCTCTTTCCTTTTTCTAATCAAATTTACCAAGGATTTATCTATTTTGTTGTTATTGTTGTTTTTTTTTTAAACTAAATCTTAGTTTTATTTATTAATTCAATAGATTTTTTTTTTATTTTCAATTTTATTAATCTCTCCTTTTATTTTTAGAATTGCAAGTTTAGTGTTTGATTGGGGAGTTTTAATTTGCTCTTTTTCTAGCTTTTTTAGTTACAAGGCTAAATCATTGATTTTCTCTTTCTCTATTTTATGCTAGTAACCCTCTGGAGATATAAAATTCCTCCTTATTACCACCTTGGCTGCATCCCACACATTTTAGTATACTGTCTCATTATTATCATTCTCTTGGGTGAAATTATTAATTGTGTCTATGATTTGCTATTTCACCCATTCATTCTTTAGGATGAGATTATTTAGTTTCCTATTATTTTTGGTCTATTTTCCCCTGGCTTTTTGTTGAATGTAGATTTTTATTGCATTGTCATCTGAAAAGAATGTATTTACTATTTTTGCCTTCCTGCATTTGAATTTGAGGTCTTTATGTCTTAATATATGTTCAATTTTTGTATAGGTTCCATGAACTGCTGAGAAGAAAGTGTATTCCTTTCTGTCTCGATTCAGTTTTCTCCAAAGGTCTATCATACTTAACTTTTCTACTATTCTATTTACCTCTTTGACTTCTTTCTTATTCACTGTGTGGTTTGATTTATCTAGTTCTGAAAGTGCAAAGTTGAGATCTCTCACTACTATAATTTTGCTGTCTATTTCTTCTTGCAACTCTCTTAACTTCTCCATTAGGAATTTAGATGCTATACAACTTGATGCATATATGTTTAGTATTGATATTGCTTCATTATCTATGCTACTCTTTAGCAAGATATAGTGCCTTTCCTTATCTCTTTTAATTAGATCAATTTTGGGTTTGCTTGATCTGAATTCAGGATGGCTACCCTTGCTTTTCTGACTTCACCTGAAGCATAGTAGATTTTATATGTATCACCTTGCTTCAAATGTGTTTCCTGTAAATAACATTGTAGGATTCTGGCTTTTAATCCAGTCTGCTATCTGCCTCTGCTTTATGGGGGAGTTTACCCCATTCACATTTATGGTTAAAACTACTAATTTTGTATTTCCTGTCATCTTATTATCCCTAAATTATGCTTTTTTCTTTCCTTTCTCTCTTACTCCCTCCCCAGTATTAAACTTAGGAGCATCACTTGCCTCATGCAGCCTTCCCTCTTTAGAATCCCTCCCTCCCCCTTCAAGTCCCTCCCCTTTTCTTAAAACTTTCCTTTACTATTTCTGTGTTCTCTTCCATTTAGCCTACCTATTCCCTTTTTGTTGTTCCTTTCCCACTTTTCAATGAGGTGGGAGAAGTTTCTCTGTAAATCAAATATGTTTAATAATTTCTCTTTGAACTAATTCTGATGAAAGTAAGATTCATACTATGTTCATCCCCCTTCCTTCTTTCCCTCAGATATAAGATTTCCTTTGCCTCTTTGTGAGATGTAGTTTCCCTCTTTTTACCTCCAGTTTTCCTTTATTTTCTGGTATAATTTCCTTTCCACCTCTAGTTCCTTTTTTATATCATAACAGTAAAATCAAATTATACATGTACTCTTTTTGTATACCCATAAAGGAAATATAGTTCTTATGAGTTCTTTTTACCTTTTTTAGGCTTCTCTTGAGTCCTATATTTGGAGGTCAATTTTTTTGTTTAGCTCTAGTTTTTTTTTTTTTTTCCATCAAAAATAAATGGAATTCACCTATTTCATTGAATGTCCATCTTCTTTCCTGGAAGATAATGCTTAATTTGGCTGGGTAAGTTATTCTTGACTGCATTCCAAGTTCATTTACCTTTCAGAATAACAGATTCCAAGCCCATTCTTTAATGTGGATGCTGCTAGATCCTGAGTAATCCTTATGACTCCTGGGTATTTGAATTTTTTTCTGGCTACTTGTAGTATTTTTTTCTTTGGTCTGATAGTTTTGAAATTTAGCCACAATATTTCTTGGAGTTTTAATTTTGTGATCTCTTTCAGTTGGTGATTGATGAATTCTTTCAATACCATGTTTCCCCGATAATAAGACCTATCCTGAAAATAAGCCCTCCCCTTACTGTGTAAGATTCCTTTAAAATAAGCTGTCCCCCGAAAATAAGCCTATTGAGATTGCTACTGTAGTGAAGGTGATCCCCTGTGCTACACGCTACATTATGGTACCCTGTGTATGCACTGTCTCCCCCTTCCCCCCTCCCCTTGGTGAAACACACGCCGCGCTCCAAGCTGCATCCAATCAGAGCTGCAGCGTCATCCTGTTCTTCTCCAGAGATTTGCTTGCTGGCACCCTTGAGAGCAGTGCCATGGAGGAGAGCTGAGGCAGGACAACATAAAAACCCGGTATGTAAGCGGGAGTGAGGGGGCATGATGGAGGATAAAAGAAGAACTCAGGGGGCATGATGGAGGATAAAAGAACTCAGCCAGTACTCACCGCACTAAAGAAATGAAGAACTTCCTTGCAGAGAGAAGAATAGATCTAGTAATGATTCCTGCAGGAATGACTGCCTATCTCCAGAACCTTGATATTGCAATAAACAAGCCATTCAAGGACCGTTTGCGCATGGAAGTCAATGACTACATTGAAAATAGAATGGAAAGAAATCAGCATGGAAACTTTGTGAAGCCCTGTCTGCAAGAAGTCATGACTTGGGTGAAGAAGTCATGGGATAAAATTACTGACAGCTGTGTCACCAAGGCACTACAAGCAGGTTACCTGGACAAGACATGTTCATTTAAAGAGAGCTATATTGCTGGACATGACAGATTGGGTCCACTTCTTCTGAAGGAAATAGAGGCGCAAGACATCCAGAATGGAATTCAGGGTATGGACACTTATGACGATGTTGTTGAAGAAGATGACATGATCATTATTGAATAAAGGTACTTTTTTTGGTTCACATTTATCTGTTTATTAAAATTGCTGTCAATGTTCATTAAAATAAGCCCTCCCCTGAAAATAAGCCCTCTGGTGTTTTTTCTGTCCCAAAAAAAAAAAAAAATAATAAGACAGTGTCTTATTATCGGGGAAACACCGTAGCTATTTTACCTTCTGATTCTATAGCATCTGGGCAGTTCTGTTTGATGATTTCCTGAAAAATAGTGTTTAGGCTCTGTTTTACATAATGCTTTTCAGGGACTCCAATAATCCTTAGATTATCTCTTGTAGATCTATTTTCCCGATCTATTGTTTTCCCAAGTAAGTATTTAACATTTTTTTTTTTTTTTTGGTTTTGCTTGACTGATTTTTGATGTCTCCTCAAGTCATTCATTTCCCTTGGTTCCATTCTGATTTTTAATGAATTATTTCCTTCATTTATTTTTTATTTCTTTATGTATTTGTCCAATTGAGTTTTTAAATGAGTTGTTTTGTTCTATGGAATTTTTTTTTTTTTTGCATTTCACCATTTTTTAAATGAATTATTCTCTTTTTCTGATTCACAAATTCTGTTTTCCTGGGAATTGTTTATCTTTTCCAATTTGTAATTCTGTTTTTCAAGGAGTTGTTTTCTTTTCCCATTCTTTTATGAGTTATATGCCTTATTTTGACCCTCTTGCAAGGCTTTTCTTTCCTTTCCTTTCCCCATTTTTCTTCTAGCTCTCTTTTAAGATCCTTTTTTATTTCTTTTATGAGAGCCTTATGTGGTGGGCACCAGATCATATCCACTTTTGTATTTTCATCTAGAGACACACTGTTTTTAGTCTCCTCAGCATTTGAAATCTGCTCTCTTTCAACATAGAAGCTATTTATAGTTAGAGCCCGCTTTGTCTTTTTGCTATTAAAACAAACAAACAAACAAACAAACAAAAACCCACTTCTGTCTGCTTATGAAGAATAGTGGGGTATTTCCAAGCTGCCTCTACAGACAATAGGAAGAAGCAGTGAAAGGGCAATAGGTCAGCACCCCACTGGTTGTGCTGAGATTAGCAGTTGTGCTGAAATTGGTGGCAGTGAAAAGGCAGTGTCTACACTGGAAACAGTAACTGTGGCTGTGGTTGGAACCCAATGAGTCACTCTGGATGTTGGGTTGTATGGCCAGGTCCCGAGAGCCTTTAGCATTTTGAGGTTATAGTCTTTACCCTTTATGTTTATAGCTTCTCTACTGATATACTGGCTTGCTGCCAGAGCAGAGTAGCCAATAGTGTGGTAAAGTTCTCCCTGCAAATTTTCAGACAACAAAGATCACACTCCACCCCACTCTGGTCTACTCAGCATGAGTTGTTTTCCATGTTCTCACTGTCTACCTGCCGTCTATACCTATCCTAGCCCCATTCTGTCCCCGTGCACAAACAAAAACAGACCTTTTCTGGAGAATTTCGAGATTATCTTTGGTTGTTAACATGTTGGTTGTACTCCCAATATTTGTGGGTTCTGACAGTCAAGCACTAATTTAGAGGCTGAATTTCATTAAAATATTTTGAGAGTAAAGGAGAGCTCAGAAAGACTCCTGTGTCCTCTCCACCATCTTGGTTCAACCCCTTTAGTTTCTTCATTTATAAAATGGGGGTAAATAATAGAATCTACCTCCCAGGTAGGGATCAATCATCAAATGATATAATATTTATTAAGGGTTTTCTAAATCCTAAGGTATTATATAAATGCCAGCAATTATTATTGACAGAATGTCAGAATCACCATCACTTTTTATGGCACATTATTTCTAATCCAAGTCCATCTATGAATTACTTTATACACACATATCTTTTGATGTATGAATTGTTTAGGGATTCCTGGGAAATAACTCTTCTACATCGTAGCATTATTCAAAATCTACTTATATATAGATAGGATGCTTTTTGGACAAGTCAAAGCATTTACTGTAATAGTAAATGGAGGAATGGAAATAAGGTGATGGCCTTGGAAGAGATGTATTTTTTAGTTATCTTGATAAATAGAGAATGAAAATGAGGCAGTTCATAAGTCTGATGAGGCATTGAAAACCTTTTAACTTGATTCTCCTATTTAAAGAATACTAATTCATTAGTGACCTTAAGTCATCATGATATGAGAAAGCTTCATTAAACTAATAAAGGAAATGTTTTTTTTTTTATTTCAAAGGATGGCTTTTGATATGAATTTCCATAAAATTAAAAACCAAATTCAAAATACCTAACTCTAGTATTACATAGACTGATTCAATGGCTGTGCCTCTCCAAAGAAATACCTTTTTGCCTCATTTTGACCTTATTCATATTTCCCTGAGAATTTCTGAATATTACTTATATATAAGGCTTTAATGATATGGGTAAGAGAGTACTGGTCCACATGTAATCTCTCAAAGTACTTTCAGGAGCTCATAACAATCACAACTATCTATCTTCTTTCCACAGACGATTCTTTCTTTCCACTACTTGCTTCTATCCATATATTGCATTTCTAAGGATTTGGAATCCCTCTTAAAAAATAAAAGAATTTAGAGATATTAGAGAATTGATGAGGATGATACGTGTATAGGTCTCTGGGGAAGAGATGTATTAGAACAGATTACAAAATAAAAATTAAACATCTTGACTTTCTCTCAGATGTTGTCAAATGTATGTCAATTAGTCATTCTGTGACTCCAATTCCTACCTTCTACTTTCATTTTCAAAACATTCACTTTAGCTACTCCTCTTTATATATTATTTTTCACAATTAGAATGTATGTTCCTCAGGATGTAGCACAGGACCAGATATATTTAGCACTTAATAAATTCTTTTTCTTTTCATTCATTTGATTGATCAATCAACAAGCATCTAATAATCAGCTACTCTATGCGAGGCACAGGAGAGAAAATAATGAAAATAAAACAGCTCATGCCCTCAATGACTTTAGCATCTATTGTTTAGGATATAGGCTCAGACAACATATAATAATGTGTATGAAATTATTCTGAGCAATATAAATTGTTATACAAATGCAAAGAATCATTATTAATAGTAATAATAATAGTAAAATAAAAAATTAGTTTCTGCCTGTGAATCTATATTTGCAAAGTAGAAAGTAGATGAGGAATTTGGTTGGCTTTGTTAGGAGAAAGAATATAATGAATTAGAAAGATAATTGTAGAAAGAGAATTAGATTTAGTTAAGATATCTAGGCTCTAATCTTGCTTTAATTTCTTACTTTCTACATGAACAGGATCAAATCATTCTTTGGGCATCAGTTTCTGCACGTGTGTGAGTGTGTATGGGGGGGGCAAAAGAGAGAGAAAGAGAGAGACTAACAGAGACAGAGACAGAGACAGATATGCAAAGACAGAGATAGAGACAGAGACAAAGAAACAAAGATAGAAAGATTGAGATGAACTCAATAATTTCTAAGACCCTGTCTATAGCAATTCCATGAGCCTATGGTTCCTAGTTATCTATTCATTTCTGGTATTTGTCAAATGACTCATATATGATCTACAGCTTATGGCTTCATTTCAATGGAACATCTCACATTGAAATGATATTTTCTTTTTACTAAGCTTGAAGCTACCTCAAAAAGAAATGGTTTGCAAAAGATGAATTGATAGTTGCCCTTAGTCTTTGAAAATGGAATCATTGTCTCTTTGTATATTTTATTTTTTTTTAATTTAAAGTTCCACTCAGTCCATGTAGAATCTGTTTTTTATTTGTTTGTTTGTTTGTTTGGTTAGTAGCTATGACCATTTTTGCAGTCTGTCATTGTTTGCAGCTCATTTTTTAGCCTCAAAGTTATGTGATGCTTTTGTTGGAAATAAGCCAGTTGTTCTGTGATTGCTGTCCCCCCTCCTCATTGTCTCTTATTCCCTCACCATGGCCCATAATCATACTCTCCTGCTAAATTTCTTTAGACCCTTATAATACTTCTTAGATCTCCTGTGATTGAATTTGATACTCTTCAACTTAATCACCTGGCAATTCTATAATGATCTTGCTGTCAATTTAGCTCTTTGCTTATATGACTCAGAATAATTGGGTTATATAGAATATATTATAAAAACTGGGAGATTAAATCCATTCCAGGACCTTGTTTATGCTTCTCCTCGTCTGTTATTATTAAGATAAACTTGTAGGTGTCATGAATGAAACCATTCTCAATACTGGTAAGAAATTGGAATAGATTAAAATCTATACATCACCCAATAAGAAAGATTCTCCATACTTTTCACACATTCATCGTAGTGTGTGTGTGTGTGTGTGTGTGTGTGTGTGTGTGTAAAATGCTTTTTTTTCTTAATTGTATTCAGTTAACTAGCCTTGTAAAGGATGAACCAGATTTATTGACTTTCAAGTTTGAAATTGTTCAAAGAATCATTTTATGGCAAGTGAAGAAAACATTATTTCATAGTATAAAGCATTGTAGTTAAATTCAATGATTGCCTTTCATTTAGTGTCAGAACAATAACAAGGTTGGATTAAGGTTTTCTGGGACAGATAGGTTCATGATTTAAGATTGTCTTTGAAATGGCATTTCTTGCCTCCTGTGAATTATGAGATTCTTTTTAGTTCTTAGACTCAGAGAAACATACAAGATTCTACAAAAATAAATCTATTGGGGAGTGCCTAACCTTTTGACAGAAGAAGGGGGCTCAGAAAGAGAAATAATGCAAGAATGATGGGGGTAAGCGGTAGATAGAAAGAAAAGAAGGTCTGAGGGAGAAGGGAAGCTGACCAAACAATAGGACTCTTAAAGAGCAATGCACATTTGTAGTAAGTAGGGGACAAATTAAATAGTTTTTAATACGTAATAGGAGAATAAATGTTATGGAGGAGTTGAAACTTTCATTTTTTTCTTCTGCTACAGATTTTTGCTTCATCATAACTATGACCAATACCAATGAACCAATAAAAGTTCCAAACTCCACTTCATGTGGTCTGGTAGTTTTGGAAATAGTTGATTTATGCTATGTCATTGACTAGTGATTAAGTTGATTGTTAACCACAATGATGCTCAGATTGTGTAAATTCATGTGCTAATTATGAGTAACAATTAATGGATAGTGACATGCTCATAATGACAAGAGAAGACAATAAATACCCCCTATATGTTGACATAGATATCAAATGGGAAAATATGTGGAAATACTTTGAAAACCATAAAGTGCTATATAACTAAAAGTTGCAATAGTAAAAGTTGTTGTTATTACTCTCTCATGCCATAGGAGGCAAATGCATATTTTCTGAAAATGACAGTTGTACTCTTTGCCTCTGCTACTTTTATAGTACTGAATAAAATATCTAGTTCTCACTTCTTAACTAGTGCCTAAAATGGATACTTCTGACTGCCTCGAGTCATTACCTGCTGTTTTCTGTATGAATTTTCTCAGGCTTCATGTATTCTTAATAAAAATGGAATATATTCACTGTCACCCAGTATCCCTTAAGCAAGAACCCATGAGATAAATTCCTTCTTGAATTTGAATCCATAAAGAAATGTGTTTCTGCTGAAGAAATGTTTGCTTTGTTTTGTTTGGCAATGAAAACTAGGTAACATTATATTTCCTTTTTTGTCTTAATTTCACAGAAACTATAAGCCAAAAAGAGGGTCCATCTATCATAATTAGCTCTATTCAGGTGACTGATAACATTGCTCTCTCTGCTCACTTCAGGTGCTCTCTGTACTGATGTCTTGTGCTTTTTGTTGTTGTTGTTTAAACTTGACTATCCTGTTTTAAATGATGTATATCTGTGAAAGGCAAATTATTTCTGAAACAGGTGATATTATCCTGAGCTTCCTCAGTAGGGCAACAGGGACTTCTCACTGATTGAATTGGGGCTGGTAGTGTAGGCTTCCACACTGTGCTGAGTGGGCAGGCCAAGACCAGTAATGTTCTGGTTAGCTCTCTGGAGGTCTCGGGACTAGCCTTGGTTTCAGCTGAATAATAAGCACAATCTCCTTCACAGTCTGTCTCCTTTGGCTGGGGCTGGGCTAGCTTTCTGGGGGACCTTCAGATGGGTCTTGGTCTCAGTGGAGGAATGCAGGAGGCAGGAGAGCCACCAGGAGGCTGACCAAAGATGGAATCTCTGTGGCTGACTTTGTCCTCAGTTTAAATACTCTATTACAATTACACCAATTGTAAACTATTACATCACTATACTAAGTATTAAGTATATGTAAACTAGATAACCATTGTATTATCAATTCCACTGAGTTAACACCTTGTTGTAGGATTAAATCAATCATACTGAACTAGAGAATTCACATGCTAAACTAGATAACCATTGTCTTATCAATTCCACTCAATTAATACTTTGTTGTTGGATTAAATAAATTATTTGAGCCTTAAGTATATTTCTCCAGAGTTCCTGCCCTTTACATCTCCTGCTTTCTTTTTTTTTAGAATAGAATATATTGCTTAGAATATAGAATCCCTGACTTCTCAGGGAGGTGAAAACCCCAAAAAAGGAGATGATCATGCCTTTCCTGATTTCTCAGAAAGGGGGGTGAAAACTCCAAAAAAGGAGGTGATCACATCCTCTCTGACTTCTCAGGAAGGGAGATGAAAACACCAAAAGGAAATAGGGAGTCAAACCAAATTTTGTTAGCGGGTTTCTGAAGGATCTCATTTGAAAGAGGTATACATAAATCCATCAGCATGGGAGGTATTACA
This sequence comes from Antechinus flavipes, assembly GCF_016432865.1. Taxonomy (NCBI): domain Eukaryota; kingdom Metazoa; phylum Chordata; class Mammalia; order Dasyuromorphia; family Dasyuridae; genus Antechinus; species Antechinus flavipes. The sequence goes on from NC_067400.1 coordinate 217,349,173, forward strand.
CAAGCACATAGTAATATAACACAGGATAGTAAGTTATGTAATAAACAACATGAATCAATATGAGGAATTACATATGTCCATAAATCCTAGAAATAGTCCAGAACCAGTTTTTTGTCCATTATTTCATGTGTCAGGGAATCCAATGATTCCTGAAAGTTTTGAAGTCCTGCAATAGTCTTATCAACAATTTTCATCTTAGGGAATTCAATGATTCCTGTGGGTTTTGAAATTCTGTAATAGTCTTATCAACAATTTTTAATGTTTATGAGTCAATTGACATACACATTGGGTTAACAGTCATGCTTTTTCAGAGGCACATGTAGTCAGAGATGGAACCACTTAATGTTTCTTGAGTTTTCTCCTTTATTGCAAGGGTATTCTCTTTTTCTGTCTCTCTCTGATGGACAAGGCAAATACAGCTCATAGGCCCTATCTGATTCCTTCTCTATCTGTAGAAATACAAGCAAACCCTCTCCTCAGCAGTTAACCTATCTGGTCCCTTCGATTTACTACTTTCTGGATTTCTCCACATCACCTGTCAATTATATTGGAGCTTCTCATACTGAATACTGCCCTTCTGGTGGATTATAAAACCTGCATTCTCCTCAATTGTAATGCCTTTCTCCCATCAGATTGCTTTTTGGCTGATTGATCATATCTGAATATTGAACTTCTAAAGACTCTCCAGATGTAACCTCGGCTGCCAACATGCTCCACTGTTTTTTTGGCTGGGGCCCTGGAGCTGGGCCCCACCTCTCCTTTCACTGAGTCAATCTACATTCTGAGGCCTAATGGAATCCTCTGTTGCATTTCGGACATAGGGTTTTGGTTCTTGTTCTGTCACCTTGTCCTCTCATTCTATCTCTATGCTAACAGATGCCACATGGAAAGCATTGATGAATCTCTCTGGAAGTCCCTAGACAAAAGGGACCCTGTCTTCCCATGTTCTGTATCAAAGCCTGGTTATAAAAGGCATTTGTGCCCACTGTGGCACAGTGAGTTAATGATCTCTTCTAAAGGAGTATCTTTGTGTAGTCCTAGTATAATTCTTCTACAAACCTCATTAGCATTTTCTCTAGCAAATTGCTTTATCATTATTCCTGTTGCTGCATTTTCACCAATAGTTCATATGATAGTTTTTTTTTTTTCTGGAGCTTTGTGCAATTTGCAGTTCCTTAGTTTTTCTATGGTCTTTTGTAGACATGCTTCTAACATTTGTTTCTCAGGTACATATCCCAATATATCATTCATGTAATGTAGTAACATTACTTTTGGAAATGCTTCTCTTACTGGAGTAAGAGCAATGGCAATATACATTTGACACATAGTAGGGCTATTTTTCATTCCCTGTGGCAAAATTATCCATTCATAATTTTTTTTTAAATTTTGAAAAAAATTTCTTTACAACATTATCCCTTGCATTCATTTCTGTTCCGACTTTTTCCAATCCTCTCTCCACCCCCTCCCCCAGATGGCAAGCAATCCTATACATGTTAAATATGTCAAATATATCCTAAACATAATATGTGTGTGCAGAACAAAACAGTTCTCTTGTTGCACAGGAAGAATTGGATTCAGAAGGTAAAAATAACCTGGGAAGAAAAACAAAAATGCAGTTTACATTCATTTTCCGGTGTTCTTTCTTTGGGTATAGCTGTTTCTGTCCATCACTGATCAATTGAAACTGAGTTAGATAGAAAGAGAACTTTGTTGAAGAAATCCACTTCCATCAGAATACAATATTGTTGTTGAAGTATATAATTATCTCCTGGTTTTTCTCATTTCACTTAGCATCAATTCATGTAAGTCTCTCAAGGCCTCTCTGTATTCATCATTCATCATTCCTCAATTTACCCAACCATTCTCCAATTGATGGACATCCATTCATTTTCCACTTTCTAGCCACTACAAACAAGGCTGCCACAAACATTTTGGCATATACATGTCCCTTTACCTTCTTTTGTATCTCTTTGGGATATAAGTCCAGTAGTGACATTGCTGGATCAAAGGGTATGCACAGTTTGATGACTTTTTGAGCATAATTCCAGATTGCTCTCCAGAATGGTTGGATTTGTTCACAATTCCACCAACAATGCATCAGTGTCCCAGTTTTCCCGCATCCCCTCCAACATTCATCATTATTTTTTCCTCTCATCTTAGCCAATCTGACAGGTGTGTAGTGGTATCTCAGAGTTGTCTTAATTTGCATTTCTCTGATCAATAATGATTTGGAACACCTTTTCATATGGCTAGAAATAGGTTCAATTTCATCATCTGAAAATTGTCTGTTTATATCCTTTGACCATTTATCAGTTGAAGAATGGCTTGATTTCTTATAAATTAGAGTCAATTCTCTATATATTTTGGAAATGAGGCCTTTATCAGAATCTTTAACTGTGAAAATATTTTCCCAGTCTGTTGTTCCCTTCTAATCTTGGCTGCATTAGTTTTGTTTGTACAAAGGCTTTTTAATTTGATATAACCAAAATTTTCTATTTTGTAATCAATAATGGTCTCTAGTTCATCTTTGGTCACAAATTTCTTCCTCCTCCACAAGTCTGAGAGGTAAACTATCCTATGTTCCTCTAATTTATTTATAATCTCGTTCTTTATGCCTAAATCATGGACTCATTTTGATCTTATCTTGGTATACGGTGTTAAGTGCAGATCCATGCCTAATTTCTTCCATACTAATTTCCAGTTTTCCCAGCAGTTTTTGTCAAATGATGAATTCTTATCCCCAAAGTTAGGATCTTTGGGTTTGTCAAACACTAGATTGCTATAGTTGACTATTCTGTCTTGTTAATCTAACCTATTCCACTGATCAACTAATCTATTTCTTAGCCAACACCAAGTAGTTTTGGTGACTGCTGCTTTATAATATAGTTTTAGATCAGATACAGCTAGGCCACCTTCATTTGATTTTTTTTTTCATTAATTTCCTTGAGATTCTCGACATTTTGTTCTTCCATATAAATTGTGTTATTTTTTTCTAGATCATTAAAATATTTTCTTTGGAGTCTGATTGGTATGCACTAAATAAATAGATTAGTTTAGTGAGTATTGTCATCTTTATTATATTCGCTCGGCCTATCTAAGAGCACTTAATATTTTTCCAATTATTTAAATCTGACTATTTGTGTGGAAAGTTTTTTTTTTTTTTTTTGTAATTTTGCTCATATAATTCCTGACTTTCCTTTGGTAGATAGATCCCCAAATATTTTATGCTATTGACAGTTATTCTGAATGTAATTTCTCTTTGTATCTCTTGCTGTTGGATTTTTTTAGTGATGTATAAAAATGCTGAGGATTTTTGGGGATTTATTTTGTATCCTGCCACTTTTCTAAAGTTATGAATTATTTCTAATAGCTTTTTAGCAGAATCTCTGGGCTTCTCTAAGTATACCATCATAGCATCTGCAAAGACTGATATTTTGGTTTCCTCATTGCCTACTCTAATTCCTTTTATCTCTTTCTTGACTCTTATTGTGAAGGCTAGCTTTCTAATACAATATTGAATAATAATGGTGATAGTGGGCAACCTTGCTTCACTGCAGATCATACTGGGAAAGGTTCTAGTTTTTCCCCATTGCATATGATGCTTACTGAAGGTTATAAATATATGCTCCTGACTTTTTAAAGAAAAATTCCATTTATTATTATCCTCTCAAGTGCTTTTATTAGGAATGGATGTTGGATTTTATCAAATGTTTTTTCTGCATCTGTTGAGATGATCATATGGTCTTTGTTAGTTTGGAAACTAACATTAACTAATTAACTAACATTAATATTATTATATTATATAATGATAATATTATATATTATTAATATAATCGATTATGGTGATAATTTTCCTAATATTGAACCAGACCTGCATTCCTGGCATAAATCCTATTTGGTCATAGTTTTTCTATGATTTTCTGTAATCTTTTTGCTAATATTTTATTTAAGATTTTAGCAGCAATATTCATTAGGGAGATTGGTCTATAATTTTCTTTCTCTGTTTTCAACCTACCTGGTTTAGGTATCAGGACCATGTCTGTGTTGTAAAAGGAATTTGGTAGGATTCATTCAATGCCTATTTTTTCAAATAGTTTATATAGCATTGGAGTTAATTGTTCTTTAAATGTTTGGTAGAATTCACCAAATGTTTGGTAAATCCATCTGGTCCTGGGGATTTTCTTTTAGGGAGTTGGTTAATAGCTTGTTCTATTTCTTTTTCTAAACTGGGACTGTTTAGGATATTTACTTCTTCCTCTGTTAATCTGGGTAAGCTATATTTTTGAAGGTATTCTTCCATTTCATTTAAGTTGTCGAATTTATTGTAATAAAGTTGAGTAAAGTAACTCCTAATTATTGCTCTAATTTCCTCTTTGTTAGCGGCGAGTTCTCCCTATTCATTTTTAAGACTAACAATTTGATTTTCCTTTATAAATCAGATTTACTAAGGGTTTATCTATTTTGTTGGTTTTTTCATAGAACCAACTCTTAGTTTTATTAATTAATTCAATAATTTTTTTACTTTCAATTTTAATGATCTCTCCTTTTATTTTTAGAATTTCAAGTTTAGTGTTTGGGGGTTTTTAATTTGTTCCTTTTCTAGCATTTTTACTTGCAAGCCCAATTCATTAACCTTCTCTTTTTCTATTTTGTGCAGGTAGGCCTCTAGATATATGCAATTTCCCCTTATTACTGCTTTGGCTGCATATTTTGGTATGACATCTCATTATTGTCATTTTCTTGGGTGAAGTTATTAATTATGTCTATGGTTTGCTGTTTCACCCAATCTTTCTTTAGTATGAGATTATTTAGTTTCCAACTTTTTTTTTTGCCTATTTTCCCCTAGCTTTTTGTTGAATGTAATTTTCATTGCATCATGGGTCTGAAAAGGATGCCTTTATTATTTCTGCCTTACTGCATTTGAGTTTGAGGTTTTTATGTCTTAAAACATGGTCAATTTTTGTATAGCTTCCATGAACTGCTGAGAAGAAAGTGTACTCAGTTCTGTTTTCATTTAGTTTTCTCCAGAGATCTATCATATCTAACTTTTCTAGTATTCTATTTACCTCTTTGACTTCTTTCTTATTTATTTTGTGGTTTGATTTATCTAATTCTGAGAGTGCAAAGTTGAGTTCTCCCACTATTATAGTTTTGCTGTCTATTTCTTCTTGCAGCTCTCTGAATTTCTCTTTTAAGAATTTAGATACTACACCACTTGATGCATATATGTTTAATATTGATATTGGTTCATTATCTATGCTACCCTTTAGCAAGGTATAGTGCCCTTCCTTATCTCTTTTAATTAGATCAATTTTTGCTTTTGCTTGATCTCGAGATCAGGATGGCTACCCCTGCTTTTTTGACTTCACCTGAAGCATAGTAGATTTTGCTCCAACCTTTTACCTTTACTCTGTATGTATCTCCCTGCTTCAGGTGTTTCTTGTAAACAACATATTATAGGATTCTGGCTTTTCATCCATTCTGCTAACTGCTTCCTTTTTATGGGGGAGTTTACCCCATTCACACTTATGGTTAAAATGACCAATTCTGTATTATTTGCCATCTTGTTAACCCCTGCTTATGCTTTTCTCCCTTCTTTCCCTCTTACCTCCTTCCCTAGTATTAAACTTGTGAGCACTGCTTGCTTTTCACAGCCCTCCCTTTTTACTATCCCTCTTCCCACCTTAGAGTTCCTCCCCCATCTTACTACTTTTTGTCAAAGTTTCTGTGTTACCTTCTGCTTAGCTTATTCCTTCCCTTTTCACTTTTCCCTTCCCACTTTTCAATGAGGTGGGAGAGATTTTACCATCAATTGAGTATGTCTAAAGTTTTTCTCTTTAAGCCAATTCTGATGGCAGTAAGATATCTGCTATGTTCATACTCTTCCATTCTTTCTCTCAGATATAATAGATTTCCTTTACTTCTTCATGAGATGTAGTACCCCCACTTTACCCTTTTTCTGGTACAATGTCCTTTCCACATCTAGTTTCTAGAAAAAGATATACATGTATTCTTTATACATCTTTATAGCAGAAATATAGTTTCCTAGATTTCTTTTTACCTTTTTAGGTTTCTCTTGAGTTCTATATTTGTAGATCAAACTTTTTGTTTAGTTCTATTTTTTTCATCAAAAATAGGTGAAATTTGCTTATTTTGTTGAATGTCCATCTTCTTCCCTGGAAAAAGATGCCCATTCTGGCGTTGTAAGTTATTTTTTTTGTTGCATACCGAGATCCTTAGTCTTTCAGAATATCATATTCCAGGCCCTTTGATCTTTAATGTGGATGCTGCTAGATCCTGGGTAATCCTTATTGTGGTTCCTCTATATTTGAATTGTTTTTTTTTTTTTTTCTAGCTGCTTGCAGTATTTCTTCCTTTGTCTGATAGTTCTGGCATTTGGCCATGATATTTCTTGGTGTTTTGATTTTAGGATCCCTTTCAGTAGGTGATCGGTGAATTCTTTCAATGTCTATTTTGCCCTCTGTTTCTATGACTTCTGGGTCATTCTCGTTGATAATTTCCTGGAAAATAGTGTCCAAGCTCTTTTTTCAATCATATTTTTCCAGGAGTTTGATAAGTCTCAGATTATCTCTCCTAGATCTATTTTCCAGGTCTATTGTTTTCCCAAGAAGGTATTTGAGGTTTTTGTCCATTATTTTATGTTTTTGGTTTTGCTTGACTGATTCTTGTTGTCTCCTCAAGTCATTCAATTCCATTTGTTCGATTCTGATTTTCAATGAAGTATTTTCTTCACTCATTTTTTAAAATCTTTTTTCTAATTATCCAATTGAGTTTTTAATGTGAGTTATTTTGTTCTATGGAATTTTTTTCCATTTCGCCAATTTTATTTTTTAGAGAGCTATTTTCTTTTTCTAGTTCACTAGTTCTATTTTTCAATGATTTGATTTCTTTATTCATTCAATCTTTAAATGAGTGGGATCACTTCTCCAGACACTCTTGCCAAGCCTCCCTCTCCTTTTCCCATTTTTCTTCTAGCCCTCTTGTGAGAGCCTTTTTAATTTCTTCTATGAGATTCCTCTGTGCTGAGGACCAGATGATATTCTCCTTTGAAGATTCACCTGGAGACAGTTTGTTTTTTTATTTCCTCACGGTTTAGAGTCTGCTCTCTATCCATATAGAAGCTGTCAATGGTTAAGGTCCTTTTAAATTTTTTGCTCATTTTGTCAGAGACGAATCAAAGACAAACTAGCAAAGAAAAAAAGAAAAAAAAAACCAAATGGAATTTGCTATTTTTTGGGGGGTGTGGGAACTTGGTGGTGTTACCAAACTTCCTCTACAGACTGTGGGGAGCAGCAGCGAGGCACTAACAGGACAGCGATGGGTGTGCTGTGCCTGTACTCTGAGACTCTGAGAGTGTGCTGAGACACTGTGGGGGAGGGGTAGCCCGGTCTAGAGAGACTCTAGCTGTTCCCGGTTGTATTCTTTACCCCCTGTGTTTTTAGCTTCTCTGCTTGTCTGCTGGCTTGTTGCCAGGGCAAATTATCCAATCCTGTAGCAAAATTCTCCCCACAGAGAGGCTGAGACCACACTCTATCCCTCTCAGATCTGCTCAGCTGTGAGCTGCCTGACATACTCTCACTGTCCCTGCCTACCCTCAGCCTGTGTTCGATCTAAAACCATCCCCACCCTCGAACAGAAACAGACCTTTCCTGGTGAATTTCAAGGATGTCTTCTCTTGCCAATTACTTGTAGGGTTTTTTCATTCAAACATTAATTCAGAGGCTTGTCATGAAAAGAATTCTGAGAGAAAACATGGAGCTCATGCAGCTGTGTGCTTCCTCTCTGCCATCTTGGCTGGAAGTCCTTTAATTTCTTTTTCATTGATATTAAGTTCACCCTTTTAATTTTATGCTAATAATTTGTTTTTTTCCCCCCTTTTTCTAATCAAATTTTCCAAAGATCTGTTTATTTTGTTGCTTTTTTTTCATAAAGCCAACTGTTCATTTTATTAATCAGGCCAATAATTTTCTTACTTTCAATTTTATTATTTCTCCTTTGAGGTTCAGAATTTCTAATTTGGTATTTAATTGGTGGCTTTTAATTTGTTCTTTTTTTGGCTTTTTAAATCACATTCCCCTTTCATTGATCTCCTCTTTCTCCATTTTATTCACATACCTATTTAGAGATATACAGTTTCCATTAAGAACTGTTTTGGTTGTTCCCCAAACATTTTGGTATGTTATCTCATAATTGTCATTCTCTTGGATGAAATTTTGGATTGTTGCAGTTATTTGTTGTTTGACACATTCATTCTTTAGAGCTAGATTATTTATTTCCCAAATGCCTTTTAGTCTATCTTTTTCTGGCACCTTATTGAATATAATTTTTATTTCATTATGGTCTGAAAAGGAATCATTTACTATTTCTGCCTTTCTGTAATTGATTATGAGGTTTTTTTGTCCTAATACATGATCAATTTTTGTGTAAGAACCATGCACTGCCAAGAAAAAGATGTATCCCTTTCTCTTTCTATTCAACTTTCTTGAGAGGTTTAGTACACATAGACTTTCTATGATGCTATTAATCTCCTCAGTTTCTTTCTTGTTTCATTTATCTTTTTTTGTCTGATTCTGAGAGGGAAAGATTGAAGTCCTCTACTAATACTTTTGTTGTCTATTTCTTCTTGTAACTGGCTTAATTTCTTATCCAGGAATTTGAATACAATACAACTTAGTATATATAAATTTAATATTGTTTACTGAAGTTTCATCAAGATGTATTTTCCTTCCTTATATCTTTTAACCAGACCTATTTTTACTTTTGCTTTTTCTGGGATCAGAATTTTTTTTTTTTTTTTTACTTCAGTTGAAGCATAATATTTTTTTCCATCCTTTTACCTTCACTCTGTGTCTCTCTGTGTTAACAAAAAACACATTAAGGTATTCCTTGTTAACAACATATTATAGGATTTCCTTTTAAATTCATTCTCCTATTTGCTTCCATTTTATTGAGAGTGTGCATCACATTCACAGTTAGGATTACCAGCTCTGTATTTCCCTTCATCCTATTTTCCACCATGAATATACTTTTGTTCTCTCTTTCCACCCTATCCTTATCTTCTATCATGCTTACCACCCCCTAGTCTCTTAAATTTTTTTTCCACCCACTCCACCTACTACCTTATTTTTATCACCCTTCTCCTTCCTCTCATCTTTTTTTCCTAGTGTTTCACCCTTCTTTTCTTTCCTATCCCTCCCTTTTCTTTTCTCTTTCTCCTCCCACTTCTTTATAGGGTTAGATAAATTTCCATAGCCAGCTGAATGATTAAATTATTCCTTCTTTTATCCCAAACTGATGAGATCAAGCTTCAGATAAGGCTCATTCCTTTCCGTTCTTTTCCTTGATTGTAATAGGTCTTTTGTGCCTCTTTATGGGATCTAATTAGTCTCCTTTCCTTTTCTTCAGGACAGTCCTTTTCCCACCCCTTAATGTCTTTTTCTTTGACATCATATCAGAGTCCATTCAAACCACACTTTCTGTTTATATGATGTCCCCCTCTTCTGCCTCAACAACAGATAGAGCTCTCAAGAGTTACAGATATCATTTCCCATTTATGGATGTAAATAGTTTAATCTTTAAATTATATATATAATCTTTATTTTTACCTTTCAATGCTTTTGTCGAGTCATGTGTTTGAAGATTACATTTTCTGTTTAGTTCTGTTTTTTCAATAGAAATGATTGATGTCTTTAACTTCATTGAAGCTCCATCTCTTCCTCAGTCTCTCTGGGTAATTAATTCTTGATTGTAACTCCAGGTCCTTAGCCTTCCAAAATATGGCATTTCAGGCCCTCTGATACTTTATTGTAGAATTTACCAAACCCCAGGTAATCCTGACTATTGCTCCTTGATATTTGATTTGTTTTTGTCTGGCAGTTTTTCTGAGATTGAATTTCTGGAGTTTTGCAACAATGTTCATTGGGGCTTTCCTTATGTGGATTTCTTTCCAAAGGTGATAGGTGGATTCTTTCAATGACTATTTCCTCCTCTGTTTCTAGAAATTTGGAATAGTTTTCCTTCATGATTTCTTGAGGAGTGCTTTCCAGGCTTTTTTTTTTTTTTTTTTTTTTTTTTTTTTGGTTATGGCCTTTAGATAGATTGATTCTTCAAAATTTGTCTTTTCTGGATCTAGTTTCCAAGTCAACTGTTTTTTCAATGAGATATTACACATTTCTCCCCACTTTTGTATTCTTTTTAGTTTGATTCACTGGTTCTTGCTGTCTCTTAAAGTCATTAGCTTTCATTTGCCCTGTTGTAGTTTTTGTGAGATTTTCTTCAGTTTTCTTTTGTATCTCTTCTTCCATTTGATTTATTCTACTTGTTAAGGAGTTGCTTCAGACAATTTTTCCTTTCTTTTCCAAACTGTTGATTCCCTCATGCATACTCTCATTTCTGTTCTCATATAGATTTTCCCCTGTTTACAATCTTATGGTTCTATTGGGTCTGCTGTTTGCAGATTAATTTTTTTATTTAGTTCTGTTTTTCCAAAAGAAATGATTGAAAGTCTCTTGCTTAGTTGAAGGTCCATATCCTTCTCTGAAAGAAGATGCTGGATCTTGCTAGGTAGTTAATTTGTGGTTGTAAGCCTACAACCTTTGTTTTACAGAATATTGTATTCCAGGCCCTCTGATCCTTTATGGTAGAAGTTGCCAGACCCTGGCTAATCCTGATGGTTGCTCCTTGATGTTTCAATTGATTTTGTCTGGCAGATTGCAATAGTTTTTCCTTGAGATCATTATAGTTTTGGAGTTTTGTAACTATTCCTTATCATTTTCTTTTTAGGATCTCATTCCAGAGGTGATCCATGGATTTTTTCAATGAATATGTCTACTTCTGTTTCTTGCATTTTCCATTTTCTTCCATTTTCCATTCTTTTTAGTTTGTTTGATTCTTGCTGTGTCATAGACTCCTTAGCTCCCATTTGCCTCATTCTAATTTTTAATGGGTGATTTTCCTCAGTTAGCTTTTGTATCTCTTTTTCCATTTGGTTAATTCTACTTTTGGAGATGGTGTTTTCATCAGTGCAATTTATTGCATTTGGCCAATTGTATTTTTTTTTTAAGTAATTGCTTTCCTGATAATGAAGAATGGTGGAGGGGATGTGGGAAAACAGGGACATTACTACATTGTTGGTGGAATTGTGAATACATGCAACCATTTTGGAGAGCAATTTGGAACTATGCTCAAAAAGTTATCAAATTGTGCATACCCCTTGATCCAACAGTGTTACTACTGGGCTTATATCCCAAAGAGATCTTAAAGAAGGGAAAGGGACCTGTATGTGCAAAAATGTTTGTGGCAGCCCTCTTTGTAGTGGGTAGATACTGGAAACTGAGTGGAAGCCCATCAATTGGAGAGTGGCTGAATAAATTGTGGTATATGAATATTATGGAATAATATTGTTCAGTAAGAAATGACCAACAGGATGATTTCAGAAAGGCCTGGAGAGACTTATATGAACTGATGCTGAGTGAAATGTGCAGGATCAGGAGTACTTCAACAACAGTACTATATGATGATCAATTCTGATGGACCTGACCATCTTCAGCAATGAGATGAACCAAATCAATTCCAATGGAGCAATAATGGATTGAACCAGCTACGCCCAGCAAAAGAACTCTGGGAGATGACTAAGAACCATTACATTGAATTCCCAATCCCTATATTTTTGCTTGCTTGCATTTTTTATTTTTTATTTTTATTTCCTTCACAGGCTAATTGTACTATATTTCAGAGTCTGATTCTTTTTGTACAGCAAAATAATGGTCTGGACATGTAAACTTATTTTGTATTTAATTTATACTTTAATATATTTAACATGTTCTGGTCATCCTGCCATCTAGGAGAGGAGGTGGGAGGAAGGAGGGGAAAATTGAAATAAAGGTTTGGCAGATGTCAATGCTGTAAAATTACCCATGCATATAACTTGTAAATAAAAAGCTATAATAATAACAATAACAAAAAAAATTGTTTTCCTTTTCCAAGCTGTTAACTCTCCCTTGAATACCTTTCATTTCTATTCTCAATTTTTCTTCTCTCTCTCTTATTTGCCTTTTATGTCTTTTATGAGCATTTCCAAGAATCCTCTTTGTTCTTGAGACCAATGCATATCCCTTTGAGATTTCCTATGTGGTCATTTTTTTTGGTCATCTGAGTTGGTGTTTTGATCTTCCCCATCACCATAATAGTTTTTAATGGTCAAGGTTCTTTTCTGTTTCTTTTTCTTTTTCTCTTTTCTTTTCTTTTGGTATTTTCTCTCTTTTTTTAACTTTTAAGATTGACCTCTGCTTCTGGACTAAAGAGAGTGCAGTCTCAAGCTTCCTGTGCAACGTTGAGCCTTGGATTTGAGCACAGAGGTTTTTTGTGTTTGTAGGGGTAAGCTTTATCTGTTTTTTTTTCTTTTTTATTACAGGAAACAGCTTGGTTTGCCAGGATTTGCCTTGTGAGCTGGTGCTGGAGACTGCCCACGATTGACTGGCTCAGTTGCTGATCTGCTATGTTTAATACCCTCTCACTAGCTTTTCCAGACTCTGTCTGATCTGCATTGAATGGTTCATTCCAGTGAGACTGATCTTTATTGAAGTTTTTCCAATCCTTCTTGAGCTGGAGAGTAGTTTCCTTCTGTCAGTCTTTTCAGAGGTTTAGTTTCATATAGTTTTTGAGGGAAATTTGAAGAGTTTGAGCAGCTTCTTGGTTTCACTCCATCATCTTGGCTCCAGCCTGACAGATTTCAAAGAGAAAATTTTACAACCAAAAACTACAGGCAATTCAAACATGCTAGAGTCCCAGTCAGAATCACACAAGGCTTTATCAGTGGTTACAATAAAAGACTGCAGGTCTTGGAATACTTTATATTGAAGATCTAAAGAACTGTGGTTGTGGCCAAAAACATATCCAGTAAAATAAACCTGAAATATTAAAATGGATATTTAATAGATTGCCAGATTTTCAGGATTTTGTGGCAAACAACCATGAACTTATTAGAAAATTTGACATATATAAGCCCATGTCAGAAACTAATATCAAGGGACTCAATTTTCTGTGCATAAAAACATAAACCATGTTTGAGATTGTCATTAGTAATTGGATAGTTTAAAAAAGATTGGGGAGAAGTAAGTATGCTATGATTCTAAAAAATAAAACTGAATAGGAAAAGGTGAAAGGAGTAATTATTTTATACAAATAAGGTGCAAGAGAAATAATTGCCACAGAGAAATTAGATGGGGAAGGAGAACAGGTAGTTCTGAAATTATATTTGCATATATCTATAAAATCCTCTGAAATTTATAAAGAAATTCAAGATGGAAGGCATAGGATAAAGTGGGGTGTTGAAGGAGATGTAATAAGAAGTGTAGATTAATGGGAATCAAATAAGGAGGGAAGGAAGGAAAAAGCTAACAATAATGGAGGTATTGGTAAGGAGTCAGCTAGGTAAATAGAAGAGTTAATAGGGATAGGGAATAAGAGATACATAAAACAAAACAATAATAATGATCAGGAATAGAGTTTGTTAGACAAAAAGTAGAAGTAGTAATAACTGGTCGCTGACAATGTTGAACTTAAAAAAGATTCAATCAAAAGAGAAATCTACATTATGTCAATCATATTTATATTATTTTATTTGTTTATATATGTATAAATCTATATGTATATAACTGTATATGTGTATGAATATATACGCATGTATGTATGCCCTAAATGTATTTGTGGTTAACTGTAGGCTACTTGGAGGACATGAGGAGGGGAAGAAAGGGACCAAAAAATAAAGTAAATGGTGCACAGCAGAGAATAAAAGAAACCTACAAGGAAGCAAAGAAAAGATGTACAGTTTTGAATACAATGTGTTCTATTATTATATATGTTTTCTTGAAATGGAAATGTATTGTACATATTTTGAATTGTTCTTTATGTTCTGATCTAGACATGGCAATTTTTTGCTTCTATTTTTTTAATTTTGTATTTGTTTTAAATACATACATAAAAAAAGAAAAACTACAAAATTGCTTATTGTATAAAACATTTTTTTGGTTTAGCTCATTCAAGAAAAGAAAGAAAAAACAACAACAAAAAAAACCCACTTTTTTTTTTTAATTTAAAAAGCATATGCATGGGTAATTTTTCCAACATTGACCCTTGCAAAACCTTTTGTGCCAAATTTTCCTCTCCTTCCCCCCACCTCCTCCCCTACCTGGCAGGTAGTTAAAAACATGTTAAATATGTTGAAATATATGTTAAATCCAACATATGTATACATATTTGTACAGTTATCACTCTACACAAAAATAATCAGATAAAGAAGGAAGGAAAAGAAAAACTGAGAAAGAAAATAAAATGCAAGCAAATAACAATAGAAAGAGTGAGAATTCTATATTGTTTTCCATACTCTGTTCCCACAGTCATCTCTTTGGTTGTACATGGTGCTCTTCAACACTGAGCAACTAGAACTAGTTTGAATCCTCTCATTGTTGAAGGGAACCATGGCCATCAGAATCAATCATCGTATAGTCTCATTTTTGCCAAGTATAACGATCTCCTAGTTCTTTTCATTTCACTTAGCATCATTTCATGTAGACTTTTCCAAGATTCTCTGAAATCATTCTCCCAGTCATTTCTTACAGAACAATAGTAGTCCATAGCATTCATATAGTATAATTTCTTAAGCCATTCTCCACTTGATGGGTATCCAGTCATTTTCCTGTTTCTTGCCACTACAAAGAGGGCTGTCCCAAACATTTTTGCACATGTGGGTCTCTTTCCTTCCTCTAAGATCTCTTTGGGATATAATCCCAGTAGAAACACTGCTGGATCAATGGGTGTGCACAATTTGATAACTTTTTGAGCTGGGGCCTTTAGGTTTGTCAAATACTAGATTGCTATAGTCATTGACTATTTTGTTCTATAAACCTAACCTATTCCACTGATCAACTTCTCTATTTCTTAGCCAGTACTGAATTGTTTTGATGACTGCTGCTTTATAATATAGTTTTAGATCTAGTACAGCTCGACCACCTTCATTTGCTTTTCTCTTCAATAATTCCTTTGAAATTCTTGACCTTTTGTTCTTCCAGATTAATTTTGTTGTTATTTTTCCTAGGTCAGTAAAATAGTTTCTTGGGAGTTTGATTGATATAGCACTAAATAAATAGATTAGTTTTGGTACTATTGTCATCTTTATTATATTCACTTGACCAATACACGAGCACTTGATATTTTTCCAATTGCTTATATCTGACTTTATTTGTGTGGAAAGTGTTTTGTAGTTTTGTTCATATAGTTCCTAACTTTCCCTTGACAGATAGATTCCCAAATATTTTATGGTATTGGCAGTTATTTTAAATGGAATTTCTCTTTCTATCTTTTGCTATTGGATTTTGTTAGTGATGTATAAAAATGCTGATGATTTATGTGGATTTATTTTGTATCCTGCAATTTTGCTAAAGTTGTGGATTATTTCTAATAGTTTTTTGTTGTTGTTGTTGTTGTTGTTGTTGTTGTTGATTCTCTGGGGTTCTCTAAGTATATCATCATACCATCTGCAAAGAGTGATAATTTGGTTTCCTTAATAACTCTTCTAATTCTTTTAATCTCTTTTTTCTTCTCATTGCCAAAGCTAGCATTTCTAATACAATCCTGAATAATAAAAGTGATAGTGGGCAACTTTGTTTCACTCCTGATCTTATTGGGAATGGTTCCAGTTGATTCCCATTACATATCATACTTGTTGATGGTTTTAAATAGATGCTACTGACTGTTTTTAGGGAAAAGTCCATTTATTCCTATACTCTCTAGTGTTTTTAATAGGAATGGATGTTGGATTTTATCAAATGCTTTTTCTGCATCTATTGAGATGATCATATGGTTTTTGTTAATTTGGTTATTGATATAGAGAATTATGTTAATATTTTTCCTAATATTGAATCAGCCCTGCATCCCTGATATAAATCCTACTTGGTTTTGGTGTATTATCCTGGGAATGATTTTCTGTAATCTCTTTGCTAATATTTTATTTAAGATTTTTGAATCAATATTCATTCTATCTGGTTTAGGTATTAGTACCATGTCTATCTCATAAAATGAATTTGGTAAGAGTCCTTCATTCCCTACTTTTTCAAATAGTTTATTGTTCTTTAAATGTTTGGTAGAATTTACATGGAAATCCATGAGGTCCTGGGAATTTATTTTTAAGGAGTTGATTAGTAGCTTGTTTTGTTTCTTTTTCTAAAATGGTACTACTTAACTTATTTTCTCTTCTGTTAATCTGGAAAATCTACATTTTTGTAAATATTGCTTTATTTCACTTAGCTTGTCAAATTTATTAGCATAAATTTGGGCAAGTAACTTCCAATAATTGCTCTAATTTTCTTTTCGTTAGTGGATAGTTCTCCCTTTTCATTTTTGAGACTAACAATTTGATTTTTTTCTTTCCTTTATCTAATCAAATTAAGTAAAGGTTTATCAATTTTGTTGTTTTTTTCATAACACCAGCTCTTTAGTTTTATTTATTAATTCAATAGTTTTTTTTTTTTTTTACTTTGATTTCATTGATCCCTCCTTTTATTTTTAGAATTTCAAGTTTGGTATTTGATTGGGGTTTTAGGTTTTTTTTTTTTCCCCTAGCTTTTTAGTTGCAAATATAATTCTTTGATCTCTTAATCTACTTTTTGCAAGTAACAATTTAGAAATATAAAATTTCCTTTTATTCCTACTTTTTTCTGCATTCCACAAATTTTGCTATGTTGTCTCATTATTGTCATTTTCTTGGATGAAATTATTGATTGTGTCTATGATCTGCTGTTTCATCCATTCATTCCTTAGGATGAGATTATTTAGTTTCCAATTACTTTTTTCTATTTTCTAGTTCTGTTGTCTATTTTCCCCTAGCTTTTTGTTGAATGTAGTTTTCATTTTACCTTGATCTGAAAAAATTACATTTATTATTTCTGCCTCTCTGCATTTGATTTTGAGGTCTTTACATCCTAATATATGATCAATTTTTGTATAGGTTCCATGAACTGTCAAGAAGAATGTGCCCTTTTTCTGTCTCTGTTCACTTTTCTTGAATGATCTATCATATCTAGCTTTTCTAGTATTCCATTTACCTCTTTAACTTCTTTTTTATTTATTTTGTGATTTGATTTATCTAGTTCTGAGAGAGCAAGGTTGAAATCTCCCACTATTATAGATTTGCTGTCTAGTTGTTCTTTCAGCTCTCTTATCTTCTCCTTTAGTAATTTCCATGCTTGGTGTATATATATTTAGTATTCATATTGCTTTATTATCTATGGTATCCTTTAGCAAGATATAGTTTCTTTTTTTCCTTATCTTTTTTAATTAGATCTATTTTTTGCTGTTGTTTTATCTGAGATCAGGATGGCTATTCC
This sequence comes from Antechinus flavipes, assembly GCF_016432865.1. Lineage (NCBI taxonomy): Eukaryota > Metazoa > Chordata > Mammalia > Dasyuromorphia > Dasyuridae > Antechinus > Antechinus flavipes. Next base: position 217,366,575 of record NC_067400.1, read on the forward strand.
TGATTTTATTTTTACTTTACCTGAAGCATATAGATTCTGCTCTAGCCTTTTACCTTTACTCTTTATGTATTACCCTGCTTTAAATGTGTTTCTTGTAAACAACATATTGGGGGATTCTGACTTTTTATGCAAACTACTACCTGCTTACATTTTATGGGAGAGTTCACCCCATTCATATTTGCTTCAAGCAATCTTCCCCCTTTAGAGATGCTCCCCCTTTCTTATATCTTTCCCCTATTATTTCTCTTTTCCTTTCTCTTTAGCTTACCCCTTCCCTTTTTGCCTTTCCCCTTCCACTTTTCTATAAGGTGAGAGAAATTTCTCAGTGAAACCAAATATATCCAATATTCTTTTTTGAGTCAAATCTGATGATAGTATGATTCACACAATATTTATCATTCTCCCTTTTTCCCTCAATTATAATGGGGTTCTGTTGCCTCTTCCTGGAATGTAATTTCCCTCATTTTACCTCTATCTTACCCTTTTTTTCTGTTACAATCCTTTTTTCCACCTCTACTTTTTTATATTATAACATTAAAATCAGATTATACGTGTATTGTCTATGTAGTCCCAGAAATAGTCCTCAAGAGTTCTTTTTTTACTTTTTACCTTTTTATGATTCTTTTAAGTTCTATATTTGGAGGTCATTTTTGTTTGTTTGTTTAGCTCTGGTGTTTTCATCAAAAATACATGGAATTCATCAGTTTCTTGAATGTCCATCTTCTCTGAAAAAAAAATCCTCAATTTAGCAGGGTAATTTATTCTTGGCTGCATTCCAAGTTCCTTTGCCTTTTGGAATATCAGATTCCAGGCCCTTTGATCTTTTAAAGTGGAAGCTGCTAGGTCCTGAGTGATATTTATTGTGGTTCCTCAGTATTTGAATTGTTTCTTTTTGTCTGCTTGTAATATATTTTTCCTTGGTCTGATAGTTCTGGAATTTAGCCATGATAATCCATGGGGTTTTCATCTGTGGTCTCTTTCTGGAGGTTTTTGGTAAATTCTTTCAATGGTTATTTTATCTTCTGATTTTATGACATCTGGGCAGTTCTCTTTGATGATTTCCTGAAAAATAGTGTTTAAGCTCTTTTTTTTTTTTTTTCATCATGGATTTCATGGAGTCCAATAATCCTTAGATTGTCTCTCCTAGATCTATTTTCCATGTCAATTCTTTTCCCAATTAGGTATTTCACAGTTTTTCTATTTTTAATTTTTTTTTTATATTTTGCTTGATTGATTCTTGTTCTCATTGAATCATTCATTTCTTTTTGTTCACTTCTGAATTTTAGTGAATCGTTTTCTTCATTTCCTTTTTTATTTTCTTTTTCTTTTTTCTATTTGTCCAATTGAATTTTTAAATGTGTTGTTTTGTTCTATGGATTTTTTTTTCCATTTCACAAATTCTGTTTTTTAAGGAGTTACATTTTTTTTTCACAAATTCTGTTTTCTGAGAGTTGTTTTCTTTTTTCCATTTTATCAAATCTATCTTCTAATTAATTATATGCCTTTCCCAAACCCTCTTGAAAAGTTTTCATTTCATTTCCCCATTTTTCTTCTAGCTCTCTTTAAGATCCTTTTTAATTTCTTCTAGAAGAGGTTTGTCTGATGGGGACCAGATTATATCACCTTTTGGGGCTTCAACTGGTAACAATCTGCCTTTAGCTTCCTCCGAGTTTGATATCTGTTGTTCTCTTTTATCATAGAAGCTATCTATCAACAGAGTTCTCTTTACTTTTTTACTCTTTTTTTAAAAAATTAAGGTCTGCTTTTAGGGCAGAATAGGTTTTACAAACTTCCTCTACAAGCAGTGGCTTCTTCTATAAGCAGCCTGCTGATTCACTCTCAGTGCTGAGTGGGAATGGTCCTGTGAGATTCTGGCATTTTGTGGTTCACTATTTACCTTTGTGTTTGTTTTGGATGTTTTCTAACTTCTCTGCTGATCTATTGGCTTGCAATCAGGACACATTAGCCAACCCTGCTGCTGTAGATTCCTCTCCCTAGATTCTCTGCCACATGGAGTCTGCACCACCCCATGGAGTCCACACCCTCGCTGGGACTCTGCACTATCTGCACTGGCATTTGTGCCCAGCTGCTTGTGCTGGCTGCCTGCCTCCTGTTTTTAATTGAAACAGACCTTTTATGGCAATCTTTGAAGTTATCTTCAAAGTAATTTGTTGCACTCCCAATATATTTATAGGTTCTCCTAGTCCAGAGCTAATTCAGAGGCTGGATTTGCTAATTAGTCTGAGGGTTGTAAGAGAAGGTCAGAAAGAACCATATGTCATCTCTGCCATCTTTGAAGTCAAAATAAATACTTTGTAATAAATATGGTTAATCAAGACAAATGCCACATACTGACCAAATTCAAAATTTCCATTTCATTCTTTGTCCATTATCTTTATGACTTGAGGAAGGAAATATATATATATATATATATATAATTATTATTATTATAGCTTTTTATTTACAAGATATATACACAGGTAATTTTTCAGCACTGATAGTTGCAAACCCTTTTGTTCCAACTTTTTCCTTTCTTCCCCCCCACCCCTTCCCCCAGATGGCAGGTTGACGAATACATGTTAAATATGTTAAAATATAAGTTAAATACAACATGTGTATACATGTCCAAACAGTTAATTTATTGTATAAAAAAAGTCAGACTTTGAAATAGTGTACAATTAGCCTGTGAAGAAAATCAAAAATGCATGCAGACAAAAATAGAGGGATTGGAAATTCTATGTAGTGGTTCTTAGTCATCTTCCAGAGTTCTTTCCCTGGGTGTAGCTGGTTCAGTTCATTACTGCTCTATTGGAACTGATTTGGTTCATATCATTGTTAAAGATGGCCATGTCTATCAGAATTGATCATCATATAGTATTGTTGTTGAAGTATAGAATGATCTTCTGGTCCTGCTCATTTCACTCAGCATCAGTTCATATAAGTCTCTCCAGGCCTTTCTGAAATCATCCTGCTGGTCATTTCTTACAAAACAATAGTCCATAATATGCATATACTACAATTTGTTCAGCCATTCTCCAATTGATGGGCATTCACTCAGTTTCCAGTTTCTGGCCACTACAAAGAGGGCTGCCAAAAGGAATGTATTTTGTCATCTGTCTTTCAGAATCATGTGTGGACATTGCATTGATCAAAGTTCTTGCTTTTGGTTTCACAAAGACAAACAGTTGCACTTCTTATTATGTTACTTCTTCTGGTTCTGTTCTCTTCTCTCTGATTCAATTTATTTAAATCTTCTCAGGCTTCTCTGAACTGTCCCCTTTGTCATATCTATTAAAACATTATTATTCCATTACATTTTATACAATAATTTTTCAGTCATTTTTCAATCAATAGTAGTTCTTCAGTTATGACATCACAAAAAGTATTGCTATGAAGATTTTTTGTATATATAGTATCTTTTATGCTTTGATTTATTTGTGAGGAGGTGCCTACTAGTAACTCAGTTAAAGTAAGTATGCATAATTCAGTAAATTTGAGGGTATCCTTCAAAATTGCTTTCCAGAATATAATCCCTTCCAACATTCTATTTATGTGTTCCCCCCTTCCTATGGGTATCAATTTCCTATTTTCTCAACTTTGTCAATTTTATAGGCATAAATTAGGACCTCAGAGTTGCAATAGGAAGGAGATTAGTTTCAGTTTTTAGTTCCATTTCTATAGAATCTCTAAATTCAAAACTCAGATATTCTGATTCCTTTGGTCTTCTCGGTTAGTCTGGCTTGTTGTAACAGCCTTCCTGGAATTTTGAACCCAGGGTTAGCATGGCTTGAATTCCTGGATCCAGTGAGAATTACAACTTTCACCTAAAACTGAGAAAGACTAACAAAATAGAATAGAAATGGAGATATCCTGTGTTCACTTCTTTTATCACTGTGTAAAAGGAGAGAAGAGTGGGAAGATCTCTGCAAAGGATTAGAAGGAGAGATCTTCATATATGTCATTGAGACAAGATTGCAACAATTGTCGTCGTCATTGTCGTCATCTTCTTCTTCTTCTTCTTCTTTGTCTTCGTCTTCGTCTTCGTCTTTGTCTTCTCCTTTTTTTCTTCAGTTCATGTTATCTGTGCTATCTGTGTTATCCATGATATTCACCCTATGGAAACATCAAGAAAGAACACACAGGAAAAGGATAGGCCTTTCCAGTATGGAAGTTTAAAAGATACAGTCTGTTCAAAATAATCCATCAAAGGAGATTTTTTTGTATGGTAAGGAAATAAAGGGAAACAGCGGCTCTATTTTAGGTGATTTGTTTATTCTCTAAGCAAACCATTTTTCCACATTGCTAGAGATAGTTTTAATTTCTTTCTCTGAAAACTTCCTATTCATAACCTTTGGCCACATACCAATTGGGAAATAGATCTTATTATAGATGTGAATCAATTTTTTTTGTAGATCATGGAAATTAGATCTTTAACAGAGAAACTTTTTTTGCATTTTTCCCTTCAGGTTCGTCTTTCTCTTCTAATCTTAAATGTATTGATTTTGTTTGTATAAAACTTTTAAAATTTTATGTAATCAAAATTATCAATATTATCATCTGTGACTCTCTCTCTCTTGATTACCCATGAACTTTTTCTCTGTTCATAAATCTGAAAGGTAAATTCTTATTTACCATTATAATTTATTTGTGATATGGTTCTTTATTTCTAAATCATGTTACCTTTTTCCAACTTATCTTAGTATATGAAATATTAATTATGAAAAATTGATTTATAATTTCCCCTCAGTGGTTTTTGTCTAATAGTGAATTCTTATATTAATCATTAGAGTCGTTAGCTTTTCTTGAATATTAGTCATATTTTCACTGTCTTTCATATCATATGTACTTAATCTGTTCCATTGCTCTATCTCTGTCATTTTTAAATACTTCCAAATCATTTTGATGATTTCTGCTTCATGGTACAATTGTGCTAAGTTCTCCTAGGGACTTTTCCTTCCAATCTATTTTCCTGTGAAGATTAATTAAATTATTTCACAATAGTAGTTATTCAGTTCTGGCTGTATATGAGTGGTTTTTTTAAATCTCTAAACATATTTTATCTTTGTGCTACAGTTCAATTGATCATGTTTCATTGTACATATGAATAACCATTATATGCTTTATTTCCTCTGACCAACAATTTTGCAAGTTTTTATCTAATTGAGATTTTTTAAGAGAGACAATTTTTATAGGACACTCTTTCAGACTAGTTTCCTTAGAAGTAAACATGCATGACCATGCTAGAATAAATTACAATCATAGAAAATTATTGATTGTCCTAAGTAATTAGCATACTGCTGTAACCTGCTTTAAGTTGCTGCACCTGTTTTGAGGTTATGTGTTCTTCATGCACCAGCTACAAAGAGGTGAATTTTGCTCAGTAGAATTTGAAATTAGGTAAGAGACTGAAATTTCAAATAACACTATCTATAGGAGTAAGAAATAACTATCAAAGAAAAATATTGCTTGGAAAATTGGAATTCTGACAGAAGTTAAGTATAGACCAAAATCTCATACAATATAAAAAGATAAGGTCCAAATGGATGAATGGCTAACACATAAAGGATGATATAATAAACATATAAGGGAACAAGAAAGATTTTATCTTTCTGATCTTTAGATAAGGGAGAAGTTAATGATTAAAGGGATTGAAAGAATCACAAAGAGGAAATGAATGATTTTGGTTATTTAAAGAAAAAAATGTTTTACATAAGTAAAAGCAATGCAGGTAAGAATAGAAGGAAAATAGATAATTGGGAAAATATGCAGTTAGTTTCTCTGATAAAAGTTTCATTCCAAGATGAACAGGAAAGTTTCTAAGGAAAAAATTCAAAGTATTAATAACTATGAAAAAATGCTACATTCATATCTATCATTGATAAAGTTGACAAAAGAGGAAAATTACAAATTTTGAAAATTGAAAGAGGGCTTTGGCAAAACAGGCACATAATTGTATTATAATTATAATTATAATGGGCATACCCTTTCTGGAAAGAAATTTATACTCTGGCCTAAAAATTAATAAATTATAAATACCTTTTGACTCAATGATACAATTTCTACATCATATCCAAAATCAGTCAAAGAGCAAACAGTTTTATTTGGACAAAAATATTAAAGTGATCTCTTTTTGGGATAGCAAAGACCTAGAATTAATAGGATGTCCATCAGTGGGGAATGATTGAACAAATTATGGCATATAAACATAATGCAATACTAATATGTTTTAAAATGGTAGAAAGGATGACTTTAGAGAAACATGGGTAGATTTGTTTGAACGGAAGCGGATGGCACTAGTGTACAATGTACAATGTACACTACACATGTACACAACATGTACAATAATAACAACAATGTAAAGAGAGGCATTTCTGGAAGATATAAAAGCTTTGATCCATAAAATGACCCTTCCAGAGAAATGATAATGAAGCATGCCACCTAGCTCCTAAGAGATATGATAGATTCAGCAGACAGATTGAAGCATATATAGTTTAATATGATTAATGATGGAACTTATTTTGCTTGACTGCTCATATTTGTTAGGATGTTTTTTTTCCCCAATGGAAATGTAGATATAAGGGAGAGAAAATAGACTTGTTAATTAAAAAAAATCAATTAAAATGTTTTTATATTATACATATATATGTGTGTGTGTGTGTGTGTGTGTGTGTGCTATAAGCTGGTGGAGCCAAGATGGCGGAGAACAGACATGGCTGTCTGTGACCTCCTTTAACCTTCTCTCAAATCAATATTAGATTAAGACTCTAAACTTGTTTTTGAACACACAAATATTTGGAGTACAACACATTTACAGAAGAAGATATTTTGGACTAACTTCAGAATAGGTGTGTTTGGACTTCTGGCCAAGATGGCGGAGAGGAGGCACACAGCTGTGTAAGCTCCGCATTTTTCTCTCAGAATCCATTTCATTACAAGCCTCTGAATTAATGCTCGACTGAAAAAAACCCCACAAACAGTTACCAAGAGAAGATATCCTTGAAATTTGCCAGGAAAGGTCTGTTTTTGCTTGAGGGTGGGGACAGTTTTATATCGGGCACAGGCTGAGGGCAGGCAGTGGCAGCAAGAGCATGGGAGGCAGCTCACAGCCGAGCAGACCGGAGCGGAGTGAGATGTGATCTCAGCCATCTCTGCGGGGAGAGCTTTGCTACAGGATTGGATACTTTGTCCTGGTAGCAAGCCAGCAGCCCAGCAGAGAAGCTAAAAACACTGGGGGTGAAGAATACAACCCTAAACAGCTGGAGTCTCTTGAGACCTGGCCACCCTTCCCCCACAGTATCTCAGCACACTCTCGGAGTCTCAGAGCACAGGCACAGCACAGTCTTGCTAGTGCCTCACTGCTGCCCTGAAGTCTGTAGAGGAAGCTTGGTAACACTACCCAGCCCCTCTCCCCAAAAAAGCAAATTCCATTTAGGGTTTTTTTCTTTTTGCTAGTTTGTCTTTGATTCGTCTCTGACAAAATGAGCAAAAAAATTGAAAAGGACCTTAATCCTTGACAGCTTTTATATGTATAGAGAGCAGACTCTAAATCCTGAGGAGACAAAAAACAGACTGTCTCTAGGTGAATCCCCAAAGGAGGAGATCATCTGTTCCTCAGCACAGATAAATCTCATAGAAGAAATTAAAAAGGCTCTCACAAAAGAGCTAGAAGAAAAATGGGAAAAGGAGAGGGAGGCTCGGCAAGAGAGTCTGGAGAAGTCATCCCACTCATTTAAAGATAGAGTGGATAAAGAAATAAAATCCTTGGAATATAGGATTAGTGAAGAGGAAATAGAAAATAGCTCTCTAAAAAACAAAATTGGCGAAATGGAAAAAAATTCCATAGAACAAAAGAACTCAATTGGACAATTAGAAAAAAGATAATAAAAAAGTGAGTGAAGAAAATACTTCATTGAAAATAAGAATTGAACAAATGGAATTGAATGACTTGAGGAGACAACAAGAATCAGTCAAGCAAATCCAAAAAAATCAAACAATGGAAAAGAATGTGAAATACCTTCTGGGGAAAACAACAGACCTGGAAAACAGATCCAGGAGAGACAATCTGAGAATTATTGGACTCCCAGAAAAGTATGATGAAAAAAAGAGCCTGGACACTATTTTCCAGGAAATTATCAAAGAGAACTGCCCAGAAGTCATAGAAACAGAGGGTAAAATAGATATTGAAAGAATTCATCGATCACCTACTGAAAGGGATCCTAAAATCAAAACACCAAGAAATATAGTGGCCAAATGCCAGAACCCTCAGACGAAGGAAAAAATACTGCAAGTGGCTAGAAAAACCCAATTCAAGTATCGAGGAGCCACAATAAGGATCACCCAGTTTCTAGCAGCATCTACATTAAAGGATCGAGGGCCTGGAATATGATATTCTGAAAGGCTAAGGAACTTGGTATGCAACCAAAAATAATTTACCCAGCTAGAATGAGCATCTTTTTCCAGGGAAGAAGATGGACATTCAAGTAAGCTAATTTTACCTATTTTTGATGAAAAAGCCAGAACTTAACAAAAAGTTTGATCTACAAATATAGAACTCAAGAGAAATCTAAAAAGGTAAAGATTAATCTTGGGAACTATATTTTGGCTATAAAGATGTATAAAGAATATATGCATACCTTGTTCTAGAGACTAGATGTGGAAAGGACATTGTACCAGAAAAAGGGTAAAGTGGGGGTACTACATCTCATGAAGAGGCAAAGGAAACCTATTATATCTGAGAGAAAGAATGGAGAGGGGTGAATATAGTGGGTATCTTACTGCCTTCAGAATTGGCCTTAAGAGAAAAATTTTAGACATATTCAATTTATGGTGAAATTTCTCCCACCTCATTGAAAAGTGAGAAAGGAAAAGTGAAAAGGGAAGGAATAAGCTAAGTGGAAGGGAATACGGAAACTGGGAGGGAAAGGGGTAAGAAAGGGGGAGGAACTCTAAAGTGGGGGGAGAAATACTAAAAAGGGAAGGCTGTGAGAAGCAAGTGGTGCTCACAAACTTAATACTGGGAAGGGGCATAAGGGGGAAAGAAGGGAGAAAACCATAAACAGGGGCTAACAAAATGGCAAGTAATACAGAATTGGTCATTTTAACCATAAATGGGAATGGGGTAAACTCCCCCATAAAGAAGAAGCGGTTAGCAGAATGGACTAAAAGCCAGAATCCTGCAAAATGTTGTTTACAGGAAACACACCTGAAGCGGGGAGATACATGCAGGTTAAAGGTAAAAGGTTGGAGCAAAATCTACTATGCTTCAGGTGAAGTCAAAAAAGCAGGGGTAGCCATCCTGATTTCAGATCAAGCTAAAGCAAAAATTGATCTAATTAAAAGAGATAAGGAAGGGCACTCTATCTTGCTAAAGGGTAGCATGGATAATGAAGCAATATCAATATTAAATATATATGCACCAAGTGGTGTAGCATCTAAATTCTTAAAAGAGAAATTAAGGGAAGTGCAAGAAGAAATAGACAGCAAAACTATAATAGTGGGAGATCTCAGCCTTGCACTCTCAGAATTAGATAAATCAAACCACAAAATAAATAAGAAAGAAGTCAAAGAGGTAAATAGAATACTAGAAAAATTAGATATGATAGATCTCTGGAGAAAATGTAATGGAGACAGAAAGGAGTACACTTTCTTTTCAGCAGTTCATGGAACCTATACATAAATTGACCATATATTAGGACATAAAAACCTCAAACTCAAATGCAGTAAGGCAGAAATAAATACATCCTTTTCAGACCACTATGCAGTGAAAATTACATTCAACAAAAAGCCAGGGGAAAGTAGACCAAAAAATAATTGGAAAGTAAGTAATCTCATACTAAAGAATGATTGGTTAAAACAGCAAATCATAGACATAATTAATAACTTCACCCAAGAAAACGACAATAATGAAACATCATACCAAAATGTATGGGATGCAGCTAAAGTGGTATTAATGGGAAATTTCATATCTCTACAGACCTACTTGCAAAAAATAGAGAAAGAGAAGGTCAATGAATTGGGTTTGCAACTAAAAATGCTAGAAAAGGAACAAATTAAAAACCCCCAGTCAAACACTAAACATGAAATTCTAAAAATAAAAGGAGAGATCAATAAAATTGAAAGTAAAAAAATTATTGAATTAATTAATAAAATGAAGAGTTGGTTTTATGAAAAAACCAACAAAATAGACAAATCCTTAGTAAATCTGATTAAAAAAAGGAAAGAGGAAAATCAAATTGTTAGTCTTAAAAATGAAAAGGGAGAACTCGCCACTAGCGAAGAGGAAATTAGAGCAATAATTAGGAGTTATTTGCCCAACTTTATGCCAATAAATTTGATAACTTAAATGAAATAGAAGAATACCTCCAAAAATATAGCTTGCCCAAACTAACAGAGGAAGAAATAAATATCCTAAACAGTCCCATCTCAGAAAAAGAAATAGAACAAACTATCAACCAACTCCCTAAGAAAAAATCCCCAGGACCAGATGGATTTACAGGTGAATTCTACCAAACCTTTAAAGAACAATTAACTCCAATGATAAATAAACTATTTGGAAAAAAGGGATTGAAGGAGTCCTACCAAACTCCTTTTATGACACAGACATGGTACTGATACCTAAACCAGGTAGGCTGAAAACAGAAAGAAAATTATAGACCAATCTCCCTAATGAATATTGATGCTAAAATCTTAAATAAAATATTAGCAAAAAGATTACAGAAAATCATCCCCAGGATGACCAAGGAGGATTTATACCAGGAATGCAGGGCTGGTTCAATATTAAGAAAACTATTAGCATAATTGACTATATCAATATCCAAATTAACAAAAAACATATGATCATCTCAATAGATGCAGAAAAAGCATTTGATAAAATCCAACAATCATTCCTAATAAAAACACTTGAGAGCATAGGAATAAATGGACTTTTCCTTAAAATATACAGGAGTATCTATTTAAAACCATCATTAAGCATCATATGCAATGGGGAAAAACTGGAACCTTTCCCAGTAAGATATGGAGTGAAGCAAGGTTTTCCACTATCACCATTATTATTCAATATTGTATTAGAAACACTAGCCTCTGCAATAAGAGTCAAGAATGAGATTAAAGGAATTAGAGTAGGCAAAGAGAAAACCAAACAATTGCTCTTTGCAGATGATATGATGGTATGCCTAGAGAACCCCAGAGATTCTACTAAAAAGCTATTAGAAATAATTCATAATTTTAGCAAAGTAGCAGGATACAAAATAAATCCCCATAAATCTTCAGCATTTTTATACATCACCAACAAAATCCAACAGCAAGAAATACAAAGAGAAATTCCATTCAAAATAAATGTTGATAGCATAAAATATTTGGGAATCTATCCACCACAGGAACATCAGGAATTATATGAGCAAAATTACAAAAAAGTTTTCACACAAATAAAGTCAGACTTAAATAATTGGAAAAATATTAAGTGCTCTTGGATAGGCCGAGCGAATATAATAAAGATGACAATACTCTCTAAATTAATCTATTTATTTAGTGCTATACCAATCAGACTTCCCAAAAAAATATTTTAATGATCTAGAAAAAAATCACAACAAAATTCATATGGAACAATAAAAAGTCGAGAATCTCAAGGGAATTAATGAAAAAAAATCAAATGAAAGTGGCCTAGCTGTACCTGATCTAAAATTATTATTATAAAGCAGCAGTCACCAAAACCATTTGGTACTGGCTAAGAAATAGATTAGTTGATCAGTGGAAAAGTTAGGTTCACAAGACGGAGTAGTCAACTATAGCAATCTAGTGTTTGACAAACCCAAAGATCCTAACTTTTGAGATAAGAATTCATTATTTGATAAAAACTGCTGGGATAATTGGAAATTAGTATGGCAGAAATTAGGCATGGACCCACACTTAACACCATATATCAAGGTAAGATCAAAATGGGTCCATGACCTAGGCATAAAGAACAAGATTATAAATAAATTAGAGGAACATAGGATAGTTTATCTCTCATACTTGTGGAGGAGAAAGAAATTTGTGACCAAAGATGAACTAGAGACCATTACTGATCACAAAATAGAAAATTTCGATTACATCAAATTAAAAAGCCTTTGTACAAACAAAACTAATGCAAACAAGATTAGAAGGGAAGCAACAAACTGGGAAAACATCTTCACAGTTAAAGGTTCTGATAAAGGTCTCATTTTCAAAATATATAGAGAACTGACTCTAATTTATAAGAAATCAAGCCAATCTCCAATTGATAAATGGTCAAAGGATATGAACAGACAATTTTCAGAGGATGAAATTGAAACTATTACCACTCATATGAAAGAGTGTTCCAAATCACTACTGATCAGAGAAATGCAAATTAAAACAACTCTGAGATACCACTATATACCTGTCAGATTGGCTAAGATGAGAGCAAAAAATAATGATGAATATTAAAGGGGATGTGGGAAAACTGGGACACTGATGCATTGTTAGTGGAGTTGTGAACGAATCCAACTATTCTTGAGAGCAATCTGGAATTATGCCCAAAAAGTTATCAAACTGTGCATACCCTTTGATCAAGTAGTGTTACTTCTGGGCTTATATCCCAAAGAAATACTAAAGAAGGGAAAGGGACCTGAATGTGCCAAAATGTCTGTGGCAGCCCTGTTTGTAGTGACCAATTTTTCCCTTCCCTCCCTCTACCCCCTCCCCTAGATGGCAAGCAGTCCTATATATGTTAGATATGTTTCAGTATATCCTAGATACAATATATGTTTGCAGAACCGAACAGTTCTCTTGTTGCACAGGGAGCATTGGATTGAGAAGGTAATTGAATGGATTTCCATCAACTGGAGAATGGCTGGGTAAATTGTGGTACATGAATGTTATGGAATATTATTGTTCTGTAAGAAATGACCAGCAGGATGAATATAGAGAGGACTGGTGAGACTTACATGAACTGATGCTAAGTGAAATGAGGAGAACCAGGAGGTCGTTATGCACTTTGACAACGATATTGTATGAGGATGTATTCTGATGGAAGTGGATTTCTTTGACAAAGAGACCTAACTGAGTTTCAATTGATAAATGACGGACAGAAGCAGCTACACCCAAAGAACGAACACTGGGAAAGTAATGTGAACTTTTTGCATTTTTGTTTTTTTCTTCCTGGGTTATTTTTACCTTCTGAATCCAATGCTCCCTGTGCAACAAGAGAACTGTTCGGTTCTGCAAACTTATATTGTATCTAGGATATACTGCAACATATCTAACATATATAGGACTGCTTGCCATCTAGGGGAGGGGGTGGAGGGAGAGAAGGGAAAAATTGGAACAGAAGCGAGTGCAAGGGATAATGTAAAAAATTATCCTGGCATGGAGTCTGTGAATATAAAGTTATTTTAAAATTAAATTAAATTAAATTAAAAAAAGAATAGGTGTGTTTTAGTCAGACAGTGAAACAGTGTGTTGAGCCCAGACTGCAGTACAGGGAGCCCAGGGCAAGGAGCTGGGATGAGGAGCCAGAGCATTGCAGCCTCTGTACCAGGAATAGGTCTGCGAGGCTCTTAGGCTACTCTGTCCTGTTTGTAAGCAGGTTTTAGCAAATTTGCTACAAGACATCCAAAAATAAATATAAAAAGCAAATTGTAAGCCACTCAGTCCAGGAAGAACTGAACACTTGGCCATGATTAACCAACATCTGAAGTCAGTTAGAAACACAGCCTTCAGGGCAAACTAAAGGAACTGTCGCTTTTTTGCCCTAAGAGCAGATCTTAACCCTCAAAAAAGCAAAAAAAGAACTCTGACCATAGACACTTTTTAGAGAGAGAGGACAGGCTTCAAACTCTGAGGCTAAAGTCCAATAAACTGCAGATGAAGCCCTAAAAGGACAAAGCTGATCCTCATTTCACAAAGTTTTCTTGGAAGATTTCAAAAAGGATCTTAAAAGAGAGTTAGAAGAAAAATGGGGAAATGAAATGACATCTTTGTAAAAGGTATGGAATAGGAAAAACAGAAATTATCTGAAGAAAACACCTTAAAAATAAATGTAATGAAATGGGAAAAGCATATAACTCACTACAAAACAGATTTGATGAAATGGGGAAAAAAGCATACAATTTCTTACAAAACAGATATGAAAAAGATATCAATTAATTGAAAAACTGTGTAAAATGGAAATGAAAAAACAATATATTGTTTACAAGAAACATATTTAAAATAATGTGATACATACAGAGTAAAGGTATAAAGCTGGAGAAGAATTTATTATGCTTTAGGTAGTAAAAAGAGGAGAGGTAGTGACCCTGATTTCAGATCAAGGAAAAGTAAAAATAGAACTGATTAAAAGAGATAAGGAAGAAAATTATATCTTGCTAAAAGGTACCAAAAATGATGCAATATCAATATTAAACATATAGGCACCAAGTGGTATAGCATCCAAATTTCTAGAGAACTTGCAGAGGTACAAAAAGAATTAAAATGCAAAACTATTAATAGTGGTGGATCTCAACCTTGTTCTTTCAGAACTAGATAAATCAAACCACAAAACAAAGAAGAAAGAAAGATGTTAAGGAGGTAAACAGAATTTTAGGAAAGTTAGGTGTGATAATACATCAGGACCAAGCAGGATTTATATCAGGAATGCAGAGCTGGTTCAATATTAGGAAAACTATTAGCATAATTGTCTATATCAATAACCAGACTAACAAAAATCACATGATTATCTCAATAGATGCAGAAAAAGCTTTTGACAAATTCAACACTATTAAAAACACTAAAGAGTATAGGAATAAACGGGCTTTTCCTTAAAATGATCAGTAACATCTATTTAAAACCATCAGCAAGCATCATATGTAATGGGAACAAACTAGAACCATTCCCAATAAAATCAGGAGTGAAAAAGACTACCCACTATCACCAGGAGAGAAGAAAAAGAAAGTAAAGGGATTGTAAGGAGGAAATCAAATTATTAATCTTCGTAAATGATATGATGGTATTCTTAGACAACTCCAGAAAATCAACTAAAAAAACCACTAGAAACAGTTCACAACTTTAGCAAAGTTGCAGGATACAAAAGAAATCCACATAAAAAAATCAACATTTTTATATACGAAGCCTAGCAGCAGAAGGTACAAAGAGAAATTTCATTTAAAATAACTGTTCATATTATAAAATATTTGGCAGATATAAGATATCTCTCCTATTACCTTTATATTAATTACAAACTTCAGTCTCTGAAATAGTGCTTGACTGGCAGAATCCAGGAATATTGGGAGTGTAGGAAATTACCAGCAGAAAATAATTTCAAAGATCACTAGAAAATGTCTTTTTTGATTGGGCACAAGCACTGGATTAGGCACAAGCAGATTATCTTCAGATGAAACCCCAAAGGGTGATATAACCTGATCCCCACGACACAAATCTCTCCTACAAGAAATTATAAATGATCTTTAAAAAGAGCTAGAAGAAAAATGGGGTGAGGAAAGGAAAACTTTGCAAGAGAGTTTGGAAAAGGCATATAACTCATTAAAAGAAGATTTGATAAAGTAGAAAAAGAAAACAACTCCCCAAAATGTGAAATAGAAAAAATAAAGAACTCCCAGGAAAACAGAATTTGTGAATTGGAAAAGGTAAAGAACTCCCAGAAAAACAAAAACTGGAAAAAAGAAAATAACTCTTTAAAAAAATTGTGAAATGGAAAAAATAGAACAAAACCACTAATTTAAAAATTCAATTGGACAAATACAAAAAAGAAATAAAAAAAGTAAATGAAGAAAATAATTAATTAAAAAACAGAACTAAACAAGTGAAAATGAATGACTCAATGTGACATCAAGGATCAGTCAAGCAAAAGCAAAGAAAAAAAAGAAATAATGTTAAATACCTATTTGGGAAAACAGCAGATCTGGAATATAGATCTAGGAGAGATAATCTAAGGATTATTGGATTCTCTGAAAAGCATGATGAAAAAAAGAGCCTAGACACTATTTTTTAGGAAATCATGGAAGAGAACTACCCAGATGTCATAGAATCAGAAGATAAAGTAGCCATGGAAAGAATTCATCTATCACCTACTGAGACTTCAAAATTAAAACTTCAAGGAATATTGTGGGTAAATTCCAGAACTATCACATCAAGGAAAAAATATTATAAGCTGTCAGAAAAAAAAAAAAAACAATTCAAATACCAAGAAGCCACAATAAGGATTACTCAATATCTAGCAACTTCCACATTTTAAAGGACTGAAGGGCCTGGAATCTGATATTTTGAAAGGTGAAGGAAATGGTAATGTAGCCAAGAATAAACTACCCAGATAAACTGAGCATTTTCTTCCAGGGGAGAAGATAAGCATTCAATGAAACAGGTGAATTCCATTTATTCCTGATGAAAAAATCAGAGCTAAATAAAAATATTTGACCTCCAAATATAGAACTCAAGAGAAGCATAAAAAGATAAAAACAACTCTTGAGAACTGTATTTCTGTTATGGGCATACATAGAGAGGCATGTATAATTTGATTTTACTGTTATAATATAAAAAAGAACTAGAGGTGGAAATGGGATTGTAACAGAACAAGGGAAAGTAGAGGTAAACAGAGCTATATTATATCTCATGAAGAGGCAAAGAAAAACCTATTTTATCTGAGGAAAAGAAGGGAGCAGGATGAACATTGTGTGACTCTTACTCTCATCATATTTGGCTCAAAGAGAAAATATTAGACATATGTGGTTTATAAAGAAACTTCTCTCATCTCATTGAAAAGTGGGAGGGGGAATGTGAAAAGAGAAAAGAGGGGGTAGGCTAAAGAGAAGGGAATACAGGAATAGTAGTGGGAAAGGTATGAGAAAGGGAGAGGGATTTTAAGGGGGAGGGCTGCTTGAGGCAAGAGGTGCCCCTAAGTTAAATACTGGGGAGGAGGATAAGGGGAAAAAGATAGAGAAAAGTATAATCTGGGAATAATAAAATGACAGGAAATAGAGAATTAGTACTTTTAACCACAAATGTGAATGGGGTGAACTATCCCATAAAGGGGAGTCAAATAGCAGACTGAATTAAAAGCCAGAATCCTACAATATGTTTACATTTTTATAGGAAACACATTTAAAGCAAGGTGATACATATAGAATAAAGATAAAAGGCTGGAGCAGAATCTACTATGCTTCAGGTGAAGTAAAAAAAAAAAAAAAGGAGGAGTATCCATCCTGATCTCAGATCAAGCAAAAGCAAAAATTGATCTAATGGAAAGAGATAAGAAAGGAAACTATATCTTGCTAAAGGGTACCATAGATAATGAAACAATATCAATACTAAAGTTATATGCACCAAGTGGCATAGAATCTAAATTCCTAAAGGAGAAATTAAGAGAGCTGCAAGAAGAAATAGACAGCAAAATTATAATAGTGGGAGATCTCAACCTTGCACTCTCAGAACTAGATAAATCAAACCACAAAATAAATAAGAAAGAAGTCAAAGAGATAAATAGAACACTAGAAAAGTTAGATATGATAGATCTTTGGAGAAAACTGAACGAAGACAAAAAGGAGTACACAGTTCTCAGCAGCTCATGGAACTTATAGAAAAATTGGCCATATATTAGTACATAAAGACCTCAAAATCAAATGCAAAAAAGCAGAAATAGTAAATGCATTCTTTTAAGATCACGATGCAGTAAAAACTACATTCAATAAAAAATGAGGGGAAAATAGAACAAAAAATATTTGGAAACTCATCCTAAAGAATGAATGGGTGAAACAGCAAATCATAGACACAATTAATAACTTCATCCAAGGCAATGACAATAATGAGACAACATACCAACATTTGTGGGATGCAGATAAAGTGGTAATAAGGGGAAATTTTATATCTCTAAAGACTTACTTGCACAAAATAGAGAAAGGGAAGATCAATCAACTGGGCTTGCAACTAAAGAAGCTAGAAAAAGAGCAAATTAAAATCCCCCTATCAAATACTAAACTTAAAATTAAAATTGTGAATGAATCCAACCATTCTGGAGAGCAATTTGGAACTATGCTCAAAAAGTTATCAAACTGTGCATACCCTTTTATCCAGCAGTGTTACCACCGGGCTTATATACCAAAGAGATCTTAAAGAAGGGAAAGGGACTCACATATTCAGAAAACTTTGTGGCAGTCCTTTTTGTATTGGTTAGAAACTGGAAACTGAATGGATGCCCATCAATTGGAGAATGGCTGAATAGATTTTGGGGTATGAATGTTATAGAATATTATTGTTCTGTAAGAAATGACCAGCAAGGTGAGTTCAGAGAGGCTTGGAGAGACTTACATGAATTGATGCTAAGTGAAATAAGAGTCACCAGGAGATCATTATACTTGGCAACTACGCAATTATATGATAATCAACTCTGATGGATGTGGCTTTCTTCAACAATGAGATGATCAAAACCAGTTCCAATTGTTCAGTAAAGAAGAGAATCAACTACACCCAGAGAGAGAACTATGGGAAATGAGTGTGGACCACAACACAGCATTTCCACTCTTTCTGTTATTGTTTGCTGGCATTTTTGTTTTCCTTCTTTGTTTTTTTTTTTTCTCTCTAGATCCAATTTTTCTTGTGCAGCAAGATAACTGTATAAATATGTATACATATATTTGATTTAACATATATTTTAACACATTTAACATGTATTGGACTATCTGCCATCTAGGGGATACGGTGGGGGGGAATGAGGGGAAAAGTTGGAACAGAAGGTTTTGCAAGGGTCAATGTTGAAAAATCACCCATGCATATGTTTTGTCAATAAAAAGTTATAAAAATAAAATAAAATAAAAATAAAACATTTTACAAATCCTAGAGTGCACACATATGTAGTTTCTGTTATTAATAACAGATTGTAAAGAGTTTAGGCACTGGGGTTATGCCTTATCAAAACTGTTTTTGTTATATTGTATATGTTCTATTCAAAATAAGCAATAGTATAGAAGAACATTAATATTAGAAAAACCTAGCATAGTTTACCTGTCAGATCTATGGAGAAGTATGGAATTTGTGCCAAAGAAGACTAAGAACCCATTATTGAACACTAAAGAAGAACTGGAGATCATTATTGATTACAAAATAGATAACTTTGATTACATTAAGTTAAAAGTTTTATATAAACAAAACTAAGGCAGACAGATTTAGAAGGGAAGCAATAAATTGGGAAAACATTTTTACATTTAAGCATTCTGATAAAGACCTCTTTTCTAAAATATATAGAGAATTGTTTCAAATTTGTAAGAATTCAAGACATTTCCCAATTGATAACTGGTCAAAGGGTATGAATAGACAATTTTTAAATAAAGAAATTAAAACTATTTCTAGTCATATGAAAAGGTGCTCTAAATCACTATTGATCAAAGAAATGCAAATTAAAACAACCACTATACACCTCTCAGATGTACTATGACAGGAAAAGGTAATGATGAATGTTGGAGGGCATGTGGGAAAAATGAGACACTAATACATTGTTGGTGGAATTGTGAATGGATCCAGCCCTTCTGAGGAGCAATTTGGAACTATGCTCAAAAAATTATCAAACTTTGCATACCTATTGATCCAGCAGTGTTTCTACTGGGCCTATATCCCAAAGATACCTTAAAGGAAGGAAAGGCACCTATGTGTGAAAAAAAATATTTGTGGCAGCCCTTTTTGTAGTGGCAAGAAACTGGAAATGTGGATGCCCATCAGTTGGAGAATGGTTGAATAAATTATGGTATATGAATGTTATGAAATGTTATTGTTCTATAACAACCAATTAGCAGGATGATTTTAGAGAGGTTTAGGGACTTACATGAATTAATGCTATATGAAATAATTAGAATCAGGAGATCATTGTACATAGCAACAACAATATACCATTATCAATTTTGATGGACATAACTCTTTTTAACAATGAAATGACTAAGGTCAGTTCCAATCATCTTGTGATGAAAAGAGCCATCTACACCTTGAGAGAGGACTGTGGGAACTGAGTGTGGATCATAACATAATCTTTTTCACTCTGTTTGTGCATTTGCATTTTGTTTTCTTTCTCATTTTTTTTTTCTTTTTGATCTGATTTTTCTTGTGCAGCAAGATAATTAAATAATATGTTTACATATAAAAAAAGAAAAAAGAATGTAAGTTCCTTTTGAATAAGATCTTTGTCATTATTTGTAATTTTATTTCTAGTGCTTAGTACAGTATTGGGTACATGGTGTCCATTCATATCAGTTATATTTGAATCTTCATCACTCCATTTGTGTTTTTCTTGTGTTTGGTCTTTTCTATCAAAGATACTGATGTGTTTTGCCATTCATTTCTATAGTTTATTTTACAAATGGGGAAACTGAAGCAAACAGGGTTGAGTAACTTGACCTAGGTCTCATAGCTAGTGTCGAAGCCACATTTGAACTCAACTCTTCTTGACTCGAGGACAATCCATTGTGCTCCCTAGCTCCCTTTAATTTAAAAATAGGGAAAAAACTCTCAAACTCATACACTTGTTCAAATAAGGTAATTGGGATGAGTTTGTCAAGAAACCCACTAGTTTCTGAATTTGCAGTTGTTAAACTAGTAAATTGCCAGATCCTAGAGAAAATTCAAGAATCCTTATAGTCATTGATTTTTCTGACTCTATGTGATAATTTTAAGAGAATATTTATATTTGCAGAGACACTATTATGGGGAATTTACTCTATCTGGGAATCACATTAGTGCTTATCCAGGTTGGAACAAGCCCATAAGGACTTTGATATTCTTGATGTAGCCAAAAGTTATCTCAGCATAGTAGAAAATTCCTTTGGAGGTAACAGAAGAAGAGGCACAAGTGTCAGGGATTAAAGTAGAGGTGGTGTCAAATGTTGTTGTAAGCATACCAAATTCTAAAGTTGTCTGTTCCAAAATTTCTTTCTTTTTTTGAGGATATTTTATTTTTATTTTTAAACAATTTTATTATTTTTAATAGCTTTTTATTTACAAGTTATATGCATGGGTAATTTTACAGCATTGACAATTGCCAAACCTTTTGTTCCAATTTTCCCCCTCCTTCCTCCCACCCTCTCCCCTAGATGGCAGGATGACCAGTAGATGTTAAATATATTAAAGTATAAATTAAATACAAAATAAGTATACATGACCAAACCATTATTTTACTGTACAAAAAGAATCAGATTCTGAAATATTGTACAATTAGCCTGTATAGGAAATCCAAAATGCTGACAGGCAAAAATATAGGGATTGGGAATTCAATGTAATGGTTCTTAGTCATCTTCCAGAGTTCTTTCGCTGGGTGTAGCTGGTTCAGTTCATTACTGCTCTATTGGAACTGATTTGGTTCATCTCATTGCTGAGGATGGCCAGGTCCATCAGAATTGATCATCATATAGTATTGTTGTTGAAGTATATAATGATCTCCTGGCCCTGCTCGTTTCACTCAGCATCAGTTTGTGCAAGTCTCTCCAGGCCTTTCTGAAATCATCCTGTTGGTCATTTCTTACCAAACAATAATATTCCATAATATTCATATACCACAATTTAGTCAGCCATTCTCCAATTGATGGGCATCTACTCAGTTTCCAGTTTCTGGCTACTACAAAGAGGGCTGCCACAAACATTCATGCACATATATGTCCCAAAATTTCAAGGCATGACAGCTTTTAGATAATCCCCCTAAATTGTAAGACAAAAGTTTTAGTGACAGTTTTATGGCTTAAGCTAGCAGCCATTTTCTTTAAAATATACAAAATAAAATTTCTTTGCTTTAGGATAGATTAGAAATCTCATTGTCTCTAATGAATCTTCCCTTCCCCCATTACCAATTCACCATCTCCATTCCTAATCTTCACCTTTTGTATATCTTTGACCTTATTAACTTTACTGGAACCTTTAGGGAAAATGGGGTGTGGGAGTATGAATCAAGAAGAGAATAAGAGTACCCCCCAAAATCAGTGATCCCCTGCCAAAGGTCATGATATGAGCAAAAATTGCACTTGAATGCTGAAAGAGTGAGGAGCAAATAATAGTTATTCACTGTAACACAACTTAAAATTGAAGTTAGAGATTTGTTTGACTACAGAAGAAAGGATGATTCTCCTATCAACCAAACAGAACTTTGGAATGAAAGAAATGAAGCTGTCAGATCTTGGCTGATAACAGGATTCACTGGAACAAAGATAGCCTCATATCAGTGTGTACTGAGTTAGAGATATATAGAGTTGAGATAGAATAGTCAAGCAATATGGACAGCCACTATAAACCTAGTTTCCTAGAGAAGTTATTATGCACCATTTTCTATATAATGGCAAAATAAAGAACTGCAATGGGGAGGTGCCATAGGAGTACAGTGGAAGTGGAAACTGAGTTGCAGGAAATGTAAGTATAACTTTGCTGGGTTAGGAGGCACAGCTAGGCAAGAGAGTGAGTTGGCCCTCCTAAAATTAAACATTTTGGTTTTTTTTTTTTTGAAATTTAAAAATATTTTACTTTTTCCAACTACATGCAAAAAAATTAACTTTTGGTGGGGTTGTTTTGAGTTCTAGATTCTCTCCTCCCTCATTCAGAAGGCAATAAATTTTTATATAAGCTATATATAAATAACTTTTCTCTTAATTCTATTAATATAACATAGATTTGGCCCTTTTCCCTCTTTGTAAGAGTTATGTTCATCTCAGTTTTCTTGAATCCATGGGAGACATTGAGCAATGAGAACAGAAAGATGGAACCACTCATTTTGCTGAAACAAAACCCAAGGGTGCACTCTAAGAAAAAGAGACAAGATGGAATTCTGGGGAAAATGCTATTATGGGGAGGAGTCTTGACTTTTTATGGTTTTGGATATGGGTGCATTTTCTCTTCATTAATTTGAAGGTAAACTTGTTTATAATTTTGGCTTTGTGAGATTTAGTTTTATAGGGTGAGCTGAGCTACCCACTGGAAGAAGTACTAGATATTCCATCTTCCCACTTTAATGCAATAAATATGAAAAAGGTGAGAGATCTCTAAGATATGCCTGAGTCTTTAATATCAGAACTAAATCTGGTTGCATTGTTTTATGTAAATCTTGACTCTAAAGTCAGCAGTGACTATCTTTGTGACATATCCAGTGATAGTTTATCAGCTTTTCTCCTAATTAATCTTGTAACTACATTTTGACACTAATCCATTTTCTCTTTGAAATACGGTGCTCCCTAGTCTTCCTTTCCCCCCAATATTTGTTATTCTTCCATTAGCTAGCATTTATGGGTGATTAAAACTTTGAAAAGAACTTTCCATATGATATCTTATTTGATTCTCACAACAGTCCTGTGAGGTAGGTGCTATTATTATTGGAATTTTACAGATTAGGAAACTGAGACTGGGATGTGTTAAATGCTTTGTGAACCATCACAAAGTTTATAAGTGCCTGATTTGAACTTGGTTCTCCTTGATGCAACACTATCTACTCTGCCATTGAGTTGCCCATTTCTCATTCATCATTCTTCATTTTTCTTTATAATCTCTTCTGAACCCATCTGTATTTATCCCCAGGAATTAAGTCCAATTTCTAATTTCTCTGTAGATGCTTTTTTGGAGAGATTGCTTATATTTTTTCAACCATAATTTTTGTGTATTATCACTCTCAAGTATACTTTTATAGCATTGGCTTTAACCTGATGTGCTATTTATAGAACATCTATATTTAGATTACCAGATAAATCACAAAATGTTATATTAAACAGCAGTCATTAGCAATGTCATTATCACTCTCTCAAATCCCTAACACAGGATCCATCATCTCTTCATTTATTCCTTATATAAAATCATTCACCAACTGCCATGAATTCTCTTTAATAGCTTTTGATCCTCAAGACTTGGATCCATTTTCTCCTTTTTAAATAGTCAACATGATGACCAAAACCTCTGTACTCATTCCATTTGTTATCCTCTTTTCTTCAGATAAGCCTTTAAGAGTTTCCACCAACTGGTGGAGTTGGTTAGGTAACCAAGCCATTTCTTGTTAGTCTTAGTACTTAGTACTTCCAATCTCCATGGTAGTCTCCTTACTGATCTTAAAAAAGAAGCTATTAATTTTGGTTGTTCTTGTTCTCTCTTGGAATGCTCTTCCGACTCTTATTCATCATTATCATTTTCTTCAAAACCCTCAAGGCACACTTCTTCTAAGAAGCCTTCTCTAATTAAATTCAAATCAAATTACTCTTGCTTTGTTCAGCACTTTTATATGGTTGTTATTCAATTATTTTTAACTGCTTGTGTAGTCTTAATTGTAACATATACTTTAAAATGAAGTTTTTGTATCCAACCTCTCATTTTACAAAGTAGGAAACTGAGGAGCAGAGAAGTTAAATAACTTTATATGATTCTACAAGTCTTAAATGGCAGATCTGGCATTTGAATCTAAGTCTTTTGATTCCAAATCCAATGTACTTTTTAGTATAGCACACAATTCTAAAGCAAATATTTCCTTTAACATTTTAGGATTTTTGAAAGCAATAACTGTTTTTTTCTTCTTTGGTATACATTGGAATACCAAGCTATACATATAGCAAACTACTTATAAATGGTTTTTAGTTGAGGGATTTGAAAAAAATGATATAATTGAAGTTCACGTTTCTATTTCATTGATTTAACCAGTTAATACAGTAAAATGATGTGGCAATATTGTGAAGGAATCTACTGTCTCTGCCTATAATTCCAAGTTGCTGAATCATATTGTACCACCTGGTTCCATGATAAATTTATTTCATCTAATCTCAAACTAGTCCTCACAGTTGTATAGCCAACTTCTTTTCCTTCTTTATTTACTTGGTCTTCTGCTCTCTTCAGTGAATATTTCAAGTGTTCTATTCTCTCTCTTTTTCCCTTTCCAAATACTTCCTGTAACCAATCATTACCAAGTCTTATTGATTCTACTTTCATGATATTTCTCAAATTCCTCTACTTCTTTTACATGAGTATAATGCTTATTTCATGATCTTATCATTTCATTCCTAAATTACTGTGATAGTCTCTTATGTGGGGTGTATGGGTTGTTCAGAATGTATTAGCACCTGCATTATGCAGGGTTATTTACTGAGCCCTTTTCAAGGTTGCTCATAAACATTTGGCTTCCACCTGTCACTGAACTCTTACTGTGGTTTCAAGAAGCTGAAAATGCACAATAATTCCAATAAAATCATCTTAGCAGATGGGCTAAACCAGTTTGAGGTAATCCTTAGGCCTAAAGTCCAACAATGAGTTAGAAGACTGTCTACCCTAAGTACATAAAAACTTGACCTGGTGGAATGGGCAATAAGAATAATTTGTTCCAACTGCCACAGAGGCAGTTGTAGCAGGTTCTGTGGAACACTCAGAATTTGATTGGACATCAAAGAGGTCAATGTTATCCACTGCATCATGGGCCATTCCCAGTCATCTGAACTTTTGTTTTGCCACTAGACTTTTATGACTCTGGAAAAAAAGAGTGACACTGATAACTATGTGCAAATCTGCCTTACTTAAATCCAGTTCATACACAATATATCATTGATGTTGATATATATATCATTGGATCTCTTTGAAAATGAAGCATGAAGAACAGCCTCTTATGTAGTTTCCTTTGTTTCACTCTTCAATTTATCTTCCACCTACCTATTGAAATAATCTTAAGACAGTAGTGAGACCATGTTATACTCTGATTTTCAAACTTTTGATGGTTTCCTTTTGCTATAGAATAAAATGCAAACTGTTCAGTCTGACTTTTAAAGCTTTTTATATTGTTATATAGTGTATATACATGTATATGTATATAGATGCATATATATATACATATATATATATATTAGTATAATATTTCTCTTCATGAACACATATTCCAAACTAACTTCTTGATTTCATCTGAACTAACCATCCCATCTTCTACCACATAATTCAAATACTATTCTCCTCTCCACTTTTCCATTTAAATTCATTTTTTTTTCATTGCTTAACTGAGCTATCACCTCTTCCACAAAATCTTCCCAGTTCACTCCAATTCTTGACAATTTCTTTCCTCAATTTTTATTATATTAAGCATATTAATGTATTGGAAAATGTGATAAAATGTGGGATGGGCTTGCCATGTGGTAAGATCAAGGGATTATAGATATATAGCCTATAGTTTCCTTTGATATCCATATGACATAAAATCATCTAGAGGAAAACCCTTCATATTTTGGGTGACCTACCTATGAGAAATTTATAGGGACAAGTGTTACACAGAAAGAGAAGGAATTATTGGGTTGTTAATAAGGTTATTGAAGGAAATAACAACATCATTTTGATTGTAGGAACACAGAGAAATCAAAGTATATTTATTTAAGTTCCTCAGAGATTATTTTAGAGGCAGGTAGGCCTGAAGATAGGAAGATGACTTCAAATTTGAGCAAAGACAATTAAACTGACATGGATGTGAGATAAGTTACATAACCTCTGTTTGCCTCAGTTTATTCATCTATAAAACAGAGATAATAAAAGGCACTTGCCTCCCAGAGCTTTTGTGGAATTCAAATAAAATAATAGTTGTAAAGTGCATAGTATAGTACCTTCCACATAGTAGGTATTTCTTGTTTCTTTTCTTCCTTCTCTTCTCATTTCTGCTTCCTAGCACAATGTCTTATGTACTGTACATTTTTAATAAATGTCAAATTGGTTGAACAAGCATCTGTTAAGTGTTTATTAAATGAAAGCTACTCCTATTTTGGCCTTTAGAAATATAAAAGCCAAAATGAAAGAAGTTACTATCCTTGATGAGTTTACATTTGTTATATTTTGATAACTTCCTCCCCCCTCCCATTTAGTCATTCATTTATTTCATGCAATTAGTCAAACAATTGGATGATTTATTTAGAATCAAACTAAAGATTCTGGTATCTAAAACCTCACTTCTGTTTCATAGCAATGGCTAGGTATTTAACTATAATTCTTGCTTCCCAAACTTTCAGTGAAGCTGCAAAACATCAATCTTGTTCATAAGTGCCTAGCTTAAACATCTCCAGCTATAAAGAAATCTTTCATGATTTACAGGTTTTCCTGTTTGTAAAGTGTCAGTTATACAAATATTGGGATTTGTGAGGTACGGAAAGAAAAGAAAATTCATCTGTGACTGTTAATGAGGTTTATGTTTTTGATAGAACATAAAGTGAGATGAAAACTTGAATTTACACCTAATGAGGGGATGATTTGAAGACTTTATGAGAGAGTCTTCTATCCTAATGGGGTTCTTGCAACATGTTATTTTCTATATATATGAAAATACATTCAAATTTTTCATTGCTAAACTATTGATGAGCAGGCTGCTTTCTAAATAAATTCATAACTTATAGAAAACACAGCTTGAGAAGATAATTATGAAAACATGACTAGGGGCAGAAATTTCCTTCCAGTTCTGGCAGTGGTGATTTCTTTAAAGAGTTGTGTCAAGTGAATAATGTGAAGAAAGCCAAATGCAAAAATGATCTGGGGCAATAGAGATGTCTTTTAATATTTTTTATTTGTTTGTGTGTTAATTAAGCAAATGTAATTCTTGCAGAGATTCTTGCAGGGCGATTGTCATTACAAGGAAGCTGTAAGTATATTTCTAAACCAAGAATTTTGCTAGTTATTATAGAATATGCCAGCTCTGAAGAGAACTGTCTCCATGCCCCCTCTGGAGTGTTCCATTGGGATCATTTCTGGGTTAGTAATCAAATCACAATTAATTGAAACAAATATCTCAGTGGAACTCCACAGCATGTTCTAGAGGCAGATATGAAACCTTGCATGATTTTACTTTGATATTTTGGACTCAAATTTAACTTAGAGGAAGAAACCACCATTTTCATGAGATTAAATAGGAGCAGAGAACACCAGCAGAGAACTCCAGCTGCCTGAAGTTAGTCAATCAACAACATTTATTGAGTGCCTACTGTGTGAAAAGCACTAAGCACTGTTGGTGGGTTTGGGGGAGGGTAAGGAGAATATAACAGAAATAGAAGGTGTGATCTGTCCCCTCCAGAGTTCACAATCTAATTTGGGAAGACAGAATACACGTGTAGAAAGCTATGGCAGAGCACTTTCACCAAGCAATGTATCAACAATCACAAATTAATAGAGTTTACACACACACACACACACACACACACACACACACACACACCATGAATACATGAGAAGGTAGCAAAGAGTGGTCTTAAATCCCCAATGAATTGCACCTATGAAGAGTTTTTAAATTAATGCTGCACTCCCTTATGGGGAGCTCTTTTATACATCTCTTCATGAAACAAGGAATGAGTTCTTTTGACATGATTTGCTTCACACTCCAAAATGACAACAGAACTATTTCCCTGGGGATAGCCTTGAAAGTGTAAAGTCTCTTGCATTCATCCTAAAGGACTGAATGGTAAATATTTGCCAAAGACAACTCTTGTCTCCTTGTGTTTTCTCTCCTCTCAACCTCGATTTCATCTTACTACTTTTACACTTGACTTTAGAGTATCATTATCTAGTGCTGTTAGTCAAATATGACATTTTGAGATCATATCTCTTGCCTTGGGGCATAAATCATTGATGAAAAGAGCAAGAAATAAAGAATAGCATTAATTTCTTGTTTTTCTG
The DNA here is from genome assembly GCF_016432865.1 of Antechinus flavipes. Lineage (NCBI taxonomy): Eukaryota > Metazoa > Chordata > Mammalia > Dasyuromorphia > Dasyuridae > Antechinus > Antechinus flavipes. The sequence goes on from NC_067400.1 coordinate 217,395,171, forward strand.
TTGGATAGTTCATATTCAGATTTAAAAAAATATTTTTTACTCTTTATGAATGTTAGAGACATACTTAGACAGAAGGAAAGCATTGTGGTAACTTTGCCCATAAATGTAGAAAATGCATTTGTATGCATATTCAAATCTTTTTAATGTACTAAATTAGTTGATTCAAATTTGAGCTCCTTCATGCTGTACTTATGCTATCTAACAAGACTTATGCTAGAAAGACAAAATCACAATATAAGAATTTCAGAATTGGAAGAAATGGCATATATCATTCTTTCAAACATTTCCATTCTTCTGAGTACTGGGAGCACAAATACAAAATAACAATAACAACAGCAACAATAACAACTCTATTCCTGATCTCAAGGAAGTTGCATTGTGTAGGGATAAACAGTAATATTCTAATCTCTATTTGGAAAAAAAAAGTATGCTCTTTTTTAACATACCTGTAATATTGTCTTTTAACCTTTGTGTAACTATCTGGGGAAAATTTCTCTACTCATTTCATTTTTGGATAGTATATAATGATATACTTAATATACTTTAAGATAATTCCAATTGTAAGGAAGTTTTTCTTTGTCTTTTTCCATCTCTGGTAATGTCTCACTCCATCTAAACTTATTCTCCTTTCTGTGACCTCCAGTTGCTTCATCTCCTGTTATAACTACACTTCCTTACATGTTTGCTAGCATCAAGAAAGGAGCTTGCTGACTGAAAAAGGATTAGCATGTAAAGATATGGGTATGATTTAAAAATACCATTTGGGAAAAAAAACGGGATGGGACAGAAGAGAGTAGGACTATGAGGACAGAAAGGCCTCAACAAAGAGAATGGATGCGTCTTTGTTGAAAACTGAAGTTAAAAAGGAAAAAAAAAATGTGTTTACGTATGTGTGTTTGTTTGTTTGTGTGTGTGTGATTTTCTGAGACATATAGTAAGGAGAACAGAATACTCAAATAATGGACTCTTTTTTTCTCAGTGGAAAAGAATGGATGAATGTAGTGTGTGAATCTTGAGGAAAAAAGAGAAGGCTTACCATAGTCTTAAATGTAAAAGAGAGAGATAATTAAGGGAAAATAAAAAGACTATCTTGCAGCAATAGCAGTCCATTTGAAATTAAGTAACATAAATTTAAAGCAGTCCTTAAAAGCAGCATTGTGTGACTTTTTTCAGTACCATTCAAATTTAACTGAAAGAAGATGATGTTGGGGATAATCAAGGCATATGTAGGCATAAACAGCAATGGGACAAAGACACAAAGAAATCAAGACAATAAAACAAAGTAAAATTCCACTGGTTAAGTAGAATCAAGCTTGTGAAGGGAGGAAAGTAAAGTCAAAGCAGAAGTGAAGGCATAGGAGAGCACTGAGGGATAAAAGAATTGAAGATTATAGTGAGATAGAAGAGGTCACAAAAAGCATTTGAAGATATGGAATGAAAAGAGATTTTAGTTGCATAAATAAATTTCAGATGTTTTGACCATGGAAGTGAAATACCTATGGGTTAGATATTGAAATCAAGGGTATGATTTGTCCTTCTGTGTGATACATTAAATGGAGCAAAGGAATCAAAGAAAGTGAATGAATCATGGATATGACAAAGTTGATTAATTGGAAAACCTTTTGTGTGTTTGTGGAAATATGAGCATATACTGTTGCTGAAGTCCTCTAATATAAGGGCAAGGATTGGATATGGCAAGAAAGATTTCTATTCAGGTACTGAAGCACTTGATAAAGAAGGGAGTAGATAACCATGGCAAGGATCTATAATCTATTTAGGAAGAGAAAATATGAAGGGAGAAGAAACTATTAAATGATATTGACAGAGGAGCAGTCTACCAATTGGAGCGGAGGTTGACATTCCTTCTCCTTCTCTTGGATCAGTGGATAACATGAGAGAAGGTGCACCCAGAACAAGAGCATGGTCATGGATGTAGTGATTTGGTTAAAATAGCTGCTGAAATGAATTGGTGACTCAGAAACTTTCAGTCCAATCCCTGTGTTTTCTACATTCAGAGTTACAAGCAATGTGAATTGATGTACTAAGCCTGAAGCAAGTGCTCCCTCACCAAATCCACTGGGATTTTCTTGTTGTTATTATTGTTGCTTTGCTTTCTCCCCTCCTATAATTCATCAATTTTTGAACTCTCTGCAATTCTTCATACTACCAAGCACATGCTGTTACTGGATGCTTCTCCTATTCTTTGGTTCCAGAAAAAATTAAAGAAATACTTTTTTCCCTGCAACTATTCTCTTTCTGTGTCATTCCTTTTAAGGTATATATTCCTAAAAGTTTTGAAATCTTTAACATTATTCTCTTTGCACATTTGACAATCTCATTCACTCTTGTAATTTCAAATATCACTTCTTTAAGCAATATTTCCAGTCTAATTTCTCTTCTAATATCCTATCAGTGCATAAAGCCTTTTCACTTAATAAACATCACCATTTACTAAGTCGTTCTTATTTGTTGACCAGACTAATATATACAAAATGCTTTGCAAATCTTAAAGAGTGATATAAAATTAGATATAAAAATAGTTATATTATGGCCATTTAAAAAAATTCTTCCTTCAACTCCACCTCTTATTGTTATTCATTTATGCAGTCTTGTCAATTCTCCCTCTATGATATTTCTTAAATCAATCTTATCTTTATATCAATTTCCACCACTGATTTTAGAATATCATTTTCACTTTTCTGGATTAAAGCAAAAGATTTCTAATATACCTTTGCTCCTCCACTGTCTCATACATTAAATGCTTCAGATGAATTGGTAACTCTCTTTCTGCTGAAATAAACATGGATTTTTATCATATTATCTCCTATTCTTGGAATATCTTTCTTCTTTCTCTTTGCCTTTGAATTTCACTTCCTTTATCTGGATTTTTTTTTCATTATCAGATATTGTTCATTATCAGATAAAGCAACAATAACAACAACAAGAAAATCCCATTGGATTTGGTGAGGGAGCACTTGCTTCAGGGTTAGTACATCAATTCACATTGTTTGTAACTCTGAATGTAGAAAACACAGGGGATTGAACTGAAATATGATATTCCTTTACTTCATTAGAAATGGTAATGGAGCTTAAGATATTCATTCTAATAGACCATATCTTTAATATTCTTTCTATCCCTTATTCAAATACCTCATCTAATAAACTAAGATCTTGGTGAATTCCTTGGTGAATACCAAACTTAGGTATGCTACCGAGGCAAGTCCTGGATTCATTTTAATATTTAGAGAATTCATATCTGTAGTTCAGAGATCTCCAAGTGGAGATTACTTTGACTCCAAAAGAGTGTGGCCTTATTTAAAGGGAATGTATGTTTGATTGATGAGAGAGTGGGAAGATGGGATATATCCAGGGATTCTGAGCTGCTGGAGATTGAATTCTGGAATTCAGTATGAACATTTATACTTCAGAAATTTATAAACGCTAAAGATCAGGATTTGATTTATAGTTTTGTTATTGTCTAGATTTCAAAAAAGGGTGGCTAAATGCTATAAGGAAGATTAAACTTAAAAGTATGTCTTGTGTATGCATATGCATGCACACAAAAACATATGCACATATACCCATTTATATGTAGTAGAATATTAATTCATTCAACTTTTACCAGAATCTCCCTACATATAACACACTTTATCTGGCATAACTAATCATAGATCTATATGAAACACAACTACTCCATCCCCTTCACTCATAATAATCTAAAACTTCTCTCTTCTGCAACCTCCTATTTCTAGGTCCCCATAATCCAGTTGTTGAGTGATGTTATAGGTAGTTCTAAACTAATATCATTCCAGGAACCCATAGCAAATGAATAAGCCACAAAAATTCCCAATTAATTTCTCCCTTCCAGCATATCACAACATCTCAAGATCCCTACCTCAGATGACTTTATGGCTATTACAGGTGCTCCAGCAAGTGGGATTTGTATTCTGGGATTGTGGCTGGCTGTCTATGAGCCAAATTGTTCTATCTTTCAAGTTTGGATTTGTTTTTGTGGTAAAGTGAATAAAACAGGATGAGCAAGCACCATTTGGTTTTCTATTTCCACTACAGAACTAATTAACTTATCTTTTCCCCCAAACTTACTCCTCTTCTTTACTTCTGTATTTCTCTCAAGGATAATAATAACCTTTCATTCATGCAGGTTCTGAAACTCAAACTGAAACTGTTTTATTCAAAGGCACCAGTGATCTCTTAGTTACCATATATGATGGCTTATTTTCAAGTTTCATTCTTCTTTACCTCTTAGTAGCACTTGACAGTTATTTATCTTCTCCTCTTAGATATTTACTCTATTATCTAGGTTGTTCAAAGTGATGTGTGTTATATAGAACTGCTTGCCATCTAGGGGAGGGGGTGGAAGGAGGGAGGGGAAAAATCGGAACAGAAATGAGTGCAAGGGATAATGTAAAAAATTACCCTGACATGGGTTCTGTCAATAAAAAAGTTATTATAAAATAAAATAAAACAAAAAAAGAAAGTGCCTTAGGCAAATTTAAAAAAATTAGTTATATCATGTTATATAGATATGCTTAGACTTGCATGAAATAATGCAGAACAAAATGAGCAAAACCAAAAGAATGCTGTTCTTGAACATTATTATTTTTCTAACTCAGTAAAATAAAATGTATAGTAATTTAACGAGTATAGCACTGAATACAGATCACTTAGCAAAATTTTCATTTTTATTAAATTGGTTTTGTCTACAGTCAATGAACAATTAATATTACTCCAATTATTTAAATAACTTTATTTGTATAAAGAGTGTTTTATTATGTTCATGTAGTTCTTGGGTCTGTTTTGACAGGTATTTTATATTGTCTACAATGGTCTTAAAACATTATTTAATAATATTGGAGACATACTGTTTATCTTTTTTTTAATTTAAATCTATTTTAGCTTTAACTTTGTTTAAGATCATGATTGCTATTATCTGTCTTTTTTACACCAACTGAAGCATAATAAATTATATTCCAGTCCTTTAAAAAACAAAACAAACAAAAAAAGTGATGTGTGTTACTTATATTCACAAAAAGTGTTGGTATACTTTGAAAAATTAGAAACAGAAATTTTAATCTATTTAAAAATCTTCTAAAATGGAGAACTTCAAGCAGATTTGAACCCATTTAAAAATATAAACATTCACCACATTCTAATTAGTTTGCAAGGGAATATGGAAGTTTACATCAGGGAAGATGGAAGTTTAATGTTGATTTTCAATAAAAAACCTTTACAGATTTAGTGGATGAGATGAGAAAATGAGTACCATGTCTTAGCAAGTGCATCCTGTAATACCTTTTTCCCATTTGGTTCTGTTTCTGTGAGAGGTATATTTTCAGTTATGACAACTATTAAAATGAAGGAAACTGAAATTAGAACCAGACCTCCAAAAAGCAATGTTGCAATGTGTTGGACTAAAATTTTCAAAAATAATGAAGCATAATCATATTACTCCCACCAGAAAAAAATCATTAATGATAATTGTTTTCTACAAAAAATATTGTGTCAATGATACATAAAACATTTTAAAAATATAAATTCATCTTGAGTTCATCCTTTAAATATTATTTTCATAGAAACCATATAATGCACATAAGAATTAGCATATTAACCCATGTATATAATTTATGGATAAATGAGTACATTGGGAACATGTTCAATATTATTGCACTGATAGGAATGACTGACCAAAAATATCTGGAAATAATATTGGACTAGGTGAATCTCTAATGAATTTTTCCCTATGGTTAAAAGATAAGGTGACATGGCTATATGTGCAAAATACAGGTATAGTTCACCATAGCCAAAATAAATAATAAAGAAATAAGGATGAAATAGTTCATTTTCCAACCCCAAAGACATTCCCTATCTTTTCATTGTATTGAATAGATAATTACTTCAGGTGACCCAGGATGATTTTCATAGACTAGTTCTACTAAACTAATTTCTCTTGTGTTCTCTACTCTAACTTCAGACTTAAATATCTAAGTCTAAAAATAAAAAAAAATGAAATAAAATCCAATTCATTGCTATTCTTTTATTTAAAGCTCTGGGCAATTTCAGAAAGGAAAAAAAAAAACAAGGGCTGAAAAATACAGATTAGAAATACTAAATAAGAAAACCATTTTATACAATATCTTGTGGCATGTGGTGGTTTCTAATTTTGACTATTAATAATAAGTTAGAGAACAATGATGATTTTACTTAGTGCTATGCCCACTTTTATGCTTTCTTAGATTTTATGATTCCTAAAATGGTTTTCATTGGCACCTGGATGAAAAGCAACATTTTATAAAATATCAATTTCTAATCAAGGAGTTCAACATTTTTCAGAAAATATTGATTACATAGTTAATGTTAACTAGTAGTCATTCTGATTATAATTAACTTAAAAAAAAAAAAACACTAGAATCCTGAAAGTAGTCAGGTATAGTCCACAGAGATTTACAGGAGAAATAAAAAAAAAACACATTGATACTATGTTTATACATATGAACATGGCTGAAACTTTTAGAGGTTAGTACATGGTATTGTGTCTAGAAGGTTTTCTCAAGCATTGATTGAAATTATAAAGGATATCTTTATAATACACCAATGGGGTTGCTACCCAAACTGTAAAACCCTAAATTTCTCAAGCAGGGGATATGGATACCTACTCACCATTGGGGTTGATTTGTATACTGCAACATGCTACCATGCTACTAGGTTTAGCTTCTAGGAGAAGGAGTAAGACATGGTTACATTCAAACACACTCAGGGAGCAGGTAATTATCTTCTTCTAGAATAAAACCCTTACTCATTATTTTACTTCTTTAGCCCCTACAGATGCACTTCTATTTATACAAAACCAGATGCTTATAATGATGATGTTTTAGATCTTAATCATTACTACTTACTTAACAGTAAGGTAAAATAAATATCATAGGCACTCATATTAACCCAGATGAAGACTCCATCTCAGGGCCAGCCACCAAGACCCTACCACAGAATCAGCCAGGACAAAGTCTGGTTGTGTGTGTGTGTGTGTGTGTGTGTGTGTGTGTGTGTATAAACTTCAAGAAAAGAAAAGTCAGTCTCACTAGTTAAAAGGACATTCAGTCCAAGTCAGATAGACTCTGGGAAAGCTGGTGAAAGGGTCTTAATCACAGCAAATAAGCAAGTAAGACCTTCATTCCTGGCTCAGAAGGGAAGTACATCAGTAGGGCAACATCCAATCCCAGCTCAGAAGGCAAACTCTGGGAAACCAGTATATTCCTGAAAAGAGTAGCCCCTACAACACAAGTGGCCCCTGTATTCAAAACCAAGGCTTAGAGCTGCACAGAAAGCTTGGGACAGCATTCCATTTAACCCAGAAATAGTGCTTCACCTTAAAAGTAAAGAAAAGAGGAAATACAAACATAAAAAGAAAGAAAATGAGCAAGAAACAGAAAAGACCCTTGACCATAGAAAGCTACTATGGTGACAGGGCAAACCAAAGCACAAATTCAGATGAGATGGAATGTCCACAGAAGAAATCTCAAACAGTGATAGAAATTGTTCTCAAGCCTGAAGAGGCTTCTTGGAAATGCTCATAAAAAGACTTCAAAAGGCAAATAAGAGAGATAGAAGAAAAAATTTGAAGGGAAATGAGAAAAAATTGTCTGAAGTAAACAACTCCTTAAACAGTAGAATAAACCAAATGGAAAAAAGAGATACAAAAGATAACTGAATAAAATCACACAAAAACTACAACAGGGCAAATGGAAGCTAATGACTCTATGACACAGCAACAATTAGTCAAACAAACTAAAGAGAATGACAAAATGGAAGAAAATGTGAAATATCTCATTGGCAAGACAGTTGATCTAGAAAATGGAACCCAAAGAGACAATTTCAAAATTACTGACATACCTGAAGGCCATGACCAAAAAAAGTAGATCCTGGTTAGTATTCTACAAGAGGTCATTAAAGAAAACTGCCTCAATATTCTAGAAACAGAGGAGGATATACTCATTGAAAAAAAATACATCAATCATTTCTAGAAAGAGATCCCATAAGGAAAACCTCAAGGAATATTATTGCAAAACTCCAAAACTATAATCTCAAAGCAAAAATTCTGTAAGCTGTCAGAAAAAAAAATCAAATAGCAAGGAGCAACAGTCAAAGTTACTCAGCTTTAACACTTGGCTGCATTTGAGGTCATTAATGTGTTCTTCTTTTCTAAAATATGAGGATTATCTGGGATCAGGTTTCTTGGGGGGCTTCTGGAGGCAACCTGAGTTTCAGTTCAGATCAATAATCACCTCAAATACAGCCAGCTGTTAAAAGTTCAAATCCTTTATTGTCTCTTCCATAATAGCCCAGTTAGTTTTCTTAGAGGCCTATCTCCCTCCTTGGTTCCAAGAGCTCTTGCAGCTTATCCTTTGACTCTTCCAACTTCAGCTTCAGTCTCCAGCTCCCTCTGAATCTCCAATTCTGAATCTTCTCCCGAATGAATTCTGACTCTGTCAATCTCCTGAACTGACTTACTTCTGACTGAGACTCTAAGAGCTATTTATATATGATCTCTTAAAAGTGTGAACCCAAAGATTGATTCCTCCTCTGAGAGAGTAGGATTGTGGGAGTTGTAACTTGTGAATATCCTAAACTTGTGAACTCTAATGTGTGAGCTAATATGGGAACTCTCAAAGGTGTAAACTTAAGTACATAAGTATTGTTTCTATCAATTCCAATGAGTTAACATTTTGTAAGTATTCTAACAACCCAGGATCCGGCAGATTGTACAATAAAGGATCAGAGAGTCTTGACTAGCATATTCCAGAAGGAAAAGAATTAACTACCCATCTAGACTCATTATCATTTTTTAGGAGAAGTGAGGGAACTTCTTTGATATAATCAACATTTTCTATTTTGTGTTCAGTAATGGTCTCTAGTTCATCTTTGGTCACAAATTTCTTTCTGCTCCACAAGTCTGAGAGATAAACTATCCTATGTTCCTCTAATTTATTTATAATCTTGTTCTTTATGCCTAAATCATGGACCCATTTTGATCTTATCTGGGAATATGGTGTTAAGTGTGGGTCCATGCCTAATTTATGCCATACTAATATCCAATTATCCCAGCAGTTTTCATTAAATAATTAATTCTTATCCCAAAAGTTAGGATCTTTGGGTTTGTCAAACACTAGATTGCTATAGTTGACTATTCTGTCTTATGAACCTAACCTATTCCACTGACCAACTAATCTATTTCTTAGCCAATACCAAATGGATTTGGTGACTGCTACTTTATAATATAGTCTTAGATCAGGTACAACTAGGCCACATTCATTTGATTTTGTTTTTTCACTAATTCTCTTGAGATTCTCAACCTTTTATTGTTCCATATGAATTTTGTTGTTATTTTTTTTTCTATATCATTAGAATATATTCTTGGAAGTCTGATTGGTATAGCACTAAATAAATAGATTGGTTTAGGGAGTATTGTCATCTTTATTCTATTCGTTCGGCCTATCCAAGAGCACTTAATATTTTTCTAATTATTTAGGTCTGACTTTATTTGTGTGGAAAGTTTTTTGTTATTTTGCTTATATAATTACTGACTTTCCTTTGGTGGATAGATTCCCAAATATTTTATGCTGTCCACAGTTATTTTGAAAGGAATTTCTCTTGCTGTTGGATTTTGTTGGTGATGTATAAAAATGCTGAGGATTTATGGGATTTATTTTGTATCCTGCAACTCCAGGTATACCATTATATCATCTACAAAGAGTGATAGTTTGGTTTCCTCATTGCCTACTCTAATTCCTTTATTCTCTTTCTTGACTCTTATTGCAGAGGTTAGTGTTTCTAATACAATATTGAATAATAATGGTGATAGTGGGCAACCTTGCTTCACTCCAGATCTTACTGGGAAAGGTTCCAATTTTTCCCCATTGCATATGATGCTTACTGACATTTTTAAATATATGCTCCTGACTATTTTAAGGAAAAGTCCATTTATTCCTATCCTCTCAAGTGTTTTTATTAGGAATGATTGTTGGATTTTATCAAATGCTTTTTCTGCATCTCTTGAGATGATCATATGGTTTTTGTTAATTTGGTTATTGATATAGTCAATAATGCTAATAGTTTTCCTAATTTGAACCAGCCCTGCATTCCTGGTGTAAATCATATTTGGTCATAGTGTATTATCCTGTAGATGATTTTCTGTAATATTTTTGCTAATATTTTATTTAAGATTTTAGCATCAATATTCATTAGGGAGATTGGTCTATAATTTTTTTCTCTGTTTTTAGCCTACCTGGTTTCAGGTATCAGTACCATGTCTGTGTCGTAAAATGAGTTTGGTAGGACTCCTTCAATCCCTATTTTTGCAAATAGTATATATAACATTGGAGTTAATTGTTCTTTAAATGTTTGGTAGAATTCACATGTAAATCCATCTGGTCCTGGGGATTTTTTGTTAGAGAAATGGTTAATAGCTTGTTCTATTTCTTTTTCTGAGATGGGACTGTTTAGTTAGTCTAGGCAAGCTATATTTTTGAAGGTATTATTCCATTTCATTTAAGTTGTCGAATTTATTGGCATAAAGTTGGGCAAAGTAACTCCTAATTATTGCTCTAATTTCCTCTTCATTAGTGGCGAGTTCTCCCTTTTTATTTTTAATACTAACAATTTGATTTTCCTCTTTCCTTTTTTTAAATCAGATTTACTAAGAGTTTATCTATTTTGTTGTTTTTTTTTATAGAACCAACTCTTAGTTTTATTAATTAATTCAATAGTTTTTTTTTAATTTTCAATTTTATTGATCTCTCCTTTTATTTTAGAATTTCAAGTTTTGTGTTTTACTGGGGGTTATTATTTGTTCCTTTTCTAGCATTTTTAGTTGCAAGCCCAATTCATTGACCTTCTCTTTCTCTATTTTTTGCAAGTAGGTCTGTAGAGATATGAAATTTCCCATTAATACCACTTTGGCTGCATCCCATACATTTTGGTATGATGTTTCTTTATTGTAGTTTTCTTGGGTGAAGTTATTAATTATGTCTATGACTTGCTGTTTCACCCGATCATTCTTTAGTATGAGATTATTTAGTTCCAATTATTTTTGGTCTCCTTCCCCTTGGCTTTTTGTTGAATGTAATTTTCATTGCATAGTGGTCTGAAAAGGATGCCTTTACTATTTCTGCCTTACTGCATTTGAGTTTGAAGTTTCTATGTCCTAATATATAGTCAATTTTTGTATAGGTTCCATAAACTGCTGAGAAGAAAGTTTCTCCTTTCTGTCTCCATTTCGTTTTCTCCAGAGATTTATCATATTTAACTTTGCTAGTACTCTGTTTACCTCTTTAACGTCTTTCTTATTTATTTTGTGGTTTGATTTATCTAATTCTGAGAATGCAAGGTTGAGATCTCCCACTATTATAGTTTTGCTTTTTATTTCTTCTTTCAGCTCTCTTAATTTTTCTTTTAAGAATTTAGATGATACACCACTTGGTGCATATGTTTATTATTGATATTGCTGCATTATATATGCTACCTTTTAGCAAGATATAGTGCCCTTCCTTATCTTTTTTAATTATATCAGTTTTTGCTTTTGCTTGATCTGAGATCAGGATGGCTATCCCTGCTTTTTTGACTTTACTTGAAGCATAGTAGATTTTGCTCCAATCTTTTACCTTTACTCTGCATGTATCTCCCTGCTTCAGGTATGTTCCTTGTAAACAACATATTGTAGTATTCTGGCTTTTAATCCATTCTGCTAACTGCTTCCTCTTTATGGGGGAGTTTACCCTGTTCACATTTATGATTAAAATTACCAATTCCGTATTACTTGCCATCTTATTAACCCCTGTTTACACTTTTCTCCCTTCTTTCCCCCTTACTCCCCTTCCTAATATTAAGTTTGTGAGCACCACTTGCTTCTCACAGTTTCTGTATTCCCTTCCGCTTAGCTTATTCCTTCCCTTTTCACTTTTCCCTTCTCATTTTTCAATGAGGTGGGAGTGGTTTTTACCATAAATTGAATATGTCTAAAATTTTTCTCTTAAAGCCAATTCTGATGGCAGTAAGATAGTCACTATATTCATCCCCCTCCATTCTTTCTTTTAGATATAATAGGTTTCCTTTGCCTCTTCGTGAGCTGTAGTACCCCCACTTTACCCTTTTTCTGGTACAATGTCCTTTCCACCTCTAGTTTCTAGAACAAGGTATACATGTATTCTTTATACATCTTTATAGCAAAATATAGTTCCCAAGATTTATTTTTCTTTTTAGGTTTCTCTTGAGTTCTACATTTGTAGATCAAACTTTTTGTTAAGTTCTGTTTTTTTTTCATCAAAAATAGGTGAAATTTGCTTATTTCGTTGAATGACCTCCTTCTTCCCTGGAAAAAGATGCTCATTCTGGCTGGGTACGTTATTTTTGGTTGCATACCGAGGTCCTAAGCTTTTCAGAATACCATATTCCAGGCCCTTCAATCTTTTAATGTGGATGCTGCTAGATCCTGAGTAATCCTTATTGTGGCTCCTCTATATTTGAATTGGGTTTTTCTAGTCACTTGCAGTATTTTTTCCTTCATCTGAGGGTTCTGGCATTTGGCCACTATATTTTTTGGTGTTTTGATTTTAGGATCCCTTTCAGTAGGTGATCAATGAATTCTTTCAATGTCTATTTTACCATCTGTTTCTATAACTTCTGGGCGGTTCTCTTTGATAACTTCCTGGATCATAGTGTCCAGGCTCTTTTTTTCATCATTTTTTTCTGGGAGTCCAATAATTCTCAGATTGTCTCTCCTGGATCTATTTTCCAAGTCTGTTGTTTTCCCAAGAAGGTCTTTAACATTTTTTCCATTTTTTGATTTGTATTTAACATATTTAACATATATTGGACGACCTGCCATCTAGGAAAGGGAGTGGCAGAAAAGAGGGGAAAAGTTGGAACAGAAAGTTTTGCAAGGGTCAACGTTGAAAAATTACCCATGTGAAATGAATACAAACTGCTTGCATTTTTGTTTTTCTTTTTTTCTTTTCTTTTTTCTTTTTTTTAAATTTAATATTACTTTATATTGACAGAATCCATGCCAGGGTAATTTTTTTTTTTTTTACAACATTATCCTTTGCACTCGTTTCTGTACCAATTTTTTTCCCCTCCCTCCCTCCACCCCCTCCCCTAGATGGCAAGCAGTCCTTTATATGTTGGATATGTTGCAATATATCCTAGATACAATATATGTTTGCAGAACCGAACAGTTCTCTTGTTGCATAGGGAGAATTGGATTCAGAAGGTATAAATAACCCTGGAAGAAAAACAAAAATGCAGATAGTTCACATTTGTTTCCCAGTGTTCTTTCTTTGGGTGTAGCTGCTTTTGTCCGTCATTTATCAATTGAAACTCAGTTAGGTCTCTTTGTCAAAGAAATCCACTTCCATCAAAATATGTCCTCATACAATATTGTTGTCGAAGTGTATAATGATCTCCTGGTTCTGCTCATTTCACTTAGCATCAGTTCATGTAAGTCTTGCCAGTCCTCTCTGTATTCATCCTGCTGGTCATTTCTTACAGAACAATAATATTCCATAACATTCATATACCACAATTTACCCAGCCATTCTCCAATTGATGGGCATCCATTCATTTTCCAGTTTCTAGCCACTACAAATAGGGCTGCTACAAACATTTTGGCACATACAGGTCCCTTTCCTTTCTTTAGTATTTCTTTGGGATATAAGCCCAACAGAAACACTGCTGGATCAAAGGGTATGCACAATTTGATAATTTTTTGGGCATAATTCCAGATTGCTCTCCAGAATGGTTGGATTCATTCACAACTCCACCAACAATGCATTAGTGTCCCAGTTTTCCCGCATCCCCTCCAACATTCATCATTATTTTTTCCTGTCATCTTAGTCAATCCGACAGGTGTGTAGTGGTATCTCAGAGTTGTCTTAATTTGCATTTCTCTGATCAATAATGATTTGGAACACTCTTTCATATGAGTGGTAATAGTTTCAATTTCATCCTCTGAAAATTGTCTGTTCATATCCTTTGACCATTTATCAATTGGAGAATGGCTTGATTTCTTATAAATTTGAGTCAGTTCTCTATATATTTTGGAAATGAGGCCTTTATCAGAACCTTTAACTGTGAAGATGTTTTCCCAGTTTGTTGCTTCCCTTCTAATCTTGTTTGCATTAGTTTTGTTTGTACAAAGGCTTTTTAATTTGATGTAATCGAAATTTTCTATTTTGTGATCAGTAATGGTCTCTAGTTCATCTTTGGTCACAAATTTCTTTCTCCTCCACAAGTCTGAGAGATAAACTATTCTATGTTCCTCTAATTTATTTATTATCTCATTCTTTATGCCTAGGTCATGGACCCATTTTGATCTTATCTTGGTATATGGTGTTAAGTGTGGGTCCATGCCTAATTTCTGCCATCCTAATTTCCAATTATCCCAGCAGTTTTTATCAAATAATGAATTCTTTTCCCAGAAGTTAGGGTCTTTGGGTTTGTCAAACACTAGATTGCTATAGTTGACTATTCTGTCTTGTGAACCTAACCTTTTCCACTGATCCACTAATCTATTTATTAGCCAATACCAAATGGTTTTGGTGACTGCTGCTTTACAATATAATTTTAGATCAGGTACAGCTAGACCACCTTCATTTGATTTTTTTTTTCATTAATTCCCTTGAGATTCTCGACTTTTTATTGTTCCATATGAATTTTGTTGTTATTTTTTCTAGATCATTAAAATATTTTCTTGGAAGTCTGATTGGTATAGCACTAAATAAATAGATTAGTTTAGGGAGTATTGTCATCTTTATTATGTTCACTCGGCCGATCCAAGAGCACTTAATATTTTTCCAATTATTTAAGTCTGACTTTATTTGTGTGGAGACTTTTTTATAATTTTGCTCATATAATTCCCGACTTTCCTTTGGTAGATAGATTCCCAAATATTTTATGGTATCAACAGTTATTCTGAATGGAATTTCTCTTTGTATCTCTTGCTGTTGGGTTTTGTTGGTGATGTATAAAAATGCTGAGGATTTATGGGGATTTATTTTGTAGCCAGCTACTTTGCTAAAATTATGAATTATTTCCAATAGCTTTTTAGTAGAATCTCTGGGGTTCTCTAGGTATACCATCATATCATCTGCAAAGAGTGATAGTTTGGTTTCCTCATTGCCTACTCTAATTCCTTTAATATCTTTCTCGACTCTTATTGCCGAGGCTAGTGTTTCTAATACGATATTAAATAATAATGGTGATAGTGGGCAACCTTGCTTTACTCCAGATCTTATTGGGAAAGCTTCCCGTTTTTCCCCATTGCATATGATGCTTACTGATGGTTTTAAATATATGCTCCTGACTATTTTAAGGAAAAATCCATTTATTCCTTTGCTCTCAAGTGTTTTTATTAGGAATGGATGTTAGATTTTATCAAATGCTTTTTCTGCATCTATTGAGATGATCATATGGTTTTTGTTTGTTTGGTTATTGATATAGTCAATTATGCTAATAGTTTTCCTAATATTGAACCAGCCCTGCATTCCTGGTATAAATCCTACTTGATCGTGGTGTGTTATCCTGGGGATGATTTTCTGTAGTCTTTTTGCTAATATTTTATTTAAGATTTTAGCGTCAATATTCATTAGGGAGATTGGTTTATAATTTTCTTTCTCTATTTTCAGCCTACCTGGTTTAGGTATCAGTACCATGTCTGTGTCATAAAAGGAGTTTGGTAGGACTCCTTCAATCCCTATTTTTTCAAATAGTTTATTTAGCATTGGAGTTAATTTTTCTTTAAATGTTTAGTAGAATTCACATGTAAATCCATCTGGTCCTGGGGATTTTTTCTTAGGGAGTTGATTGATAGTTTGTTCTATTTCTTTTTCTGAGATGGGACTGTTTAGGATATTTACTTCTTCCTCTGTTAGTTTGGGCAAGCTATATTTTTGGAGGTATTTTTCTATTTCATTTAAGTTGTCGAATTTATTGGCATAAAGTTGGGCAAAATAACTCCTAATTATTGCTCTAATTTTCTCTTCGTTAGTGGTGAGTTCTCCCTTTTCATTTAAGACTAACAATTTGATTTTCCTCTTTCCTTTTTTTAATCAGATTTACTAAGGGCTTGTCTATTTTGTTGGTTTTTTCATAGAACCAACTCTTAGTTTTATTAATTAATTCAATAGTTTTTTTTACTTTCAATTTTATTGATCTCTCCTTTTATTTTTAGAATTTCAAGTTTAGTGTTTGACTGGGGGTTTTTAATTTGTTCCTTTTCTAGCATTTTTAGTTGCAAACCCAATTCATTGACCTTCTCTTTCTCTATTTTATACAAATAGGCCTCTAGAGATATGAAATTTCTCTTTATTACCGCTTTGGCTGCATCTCATACATTTTGGTATGATGTCTCATTATTATCATTTTCTTGGGTGAAGTTATTAATTATGTCTATGATTTGCTGTTTCACCCAATCATTCTTTAGTATGAGATTATTTAGTTTCCAATTATTTTTTGGTCTACTTCCCCCTGCATTTTTGTTTTTCTTCCCAGGTTTTTTATACCTTCTGAATTCAATTCTCCCTGTGCAACAAGAAAACTGTTCAGTTATGCATACATATATTGTATCTAGAATATACTGTAACCTATTCAACATATAAAGGACTGCTTGCCATCTCAGGGAGGGGATAAAGGGAGGGAGGGGAAAAATAGGAACAGAAATGAATGCAAGGGATAATGCTGTAAAAATTCTCCTTGGCATGGGTTCTATCAATAAAAAATTATTAAAAAAAAGAAAATGAAAAATTACCCATGTATGTTTTATCAATAAAAATCTATAATAAAAAAGAATATTGGTGCAAAAAATAAATAAAATATTAACAAGGAGATTTATGAATTTGTCAGCAGGATAATATACTATGCCCAAGTGGGGTTTATCCCAAGAATGCAGAGTTAGTTCAATATCAGGAAATCTATTACCATAATCAGCAATTTCAGTAACAAAACCAACAGAATTCTAAGATAATTTCAATAGATGTAGAAAAAGCTTTTGACAAAATATAACACCCATTCCTGTTAAAAATATTTAGTGAGCATAGATATAAAAGGAGCTCGCCTTAAAATTATAACTAGTATCTATCTAAAATCTGCAGCAAGTCTTATTTGTAATGGAGAAAAGCTGGACACATTCCCAATAAGATCAGGGGTGAACAAGAAGGCACTATTATTCAAGATTGTACTAGAAATGTTAGCTTTAGCAATAAGAGAAGAAAAAGAAATTAAAGGAGTTAGAATAAGTAATGAGAAAATAAAACTCTCACTCTTTGTAGATGACATGATGCTATACTTAGAGTATCTAAGAAAATAATCCAAAATACTACTGGAAATAATTCACAGCTTTAGCAAATTTGCAGGATATAAAATAAACCCACATAAATTAACATTTCTGTATATTACTGAAAATGCCATCAGCAAGAGATAAAGTCCTTTTAATATTATTATAGATAAAATTAAGTACTTGGGGTTCTACCTTCAAAAGAAACTCAAGATCATATGAATACAATTAGAAAACATTTCTTGGAGAAATAAAGTCAGATCTAAACAATTGGAAAAATATCATTTGTTCATGTTTAGGCTGAGCTAATATAATAAAATTGACAAATCTGCCTAAAGTGGTCTACTTCTTCAATGACATACCTATCAAACTATCAAAATATTATTTTATAGGACTAGAAAAAATAATCACAAAATACATTTGGAAGAACACAGGGTCAAGAATATCATGGGAATTAATGAAAAAAAATCAAAGGATGATGGCTTAGGCATCCTGAACCTAAAGCTATATTATAAAGCAACAGTCATCAAAACCATTTAGTATTGGGTAAGAAAAAGAGTGATGGATCAGTGGAATAGATTAGACACTCAATGCAACAATCAAAGCCTATATTATTTGATAAACCCACAAACTCCAATTTATGGAATAAGAACTCTGTAATTGACAAAAAAGTCTGAGAAAACTGGAAAATAATATGTAAGAAACTTGACATAGACCTAAATCTCACACCCCATATCAAAATAAGGACAAAATGGATACATAACTTGAACATAAATGATGATGCCATAAACAAATTAGGAGAACGAGAAAAAAAATTACCTTTGAGATCTTTGGAAAAGGGAGTGATTTATAATCAAAGAACTAGAGAGTATTATGAAAGGCAAAATCAACAATTTAGATTACATTAAATTAAAAAGGTTTTACACAAACAAAACCAACAGAAATAACATTAAATCGAACTACAATGCTGGTAAAAAATCTTTACAGTCAGTGTTTCTGATAGTGGTCTCATTTCTAATACATATATAGAACAGTGTCAAATTTATAAGAATATGAATCATTCCCTGATTGATAAGTAGTCAAAGGACATGAACAGACACATTTCAGATAATGAAATTAAAGCCATTTATAATTAAGTTTTAAAAATGCTCTAAATCTATTTAGATTTAGATTGAATCTATATTGAATAAATATTGAATATTTGAATTCAATAAATATTGAATAATTTTTATTCAATTGAATAAATAAATGCAATTTAAAACAGCTCTGGGGTACCACCTTACCCCTCTGAAATTGGTTAACTTCACAGAAAAAATAATGATAAATGTTGGAGCAGATGTGGGATAACTGGGACACTAATACATTTTTGAGAGAGAGAGAAAATAACGAGAAAGAAAAAGGGGGCAGCATTATTTTTCTTTCTACTGTAAAAGTTTTTCTTGTGCACCTCTTTTATATGAGATAATTTCATCCCTTTTTTTAATCTCTTTCCCCTCCTCCCAGAACATTCATCTTTGTAGCCTATTCATTGTTTCATCATTACAAAATAATCAATTTGTACTCTATCCTATAAAGTAAATCTATTTGCTTTAAAAATAAGATTCTTAAAAATCGCATGTATTTTTTCCTTTGTATAAAAGTAAACAGTTTAACCTTATTTGATCCATTCTGACTTCTCTTTCATATTTGCCTTTTTATGATTTTTATATTTTGATTTATGTTTATATTTGGAAGTCAGCTTTATCTATCTAGTTCTCTTTATCAGAAATGCTTGAAAGTACTACATTTTTATTAAATATTCATTTATTTCTTGAAATATTATGCTATTTTTCTAGGTAGGACAATTTTGGTTGTAGTTTTAGAATTTTTGCTTTCCAAAATATCATGTTCCTAGTCCTTTACTTTTTAAAAGTGGAAACTACTAAGTTCTGAATTGTAATGATGGTGTATTTAAAATCAGCCGGAGTCAGGAATTCAGGTTAAGGGAAAAATCTTCAATCTTTATTGAAGTGAAGAGGTGAATAAGGATTGCGATAGCAATATGGGCAGCTGCGACAGGAAGCCAGCTAACAGAGGGGGATCTGAGCTGAAAGGTCATCACAATGGCAAAAGCAAGCAGTCTCTCCTCCCCTTCCTTTTCCACTCCCCTGCCTCCACCCACCAAAATCGTCTTTTCCTATACAACACATCAGGACTTGCACAAAGAGTGGGCGGGGGCCATTCTTTCTCCAAGGTTATATATTAATAGAGTATGGTACAATTACTATTTAGCCTCATGTGCTTGGGACCTCAGTACATCAACTCAAGCCTCAGCCCATTACACTGAATGATCCTCATTATGGCTTCACAGTATTTGAATGATTTCTTTCTGGCTATCTGATACATTTTCTTTTTGATGAGGAAGTTCTGAAATTTGGCTATAATATTTTTGGGAATTTTCATTTTGGAATCTCTTAAAAATGGTGATTGGTGTATTCTTTCAATTTCTGTATTTCCATTTGGTTCTAGAATATTATTGTAGTTTTCCTTGAAATATAATGTCTAGAAATTTTTTTTAATCATGACTTTCAGGCAGTCTAATAATAACAATTACATTATTTGTCTTGGATATATTTTCTAGGTCATTGTTTTTTCTAATGAGATAGTTCACATTTTCTTCTATTTTTCATTTTGTTTTATTGTTATTTGATGTTTCATGAAGTAATTGGCTTCCGTTTGCCTAGTCTCATTTTTTTTACGAATTAGTTTTCTTCACTGAACTTTTATACCTCTTTTCCCATTTGATTAGTTTGCTTTTTAAAGGCTTTTCTTCTTTAAATTTAGAATTCCTCATTTATGTATTATTCTCATTTCTTCAGGTTTCATCTATTCTATTATTCTCATCTTTTGTGCCTATTTTACCATTAGTTGTCTCTTCCCATTATTTTCTTTTAATAGTTCCATTTATTTTTCCAATTTTTCCTTCACCTCTCTTCTGATTTTTAAAATCCTTTTTGAACTCCTCTAGAAAGTCTTTTCTTTAGTGGAAGGAAGAAAAGCTAAGATCAATTCACATTTTCCTTTCAGGTTTTGGAGACAGTTGTTTTGACTTTTGTATTTTTTCTATTTGTGTTTTGATCTTCCCTGTTACCATAGTAATTTCCATGGTCAAGTTCTTTTTATTTTGTTTTGTTAATTTTCCTACCTTATTTCTTTACTTTTAATTTTATGTTAAGGTTGGTCTCTACTCCTAAAGTGAAGGGAACATCATTCCAAGATTTAGATATTTTGTGTTGATGTTTTCAGAGCTATTTCTTGGGGTCTATTAGTTTTCAGTTCTTCCAAGATAGTATGATTTAAGAAAACTTGTGATCACTGCTTTTCTATACTGTGTTGTGGTTTGTGAGTAACCACAAATACTCTTTTCTACCATGGAATTTTAACTAGTATCTCATTTCTTTTGTAGTCCAGTACTGTGACCCAAAATTGTGTATGCATAGACAACATGACAAAGTCCTGTAAACTCCTGATTGGTTGTCTGATGCTCAATGTTTGTTGGATGACAACTTCAGAAATTACCACTGTAGATTCAGTTGCTTCCAAGATCTGCTGCTGGCTTGCTGGGATGTGGCCTGTGCGGCAGTACATACCCTTTGCAGAAATTCTTTCAGGAGTTCTTGTTGGGTTTATATTCAATTTACATTTTACTTTGGGTGTTGCCTGTAACTGCTTTGAATTTGTTGTCTCCATCTGAGGCTGTTTTTTGATCTTCTCTGTGACCACGATAGATTTGGGGGGTTGGGTTTTTGTTTTATTTTGTTTTAGGTCTTATCCTTCTTCACACCCCATTTCTGGATTTTAAACTTCATGAGTGTAATCACTGTTCTCTTTATCTGTACTGTGATTCTTACCCAGCAAGGGCCCTTGATCACTTGGGTTTTCAATTGATTCTGTTCCTCAGAGTCCCTGATCTCTAGTGATCAAAAGCAAAGCTGCTCCTCAAGACTCCTATTTCTTCTTGAATGAATGTGGTTCTTTCTACCTCTAAACCATGACCTAGAAGTTAGTATAGGCAATGAAGTTGCCAAACAGCCTCTGGTCCTATGCACAATGCTAGCACAGAGGTTTCCTATGATTCCTTTCTGACTATTTGCAAGGTTTCCATACCATCTCTGCATTAAGAGTTCCCAGAGTTGTTGCTGCTTATGTTGACACCACCAATACTACTCTTAGGGCTTTGTGGGCTTTGGGTCATTCTCCACTTCCATGTAAAAGATCTCTCTTTCTAACCCCCGCTGGTTGTTTTGGAATGGAAGAATGTTTCAATTTCACCTTTTGTGAAATTTGTGAAAAGAAATATCTTACTGGATGCTTATAACAGCTCTGTGAGGTGCATACTACTGAAACCAATTTAATGATGAAGAAGCTGAGTCTGAAAGAGATCAAAATATTTGTCTTGGGTCACAGAGCTATTAAACATCTGAGGTAGAATTTTAACTCAGGTCTTTTCAAATCTAAATCTAGCACTTTATTCGTTATTCTGCCTAGTTGTCTGATACTTATGATGATATAAATTATTATAAATTTATTGCTTATATAATTTTAATAAATAATTCACTTTATTATCTTGATAAAATTATCATTAGAAGAGGAAGCTAATTATTATTCTAGATATTAGAAGAATTATTAGTGAATTAACTTCATTGGAACTATTATTTTTCTAGGGCTTCTCCCCGCCATTTATACCTTGCTGTTTTGAAACATAGATCCACATAAAAACCATTACATACTGTAGTTACATTACCACATGATTAAGGGTAGAAATTTTATCTTTATTTGTGAATAAACATGAAGTTTAACATTGAAATATTTATAATTAGAATTCAAGGAATCAGCTCTCTCATTTTTCAGCTGGGGGATTAAGGTTCAGAGACATTAAATCATTAGTTCCAGATCATACAGCTAGCTAGTCACAGAATGAAACTCTTCTGCTTTCTCCATTATGCCAAATTAATGAAGGTCTATTTCTAAGCTAAGGCAAGACTATTGGAGAGCTTGAAAAAGCTATAAGTGGCAATATCACACTTTTCCATAAAATGCACAGTGAAAAGGGTCTTTGTAAGCTACTTCCTTCTCTTATGTCTTCTATTAGTCAGGATCCTGGACTACAGCAGAACCTGAACACCCTTATGTGAACAATTGATACATTTTTGTGTGTTCTTTATGGTACACTTCATGGAGGGAGTTGGTTGATATGTACTTAAACCTTAATTCAACTTTAAACATTAAATACTACCCCTAAATGTTAGAAAAACTCAGTTCTATTTACAGGGATCTTATAGTTTGCTGTCAATTAATTCAGTTTATGCATACGATTCTTACTAATAAGCTTCCTGAGAACAGATAGAGAATATAATTAGAATATATTACTTATTTCCTGACTATTGAAAATGTCACCATATCCAAAAGAGCCTGAAGTCTCCTCAAATTTATACCAGTATTATTAGCCTCTTTAAGTTGTTGAGTTATAGCCAAAAGTATAACTATTGCCATCATGTTCAAACACCATGGTTATCAAATATATGTGTTTTCTTGGGAACAAGGATTGGTTTGGGGTGTATTATTCTTAAGAAAGCTAATTATAGCAAGGACCTGCATTATCTTTTGGGGTTCCTATTTACTTCCAACTACTAAAAAGCCATACCTTAAGTCAAAAATTGAACTAACTATCTTTATGTGAGTACCTACACTTTCCTGGACTTCTCTCCTAATAAAGAAAAAACATTAGTCCCAGTGTTGTGCCTCTACTCAGACTATAATCTTGACATTGGAAATGTCTACGAGAAACATTCTAGTGTAGGCTGCAATTGCTAGTGATTGCCTACAAATTAGTTCTGTCTCTAGTCTACTGACTTTCTAAACCATCCTCTACAATGTTATCAAGGTGTGCCTAAGTAACTAATTTGATTATGTTGCTCTCTTGCTCAAAAACCTTTAGTTTCTCCTTCTTACTACAGAATTAAATTACACATGGTCTGGCTCCAACTCTTCCTATTTTATTTTATAGTACCCTGCTTCAATTATGCTAGCAATTCTCATTCACCATAAAAAATTTCCAAATCTCTCTATTAAATCTTACTTAAAAAAATCTACCTTGGGATAATCTTCATCATTACATTTCTGGTATGTGTCAAGTTTATCCTTAAAATAAAGAAGACATGTTTCACCTTTTGCATTATCCCTGAAACATAAATCTCCATCAATCCACTGCTATTGGGGCACTCTGATGAATGCAACAATAGGGCCATGAACTTACCCTGTTTGGTAAAAAAGATCAAATGGGAATTTAAAGGAACACTAAAGAAAACTTACAACATACTTTGCATACAGTGATAACAATGTTACTTCATTTTATTTCACCTATGTAGGATTTTAGAGAGAAAAGGAAAAGCAGTTACAGTGGCACTTATTTTAGGGGGAAAACTCCAAGGGATGTCATAAATTCAGTGAAATTTGGGTCCATTCTGTACTTTCCAGTTGTTCTATTGTATAATGAGAACTCCAGTAAAGTGCATTGTAGTTTTCTACTTTTTAAATTGGTAATCTATGTATAGTATGCAGTAAATCAGTTCATCTCAATATACAATTAATTGGAATAACACAATCTGAATAAATAGATTTTTTTGCATTTAGTATAATTTAGATTTCCATCTCTTAAGCATCCTACCAACCCCCTCCATGATATAATTTTTCATTTTTTCACTTTGTTGATGCCTTATGGGCACAGTTTGAATGAGAAAGAACATAAGCAAATTGGGTTTCTGGAAAGCTCTACTGCTACATTTTCTAATTTAAATAGCAATCTCTCCATCAAGGGTATGAGGATATTTTACTAAAACGCATTGATAAGATGTTTTTTAAAACCTGAAATGATTAGAATTCTGGCCTAATCATTATCAATCCCATTGGTACTACTGTAATAACATTTTACTGAATAGGCTCATTTGGTGCTAATATGAATACTATAGAAACTTCTAGGGAATTTCAGCTGTAGTTTAGTGCTATTAACAGGGCCATTATTTAAATGTGGTTCATGATCTTACACATGAGATTTTTAAAAAGTGATTTATTATATACTACCAAATAGAAGAGCTTTAGAAATTTTTTTTAAATTCTATCTTAGCATAATCTTTAGCATTAAATCTCTAGTATGAGTCAAATTTATCCTCAGGATAATGAAGCCTTGTTTCACCTTTTGCACCATTTCTGAAATATAAATCTCCATCAGTAGCCTTTTATTGAGGTGCTCTAATAAATATAGCTATAGGACCATGAACCTATTTTGTTTGATAAAAAGATCAAGTGAAAATTTAAAGGAACACAAAATAAAAGAAAATTCTTCCATATGAAATTCTAAAACAGGGAAGAGAATAAAATTAGTAACTTAAGTGTCAGAGAGATTTTGATTACTTAAATATTCCCTGGCTCATGTGCGACAAAGAAAAGATAGCGCCCAGTATTGCCTTGCCATACTTTGGGAATTTAATGCCAGTTCTACCATTAACTAGAAATGTCACTTTTGGCATAATTTGCTGCTTATTTCCATGTTTCAGTAGGCTGGCAAATATTTCCATATGAGTACTCTAATTAATTATCCAAATCACAACCCAACCATATCTTGCTATACTGTGAAATTCTTAGGCACATCGTTGCACACCCAATGTAAATATTCTTGGGAGTTCTGTTAGATCTTTTACTATTTTGTTAGTATAGAATGATGGCTCTTCAATGTTACATGATTTCCATACATAGTTGACCCACTTTCTTTTTTGTTTGTAGATTTCTGATGCCTTTGATATATTTCATGTGCAAATCATTATTGGTAAAGTGGTAATGGTATTGGTAATGCATTACTGCTCAAAATTCTTCTTTGACTCATTTATTATATTTAAAATTTTCATTTATTTAAGATTTTGATATTTCATACATTTCAACCATACAATGCTAAGAAAATATAGAATTAAAATGATGAATTTTTGTGTTAGAAAGTAACTAATCGCTTATTTAATTCTAAGTCCAAATCATCACCAATTAGTATCATCTAACCAACATATACATATTGATAGTTTAATAGTGGTTTGATCTTAGCAACAAATTTCATGGTCTGGGCAAGAATTTTTTTTATCTGCTACTCTTGATCAATTTTTTTTATTTGGTTGTAGCTCTCAATAAGGAGGCTTTATGCAATCAGTACAATATCTTCAGCAATCAGGAACATAATAGCTTGTTATCTGGAGAGAAGCTAGGTAGGCAATGAACAGAGCACTGAAATCTAAAATCAGAAAGATCTCAGTTCAAACTGTTTTAGACACTTATTTAGGTGTGTAATCCTGGGCCAACTCACTCAACTTTTCTCAGCCTCAGTTTCCTCATTTGTAAAATAGAGATAATAATAGTGCTTGCCTTCCAATACTGTTTTGAAGAAAAAAATCAGACTATTTTTGCAAAGTATTCTGTTTACCTTAAAGTTTTATATATATATATAAACCACACATATATATATACATATATATATATATAGACCACTTTAGGTCACTGAAGCACTCTTTCTTTTCCTCATTCTTCTCAAGTTTAACAAATCTTAGTTCCTCTTTAGAGTAGCATGTCATCTTTAAATTTGTATTTTGCAATACATTCTAGAAAATACTTTTTTCATAATTAGTTATCAAAAACTGAAATGGAATCTCATATCCTTGATGGAAGTATCAAAGATATTCCATTTGAATATATGTCAAGTTATATGAAATAATCTTGTCTGTTCCTGTCAAGTATTTTTAACAAGAATACCTTCTAGTTAAGTGTAGCTTATTTTTACTAAAATATTCATTGTAATTGTAAAGAAATTATATGTGCCAATAGTTACTGATCCTCAGTGTTGTATATATGTGTGTAGGTGTGTGTGTGTGTGTGTGTTGTGCTAGATTTGACATCAAGAGGATCTGGAGCTAAATCTTTTACTAAACACTTAATAGGTATACCACTAGGCAAACTACTCTTCTAGGCCTCGGGGAATCAGTCTTGATGATCACTAAGGTCTCCCTCAGGTTCCATAATTCTATGATCTAATTACTTCAAGATTTTTTTTTCTAATCAATTTTCCTCTTTGAGATGTCTTAAAGATTATTCCCTTAATATTTTCAATATAATTTGAGTATGGTTCATTTTTTACTATTTACAAAGGGTATGAAAGTTAGAAAATTTTTATAAGAAACTTCTCTATTATTAAGATGTGGATAGTTTTTTTTTTCCTCCTAGTACTATCTTCAAAAGGAGTTTTATGTTGGGAGAACCTACAAGAGCATGATTCACTAACATTGCCTTTAACAATTCAGGGTCAATTTCCCATTATGGTGTGGTGACAGAGGGACCTTTTTCTGAAAAGATATATTGGAATGAAGTTTTTGAGTAGTCTACAGGCCTCTAACTCCTTTCTTTTCTTAACTATGAGGATATGTTATGATAGTTTTGCCCTCAAAAAATTAAACATTTCTTAGGAAAAATAAAAAAAAAAACACATACAACTTTAAATAATTTGTTACCAATTAGAAATTTGACACATACTATTGCATAACATTGTTATTATTCTGTTGTCTTTATCTCAGGCTTCATAGCAAACAGTTGTTCTTAACTCAAACGGTATCTAGGGCTTAATAAGAATAGAAATGTGATTGATAAAAATGGTCATATTCCTTTAGTCTGTGTGTAACCTTATTAATGGAGAGCAGGCACTTTCAGAGCAATGCATGATAATAAGCATTAAGAAATAATGACATAGATGTTGTTCCCCAACACCTGGTGTGTCAATATGGTTCTATTAGATAATTAACTCTGCTCTTCTAAATACAATCCAGGAAAAAAATAATATGCAAATAGTTGTTCTCATTGCTTTTACAAAATGCTAATTTTCTTCCTGACTGGCTTCTAGAGGAACTTAAGTGTGTTTAAGATGATGTCTCAACCCAGGTGTTGCCAATTTTTATCCTTCTCTTACCATTTCCCCTTCATGCTATTCATGACCTTCAGTTAGCCAATTGAAATGAAAACCTATAATAATCAGCAAAAATAATAATGAATTTTAAAATTCTGGGGCAATTACTATGGAAATATTATTCTCTCATGTACCATTCTTGATGCAGTAAAGAAAGTTCTCTGGCATTAGCAAAGTTTCAGAGAATAGAAGAAGAAAGTAAGAAATATAAAGGAAAATGACGTGGATCAAGATTGTATTAATTCACACAACCAAATAATAGACATTAAGATCCAAATGAATCTTTGTGCTCATGTAAAGAGACAACATTATGTAATTAAAGATTTGTCATTTTAATTTTATTGAAGTCTAGGCAATGATTCTTACTAGTTGAGTTTTGAGGGAAAAATCACATACTTCCAAATCTCAATTTCCCCATCTCTAGAATAAATATAATACCTTCTTATTTAGGTGTTATGCCCAAAAAAGTATTTTTTGAAATTAAAGTTCTTAAAATATGTGATTTAAAAGATACATTGTTGTCTAATTCTATCATGTTGCAGACAAAGAAACATAGAAAGGCTAAGAGTGACCTGTGGTCAAGTAATGTTTTAGGGAATAGGCTAAAAATGGAAAAAAAAGAAGTTCTGGTCACTAGCTTCCTTTGTTACATAAATATAAGATTGCTCAAGAAATATGTAATCATGAATTTACTAGATACACCAAAAGTGTATTATCGCTCCATAAAATCTTATGGCAGTTTTTTGTCTTGGTATGGAAATGGCTGTGGATTCACAAAGAATTTGAAAAAGAATTTAGATTCTTTAAATTTATACTATTGTGGAAATGTTTCAGTTGTGTTATGTCTGGACTAGATCTCTGGAGGAACTCAGAATCAACCTGAGTCCTTGGTCTTAGTGGAGGAGTGAAGGAGGTAAGACAGCCACAATGAAGCTGGTCAAAGATGGAGTCTGGCATCTGAAGTCTGGAGCCTGAAGTCTTCTCTGTGTCTGTGGCTGAGAGAGCCTTCTGTATCTGAGACTCCCTTAAATACCTCAGTATGATTACATCACTACAGCAGACTGAGCACACACAAACATTACATCACCATATAGAACCATTATTTCACACTGAGTAAGTGTTTATAAGCATCATGCTGACCTAGATTCAAATACACCCTTTCAGAGTTCTGTCCCTCTACATCTCTCGCTTTCATTTGTTTTAAAACACAAGTGGTCATGCTCTCCCTGACTTCTCAGGAAGAGAGATGAAAACATCAAAGGGAAATGGGGAGTCAAACCAGATATTGTTAGCAGATTTCCTCTGGGCTGAAATTGAAACAGTATACATAGATCCATCAGCATAGAAGGTATTACATAAGCACATAGTAATATAACTCAGACTAGTACTGATGTAACAAACAACATGAATAAACATAGTGGTATAACAAAAAAATAAGAATATATATTTCCATAAGTACTAGAAGGAGGATATATAAATAACAATTATACATACATCTCCTTAAACAGCCAAGAGATAGTCCAAAACCAATCTTGTAATATTCTCTTCTCTAAAATATAATTGTTCTCTGGGAGCAGGTTTCTTGGGGGGCTTCTGGAAGGCAGCCTCCCTTTCAGTTCAGGGTAATAATCACCTCAAATGATATATTCTCATGGAATTGGATCTCTTCGATAAAGAGAGCTAATTCAGTTTCAATTGATCAAAGATGGACAGAAGCAGCTACACCCAAAGAAAGAACACTGGGAAATGAATATAAACTGCTTGCATTTTTGTTTGTCTTCCCGGGTTATTTCTACCTTCTGAATTCAATTCTCCCTGTGCAACAAGAAAACTGTTCAGTTCTGCACACGTATATTGTATCTAGGATATACTGTAACCTATTCAACATGTAAAGGACTGCTTGCCATCTGGGGGAGGAGGTGGAGGGACGGAGGGGAAAAATTGGAACAGAAGTGAATGCAAGGGATAATGCTGTAAAAAATTACCCTGGCATGGGTTCTATCAATAAAAAGTTATTTTAAAAAAATAATCATCTCAAATGCAGCCAGCTGTTAAAGTCCAAACCCTTTATTTTTCTCTTTCCAAGTCTTGAATCTTTTCCTGGGGCCCAGTTAACTTTAGTAGAGGTTTATCTCTCTCTCCTTGGTTCCAGGAGCTCCCTCCAAATGTCTCCAGCCAGCACAAAGATCGAATATGGAATGAATCTGACTCCACCTCCAAGAGTGGGATTGTGGGCTTGTGACTTGTGAATCTCCCAAGCTGAATCCTGACTTATGAATCTCCCAAAAGTCTCTAGTGGGCCTGTGGGAGCTCCTCCTTATATAGCATCTCTTAAAGGTATGAACTCTAATGTGTGAACCAATGTGTGGACTCTCCCAAAGGTGTGAACTAATGTGTGAACTCTAAAGGTGTGAACTAAGTCCATAAGAATTATCTCTATTAATTCAGCGACTTAGCACCTTGTTTCAAGTTCTGGCCCATAACAAATCTATTGTCCATTACTTCACATGTCAGGGAATCCAATGATTCCTGCAAGTTTTGAAGTCCTGCAACAGTTTCATCATGTGTCAGGGAATCCAATGATTCCTGCGAGTTTTGAAGTCCTGCAACAATATTATCAACAATTTTGATGTTCATGATTCAATTGCCAGAACTGCTATGCTCTTTCAGTGGTGTGTACAGTCAAAGATGGAACCATCAGATGTTTCTTAGGACTTCTTCATTTCAATGGTCTTCTCCATCTCTCTCTGATGGACAAAACAAATATAGCTCATTGACATCCATTTGATTCCTTCTCCATCTGTAGAGATACAAGCAAACCCTCTTCCTTAAGCAGTTAGCCTATCTGGTCCCTTCCATTCACCACTCTCTGGGTCTGTCCACATTACCTGATGATTTTCTAAAAATAATAGAGCTGCTTACACTGGACACTTCCCTTCTGATGGGTTATAAAACCTGTCTGCCAGAGACAATGCATCTTTATAAAAAAAAAACAAAAAACAAAAAACAAAAAAAAATAGTGTAAAGAGCTAAATTTAAAAGTTCTATAGGGTTGCCTGTGGCTCCCCCTTTATTTTGTTTTTGGAGGAGAATCTTGATGTCTCTGCTTCTTCTCTATACTATTACCTGTCCTTGAGGATTAAAAGGTATGTCAGTGGTGTATAAAATCTGAAACTGTGCACAAAAATGGACTAAATGTTTAGAAGTATACACAGGTCCATTATCTGTTTTTATTGCTTGTGTCATACCCATAATTGTAAAAACTTGTATAAGGAATTTAGTGACCACTTGGGCTGCCTCTTTTGCTACTGGTATTGCAAAAGTAAATACTAAAAAGGTATCTACTGCAACATGGATAAAAGACAGATGACCAAAAGATTTATAATGGGTCATATCCATTTGCCACATTTAATTGGGTCTCAAACCATGAGGTTTTGAAGTTCCCTCAAATCAGGGAAAGCTAGAGGGAGCATAGGAACGTGGAAAGGAAGGCAAGCCATACAGGCTTTTACTATGCTCCTCGCTTCTTCTTTTGTTATCCCAAATTGTAAATGGAAAGCTCAGGCTGCCTAATAATATTCTGGGCTGCCTGAAATAAAGGAGTATTGGCTAACTTGATTAAAAGGCTATATGCCTTTGAATTTCCAAAAAAGTAGGACATGGAAGTCCACTATAAGAGTTGACATGCACTACTGGGCTTATACCCCAAAGAGATACAAAAGAAGAGAAAGAGACCTGTATGTGCCAGCCCTGGTTTGTGGCAGCCCTGTTTATAATGGCCAGAAACTGGAAACTGAGTGGATGCCCATCAATTGGAGAATGATTGGGTAAATTGTGTTATATGAATGTTATGGAATATTATTGTTCTGTAAGAAATGACCAGCAGGATGAATACAGAGAGGCTTGGAGAGACTTACATGAACTGATGCTAAGTGAAATGAGCAGAACCAGGAGAGCATTATATACTTCAACAACAATACTGTATGAGGATGTATTCTGATGGAAGTGGATTTCTTTGACGAAGAGAAGATCTAACTCAGTTTCAATTGATAAATGATGGACAGAAGCAGCTACACCCAAAGAAAGAACACTGGGAAACAAATGTAAGCTGTTTACATTTTTATTTTTATTCCTGGGTTATTTTTACCTTCTGAATCCAATTCTTCCTGTGCAACAAGAGAACTGTTTGGTTCTGTACACATATATTGTATCTATGGATACTGTGACATAGTTATCATGTATAGAATTGCTTGCCATCTGGGGGAGGGGGTGGAGGAAGGGAGGGGAAAAGTCAAAACAGAAGTGAGTGTAAGGGATAATGTTGTAAAAAATTACCCAGGTATGCGTTCTGTCAATAAAAAGTTATAAAAAAAAGTTGACATGCAAGATATAAATCTTACCTGGATGCTTTCTCATTTGCTCTTGAAGTTCTTTAAAGAGCTGATATGTATTAGAAGTTACAAATTATATTTGGGCTGTGGCAATTCTTTGTATAGCACCTACTGAATAGGCTGAATCAGATATTATATTTACATTTCCTGGATAATAAGTAAGAGCTAGTATGATTGCATACAATTCATTCTGCTGTGTGGATTGTAAAGGGGTTCTGTCTACTTGCTTTATAGTTAAGTCATGAAAGTAAACAGCACAAATGTTATGTTTGGAGGCATCTGTAAAGAAAGTTGGTCCTTGAAGAGGAACCTTAGAAACCTTTTCATCAAAAATCCATTGCCAATTATGTAATAGCTAGGTTATGTTTAAATAAGACCCATGTGAAAAATTTTTAGCTGTGACCAATAAAATTTGCTACTCTGGGATGGTTTCACAGCATACATTAGTTTATGCATTGGTATAAAAGGTGTATATCTTGTTAGGTTTTATCCCAGATAATTATAATTTTATTACTTTCTTAATGGCCTTTAATATAATTCTAGCCAGAAGCACTGCATAAGGAGTAAGACTTTGTTCTGGTTGTACTGGGAGGTTTGCCCACTCTATCACATTGTGTCCTTGATGAAGGACTGCTGTGGGTGCCTCTTTTGTAGCAAAAACTGATATTTCAACAACATTGGATAAAGCCAGTTTAACCTCTCTCAAAGCCTCTTGAGCTTCTTCTTCTTCTTCTTCTTCTTTTTTTTTTTAAATAACTTTATTGACAGAATCCATGCCAGGGTAATTTTTTACAACATTATCCCTTGTACTCACTTCTGTTCCAATTTTTCCCCTCCCTCTACCCCCTCCCCCAGATGGCAAGTAGTCCTACACACGTTAAATAGGTTATAGTATATCCTAGATACAATATATGTGTGCAGAACCAAACAGTTCTCTTGTTGCACAGGAAGAATTGGATTCAGAAGGTAAAAATAACCTGGGAAAAAAGACAAAAAAATAAGCAGTTCACATTCATTTCCCAGTATTCTTTCTTTGGGTGTAGCTGCTTCTGTCCATCCTTGATAAATTGAAACTGAATTATTATCTTCTCTTTGTCAAAGAAATCCACTTCCATCAGAATACATCCTCATACAGTATTGCTGTTGTGGTATATAATGATCTCCTGGTTCTGCTCATTTCACTTAGCATCAGTTCATGTAAGTCTCTCCAATCCTCTCTGTATTGATCCTGCTGATCATTTCTTATAGAACAATAATATTCCATAACTTTCATATACCACAATTTACTCAACCATTCTCCAATTGATGGGCATCCATTCATTTTCCAGCTTCTAGCCACTACAAACAGGGCTGCCACAAACATTTTGGCACATACAGGTCCCTTTCCCTTCTTTAGTATCTCTTTGGGGTATAAGTCCAGTAGAAACACTGCTGGATCAAAGGATATGCACAGTTTGATAACTTTTTGAGCACAGTTCCAGATTGTTGAGCCTCTTTTGTAAGCTGGCATGGTGAGTTTATTTTTTAAATAACTTTTTATTGATAGAACACATGCCAGGGTAATTTTTTTACATCATTATCCCTTGCATTCACTTCTGTTCCAATTTTTCTCCTCCTTCCCTCCACCCCCTCCCCTAGATGGCAAGCAGTCCTTTACATGATGAATAGGTTACAGTATATCCTAGATACAATATATGTTTGCAGAACTGAACAGTTTTCTTGTTCCACAGGGAGAATTGAATTCAGAAGGTATAAATAACTTGGGAAGACAAACAAAAATGCAAGCAGTTTATATTCATATCCCAGTGTTCTTTCTTTGGGTGTAGCTGCTTCTGTCCATCTTTGATCAATTGAAACTGAATTAGCTCTCTTTATTGAAGAGAACCACTTCCATCAAAATACATCCTTAAACAGTATCATTGTTGAGATATATAATGATGTCCTGGTTCTGCTCATTTCACTTAGCATCAGTTCATGTAAGTCTCGCCAGTCCTCTCTGTATTCATCCCACTGGTCATTCCTCACAGAACATATTCCATAATGTTCATATACCACAATTTACTCAACCATTTTCCAATTGATGGGCATCCATTCATTTTCCAGTTTCTAGCCACTACAAACAGGGCTGCTATAAACATTTTGGCACATACAGGTCTTTTTCCCTTCTTTAGTATCTCTTTGGGGTATAAGCCCAGTAGAAACATTGCTGGATCAAAGGGTATGCACAGTTTGATAGCTTTTTGAGCATAGTTCCAATTTGCTCTACAGAATGGCTGGATGTGTTCACAATTCCACCAACAATGTATCAGTGTCCCTGTTTTCCCACATCCCCTCCAACATTCCACATAATCTTTCCCTGTCACTCTAGCCAATCTGACAGGTGTGTAGTGGTATCTCAGAGTTGCATTAATTTGCATTTCTTTGATTAATAATGATTTGGAGCATATTTTCATATGTCTATAAATAGTTTCAATTTCTTCGTCTGAGAATTGTCTGTTCATATCCTTTGACCATTTATCAATTGGAGAATGGTTTGATTTCTTATAAATTAGAGTCAATTCTCTATATATTTTGGAAATGAGGCCTTTATCAGAACCTTTGATTGTAAAAATGTTTTCCCAGTTTATTGTTTCCCTTCTAATTTTGTCTGCATTTGTTTTGTTTGTACAAAAACTTTTCAATTTGATATAATCAAAATTTTCTATGTTGTGGTCAATAGTGATCTCTAGTTCTTCTTTGGTCATAAATTCCTCCCTCTTCCACAAGTCTGAGAGGTAAACTATCCTATGCTCTTCCAATTTATTTATAATCTCATTCTTTATGCCTAGGAACCCATTTTGACCTTATCTTAGTGTACAGTGTTAAGTGTGGGTCAATTCCTAGTTTCTGTCATACTAATTTCCAATTTACCAGCAATTTTTGTCAAATAATGCATTCTTATCCCAGAAACTGGGGTCTTTGGGTTTGTCAAACACTATATTATTAAAGTTATTGGCGGTTTTGTCCTTTGAACCTAATCTATTCCATTGATCAACTAGTCTATTTCTTAGCCAATACCAGATAGTTTTAGTAACTGCTGCTTTATAATATAATTTTATATCTGGTACAGCTAGACCACCTTCATTTGATTTTTTTTCATTAATTTCCTTGAAATTCTTGACCTTTTGTTTTTCCATATGAACTTTGTTGTTATTTTTTCTAGGTCATCATAGTAGTTTTTTGGGAGTCTGATTGGTATAAAATAAATAGATTAATTTAGGTAGTATTGTCATCTTTATTATATTTGTTCGCCCAATCCAAGAGCATTTAATATTTTTCCAGTTGGTTAGATCAGACTTAATTTGTGTGGAAAGTGTTTTGCAGTTTTACTAATAAAGTTTCTGATTTTATCTTGGCAGATAGATTCCTAAATATTTTATATAATCAGTAGTTACTTTAAATGGAATTTCTTTTTGTAACTCTAACTGTTGGGTTTTGTTAGTGATATATAAGAATGCTGATGACTTATGTTGATTTATTTTGTATCCTGCAACTTTGCTGAAGGTGTGGATTGTTTCTAATAATTTTTTAGTAGAATCTCTGGGTTCTCTAAGTATACCATCATATCATCAGCAAAGAGTGATAGTTTGGTTTCCTCATTGCCTATTCTTATTCCTTTAATCTCTTTCTCAACTCTTATTACCAAAGCTAGCATTTCTAATACAATATTAAATAATAACGGTGATAGTGGGAAACCTTGTTTCACTCCTGGTCTTATTGGGAATGGTTGCAGTTTGTCCCCATTACATATGATGCTTACTGCTGGTTTTAAATAGATGCTCCTGATTATTTTAAGGAAAAGTCCATTTATTCCTAAACTCTCAAGAGTTTTTAATAGGAATGGATGCTGGATTTTATCAAATGCTTTTTCTGCATCTATTGAGATGATCATATGGTTTTTGTTAATTTGATTATTAATATGGCCAATTATACTGATAGTTTTCCTAATATTGAACGAGCCCTGCATTCCTGGCATAAATCCTACTTGATCATGGTGTATCATCCTGGGGATGATTTTCTCTAGTCTTTTTGCTAATATCTTATTTAAGATTTTAGCATCAATATTCATTAGGGAGATTGGTCTATAATTTTCTTTCTCTGTTTTCAACCTACCTGGTTTAGGTATCAGTACCATGTCTGTGTCATAAAAGGAATTTGGTAGAACTCCTTCATTCCCTATTTTTTCAAATAGTTTATAAAGCATTGGGGCTAATTGTTCTTTGAATGTTTGGTAGAATTCACATATAAATCCATCTGGTCCCGGGGATTTTTTTTTAGGGAGTTGATTAATAGCTTGTTCTATTTATTTTTCTGAAATGGGACTATTTAGGCAATTTACTTCCTCCTCTGATAATCTGGGAAGCCTATATTTTTGGAGGTAGTCATCCATTTCGCTTAGGTTATCAAATTTATTGGCATAAAGTTGGGCAAAGTAACCCCTTATTATTTCTTTAATTTCCTCTTCATCAGTGAAAAGTTCTCCTTTTTCATTTTTAAGACTGCCAATTTGATTTTCCTCTCTCCTTTTTCTAATCAGATTTACCAAAGGTTTATCAATTTTATTGGTTTTTTTATAAAACCAACTCTTAGTTTTACTTATTAGTTCAATAGTTTTTTTTTTTTACTTTCTATATTATTAATTTCTCCTTTTAATTTTAGAATTTCAAGTTGAGTAATTGATTGGTAGTTTTTAATTTGGTCTTTTTCTATCTTTTTGAGTTGCAGGCCCAATTCACTGATCTTCTCTTTTTCTATTTTATTTAAGTAAGCCTCTAAGGATGTAAAATTTCCCCTTATTACTGCTTTGGCTGCATCCCATAAATTTTGATGTGAGGTCTCATCATTCTCATTATCTTGAGTGAAATTATTAATTGTGTCTATAATTTGCTGTTTCTCCCAATCATTCTTTAAGATGAGATTATTTAGTTTCCAATTACTTTTTGGTCTATTTACACCTAATTTTTTGTTGAATGTAGTTTTTATTGCATTGTGATCTGAAAAGAAAGCATTTACTATTTCTGCCTTCCTGCATTTAATTTTGAGGTCTTAATGTCCTAATATATGGTCAATTTTTGTGTAGGTTCCATGAACTGCTGAGAGGAAAGTATACTCCTTTCTATCACCATTCAGTTTTCTCCAGAGATCTATCATACCTAATTTTTCTAATATTCTATTTACCTCTTTAATTTTTTTCTTATTTGTTTTGTGATTTGATTTATCTAAATCTGAGAGTGCAAGATTGAGATCTCCCACTATTATAGTTTTGCTGTCTATTTCTTCTCGCAACTCTCTTAACTTCTCTTTAAGGATGTTAGATGCTATATCACTTGGTGCATATATGTTTAATACTGATATTGCTTCATTGTCTATAGTACCCTTTAGCAAGATATAGTTTCCTTCCTTATCTCTTTTAATTAGATCAATCTTTGCTTCTGCTTGATCTGAGATAAGGATGGCTACCCCTGCTTTTTTTTACTTCACCTGAAGCATAATAGATTCTGCTCCAGCCTTTTACCTTACTCTATATGTATCTCCCTGTTTTAAATGTGTTTCCTGTAAACAACAGATTGTAGGGTTCTGACTTTTGATCCAGTCTGCTATCCTCCTCCTCTTTATGGGAGAGTTCATCACATTCACATTTACAGTTAAAATAACCAATTCTGTATTTCCTGCCATCCTAATATCCCCAGATTATACTTTTCTTTTTCTTGCCCTCCTTCTCTTCTTCCCTAGTATTAAACTTATTGGTCCCACTTGTGTCACACAGCTCTCCCTCTTTAGTATCCCTCCCTCCTCCCTTTGAATCCCTTCCCCTTTCTTGTACCCTTCCCTTATTACTCTTTTTCCTTCTCCCTTTTCCTCTCCCTCTTTTTAATGAAGTGAGAGAAGAATCTCTGTAAAACACATATGTCAATTGTTTCCTCTTAGAGCCAACTCTGATGCGAGTAGGATTCACACAATGTTCCTCCCCCTCTCTAAGTTCCCTCATATATGATAGGTTTCCTTTGCCTTACTGTCACATATAGTTTCCCTCTTTTTATCTCCCCTCTTCCCTTTTTCTGACACTATCTCTTTTCCATTTCTACTTCCCTTTTTTATGTTATATTGGTAAAATCAAATGATACATGTGGTTTTTATGTATATCCACAACAGAAATACAGTTCTCAAGAGTTTCTTTTACCTTTTTCTACTTCTCTTGATTCCTGTTGTTGGACATCAAATTTTTTTGTTTAAGTCTGGTTTTTTCCTTAGAAACAGATGGAATTCTTCTATTTCATTAAATGTCCATCTTCTTCCGTGGTAAAAAATACTCAGCTTAGCTGGGTAGTTTATTCTTGGCTGCATTCCAAGTTCTTTTGCCTTTCGGAATATCGGATTCCAGGCCCTTTGATCCTTTAATGTTGAGGCAGACAGATCTTGCGTGACCCTTATTGTGGCATCTCGGTATTTGAACTGTTTTTTCCTGGCTGCTTGTAAAATTTTTTCTTTAGTCTGAAAATTCTGAAGTTTGGCCACAATATTCCTCGGAGTCTTTATTTTAGGGTCTTTTTCAGAAGATGTTCAATGAATTCTTTCAACGTCTATTTTCCCTTCCAGTTCTATTACTTCTGGGCAGTTCTCTTTGATGATTTCCTGTAAAATATTATCTAGGCTCTTTGTTTCATCATAATTTTCTGGTAGTCCGATGATCCTCAGGTTATCTCTCCTAGATCTATTTTCCAGGTCTGTTGTTTTTCCAAGTGAATATTTGACATTTTTTTCCAATCTTTCTTTTTCTTTTTGGTTTTGCTTGACTGATTCTTGATGCTTCAATGAATCAGTCATTTCTATTTGTTCGATTCTGATTTTTAGTGAGTTATTTTCTTCATTAGCTTTTTTTTTACTTATTTTTGTATATGTCCAATTGAGTTGTTTTGCTCTATGGAATTTTTTTTCCATTTCACTAATTTTTTTTTCTTTTTCTTTTTTTTTTTTTTTAAGTGAGTTATTTTCTTTTTCCAATTCGCAAACTCTGTTTCCCTGCATTTCTTGGGGATTTTTTACCTTTTGCAATTCACATTTCAGGAAGTTGTTTTCTTTTTCCACTTTATCAATTTTTTTTTTTTTTTTTTTAGTGAGTTATGTGCCTTTCCCCATTTCTCTTCTAGCTCTCTTTTAAGGTTTTTAATAGTCTCTTCTAGGAGAGCCTTTTGTATTGGAGACCAACAATCATCTGGAGACTGTTATTAGTCTCTTCAGGATTGAAAAGCTGTTCTCTTTCTGTGTAGAAACTATCAATCGTTCTTTTGATTTTTTTTACTCATTTTGTTAAAGCCTGTAAAGTCTGCCTTCAGAGCCAGGAGGTTACCAGCTTCCTCTGTAGAGCAGTGAAAGGTATATAGATGGGTAGCTGTCCTGCCAACTGGCTACAAAAAGCAAGGAAGTATTGGAGTGCTCTAGGAAAGAGTTCCCCACCGGAAAGTAACTCAGGCCTGCAGGGCCGGGCTGGGAAAGTGCCCTTCAAAGAACCCTGGCTGTGTGAGATAATGACTGCCCTGGGGCTAGA
The DNA here is from genome assembly GCF_016432865.1 of Antechinus flavipes. Classification (NCBI taxonomy): domain Eukaryota; kingdom Metazoa; phylum Chordata; class Mammalia; order Dasyuromorphia; family Dasyuridae; genus Antechinus; species Antechinus flavipes. The sequence goes on from NC_067400.1 coordinate 217,434,515, forward strand.
TGCTGAGCAGTGAGAGTTTCACTTCCCAAGCCAAATCCTGCCCTGGGGCTGTGGGTGTTAGCAGCTAAGCAGTGAATGGATTTGTAGGAACCCAAAGTGTCTGCCCGGGGAAGCCCAGTCAGGTGGAGAGGTTCTATTGCCCCAGACCGAGCCCCCACTCTGCCGATTAGAGGCTGCCTAGGCTGTGCCCCCTTGCCATGCAGATTAGTAACTGCCCCTGCAAAAGCCCCGAACTGCAGGATGTGGCCACAAGACTGTGGTAAAGTCTGCCTGAGTCACTTCTGGGTTTGAGGGGTTACAGTCAGATTTTGTTAGGTTCTGGCTTTTTTTTAGAGGACCCTCTGTTTTAGGCTTTAATTTCTCTGCCAGTTTACTGCTTTGTAATCAAGGCAGAGAGGTTAGCCTATAGCAGAGTGGTCCCTATAACTTCTCTAGCCACAGAGATCACCCCCGCCCCTGGTCTGCTCAGGACACTAGCCTCTCGCTGCCTGTGCTAGTCTGTTCCTGGTCCCTCAAGACAAACCTTTCCTGGCAATCTTCTGGATTGACTTCGGCTGGTAAGTTGTAGTGCTTCTAATCTTCATGAATTTAAGTAGTGAAGAGTTATTTTTGAGGCTGCATTAAATAGTTGGTTATGAGGGGAATGAGAGGAGCTTAGAGAGTCGTTTGTGCCTGCTCCGCCATCTTGGCTCCGCCCCCCGGAGTTTGTCAGCATGGTGAATTTAAAGCAGCATTTCCCCTTAAAATGTAATATACTGGTTGTAATTGATAGGTATTTAAGCCTAACACTGAAGTCTGGAGCCTGAAGTCTTCTCTGTGTCTGTGGCTGAAATCTGTGACTGGGAGAGCCTTCTGTGTCTGAGACTCCCTTAAATATCTCAGTACAATTACATCACTATGACCCACTGAGCATGTGCAACCATTACATCACAAAGAACCATTATCTCACATTGATTAGGTGCTTGAAGATTAGCACCATGCTGACCTAGATTCAAATACACCTTTTCAGAGTTCTGGCCCTCTCCACAGTTGTGTTGTATTTTTTGAGAAATAGGCCAGTTAAGTAGAGAACAATCATCCCCAATAGGCTGGTCTCTTTGGAATTATCATTGGCTATGGAAATTCATGAAATAACATTTAAAAAAATCCAAAAAAGGTCTTCAGTCCTTAGAAGACTTCTATCAGCTACATAGTGATTATGTTAGGATAGAATAGAAAGGGGAAGAAGGTGCTAAAAGAAAAGATCACAATTTTATGTCATACACAAACATTAAATTGATTATTGATAGTCTCATTGCAAAATGCTGCTTCATTGGTTAAATGAACATACTAGTAGAGAACATAGTGATAGAAAATTATATTAATTTTGACCTCAGTACAAATTAAAGTCGACAATGGAAGGCTGACTTAAAAGTATTTATTATTATTATTATTATTATTATTATCATTATTATTATTTGGCAAGAACATTGGCAGTCATGATTTTATTCTTCATCCAAAGGAAGCAAAGAACTAAGTTTCTTAGAAGACTTGACCATTTCACAGCACAATGCTCATAATAAGCATTTGAAAAAAAAATCTGCCAGGAAAAGAATCACTTTTGAATTTATGAATTATCATATATTTCAGAGAATAAGGAGGTTGGAAAAAACAAAAGTCAATAAGGTTGCCCAGATTAAATTAATGGATTAATACAAAGATGAGCATAGCTTAATACGGGGAAATTTTCTGGAAAATATAACGTAAGTGTAAGAAATAAAGTTTAAAAGACTATACTGTACCAACATTTAATAAATGCATTTTTCAAAAAAGATTGTCAGATGGCACTGATTAGAAACATACTAAATGCCAATGGATGAGAATTGGATAGGAAATGATGTCTTTTACTTGTATTTAGGCAGATTTCTTAGTGAAAATATCAAGTAAATATTTGAATAGAAAAAGGAATTTAAATGTGAAGTTATGGCATGTTCTTAAGGTAACTTTCAGTTAGTCTGTACAATGTATTACATTGTATACATTGTAATAAGTTTTCACTTTCTTGACTTCTCAATGTCAGGGAAAGGAGAGAATTTCAAACTGAAAATTAAATTAAATTAAATTAATTGGCTATTGATACATGAAAATGAAGTTTATAGATTTAAAAGTTATGGAAAGAAAAACAATCTTATATAAATCCTGTGAAGAAACTTAACTGAGCCAGAATGATTATCCTGAGTATTTTTAAAAAGAAGATGTGGGGTAACATAGACAAAAATAATTCATACAGATTTCTCTAGAAAACTTTTCTTCATTAATGATAATAATGATAATGATAAAAATAATAATGACAATAATTAAGCCTCATATTCTGTTCTGTTTCATGAGAAAAATGTGAACAGCAGCTGGACCAGAAAAACTATACATGAAGTTGTTTTATGCTGAAAGTGACATGATTTTGAAGCTATCAAGGGATAGATTTTACATCTGAAAGAGAAAATGAAAATTTCTGCTTGCTATAATTACTGAGTATTTATTATTAAACTAATAATGAAGACAGTGTTAATATCTACTAACTGCTAGGCCTACTTTCCCATCTCTACAAATGTTTTATGAAAGTAACCTATGTTCATAGGAAGGTACTCTTGATGAAAGCATGAAGGGCAGACCTTTGCATATGATATTCCGCAGCACCATAGCTAATGGATAAAGAATTAATTTGTGAGTTAGGAAGATCTGGGTTCAAGGCCTGCCTCTAACATATACTTGCTATAGAACATGGGGCAAGTCACCAACATTCTGAGATTATAAATTTCAGAGTAGATGTGAATCTTTATTGGTAAAGAGTTTTCTTCTCAGAAATTCTCTATACTATTGAATTATGAGTAAATTATGAATCTAATGAAAGTTGACCACGTATTTACAATAATAGAATGAAAATAGTCATTGCTGGTTGAAAATAAAATCATATTTAATTTAGTAGAATAAGATGTCACTTCAAAGGCAATCCACAAAGAAAGGATCTCTCATGTATATGCCAAAATAATATCCTTTGATAGATATAACAACAGAGAAAATTTGTTAGCTAATTATATTGCTAATATCAACCAAGGAAGAAGAAAACATAGCTACTTACCAAAGGTATTGATCACTATAAAAGGGGTATCCAACTCAGAATGGAATTAGGGGAGAGATTCCTTATAAATACATTCCTTTTATGTTTCAGTTTATGGAAAACATTTTGCTGATTTCATCAACTTTTTGTGTGGTTGCTCTATTTATTATCATCCCCATTTTATAAAGAAAGAGATGCTCAGAAAATCAAAGTAACTTGACAAAGATCACAAAAAAGTTTAAAATTTATGAACGAGGGCTTCAGAATCCAGAATATTAGTCACTTCATACTGCTGCCATTTTGACCAACATAGATTTTTTTTAAGATAGACACAAAATGTAGAGGCAAAGGTAGATATCAGAATATGAAGAAAAGGGATAGTGATATAGTAAGGAGTAGCAAGTTTATTGAATTATTGCTGATGAAGATAAAACAGAAGAGTAAGTTTTTATTGCTTTTTATTTACTCTCCCCACCAAAGGCATTTCAATAGACCAGTAGAAAAAGGAACGGAATTTGGAATCTGTATAGCCTCAGATGCTTACTTATTTAGTGACTTTTGGCAAATTGCCTTAAACCTATAAATATTCTTCTGTGAAATAGGAATAATAATAGCACCTATCTCCAAGAATTCTTGTGAGAATCAGAGGAAATAATATTTTAAAGCACTTTGCAAACCTTAAGTTGCTTTATAGATCCTATTATAATTGTTAATTTTTTATATTTAATTTTTTAATATAGCTATTTTTTAAAAGAGGAGGATTAAAGGGATAAGAACACTACTGGATTAGATGGAGTAATGAAAAATAACACAAAAGAGAAAACATTGTAAATTCTTATTTTGCTTCTGGTTTCTCTGAGAATAAAGTTCTGTGGATTGGATTAAAATGGATAATAGGGAGCTGATGCTTGTGAAAATAAGGTGATTATCAGAGATTATTGAATTGCACTTGATAGTTCCATAAGAACCAACAAATAATATTGATGATCCAATGGCATTATTTTCTGAAGGATCATGAAGAGCAGAAGAGCAAGAAAAGAAGAGGGAAAATGCCCCAATTTAAAAACAAACAAACATAAAGGAGGTGGGAGCCTAAAAACTCAAGGCTAATGAGCTTGCCTTCGAATCCCTGAAAATATTAAAGGCATAGTTAATGAACAACAGTAAATGGAAATGATCACCACAAAGCCAAAATAGAGTAAAACATGCCAGCAAGGTTGTAATGGTGAATGTTTAACAAGTGACATCAAATATTGTTAAGTTTCATCTACATTATTAAAATTATTTCCCTCACTTTCTAAGAATGGACAAATAACAAAACAATACATCATGCCCATTTTGTAGCATTTGCTGATTTCTCGTGTTAAAATTGTCATACTGCAATTCTCAGCTGAAGGAATTGAAACCATTTATACCTATATGAAAAGATGTTCCAAGTCATTATTAATCAGAGAAATGCAAATAAAATAACTATGAGATACCACTACCCCCCTGTCAGATTGGCTAGAATAACAGGGAAAGGTAATGCGGAATTCTGGAGGGGATGTGGGAAAACAGGGACACTAATATATTGTTGATGGAATTGTGAATACATCTAGCCATTCTGGAGAACAATTTGGAACTATGCTCAAAAAGTTATTAAATTGTGTACATCCTTTGATCCAGCAGTGTTACTATGGGGCGTATATCCCAAAGAGATCTTAAATAAGGGCAAGGGTCCTGTATGTGCAAGAATGTTTGTGGTAGCCCTCTTTGTAGTGGCCAGAAACTGGAAACTGAGTCGATGCCCATCAATTGGAGAATGGCTGAACAAATTTTCATATATGAATATTATTATACTGTCATATAGTTAACATACATCAGTTCATACACATAATGAAAACTTGTTGATTGATTTATCAGTTGATTGAAGCTCACAAAAAATTCTCACATCTTTTCATATAAAATGTTCTGTTATGCTTATCCAGGGAAATAATTTTAAAATTAATTTCTGAAAATCAATTATAGAATTTTTGTATTTTCCTCTGTTAAATTTCATATCCTAATATTTGCCCAATCAGTCTAGGCTATGTAAAATTTTTTTTGGTCCTGTCTTCTAGCTTAAGAGCTTTTCTTCCCAGATTTGTATCATCTACAAATTTAATAAATAATACCTATATATCTAAATAAAAATCCCAATTCAAATCCAAGTGTGTTACAAACATCACATATTTGATCTGATATGTATGACATGGCATATATCTTAATCTAAATGAAAAATAAACCAAAATGCAATTGTTGACCAGAATAGTACCAAGACATTATGCTAGAAGCCTCTTTTCAAATGGACAGTAATTGAATAAGCTTTGGATTCTATTATTCTGCCAATTTTAATTTCAGTTAATTGTTATATCATTTAATCCACATCTGTCCAAACTGTCCAAAAGGAAAGCATGAAATATTCTGACAATTGATTTTCTAAAATTGAAGTGAACTTTGGTAACAAAATTCTGCAACTATCATTTAAGTCTAGACATAGTATTTATTTGAGTTGCTTGAGGCATGTAGGATTTCTATGACTTGTCCATGTTCACATAAGTAATAAATATCAGAGGCTGACTTTGCATCTAAGTCTTCCTGGCCTGCAAGGCTTAGCACTCTATGTACTATTGTTTTATTATCCTTTATCATTGTAATAATATCAAATAACCTTGCCAAAAACAAATATAAAAACATAAGATGAATCTATTCTTGATTATCTATTATCAATGAAGTAATAGTGACTATTCTTGATCACAGTCTCCCTTCGTAAAAAGTTCACAAACCACTGCTTTTAATACTACATTCTACACTTCTCCCAGAAACCAAACCAAACTCAACCTTATAGACTTACAATTGCAAATTTAATTTTTATATTTTTTGAAGATCAGAATATTTATCTTTTTAATTTTTTTTTTACCATTTCAGGCATTAATTCACATTTATGAAGTGCTTTAAAGTTTGCAAAATACTTTTTTCACTTCAGACCTGTTCAATGGTGCATTCACACACACACATACACCACACACACAAAGATCATAAGATAAAGGCTCTCATGTGGGAAATGTCAGTGATCTGCTTTTGGGAAAAGACATCCTACATTTTTGCTGCCATGTGGGTAGGAAGAAAGTGTTTCCTTTTTCTATCTCTTTTTTATTGTTAAATTTATTTTTTGTTTTTTATATTTTTCTGGTTACATATGTACATTACTTTTAAAATATGTATTTTTGTGGATCATTTTGGGAGAGGAAACTCAGAACAAAAAGGAAATACCATGAGAAAAAAAAAAAGAGAAAAAATGTGAATATTATATGTGTTGATTTACATTCAATCTCCATAAGTTCTTTTTTTCTGGATGCAGATGGCATTTTCTATCCAAAGTTTATTGAAATTGCTTTGGATCACTGGTGCTTTGAGAAGAACTAAGTCTTTTATAGTTGATTATTGTACAATTTTGCTGTTACTGTAGACAATGTACTCCTGGGGAAGATGCTCTTTTTCATTGACTGCACAGTAAATGAAAAAAAAATCACTCTCTTTCTGGTAGCAGTTCAGGGATGAGGGTCCTATTCAGTCTCACTCCTTGAGTGTTCTTATGTGATAATTAGGGAAGGGTTTGAAAACATCTTCCTCTTCCTCTAACCCAGGTGCCTCCAAGAAATAAACTTGGGTTATTGGTGTATTTTCTTTTTTTTTCTTTTTTTTTTTTCTATCTTAAGTGTAAGGATGAAGCCCCTAAACCTTGAACTAAGGTCATGAGTTCAATGGAGCCCAGTATTCTAGGCTAAGATTTGCAATTGGTTCAGTAGAAAATCCCTAAAGAGACAGGATCTTGGAATGAAAGCCAACATGAGTTTTGGACTTAGAATCTGGTAGGACTAATGCTATATAAGAAGTGAGATAAATTGTGAACCTGATTTTTACTCATTTTCTGTGACTGAGGAACACTTGGCCCACAAATGTTAAGTGGAAAGAGTTACATGTCTATTCATGCTTTATACATTTGAGTTACATTAATCTTTGTAAAATATAATGTGCCAAATGGTTAAGTACTTGACTGGAGTATTGAAAACACAGTTGGGAATACAACTGGCAACTTGAGCAAATATAAGAGATAAGACATCATTCTCTACATATTTAGGAGTACAGGAAAGCTCTTTAGACAGTAGGAAATATGCCACATTTAAGACATATACACTAGGAGATGGAATAGTCACTATTATACATGTAAGTTTTCTTGTGAAAGGATTGCTGTTATTATTTTGCAGATGAAGGAAACTGAGGTTCTGTTAAGTCATTTATCCTGGGAGATTTATCTGTAATTACACAGTTTTATTGTTGTCATTTGCTCTTGAAGAGGACCACAAATATTATCACCAAGTTGGAGTCAAAGTACAGTGTGTCCAAATGTGGCTGATCAGCCCAGAAAAGATATATTGTCTGCTTCAGCTCCCTTCATGGCCTTTGGAACAGATTGTTCTCATCAACCTATTCCAAGGAATAGGGAAGAATTCACAAGTTGTGATATGCATTCCCCTAACACTAAAGATTTTAAGATTCCTCAGTTATCTTCAACATGAGTTAACTGAAACTGTTTACTGAGGTGTAGCAATTGTGCATACTCTAACTTTTTAGATCCGCAAATAAGAGTTAGATGAATCAGTTGGATACAAACAGTGGAAAAAGGCTTTCACAGCAGAAGAACTAGTCTTCCCTAAATACATATTCCAACCCAATTACATAGGATTCGAATTCAGATCTACTCTATTTCTAGCCCTATTCCATATCCTCTAGGCCATGTTTACAGTGCCTCAAAAATCATCTTCATAAAATTTCTTAGTAACCTAAAAAAAAGTCATTCTGGGCCCAATGACTCACACTTGTCTCTATATATTTTGGAGATGAGGCCTTTATCAGAAACTTTAACTGTGAAAATGTTTTCCCAGTTTGTTGCTTCCCTTCTAATCTTGTTTGCATTAATTTTGTTTGTACAAAGGCTTTTTTTGTATAGGTTCCATGTACTGCCAAGAAAAAAGTGTACTCTTTTCTGTCTCCATTTAGTTTTCTCCAAAGATCTATCATATCTAACTTTTCTAGTATTCTATTTACCTCTTTGTCTTCTTTCTTATTTATTTTGTCATTTGATTTATTTAATTCTGAGAGTGCAAGATTGAGATCTCCCACTATTAAAATTTTGCTATTTCTTCTTGCAGCTCTCTTAATTTCCCTTTTAAGAATTTTAAGAAGACCAAAAGTTTTATAATGGGTCACATCCATTTGCCAGATTTCATTGGGGCACAAACCATGAGGGTTCTTCCCTGGAGGGAGCGTAGGAGGGTGGAAAGGAAGGCAAGCTGTACAGCTTTTTACTATGCTCCTAGCTTCCTCTTTTGTAATCCCAAATTGTAAACACAAAGCTCGAGCAGCCTGATGGTATTTAGCATGGGATTCCTGGGCCTCTTGAAATAAAGGTGTACTGGCTAATATGGTTAAAAGGCTATCTGCCTTCGAATTTCCATCAAAAATAGGACCTGGAAATCCACTATGTGAGTGGACATGCAAGATATAAATCTTTCCTGGATACTTTCTCACTTGTTCCTGAAGTTCCTTAAAAAGCTGATATATATTAGAAGCTGCAAATTTTATGTGGGCTGTGGCAATTCTATGTACCACACATACTGAATAGGCTGAATCAGATATTATATTTATGTCTCCTGGGTAATAAGTGAGAGTTAGCATGATTGCACATAATTTGTTCTGTTGAGTGGACTGAAAAGGAGTTTTGTTTGGCTGTGTCTGTAAAAATAGTGGGTCCTTTAAGAGGAACCTTAGAAACCTTCTCCTCAAAAATCCATTGCCAATTATGCAGTAGTCTGGTTATCTTTAATGGAGACCCATGTGTAAAATTTGGAGCCATGGCTAATAAAATTTACCACTCACAGCACACATTAATTTGTGTATTCGTGTAAAAGGTGTATATCTTTTCAGGTCTTGTCCCAGATAATTGTACTGCTCACTTAATGGTCTTTAATAAAATTCTAGCCACAAGCACTGGGTAAGGAGTAAGGATTTATTCTGGTTATGCTGGGAGGTTCTATCACACTGTTTCCTTGATGAAGTACTGCTGTGGGTGCCTCTTGTGTGGCAAAAACTGATATTTCCAAGGGTTTTTGAGTGACTCTTTCAATCACATTGGATAAAGCCAGTTCAACTTTTCTCAAAGCCTCTTTAGTTTCTTTTGTAAGCTGGTGTGGTGAATATAAAGTACTGTCTCTCCTTAAAATGTCATATAATGGTTGTAACTGATGGGTAGTTAAGCCAAACAGTAGTTTGGCTTCCATTGAATATCTTCTATCAATTTCTGAAAATCATTTAAGGTGTTTAGCTTTTCTGTTCTTAAGGATAGTTTTTGTACTGTAAGCATCTTAGGGTATACTTTGTATTTTAAATATTGAAAAGAAGCATGTCATTGAATTTTTTCTTCAGCTATGTACAATGTGTAGTATCTTAGTGTTTCTATGGTATTTTGTAGACATGCGTCTAACATTTGTTCCTCAGGTGAATATCCCAATATATCATCCATATAATGTAATAGCATAACTTTTGGAAATGCTTTTCTTACTGGAGCAAGAGCAGCAGCAACATACATTTGACACATAGTGAGGCTGTTTTTCATTCCCTGTGGCAAAACTGTCCATTCATATCTTTTATAAGGCTCAGCTAAGCTAATGCTGGGCACTGAAAAGGCAAATCTTTTTATATCCTCCTTATCCAGAGGGATAGAATAGAAACAATCCTTAGTATCTATGACACAAAGAGGCCACTCTCTAGGCAATTGAATAGGAGATGGAAGTCCAGGCTGAAGAGTTCCCATAGTTTCCATCTGTTCATTCACTTTTCTTAAATCAGTGAGCATCCTCCATTTTCCCGATTTCTTTTTTACAACGAACACTGGGTGGGGCCCCAGTGAACACTTCCTAGCCCTGAAGGTAGACCCTACAGGCTTCAACAAAATGAGTAAACAAATCAAAAGGACAATTGATAGTTTCTATACAGAAAGAGAACAGCTTTTCAACCCTGAAGAGACTAACAGCTGATGGTCTCCAGACAATTGTTGGTCCCCAATACAAAAGGCTCTCTTAAGAGACTATTAAAAACCTTAAAAGAGAACTAGAGGAAAAATGGGGAAAGGAAAGAGAAGCTATGCAAGAGAGCAACAACTTCCTGAAATGTGAATTGGAAAAGGTAAAAAAAAACTCCCAAGAAGTAGGAAAACAGAATTTATGAGGAAAATGTTAAGAATTCCCAAGAAAGTAGGATTTGTGAATTGGAAAAAGAAAATAACTCACTAAAAAAAAAAATAGTGAAATGGGAAAAAAATTCCATAGAGCAAAACAACTCATTTAAAAACTCAATTGGACATATACAAAAAGGAGTAAAAAAAGCTAAGGAAGAAAATAGCTCACTAAAAGTCAGAACTGAACAAATAGAAATGACTGATTCATTGAGACATCAAGAATCAATCAAGCAAAACCAAAAAAATGAAAGATCGGAAAATATGTCAAATATTTACTTGGAAAATCAACAGACTTGGAAAATAGATCTAGGAGAGATAACCTGAGGATCATTGGACTACCCGAAAATTATGATGAAAAAAAGAACCTAGATACTATTTTACAGGAAATCATCAAAGAGAATTGCCTAGAAGTAATAGAACTGAAAGATAAAATAGACATTGAAAGAATTCATAGGCTTCCCAGATTATCAGAGGAGGAAGTAAATTGTTTAAATAGTCTCATTTCAGAAAAAGAAATAGAACAAGCTATTAATCAACTCTCTAAAAAAAAAAATCCACAAGACCAGATGGATTTACATGTGAATTCTACCAAACATTCAAAGAACAATTAGCCCCAATGCTTTATAAACTATTTGAAAAATAGAGAATGAAGGAGTTCTACCAAATTCCTTTTATGACACAGATATGTTACTGATACCTAACCTAGGTAAGTTGAAAACAGAGAAAGAAAATTATAGACCAATCTCCCTAATGAATATTGATGCTAAAATCTTAAATAAGATATTAGCAAAAAGACTACAGAAAATCATCCCCAGGATAACACACCACGATCAAGTAGGATTTATACCAGGAATGCAGGGCTGGTTCAATATTAGGAAAACTATTAGCATAATTGACTATATCAATAACCAAACAAACAAAAACCATATGATCATCTCAATAGATGCAGAAAAAGCATTTGATAAAATCCAACATCCATTCCTAATAAAAACACTTGAGAGCATAGGAATAAATGGACTTTTCCTTAAAATAGTCAGGAGCATCTATTTAAAACCATCAGTAAGCATCATATGCAATGGGAAAAAACTGGAACCTTTCCCAGTAAGATCTGGAGTGAAGCAAGGTTGCCCACTATCACCATTATTATTTAATATCGTATTAGAAACATTAGCCTCGGCAATAAGAGTCGAGAAAGATATTAAAGGAATTAGAGTAGGCAATGAGGAAACCAAACTATCACTCTTTGCAGATGATATGATGGTATACCTAGAGAACCCCAGAGATTCTACTAAAAAGCTATTAGAAATAATTCATAATTTTAGCAAAGTAGCTGGCTACAAAATAAATCCCCATAAATCCTCAGCATTTTTATGCATCACCAACAAAACCTAACAGCAAGAGATACAAAGAGAAATTCCATTCAGAATAACTGTTGATACCATAAAATATTTGGGAATCTATCTACCAAAGGAAAGTCAGGAATTATATGAGCAAAATTATAAAAAAGTCTGCACACAAATAAAGTCAGACTTAAATAATTGGAAAAATATTAAGTGCTCTTGGATCGGCCGAGCGAACATAATAAAGATGACAATACTCCCTAAACTAATCTATTTATTTAGTGCTATACCAATCAGACTTCCAAGAAAATATTTTATTGATCTAGAAAAAATAACAACAAAATTCATATGGAGCAATAAAAAGTCGAGAATCTCAAGGGAATTAATGAAAAAAAAATCAAATGAAGGTGGCCTAGCTGTACCTGATCTAAAATTATATTATAAAGCAGCAGTCACCAAAACCATTTGGTATTGGCTAAGAAATAGATTAGTGGATCAGTGGAAAAGGCTAGGTTCACAAGACAGAATAGTCAACTATAGCAATCTAGTGTTTGACAAACCCAAAGCCCCTAACTTCTGGGAAAAGAATTCATTATTTGATAAAAACTGCTGGGATAATTGGAAATTAGTATGGCAGAAATTAGGCATGGACCCACACTTAACACCATATACCAAGATAAAATCAAAATGGGTCTATGACCTAGGCATAAAGAATGAGATTATAAATAAATTAGAGGAACATAGAATAGTTTATCTCTCAGACTTGTGGAGGAGAAAGAAATTTGTGACCAAAGATGAACTAGAGACCATTACTGATCACAAAATAGAAAATTTTGATTACATCAAATTAAAAAGCCTTTGTACAAACTAATGCAAACAAGATTAGAAAGGAAGCAACAAACTGGGAAAACATCTTCACAGTTAAAGGTTCTGATAAAGGCCTCATTTCCAAAATATATAGAGAACTGACTCAAATTTATAAGAAATCAAGCCATTCTCCAATTGATAAATGGTCAAAGGATATGAACAGACAATTTTCAGATGATGAAATTGAAACTATTACCATGCATATGAAAGAGTGTTCCAAATCATTATTGATCAGAGAAATGCAAATTAAGACAACTCTGAGATACCACTACACACCTGTCAGATTGGCTAAGATGCCAGAAAAAAATAATGATGAATGTTGGAGGGGATGCGGGAAAACTGGGACACTAATGCATTGTTGGTGGAGTTGTGAACGAATCCAACCATTCTGGAGAGCAATCAGGAATTATGCCCAAAAAGTTATCAAATTGTGCATACCCTTTGATTCAGCAGTGTTTCTATTGGGCTTATATCCCAAAGAAATACTAAAGAAGGGAAAGGGACCTGTATGTGCCAAAATGTTTGTAGCAGCCCTATTTGTAGTGGCTAGAAACTGGAAAATGAATGGATGCCCATCAATTGGAGAATGGCTGGGTAAATTGTGGTATATGAATGTTATGGCATATTATTGTTCTGTAAGAAATGACCAGCAGGATGAATACAGAGAGGACTGGCGAGACTTACATGAACTGATGCTAAGTGAAATGAGCAGAACCAGGAGATCATTATATACTTTGACAACGATATTGTATGAGGACATATTTTGATGGAATTGGATTTCTTTGACAAAGAGACCTGAGTTTCAATTGATAAATGACGGACATAAGCAGCTACACCCAAAGAAAGAACACTGGGAAACAAATGTAAGCTGTTTACATTTTTGTTTTTATTCCCGGGTTATTTATACCTTCTGAATCCAATTCTCCCTGTGCAACAAGAGAACTGTTCGGTTCTGCAAACATATATTGTATCTAGGATATACTGCAACATATCCAACATATATAGGACTGCTTGCCATCTAGGGGAGGGGATAGAGGGAAGGAGGGGAAAAATCGAACAGAAACGAGTGCAAGGGATAATGTTGTAAAAAAAATTACCCTGGCATGGATTCTGTCAATATTAAGTAATTATTAAATAAAAATTTAAAAATTAAAAAAAAAGGAATAAGAATAGGCAATAGAGGAAATCAAATTATCACTCTTTGCTGATGATATAATGGTATACTTAGAGAACCCCAGAGATTCTACTAAAAAGTTATTAAGAAACAATCCATACCTTTAGCAAAGTTTCAGGATACAAAATAAACCCACATAAGTCATCAGCATTCTTATATATCACTAACAAAACCCAACAGTTAGAGTTACAAAGAGAAATTTCATTTAAAGTAACTACTGATTGTATAAAATTTTTAGGAATCTATCTGCCAAGGGAAAATCAGAAACTTTATGAGCAAAACTACAAAACACTTCCCACACAAATTAAGTCTGATCTAACCAACTGGAAAAATATTAAATGCTCTTGGATTAGATGAGCAAATATAATAAAGATGACAATACTACCTAAACTAATCTATTTATTTAGTGCTATACCAATCAGACTCCCAAAAAACTATTTTGATGACGTAGAAAAAATAACAACAAAGTTCATTTGGAAAAACAAAAGGTCAAGAATTTCAAGGGAATTAATGAAAAAAAAAATCAAATGAAGATGGCCTAGCTGTACCAGACCTAAAATTATGTTATAAAGCAGCAGTTACTAAAACCATCTGGTATTGGCTAAGAAACACACTAGTTGATCAATGGAATAGGTTAGGTTCAAAGGACAAAACAGCCAATAACTTTAATAATCTAGTGTTTGACAAACCCAAAGATCCCAGTTTTGGGGATAAGAATGTATTATTTGATAAAAATTGCTGGGAAAATTGGAAATTAGTATGGCAGAAACTAGGCATTGACCCACACTTAACACCATAGACCAAGATAAGGTCAAAATGGGTTCATGACCTAGGCATAAAGAATGAGATTATAAATAAATTGGAAGAGTATCAGATAGTTCACCTCTCAGACCTGTGGAAGGGGAAGGAATTTATGACCAAAGAATTGGAGATCACTATTGACTACAAAATAGAAAATTTTGATTATATCAAATTGAAAAGTTTTTGTAAAAAACAAAACTAATGCAGACAAGATTGGAATGGAAACAATAAACTGGGAAAACATTTTTACAGTCAAATGTTCTGATAAAGGCCTCATTTCCAAAATATATAGAGAATTGACTCTAATTTATAAGAAATCAAGCCATTCTTCAATTGATAAATGGTCAAAGGATATGAACAGACAATTTTCAGATGATGAAATTGAAACTATTACCATGCATATGAAAGAGTGTTCCAAATCACTATTGATCAGAGAAATGCAAATTAAGACAACTCTGAGATACCACTACACACCTGTCAGATTCGCTAGAATGACAGAGAAAGATAATGGGGAATGTTGGAGGGGATGTGGGAAAGCAGGGACATTGATACATTGTTGGTGGAATTGTGAACACATCCAGCCATTCTGGAGAGCAATTTGGAACTATGCTCAAAAAGTTATCAAACTGTGCATACCCTTTGATCCAGCAGTGTTTCTACCCCAAAGAGATACTAAAGAAGGGAACGGGACCTGTATGTGCCAAAATGTTTGGGGTAACCCTGTTTGTAGTGGCTAAAAGCTGGAAAATGAATGGATGCCCATCAATTGGAGAATGGTTGAGTAAATTGTGGTATATGAATGTTATGGAATATTATTTTTCTGTAAGAAATGATCAGCAGGATCAATACAGAGAGGATTGCCAAGACTTATATGAACTGATGCTAAGTGAAATGACAGAACCAGGAGATCATTATATACTTCAACAACGATACTGTATGAGGATGTATTCTGATGGAAGTGGATTTCTTTGACAAAGAGAAGATGTAATTCAGTTTCAATTTATCAAGGATGGACAGAAGCAGCTACACCCAAAGAAAGAATACTGGGAAATGAATGTGAACTGCTTTCATTTTTATCTTTTTTCCCAGGTTATTTTTACCTTCTGAATCTAATTCTTCCTGTGCAACCAGAGAACTGTTCAGTTCTGCACACATATATTGTATCTAGGATACACTACAACATATTTAACATGTATAGGATTGCTTGCCATCTGAGGGAGTGGGTGAAGAGAGGGAGGGGAACAGTCGGAACAAAAGTGAGTGCAAGGGATAATGTTGTTAAAAAAATTATCCAGCCATGGGCTCTGTCAATAAAAAGTTATTTTAAAAAAAAAGAAAAGAAAAAAAGAAAAAGATTGAAGAACTCAAATTAATGAAATTATCAATGATATTAGAAAAATTATGAAAAATAATTCTTACCTCATGGCAAATAAGCAATGGAGTAGAGGTACAAAATCAGACATTTTGAAAGACAACTAATGTCTGGATTTGTTTTGTTTAGCTGCACTTATTTACAGATGGAAAGGCTTTGCAGAGTGTAGTGAGTTTCCATTCTATCCCCTATACCTGGTATCTGAATATTCATTATAATCTATCAATTTATTTCCATCGTACTCAAAAATCCCTCCTTTATGTCATTAATTAATAGTTAATAATTGAATCTAACATTTAAAAGTCTTCCACAGTTTTGTCCTTATTTATGTTTCATCTTTTTTTTTTGTTTGATTTCCTCTTCTTTGCCATATATTCTGTCAAATTGGACTACTCTTTGACCCTTAGTTTTATGCTGCCCTTTCCTATAGTGCTGTCTTAGCTCTTAGCTGTTTATAATGGACTATGTATATTCTTCAAAGATCAATTGTGTGAAGATCAGAAATGCTCATATTCAGGACATGGTTGGCAAGTGTTGATTGTTTTTGGTGACACAAATTCATAAAGATCATTTATTAAGGCAAAAAGTAGTTAGTTTACTAAAACTGCATCCAGTTTTATAAGTGAATGCCAGAAGTCTATATTCTTACCTCCTCTAGGGAAGATGTTTAACCAGAAATTGCATTATTAATATTTTCATGTGCTTTTCTTTTAAAATATTAATTCAAAATCTGTGAAATAAAAAGGGAATGAAAAATTTTGATATAAGTTTGAAAACAGAATAAATTAATAAGTTTTATGCAATATTAGTTTACTCATTTGAGGTGATACATAATGAGACAGTTTTATTATTCCTTGACCTTTAGAGAATTGCACTTGTCAACTTCTTCCTCTAAGATATTGTGACTCAGAAAATGTCTTTTTTCCTATGAATATTAAAAAGATGCTTTTTTAGTTCCTACTACTGAGTGGAACTTCTGGCACCGCTCTCATTATATCATGTAAGATATGGACTTTTCTTTTTATTTCATTGTCCTTGTTCTTGTCACTTTGATAAAGTATAGATTTTGAGGAATTTAAAAATGCAAAATAGAATAAGATAATCAAAAATTAGTAATATAATCCTCATTAAAAAAATTCTAAAAAAAAAATCAAATGAGATTGTAAAACCAAGATTACAAGGGAAAGAACTGTTGTGTTCTTTTTCTTTATCCTTGCTTTTTTAGAAATTTTGTCTCTGCCAGAGAGAAATTGTGCCCCTTTATATCAATAATAATGTTTTCACCCTTAATTCTTATAGCTTTAGGATCATAATTATGTCTACTAACTCATAAGAGATAAGATTATCTATCTGTTCTGAAAATTACATGAGCACAGGATCAATAGAATTTAGTCTGGGTCCAAAAGAAATATTAGAAACTGACCTGTTGAGAGGATCCTTTTGTATGCAACTACTATATGTTTGCATATTAAGGAGTATAAGACTGATGATAGATTTAGAACTTCAGGAGACTTCAGAAATCATCAAATCTATCCTTACTCATTTTACGGATGAAGAAACAAGACCCCAAAACTGATGCAAATTGTCTATTGTCCAATAATTACTAATTTTCTAGGGTGGAATTTGAATCTTGGTTTTCTGACACCAAGCTCAGTCATCTTTTGATTACAGTGTATTGTCTATTCTCTGTTTCCTCAAAAAAGTGTAGAAAAATGGATGAAAATTATTTAAATTTATTGTGAGTTGTGGACTGTTGTTTCTTACTAAACTTAAATGACACAGACAATTTAGTAAAATTTGGAAGAATGGTATTATGTAAATTGATTGCTGTTATTTAATTTAAAAACAAAATAAACAATGTTCATTTAGTCATGACCATGGTTATCTGTATAGTAATAAGACTTCTAATTAGCACTCATGGTTCAAGATATGCCAGGATCATTATAATAGTTAAATACGAAATTATGGCCAGTACTCTAACCCCTTCTTCCATTCATTATTTTCTGAAATGTCCCTCCTGCTTAGAAGAATGAGGGAGAATCAGGCTAATCTATTTTAAGATATCCAGATAAAATTCTAAACAGTGAATTGTGTTTGTTGTCAAAGTTTTCTATGGGACCTTTTCGCAATTCATTATATTGGTTTTCTGCATGCAGCTGCTTCCCATATATAATATTTTTAAATTGGTCATCTGTATCAACCATTTACTTGCACTCCCTTTTAATCAACATGAAAATAAACAATTGGCAATGAAATAAAAGCAGCAGACACATTGTCTCCTAAAGATCATGATTTACCATTTTGCATAAAATGATTAACAGTGAGTAATTTCATTGGTATCTATAATCTCATACCATAAAATGGAAGCTTGTGTTTTCTGAAGTAAGTCTGTTTTCTGAAGTAAGGATGATACTGAGAGAATTAGAAAAGTTTTATTACTTACGCTACACAGAGTTAAAGAGAAAGTTCAGAGGCAGAAAAAAAATCCACAAAAACACGTTGAGTTTTAAATCATCCATATGGTTTTTCATCTTGGACTTTTTCAATCCCTCCATTCCCCTTTTCTCTCAGTTTGGGCACATATAATTATCATTGTCAGAAATGTAACAATTTTTTCTGTTTTATATCTCAGCCAATTTTTGTTTTCTTCAGAATTGGAATCTTACCAATATTGCATGCAACACTGACCAACAATGGAAAGAATTTATTTTTTCTTGTATTATAATTTCTGAAGATGTAGGTTATAATAATGATTAGCTAGGTGGCACAATATTTGGAATGTTAGACCTGATATCAGCAACCAGCAAACCAGTCTTCCTGGTTTGAAATCTGGTATTGGACACATACTAACTGTGTGATCTTGGGCAAGTCCCTTAACCCTGTTTGCCTCAATTCCTCATCTGTAAAATAATCTGGAAAAAGCCAAGAAAATCTAAATAGCATCATAAAGAGTTAGATAAGACCGAAACCAAACAACAATAAGGTTAAAGTAATTATTCTAAGAGCCATTCTCTAGAATTCATGCTTTCTTCAGATTTGTCTTTCCAGCCTTTAGCACAAAGGCAAAATCAGTGACATTTTTCCCCTTATTATTTGATTTGGGGTACTATCCCTCCTTTTCCTATGCAACATGTTAGATAAGTAAAAATCTAGACATAGACAACACTGTGGTTACTCTTTACCACCTCTCTGTGCAATGTTTGTCATAGCTATAACTATGTCTACACCAAAAAAGTGTTTACTATGATTAAAATGGCTTAATCTTAATTCTTTCCAGATATTCAAAGGTATAACACTTTTTT
Organism: Antechinus flavipes; assembly: GCF_016432865.1. NCBI lineage: Eukaryota > Metazoa > Chordata > Mammalia > Dasyuromorphia > Dasyuridae > Antechinus > Antechinus flavipes. Next base: position 217,453,780 of record NC_067400.1, read on the forward strand.
TGTATAAAGGTAGCTTCTATTAGAAAAATATTGGTTACATCTTGTCTTGGTACTTAAAAGCAGGTAGGTAGCAGAGTTCTTAGAGCACTCAGCTTGGAATTTGGAGGACTCATCTTCATGAGTTCAAATCTGCCCTCAAATTCTTATCAGCTGTGTGAGACCCTAGGCAAGTTATTTAATCCTGTTTAAACTAGTTCCTCATCTGCAAAATGAGCTAGATTGACCCACACCTAACACCATATACCAAGATAAGGTCAAAATGGGTTCATGATTTAGACCTAAGAGTGATATTATAAGCAAATTAAAAAAAAAATCTTTGCAAAGAAAATCGCAATTAGGGTCACCAGGAGTCAGACACAACTGAAAAATGATTGGAAAATAAAACTCCTGGTCACCTGAAATAGCCTAAATCTTCCATATTCTAGTATAAAAAATGAGAGTTTTCCTGTGTTCTAAGTAATGATTTGTACAAAAATAGACTCATTTACTTTCCTTAATTACTTTCCAATAAATTTACTTTCAATTTACTTCCTAAAATTTATATAAAAATTTACCTTAAGTTCCAGCTTGTGGTAACTTGTTATTTTGTTCATTCAGAGTTATATTTTATTGATGTGTCAAATCATAAGAAAACTTAGGTGAATAAGATTCAAATCTGTATTGGTCACAAGCATTAATCTCAGAGTTTATTGTATAGATTAATCAAATGATATGAGCATTCTAACAAAGTGTACACAGTGGGTCAATATTTTCAGGAACTTTGAATAACAAATATGTGCTTTACTCATCATAATTTTGGTATGTTTTGGTCCTGTTTTATATGGATAGTGTATTTATTTATAGACAGAATCTGTCTTAGATTGGCCAAATATGTGGCATTGCAAGAAGACAAGTTAACTATGTTTATTTTATATCTGATGAGTATAACACACCTGATTTCACACATGATTTTTTTTCTATTGAATCCGAGATTTTTTTCTTTGAATCATTTCACATTTCTGAATAGATTTAAAGCAATGTGATCTCTCACATATTATGCATAAAAATGAGGATATAAACTTCTATAATAGTAAGAGTTGAAACTCAACTGCTGACATACATGCCATCAGATATGTTGTTCAGAGAAATAACCAAATATTTAAAACAAAAACGAAAAATCAAATCCAACTTATGAACTTGCCATACACTATTAAGATTATTAATATTAGAATGATACAATGGGAGATTTTATGTTTGCCAAATATGGCCATAACAAACTTCTACATTCTTTGAGATGGAACATCTGACACCAACCTTACTGAACAGATGGTGTTAATAGTTCATTTTGTTGCACTTAATGATAACGACTCTGCTGAAGTATAGCTCCATGAACATTTTACACCAACCTATTCCACTGGGTTTCAACTAACAGAAACTAACAGAAACAGGCTGCCTATTTAAGACATATGAGGCCAGAGCTGTAACAATGATGTACTAAAAGAAGAGTGAACTTGACATCTTGCCTTGAACTTTCATTTTTTAATGGGTATAAGAATTCACAGTTCAGCTGATTTCTTATTCAAGTTGCAATGCAGTTGTGAGAATTTTTTTTTAAATTTATTGATGTAATTCAGTATATCCTTTATTGCAGATTTTTTATATGCTTCCAGGTGGCATCGAGCTAATCTAAAATTCTTGCATGATTTAGGTGACCATTATCTCTATGGCCATTGTAGCTGGAAGGCTCAATAGATTTTGCAGCATTTCCATGCCAACATCTCATATGTTATTTTCCAGATAAGCCAGAATGAATCCACTATATTTTTGAAAATTTCCAGCATAGTGATTTTGAAAAAACAAGTCCCACTGGTGGACCCATGTAACTTGTTGAGTCCTTGCCTTACCTTGACAGTTGCTCAAAAGGCCTTGGAAAAACTTTTGTGCCTTCCCTAGTCAAGTCTCAAGATTGCTATGTGATTCACCTAAAGCTAAATGTTAGGATGAACGGAGTAGTAAGTTGAGGCAGATTAGTTTAGAAGCAATAAATCTAGGTAGAGGGTAGCAAGAAAGAAATGATTCAACAAGATCTTAGATAGTATCTGAAAATAGCAGAGCTCCCTAGCTCCCAGTTTTAGTGACAAAAAGAGGTCTATGGGAAAGCAATGTTTTAATGATTTCTGGGTAATTAATAATTCCTTTCAAGGAATAAATCAAATGGTCAATTCTACTTCTACCTCCATACTTAACCTATATTGTTGTTCATTCCTCATTTTAAAGGAAGACCAATAACATCATATGGTAATGTCTTGACTTGAGTGTGAATTGGCATCAAGTAAGGGAGGGTTGCACAAAGTTGTCAGCCTTATTCTTTCTTTCTAACTCATTGAAGCCCACTATCAAGACAAAAATCAATATGAATGGTGATTGTCCTGAATGATTGTGGAATTTTTAGTATCTGACTAAGCTCCAAGCATTCCACAAAACCTGATTCACTTGCTATCATGGTTGTTGGAACAAATTGTTCTCATCCATCCATTCTAATAAGGAATGTCTTTACTTGCTTGGTGTAATGAGGTGAATGAGCAGCTCCAAAAAGGTTTGACAAGTCCTCACACTGAAAGTTCTAGTCCTCTCTTAACACATCATATGCTTTTTAGTCTATGTATCAAGGCATCAATCTAGTCTAGTCATTGTTCATATCATTTGTCAGGGCCACATACTTTGAGCCTCAGCTCCCAACCCTATTTTTGTTGCTTTAGATTTCTAAAGATTAGATAAGGATAGTGTAAGTGAAGGCATTTGACAAATGCTTTGAGAAGTATGTTAAGAAATATGGAACAATCATCATGGTTACATTACTTTTCTCCCCCACTTTTTTCTTTCTTTCTTTCTCTCTCTCTCTCTCTCTTCTCTCTTTTTTTTCAAGGCAAAAGGGGTTAAGCAACTTACCTGGAATAAGATAAGCAATAAATGTCTGAAGACAATTTTGAATTCAGGTCTTTCTGAATCCATTGCTGGTGCTCTATCCATTGTGCCATCTACCTGACTTTTTAGTTGGCATTTATTAACATTTCTCCCATCACTTTCCTAAGTATAGATATTTTTAAAAAATAGATCAAGATCTTATTCATAGTGTTTACTAATTTCCCAGGTTTAGGGTTTACATTGAATATTTAGAGATCAGTTCTCATGAACCAGTACAAATCAATTCCAGAATACCACTGGTTATGTCTCTCTTAACTAACCCTTTCAAAAATAAACTAATAATGGCTGTAGAACCAAGATTTCCCCCCCCCCCCCAAAGGTCTTTTAAAAGCACAGTCAAAAGGAATCAAAATTGTATTTTCTGTTTTGTTGTTTAGTAGTCTACTTTAGACTTTCAATAATATTTTTAGATTAATATCATAATACAGTACTTGTATTTATATATAATACATTTTCCATAAGCATCAAAGACCAACATAGATGTAATCTCATTAATCTTTATAACACCTTTAGGAGGGAGATGACAATTCTGATAAACAGTTCATAGTTTAGGAAAATGAGGGGATTATTTTAAGCAACATTCTTTGGGTTACAATGACTATTTCATGCTGGCAGGGTTAAATTATCTTTTTGGAGTATACCTATGCTGGGTATGGTCTCCACATGTCTCTCCCTAAATTGTCAATAGGAACTTTCAACTGTTTCCTTTAGTTATGGAAAAACTAGCACTGTATTTCTGAATACAGAACAGTCACACTTTGGCCAACTATAAACACTCAACTTATTTGTCATAATCAGAACTTTAAATGTTCCCAAATTCAACTATTTGGAAAGTTAAAAATCAAACTTCTATATCAACTATATCAATTCAAAGGGAGATTTGTTATGATTTTAAGTGAATTTATTAAACTGATTATCCATAAAATATATATAAACAAAAATACTTAAAAGAAACTATACTTGAAAAATATAAATCTGTTATTTGTAGTTTGTATATAACATACTTTGATAGATTTAGACACTCTTTGAAATGGTTCCTCCTTTCAGTGATGAAGATTGCCACCCAAACATTAATTCTCAGTTTGTACCATTTGTTGGTCGCAGTCTGCTATGTCTAGTGATGATTTACATGTTAAAAGTGGTCTAAAAGTCATGAGGAAGAATACAACATTCTGCTAGGCATGTAGCATGAGTAAGGCATGAATAACACGAGGTCTGTACTAATATCCCAAAATTATAAGAGTTCTTTCATGCATTAAATAAATTCTTCTCAGAAGATTTACAAAAAAGCATTTTCCCAGGATGCCTTTCATTCTGGAAAAAAAAATATGGATAAGTGGTAATTTGTGGATGAAGTGAGGATCAAAATAAAGTTATTGTTCCACCGAATAACCAAAATATTGTTTATTTATGCCAACTTAGAAAAAATGCTCATGTCATTCTAGGGATTCAGCATATCACCAAAGTCTTTTACCATAGTAGTAATATATTATAACATTGTTACTGTACCAGCAGTACATGATTTCCTTGCAATGTTTTGGAAAAAATTTTGAAGCTGCTTTCTAATTCCATCTAACAAAAAATAAGCACACCAAAAATTGAGTTGATTCCTTAAACTACAAATTGTGTTTTCCCCCATAATTTATATGCTAGAAGTAGTTACCTTGAAAATATACTATATTTTATGATTCCTAAATATGATTCACTAAATTTTTTAGTGATAGAAAAAAGAAATGAATTCAAGTGAATAAATTCAAAACACAAGATTCATCCATCTTTGCCTTCAGAATTCCATTACTCAGTTGAACATATTTCTGGTTTTTAAGATACTCAAGTTTGTTTACAACTGGTATAAGTATGATGATGACACATTTCTTTACATATGCTACTGACTTGATTCTATAATGTTTTGAAACACTTAGAGGAAGACTGTGCTGACCTCCATATTTTCATTTGTCAATAATTTGCCAATAACTCAGCATGCATTGGCTTAATGAGTTTCCTTTTCAAAGATATTTGATGTAGAACTAAATCACCAGATGGCTGCTTAAGTAAAAGCTGTTTGCATGATTAAAGTTCAGAACAAGGCAGAGGGGGTGGGGAGAACAAAGGGGAGGATTGTATACTATGAGCAAGCAAGCAGATGTGGAACAATCAAAAATCCTTTGCTATTGTGAATGTTCAGGTCAAATTCTGGGAGCTAGAGTGGAAGCAAATTACATTTAAAAAATCAGCACAACATACAATATAACCATTTATAACATTGTTAGAAAATACATAAATAATGATTTCTATCTCTTTACTTACACAAGTTTCCTGCTAATGAAGAATATTTTCTACCATTTCAGTTTTTTTTTTTTACAAATTCAATTATAATGATGAGGTTTAAAGTACCAATTATCAGTTAATATCCCAACACTAAGCAATTTACAATTTTCAGTCCCTTGGTGGTTTGCAGCTGATATAAATATGAGTAGAGCATTCCCATCATCCAACAATAAACACATATTTGAGGAGCACAAACACTGTCTATTGCAGGAGATACAAAAAAAAAATTGGAGTTCTTCTAGAATACTGCAGGATTCCCTCTTTTTGAAGTCTGGCAAAGAAAAAATTAGACAAATAAAGAAAAAGATAGAATAAACCCATAATCACAGTAATCAGAACTTTAGTGGAGGAGAATCATGATATTTCTGAAAATTCAACATAGTTGATAATCTATAAAATATTTCTACTATGATTTAAAAACACTACTTTCTTCCTAGCATATTTAAAGGACAGGATAATATTGAAGATAGAGTGGATTTCAGACACAATATAGTCAATACTTTCTACAACTTTCAATTCTTCTACCTAGTCTTCACTTCACAGTTTCCTAGCCTTTGCTTAAAGAATAATGAAGAGCCCAGTGCCCTATGATGTAGTATGCTAAATTTCTGGACAATTCTAATTATTAGAAAATGTTTCTTTATGTTGATCTAAAACATGTATCTTATGACTTCCACTCTTTATTCCTAGTTGTGCTTTCTGAACTAATCCCTCTACACATGAAAACTTTTAAAATATTTGATGAAGGATATCACAGCTGTTCTCTTTTCCAGACTAATGACTGCCTATGAATTCAATTAAAACTGGTTCTAGATAGTGGAAATCATTAAATGCCAACGGAAGTAATTTAAATATACTCTATAGGAAATAGTCACTTAAATTTTTACGCAGAAAAGTGAGATGATAAACTTTTGGCAGTACCATAAAGAAAAGATTAGAAGAAGACCAGAGGCAAGAAGTCCAGTTAGGAGACTCTGGCAATTGTTCAAGTGGGTAGTGGGAAACATATGAGTGAAAGTAGTATAAATCTCTTATCCCCTTCCATTTAAAATAGTATTTGATTTGCAAAATGTTGATTTGTCATGTAATTTTCCAGGATAATAGTGACTGTTTAGACATATCTCTTAATATCTGTATTTTAGTGAGAGGTGTCAGAAAATGAAAGAAATGAAATTATATTCAGTCTGCACATTTGAAAAGTTTTTATATAGAAAATAGATTTAAAGGAAGGAGAACAATAATTTGTCTCATGGGGAGAAAGCTGTTTGAATATGAAGGAGGAAAACTTAGGAAGGAAGCAGGCATTTCAGGGAATCAACATGACAAGAATCATATAAAATGGATTAATAATAACCTTAATTATAGTGCTTTATAATTGCTTCATAATGCTTTTCTTCAGAAATATTTTAAGTACTTCATTTAATCTCATTTATCCTTATAATTTCTCTTTGATGTGGGTTGAGTTTTGCAGTTGAGAATAAAGGGAGGAAAGAGAAGTTAAGTAACTTAACTAACATAATCATTAGTCCATAGCAGAGTTGATTTGGGACTGAACTTCGTTCTTTAGAATTCTGATGTTGGAAGTTAGACTATTTAAGAGGCTGAATGGGAGTGAAAAGGTGAAAGCAGTGTCTAGACTATTTCTCTATACTGTGAGATATGTAAAGATCTCTCTGGCAAGATCTTTACTGTAGAGAACTCTCTCTCTCCCTCTCTCTCTCTCCCTTTCTTTCTCTTGCTTCATATCTAAGGTTATCTATGTACTTTTTTCTATGCTGTACCTTTTGTATATGCCCTTCATGTGTCTTCTAAAAGGGGTCCACACAAAATGCTGAATCCTTTCTCTATGACACCTCATAGATGTCAATAAGGTGCCAAGCTATTCATCAGTTATCTCAGAGATATAGGAAGGCATCAAAATAGGAGTATTTAGATCTGGATTTCTGGAGTCAGCCAGGAACATAAACAAAACTTCTACATGAATGTAGTATGTTGGAATCTCTACAAACTGCTAACTCATTAGAGTTGATTATTGATCTGATCTTACAAGAAGATGTTTTGGGCCAGAACCTGAAACAAGGTACTAAGTAGAATTGATACAATGCTTGTGTTCAACCCTTTACTCATTGGAGTTCACAAGTATGGGAGAGTCACAAAGTAAACTTTGTAACTTTGTGAATTCACACCTCCCTTGAAGCATTTAGAGCCAGAGAGCACTATGGGAGAAAACACATAATCCTGCTCTCTGATATATAACAAGAAAGCAGAGGCCTAATTAGAGAGATATTCATTCCATTTTCCACTTGGCTGGCTGGTGGCAGAAGGGAATTCAGCTGAATTACATGGAGAGGGGAGCATCAAGTCAGAAGAAGCTACGAGTCAAGAGTGGAGCTGAATTTAGATTGAGAAGGGAGCATCAAGTGAGTTCAGCCAGAATCCCTCTCTGAGTGAGGAGTTTTATTTTGGAACATTGACTGGGGTCGGAGAGGAGCACTCTGGGAGATTGAGAGCCAGAATCCCTCTCTCAGAGGTAAGACAGATTCAACTTGGTGCTGGCAGTGGAGGCTGAAGAAAGCAGAGGCAGAAGCAAAGGACAAAGCTGCAAGAGCTCTTAGAACCAAGGAGAGTGAGAGACCTCTAAGCATACTAACTGGGCTATATTGGAGACAATAAAAGATCTGAACTTTTATCACATGGCTGTGTGTTGAAGTGATTATTACTTTCAACTGTAACTAAGGCTATCCCCAGAAAATCTCCCCGAGAAACCAGCTCTCTCCCAGAGAGAACCACCTTTATATTATTTTTAAAGAAGAAAAAGAACACCACAGTAGTATCCATTGGATTCCAAAGTAGAAACAGAGTATAACAGACTAAAAGTTACAGTGTGAGTAATATAGAAAGATAAAAAAATTGAGAGCTAATAAGAATTAGAATTGTCAGTGAACTTAAACTGAAAGGAAATATAAAATTATGAAAGATTTCACACACACACTTACACATATATGTGTGTTGTATGTGTATATATATATACACACACACACATGCATATACAAAGAAACACTGAAACAGAGAAAGACAGAGATAGACATACAGAGTTCACTACCTAGTGACACTTCATAATAATTATTAATTTTAAGGAATTATTTGCATATTTATAAAAGGGGATGGGGAAATATTCAGTAAGAAAATTCAGGAATGTTTGAATTTGTCCTATTCAGGAGACTTTACTAGTTTAAAAAAATTTAAAAATAAGAAAACCATTTTAATTTTACATATTCTAATAAATTTCAAATAAGATTTTTTAAAAAATGTTTTATTAAAGTTTTTTATTTACAAAGCATATGCATGGGTAATTTTTCCAACATTGACCCTTGCATTGACTCTTGGATAACATTTTGTTCCAAATTTTCCTCTCCTAACCCTCACCCCTTCCCCTAGCTGGCAGGTAGTCCAATACATGTTAAATATATTGAAATACATTTTAGATCCAATATATGTATACATATTTATTCAGTTATCTTGTTGTACAAGAAAAAAACAGATCAAGAAGAAAGAAAAAGAAAAAAACTGAGAAAGAAAACAAAACAAACAAATAACAATGGAGAGAGTGAAAATGCTATGTTATGTTCCACATTAGATGGCTCTCTTCATTACTAAAGAAGTGGAACTGGTTTGAATTGTCTCAAAGTTGAAGAGAGCCCCATCCTTCAGAAATGATCATGGTGTAGTCTTGTGGTTGCCGTGTATAATGATCTCCTGTTCATTTCTTTCTCTGTTCATTTCATTTAGTATTAGTTCATGTAGATCTCCCCAAGGCTCTCTGAAATCATCCTGCTGGTGTTTCTTATAGAAGAATAACATTCCATAGCATTCATATATCATAACTTATTCAGCCATTCTCCAATTGACGGACATCCACTAAGTATCTAGTTTCTTGCCATATGAAAAGGGCTGCCACAAACATTTTTGAACATGTGGGTCCTTTCCCTTATCTAAGCTCTCTTTGGGATATAATCTCAGTAAAAACACTGCTGGATCAAAGGATATATAGAGTTTGATAACTTTTTGAGCATAGTTCCAAAATGCTCTCCAGAATGGTTGGATATGTTGAATAGCACCAACAATATATCAATGTCCCAGTTTTCCCACATCCCCTTCAACATTGTGCATTATCTTTTCCTGTCATCTTAGCCAATATGACAGGTATATAGTTGTCTTAATTTGGATTTCTCTGATCAATAGTGATTTGGGACACCTTTTCATGTGACTACAAATAGTTTCAGTTTATTCATCTGAAAATTGTCTGTTCATATCCTTTGCCATATATCAATTGGAGAATGGCTTGAACTATTATAAATTTGAGTTGATTCTCTATATATTTTGGAAATGAGGCCTTTATCAGAACATTTAGCTGTAAAAATGTTTTCCCAGTTTATTGCTTCCCTTCTAAACTTGTCTGCATTACTTTTGTTTGTACAAAGCCTTTTTGACTTAATATAATCAAAATGATCAATTTTATGATCAATAATGGTTTCTAGTTATTCTTTGGTCACAAATTCCTTCCTCCTCCACAAATCTGAGAAGAAAACTATCTTATGTTCTTCTAATTTGATTATAATATCATTCTTTATGTCTATGTCATGAATCCATTTTGACCTTTTCTTGGTATAAAAGATGTGGTAACCGCATCTTAGTTAAATGTGGGTCTATGCCTACTTTCTCCCATACTAGTTTCCAATTTTCCTGGAAGTTGTCAAATAATGAATTTTTATCCCCAAAGTTGGGGCCTCTGGGTTTTTAAATACTAGATTGTTATAGTCATTGACTATTTTGTTCTGTGAACCTAACTTATTCCATTGATCAACTAGTCTATTTCTTAGCCAGTACCAAATGGTTTTGAGGACCACTGCTTCATAATATAGTTTTAGATCTGGTACACCTTCATTTGATTTTTTTTCATTAGTTCCCTTGAAATTCTTGAACTTTTGTTCTTCCAGATGAATTTTATTGTTATTTTTTTAGATCAGTAAAATAGTTTCTTGGGAGTTTGATTGGTATAGCATTAAATAAATAGATTAGTTTAGAAAGTATTGTCATCTTTATTATATGCACTAGACCTATCCATGAGCATTTGATATTTTTCCAATTGCTTAGATCTGACTTTATTTTTATGGAAAATGGTTTGTAGTTTTGCTTGACTTTCCCTTGGCAGATAAATTCCCAAATATTTTATATTATCAACAGTTATTTTAAATGGAATTTCTCTTTGTATCTTTTGCAGTTAGATTTTGTTAGTGATATATCTGAATGCTGGTGATTTATGTGGATTTATTTTGTATCTTGCAACTTTGCTAAAGTTGTGGGTCATTTCTAACAGCTTTTTAGTTGATTCTCTGGGGTTCTCTAAGTATACTGTAATATCATCTGCAAAGAATGATGATTTGGTTTCCTCATTCCCTACTCTAATTCCTTTAATCTCTTTTTCTTCTTTTATTGCCAAGGCTAGCATTTCTAATGGAATATTGAATAGCAATCATAATAATGGAAAACCTTGTTTCACCTATGATCTTATTGGAAATGGTTGCACTTTATCACCATTACATATGATACTTATTGATGATTTTAAATAGATGCTACTGACTATTTTAAGGAAAAGTCCATTTATTCCTATACTCTCCAGTGTTTTTAATAGGAACGGGTGTTGGATTTTATTAAATGCTTTTTCTGCGTCTATTGACATAATCATATGTTTTTTATCAATTTGATTATTGATATGGTCAATTATGCTAACAGTTTTCCTAATATTGAACCAGCCCTGCATTCCTGGTATAAATCCTACTTGATCATGGTGTATTATCCTGGGAATGATTTTCTGTAGTTTTTTGCTAATATCTTATTTAAGATTTTAGCATCAATATTCACTAGGATGATTAGTCCATAATTTTCTTTGTCTGTTTTCATCCTACCTGGTTTAGGTATCAATACTATGTCTGTGTCATTAAAGGAATTTGGTAGGAGTACTTCATTCCCCATTTTTTCAAATAGTTTACATTGTATTCCAATACAATTAATTGTTCTGTAAATGTTTGGTAGAATTCACATGTAAATCCATTTGGTACTGTAGATTTTTTCTTAGGAATTTGCTTAATAGCTTGTTCTATTTCTTTTTCAAAAATAGGACTATTTATTTAATTTCTTTCCTCTTCTGTTAATCTGGGCAATCTATATTTTTGTAGGTATAGCTGCATTTCACTTAGATTGTCAAATTTATTGGCATATAGTTGGACAAAATAACTCCTGATATTTGCTCTAGTTTCCTTTTTCTCCCTTTTCATTTTTGAAACTAATAATTTGATTTTCCTCTTTTCTTTTTTTATCAAATTAACTAAAGACTTATCAGTTTTGTTGGTTTTTTCATAGAACCAACTCCTAGTTTTATTTATTAATTCAATATATATTTTTTTTAGTTTCAATTTTATTGAACTCCCCTTTTACTTTTACAATTTCAAGTTTGGTATTTGATTGGGGTTTTTTAATTTTTTTTTCCTAGCTTTTTTAGTTGCAAGCCCAATCTATTGATATTCTCTTTATTTTATGCAATTAAGCCTCTAGAGATATAAAATGTCCCCTTATTACCACCTGGCCTTTTTCCCACAAATGTTGTTATGTAGTCTCATTACTCTCATTCTCTTGGATGTAATTATTGATTGTTTCTATGATTTGCTATTTTATCCATTCATTCTTGAGAATGAGGTTATTTAGTTTCCAATTTATTTTTGGTCTATTTTCCCCCTGGCCCTTTATTGAATTTAATTTTTATTGCATCATGATCTGAAAAAAATGCATTTACTATTTCTGCCTTTGTCCATTTGATTTTGACATCTTTATGTCCTAATATACAGTCAATTTTTGTATAGGTTCTATGAACTGCCGAGAAGAATGTGTACTCCTTTCTGTCTCAGTTCAATTTTCCCTAAAGATCTATCATATCCAGTTTTTCTAGTATTCTATTTACCTCTTTAACTTCTTTCTTATATATTTTATGGTTTGATGTATCTAGTTCTGAGAGAGCAAAGTTGAGATCTCTCACTTTTATAGTTTTGCTCTCTATTTCTTTTTGCAACTCTCTTAACTTCTCCTTTAGGAATTTAGGTGCTACACCACTTGGTGCATATGTGGTTAATATTGATATTGCCTCATTATCTATGGTATCCTTTAGCAAGATATAATTTCCTTCCTTAAAACTTTTAATTAGATCAATTTTTTCTTTTGCTCTGAGATGAGGATGGCTACCCCTGTTTTTCTACTTCACCTGAAGCATAATAGATTCTATTCCAGCCTTTTACCTTTACTCTGTATGTATCACTCTGTTTTACATGTGTTTATTCTAAACAACATATTATGGGATTCTGGCTTAAATCCAGTCTGCTATCCATTTATGTTTTATGGGAGAGTTCACCCCTTTCACATTAACAGTTAAAACTACTAATTCTGTATTTCCTACCATCTTATTAACCCCAAATTATACTTTTCTCTTTCCTTTTCCCCTTTTCCACCTCCCCAGTATTTTGCTTATAAGCACTATTTGCCTAAAGCAATCCTCCCCTTTTAAAGACCTTCCCCCTTTTTAATACCTTTCCCCTACTCCCTTTTCTCTTCTATTTAGCATACCCCTTCCCTTTTCCCCATTTCCCTCCCACTTTTCTATGAGAGATATTTCTCAGTGAAATATAATATTCTTTCTTTGGGCCAAATCTGATGAAAGTAAGATTCACACAATATCCATCACCCTTCTTTCTTTCTCTCAATTATGTTTTCTTTGCCTCTTCCTGAGATGTAATTTCCCCTCATTTTACCTCCACTTTCCCCCTTTTTTTCTGCCACAATCCCCTTTCCATTTCTCATTTCTTTTTTTTTTTATTTTAACAATAAAATTTCAAATAACTTTTAACAATTTACTTCATTTGGTACTTTTCTACTTTAGTTTTTCACAAGGTACATATAAAGATAGGTAGAATTTTACTATTTATGTCAATAACCTGTGATTTTAATGTTGGGTATTTTCTACCAAACAAATCTCAGAGTTTGAATAAATTACTCATTTATGATTTCATAGTCAATATCAGAGACTAGATTTTTAACTTCAGATTTCCTAATATTTAAAGTCTGGAATTGTATTCACTCCCTTTCTGTAGGCAATTTTGGGGCTAAAGGGTTACAGAATTGCAATCCAGGCACTTCCAATAAGAACATGCTGTCTAAAGAGAACTTCTAAATTGTTTTATTTTCTTTGTTGTTGTTTGTGTTTATGTTTTAGTTTTAGTTTTTTTTTTTTTTTTTTTTGTTTTGTTTTGTTTTGTTTGTTTGTTTTTAGTTTTTGAGTGCCTGTACTGGAGTCTTTTTATATCTGCAACTTCCTGTGAATTCCCTTCCTAGTTCACTACATACATGATGAGAGTTCATTGAGTGGTCAGGCTTTTTGTTCATTTCTACTCCACCTCCACAGCCTCATTCTTCAAGTTTCCTTCAATTTTGTTCAATTCTTTCCTTTCTCCATACTCTTTAATTCTGTTAAAAGCACCAGATCTTGGAGCTCTTTTTGAATTTTCTACTTCAAACTTACTGTTCCTCCAATGTCTAATCAGTATTTTTTCAGTCTTTTTCAGTCTCTTGTTTGACTTTTTACTGCATTCCATAGCTACCAGTCTAGGTAGGTCAGTCCTATATTTCCACTTATCTGACCAAACATCATAACCTTTTAACTGGTCTCCCTGTTACCATTCTCTCTCCTTACCAGAGATATAATGTGGTACAAATGGATTGATAATTAAATTTGAAATGAGAGGATGTATATTTAAATCCTATCTCATTATTTACTACTTGTGTAATTGTGAGCAAATTAGCTAATATTCTGGGTCCCTGATTCCTCATCTGTAAAATGAAAGGAGGTTGTATTAAATAACATCTAATGACCCTTTAAACTCTGATTCTACCACACAATGAACTCACGTCAATCAGATCTCTAAGTAGCTGCCAAAATATTCTATGGTATAGATCTAGTCAAATCATTTTCTTGTTCAAGAATCTTTAGTGGTGTTCTGTATCCTCTAAGTTAAAATACAAATTTCTCAACCTGACATTTAAGGTCTTCTGTAATCTGATTATAGCCTGTTTTTTTTTAAATATATTTTTTCAATTAGCAAAATTGTATTTTGTCTCTCTCCCACTGTTTCACCTTTACTAGAAAATAAATCTTTGTAACAAATGTTCATATTCAAGGATAAGTAGATTTCTACATTGATCATATCAAAGATGTACATATATATATATTTGTATGTATATATATATATGCAATATACATATGTATATGTGTCTTCTTGAATCTATATAATCATCTTTTGTCATAAGTTGGATAGCATGATTAATTTTTGTTTTATGGAATTGTGATTTATTATTGTACTGATCATAATTCCTAAGTTATTCAAAATTGTTTACCTTGATATTGTTGAAAATGTGGAAATTGTTATCATGCTTTTGCTCACTTCATGATGGAGAAATTTAAATGTCTTTCATGGTTTCTTTGAAATCATCCTTTTCCTAATTTCTTATGGCATAATAGAATAATATGCTTCCTGTAATCTATATTTCAGGCAAATTAGACTATTAGCTATTTACAAAATTCAACATTTATACTCCTTTCCTCAACAAAATACTTATCTTCTTTCAAATGTCAGCTTGTGTAATCTCCTCCAGAAAGCCTTTCTTGATCTTCCCTGTTGTTAAATGATCTCTACCTTCTCAAAAAACTAATGTTTAATATGTTATAGACCCTTCATAGAATATGTTATCTATTTGCTTAAGAAACATATCTTTAATTGAATCATATTGTGTTGGCATTCTTTTAAATTTGATACTTTTCTTCCATCTGAAATTCAAGATCCAATAGGAAAAAATACTCAGCAACACTAAAGCAGATTCATGCATAAAGGAATTTGTAGTTTTTGTCACTTTTATAATACAGTGCTTGGTGACATAGGAGAGATGACAGCTTTGCATTTTATTTTTGCAAAATAACTTATCTGTGAAGGGTGATTGTAATGTTTCTTTTGTGGTGTTTATGAATTGCTAACATCTTTTGAAAGATAGAAAAAATAATAATCACTCTTCAATGGAAATAGTATACTTGTTCTGTGAGAAACTTTTCCCATAAAAGCCCGTATACTTGAGTTTGAAGTAATGAGTACATCAGATACATCAGATTCAGCAGCAATCAATCAACTTGATTTCAGGTTTAATAGGTATCAAGATGGATACCAAACCTGACCTATCGGGACAGAAATTATCATTTGACACTGTAGGAGTGTATAAAAAAAGCCACAGTACTAAAAATCAGAAGGTCTAATTTGTAGTCCCATCTCTCCTATTAACTTGAAAAGTGATAACTAGTATTTTATTTAAAATATGTATAAAATATGAGATTACAACAACTCAGATGTAGCAAAAGCTTTGAAATTTGCAAAATGTGAAGATGGCAGAGATGACACATATTTCTCTCTGACCTTCTTTACAACCCTCACAATAATTACAAAATCCAGCCTCTAAATTAGCTCTGAATGGGCAGAACCCACAAATATTGGGAGTGCAACAAATTGTCAGCAGAAGATAATTTCAAAGATCGCCATAAAGGTCTATTTCAATTGGAAATGGGAAGGAGGCAGCCAGGGCAACCAGCACACCAGCACAGACAGCTCAGAATCTGGGGCAGAGAAGTTACTGCAGAAAACAGACCAGAAAAGATCTGTTTCAAACAGAAATCAGAGAGAGGGGCAGGGAAGCACAAACAGCTGACCACAAATGCCGGGGCAGACAGAGCAGAGCCCCAAGGAGCAGTCTCAGTGTGGCAGTGTGACCTCCACAGGGCAGAAAATTTGCGGGAGGAAGTAGGACAGAGAAGGTCTGTTTCAGTTGGAAGTTGGACAGGCCGGGACAACTGACCACAAATGCCAGCACAGAAAGCACAGAGACCAGGGGCACTGCTGACTCCACCAGCATTGTAGAATCCACGTGGCAGACCTAGCACTAGGAGTGAATCAGCACTGACCCAGTACAGCTGCAGTTGCTTGGAAAACCTCTTCCACCTTAAAGGCAGACCTTAACTTAAAGAGGTAAATAGAATACTAGAAAAACTGGATATGATAGATCTTTAGGGAAAACTGAATCAAGACAGAAAGTAGTACACGTCCTTCTCAGCAATTCATGGAACCTATACAAAAATTGACCATATTTTAGGATATAAAGATCTCAAAATCAAATGGACAAAGGCAGAAGTAGTAAATGCATTTTTTTTCAAATCATGATGCAATAAAAATTAAACTCAATAAAGGGCCAGGGGGGAAATAAACCAAAAATAAATGGGAAACTAAATAACCTCATCCTAAAGAATGAATCGATGAAACAGCAAATCATAGAAACAATCAATAATTACATCCAAGAGAATGAAAATAATGAGACTACATACCAAAATTTGTGGGAAATAGGCCAGGTGGTAATAAGGGGACATTTTATATCTCTAGAGGATTACTTGCATAAAATGCAGAAAGAGAAGATCAATAAATTGGGCTTGCAACTAAAAAAGCTAGAAAAAGTACAAATTAAAAAGACCCAATCAAATACCAAACTTGAAATTCTAAAAATAAAAGGAGAGATCAATAAAATTTAAACTCAAGAAACTATTGAATTAATAAATAAAAATAGGAGTTGGTTCTATGAAAAAACCAACAAAATAGATAAACCTTTAGTTAATTTGATAAGAAAAAGGAAAGAAGAAAATCAAATTGTTAGTCTCAAAAATGAAAACAGAGAACTATCCACCAATGAAGAGGAAACTAGAGCAAATATCAGGAATTACTTTGCCCAACTTTATGCCAATAAATTTGACAATCTAAGTGAAATGCAGGAATACCTATAAAAACATTGATTGTCCAGATTATCAGAAAATGAAAGAAATTAAATAAATAGTCCCATTAAAAAAAAAAAAAGAAATAGAACAAGCTATTAATCAAATCCCTAAGGAAAAACCCCCAGGACCAGATGGATTTACACGTGAGTTCTACCAAACATTTAAAGAACAATTAACTCCAATATGATGTAAACTATTTGAAAAAATAGGGAATGAAATACTCCTACCAAATTGGAGAATAAATTTGTGTCAATTCTCTATATATTTTAGAAATGAGCCTTTATCAGAATGTTTAAAAGTAAAAATGTTTTCCCAATTTATTGCTTCCCTTCTGAACTTTTCTGCATTAGTTTTGTTATTACAAAAACTTTTTTGACTTAACATAATCAGAATTATCTATTTGGTGTTCAGTAATGAGTTTCAGTTCTTCTTTGGTCACAAATTCCTTCCTTGTCCACATATCTGAGAGACAAATTATTCTATGTTTGTTTGCTTATAATGTCACTCTTTATGTTTAAATCATGGACCCATTTCAACCTTATGTTGTATATGGTTGGTGTGGGTCAATGCCTAGTGTCATGCTAGTTTCCAATTTTCCCAGCAGTTTTTAATCAAAGAGTGAGTTCTCATGTGTGGCTTTATTTTATATCCTTCATTAAAGCTGTGAATTGTTTACCATAATTTTTAAGATGATTTTTTAGGATTTGCTAAATATATTATCATGTTATCTGAAGGGAGTGATAGTTTTATTTCTTCATTACCTATTCTAATTCCTTTAATTTATTTTTCTTTTCTTATTGCTAAAGCCAACATTTCTATTACAATGGTGAATCAAAGTGATCATAATGAGCATTTTTGTTTCACTCCTGATTTTAATGAAAATGCATCTAGCTTATTTCCATTACAAAAATGCTTGCTTTTGGCTTTAGATAGATACTGCCTATTATTTTAAAGAAAGCTGTCTACATCTTTATGTTCTTTAAGGTTTTTGATGGGAATGGGATCTGTATTTTGTCAAAAGTTTTTTTTTTTTTTCTGCATCTTTTGAGATTATCATATAATTTCTGTGTTGTTGTTTTTTTTTTTTTTTTTTTAATTGATATGGTCAAGTATTTTCCTGATAATGAACCAGTCCTTCATTTCTGGTATAAATCTCACTTTGATGTAGTGTATCATTCTGCTGATAAGTTGCAATAATCTCTTTGCTAATATTTTATTTAAATTTTTTGCATCAATATTCATTAGGGAAATTGGTCTGTAATTTTCTTTCTCCGTTTTGGCTCTTCCTGGTTTAGATATCAGTACTATATTTGTGTCATAGAAGAAAGTTATCAAATTTCCTTCTTTGCCTATATTCCCAAATAGTTTACATAGTACTGAAATGAATTGTTCCTTAAATGGTTGGTAGAATTCACTTGTGCAGCCAATTGGCCCCAGAATTTTTTTCTTAGGGAGTCCATTAATGACTTGTTCAATTTCTTTTCCTAAAATTGAACTACTTAAGTATTTTATTTCCTCCTTTGTCAACCTGGGCAATTTACATTTTTGTAAATATTCATCCATTTAATTTAAATTGTTAGATTAAAGTTGGGCAAAATAGCTTCTAATTATTTCCTTAATTTCTTTGTCATTGGTGGCAGGTTTACCACTTTAATTTTTAATGCTGATGATTTTTTTCTTTTTCTCATTAAATTTACCCCTGGTTTATCTATTTTGTAAGTTTTTTCATAAAACCAACTCTTAGTTTTGTTTATTAATTCAATAGTTTTCTTAGTTTCTATTTTATCTCTCCTTTGAATTTCAAAATTTCAAAATTCATATTTAATTGGGGGTTTCTAATTTGTTTTTCTTTCTAGCTTTTTTAGTTGCATGCCTAATTTATTGATCTCTTCCTCTATTTTTTTATGTAGATATTTAGAGATATAAAATTTCCCTTAGAACTGATTTGGCTATATTGCATAGGTTTTGATATGTTATCTCATTAGTGACATTTTTTTTGGATAAAATGATGGATTGTTTCTGAGATCTGTTGTTTGATCTACTCATTCTTTAGAAATAGATTAATTTCCAAATGGTTTTTAGTCTATCATTCCCTGGCCCTTTTATGAATATACATTTTATTGCAGGGCGGTCTGAAAAGGAAGCATTTGCTATTTCTGCCTTTTTGCATTTGATTGTGATGTTTGTGTGCCTTAATGGTCAATTTTTGTGTGGGTGCCATGTATTGCTGAGAAAAAAGGTATATTTCTTTCTGTCCCTATTCAATTTTCTCAGAGGTATATCATATATAAATTTTCTAGGATTTCATTATTTATTTTGTGGTTAGATTTGTCTGATTCTAATTGGAAAAATATTAAGTGCTCTTGGATAGGCTGAGCCAATATAATAAAGATGACAATACTCCCTAAACTAATCTATTTATTTAGTGCTATACCAGTTAGACTCCCAAGAAAATATTTTAATGATCTAGAAAAAAATAACAAATTTCATATGGAAGAACAAAAGGTCAAGAATCTCAAGGGAATTAATGAAAAAAAAATCAAATGAAGGTGGCCTAGCTGTACCTGATCTAAAACTATATTACAAAGCAGCAGTCACAAAAACCATTTGGTATTGACTAAGAAATAAATTAGTGGATCGGTGGAATAAGTTAGGTTCACAAGGCAAAATAGTCAACTATAGCGATCTAGTGTTTCACAAACACAAAGATCCTAACTTTTGGGATAGGAATTCATTATTTGACAAAAACTGCTGGAAAACTGGAAATTAGTATGGCAGAAATTAGGCACGGACCCATACTTAACATTGTATACCAAGTTAAAATCAAAATGGGTCCATGATTTAGGCATAAAGAATAAGATTATAAATAAATTAGAGGAACATAGGATAGTTTACCTCTCAGACTTGTGGAGAAGAAAGAAATTTGTAACCAAAGATGAACTAGAGAGCATTATTGATCACAAAATACAAAATTTTGATTATATCAAATTAAAAAGTCTTTGTACAAATAAAACTAATGCAAACAAAATTACAAGGGAAGCAACAAACTGGGAAAATATCTTCACAGCTAATGGTTGTGATATATAAAGGCCTCATTTCCAAAATATATAGAGAATTGACTCCAATTAATAAGAAATCAAGCCATTCTCCAATTGATAAATGGTCAAAGGATATGAACAGACAATTTTCAGATGATGAAATTGAAACTATTTCTATTCATATGAGTGTTCCAAATCACTACTGATCAGAGAAATGCAAATTAAGACAACTCTGAGATACTACTACACACCTGTCAGATTGGCTAAGATGACAGGAAAAAATAATGTTGGAGGGGATGCGGGAAAACTGGGACACTGATGCATTGTTGGTGGAGTTTGAATGAATCCAAACATTCTGGAGAGCAATCTGGAATTATGCCCCAAAAGTTATCAAACTATGCATACCCTTTAATCCAGCAGTGCTACTACTGGGCTTATTTCCCAAAGAGATACTAAAGAAGGGAAAGGAACCCACATGTGCCAAAATGTTTGTGGCAGCCCTGTGTGTAGTGGCTAGAAAATGGAAAATGAATGGATGCCCATCAATTGGAGAGTGGTTGAGTAAATTGTGGTATATGAATGTTATGGAATATTATTGTTCTGTAAGAAATGACCAGCAGGATGAATACAGAGAGGACTGGTGAGACTTACATGAACTGATGCCAAGTGAAATGAGTAGAACCAGGAGATCATTATACACTTCAACAATGATATTGGATGAGGATGTATTTTGATGGAAGTGGATTTCTTTGACAAAGAGAAGATCTAATTCAGTTTCAATTGATCAATGCTGGACAGAAGCAGCTACACCCAAAGAAAGAACACTGGGAAATGAAAAAAAAAAGATTTGTCTGATTATGAGAGGAGAATGTTGAGTGCCCCCACCAGAATAGTTTTGCTGTCTATTTTTTCATTTAACTGGCTTAAAATCTTCTCTAGGAATTTGCCTGTTTTACCAATTGGTCCATACACATTTGATATTTTTTCTTCTTCATTATTTATGGTAGCCTTTAACAAGATGTACTTTCCTTTGTTATCTCTTTTAATGACATCTATTTTTATTTTTGCTTTATCTAAGACCAGAATTGTTACCCCTGCTTTTTTTATTTTGTACTTCAGCTGAAGCATAATTGATGCTGTACCAGTCTTTTACCTTTATCCTGTATGTGTCTCATGTCAAATTTGTTTCATGTAAACAACATATTCTAGGGATCTGTTTTTTAATCCACTGTGTATTTGATTCCATTTTATGGGAGAGTTCATCCCATTCATATTCACAGTTATGATTAACAGCTCTGTATTTACTTCCATCCTGTTTTCTCCTCATATATACTTTTGTTCTCTTTACCCTGTCCTTAGTTGTATTATCCACACCACTCATGACTTTATCTCCTCTAACCCCTCTCCCTTCTCTTAGTAGTGTTTCTCTTTATCCCATTCCACTTACTACCTTGTCTTCTATCAACTCATCTCCTTTCTGTACCTTTTGTCCCTAATGTTTCTGCCCTCTCTTTTATCCTGTCCTTCCTTTTTCTTTTCTTCTTTCTCCTTATACTTTATATTGTTAAATAAATTTCTTTACTAAACCAAATAATTAAGTTATTCCCTCTTAGGGCCAAAATTGATGACATTAAGATTCAGACAATGCTTATATTCCTGCCTTCTTTCCCTTAATTATTATAAGTCTTTTGTATCTCTTCATGTGAATTATTTTTTCCCATTATACCTCTTCTTTCCCCTTTTTCCAGTCCAGATATTTTTCCATTCCTTAATGTCTTTTTTTGATGTCATCACATCAGAGTCCATTCACAACCACACCCTCAGTCCATGTGTTGCTCCCCTTTCTCTGCCCCGATAGCAGATACAATTCTCAAAAGTTATAAATAAGGTTTTTCTATCTAGGGATATAAACAATTATATGTGTGTATATATATATGTGTGTATATATATATATGTGTATATATATATACACATATAATATATATATGTGTGTGTGTGTGTATGTATGTATGTATGTATATGTAATTTTTTCATCTGTTTACTGTTAGAATCCTAGTGTTAACTCAACTTGAAACAAGGTGATAACTCAAGGGTGGTGTTAGAATCCTAGTGTTAACTCAATGGGATTGATACAATGCTTATGTTCACACCTTTAGAGAGCTCATATAAGCAAGAAGTATTTAAGTACTCATTGGAGTTCACACTTTTGGGAGATTCACAAGTCAGTATTCAGTATGAGATTCACAAGCCAGAAACCCATAATCCCACTCTCGGATCCCTTAATCCCACTCTCTCAGAGGAGGAGTCAATCTTTGGGAGATCATATATATATATATATATATATATATATATATATATATATATATATATGCTCTTAGAGCTTCAAGTCAGTTCAATTTGGAACATTGCCAGGGGTCAGAGAGGAGTACTCTGGGAGGAAGTCCACAAGCCCACTCTCGGAGGTGGAGTCAGATTCATTCCAACTTTCACCTTGATGCTGGTTGGAGACTGAAGAAAGCAGAGGCAAAGGACAACTGCAAGAGCTCTTGGAACCAAGCAGAAAGATAGGCCTCTAAGAAAAATTAATAATAAAAGATCTGAACTTTTATCACCTGGCTGCATTTGAGGTGATTATTACTTTTAACTGAAACTAAGGCTGCCTCCAGAAAACCTCCCCTGAGAAACCTGCTCTCACAAAGAACCATCTTCTATTATAAAAAAGAACACCACAGTTTACCTTTCTATTTTTCTCATGATTAAATTTTCTCTTTAGTTCTGTTTTTTTTTTTCCAATAGAAATGGTTGAAAGTCTCTTACTTCATTGAAGTTCCTTCTCCTCTCCTGAAAGATACTGAGTCTTGCTTGATAGTTAATTCTTATTGTAATCCAAGATCCTTGACCTTCTGGAAGATAGTATTCCAGGCTCTCTGATCCTTTATTTTAGAAGCTGCTTGATTCTGGGTAATCCTGGCTCATCAATATTTGACTTGCTTTTGTCTTGCAGCTTGCAGTATTTTTGACTTGAGATTATAGTTTTGTACTTTCAGAACAATGTTCTTTGGAGTTTTCCTTGTGGGATTTCCAGAAATGATCAAATTATTCTTTCCATGACTATTTCTTCTTTTGTTTCTAGAATATCGTGGTAGTTTCCCTTAATGATCTCTTGCAGAATGCTATCCAGGTTCTTGGTTGTTGCTGTTGTTGTTGTTGTTGTTGTTGTTGTTGTTGTTGTTTTTGTCATGACCTTTCAGTAGACCAATAATTTTTAAATTATCTCCTTCCAGTTGGCTGTTTTGCCAATGAGGTATTTCATATTTTCTTCCATTTTTTATTCTTTTTATTTTGTTTGATTCTTGCTGTCTCACAATATCCTTAGTTTTCATTTGTCCTGTTGTAGTATTTAATACATGATTTTCTTCATTTATCTGTTGTACCTTTTTTCTATTTGGTTTATTCTACTGTTTAAGGAATTGTTTTCTTCAGACAATTTTTCCTTCCTTTTCTAAACTGTTGATTTCCTCATACACACCCTCATTAACTTTCTCATTTTTTCTTGCACCTCTCTTATTTTTCTTTTGAAATTTTTTATGAGCATTTTCAAGAAGTTTTTTGGACTTGAGACCAATTTCTATCACTCTTTCAGATTTCCTCTGTGAACATTCTATTCTGGTCTGAGTTTGTGTTTTGGTCTGCCCTGTTACCATAGTATTTTTCTATGGTCAAGGTTCTTTTCTCTTTCTTGCTCATTTTCTTTCCTTTTCTTTTGGTATTTCTTCTTCTTTTTTTTTTTTAATTTTAAGGTTGAGTCTGCTCCTGGACTAAAGGGGCACTGCTCCAAGCTTCCTCTGTAGCTCTCAGCCTTGGCTTTGAGCACAGGAGTCCCTTGTGTGTACAGAGGATAGATTTTCCTTCTCTTTTTAGGAAACAGTTTGGCTTCCCAGAGTTTACCTTCTGAGCTAGAACTGGAAACTGTCCCACTGTTTTACTCTTCTCCTGAGCCAGGACTGAGGTCCTTCATTGATTATTTGCTGTGATCAAGATCCACACACCCACTCTGACCTGAAAAAAGGCTGAATGCCCTTTTCACTCCAGTGAGACTGACATTTCTTGAAGTTTTTTCAGTCTATCTTGAGCTGGAAAGTCATTTCATTCCATCAGATTTGGTCCAGAGGCTTGGTTTCAGGTAGTTTTTGAGGGAAACTTGGAGAGCTCAAGCATCTTCCTGATTTTACTTTTCTATCTTGGCTTTACTCTCAGGATTGCATGATTTAATAATAACTACCAAGTCTGATATTTGGTAACAAAAATTATTTTAATGTCATCATATATAAAATGGAAATATCTATCCTACATATCTGATAAGATTGTTGTGAGGTTAAAGAAAATTATATATGTGAAACACCTTAAAAATGTAAACAATTGTACTATTGTCAGAATAGTATTATAATAAATTTTATAAGTTCATTTTTGTCATTTTTAAAATGAGGTTCAGACATAAATACTCCTAGAACAAGTCACTGTCTGAAAATTTCTTTTGTAATTAATATTTTAAGGTTCTTATATAGTTTGATAAAATTACTACTTTTTAAATAATGACATGAGAGCATTTTGAGGCATAGTCATTGTTTTTATTTATTGAAAATATGTTTAAGACTACCCCAGTCACAAATCAAATAGAAAGGAGAGCATATATTTTCCTGCTAATCTCTGGTTTGAATTTCTTCAGTTTATATACTGTTTATTTGTATACTAAAATGTTTCATTTTATGTAGTTTGGAGATTAATCAATAAGTTTGTGTGTGTGTATGTGAGTGTTTGTGTACTTCTATCTATTTATAATTGCTTTCCAATGTTAATGGATTGATATTTTATCTAAGTGATTGTGAAGAAAAGCTTTGTTTGCAATGATGTTGAATTTTTACATTTGAAGTTTTATTTGCATTATGGGAATTTGGGTAAAAAGTTTCAAAGGCATGATTCTAATCATGTGGTTATATCTATAAATAGCATGCTAATTTTTTTCATAAAGCTGCACTGATATCATGCTGTTTGCACTTCTTCCTTACATAAATTATTATTGATTGGTGAACTTGACTTGAACCTGAATCAAACATAAATCTGTTGGAATCTTTACAAACTGCTAATCATTAGAGTTGATAGATTATTGATCTGATCTTACAAGAAGATGTTTTGGGCCAGAATCTGAAACAAGGTACTAAGTAGAACTAATTGATTCAATGCTTGTGTTCATACCTTTACTCATTGGAGTTCACACATTTGGGAAATTTCAGGGTTTAGTATGAGATATCTGAATTCACACCTCCCTTGAAACTCTTAGGGCCAGAGACCACTATGGGAGAAACCCATAATCCCTCTCTCTTGTATCCCACAATTCCTCTCTCTCATATAAAAGAAACAGACAGAGGCTCTCAGACAGATTTCACCGGAATTACATGAAGAGTAGAGCTGGATTGAAGGCTGAAGAAAGCAGAGGCAGAAGCAAAGGACAAAACTGCAAGAGCTCTTGGAACCAAGCAGAGAGATAGGCCTCAACTAACCAGGCTACTTTGGAAGGAGAAAATAAACATTTGTATTTTTACCAGCTGGCTGCATTTGGGGTAATTATTAATCTGAACTGATACTAAGGCTGCCTCCAAGAAAACCTCCCTGAGAAACCTGAACCTTCTCCTCCAGAGAGAATCTTCCTATATTATATTATTTTAAAGAAGAAAAAGATCACAACATAAATCTTTCCACATCTATTTTAAAATGTTCACAATTCAGGGATTTGTTCAGTTTTTTTTTTCTTAATATATCTTTGATTAAATTTAGTTGGATGTCTCCCATACTATGCTTTTTTTATTCAGCTACTTACTTAACTGTTTTATAGCCCACATCCAAAGACAATTTCTCTCTACATCTTCAGTACCATAAATCCATTGTCACCCTTTGAAGTGAGTTTCATTTATTCAAAAAAGCTCCATATAATTGAAAATCTATTGACTTTCTGCTCTAAATACATCTACTAACACTGTTTCTCCTTTTTCATAAGGCAATGTTAAGTTTTATTTAACTTCTGATGAGGCTGTAGAATTCTGCAATTATAGACTTTCTAATTCTGTTGTCACCTATTTTTTCCATATGAGATGAATAAATTAAGACTAGTATTTGTCAGTGTTAATTACTCTAAACACATATTTCAGAGTAATCCTGATTGTAAATTTTAAAGGAAGGTTTTTCCATGTTGAACTCAAATATTTCAGCATTTTTCTAGTTTTTCGAACAACCTTAGCATTCTAGTCAGTCATGTGCTTTTTATCCAGGCCTTCCCTTTCCAGTTTTACAGTTGATCATTACTACAATATTGCTATTATTGTGTACAATGTTCTTCTGGCTCTTCTTACTCCACTTTCTATCAGTTCATATAAATTTTTTTCAAAGTTTTCTGAAACCATCCTAATAATTCTTATGGCATTATAGTATTCCATCTCCATCATATTCCACATCTTCTTCAGATATTCCCTAACTGGTGACCATCCCCTCTATTTTCGCAAAAGTGGCAAAGCCACTGCAAATGGAGCTAGTATAATATTTTTGTAGATATGGAGCCTTTTCCTTTTCTTTGCTCTATTTATAATAAGGTCCAATTATTTGTATTGCAAGGACTATGTATTTTTTTATAGCCTTTTGGAAATAGTTGCAATATTCCTTCAAAATAGTTGGAGTAGATTGCAACTTCATCAACAACTCATTGTTATATCTATTTTCTCTCATTCCTTCCAACATTTGTCATGTCTTACCAATGTGAGGTGGTACCTCAGAATTGTTTTAACTTTCATTTCCCTAAGCAATAATTATTTCATCATTTTCATATGTCTATAGATAGCTCTAATTTCTTCTTTAAACTGTTTTTTGATATCCTTTTAGCATTTATGAATAGAGGAATGACACTTATTTTAATAAATTTATTTATTTCCCAATATATACTCCCTGGTTTCCAACTCTCTAATTTTGGCTGAATTCTTATTATTTGTGCAAGAATTTTAAAAGTCATGTGATCAAAATTATTCATTACACTTTCTGTGACCTTCTTAATATCTTGCTTGGTAATAAGATTTTCTTTATTTATTTTGTTATTTATGTGACAGGTAATTTTTTTCTATGCTCTACTACTTTAAGAAACCACCTTGTATGTCTTATTTATTTATCCCAGAAAGGCAGAAATAGTAAAGGCATTTTTTTTCAGATCACATATCACATGCAATATAAGACCAGGAGAAAAAAGACCAAAAATTAATTGAAACTAAGTAATCTTATCCTAAAAATGAATGGATGAAACAGCAAAGCCTAGACACAACCAATAATTTAATCCAAGAAAATGACAATAATGAGACAGCATACCAAAACTTGTGGGATGCAGCCAAAGTGGTAAGAAGAGAAAATTTTATATCTCTAGAGGCCTACTTGCATAAAATAAAGAAAGAGAAAATTGATAAATTAGGCTTGCAACTAAAAAAGCTAGAAAAAGAAAAAAAATTGAAAGACTCCAATCAAATACCATACTTGAAATTCTAAAAACACAAGGAGAAATTAATAAAATTGAAAGTAAAACAAAACAAAACAAAACAAAAAAACTAACTAATTAATAAAACTAAAAGTTGGTTCTATGAAAAAACCAATAAAATGGGCAATCCTTTGGTAAATTTGACTAGAAAACGGAAAGAGGAAAATCAAATTGTTAATCTCAAAAATGAAAAGGAAGAACTTTGCACTAATGAAGAGGAAATTAGAGCAATAATTAGGAGTTGCTTTGCCCAACTTTATGCCAATAAATTTGATTACCCAACTGAAATGGAGGAATACCTATAAAAATATAGATTTCCCAGATGAACAGAAGAGGAAAGAAATTAAATAGTCCCATTTTAGAAAAAGGAATAGAACAAGCTATATTAATCAACTCCCTAAGAAAAAATCCCCAGGACCAGATGAATTTACATTTGAATTCTACCAAATATTTAAAGAAAAATTAACTTCAATACTATATAAACTATTTGAAAAAAATAGGGGGAAAAGGACTCCCACCAACTTCCTTTTATGACACAGATTTATAGTATTGATACCTAAACTAAATAGGAAGAAGATACAGAAAATTATAGACCAATCTCTCTAATGAATATTGATGCAAAAATATAAAATAAAATATTAGTAAAAAGATTACAAAAAATCTGGCCTGAGGATAATACACCATGACCAAGTAGGATTTATACCAGGAATGCAGGGCTGGTTCAATATTAGGAAAAATATTAGCATAATTGACTATATCAATAGCCAAATTAACAAAAACAAATGATTATCTCAATAAATGCAAAAAAAAGCATTTGATAAAATTCAACATCCATTCCTATTAAAAACACTAGAGAGTTTATGAATAAATGGCATTTCCTTAAAATAGTCAGTAGCATCTATTTAAAACCATCATCAAATATCATATGTAATGGTGATAAAAGTGGAACTATTCCCAATAAGATCAGGGATGAAACAAGGTTGCCCACTATCACCATTGTATTCAATATTGTGTTAGAAATACTAGCTTTAGCAATAAGAGAAGAAAAGGAGATAGAATTAATTAGAGTAGTTACTGAGAAAACCAAATTATCATTCTTTGCAGATGATATGATGGTATACTTAGAGAATTCTAGGGAATGAACTAAAAAACTATTAGAAATAATCCTCAATTTTAGTAAAATTGTAGGATACAAAATAAATCCACATAAATCATCAGCATTCATATTCATCTCTAACAAAATTCAACAGTAAAAGATACAGAGAGGAATTCCATTTAAAATAACTGTATATAATATAAAATATTTGTGAATTTATCAAGGGAAAGTCAGGAACTATACAAGCAAAGCTACAAAACACTTTCCACACAAATAAAGTCAGAGCTAAGCAATTGGAAAAGTATCAAGTGCTCTTGGATAGGTCAAACAAATATAACAAAGGTGAAAATACGCCCTAAACTAATCTATATATTTAGTGTTATGCCAGTCAAACTCTCAAGAAACTATTTTGTTGACATAGAAAAAATAACAACAAAATTCATCTGAAAGAACAAAAGGTCAAGAATTTCAAGGGAATTAATGAAAAAAAAAAAAAGCAGATGAAGGTGGCCTACCTGTACCAGATCTAACATTATATTATAAAACAGCAGTCATCAAAATAATTTGGTATTGGCTAAGGAACAGAATTGTTGATCAGTGGAATAGGTTAGGTTCACAGGACAAAATAATCAATGACTATAGTAATTTAGTATTTGAGAAACCCAAAGACCCTAGCTTTTGGGATAATAACTCACTATTTGACACAAACTGTTCGGAAAATTGGAAACTAATGTAGCAGAAACTAAGCATTGACTAACCTAACAACATATACCAAGATAAGATCAAAATGGGTTCATTATCTAGACATAAAGAGTGGTATTATAAGTAAATTAGAAGAACATGAGATAGCATACCTCTCAGATCTGTAGAGAAGGAAGGGATTTGTGACCAAAGAAAAATTAGAAATCACTATTGATGACAAAATAGATAATTTTTATTATATTATTAAAAACTTTTTGGACAACCAAAACTAATGCAGACAAGTTTAGAAGGGTAACAATAAACTGGGAAAACATTTTTACATTCAAAGATTCTGATAAGGCCTCATTTCTAAAATATATAATTAATTCAAATCTATAAGAATTCAAGCCATTCTCCAAATGATAAATGGTCAAAGGATATGAACAATTTTCAGATGAAGAAATTAAAATTATTTCTAGTCATATGAAAAGGTGCTCCAAATCACTATTGATCAGGTAAATGCAAATTAAGATAACCCTGATATACCACTACACACCTGTCAGATTGGCTAAGATGACAGGAAAAGATAATGATGAATGTTGGAGAGAATGTGAGAAACCTGGGACACTGTTACATTGTTGGTGGAACTGTAAATGGATCCAACCATTCTGTAGAGCAATATGGAACTATGCTCAAAAAGTTATCAAACCGTGCATATCCTTTGATTTAGCAATGTTTCTACTGGGCTTGTATTCCAAAGATATCTTAAGGGAGGGAAAATTTTTGTGGCATTTTTTTTGAAGTGCCTAGAAAACGAAGGGATGCCCATCAATTGAGAATGGCTGAGTAAATTATGGTATATGAATGTTATGGAATATTACTATTCTGTAAGAAACAATCAACAGGATGCTTTCAGAGAGGCCTAGAGAGACTTACATGAACTGATGCTAAGTGAGATTAGCAGAACCAGTGATCATTATACATGGCAACAATGAGACTATATGATGATCAATTCTGATGAATGTGACTCATGTCAACAATGAGATGATTCAAAACAGTTCCACTTGTTCAGTGATGAAGAAAGTCATGTACATCCATAGAGAGGACTGTGGAAACTAAGTTTTGACCCCAACTTAGCATTTTTATTCTTTCTGTTGTTTGCTTACAATTTTTTTTTTCCTTCTCAGGTTTTTTTTTTTCCTTTCTATATCCAATTTTTCTTGTGCAACAAGATAACTGTATAAGTATGTGTGTGTGTGTACATACATATGTATGTATAATTTATTATATATTTTATCATATTTAACATGTATTAGACTACCTATCATCTAGGGGAGGTAGTAGGGGAGGTAGAACAGAAAATTTTGCAAAAGTCAATGTTGAAAAATTGCCCATTCATATGTTTTGTAAATGAAAAGCTTTAATTAAAAAATAATATATGGTATGAGATGTTGGTCTATGTCCTATTTCTGTCAAACTGCTCTACAGTTCTCATAACAATTTTTGTCAAATAATGTATTCTTACTTCAAAAGTTAGATTTTTGGATTTATCAAAATTTTGATTGCTATAGTTATTTATCACTGTATATTGCACACCTAGTCTTTTCATTACTAATTCATCACTGTGTCTCTTAACCAGTACCAGATTGTCTTGGTGATTACCATTTTGTTACAAAGTTTGAAATGTGATACTGCAAAATCTTCTTCCTTCACATTTTCAAAATATCAATTCTTTTGTTAATTATACTTTTTGCTATTTCATATTAATTTTGTTAAAAAAATTTTTTCTAGTTCTATAAAATCTTTCTTTGGAAGTTTGATTTGTTTGGCACTGAATAGGTAAATTAACTTAAGCAGAAGTGTAATTTTGATTATATTGACTTGCCTATATAAGTATTTAATATTTAAATTAAATCCTTATCCTTATTATATCCTTATGCCCTTATTATAAATCCTGTCCTTATTTTTGTGAAAATTCTTTTTTATTGTGTTCATATTGTTGCTGGTTTCGTCTCAACAGTTGGACTCCAAAATACTTTATATTATCTGCAGCTATTTTAAATAAAACTTCTCTATCTTGTGCTTTTAGCTTTTGGTAGTCTATAAAATGGTAATTGTATTGATTTATTTACTATCCTGCAGCTTGATTATAGTTGTTGATTGGTTCAGCTAGCTTTTAATAGATTTTCTAGAATTCACAAAGTATACAAAAAATTGTCTGCAAAGACTGAGAATTTTGTTTCTTTTTTCTTGTCAGTGCTATAGCTAGCATTTCCAACATAATATTGAATAATAGTGGTGATAAGCAATGTCTTTGCTTCACCATTGATCTTATTGGAAAATTTTCTACTTTATTCCCATTATAGGTAATGTCTGGTCTTGTTTTAGATATATTACTGTTTTTTTTTATTATTATTCTCAATCATGTATGACCTTGTGTGATCTCTTTTGCATTTTTTTTTTAGCAAAAATAATGGAGTGGTTTGCCATTATCCTCTCCAACCCATTTTATAGATGAGGAAACTTAGGCAAAAGTGTTAAGTGATTTGCTCAGGGTAGCATAGCTAATAAATGTGTAAAGCTGAATTTTTATTCAAAATTTTCAGACTCCAATCATGATATTCTACTCAGTGCACTACCTACCTGCCATTTTAGACAGATATTATAATTTTAAGAGAAAAACCATTTATTCATATATTCTCTTGTTGTTAATAGGAATAAGTGTGAATTTTGTCAAAAAATAAGCATTTATTGAAATCATCATATGATTTTTTTTTGATTTTCATATTGATGTGGTTAATGATGCTCATAAATTCCCTAGTATGAAGCATTCCTGTATTTCCAGTATGAAATGTAACATTTCATATTGTATGATATTTCTAATACAATGTTGTAATCTCCTTGTTTGTATATTTAAAAAATTTTGCTGCAATTTTAATCAGGGGATTTTTTTAACAGTTTTTTTAATTTGTTATTTTTCTGCTTTTTTTCAGTTTCATGCCCAAATCACAGATCTGCTGTTTCTCTCTTTCATTAATGTACATATTTAGAGCTATAGGTTCTTTCCTAACTACTACTTTGGCTTCATCATACAAATTTTGGTATATTGTTTCATTGTTCTCATTGTTTTTAGTTAAATCATTGATTATTTCTGTGATTTGTTCTTTGACTCAGTCATTATAATTAAATCATTTGATTTCAATTAGTTTTTAATCTATGCTTCCAAGGCACTTCATTGAATGTATTTTTTTTTTTTTGCATTATAGTCCCAAAAGGGTACATTCAATATTTCTGCAATTTTTTTTTTCATTTTGTGAGTGTGTTGTGCCCTAATGATCAGTTTTTTTGTGGAGGAATCATGTGCTGGTGTGAAAAAATATACTTCTTTCTCTTTCCATTAAATTTTTTCAATAATCTATCATATAAAACTTTTGTAAAATTCTCTTCATCTCTTTAACTTATTTCTTATTTATTTAACAATTAGATACATCTGGTTCTGAGAAAGGAATGGTGACGTTCCTAATTAGTGTAATTTTGCTATCTAATTTTTGTGTAACTAATTTATGTATTTGAAGGCTATACCATTGATGAATATAGGTTTGGTACCAATATTATGTCATTGTTTATAATACGAAACGTTAACAAAATGTAGTTTTCCTGATTATCTCAATTAGATCTCTTTTTTGTCTTTGCTTTGTCTGAGGTCATACTTGCTGCCTACTCCTTTCTTCTTCTTAAAACTCAACTGAAGCAGAATAGATTCTGCTCCAATCCTTTAGGTTTAACTTTGCCTGTATTTCTATTTCAATCTTATAAGGATAATATTGTTGCTTTCTAGTTCCTAATCCATTTTTCTATCGGGCTCCTTTATGTAGATAATTTCATTCTAATCCCATTATCAGGTGTTATTGAAAACTTTGTATTTTCTCTCTCTCCTATATTTTTCTCTTAATTCCTCTTTGCATTTTTAAACTGCTCTTCTTGGAAGAGTTTTGTTTTGTTTCTGACCACTATACTCATTAATGTACCCTCCCTTTTATCATCATCAACTATTAGTTGCTTTCCTTTTCACTTCTCTGTTAAGTATGTGTGCATCTATGTGCTTGTTTGTGTGTGTATGTGTGCATGTATATATAGGCGTGTATATGTGTGTGTTCTTTATTCTTTTTGAAACAATTCTGATGAGAAAGATTTCACCTGCCATTAAATCCCTCTTCTTTCTGTTATTCTACATTTCTTCTAATTCCCTATTTTTCCTTCTCCTCTTTCTTTCCTATTTCTCAATGAAAGAAATGTAGTTCTCTCTCCAAATGTGTACAGATACATTTATGTTTCCACATCTGTATTTTTAATATTTAGTTATATTTTATTATCTATTGAGTTATCTATATTTTCCTTCCTTTGACTAGTTCAAATTATAATATAAAGTTCAAGTGTTTGCTGATCATTTCATTTCTTCTTTCTCATTTCTATAGATTTCTAGTTTTGTAGTCTGATTACATAAA
Organism: Antechinus flavipes; assembly: GCF_016432865.1. Lineage (NCBI taxonomy): Eukaryota > Metazoa > Chordata > Mammalia > Dasyuromorphia > Dasyuridae > Antechinus > Antechinus flavipes. Next base: position 217,487,915 of record NC_067400.1, read on the forward strand.
ATACTTTTTCTTAACTCTCATCTTTCTTCTTTACCCAGTGTATTCATCTTACTTTCTTTTTTCTACTTTCCTTTAAGAACATCAAGACATTAAAAAAAATTACTCCAAATGCATCTGTCTAGATAGACTCCCTCTAATATCCCAAAGCTTCAGAGAGATCATATATATATCAGTTCTCAGTATTAGAATGTAAGTAATTTAATCTTATGCACACCTTAATAATTTTTCTTTTCTATGTTCTCTTAAATTTGATGCTTATTCTTTGAAATATCGATTTATTTCTTGTCTCTAATCAAGAATGTGCAGAAGTCAGGGCAAATATATGGTGCAGTGGATAGAGTACCGGCCCTGAAATCATGAGGTCCTGTAGCTGTGTGATCTTGAGCAAATCAAGTAAACCCATTTGCCTCAGGGAAAAACAAAAAAACAAAACTCCTAATATGTGGAAATAATTTATTTCATATCCTAACCAACAGCCTGACTCAATCTTTCTGGACAAGTGAATTGTGACTATATGTCTATATCTACTTTCTGGAATCTCATGTTCCAGAGTACCCACTCAATGGTTGTTAAATTGTGTGTGATCCTGATTGAGGATCCTCAGTACTTGGGATTATTTTTTTTTCTTTATGTTTTTCTTTTACTTTTTTTTCTTTTGGCTGCTTACAGTATTTTTATCTTTTATGTATAAGCTCGGGATTTTAGCTGCAAAGTTCCATAGAGTTTTTATTTGGGGGATTCTTTCAGGAGGTAGCTAGGAGTTTATTTGCACATTGCCTTATGATTTTACGATTTCTGATAAGCAGTCCTTTAAGATTCTTTGAAATATGATATATACATTCCTTTTGTGGTCTTGACTTTTGGGTGGTCCAATGTTTCTTAACGTTTTTCTTCTTGATATGTTTTCCAGTTAATCAGTTTTTTTTTCTTTTCTTTGAGATACATTATACTTTCTTTGTTTCTTAAAGCTTTTTTATTTTCAAAACATATTCATGGATAATTTTTCAACACTGAACCTTGCAAAACCTTGTGTTCCAAATTTCCCACTCTCCCTCCCACCTCCTCCCCTAGATAGCAAATTTCCCAAATATGTTAAACATGTGTAATTCTCCCATATGTATTTCTATAATTATTTTGGTGCACAAGAAAAATCAGATCAAAAAGAAAAAAAATTAGAAAGAGAGACAAATGCAAGTAAACAATAACAAAAAGAGTAAAAATGCTACATTATGATCCCCTTCAGTTTCCATAATTCTCTCTTAGGGTATAGATAGCTCTCTTGTTACCATAAGATAATTGGAACTGGCATCAATTGTTGAAAAAAGTTCATCAGAATTGATGTTCACAAAATCTTGTTGTTGCCATGTACAATGTACAAAGAACTAGTCTGAATTATCTCATTAAAGAGAGTCATGTCCATTAGTGTTGATCATTGCATAATCTTGTTCTTGCTATGTACAATGATCTCCTGGTTCTGCTCATTTTGTTTAGTATCAGTTCATGTAAGTTTATTCCAAGCCTCTCTGAAATTATATTACTGCTCATTTCTTACAGAACCATAATATTCCATAATATTCATTTACCATAACTTATTCAGTCATTCTCCAACTGATGGGTATCCACTCAGTTGCCCATTTCTGGCCACTACAAAAAAAGGCTGCCACAAACAATTTTACAGATTTGGGTCTCTTTCCCTCCCTTAATATTTCTTTGGGATGTAAGCCCAGTAGAAACACTGCTTGAACAAAGAGTATACAATTGGATAACTCTTTGGGCATAGACTCAAATTGCTCTCCAGAATGGCTGCATCCATTCACAATCCAAGCAACAATGTATTAGAGTTCCAGTTTTCCCACATCCCCTCCAACATTCATCATTATCTTTTTCTGTCATCTTAGTCAATCTAAGAGGTGTGTAATGGTATCCCTAAGTTGTCTTAATTTTCAATTCTCTGATTAATATTGATTTACACCATCTTTTCATATGACTAGTAATGGTTTCAATTCCTTCATCTGAAAATTGTCTGTTCATGTCCTTTGACCATTTATCAATTGGAGAATGGCTTGATTTTTTTTTTTATAAATTTGAGTCAGTTCTCAATATATTTTAGAAATGAAGCCTTTATCAGAACCCTAGAATGTAAAAATATTTTACAGTTTATTGCTTCCTTTATAATATTGTCTGCATTAATTTTGTTGGTATAAAAACTTTTAAACTTACTATAATAAAAAATTATCTATCTTGTGATCAATAATGATCTCCAGTTTTTATTTGGTCACAAATTTTTCCTCTTCCATGGATCTGAGAGGTAAAATATTCTATGTTATTTATGATGTTATTTATAACATCACTCTATGGCAAGTTCATGAACTTATTTCGACCTTCTCTTGGTATATAGTATTAGGTGCAGGTCAATGCCTAGTTTCTGCCATACTAGTTTCCAATTTTCCCAGCAGTTTTTGTCAAATAGTGAGTTCTTATTCCAAAAGCTGGGGTCTTTGGGTTTGTCAAATACTAGACTTATAGTTAATGACTATTTTGCCCTGTGAACCTAACCTACCCCACTGATAGACTCTTTTTTAGCCAGTACCAAATGGTTTTGATAACCACTGTTTTATAATATAGTTTTAGATATGGTACAGCTAGGCCACTTCATTGGCATTCTTTTCATTAATTCCTTTGAAAATCTTGACATTTTCTTCTTCCAGATGAACTTTTTTATTATTTTTTTAGATATGTAAAATAATTTCTTGGGAGTTTGATTGGTATGGCACTGAATAATTCAATTAATTTAGGTGGTATTTTCATTTTTATTGTATTAGCTCAGCCTACACATCTTATCCATGGACACTTGATATTTTTTCAATTAATGAGATCAGAATTTATTTGTGTGGAAAGTGTTTTGTAATTGTGTTCATTTAATTCCTGACTTTGCCTTGGCAGGTTGACTTCCAAATATTTTATATTATCTACATTTATTTTAAAAGGATTTTCTCTTTGTTTCTCTTGCTGCTGGACTTTGTTGGTAATATATAAAAATTCTGATGATTTATGTTGATTTATTTTGTATCCTGCCACTTTGTTAAAGTTGTGAATTATTTATAGTAGTTTTTTGTTGATTTTCTAGGATTCTTTATGTTTACCATCATATCATCCACAAAGAGTGATAATTTAGTTTCCTCCTTATGTACTCTAATTCTTTTCATCTATTTTTCTTGTTTTATTGCCAACAATACAATATTGATAATAATGGTGATAGGGGACAACCTTGTTTCACCCCTGATCTTCCTGGGAATGGTTTTAGTTTGTCCCCATTACCTATGATGCTTGCTGATAGTTTTAAATAGATGCTACTAATAATTTAAAGGAAAAGTCCAGTTATTCCTGTAATCTCTAGTATTTTCAATAGGAATGGATATTAGATTTTATCAAATGCTTTTTCTGCATCTCTTGAGATGATCACATGGTTTTTTTAAATTTGGTTTTGGATATAGTCAATTATGCTAATACTTTTCCTAATATTGAACCAGCACTGCATTTCTTGGTATGGATCCTACTTGGTCATAGTGTATTATTCTTGCGATGATTCTTTGTAATCTTTTTGCTAATATTTTATTTAATATTTTTATATCAATATTCATTAGGGAAATTGTTCTTTAATTTTCTTTCTGTTTTCATCCTACCTGGTGTAGGCATCAGTACCATAATTGTGTTTTAAAAGGAATTTGGTAGGATTCCTCTTTCCCTATTTTTTCAAATAATTTGCATAGTATTGGAATTAATTGTTCATTAAATGTTTGATAGAATTCACATGTAAATCTGTCTGGCCCTGGAGATTTTTTCTTAGGGACCTTGTTCAATTTCTTTTTTCTAAAATAAGACTATTTAAGTAATTTATTTCCTCTTCTGTTTATCTGGACAATCTATATTTTTGTACATATTCCTCTATTTCTCTTAGATTATCAAATTATTGACATAGAGTTGAGCACAATAATTCCTAATTATTGCTATAATTTCCATTTCATTAATTGAAATTCTCCCTTCTAACTTTTGATACTAACAGTTTGATTTTCTTCTTTCTTTTTCTAATCAAATTAACTAAATTATTTATCTATTTTGTTTTTTTTTTATAAAAGCAACTCAGTTTTGTTCATTAATTCAATACTTTTCTTACCTTCAATTTTATTAATCTCCCCTTTTATTTTCAGAATTTCAAATTTGTTTTATTAAATAAGGGTTTTAAATTTGTCCCTTTTCTAGGTTTTGTAGTTGTTAGCTTCATTCATGGATCTTCTCTTTCTCTATTTTATGCAAGTAAGCAGCTACAGATATAAAATTTCCCCTAAGAACTGCTTTGGCTACATCCCATAAATTCTACTACATTGTTTCATTATTGCCATTCTCTTGGATGAAATCATCAATTATGTCTGTGATCTGTTGTTTCACCTACTCATTTTTAGTTTTAGATTATTTAGATTCCAATTACTTTTGGTCTATTTTCCCCTGGCCTTTTATTGAATGTGATTTTATTGCATCATAATCTAAAAAGCATTTACTATTCCATCATTTCTGCATTTTTAGGCCTAATACATGGTCAATTTTTATATAGGTTCCAGAATTTTTCTAATTTTTTCTAATATTCTATTTACCTCTTTAATTTCTTTTTAATTTGGTTTTTGGTGTGATTTATCTAATTCTTAGAGTGCAAGGTTGAGATTTCCCACTATTATAATTTTACTGTCTATTTCTTTTTGCAACTGTCTTAACTTTTCCTTTAGGAAGTTAGATGCACTTGGTGCATATATGTTTAATATTGATATTGCTTCATTGTCTATAGTACCCTTTAGCAAGATATAGTTTCCTTCATTATCTCTTTTAATTAGATCAGTTTTTGCTTTTGCTTAATCTAAGATAAGGATGGCTACCCCTGCTTTTATGACTTCACCTGACGTATAATAGATTCTGCTCCAGCCTTTTACCTTTACTCTGTATGTATCTCCCTGCTTTAAATGTGTTTCCTATAAATAACATATTGTAGGGTTCTGAATTTTGATCCAGTCTGTTATCTGCCTCTGCTTTGTGGGAGAGTTCATCGCATTCACATTTACAGTTAAAATGACTAATTCTGTATTTCCTGCCATCTTATTATCCTCAGATTATGTTTTTCTTTTTCTAGCTCTCCCTTAACCCTTTTCCCAGTTTTAAACTTATGGACACCACTTGCCTCATGCAGCTCTCCCTCTTTATGATTCCTCCCACCCTTTTTGAATCCCTTCCCCTTTCTTGTATTTTTCCCTTATTGCTCTTTTCCTTTTACCTTTTCCTCTCCTACTTTTTAATGAGGTGAGAGAAGTTTCTCTGTAAACCAAATATGTCAATTATTTTCTCTTTGACCCAACTCTTATGAGAGTAAGATTCACACAATGTTCCTTCCCCTCTCTAGATTCCCTCAGATATGATAGGTTTCCTTTGCCTCTTCGTGGGATGTAGTTTCCCTCTTTTTATCTCCCTTTTCCCATTTTCCTGATACTATTCCCTTTCCATTTCTACTTCCCTTTTTATATTATATCAGTAAACTCAAATTATATATGTATTCTTTTTGTGTGGTGTTCTCTTCTTTTTATAGTATAATCATTCTCTGGGAGAAGGTTTCTTGGGGAGGTTTTCTGAAGGCAGCCTTAGTTTCAGTTCAGAGTAATAATCATTCCAAATGCAGCCAGGAGTTAAAATCCAGTCCTTTATTGTTTCCTTCAAAGTCTTGAGCTTCAGCCCCTAGCTCACTCCAAATGTCTCCAGCCAGCACAAAGGTGGAATATGGAATGAATCTGTCTCCACCTCTGAGAGTGGGCTTCTGTATCTCCCAGAGTGCTCTTTGCCCCTGACAGCTTCTTGCTTATATGATGTACACTGAATACACACCAATCATTATATCACTGGGAAACCATTATTTATCGTAGGATTAAATCAATGCTAAATTAGATTTAACCATTGTCTCCTCAATTCCACTTGGTACCTTGTTTCAAGTTCTGGCCCATAACATGTCCTTGTAGGATCACATTAATCATAGTGAACCATGCTAAATTAGATAATAATTGTCTCTATCAATTCTAATGACTTAATACTTTGTAAGGATTCCAACATTTATGTCTATCCATAACAGAAATACAGTTCCTAAGAGTTCTTTTTATCTTTTTCTGCTTCTCTTGAGTCCTATGGTTGGAGATAAACATTTTTGTTTATTTCTGTTTTTTTCCTCAGAAACAAATGGAATTCATCTGTTTCATTAAATGCCTATCTTCTTCCCTGGAAGAAAATGCTCAGCTTAGCTGGGTAGTTTATTCTTGTCTGCATTTCAAGTTCTATTCCCTTTCAGAATATCAGATTCCAGGCCCTTTGATCTTTTGATGTGGAAGCAGCTAGATCTTGAGTTATCCTTATTGTGACTGCTCAGTATTTGATTTTTTTTTTTTTCTTCTGGCTGCTTGTAATATTTTTTCTTAGTCTGATAGTTCTGGAATTTAGTCACAATATTCCTTGTAATTTTTAGTTTAGGGTCTTTTTCAGAAGGTGTTTGATGAATTCTTTCAATGCTTATTTTACTTTCTGATTCTATTACATCTGGGCAGTTCTCTTTGATGATTTCCTGTAAAATAGTATCTAGGCTCTTTTTTTCATCATAATTTTTAGGAAGTCCAATAATCCTCAGATTATCTCTCCTAGAGCTATTTTCCAGGTCTGCTGTTTTTCCAAGTAGATATTTAACATTTTGTTTTAATTTCTCTCTCTTTTTTTTTTTTTTTTTTTGGTTTTGCTTGACTGATTCTTGATGTCTCAATGAATCATTCATTTCTATATGTTCAGTTCTGATTTTTAATGAGTTATTTTCTTCCTTAGCTTTTTTCACTTCTTTTTGTATATGTCCAATTGAGTTTTTAAATGAGTTGTTTTGCTTTATGGAATTTTTTTTTCCATTTCACTATTTTTTAATTGAATTATTTTCTTTTTCCAATTCACAAATCCTACTTTCTTGGGAGTTCTTTATTTTTTCCAATTCACAAATCCTACTTTCTTGGGAGTTCTTTATCTTTTTCCATTCACAAATCCTAGTTTCCTGGGTGTACTGTACCTTTTCCAATTCACATTTCAGGAAGTTGTTACTCTCTTGCATAGTTTCTTTTTCCTTTTCCCATTTTTCTTCTAGCTCTCTTTTAAGATTGTTTATAGTTTCTTCTAGGAGAGCCTTGTGTGATCAGGACCAGATTATATCTCTCTTTGGGTTTTTATCTGAAGACTATCTGCGATTAGTCTCCTTGGGGTTGAAAACCGGCTCTCTTTCTGTATAGAAGCTATTCATGGTCCTTTTGGCTTTTTTACTCATTTTTAAAAGCCTTTAGAGTCTACCTTCAGGTCAAGGAAGTTATCAGCTTCCTCTGCAGTTCAGGGATAGATACATGGACAGTAGCTATCCTGCCAATAGGCTGCAAAGAGCAGCCACACTGTGGAAGTGTTCTGAGTAAAGCTCCACATCTGACGTGACTCAGGCCTGGGTAGCATGGCCTAGCTGCAGAAGTGCCCTGCAAAGAGCCCTGCTGTGCAGATTAGCAACTGTTCTGGGGCTAGAGGCTGAGCAGCAAACATCACTACCCCAGGCAAAAGCCTGCTCTCGGTATTAGCAGTTGCCCTGACCCCTATGGCACTTGGAAGTTTCTTTGCCCTGGGGAGCACAGTCCAGGCCTAGCTCCCCACTGTGCAGATTAGAGGCTGCTCGGGGCTGCACACTTCCCCCCCTTCCCTTGACACTGAGATTTGTGACTGCTCTGATTCATGCTGCAGAATGTGGCTGCACAGCTATGCTGTGGTCTCTGCTGAGTCACTCACTTCCGGTTTTAGGTGGGTATAGCCAGATCCTGTTAGGTTCTTGCATTTTTCAGAGTACTCTCTACCTTTGGCTTTAATTTCTCTGCTGGTATACTGCTTTGTAACCAAAGCAGAGCAGCCAATCTGTGGTAGAGTTCTCCTTGTAAATTTTCCACTCAGGGAGACTACCCCTGCCCTGGTTTGCTCTGTATGCTAGCCTGTCCTATCTCCTTGCTTGTGCTGATGTGCTGCCACTGCTCAGGACAAACCTTTTCTGGTGATCTTCCAGATTATCTTCAGCTGGTAAATTGTTGTACCTCCAATCTTCGTGAATGTTACCAGTCAAGTACTATTTTTGATTCTGAATTTAATAATTAGTAGTGAGGGTATGAGAGAAGCTTAGAAAATTGCATGTGCCTTCCCCGCCATCTTGGCTCTGCCCCCCTCCATCTTTTCTCCTGAAAGATAATGCTCACTTTTGCTGGATAGTTGATTCTTAGCTGAAATCCAAGTTCCATGGAATATTAGATTCCATGACCTTCAATCTTGTAAAGTGGAGGCTGTGAGGTCCTGTGTAATCTGGATTATGGTTCCTTGACATTTGAATTTTTTCCTTCTGGCTGTTTGCAATATGTTCTCCTTAATTTTAGAATTCCGAAATTTAGTTATGGTGTTCCTTGGAGTTTTCAGTCATGTCTGACTCTGGGCTTTTGTGGCAAAGATTATGAAATGGTGAGCCATTTCCTTCTCCATCTAATTTTATAGATGAGGAAATGGGGAAAATAGGGTTAAATGACTTTCTCAGGCTTACAAAGCTAGTAAATACCCGAGGCTGGATTTGAACTCGAAAATTAGCTGTTCATATCTTTATAGTTAGCTATTGCCTTAACACCTGGTGACTGCATTCTGGGATTTCCATGACAAAATCAGGAAAGAGGGGTATAGAAAGAGGGGTATAGTCCTTTATATCTAAATGTGGTAGACTTTTCAACAAATCTTGTTGCACTGCTTATTAAATTGTTTATATTTTCCAAAATTTTTATTCCTTTTGTATTTTTACTATGTTTGCATTCATCATTTCTTGAACCACTATTTCTGTAATAGTATTTACTATAAAGCATCTTTTTGCCATAAACTTACTTTACTGAAGTACTTTGAATACAGATAGAAACTTAATACAGAACTTATACTCTCTATTCATCAACATACAATCTTTTTTCAAAGATATGATGAAAAGAAATTATATTTAAGCCATTCTGCAAACATTGTAGACTGTGTTCTTAACTTAACCAAAAAGTAATCATCTTTCATTCTCCATTCTCTACCTACCTCTCTTTTTATTTTAAATGTTAAAACTGTCAATCACATTTTATTTCAGTTTGCTTATACTTAAGATACTTTTATTTTCTCTTATATTAATGCAAGTAGGAGTGTGGCTTAATATTACCACCTGCAGAGAAAAAAATTATGATCAGATATTCTGAATAACATTATTCAGGCAAACTCCCCTAACATTTCCCCTCTAAACAACTTTAAAATAACATTTCAAATAAAATTTTGGAGCAGCAAATCCAATAAAAAGTAAGAGGGAAATATTTATCCATCCTAAGACAAATTAGGAGGTAGGCAGGAGAAGTCTCAGTTGTCAGAGTCGTGACTGACCCTAAGAATACAAAGGAAGCTGTGGTAGCAGCAGCTCCAGGAGATTTTGACCCCCAAACAGTGTGGGGGTTGGGAAACTTGTTAATAAGAGATTACAGGAGACCGTTTTTTGGCTCTGGGTATAGGGTCTTAAGTTGTTGCTCTATTGCCCACATGCACTTTTGGGTCACAATTACAAGGTAGAGGAGATTACTAAAACTTGTGACTTCATGAGAATTAGGTTTATAATTCTAGGACCAAGAGGAGCACTAGCACTTGAAGAGGAAAAGGGCCCTTATTGGTATATAGCACAGCACAGAACTATAGATCAGGGATACTTTTTCTCAAATCATACCACCTTGAAAGCAGTGGACATATGCAAATTTTTAGTTCTAAAGTATTAGAACAAAAAAGCAGATAGCTTAAGACTGTGGCTTTCCAGCCTCTGTTAAGCAGAGCTTAAAATTCAAAGTCATGAAATGGGCTGGAAAAATAAACCAAAAAAAAAAAAAAAATCAAAAAAGCAACTACAGTACCAAGACCAAAGCACAAACTCAGAAAATGACAGCAATGTGAAAACAAGTAAACAAAAGCCTTAAATAAAAACTAAAGCTAATTTAAAAAAAAAAAAAGTCCAACAAGAATTCCTGGAAGAATTCAAGGAAGAGATGAGTGTAGAGGAAAAATTGGGGAAAAGAAATGAAAGTAATAATATAAGAATATGAAAAGAAAAGTAACAACTTGATAAAAAGAAACACAAAATAACTCCTCAAAAATAACATTAAAAAAAAAAGAAAATCAGCCTAATGTTAAAAAAAAAAGGCTTAAAATTCACTGAAGAAAATGATTCCTTAACAAACAAAATTATCCAAAAGGAAAAAACATGTACATAAGTGCACTAAAAAAAAATTCCTTACACATTGGGATTAGGTAAGTGGAGGGATTAGGTACATTAATGACTCCATTAGACATCAAAAACAAACAAAATCAAAGGAACAAAAAATTTAAAATGTGACATATCTCATCAGAAGAACAATTGAACTGGCAAGTAGATCAAACACAAATAATTTAACAATTTTTGATCTTCCTAAAAGTTATGATCAAAATAATCTTAGACATCACATTTCAAAAAGTTACAAAGTTATAAAGGAAAGCTTTTCTGATATTTTAGAACCAGAAGGTAAAATGAAATACAAAGACTCTACTAATCATCTCCTGAAAGAGATTGTAAAACAAAAACTTCCAGGAATATAATTTAAAAATTTCAAAGATTTCAGGTTAAGGGGAAAATATATTACAGGCATCCAGAAAGATAGGATTTAAATATTGTGAAGACACAATCAGTTCCATAAAAGTTTTGCAGTTTCCCCTATAAATTGGAGGACTTAGAATATAACATTCTTACTTCCGGTCAAGATGGCAGAGAGGAGGCTCACAGCTGCATAAGCTTCGCGTTTTCTCTCAGAATTCATTTCATGACAAGCCTCTGAATTAATGCTTGACTGAAAAAAACCCACAAATAATTACTAAGAGAAGATATCCTTGAGATTCACCAGGAAAGGTCTGTTTTTTGCTGGAGGGCGGGGCGGTTTTAGCTCGAACCCCAGGCTGAGGGCAGGCAGCGGCAGCAAGAGCACAAGAAACAGCTCACAGCCTAGCATACTGGAGGGGGATGGGGTGTGATCTCAGCTGTCTCTGTAGGGAGAGCTTTGCCCCAGGATTGGATACTTTGCCCTGGCAGCAAGCCAGCAGACAAGTAGAGAAGCTAAAAACACAAGGGGTGAAGAATACAACCAGAAACAGCTGGAGTCTCTCAAGACCTGGCCATCCCTCCCCCACAGTGTCTCAGCATGCTCTCAGAGTCTCAGAGCACAGGCCCAGCACAATCCTGCTACTGCCCCCCTGCAGTCTGTAGAGGAAGATCCATAACACCACCCAGCCCCTCCCCTCAAAAAAGCAGATTCCCTTTGAGGTTTTATTCTTTTTTTCTTTGCTAGTTTGTCTTTGATTCTTCTCTGACAAAATGAGCAAAAAATTTAAACGGACCTTAACCATTGACAGCTTCTATATGGATAGAGAGCAGACTCTAAACCCTGAGGAGACTAAAAACAGACTGTCTCTAGGTGAATCCCCAAAGGAGGAGATCATCTGTTCCTCAGCACAGATGAATCTCATAGAAGAAATTAAAAAGGCCCTCACAAGAGAGCTAGAAGAAAAATGGGAAAAAGAGAGGGAAGCTTGGCAAGAGAGTCTGGAGAAGTCATCGCACTCATTTAAAGACAGAGTGGATAAAAAAAATCAAGTCGTTGAAAAATAGAACTAGTGAACTAGAAACAAAAAATAGCTCTCTAAAAATAAAATTGGCAAAATGGAAAAAAAATTCCATAGAACAAAATACCTCACTTAAAAACTCAATTGGACAGTTAGAAAAAAGATATTAAAAATGAGTGAAGAAAATACTTCATTGAAAATCAGAATCGAACAAATGGAATTGAATGACTTGAGGAGACAACAAGAATCGGTCAAGCAAAACCAAAAACATGAAATAATGGACAAAAATGTCAAATACCTTCTTGGGAAAACAGCAGACCTGGAAAATAGATCCAGGAGAGACAATCTGAGAATTATTGGAGTCACAGAAAAATTGATGAAAAAAAGAACCTGGACACTCTTTTCCAGGAAATTATCAAAGAGAAATGGCCAGAAGTCATAGAAACAGAGGGTAAAATAGACATTGAAAAAATTCATCGATCACCTACTGAAAGGCATCCTAAAATCAAAACATCAAGAAATATAGTGGCCAAATGCCAGAACTATCCGACAAAGAAAAAAATATTGCAAGTGGATAGGAAAAAACCAATTCAAATATAGAGGAGCCACAATAAGGATTACCCAGGATCTAGCAGCATCCACATTAAAGGATCGAATGGCCTGGAATATGATATTCTGAAAGGCTAAGGAACTCGGTATGCAACAAAAAATAATTTACCCAGCTAGAATGAGCATCTTTTTCCAGGGAAGAAGATGGACATTCAATGAAAAAAGCGAATTTCACCTATTTTTGATGAAAAAAAAAACAGAACTAAACAAAAAGTTTGATCTACAAATATAGAACTCAAGAGAAACTTAAAAAGGTAAAGAGAAATTCTTGGGAACTATATTTCTGCTATAAAGATGTATAAAGAATATATGTATATCTTGTTCTAGAAACTAGAGGTCGAAAGTACATTGTACCAGAAAAAGGGTAAAGTGGGGATACTACATCTCATGAAGAAGCAAAGGAAACCTATTATATCTGAGAGAAGGAAATGGAAGGGTATGAATATAGTGGATATCTTACTGCCATCAGAATTGGCTTAAAGAGAAAAACTTTAGACATACTCAATTGATGGTGAAATCTCTCCTACCTCATTGAAAAGTGGGAAGGGAAAAGTGAAAAGGGAAGGAATAAGCTAAGCAGAAGGTAACAGAAACTCTGAGGATAAGGGGAGGAACTCTAAGGCAGGGGGAGGGATACTAAAAAGGGAGGGCTGTTAGAAGCAAGTGTTGTTCATAAGTTTAATACTGGGAAAGGGGGAAAGGGAGAAGAAAGGGAGAAAAGCATAAACAGAGGTTAACAAGATGGCAAGTAATACAGAATTGGTAATTTTAACCATAAATGTGAACGGGGTAAACTCCCCCATAAAGAGGAAGCAGTTAGCAGAATGGATTAAAAGCCAGAATCCTGCAATATGTTGTTTACGGAAACACACCTGAAGCAGGGAGATACATACAGAGTAAAGGTAAAAGGTTGGAACAGAATCTATTATGCTTCAGGTGAAGTCAAAAAAGCAGGGGTAGCCATCCTGATCTCAGATCAAGCAAAAGCAAAAATTGATCTAATTAAAAGAGATAAGGAAGGGCACTATATCTTGCTAAAAGGGTAGCATAGATAATAAAGCAATAGCAATATTAAACATATATGCACCAAGTGGGGTAGCATCTAAATTCTTAAAAGAGAAATTAAGAGAGCTGCAAGAAGAAATAGACAGCAAAACTATAATAGTGGGATATCTCAACCTTTCACTCTCAGAATTAGATAAATGAAACCACAAAATAAATAAGAAAGAAGTCAAAGAGATAAATAGAATACTAGAAAAGTTAGATAGGATAGATCTCTGGAGAAAACTAAATGGAGACAAAAAGGAGTACATTTTCTTCTCAGCAGTTCATGGAACTTATACAAAAATTGACCATATATTAGGATATAAAAACCTCAAACTCAAATGCAGTAAGGCAGAAATAGTAAATGCATCCTTTTCAGACCACGATGCAATGAAAATTACATTCAACAAAAAGCCAGGGGAAAGTAGACCAAAAAATAATTGGAAACTAAATAATCTCATACTAAAGAATGATTGAGTGAAACAGCAAACCATAGACATAATTAATAACTTCACCCAAGAAAATGACAATAATGAGACATCATACCAAAATGTGTGGTATGCAGCCAAAGCCATAATAAGGGTTAATTTCATATCTCTAGAGGCCTATTTGTATAAATTAGAGAAAGAGAAGGTCAATGAATTGGGCTTGCAACTAAAAATGTTAGAAAAGGAACAAATTAAAAACCTCCAGTCAAACACTAAACTTGAAATTCTAAAAATAAAAGGAGAGATCAATAAAATTGAAAGTAAAAAAAAACCATTGAATTAATTAATAAAACTAAGAGTTGTTTCTATGAAAACAACCCAACAAAATAGACAAACCCTTAGTAAATCTGATTTAAAAAAGGAAAGAGAAAATCAAATTGTTAGTCTTAAAAATGAAAAGGGAGAACTCGCCACCAACGAAGAGGAAATTAGAGCAATAATTAGGAGTTACTTTGCCCAACTTTATGTCAATAAATTCGACAACTTAAATGAAATGGAAGAATACGTTCAAAAATATAGTCTGCCCAGATTAACAGAGGAAGAAGTAAATAGACTAAACAGTCCCATTATAGAAAAAGAAATAGAACAAGCTATTAACCAACTCCCTAAGCAAAAATCCCCAGGACCAGAAGGATTTACATGTGAATTCTACCAAACATTTAAAGAACAATTAAGTCCAATGCTATATAAACTATTTGAAAAAATAGGATTGAAGGAGTTCTACCAAATTTCTTTTATGACACAGACATGGTACTGATACCTAAACCAGGTAGGTTGAAAACAGAGAAAGAAAATTATAGACCAATCTCCCTAATGAATATTGATGCTAAAATCTTAAATAAAATATTAGCAAAAAGGTTACAGAAAATCATCCCCAGGATAATACACTATGACCAAAAATATACCAGGAATGCAGGGCTCGTTCAATATTAGGAAAACTATTAGCATAATTGACTATATCAATAACCAAACAAACAAAAAACATATTATCATCTCAATAGATGCAGGAAAAGCATTTAATAAAATCCAACATCCATTCCTAACTAATAAAAACACTTGAGAGCATAGGAATAAATGGACTTTTCCTTAAAATAGTCAGGAGCATATATTTAAAACCATCAGTAAACATCATATGCAATGGGGAAAAACTGGAACCTTTCCCAGTAAGATCTGATGTGAAGCAAGGTTGTCCACTATCACCATTATTATTCAATATTGTATTAGAAACACTAACCTTGGCAATAAGAGTTGAGAAAGAGATTAAAGGAATTAGAGTAGGCAATGAGGAAACCAAACCATCACTGGTGAATCATAGGATACGTATCCAGTTGCAAATCACTTAAATTTTGGCCTTCTTCCATGGTTTTAAGTACTGCCTTTTGCAATCTAATCATTGGAGGGGATGATTTGGAGGGGAGGAGGTGTTGGTGGTGTCACTGCCCCTCCCACTACTCCTCCCCCCTCTATCCAGGAAGGGGAAGTTGATGGGGGCATGTCAAGAACCAGTTCAGGTTTAGGTGGGGTTGAAGCTGCTTTGTGAGAGAGAGAATCACCACACCCTTCATCCTCACTTAACTCCCCATGCCCTCTGGAGATATGGCTTTTAATCCCTCATTTTCCTCATACTTCCTCATCTGGCCATTCTGAAAACTTTACTTTTTTCTATAACTTGCAGGATTTTTTAAGGCCAATTGTATTATGTTGCATATATATAGTGTTTCTTTGGAAAGTGACTTGAACCATTATCATTATAATAGTCACATAATTGATCTCCCACAAGTTTCCAGTTATTTAGGCTTATCTCTTCTTCCTCAAAGAACCAAGGGGACATTTTAATGTATCCAGGAATCCAGCAATCTGCTCCCAAGTCATTAATTAGTTCTGTCTCTTTATCAATATGAGTATGCTTCCTGCAGATCTCCTTTGGGGTGGGGCTGGGATTGGGGGTCTGGGTGGGGCTGGAGTTGGGGGAGAATCTTTTCCTAATATCTGCCCCATTGCAGCTGGAAAAGGTTACTAGTTTAACCCCTAACAAAGTTCCCTGTTTGTCTATTTAAATACTCTATTTCCTGATCACTGGAGACTCCTTCAGTGAAGTTAGGGTCCTCGGGCCTCATGCTCAGGCGCCAAATGTGATGACCGCACTAGCACCCAGGACACCCCAGAATCAGCCAGAGTCAAGATTAGCAAAAGTCCTTAGTCTTTATTCTTGATTTTTAGGGGTAGAAGTGAAGAGGATGGAAGAGAATCTTCGCAACTGCCTTCTTCATTGTCCACCGCAAAGAGTGTGACCCTGGCTAGTCTTGATTCACCCCCAGCCCCTCCTACAATCCTCTGTATACACTAATCATTGAGCCAGCACAGTATAGTGGGAACCATTTTCCAAGCATAGGCCCGTAGAGTATTATCCAATCGGTAGTTAGCCTCTAGTGCTCGGCAGTCCTGACCTTAATGCATCAACTCAATAGTGTCAGCCCTCTACAAGAAAATGTTGTAATCTACTATATTCATTTATTTTAATGTTTCTCATGACCTGAATTTATACCCCACCCCACCCCACCCCCCCCCCCAAAAAAAAGAGAATGGATGGTTCAAATTAGAACAAAGGATGAAACTTTTCCCTAAATGTTGGAATTATTTCCACCTGGAGACTAGGTTCTTGTAATTATGCTCCTATTGTGATACAGGAGTCACTTGCCAGTGGCACTAAACAGTGCCAGTCTAACTCAGAACTGTAGAATGGATCTCTTCCTGTGAGAGGATGATGATGATACAAGGAGACTGAGAGGCAGTTGCTGTTCTCTGACCTCTCCATTGAGAGGCAATTGCACTGTCTGACCTCTCTTCTCTTCCCTCTTCCTCCAATTTATTTTATTCCTAATCCACAAGGAACATCTGTGAAAATTACTTTGCAATTCCTTCAGGTTTATGATGCACAGCTATGGAGGCTCTGGGAGAATTGATCTGTCCCTTCACCTAGGCATGGTCCTTAACCTGCTTCCTGTATTATGGAAACACATTTTTCCCCCCCACAGCATTGTCAGTAAGTTTATATATTAGCTGTTATCTAAGTCCACATGCTAAAATATCTGAGTTTGCATGCTAGGGAGTGCAAACAGCACTATCACTTCTGGATGATTGTAAGGTGAGATACTATAACAGGTGGTGATAAATCTTGAGAGATGTCATGGAGGCAAATCAAACAAAGAAGAGAACTGTAGTTAGAACAAGCATTTTTTATGTCTTTCATCAGTCTCCTGGCTTGGCCCTTTGATGTGTTGGCCCATTTAATTACCCTAACTGAAAATATCTTACTGGGTCTCTCCTCCCTTTCCTTCCCACGAGTTACCAAAGGAATTCTGGGAGGATCCTACTCACAATGCTCAAATGCTGCTGCTTCTTCATTTCTTATGTTTCTTGTGTCCCATCTTCGGGCACCATATGTTTTGATGAAGGAGCCACCTGCCAGTTGCTGCTGCAGGTCTAACTCAGACCTGTAGAATGGTTCTCTTCATGTGAAAGGATGATAATGATGATATGTTATGGGACAGAACTCTGAAATAAGGATTCTTACCAAGTGTTGTCAGTGGAATTAATGATACAATGGTTATCTAGTTTAGCATGATGCTTAATAGTTCTCTAAGTTCAGTATGATTGATTTACTCTTATAACAAATAATAGTTTCCTAGTGATACAATGATTGATTTATACTCAGGGTAGAGAATATAAGCTGGAACTAAAGCCAGAGACAGATTCAGAAGGGCTCGGAGAGAGACTCAGAAGGGGCAGACACAGACTTGGAAGGGATGCAGCGACAGATTCATTCCATCATCCACCCTTGTGGTGGCTAGAGGCTGAAAGAGCACAAGCCCTTGGACTCAGAGAGATTCATTCCATCTTCATTAGCCTCATGGTGGCTGGCCTATCTTCCTGCTCTCCCCACTGAGACCAAGGCCAATCAGAAAGGCTCTCAAGAAAGCTAGCTGGGCTCCATATCAGAATCATATTTATATCCTGAAAGGAATTTGGTAGGACTTTTTGGACCTCTCTCCCCACCCCCCCACCCCCAGAAAGTATATATCACTTCAGGATTCTTCCTTAATTGTTTGATAGGGTTTTTTTCCTAGGGGATTTTTTTCCTAGGGAACTTGTTAATGGCTTGTTCAATTTCTTTTCTAAGATATGGTTATTTAAATGTTCTATTTCCTCTGCTATTATTCTGGACAATTTATTTTTATAATATATAATATATGCTATATTTTAATAATATAATAATATTAGTTAATACAGTTTAAAATGACTGTAATATATACCCAGACATTTTTAGTATTTCTGTTTTTACCAGTATAGTTATTGATATTGTTTATCCTTAATCTCAAAGAGGACCATGATATCAGGGAAATGTTGCCATGACATGTAAGTGTATTTGGATTCAAGTAAGGGAGTGCTGTGCAAAGTCACCAGTTTCATTTTATCCTTCAGAGACATCTAGGTCTAGTGGTAAAATACAAATAAGAACAAATGGAGATGACCTCAAATGCAGTGGGAGACCTTGAACTTTTTAAGGTAATGTATTTAACAGGTATCAGTTTGACTGAGACAACACCAAATAAGTAATTAAGGCTAAGTAAGAAATGAGACAGAGAATGACCTTTGACCTAGTGTATGTATACATACACACATATAATATGCCTCTAAGTATATGTATCTTTGTGTATGTGTGTATAAATATATCTATGTATATATATACATGTGTGTGTGTGTGTGTGTGTGTGTGTGTGTGTGTGTGTGAGTGTGAAGGAAAGATGCTCAGACTTCTGGAAAAAACAATGAACAATTAGATCTGTACTAGGACCTATTATTGGTCTATCAATAAGAGACAGAGTGATTGGGGTCTGATGCATAGTCCTTGCCCCCAACCCCAAGATATGTTGTGCGATTTCAACCATCTACTGTAATTATAAAACATATAACTAGCATTTGATGGTGCTCCCAGTTAAAGTAAAAATTTTCTTAGAATGCCCAGAGACTCTACGAAAAAGTTTTTTTTTTTAATTTTTATTTAATAATTACTTTATATTGACACTCGTTTCTGTTCCTATTTTTTTTCCCTCCCTCCCTCCACCCCCTCCCCTAGATGGCAAGCAGTCCTTTATATGTTGGATATGTTGCAGTATATCCTAGATACAATATATGTTTGCAGAACCGAACAGTTCTCTTGTTGCATAGGGAGAATTGGATTCAGAAGGTATAAATAACCCGGGAAGAAAAACTAAAATGCAGACAGTTCACATTTGTTTCCCAGTGTTCGTTCTTTGGGTGTAGCTGCTTATGTCCGTCATTTATCAATTGAAACTTAGTTAGGTCTCTTTGTCAAAGAAATCCACTTCCATCAAAATATGTCCTCATACAATATCGTTGTCGAAGTGTATAATGATCTCCTGGTTCTGCTCATTTCACTTAGCATCAGTTCATGTAAGTCTCGCCAGTCCTCTCTGTATTCATCCTGCTGGTCATTTCTTACAGAACAATAATATTCCATAACATTCATATACCACAATTTACCCAGCCATTCTCCAATTGATGGGCATCCATTCATTTTCCAGTTTCTAGCCACTACAAATAGGGCTGCTACAAACATTTTGGCACATACAGGTCCCTTTCCCTTCTTTAGTATTTCTTTGGGATATAAGCCCAATAGAAACACTGCTGGATCAAAGGGTATGCACAATTTGATAATTTTTTGAGCATAATTCCAGATTGCTCTCCAGAATGGTTGGATTCGTTCACAACTCCACCAACAATGCATTAGTGTCCCAGTTTTCCCGCATCCCTTCCAACATTCATCATTATTTTTTCCTGTCATCTTAGCCAATCTGACAGGTGTGTAGTGGTATCTCAGAGTTGTCTTAATTTGCATTTCTCTGATCAATAATGATTTGGAACACTCTTTCATATGAGTGGTAATAGTTTCAATTTCATCCTCTGAAAATTGTCTGTTCATATCCTTTGACCGTTTATCAATTGGAGAATGGCTTGATTTCTTATAAATTTGAGTCAGTTCTCTATATATTTTAGAAATGAGGCCTTTATCAGAACCTTTAACTGTGAAGATGTTTTCCCAGTTTGTTGCTTCCCTTCTAATCTTGTTTGCATTAGTTTTGTTTGTACAAAGGCTTTTTAATTTGATGTAATCAAAATTTTCTATTTTGTGATCAGTAATGGTCTCTAGTTCATCTTTGGTCACAAATTTCTTTCTCCTCCACAAGTCTGAGAGATAAACTATTCTATGTTCCTCTAATTTATTTATAATCTCGTTCTTTATGCCTAGGTCATGGACCCATTTTGATCTTATCTTGGTATATGGTGTTAGGTGTGGGTCCATGCATAATTTCTGCCATACTAATTTCCAATTATCCCAGCAGTTTTTATCAAATTATGAATTCTTTTCCCAGAAATTAGGGGTTTGGGGTTTGTCAAACACTAGATTGCTATAGTTGACTATTCTGTCTTGTGAACCTAACCTTTTCCACTGATCCACTAATCTATTTCTTAGCCAATACCAAATGGTTTTGGTGACTGCTGCTTTATAATATAATTTTAGATCAGGTGCAGCTAGGCCACCTTCGTTTGATTTTTTTAATTAATTCCCTTGTTGTTATTTTTTCTAGATCATTAAAATATTTTCTTGGAAGTCTGATTGGTATAGCACTAAATAAATAGATTAGTTTAGGGAGTATTGTCATCTTTATTATGTTCGCTCGGCCGATTTAAGTCTGACTTTATTTGTGTGGAGACTTTTTTTATAATTTTGCTCATATAATTCCTGACTTTCCTTTGGTAGATAGATTCCCAAATATTTTATGGTATCAACAGTTATTCTGAATGGAATTTCTCTTTGTATCTCTTGCTGTTGAGTTTTGTTGGAGATGTATAAAAATGTTGAGGATTTATGGGGATTTATTTTGTAGCCAGCTACTTTGCTAAAATTATGAATTATTTCTAATAGCTTTTTAGTAGAATCTCTGGGGTTCTCTAGGTATACCATCATATCATCTGCAAAGAGTGATAGTTTGGTTTCCTCATTGCCTACTCTAATTCCTTTAATATCTTTCTCGACTCTTATTGCTGAGGCTAGTGTTTCTAATACGATATTAAATAATAATGGTGATAGAGGGCAACCTTGCTTCACTCCAGATCTTACTGGGAAAGGTTCCAGTTTTTCTCCATTGCATATGATGCTTACTGATGGTTTTAAATATATGCTCCTGACTATTTTAAGGAAAAGTCCATTTATTCCTATGCTCTCAAGTGTTTTTATTAGGAATGGATGTTGGATTTTATCAAATGCTTTTTCTGCATCTATTGAGATGATCATATGGTTTTTGTTTGTTTGGTTATTGATATAGTCAATTATGCTAATAGTTTTCCTAATATTGAACCAGCCCTGCATTCCTGGTATAAATCCTACTTGGTCATAGTGTATTATCCTGGTGACGATTTTCTGTAATCTTTTTGCTAATATTTTATTTAAGATTTTAGCATCAATATTCATTAGGGAGATTGGTCTATAATTTTCTTTCTCTGTTTTCAGCCTACCTGGTTTAGGTATCAGTACCATGTCTGTGTCATAAAAGGAGTTTGGTAGGACTCCTTCAATCCCTATTTTTTCAAATAGTTTATTTAGCATTGGAGTTAATTGTTCTTTAAATGTTTGGTAGAATTCACATGTAAATCCATCTGGTCCTGGGGATTTTTTCTTAGGGAGTTGATTGATAGTTTGTTCTATTTCTTTTTCTGAGATGGGACTGTTTAGGATATTTACTTCTTCCTCTGTTAGTTTGGGCAAGCTATATTTTTGGAGGTATTTTTCTATTTCATTTAAGTTGTCGAATTTATTGGCATAAAGTTGAGCAAAGTAACTCCTAATTATTGCTCTAATTTCCTCTTCGTTACTGGTGAGTTCTCCCTTTTCATTTTTAAGATTAACAATTTGATTTTCCTCTTTCCTTTTTTTAATCAGATTTACTAAGGGTTTGTCTATTTTGTTGGTTTTTTCACAGAACCAACTCTTAGTTTTATTAATCAATTCAATAGTTTTTTTTTTTACTTTCAATTTTATTGATCTCTCCTTTTATTTTTAGAATTTCAAGTTTAGTGTTTGACTGGGGGTTTTTAATTTGTTCCTTTTCTAGCATTTTTAGTTGCAAACCCAATTCATTGACCTTCTCTTTCTCTATTTTATACAAATAGGCCTCTAGAGATATGAAATTTCCCCTTATTACCGCTTTGGCTGCATCCCATACATTTTGGTATGATGTCTCATTATTATCGTTTCTTGGGTGAAGTTATTAATTATGTCTATGATTTGCTGTTTCACCCAATCATTCTTTAGTATAAGATTATTTAGTTTCCAATTATTTTTTGGTCTACTTCCCCCTGGTTTTTTGTTGAATGTAATTTTCATTGCATCGTGGTCTGAAAAGGATGCATTTACTATTTCTGCCTTACTGCATTTGAGTTTGAGGTTTTTATGTCCTAATATATGGTCAATTTTTGTATAGGTTCCATGAACTGCTGAAAAGAAAGTGTATTCCTTTCTGTCTCCATTACATTTTCTCCAGAGATCTATCATATCTAACTTTTCTAGTATTCTATTTACCTCTTTGACTTCTTTCTCATTTATTTTGTGGTTTGATTTATCTAATTCTGAGAGTGCAAGGTTAAGATCTCCCACTATTATAGTTTTACTGTCTATTTCTTCTTGCAGCTCTCTTAGTTTCTCTTTTAAGAATTTAGATGCTACCCCACTTGGTGCATATATGTTTAATATAGATAGTGCTTCATTATCCATGCTACCCTTTAGCTAGATACAGTGCCCTTCCTTATCTCTTTTAATTAGATCAATTTTTGGTTTAGCTTGATCTGAGGTCAGGATGGCTACCCCTGCTTTTTTGACTTCACCTGAAGCATAGTAGATTTTGCTCCAACCTTTTACCTTTAACCTGCATGTATCTCCCCGCTTCAGGTGTGTTTCCTGTAAACAACATATTGTAGGATTCTGGCTTTTAATCCACTCTGCTAACTGATTTCTCTTTATGGGGGAGTTTACCCCGTTCATATTTATGGTTAGAATGATCAATTCTGTATTACTTGCCATCTTGTTAACCCCTGTTTACGCTTTTCTCCCTTCTTTCCCCTTTCCCCCCTTCCCAGTATTAAGCTTGTGAGCACCACTTGCTTCTCACAGCTCTCCCTTTTTAGTATCCCTCCCCCCGCCTTAGAGTTCCTCCCTCTATCTTACCCCTTTCCCTCCCCATTTCCGTATTCCCTTCTGCTTAGCTTATTCCTTCCCTTTTCACTTTTCCCTTCTCACTTTTCAATGAGGTGGGAGAAGTTTCACCATAGATTGAATATGTCTTAAGATTTTTCACTTAAAGCCAATTCTGAAGGCAGTAAGATACCCACTATATTCGTCCCCCTCCATTCTTTCTCTCAGATATAATAGGTTTCCTATGCCTCTTCATGAGATGTACTACCCCCACTTTACCCTTTTTCTGGTACAATGTCCTTTCCACATCAATTTCTAGAACAAGGTATACATGTATTCTTTATACATCTATATAATCAAAATATAGTTCCCAAGATTAATCTTTACCTTTTTAGATTTCTCTTGAGTTCTATATTTGTAGATCAAACTTTTTGTTAAGTTCTGTTTTTTTTCATCAGAAATAGATGAAATTCGCTTACTTCGTTGAATGTCCATCTTCTTCCCTGGAAAAAGATGCTCATTCTCGCTGGGTAAGTTATTTTTGGTTGCATACCAAGTTCCTTAGCCTTTCAGAATATCATATTCCATGCCCTTTGATCTTTTAATGTGGATGCTGCCAGATCCTGGGTGATCCTTATTGTGGCTCCTTGATACTTGAATTGGGTTTTTCTAGCCGCTTGCAATATTTTTTCCTTCGTCTGAGGGTTCTGGCATTTGGCCACTATATTCCTTGGTGTTTTCATTTTAGGATCCCTTTCAGTGGGTGATCGATAAATCCTTTCAATGTTTATTTTTTCCTCTGTTCCTATGACTTCTGGGCAGTTCTCTTTGATACTTTCCTGGAAAATAGTGTCCAGGCTCTTTTTTCCATCATGTTTTTCTGGAAGTCCAATGATTCTCAGATTGTCTCTCCTGGATCTGTTTTCCAGGTCTGTTGTCTTCCCCAGAAGGTATTTCACATTTTTCTCCATTGTTTGATTTTTTTGGATTTGCTTGACTGATTCTTCTTGTCTCCTCGAGTCATTCAATTCCACTTGTTCAATTTTGATTTTCAGTGAAGTATTTTCTTCACTCACTTTTAAAAAATCTTTTTCTAATTGTCCCATTGAGTTCTTTTGTTCTGTAGAATTTTTTTCCATTTCGCCAATTTTGTTTTTTAGAAAGCTGTTTTCTGTTTCCAGTTCACTAATCCTATTTTTCAAGGATTTTACTTCTTTATCCACTCTCTCTTTAACTTTCTCCAGGCTCTTTTGCCAAGCTTCCCTCTCCTTTTCCCAAGCTTCCCTCTCCTTTTGCCAAGCCTCACTCTGCTTTCCCCATTTTTCTTCTAGCTCCTTTGTGAGAGCCTTTTTAATTACTTCTATGAGATTCATCTGTGCTGAGGAACAGATGATCTCCTCCTTTGGGGATTCACCTGGGGACTGTCTGTTTTTAGTCTCCTCAGGATTTAGAGTCTGCTCTCTATCTGTATAGAAGCTGTCAAGGGTTAAAGTCCTCTTCAGCTTCTTGCTCATTCTGTCTAATAATCAGAGACAAACTACCAAAGAAAAACAGAAAAAAACTGGAGTCTTTCTTTGGGGGAGGGGCTGGGTATGTTATCGAGCTTCCTCTACAGACTGCAGGGGGCAGCATTGAGGCACTAGCAGGACTGTTTTGCGCATGTGCTCTGAGATCCCAGAGCGTGCTGAGTCACTGGGGGGGGGGGGAAGGGAGGGGGCGGCCAGGTCCCGAGAGACTCCAGCTGTTTGGGGTTGTATTCTTCAGCCCCGGTGTTTTTAGCTTCTCTGCTGGGCTGCTGACTTGCTGCCGGAGCAAAGTATCCAAACCTGTAGCGAAGCTCTCCCCGCAGAGACGGCTGCGATCACTCCCCACCCCCTCTCCCATCTGCTCCAGTGCTCTCACTGCTGCTGCCCGCCGCCTGCGCCCGATCTAAAACCTTCCCAGCCCTCCAGTAAAGACAAACCTTTCTTGGCGAATCTCATGGATGGCTTCTCTTGGTAACTATTTGTGGGTTTTTTTTTCAGTCAAGCATTAATTCAGAGGCTTGTAATGAAATGGATAGTGAGAGAAAGCGTGGAGCTTATGCAGCTGTGAGCCTCCTCACTGCCATCTTAACCCTAATCCCCAAAAAGTTATTAGAAACAATCCACACCTTCAGCAAAGTTGCAGGATATAAAATAAACCCACATAAGTCATCAGCATTCTTATATATCACTAACAAAACCCAGCAATTAGAGTTACAAAAAAAAAAAAAAATTCCATTTAAAGTAACTACTGATTGTATAAAATATTTAGGAATCTATCTGCCAAGGGAAAATCAGAAACTTTATGAGCAAAGCTACAAAACATTTTCAACACAAATTAACTCTGATCTAACCAACTGGAAAAATATTAAATGCTCTTGGATTGGGTGAGCAAATATAATTAAGATGACAATATTACCTAAATTAATCTATTTATTTAGCGCTATACCAATCAGACTCCCCAAAAGCTACTTTGATGAATTAGAAAAAATAACAACAAAGTTCATATGGAAAAACCAAAGGTCAAGAATTTCAAGGGAATTAATGGAAAAAAAAATCAAATGAAGGTGGCCTAGCTGTACCAGATATAAAATTATACTATAAAGCAGCAGTTACTAAAACCATTTGATATTGGCTTAGAAATAGACTAGTCGATCAATGGAATAGGTTAGGTTCAAAGGACAAAACAGCCAATAACTTTAATAATATAGTGTTTGACAAACCCAAAGACACCAGTTTCTGGGATAAGAATGCATTATTTGACAAAAATTGCTGGGAAAATTGGAAATTGGTATGGCAGAAATTAGGCATTGACCCACACTTAACATCATACACCAAGATAAGATCAAAATGGGTTCATGACCTAGGCATAAAGAATGAGATTATAAATAAATTGGAAGAGCATAGGATAGTTTACCTCACAAACCTGTGAAAGAGGGAGGAATTTATGACCAAAGAAGAACTAGAGATCACTATTGACCACAAAATAGAAAATTTTGATTATATCAAATTGAAAAGTTTTTGTACAAACAAAACAAATGCAGACAAAATTAGAAGGAAAACAATAAACTGGGAAAATATTTTTACAGTCAAAGATTTTGATAAAGGCCTCATTTCCAAAATATATAGAGAATTGACTCTAATGTATAAGAAATCAAACCATTCTCCAATTGATAAATGGTCAAAGAATATGAACAGACAATTCTCAGACGAAGAAATTGAAACTATTTATAGACATATGAAAATATGCTCCAAATCATTATTAATCAGAGAAATGCAAATTAAGACAACTCTGAGATACCACTACACACCTGTCAGATTGGCTAGAATGACAGGGAAAGATAATGTGGAATGTTGGAGGGGATGTGGGAAAACAGGGACACTGATACATTGTTGGTGGAATTGTGAACACATCCAGCCATTCTGGAGAGCAATTTGGAACTATGCTCAAAAAGTTATCAAAGTGTGCATACCCTTTGATCCAGCAGTGTTTCTACTGGGCTTATACCCCAAAGAGATACTAAAGAAAGGAAAGGGACCTGTATGTGCCAAAATGTTTGTGGCAGCCCTGTTTGTAGTGGCTAGAAGCTGGAAAACGAATGGATGCCCATCAATTGGAGAATGGTTGAGTAAATTGTGGTATATGAAATATATGAATATGTGGTATACTCAACAATTTACTCAATTGTGGTATATGAATGTTATGGAATATTATTGTTCTGTAAGGAATGACCAGCAGGATGAATACAGAGGGGACTGGCGAGACTTACATGAACTGATGCTGAGTGAAATGAGCAGAACTAGGAGATCATTATATACCTCAACAACGATACTGTTTGAGGATGTATTCTGATGGAAGTGGATCTCTTCGATAAAGAGAGCCTTAATTGATCAAAGATGGACAGAAGCAGCTACACCCAGAGAAAGAACACTGGGAAATGAATATAAACTGCTTGCATTTTTGTTTTTCTTCCCGGGTTATTTCTACCTTCTGAATTCAATTCTCCCTGTGCAACAAGAAAACTGTTCAGTTCTGCAAACATATATTGTATCTAGGATATACTGTAACCTATTCAACATGTAAAGGACTGCTTGCCATCTAGGGGAGGGGGTGGAGGAAGGGAGGGGAAAAATCGGAACAGAAGTGAATGCAAGGGATAATGCTGTAAAAAAAAATTACCCTGGCATGGGTTCTATCAATAAAAAGTTATTAAAAATTTTTTTTTCTTAGAATGGACTGAGGTTTTTTTTTTGTTTCCAACTCTACAATAGGAAAAGTTATTCTGTTTTGTGTAGCTACCAGAGATATCCCTTATTCTCATGACATGAACACAACCACAGATGGTCATAAGAAATAAAATCAGTAAGATATTATGAGCTGTTTGAGAACAGGGACTGTCTATTGATTCATTTTGTATCCCCAGTGCTTTGCACAGTGCTTGGCACATAGTAAGAGCTCTATACATGTTTACTGATCAACTAAGATATAGTCTTTAATAGAATAAAAGGAATTGAATGTTATGTGTAACCATAGAACAGCATCTAAAATAAGCCTGAGGTCTTGGTTATGGGTTGCCATTTCTCTTTATCTCCTCTCCCTTTCCACTGTGCCAGCCACCTAAGTGAATACTTATAATTTTAAAAAGTAAAAACAAAAATGTATTTTTTTTTACCTCCCATTAGTCTTTAATTTTTGATTCTTGTGGTCTAACTTGAAGAGAAAGGTGATTTACAGATGTTGCTTCTACCAGTCACTGTGATCATATTACGCTGCTTCTCCATGTGTTGGGGAAACTTACCACCTCCTTCTCTCACTTCTTAGGACACTCCACAAATTCCCAGTATAGGAAGGAAACACTCCTCTCTATTGCTGATAGCATGTTAGTTTCCTCTTTTCCCAGATTAGGACAAAATACTATTCCTAGTGTCTCTGCAAACAGTCCACATCTTATTGGAAGACTTTTCTATGAAGATAGACATCTTTTTTTCTTAAAAGCCTTAGTTGACCTCTTAGAAACCTTTCCCTTCAATGTGTTCCTTATCACAGTTGCCCTGTGCCCTCATCCATACTATTATATCTGAATTCAAATACTTTATTCAGCTAGCAATTAATTTAGAAAGGATTTGATAAAATCATCCATACCGACATATAACTTGCTAATGGAAGCTTGTTATCCTTTCCAAGGGCATTTGCACTTTAATAGAAAATAAAAGTCTTAAACTAAATGACTATGGCAAAATGTAAAAAGCATCAGATTTGAAGTCAGATGATGGGTTCAAATCTCTGCTTTGGTATTTTCTTGCTGATCTGTGGGAGGCCTTTCTTGGGCTACTTCTCTCATCTTTTCCCTAATTAGAATCTTTCTTTTTATCTTGTATTGATTTTCTACATGTCTTTGGTGCACACTCATGCAAGCATATGGACACATGTATAGATCTGCATATATACAAACTTCAGTGTACTTATATTTGTACAGTTGTCTTCCACATTAGAATATAAACTCCTTGAGAGCATAGATGTATTCCTACTTTTTCTTTATATCCCTTGGTACAAAGAAAGTAATTAGTGAGTAATTGTTGAATGATTGATTTGCTTTAGTCTTTTGAGCCTAAGATTTCTCATCTATCATTTAATGGGTTTATATTAAATGATGTCTAAAATCTCTTTCTATTCTAAATCATATGATCCTGTGGAGTTAATTTCTGCTTATTCAATCTGAATAAAAAGAAGGAAGCATGCTTGCTTTTCTATTCTGAAGGGCACAGAGGGAAATTTAGCTTCCTTTTATCAAAATACAGTTGACTAAGGGAATTCAATATCCACGACCACTCACACTGGGAATTTGAAGATCATTCTGAGAGAAGAATTCATCTGAACTCTGAAATCCCAAGGTGAACTGAACTCTTTGTAACACTGATGGTGCTGACTTCATTTCCATTTATTCAGTCTGGAGTTCCCATTTTCTTTGTCTTTATACAAGAACCCAGACAAAGTACCTGCCATCCCATGGAAAAAAAAACACTTTACATTTGGCCTGACTTTCACCCTCTTCATTTCTCTGTTCAGCTTGATGCAATCTGTCATGTCAAGTAATTTCAACGGAACAGAAAATGAGGTAAAAAGACTACAGATAGAGTCAGTTTTCCCTAGATAGGTTTCAATTATTAAGATATTTGGATATGATTAGCGATATTTTCACATGCTTGATTGAAAAGAATCTCTGGACCTCTCATTTTTTCACCAAAATCTCTCTAGTAACAGTAAAGTACAAAAATAAAGAAGTAAAAAAAAAATTGCTGAGATTTAATTTCAATTCAAGGAGCCTGATGAAATTATCTGTTTCTAAAGGGTCAATATAAGCACTAATGTTGACATCCATCTTTAAATCAACTGAGTCAGTGCTATTTAAGATGATCTTACAATCCTTCACTATCCCAACTAATGAGATTACTTTTATTGAAATGGTTATTCATAAAAGCCTACAACTCTCCTAAGCATTTTGCTTCTTGCCAGGCAAATCTTTAAAATATCCTTAGTTTCATTTTCACAATTGGTTAAAACCTGATAAAATTTATCATTTAAAAAATATTGTAAGCTCAAATTAAGCATTGCAAAAATAAAGCTAAAATGCTCAATAGATCAGCCCACTTTTGTTTTCAATAATTTGAATTCTGTCTCTGCTTTGCTCCTTACACATTCTACGATTAGCTCCCCAATGCCTACAAGTGACATGCACAATGCTATTTTTCAATAAAAAAATCAATAGTGAGCATTTATATTTTTCCAACATTGTGAGAAAATATGTTCGAAAAAATTCTTTAGAACATACTGAGGGACCTCTCCTGAAAGAACAATTTGATTAGAAATAACAGACAAGGATTTATGAAAATAATTTTTTCTTAAACTGACTATGCTGGTAATCATCAAAAATATTGTTTCTGATAGACAATGAGTGAAGGAAAAAATGTTGACTGCTTTAGATCTAGGTTTATAAAAAATTAATAAGAATTCAGAGCATAGATTATTATGAAATTTGAGTGATGAGAACAAATTGAGATAAAATGAGTTAAAACTTTAAACCAGGAAGTCATAGCCATAAAAAGAAATAACTATTAATCTCTTTTAATATTGCACATCAAAAGAAATATAAACTGGATCATTACTAAGAAATTTTCCTGACATTTCTCCTTTCCCACCTAGTAATAAATTCTCTCTCCATCTTATCAATTTTCCTCATACTATAATTATTTGTGTAAATATCCCTTTCTATCTCTCTACTTTCTTCCTTCCTTCCTTCTTCCTTCCTTCCTTCTTCATTCCTTCTTCCTTTTTTCCTTCCTTCCTTCTTTCTTTCCTTTCTTCCTTCCTTCTTCCTTTTTTCCTTCCTTCCTTCCTTCTTCTTTCCTTCCTTCCTTCCTTCCTTCCTTCCTTCCTTCCTTCCTTCCTTCCTTCCTTCCTTCCTTCCTTCCTTCTTCTTTCCTTTGCACTTGACACAACATTGCACAAAACTATACCAGTTACATTATGCTATGAAATAACTAATGAAAGTGAATCTCTTCCTGGAAAAGATCCTATATAATACACTGAAGGAGAAATAATAGTTTACTTTCTTTGAATGTTAATTGAAGCTACAATAGTGGACAGTGAGACTATTTTTTTTCCCCCTTAAGCTATGAACCATTAAGCTGGAGTGTTGTGGGAATTAACCAAAATTGTCAATAAACTGGGAAATACAGCTAGCTACTCACTCATAGTATTTAGACATGTTATTTCCACTTTATTGCTATTATAGATATTTGTATTAATAAAAAATAGAATCTTTTTTTTTTCCTTTTCATAGTATTCTGAGGATAATTGGCCCTCATGGTCAAGAAAGACTGGATTCAAGTCCTTTCTCTGTCGTAGATTGGTAGTGTTCAGGTCTGCCTAAGTCAAGTCTTATAATCTTGGGGCAAATTTCCTGGTAAGTTGAGAGGAGGTGATGGTTTATATTGATAGAAGCATTTTTTTTAAAATAAATGAAATCCTTGAGTTAGATGGAAGACTTGAGTTTTAATATTAAATTTCTTCCCATGTTATTTTGCAAAAGAATTCATGTTCTTTTGAAGTTTTGTGAACAAGTTCTACTTAGGCTTAATCACCAAATGGGTGGGACCTCAATCCAACTGAGGCCTGTTGAAGCCTTATCTTAAAAAGGCCAAGATCTACCATTGTACCCAGGACTATCTCCAATCATTCCAATCTATAATTTGTCATTGGACTCAGATGGCTCTGAAGGGGAAAGTGAGACAAATGAATTTGTACATTCTTCCTCACTTAAATCCAACTCACTTGCATGTCATGGCATCATTTCTCTGATGTCATATTCTTAGTTGATAACAAAGGACAAACACTTTCCAGAATTGAATGCAAAGCCTTTTGGCCTCTATAGCCATCCCCAGAAATCTTGCAGTCTCATTGACTTGTATGCTATTCAAACTAAAAATGATTTGAGAAATTTTTGGTATCATTTCCTCATTTAAAAAAAATAATAAATAAATAAATATACATACATATATATATATATATATATATATATATATATATACATATATATATATATATATATATCAGATTTCCAGACTTGGTCAGGCAAAGAAGCAGGAGCCTGAATTTTGGGAATTTTCATCTCCTAGACAAACAATATTATTTTATTACTTTTTCTGCCCTAAGAAAAATTCTCTTAGGAGTTTGGATATAAACACAACAGGTTTGGTAAGTGAAGACAATACAGCTGGAAGGAAAAAATTCAGTCAAAATTTGGATGTGGAGAAGAGAGGGCACTATGGCATTGGGTTTAGCTTTCTCTGTGAAAGCCCCACTAGGCATTCTGTGATGCCAGTTCAGAGACAAGAGTCTAAGTTTCGCTGTCTTGACTCCAATGAGTCTATAACCTTTCACATTTAAAAAGACAAAAATAAAAACAAAAACCTCATATGGGTTTGATTAAAATGGAATGAAGATGCCAATTTATGCTTTTTTTTTTGAGGTCAAGAGAAAAATTGAAGGTTAAATTTCTCTTCTTTGATCTGTATCTGGCAAGTATTTCTGCTTAAGTTATCGGTTTCTAAAGCCATTTCTTATTGCTGAATTGTTTTATGTAAAATAATGAATTAATATAACCACTGTTATTCATGTCTATAGAATGATAGTGTTCAGGGGGGATTGCGATGGAGGTGATAGAGAGACAATGGGGCAGAAAGGAGATACCTTTTGGCCTTACTGTTAGGGTGGTGAAGAAAGGAATTATTTTTCTCTCCCTCCACCCCTCTTTCACCTTTGGAGCATGAATAAAATGAGAATGAATCTTATAGTTCCATTCTATTAATTACTGTAAAAAGTTCCTAAATAATCAAAGAAGAGGAAATACATTATTCAGATCATTAACCCCTAGACCATGGAATCATAGTCTCCTAGTAAGAAGTAATGGGCTACACTCTGCCTGTTAGGAATGTCATCCCTAGTGGTAGAAAGAGGAAATATGATCTCTGAAGTGTGAATATGGTCCCATTCCTTAATCAACCAGATTTCAAAAGGTGGGTCACTATGCTCTTATTTATACTAGTAAATCCTGCTAAAAATCTAGTAGATGGCAAAGAGATGAAGAAACTGAGTCCCAAAGTTGCACAGCAAATGGGAGAGCTTGGACACAAATTCAACTTTTCTGATGTAGCCTCAATGATCTTGTCAAAAAAAAGCTCACTGCCCTCAAATGTGACTGACAGAAGTGTATTATATGTAGGCAGAATCAAATTATATTGGTATTTTCATTTGAGGGAATCTGCAAAATCTTGCTTTTTTCCAGCCTGTTACTAGAAGAAGAGTTCCCTTCATTAATACCACCTTTATGTAAAAGATTGATAAAAATCAAATAATTTGTTGTTACCTTAGTAAGAACTGGTTTATTTAATTCTTTACCATAAAGAATAATTTGATAAGGCAATCAAATGAATCTTCAATAAAAGTCCTAAATAGATGGTGCTCTATGAACTTAAATTAGCTCAGAAGAAATGTGAGATGGATAAATTTAGAGAGTCCACCCTAAATGTTAGATACAGTCATTTGTGTCTGACCTGTGGCAGAGCATTCCAAACTCATATTGGTTTGATCAGCCACAGTTGGCCACACTGTAACTGTACTCTAATATACTGATGTCATTTTGTTCCTCTTCAGGAATGAAGGATATCAATTAACGCACCATGAAGCTATGGAGATGAACCTGGTTTCAGAGTCACACTAGGATTCTTCAAGCTCTGGCAGCTTCTGCCAAGTTATGAGTACAGACCTGCAGACACCAGAAGGAACCTCAACAGCCATTTAGTCCAAGTTCATTATTTTATCAGTGAAGAAACTGAGGTGAGAGGTTCCCCAACAAAATAACCAAAGTAGAGGGGATGCATCATGATTATTAATCACTAGATATAAGTATTTGAAGTGATATTTGACCTAACATTCATTCTAGAACTAGTGCTTTTATATTTTAGTATATCAAACTATTTCTTTTCTATCTTCCTCTATCATTCAAAGATAAGCCTAAGACAGTGGCAAAGTAAGATGGAATGTCCTGGAAACGAAGAAAACAGAGAGCAAACAGAAGAAAAGAGGCTATCTCACAAGGAGCTCAAAAAGGCAGACCATGCTGACTTCACCATTTTGCCTAGTATAGATTTTAAGGTATTTATGTATTGTTGTATCTATCAGGGTTTCCATAGAAAGATTGTTAGACTTGAAGTACAGAAGGGATGAGCTCAATTGCATCAGACATCTAGAAATTATGTGGTCAAGTCTCAATGTTTCTCCATTTAAGTTTTCTCATCTATAAAAAAAAGTATTTAGCTCATAGGGCTAATATAGAGAAGAAATGGAAAGAGTGTATACAAAATGTTTTCCAATGTAATGCAAAATTTGTAATAGCATGAAGTATTACTAAACCTTTTCTACACCCCAACCACAACTCTGGACATATAGTATATTCTCCTTCAGGTAGTCTTTTTTTTTTTTTAATAACTTTTTATTGACAGAACCCATGCCAGGGTAATTTTTACAACATTATCCCTTGTACTCACTTCTGTTCCGATTTTTCCCCTCCCTCCTTTTACCCCCTCCCCCGGATGACAAGCAATTCTATACATGTTAAATAGGTTACAGTATATCCAGATACAATATATGTGTGTAGAACCGAACAGTTCTTGTTGCACAGGAAGAATTGGATTCAGAAGGTAGAAATAACCCAGGAAGAAAAACAAAAATGCAAGCAGTTTACATTCATTTCCCAGTGTTCTTTCTTTGGGTGTAGCGGCTTCTGTCCATTCCTGATCAATTGAAACTGAGTTAGATCTTCTCTTTGTCAAAGAAATCCATTTCCATCAGAATACATCCTTATACGGTATCATTGTTGAGGAATGTAATGATCTCCTGGTTCTGCTCATTTCACTTAGCATCAGTTCATGTAAGTCTCACCAATCCTCTCTGTATTCATCCTGCTGGTCATTTCTTACAAAACAATAATATTCCATAACATTCATATACCAAAATTTATTCAACCATTCTCCAATTGATGGGCATCCATTCATTTTCCAGCTTCTAGCCACTACAAACAGGGCTGCCACAAACATTTTGGCACATGCAGGTCCCTTTCCCTTCTTTAGTATCTCTTTGGGGTATAAGCCCAGTAGAAACACTGCTGGATCAAAGGGTATGCACAGTTTGATAACTTTTTGAGCATCATTCCAAATTGCTCTCCAGAATGGTTGGATGTGTTCACAATTCCACCAACAATGTATCAGTGTCCCTGTTTTCCCACATCCCCTCCAACATTCCGCATTATCTTTCCCTGTCATTCCCAAAAACTGGCATCTTTGGATTTGTCAAACACTAGATTGTTAAAGTTATTGGTTATTTTGTCCTTTGAATCTAACCTATTCCATTGATCGACTAGTCTATTTCTTAGCCAATACCAGATGGTTTTAGTAACTGCTGCTTTATAATATAATTTTAGATCTGGTACAGCTAGGCAACATTCATTTGATTTTTTTTCATTAATTCCCTTGAAATTCTTGACCTTTTGTTTTTCCATATGAACTTTGTTGTTATTTTTTCTAGGTCATCAAAATAGTTTTTTGAGAGTCTGATTGGCATAGCACTAAATAAATAGATTAGTTCAGGTAGTATTGTCATCTTTATTATATTTGCTCACCCAATCCAAGAGCATTTAAAATTTTTCCAGTTGGTTATATCAGACTTAATTTGTATTGAAAATGTTTTGTAGCTTTGCTCATAAATTTTCTGATTTTTTCCCTTGGCAGATAGACTACTAAATATTTTATACAATCAGTAGTTACTTTAAATGAATTTTTTTTTTTTTGTAACTCTAACTGTTGGGTTTTGTTAGTGATATATAAGAATGCTGATGACTTATGTGGATTTATTTTGTATCCTGAAACTTTGCTAAAGGTGTGGATTGTTTCTAATAACTTTTTAGTAGAATCTCTGGGGTTTTCTAAGTATATTATCATATCATCAGCAAAGAGTGATAATTTGGTTTCCTCATTGCCTATTCTTATTCCTTTAATCTCTTTCTCGACTCTTATTGCCAAAGCTAGCATTTCTAATACAATATTTAATAGTAACGGTGATAGTGGGCAACCTTGTTTCACTCCTGATCTTATTGGGAATGGTTGCAATTTGTCCCCATTGCATATAATTCTTACTGCTGGTTTTAAATAGATGCTACTGGTTATTTTAAGGAAAAGTCCATTTATTCCTATATTCTCAAGTGTTTTTAATAGGAATGGATGTTGTATTTTATCAGATGTTTTTTCTGCATCTATTGAGATGATCATATGATTTTTGTTAATTTGGTTATTAATATGGCCAATTATACTGACAGCTTTCCTAATATTGAACCAGTCCTGCATTCCTGGTATAAATCCTACTTGTTCATGGTGTATTATCTTGGGCATGATTTTCTGTAGTCTTTTTGCTAATATCTTATTTAAGATTTTAGCATCAATATTCATTAGGGAGATTGGTCTATAATTTTATTTCTCTGTTTTCAACCTACCTGGTTTAGGTATCAGTACCATGTCTGTGTCATAAAAGGAATTTGGTAGGACTCCTTCATTCTCTATTTTTCAAATAGTTTATAAATCATTGGGGCTAATTATTCTTTGAATATTTGGTAGAATTCACACGTAAATCCATCTGGTCCTGGGGATTTTTTTTTTTTTAGGGAGTTGATTAATAGCTTGTTCTATTTCTTTTTCTGATGGGACTATTTAAGCAATTTACTTCCTCCTCGGATAATCTGGGAAGCCTATGTTTTTGGAGGTAGTCGTCCATTTCACTTAGGTTATCAAATTTATTGGCATAAAATTGGGCAAAGTAACTCCTTATTATTTCTTTACTTTCCTCTTCATTGGTGGAAAGCTCTCCCTTTTCATTTTTAAGACTACTAATTTGATTTTCCTCTCTCCTTTTTCTAATCAGATTTACCAAAGGTTTATCAATTTTATTGGTTTTTTCATAAAACCAACTCTTAGTTTTATTTATTAGTTCAATACTTGTTTTTTTTTTTTTTACTTTCTATATTTTCAATTTCTCCTTTTAATTTTAGAATTTCAAGTTTAGGAATTGATTGGGGAGTTTTAATTTTTTTTCCTAGCTTTTTAAGTTGCAAGCCCAATTCATTGTTCTTCTCTTTCTCTATTTTATTCAAATAAGCCTCTAAGGATATAACATTTCCCTTATTACCACTTTGGCTGCATCCCATAAATTTTGGTATGATGTCTCATCGTTGTCATTATTTTGAGTGAAATTATTAATTGTGTCTATAATTTGCTATTTCACTCAGTCATTCTTTAAGATGAGATTATTTAGTTTCCAATTACTTTTTGGTCTATTTATACCTAACTTTTTGTTGAATGTAGTATTTATTGCATTGTGATCTGAAAAGAAAGCATTTACTATTTCTGCCTTCCTGCATTTAATTTTGAGGTCTTTATGTCCTAATATATGGTCAATTTTTGTGTAGGTTCCATGAACTGCTGAGAAGAAAGTATACTCCTTTCTGTCACCATTCAGTTTTCTCCAGAGATCTATCATACCTAATTTTTCTAATATTCTCTTTACCTCTTTAATTTCTTTATTTGTTTTGTGATTTGATTTATCTAAATCTGAGAGTGCAAGATTGAGATCTCTTGCTATTATAGTTTTGCTGTCTATTTCTTCTCGCATGTCTCTTAACTTCTCCTTTAGGAAGTTAGATGCTATGTCACTTGGTGCATATATGTTTAATGTTGATATTGCTTCATTGTCTATAGTACTCTTTAGCATGATATAGTTTCCTTTCTTATCTCTTTTATTTAGATCAATTTTTGCTTTTGCTTGACCTGAGATAAGGATAGGTACCCTGCTTTTTTTACTTCACCTGAAGCATAATAGATTCTGCTCCAGCCTTTTACCTTTAATCTGTATGTATCTCCCTATTTTAAATGTGTTTCCTGTAAACAACATATTGTAATGTTCTGACTTTTGATCCTGTCTGCTATCTGCCTCCTCTTTATGGGAGAGTTCATCCCATTCAAATTTACAGTTAAAATTACTAATTCTGTATTTCCTAATATCCCCAGATTATGCTTTTCTTTTTCTTGCCCTCCTTCCCCCCTTTACTAGTATTAAACTTATTGGTCCCACTTCCGTCACACAGCTCTCCCTCTTTAGTATCTCTCCCTCCTCCCTTTGCATCCCTTCCCCTCTTTTGTACCCTTCCCTTATTACTTTTTTTCCTTTTTCCTTTTCCTCTCCCACTTTTTAATGAGGTGAGAGAAGATTCTCTGTAAAACAAATATGTCAGTTATTTCCTCTTTGAGCCAACTTTGATGAGAGTAGGATTCACACAATGTTCCTCCCCATCTCTACATTCTCTCAGATATAAGTTTTCTTTGCCTAATTGTCACATGTAATTTCTCTTTTTTTAATCTCCCCTTTTCCTGACACTATCCCCTTTCCATTTCTACTTCCCTTTTTTATGTTATATCTGTAAAATCAAATTATACTTGTGGTTTTTATGTATATCCACAACAGAAATACAGTTCTTAAGAGTTCCTTTTACTTTTTTGACTTCTCTTGAGTCCTGTTTGTTGGAAATCAAATTTTTTGTTTAAGTCTGTTTTTTTCCTTAGAAACAAATGGAATCCCTCTGTTTCAATAAATGTCCATCTAAGCAAAAAAATGCTCAGCTTAGCTGAGTAGTTTATTCTTGACTGCATTGCAAGTTCTTTTGCCTTTATGAATATCAGATTCCAGGCCCTTTAATCCTTTAATGTAGAGGCAGCCAGATCTTGCATGACCCTTATTGTGGCATCTCAATATTTGAATTGTTTTTTTCCTGGCTGCTTGTAAAGTTTTTTCTTTAGTCTGAAAATTCTGAAGTTTGGCTACAATATTCCTTGGAGTCTTTATTTTAGGGTCTTTTTCAGAAGGTGTTTGATGAATTCTTTCAATGCCTGTTTTACCTTCCAGTTCTATTACTTCTGGGCAGTTCTCTTTGATGATTTCCTGTAAAATAGTATCTAGGCTTTTTTTTTTTTTTTCATCATAATTTTTAGGAAGTCCTATAATCCTCAGACAATCTCTCCTACATCTATTTTCCAGGTCTGTTGTTTTTCCAAGTAAATAGTTGACATTTTTTTTCCCCCAGTCTTTTTTTTTTTTTTTTTGATTTTGCTTGACTGATTAGTGATGTCTCCATGAATTAGTCATTTCTATTTGTTCAGTTCTGATTTTTAGTGAGTTATTTTCTTCATTAACTTTTTTTACTTCTTTTTGTATATGTCCATTTGAGTTGTTTTGCTCTATGGAATTTTTTTCCATTTCACTAATTCATTATTTATTTATTATTTATTTATTTTATTTTTCCAATTCACAAATTCTATTTCCCTGTACTTTTTGGAGTTTTTTTTTTTTAAACCTTTTCCAATTCACATTTCAGGAAGTTGTTTTCTTTTTCCACTTTATCCAATTTTTCTTTTAGTAAGTTATATGCCTTTTCTGTACTCTCTTGCATAGCTTCTCTTTCCTTTCCCCATTTTTCTTCTAGTTCTCTTTTAAGGTTTTTAAATAGTCTCTTCTAGGAGAGCCTTTTGTATTGGGGATCAACAATTATCTGGAGACGGTCTACTGTTAGTCTCTTCATGGTTGAAAAGCTGTTCTCTTTCTGTATAGAAACTATCAATTGTCCTTTTGATTTGTTTACTTATTTTATTGAAGCCTATAGGGTCTACCTTCAGGGACAGGAGGTTACCAGGTTCCTCTGCAGAGCAGTGAAAGGTTTATGGATGAGTAACTGTCCTGCCAACTGGCTACAAAAAGCAGCAAGGTACTGCAGTGCTCTGGGAAAGAGTTCCCCACCCAGAAGTAACTCAGGTCTGCAGGACCCAGCTGGGAAAGTGCCCTGCAAAGAACCGTGCTGTGTGAGATAACGAGTGCCCTGGGGCTAGACACCGCCAGTGAGAGTTTCACTACCCCAAGCCAAAGCCTGCCCTGGGGCTGTGGGTATTAGCAGCTGAGCAGTGAATGGCCCTGCAGAGACAGGATGTGTCTCTGCCAGGAGAAGCACAGTCTGCTGGGGAAGTTCTATTGCCCCAGGCCGACTCCCCCGCTGTGCAGATTAGAGGTTGCCCAGGCTGTGCCCTGCTGCCATGCAGTTTTGTAACTGTCCCCACAAAAGCCCCAAACTGCAGGATATGGCTGTAGGACTGTGTTACAGTCTGCCTGAATCACTTCCGGATTTGAGTGGTTACAGCCAGATCTCATTAGGTTCAGGCATTTTTTTAGAGTACCCCCTCTGTTTTAGGCTTTTATTTCTCTGACAGTTTACTGCTTTGTAATCAAATCAGAACAGTTAGCCTATAGCAGAGTCATCTCTATAATTTCTCTAGCCACAGAGATCACCCCCGCCCCTGGTCTGCTCAGGATGCTAGCCTCTCATTGCCTGTGCTAGTCTGTTCCTGGCCCTTCAGGACAAACCTTTCCTGGCGATCTTCCAGATTAACTTCCGGCTGGTAAGTTGTAGTGCTTCTAATCTCATGAATTTAAGCAGTGAAGAGCTATTTTTGAGGCCAAATTAAATAGTTGGTTATGAGGGGAATGAGAGGAGTTTAGAAAGTCGCATGTGCCTTCTCCACCATCTTCCTTCAGGTAGTCTTTATCCTTTATTCTGTAAAAACTACTTTTGAAAAGAAGGCATTCTGAATTCTGAATTAAAAAGAGAAATAAAAAAATACTTTTTATTTCAGGAGAGGAAACTTAAAGGAGGGATACTAAGATGTTAGCATAGATCTAGTTTGCAGAATTGATGACTGATATATACACTCTGTGACTCAGAATGAAAATGAATAGCAGCCTTCTCATTACAGAGATGGAGACATACCTGCTATTACCTACACTCCCTGAAATTTTTCTTGGACAATAAAATCTGTTACTTTCATCCATGTGCTGTCACATTATGCTTGCAGATGCATGTTCTGTTTAAGCTTTTGACTGATGCTCAGAAAGGAAGCACAGGTTACTAAGGAAGAACAGGCAGCTTGCATCTCTGTCTCTGATAACTTGGAAATAGTGGCACTTGGTGGATAGGCAGACAACCCAGCTGTGCTATTAGAGAAATGTTCTTTGTCTTCTCTCCCTGTAAAAACATGACATGTAAGGAATTCTAATTATTTATAGGATGCTCTAGTTGTACAAGCACTTTAGTAAACCCAAAGAAACATCATCCCTATTTTGAGGCATTTACAGTCTCATATACCGCATGACAGATTGGGAAAACAGTGAAGTGAGCAGAGATGAGTGGTAATGCAAACAGTGTCATAAAGCTGAATGCAAGAAAGGAGTTTTACCAAGGGATTTGTAAGATGAGTGGGTGAATGTTTCAGGGATTGGAGGCATAGGGAAAAGTATGAAACTGAATGCCAGAAGGGAGCATTTAGGAGGGAGATGTGTGTGAAACTTTGGAAGCTAGGATGAAAGAATTGGAGAACTGGTATGCCAATGACATCAGGACATGAATTGTTGCCTCTTGAAAACAAGATAATGAATTTTGAATAGAAGTTTGAGTGAATAGATGGCAAGATAGTTTAAAAATCACAGAGCTTAGAGCTCTCACAATAACTGCTTTATTTACTTTCTTTCTATAACAAAAATGTAGGTGAGTTTATATAACACAAACCATTTACCAGGCTCAAGTGCTAATATAAATATTCTTAGCTATAGCTTGACAATTGTTTTCAATCTCATTCAGCCATTCTATACAACCTTTTGCATAGCAGTCTGTTTGCTCTTGGTACACATTCATTTTGCTAGCTGATTGATTTGCAGTCAAGTTTGCCATGCAGATAT
Organism: Antechinus flavipes; assembly: GCF_016432865.1. Taxonomy (NCBI): domain Eukaryota; kingdom Metazoa; phylum Chordata; class Mammalia; order Dasyuromorphia; family Dasyuridae; genus Antechinus; species Antechinus flavipes. The sequence continues at coordinate 217,529,555 of NC_067400.1, forward strand.
GCTATTGAGCTTAGCCAGATGTCTTAATGAAATTCAACTTTCTCAGTCAGAAAGGAAAGTGTGTGCAGCCACAACCAAAAGTAAGAGAATAAAGGAAACATAAAACTATATATCTTATGCATCTCCCTAGTTGGGGAAGCAAAAAGAAAGAAAAGAAAAAGCAGACACTTATTAAGGGCCTATTATATGCCAGAACCAGAGTGAAGTACTAAATAATAAAGTAAAAGTTTGATAAGCAGTGAAAAATCTTTGTAGGGATATTTGATCAAAAGCATTGTTAAGGAATATACTGAAGTAGGCAAAGTTCCTAAGTTTTGTCCCTTTGCTATCTTCTATAACATCAGCATTCCCTCTAAATTCCCCAGATTTTTCTTTTCGGGACACCTGTCAATCTACCTACCTCAGAGTCTCTGACTACTGATCCCATTTTCCTTCCATTCATGATAAAAAAGTAAATTTTTGAGTTATCTAGGGTTGAATAGCAAGTTTATGATGTTCAAATGATAGATTTCTAAGTGTACCCTGAAGTATTACTGTTTGTGTCTTGCAAATTTTCTAGTTTGTCACCTCCTTGTAAAAAAAGGCCTGACGGGATTGTATCAGGTCCTCTGGAATAGCATCACAAGTTGACTCCTTCCTTCTCATCCCCAATTTGAGAACTGGTATGCAAGGCAATACATCAGAGAGACAATACATACTTATTGGCTTATCCCTCAACCATAGGAAGGAATGAGGGGAAAGAAGTGAAATTTATATTTTATGCCACTTGGCAAGTTATCAAAAAGTCAGTTTAAAGACAGATGTTTATGCCATCCATTTGAGGCTGTGCCCCTCCTTTCTGATATGCATACTATCTTACAAGGCTACCCTAAGGCACATGACAAACATGCTATTCTAGATACCAGATGGTTGATCTTATGGGGCCTGAAACTTTCATGTGTATGACTTGAAATCTCCAAAATTCAAAACATTTAAATCAAAAGGAAAATTCTCTCTCTGAAATATGGATAAAAGGCCTTGGTTGAGTATGTGGTCTTTTCTTACTAGTCAAACCAATTATCACAGAGTCAGACATGAATGCTACTCCAGCAGACCCTATTTAGTTCCCTCCTCAAAGGAAAGGGCATCTCTCCAATGGAGAGCAATTTGTTTGGAAATTAATAAAGGATAAAGGAGACCACTTTGAAATTTTTGCCTGGAGACCCAGAATTTAAACATATGTCTCTGCGAACAGATCCAGATGCTATGGTCTTTATATAGACAAAATTCCCAGGGAATCAGAGGAGATTTTTTTCTAAGTAAAGATTAGAGTTCACCAAATATTGCATTGCTGATTATTGCGCCCAGCTAGCCCTCAAGTGAATCAGGTAATTAGTTTAAAATAAACTCACTAAATTCTGTTTCTGTTCTTTTTTTTCCCATGGGGTTATGTCTTTCTGGAGTGGCAGTTTATTATATTTAGTATAAATAGATGTTTGTGTTTTCTTAGGAAAAGTCACAAGATTTTGATTCAGATCTGTCACTACAGACTTGTATAGAAGGTGAGAGGTGGAAACCTTGAAATACTTTCCTAATGTTGTTGACCAATAATATTGTTGGTCAAATAGACCAACCAAATTTTTGGGTCTGATATTTTTTGCAATCTCATTGGTAGAGTTGCCTATGTCTAGATCAATCAGTCTATCAATAAACATTAAGCACTTATGTCTTGCACAGTGCAAAGTACTGAAGACAAAAAGAAAGGCAAAAGTATGGTCCCTACCCTTAAGGAGATTACATTATTCACACTTCATGGAAGAGACAACATTAAACATATAAATAATACATACAAGATTTAAGAAATGATACTTAGGTTTCCACAAGATGTTGCAGTTTCAAGGTAATGCAAGATAACAAGCACCACAGACCAATCAACTGTCAGTATAGGACACTAGCCTAATCTCAAAGTTCTTAATAATGCGGCCAAGGTTAGAAATTGGTTTAAACCAGAAGATTGAAAGAAAGTTTTTCTTCATTGTGCTTACTCAATAGGTTCTGACATGAAGGTGGGATTAGTTGCCATATTTGAATACAGGATGTATGACTAAGGAGGGAGAACATAGCTAGGAGCAATATATAAAGGGTGGATGAGTAAGATTGTAAACCAAAAGGCTCTGATCAATAAGAACTCTGAATAAAGGATTAGGACTAACTTTACAATATAAAGTTTGTTCCCCTTTCTGTATCAGTATGTGAACTCATAAGAAATTTATACTGACCATATAAAAAGTTCAAACTGTTTAATTCATCTTAAGCTTGATCCTTTAGTGTGCCCTTTTTGGGATTCAGAATTTTGTTTACAACTACATAGATAGAAGGATAGCTAGATAGATAGATATGCATATTATATACAGTGTAAATGAAAGGTAATTTAGAGGGAAGTCAGTAGCAAGTGGAGCTAATATTATTAAATAATTATTATAATTTCCTTTATTCTTCTTTTCCCTTTTTCTTTCTCCAAGTGAATACCTCTTTTTTTAATCTTTCCATCCCTCTTTTGAGATCAGTCCAACATAATTGACTCAAACCCACAACCTCTGTCTAAATAATCTGTTTCTAACTGGCTTATGACAAAGTTCTTAGAGCATATATGTTTCATCTTCCTACACAGGAAAGTAAATGTTTTTGCATTGTTAAGATACTTATAGTTTTTACTCATATTTACCATTTTATGAATCTTTGAGTTTTATGTTTAATGTAAAATTTTCTATTCATTTCTAGTTTTTCCCTCAGAAATGTCTGACAGTTCTTTTTTTCATTAAATATCTATATTTCCACCTAAAAGTTTATACTCAATTTTGCTGGGTAGGTTTGTAATTCTAACTTCTTTGACCTCTAGAATATCATATTCTATTTTGTAATACTATATTCTATATAGTAATCCTAACATCTCTGACCTCTAGAATACCATATTCCAAGATCTCATTTTCTACTTGACTTGGGAACTCTGGATTTTGACTATAATATTCCTGGGAGTTTTCCTTTTAAGAGGTGGATGCTTTCAAATTTAACGTTGCTCTCTGGTTCTAAAGATATCTGGGTAGTTTTCTTTTTGAAATAAGTTAAGATTTTTCCCATCCCCCAATGGCTTTCAGGAGATCCAATAATTCTTGAATTCTGTCCCTTCAATTTATTTTCCAAATCATTTTTTTTCAATAAGATATTTACATTTTCTTATATTTTTTCAATCTTTGATTTTGTTTTATTGTTTCTTAATGTATCATGGAGTCATTGGCTTCTGCTTTCCCAGTTCTAATTGTTAAGGATTCACTTTCTTCAGTGAAGTTTTATACCTCTTTTGTGAATTCTGATTTTTAAGGAGATATTTTCTTCAATATTTTCTGTGCCCCCTTTTTAAACCAAGCTTTTAATTCTCTTTTCATAATTTTCATGCATATATCTCATTTCCTTTTTTAAAATAGTATTTTATTTTTTCCAATTGTATATAAAGACAATTTGAAGAATTATTATTTTTATTAAAGTTTTTATTTACAAATTATATGCACTAATAACTTTTCCAACATTGATCCTTGCAAAATCTTTTGTTCCAAATTTTCCCTCCTTCCCCATACCCTTTCCCCTACCTGGCAAGTAGTCCAATACATGTTAAATGTGTTAAAATACATGGTACATCCAATATATGTATACATATTTGTACAGTTATCTTCATACACAAGAAAAATCAGATCAAGAAGGAAGAAAAAGAAAAACTGAGAAAGAAAACAAAATGCAAGCACATAACAACAGAGAGAGTGAGAATGCTACTCTGTTCCCACAGTTCTCTTCATCACTGAACAAGTGGGATTGGTTTGAATCATCTCATTGTTGAAGAGAGCCACATTCATCAGAGTTGGACATCGTATAATGATCTCCTGCTTCTACTCATCTCACTTAGCATCAGTTCATTAAGGCCTCTCCAAGCCTCTCTGAAATCATCCTGCTGATCTTTTCTTACAGAACAATAATATTCCATAGCATTCATATACAATAATTTATTCAACCATTCTCCAATTGATGGGTATCCAATCACTTTCCAGTTTCTTCCCACTTCTTACAAAGATGGCTGCCACAAACATTTTAGCACATGTGGGTCCCTTTCCCTCCTTCAAATCTCTTTGGGATATAATCCCAGTAGAAACACTACTGGATCAAAGAGTATGCACAGTTTGATAACTTTCTGAGCATAATTCCAAACTGCTTTCCAGAGTGACTGGATCCAATCACCGGTCCACCAACAATGTATCAGTATCCAAGTTTTTCCACATCCCCTCCAACATTGGTCATTATTTTTTCCTGTCATCTTAGTCAATATGACAGGTGTGTAGGTATCTCAGAGTTGTCTTAATTTGCATTTCTCTGATCAATAATGATTTGGAACATCTTTTCATGTGACTACAAATAGTTTCAATTTCCTTCATCTAAAAATTGTTCATATTCTTTCACTATTTATCAATTGGAGAATGGCTTGAACTATTATAAATTTGAGTCAATTCTCCATATATTTTAGAAATGAAACCTTTCTCAGAACCTTTGGATGTAAAAATGTTTTTCCAGTGTATTGCTTCCCTTCTAAACTTTTCTGCATTAGTTTTGTTTGTACAAAAACTTTTTAGCTTAATATAATCAAATTTTTCTATTTTGTAGTCAGTAGTGATCTCTAGTTCTTCTTTGGTCACAAATTCCTTCCTCCTCCTTCTTTATGTCTAGATCATGAACCCATTTCAATTTAGTCATAGTATACAGTGTTAGATGGGGGTCTATGCCTAGTTTCTGCCATACTGGTTTCCAATTTTCCTAGCAGTTTTGTCAAATAGTGAATTCTTATGTCAAATTCTGGGGTCTTTGGATTTGTTGAATAGTAGATTGCTATAGTCATTGACTATTTTGTTCTGTGAACCTAACCTATTCCAATGCTCAACTTCTCTATTTCTTAGCCAGTACCAAATGGCTTTGATGGCTCCATTATATTATAGTTTAGTATAGTATAGTGCTGGGTCAGTGCTGACTCACTACTGGTGCTGGGTGGACATGGCCAAGTTCAATGAGATTCTGATATTTTGTGGTTCAATATTTACCATTCGTGTTTGTGTTGGATGTTGTATCCAACTGTCCCAGTACTCTACACTGTCTTCACTGGCATTTTTGCTCAGCCTACTTTTGCTTGGATTCCTCCCTCCCATTTCCAACTGAAACAGACTTTTCAGGTGATCTTCGAAATTATCTTCAGTTGGAAATTTGCACTCCCAATATTTGTGGATCCTGCAGGTCCAGAACTAATTCAAAGGCTGGATTTGCTAATTAGTCTGATGGTTGTAGGAAAAGGTCAGAAAGAAACATGTGTCCCCTCTACTATCATGGCTCTTCCCATCAGAAGTCTCCTCTTAAGCATTATTTTTTACACAATTTTGAATTCCAAATTTTTCTTCCTTTCTTCCTTCCTTCCCCTCCTCTCTTCCTAAAATGTTAATCAATCTGATATTGGTTATACATGTGCAATTATGTAAAACATTTTCATATTAGTAACAATTTGTAAGAACAAATCAGAAGGGAAAAAGACATAAATAAAATTAAGGGAAAAGTATGTTTTGTTTTGTATTCAGAGTCCATCAATTCTTTAACTGAATGTAGACAGGGTTTTCCATCACAAGTTTTCTCTAATTGCATTGGGTCATTGTGTTGCTGAGAAAAGCTGACTCATTTGTAGTTGGTTATCACATAATATTGCTAATACAGTTTACAATATTTTATTGGCTCTATTTATTTCACTTTGCAACAGTTCATGCATTTCCAGGTTTTTCTGAAATCTTTCTGTTTATCATTTCTTATTGCACAATAGTATTCAATTCCATTTATTTATCATGATTTCTTCAGATATTTCCACATCAGATGAGCATCTTTTTAATTTCCAATATTTTTCTACTATCAAAAAGGCTGCTGTAGTGTGGTGGAGCCAAGATGGTGGAGAGGACACACACATCTTTCTCAGCTCTCCTTTACCCTCAAACTATTTTTTTAATGAAACAGTCTCAGAATTAGTGCTTGACTGTCAAAATTCACAAATATTGGAATTATAACAAATTACCAACAGAAGATAATCTTAAAATTCACCAGAAAAGGTCTGTTTTTGCTCCCAAGTGATATCAGAACATGGCTAAGCCAGGCACAGACTCAGACAGATAGGCAGAGAGAGCATGGAAAACAGCTCACACTAAGCAGATCAGAGAAAGGTGGGGTGTGGTCTTCGCCAGCTGAAAATCTGTGGAGAGAACTTTACCACAGTGTCACCCTGGCAGCAAGCCAGTAGATCAGCAGAGACGCTATAAACACAGGAGCTAAGACTATAACCCCAAAGCACTAGCATCTCTCAGGACCTGGCCAGACCCACCCAGCAGTGGGAGGGACTCAGCATGCTCTCAGCATGCAATGCTGATACCAACACAGCTACTGATCCCTGTGAAGTCACTGCTGGCCCACTGCTGCTTCACTGCTATTTCCTGTTGTCTGTTGAGGAAGCTTAGTAACCCCACATTGCCCCAAAAGCAGACTGCTAGTTTTGTTGTTGTTGTTGTTAAAATGAGTAAAAAGGCAAAGCTGGCTCTAACTATAGATAGCTTCTATACTGAAAGAGAGCAGATTTGAAACCCTGCGGAAACTAAAAACAGATTGTCTCCAGATGAAGTCCCAAATGGTGATATAACTTGATCCCCATCTTTCAAGGCTCTTGTAGAAGAAATTAAAAAAGCTCTTAAAAGAGAGGTAAAAGAAAAGTGGGGAAAAGAAAGGGAAGCTTTGCAAGAGGGTTTAGAAAAGACATGTAACTCATTAAAAGATGAAGTGAAGAAAGAAATTAACTCCCTGAAAAACAGAATTAGTGAATTGGAAAAAGAAAATAACTTCTTAAAAAATAAAATTGGCAAAATGGAAAAAAAAAAATTCCATAGAACAAAACAACTAATTTTAAAACTCAATTGGACAATTATAAAAAGAAATAAAAAAGTAAATGAAAAAATAGTAAATTAAAAATCGGAATTGAACAAATGAAAATGTCCCAAGGAGACACCAAGAATCTGTCAAGCAAAACCAAATATATATATATATATATATATATACACATATATAATGTTAAATACTTGGGAAAACAACAGACCTGGAAAATAGATCTAGGAGAGATAATTTAAAGATAATTGGAGTGCCTGAAAATCATGATAAAAAAAGAGTCTAAACACAATTTTCCAGGAAATCATCAAAAAGAACTGCCCAGATGTTATAGAAACAGAAGGTAAAATAGACATTGAAAGAATTCCTTGATCACTTAGTGAAAAAAAGCCCAAAATCAAAACTCCAAGAAATATTGCAGCTAAATTCCAGAACTATCAGACCAAGGAAAAAATACTACAAGCTGGAAGGAAAAACAAAACAAAACAAAACAATTTAAATATTGAGGAGCCACAAAAAGGATTACTCAGGATCTAGCAGCATCCACATTAAAGGATCAAAGGGCTTGCAATCTCATATTCCAAAAAGGCAAAGGAACTTGGTATGCAGCCAAGAATAATTTACCCACCCAAACTGAATATTTCCTTCCAGGGAAGAAGAAGGACATTCAAAGAAATAAATTCCATTTATTTCGGACAAAAAAAAAAAAAAAAAAAAAAAACAGAGCTAAACAAAAAGGTTGACCTCCAAATATAGACTCAAGAGATGCATGAAAAGATACAAAGAACTCTTGAGAACTGTATTTCTGTTATGAGTTTACATAAAGAGTACATGTATAAGTTGGTTTTAATGTTATAATATAAAAAAAAGGATCTAGAGGTGGAAAGGGAATTGTACAAGAAAAAGGGAAAAATGGAGGTACTACATTTCATGAAGAGGCAAAGGAAACCTATTATATCTGAGGGAAAGAGAAGAGGGGATGAACATAGTGTGACTCTTATTCTAATCAGAATTGGCTCAAAGAGAAAATATTAGAAATAATTTGTTTACAGAGAAACTACTCCCATCTCATTGAAAAGTGGGAGGGGAAAAGCGAAAAGAGAAGTAGGCTAAATAGAAGGGAACACAGAAATTGTAAGGGAAAGATTTAACAAAAGGAGAGGGATTTTGAGGGAGGGGGAAAGATCCTAAAGATGGATTACTGTGTGAGACAAGTGGTGCTCATAAGTTTAATACTGGGGAGGGGGATAAGAGGAAAAAGAAAAGAGAAGAGCATATTCTGGGGTTAACAAGATGGCAGAAAATATAGAACTAGTAATTTTAACCATAAATGTGAATGGGGTTTTAAACTCCCCCATAAAGTGGAGGTGGATAGCAGACTTGATTAAAAGCCAGAATCCTACAATATGTTGTTTAAAGGAAATACATTTGAAGCAGGGTAAAGATTCTACTGCAGCAGAATCTACTATGCTTCAGATGAAGTCAAACAAGCAGGGGGAGTCATCCTGACCTCAGATCAAGCAAAAGCAAAAATTGATCTAATTAAAAGAGATAAGAAAGGACACTATATCTTGCTAAAGGGAAGCATAGACAATGAAGCAATAACAATACATAAGCTAGAAAAAGAGCAAATTATAAACCTCCAAATACTAAACTAGAAATTCTAAAAACAAAAGGAGAGATTAAAAAACAACTAGTGAACTGATAAATAAAACTAAGAATTGATTCGATGAAAAAAAAAAAAACAAGAAAATAGATAAACCCTTGGTAAATTTGAATAGAAAAAGAAGAAAATACAATTAGTTAAAAATGAAAAGAGAGAACTCTCCACTAATGAAGAGGAAATTAGAGCAATAATTAGAAGTTACTTTACCCAACTTTATGCTAATAAGTTTGATAACCTAAGTGAATTGGATTACTACCTTCAAAAATATTGGCTGCCCAGATTAACAGAGGAGGAAGTAAATTGCTTAAATAGTCTGATTTTAGAAAAAGAAATAAAACAAGCTATTAATTAACTTCCTAAGAAAAAATCCCCAGGACCAGATGGATTTACATGTGAATTCTACCAAACATATAAAGAACAATGTCATATAAACTATTGAAAAAATAGGGAATTAAGGACTCCTACCAACTTCCTTTTATGACACAGACATGGTACAGATACATAAATGAGTTAGGACGAAAACAGAGAAAGAAAATTATAGACCAATATCCCTAATGAAAATTAATACAAGAATTGTAAATAAAATATTAGCAAAAAGATTACAGAAAAATTATCCACAAAATAATATACCAGGACCAAGTAGGATTTATACCAGGAATGTAGGACTGGTTCAATATTAGGAAAACTAGTAACATAATTGACTATATCAATAACCAAATTAACAAAAACCATATGATCATCTCAATAGATGCAGAAAAGGCATATGATAAAACACAGTACCTATTCCTATTAAAAACACTAGAGAGTATAGTAATAAATGTACTTTTCCTTAAAATAGTCAGTAGCATCTATTTAAGACCATCAGTAAGCATCATCATAATGGAGATAAACTGGAAACATTCTTAATAAAATCAGGAGTGAAACAAGATTGTCCATTATCACCATTATTATTCAATATTGTATTAGAATTGCTATCTTTGACCATAAGAGATGAAAAAGATATTAAAGGAATAAGAGTAGGTAATGAGGAAACCAAATTATCATTCTTTGCAGATGATATGATGGTATATTTACCCAGAGATTCTACTAAAAATGCTCTTACAAATAATCCACACCGGCTAGAAACTGGAAAATGAATGGATGCCCATCAATTGGAGAATGGCTGGGTAAATTGTGGTATATGAATGTTATGGAATATTATTGTTCTGTAAGAAATGACCAGCAGGATGAATACAGAGAGGACTGGCGAGACTTACATGAACTGATGCTAAGTGAAATGAGCAGAACCAGGAGATCATTATACACTTCAACAACGATATTGTATGAGGACATATTTTGATGGAAATGGATTTCTTTGACAAAGAGACCTGAGTTTCAATTGATAAATGATGGACAAAAGCAGTTACACTCAAAGAAAGAACACTGGGAAACGAATGTGAACTATCTGCATTTTTGTTTTTCTTCCCGGGTTATTTATACCTTCTGAATCCAATTCTCCCTATGCAACAAGAGAACTGTTCGGTTCTGCAAACATATATTGTATCTAGGATATACTGCAACATATCCAACATATAAAGGACTGCTTGCCATCTAGGGGAGGGGGTGGAGAGAGGGAGGGAAAAAAAATTGGAACAGAAATGAGTGTCAATATAAAGTAATTATTAAATAAAAATTAAAAAAAAAAAAGAAGTGCCTTCTAAAAAAAAAAATAAAAATAATCCACACCTTGAGCGAAGTTGCAGGATATAAAACAAATCAGCATAAATCCTCAGTATTTTTATACATCACTAACAAAATTCAACAGCAAGAGATATAAAGAGAAATTCCATTTAAAATAACTGTTGATAGTATAAAATATTTGGAATTTATCTGCCAAAGGAAAGTCAGGTAGTATATGAGCAAAATTATAAAACACTTTCCACACAAATAAAGTCAGATCTAAACAATTGGAAAAATATTAAGGATAGGTTGAGCGAATATAATTAAGATGACAACATGACCTAAACTAATCTATTTATTTTGTGCTATGCCAATCAGACTCCCAAGAAACTATTTTAATGACTTTGAAAAAATAACAACAAAATTCATCTAGAAGAACAAAAAGTCAAGAATTTCAACTAATGAAAAAAGTCAAATGAAGGTGGCCTACGTGTACCTGATCTAAATCTATATTATAAATCAGTGGTCACCAAAACCGTTTGGTACTCTAGAAATAGAGTAGTTGATCAGTAGAATAGATTAGGTTTACAGGACAAAATAGTCAATAACTATAGCAATCTATATTTTTGACAAACCCAAAGACCCAACTTTTGGGATAAGAATTCACTATTTGATAAAAAACTGCTGGGAAAATTGGAAATTAGTATGGCAGAAACTAGGCACTGATTCAAACTTAACATCATATACAAAGATAAGATCAAAATGGGTTTGTGATTTAGGCATAAAGAATGAGATTTTAAATAAATTAGAAGAACATAGGATATTTTACCTCTCAGACCTGTGGAAGAGGAAGGAATTTGCAAACTAGAAAGAAATAGAGATCAGTATTAATCACAAAATAGAAAATTTTTATTATATCAAGTTAAAAAGTTTTTGTAGAAACCAAACTAATGCAGACACAATTACAAAGGAAGAAATAAACTGGGAAAACATTTTTACCTTTAAAGGTTCTGATAAAGCTCCCCTTTCCAAAATATATAGAGAATTGACTCTAATTTATAAGAAATCAAGCCATTCTCCAACTGATAAATTATCAAAAGATATGAACAGACAATTTTCAGAACTGACTATTTCTAGTCATATGAAAAGATACTCCAAATCACTAGTGATCAGAGAAATGCAAATTTAAAATTCTTAAATACCACTACATATCTATCAGATTGGCTAAGATGTCAGGAAAAGATAATCATGAATTGTAATGGGCTGAGGCTTGAGTTGATTCACTGAAGTCCCAAGCACATGAGGCTAAATAGTAATTGGATCATTAATATATATGCTTGGAGAAAGAATGGTCCCTGCCCACTCTTTCTGCAAATCCTGATATGTTGTAAAGGAAATGACGATTTTGGTGGGTGGAAGCAGGGGAGTGGAAAGGGAAGCAGAAAGAGAGACTGCTGGCTGGCGTCTTGACACAGCTGCTCCCATTGCTATCATGACCGCCCTTCACCTCCAATCCCCCTCTGCTAGCTGGCTTCCTGTCTGCCCATATTGCTATCGCAATCCTTGTTCACCTCCGATTCACCGCTACTGAGAATAAAGATTGAAGATTTTTCCTTTAACCTGAATTCCTGACTCTGGCTGATTTTAAATATGCGGTCATCACAATAAATGTTGGAGGGGATATGGGAAAACTGGGACACTGATGCATTGTTGGTGGAATTGTGAATGGATCCAACCATTCTGTAGATCAATTTGGAACTATGCTCTGAAAGTTATCAAACTGTACATACCATTTGATCCAGCAGTCTTACTACTGGGCTTATATCCCAAAGAGATATTAAAGAAGGAAAATGAATCTGTATGTGCAAAAATGTTTGTGGCAACCATTTTTTTAGTGACTAGAAACTGGAAATTGAATGGATGCCCATTAATTGTAGATTTGCTAAGTAAACTATGGTATATCAATGTTATGGGATATTATTATTGGGTAAGAAATGACCAGCAGGATGAATACAGAGATGCTTGGAGAGACTTACATGAACTGATGCTAAGTAAAATGAGCAGAACCAGGAGATCACTGTACACTTCAACAACAATACTATATAAGGATCAATTCTGATGGAAGTGGCTATCTTTGGAATGAGAGGATTCAAATTAGTTCCAATTGATCAATGATGAACAAAACTCACTACACCCAGAGAGAGAACCATGGGAACTGAATGTGGAATACACCATAGCATTCGCACTCTTTCTATTGTTGTTTGCTTGCATTTTTGTTTTCCTTCCCAGGTTATATTTATCTTCTTTCTAAATACAATTTTTCTTAACAAGATAACTGTATAAATATGTATACATATATTATATTTAATATATCCTTTAACATGTTTAACATGTATGGGACTGCCTGACATCTAGGGAAGGGGGTGGAGGGTTGGAGGGGAAAAGTTGAAACAGAAGTTTTTGCAACGGTCAATGCTGAAAAATTGCCCATGCATATGTTTTGTCACTAAAAAGCTATAATAAGAGATCCTAATATTTGTAACTACCTGAGAGTGGAATATACTTTCCTAGGAAGAATTAAAGTGCATCTTTTGCTTTACTACATATATATATATATGTTATTCAGTAAAAAAAAAAAAAGGCTGCTATAAATATTTTGTACACAGTGATGATTTCTTTTTTATTATTATATCTTTGGGAAAACAGACTTAGTAAAAGTATTGCTAGATCAAAGAATATGTAATTTGGTTGCCCTTTGGGCATAGTTTCAAATTGATCTCCAGAATTGTTGCATCAACTACACAAATAGTGCATTGGTGTCTCTCTCCAACATTTATCATTTTCCTTTTTTGTCTTAGTATGCACTCTGGCAGATGTGAGGTGATACTGCAAAGTTATTTTAATTTAAATTTAGAGCATTTTTATATCACTAGGGATGAATTTAACTGCATAACATCAAACATAAAATTGTCTATTCATATGACCACTTATCAATTGAGGAATGAATTGTATTCTTATAAATTTGACATAGTTTTTTTTTTATTTTTATTTAATAATTACTTTATATTGACACTCGTTTCTGTTCTGATTTTTTTTTCCCTACCTCCCTCCACCCCCTCCCCTAGATGGCAAGTAGTCCTTTATATTTTGGATATGTTGCAGTATATCCTAGATACAATATATGTTTGCAGAACCGAACAGTTTTCTTGTTGCATAGGGAGAATTGGATTCAGAAGGTATAAATAACCCGGGAAGAAAAACAAAAATGCAGATAGTTCACATTCGTTTCCCAGTGATCTTTCTTTGAGTGTAGCTGCTTTTGTCCGTCATTTATCAATTGAAACTCAGGGCTCTTTGTCAAAGAAATCCACTTCCATCAAAATATGTCCTCATACAATATCGTTGTCGAAGTGTATAATGATCTCCTGGTTCTGCTCATTTCACTTAGCATCAGTTCATGTAAGTCTCACCAGTCCTCTCTGTATTCATCCTGCTGGTCATTTCTTACAGAACAATAATATTCCATAACATTCATATACCACAATTTACCCAGCCATTCTCCAATTGATGGGCATCCATTCATTTTCCAGTTTCTAGCCACTACAAACTGATAATTGATAAATGGTCAAAGGATATGAACAGACAATTTTCAGAGGATGAAATTGAAACTATTACCACTCATATGAAAGAGTGTTCCAAATCATTACTGATCAGAGAAATGCAAATTAAGACAACTCTGAGATACCACTACACACCTGTCAGATTGGCTAAGATGACAGGAAAAAATAATGATGAATGTTGGAGGAGATGCGAGAAAACTGGGACACTGATGCATTGTTGGTGGAGTTGTGAACAAATCCAACCATTCTGGAGAGCAATCTGGAATTATGCCCCAAAAATTATCAAATTGTGCATACCCTTTGATCCAGCAGTGTTTCTATTGGGCTTATATCCCAAAGAAATACTAAAGAAGGGAAAGGGACCTGTATGTGCCAAAATGTTTGTAGCAGCCCTGTTTGTAGTGGCTAGAAACTGGAAAATGAATGGATGCTCATCAATTGGAGAATGGCTGGGTAAATTGTGGTATATGAATGTTATGGAATATTATTGTTCTGTAAGAAATGACCAGCAGGATGAATACAGAGAGGACTGGCGAGACTTACATGAACTGATGTTAAGTGAAATGAGCAGAACCAGGAGATCATTATACACTTCGACAACGATATTGTATGAGGATATATTTTGATGGAAGTGGATTTCTTTGACAAAGAGACCTGAGTTTCATTTGATAAATGACGGACAAAAGCAGCTACACCCAAAGAAAGAACACTGGGAAACGAATGTGAACTATCTGCATTTTTGTTTTTCTTCCCGGGTTATTTATACCTTCTGAATCCAATTATCCCTACGCAACAAGAGAACTGTTCGGTTCTGCAAACATATATTGTATCTAGGATATACTGCAACATATCCAACATATAAAGGACTGCTTGCCATCTAGGGAAGGGGGTGGAGGGAGGGAGGGGAAAAAAAAATCGGAACAGAAATGAGTGTCAATATAAAGTAAATATTAAATAAAAATTAAAAAAAAAGATTAAAACAACTTCTCAGCTTCCAAAATCCAAAAAAAAAAAAAAAAAAAAGGAAAAGTCCATTTATTCCTATGCTCTCAAGTGTTTTTATTAGGAATGGATGTTGGATTTTATCAAATGCTTTTTCTGCATCTATTGAGATGATCATATGATTTTTGTTTGTTTGGTTATTGATATAGTCAATTATGCTAATAGTTTTCCTAATATTGAACCAGCCCTGCATTCCTGGTATAAATCCTACTTGGTCATAGTGTATTATCCTGGTGACGATTTTCTGTAATCTTTTTGCTAATATTTTATTTAAGATTTTAGCATCAATATTCATTAGGGAGATTGGTCTATAATTTTCTTTCTCTGTTTTCAGCCTACCTGGTTTAGGTATCAGTACCATGTTTGTGTCATAAAAGGAGTTTGGTAGGACTCCTTCAATCCCTATTTTTTCAAATAGTTTATACAACATTGGAGTTAATTGTTCTTTAAATGTTTGGTAGAATTCATATGTAAATCCATCTGGTCCTGGGGATTTTTTCTTAGGGAGTTGATTGATAGTTTGTTCTATTTCTTTTTCTGAGATGGGACTGTTTAGGATATTTACTTCTTCCTCTGTTAGTTTGGGCAAGCTACATTTTTGGAGGTATTTTTCGATTTCTTTTAAGTTGTCGAATTTATTGGCATAAAATTGGGCAAAGTAACTCCTAATTATTGCTCTAATTTCCTCTTCGTTAGTGGCGAGTTCTCCCTTTTCATTTTTAAGACTAACAATTTGATTTTCCTCTTTCCTTTTTTTAATCAGATTTACTAAGGGTTTGTCTATTTTGTTGTTTTTTTCATAGAACCAACTCTTAGTTTTATTAATTAATTCAATAGTTTTTTTACTTTCAATTTTATTGATCTCTCCTTTTATTTTTAGAATTTCAAGTTTAGTGTTTGACTGGGGGTTTTTAATTTGTTCCTTTTCTAGCATTTTTAGTTGCAAACCCAATTCATTGACCTTCTCTTTCTCTATTTTATACAAATAGGCCTCTAGAGATATGAAATTTCCCCTTATTACCGCTTTGGCTGCATCCCATACATTTTGGTATGATGTCTCATTATTATCGTTTTCTTGGGTGAAGTTATTAATTATGTTTATGATTTGCTGTTTCACCCAATCATTCTTTAGTATGAGATTATTTAGTTTCCAATTATTTTTTGGTCTACTTCCCCCTGGTTTTTTGTTGAATGTAATTTTCATTGCATCGTGGTCTGAAAAGGATGCATTTACTATTTCTGCCTTACTGCATTTGAGTTTGAGGTTTTTATGTCCTAATATATGGTCAATTTTTGTATAGGTTCCATGAACTGCTGAAAAGAAAGTGTCTTCCTTTCTGTCTCCATTACATTTTCTCCAGAGATCTATCATATCTAACTTTTCTAGTATTCTATTTACCTCTTTGACTTCTTTCTTATTTATTTTGTGGTTTGATTTATCTAATTCTGAGAGTGCAAGGTTAAGATCTCCCACTATTATAGTTTTACTGTCTATTTCTTCTTGCAGCTCTCTTAGTTTCTCTTTTAAGAATTTAGATGCTACCCCACTTGGTGCATATATGTTTAATATAGATAGTGCTTCATTATCCATGCTACCCTTTAGCAAGATACAGTGCCCTTCCTTATCTCTTTTAATTAGATCAATTTTTGGTTTAGCTTGATCTGAGGTCAGGATGGCTACCCCTGCTTTTTTGACTTCACCTGAAGCATAGTAGATTTTGCTCCAACCTTTTACCTTTAACCTGCCTGTATCTCCCCGCTTCAGGTGTGTTTCCTGTAAACAACATATTGTAGGATTCTGGCTTTTAATCCATTCTGCTAACTGCTTCCTCTTTATGGGGGAGTTTACCCCGTTCATATTTATGGTTAGAATGACCAATTCTGTATTACTTGCCATCTTGTTAATCCCGGTTTACGCTTTTCTCCCTTCTTTCCCCTTTCCCCCCTTCCCAATATTAAGCTTGTGAGCACCACTTGCTTCTCACAGCTCTCCCTTTTTAGTATCCCTCCCCCCGCCTTAGAGTTCCTCCCTCTATCTTACCCCTTTCCCTCCCCATTTCCGTATTCCCTTCTGCTTAGCTTATTCCTTCCCTTTTCACTTTTCCCTTCTCACTTTTCAATGAGGTGGGAGAAGTTTCACCATAGATTGAATATGTCTTAAGATTTTTCACTTAAAGCCAATTCTGAAGGCAGTAAGATACCCACTATATTCATCCCCCTCCATTCTTTCTCTCAGATATAATAGTTTTCCTATGCCTCTTCATGAGATGTACTACCCCCACTTTACCCTTTTTCTGGTACAATGTCCTTTCCACATCAATTTCTAGAACAAGGTATACATGTATTCTTTATACAGCTATATAGTCGAAATATAGTTCCCAAGATTAATCTTTACCTTTTTAGATTTCTCTTGAGTTCTATATTTGTAGATCAAACTTTTTGTTAAGTTCTGGCTTTTTCATCAGAAATAGATGCAATTCGCTTACTTTGTTGAATGTCCATCTTCTTCCCTGGAAAAGGATGCTCATTCTCGCTGGGTAAGTTATTTTTGGTTGCATACCAAGTTCCTTAGCCTTTCAGAATATCATATTCCAGGCCCTTCGATCTTTTAATGTGGATGCTGCCAGATCCTGGGTGATCCTTATTGTGGCTCCTTGATACTTGAATTGGGTTTTTCTAGCCGCTTGCAATATTTTTTCCTTCGTCTGAGGGTTCTGGCATTTGGCCACTATATTCCTTGGTGTTTTCATTTTAGGATCCCTTTCAGTGGGTGATCGATAAATCCTTTCAATGTTTATTTTTTCCTCTGTTCCTATGACTTCTGGGCAGTTCTCTATGATAATTTCCTGGAAAATAGTGTCCAGGCTCTTTTCTTCATCATGTTTTTCTGGAAGCCCAATGATTCTCAGATTGTCTCTTCTGGATCTGTTTTCCAGGTCTGTTGTCTTCCCCAGAAGGTATTTCACATTCTTTTCCATTGTTTGATTTTTTTGGATTTGCTTGACTGATTCTTCTTGTCTCCTTGAGTCATTCAATTCCACTTGTTCAATTCTGATTTTCAGTGAAGTATTTTCTTCACTCACTTTTTAAAAATCTTTTTCTAATTGTCCCATTGAGTTCTTTTATTCTGTGGAATTTTTTTCCATTTCGCCAATTTTGTTTTCCAGTTCACTAATCCTATTTTTCAAGGATTTTACTTCTTTATCCACTCTCTCTTTAACTGACTTCTCCAGGCTCTTTTGCCAAGCCTCCCTCTCCTTTTCCCAAGCTTTCCTCTCCTTTTGCCAAGCCTCACTCTGCTTTCCCCATTTTTCTTCTAGCTCCCTTGTGAGAGCCTTTTTAATCACTTCTATGAGGTTCATCTGTGCTGAGGAACAGATGATCTCCTCCTTTGGGGATTCACCTGGGGACTGTCTGTTTTTAGTCTCCTCAGGATTTAGAGTCTGCTCTCTATCTGTATAGAAGCTGTCAAGGGTTAAAGTCCTCTTCAGTTTCTTGCTCATTCTGTCTAATAATCAAAGACAAAGTACCAAAGAAAAACAGAAAAAACTGGAGTCTTTCTTTGGGGGAGGGGCTGGGTATGTTACCGAGCTTCCTCTACAGACTGTGGGGGGCAGCAGTGAGGCACTAGCAGGACTGTGCTGTGCCTGCGCTCTGAGATCCCAGAGCGTGCTGAGTCACTGGGGGGGGGGGGGGGGGGGCGGCCAGGTCCCGAGAGACTCCAGCTGTTTGGGGTTGTATTCTTCACCCCCGGTGTTTTTAAGCTTCTCTGCTGGGCTGCTGACTTGCTGCCGGAGCAAAGTATCCAAACCTGTAGCGAAGCTCTCCCCGCAGAGACTGCTGCGATCACTCCCCACCCCCTCTCCAGTCTGCTCCCATGCTCTCACTGCCGCTGCCCTCAGCCTGCGCCCGATCTAAAACCATCCCAGCCCTCCAGTAAAGACAGACCTTTCTTGGCGAATCTCAAGGATGGCTTCTCTTGGTAACTATTTGTGGGTTTTTTTTCAGTCAAGCATTAATTCAGAGGCTTGTAATGAAATGGATAGTGAGAGAAAGTGTGGAGCTTATGCAGCTGTGAGCCTCCTCTCCGCCATCTTAACCGGAAGTCCGACATAGTTTTTTTAAAAATATATTTTAGAAATGAGATCTTTATCAGAAACACTGGCTGTGAAGACTTTCTTAACTTTGTACTTCCCTTTTAATCTTGTTTTCCATTTATTTTGTTTGTGCAAAACATTTTTAATATAATATAATTCAAATTGTTCATTTTGCCTTTCCTAATGTTTGCTAGTTCTTTGGTCATAAATTCCTCTCTTCTCTGAAGGTCTGATAGATGAACTACCCCTTGCTCTCCTAATTTGTTTATGGTATCATTCTTTATGTTGATATCATATATCCATTTTGATTTTATTTTGATATGATATGTGAGAAATACATTTATGCCAGATTTCTGACATACTATTTTCCAATTTTTCCAGAAAATTTTATCAAATAGTGAGTTTTTATTCCAGAAGTTGGAATTGGGTGTTTATCAAATACTACATTATCATGGGTCTTGATTATTGTGTCGTGTGTATCTTATCTATTCCACTGATTCACCACTCTATTTCTTAATCATTACCAAATGTTTTTGATGGCTGCTGCTTTATAATATAGTATTAGGTTTGGTACTGCTAACCCCCTATCACTTTTATTTATTTTTTCATTAATTCTCTTGATATTCTACATATTTTGCTCTTCAGAATGAATTTTATTTATTTATTTTTTTTAGTTTTATAATATCGTTTTTTAGCTTTTGATTTTTAAAATAATTTTTTGCTCCTTTTATCTTCTTCTTTAGCTTCTTGCAGAATTCTCATTGGACTTTGATCCATTTTTCACTTTCTTTTGGAACTTTGCTTGCAGATATTTCCAAATCATTGCCTCCTTTTGAGTTTGTGTCTGGCGCTTCTTTGTCATCAAAGTAGTTTTTCATAATGAGGGTCTTTTTGTTTGTTTGCTCATTTTTCCAAACAATATCTTTATTTTATTTTAGAATTTTGATTTGCTTACTTTTGAGTATGAAAGAAATGTCCAACCTGAGCTTTTAACTTCTAACCATTCTGCTACTTTCACTGCTCTTTTTAAGAGCCTCTAAGTATGAGGATAATTCTGCTCTCTGATTCTCATATATGTATTTATAACTGCAGCCATTATTTTCTGGTCTGGAACTGGAATCTGGGCTTAGGTAATGGACAAAAGAATTGCTAAACATCACCCAATCCTGCACAGAATTATAATACAGTGGTCTCTTGGGATCTCTTCCTAACTATGTGTTCAGTTCTTTTACCATCCTTGGGTGTTGATATAACTCATAACCCACTACTAGTATCATTTCTATAGTTCTGACCATACCTATTCCAATTTCTATAGATTTTCCTTTGTGTCATTCTATGTTACCCTGGGCTGTAAAATAACCCACTGTGACTTTTTTCTTGGTTTTTCCATTCAGAATTCATTTTGGTAATTTTTTAAAAGTTTATTGGAGGAGGTGTGCAAAAAATTGACTTCACTCTACCATCATGACTCTATCTAAAGGCAGCAATTATAGATTAAAGCACAGAACCTTGACTTTGAATTTTAGAAATGAAGAGGTGGTCTAAGACTATGTTATGCAGATTTTCTATTACATATTGCTATTTCAATTTCATATTGCTTGACAGCTTTATCTCACAATGCTTGTGGTATATTCTGTCATTTTCATCATGTCCAACTATTCGTGACCCCATTTGAGAGGTTTCTTGGCAAAGATACTGAGTAGTTTGCCACTTCCTTTTCTAGCTCATTTTATATATGAAAAAACTGAAGCAAACAGGGTGAATTGACTAGGCCAGAAAGCAAGTATCTGAGCTAATAAATGTCTGAAGTCAGATTTGAACTCAAGAAGATTAGTCTATTTGATTTCAAGTCTGGCAATCTAGCCACTGTGCTACCTAGCTGCCTCATCATAATCCTTATCATTTTAAATATAGCTCTTTTTTCTTTTACTTTTTCTTTCTTTCCTTTTTTGAATAAAATGTAAACTCAATTGGTTCAGTGATAATTGGTATAGATAAAACAAAACTAAAGGGACTCAGGGTCTTGTGCTTATTAATTGAACTAGATTCACCCTACAATTATGAGGGTAAAAGAAGGGGCCTATTACTCTTCATACTAAGTAATAAAGTAGAAGAATTGATAAGCAGTAAAAATCCTTTGTAGCAGCATTTCACCAAAAGTAGTCCTAAGCAATATACTGAAGTAAGCAAAGATCCTAAGGTTTGTCCCCTTGCTATTTGAATGTAAGTTTTATAAAAACAACCAATAAATAACAGCTTACATGTGAAGCAATGAACAAACTGTTGGGGATAGAAAGAAAAATGAAATAGTACCTGATTTCAAAAAGCTTACATTCTCTCAGAAAAACTAATATGTATGTATAATAGTAGGAAAGTAGTATTGTGAATAGAGTACTAGATGTAAAGTCAGAAGCACTTGAGCTGCTCAAATACTTCCTCAAATGCTCATCAGATGGATAACCTGGAAAGTCATTTGCCATTTTCAATTTCAGTTCCTTTGTCTGCAAAGTGGAAATAATAATTTCACTTACCTCACAGAGTCTCTGTGAGGACCAAATTAGATAACATATATAAAGTCATTTTCAAACCTTGAAGTTCTATACAAATACTCACAGATTGGGAGTTGGATGAATGTATAGATGCATCAGTGTGCTAAGATAAACTTATCCACATGAAAGATGTTTTGTGAACTCTTTGCAAAGGATGTGATAACTGGCTTAGATGTGGATATTCTGTAACTCATTGCCTTGGCCTTTCAAATGATTAGGAAAAGTCTTTCTCCTTATCCTCCCTCCACTGTTGGCATAATTAGAAATGTTGTCAAAATGGTCTTAGTCATCTCTGTGACTAGATATACAAAGAATCTTTCATTTATGGCCTTTGAAATTATATAGTGGAGGGTATTGAAGGTTGGGGACCACTTTTTCCCCCTCTGAGGCTATGACTTACAAGAAAAGTCTGATATTTCAGTTTTAGTTCTCTTTTTTTTTTTTTTCATTCCTGATACAGAGAGTAGAGTTTCTGATTTCAGGAGGTTCAAAAGTTGACTGAACATAATATAAGACTCAGATTTCAGAAATCTCAACTATATTGGTCAATCTGAGAAGTGTGAAGTGATATCTCAGAGTTGTATTAATTCACATTTCTCTAATCTAAAAATTAGAACATTTTTATATGACTATATATCTTGGATTTCTTCTTCTGAGAAGTGCCTATTTATCTCTTTTGGCCACTTATCAACTGGTGGTTGACTTGCATTCTTATAAATTTCACTCAGTTCTCTAACAAATTTGAGAAAAGAATCCTTTATTAGAGGTACTTGCTATAATTCCTCTCTCCTCCAGTTTCTATTTTTCTTCTAATCTTAGCTGCATTGGTTTTGTTTATGCAAAATCTTTTTTAATTTGGTATAATCAAAATTATCCATTTTACTTCCTGTAATCCTCTCTATTTCTTGTTCAATCATATTTTTTTTTCTTTTATCCATATTTGACAAGTAAAATATTTAATGTTTCTTTAATTTTCTTATGATACCATTCTTTAATTCTAAATCATACAAACAGGTCAAAACCTTTTATCTTCATATATGGTATGAGATGTTGGTCTTTACCTGGTTTCTACCAAACTGCTTTCCCAATTGTTTTTCCCAGCAATTTTGTTCAAATAGTAATTTCTTATATCACATAAAAATTCTTTTTAAAATTAACAAAATATTCACCGATATTGGTATCTTTTTAAAAATAGCATATGTTACTTATTCCCTATACTTTCCTAGACTACTTTTGAATAAAGACAAAAATATAATAAAATATCAAAAAAAAAGTTTGCAGCATTCCATTCTCTTGGCCCCCTACTTCTGCAAAGAACTGAAGAAAAGTGTATTTACATATCCTTTTTTTGAAGCCCAATATGGCCATTACAATTTTCATCATTCAGTTTCAAATGTCTGATTATTCCTTACATTTTTATTGCTATACTCACTGTTTACATTATTTTTAATAAATAACATTCACATAAGTCTTCCCATGGTTCTCTCTTTTGATAGAGTTCACTCTTTCCTACAGTACAGTAATGTTCCATTTCATTCCATCCATATACCACAATTTGTTTTGGAATTTCCTAGAAGATAGGAGTCTTTTTTTTTTTTTAGTCCTTTGCTATAACAAAAAGTTCAACATAAATATTTTGGCATAATCTTTCTTTCTCCCCACTTTTGTCACTCTTCTCTGTAAGGAATATGCCAAGAAGTAAAATCCAAAGATATAGACATTTTAATGATTTTCTTGCCATAATTTCAAAATTCTTTTTATGATGTTCGGGCCAATTAACAGATTTATCAATGATATATTAGCATGTATGTCTTACTACAACCTAGCTATGAGATGAAACCCTAGAGATACTTGATTTGCATTTCTCTTTCTATTAGTGATTTAGAACATTTTTCCTATGCTGACTATGAAACTTTGAGGCTATTCCACACATTTAAACATTCAAATATATTCTGTTGCATTGTTACATATTATATGATAATTAGTTTCTTGAGGATAGGAATCATGTAGTATTTTTCTTAAAACATCTAGTATAAAGCAGGACCCACAAATTAATAAAATAAATATTCACCAAATTGAATTTGTTGACTCAAGTCACCAAAAAAATCTCTTTCTAATCAAGAATTTTTCTATTCAAAAGGAGCCTCCCTTACATTCTTCACTCTATCACATATCAGATCTTGTATTAAATAGTATTTGACTAGACATCCATAAGTAAAGTCAATCAAATATTTCCCTTTCCTCAGTCTCTGAAATGATTGAAAGAAAGGTGATATATCACTATTTAGAGGCAAGTTGTGTATAAGATGCTTCCCTCCTTATGATACTTTTTTACTCTCTAGCAGTTAACAGCATTTACTCCTAGAAAATGTATACTTAACATTTAACCAAAAATAAAAACCTCTGCAAAATGCCTAAATATAGATTGCTTCATTGCCTCCAAATCATCCTAAAAGAGATGCGGAGTCTGAAACACCAAACGAACCCAGGGACTGAATAAATGTCATGCTGTGCAGTATGCAATCAGAAGGAATTGCAATTATGGCACCAACTGCTAATCCTAGGAAATCAAAACACAGTTAGGCAGCCACTAAATTCTATTATTAAATGTAATTATTATTATTAAGCTTCTTCCAAAAAATAGAGTAGGAAACATTATACAAGTGCTTAACCTCCTTCCTCCCCCCCAATAGCTAGGTCATTATTTTTTATAGTATCACTAAATATATCCATTATCTTTAAAATACTGAGCTCACCTTTCAAAAACAGTTAATTCCTTTTGGACAGTGGTAATCAAAGTTATTAAAATGTTCTTTTTCTATATTTATTTTTCTTCCCATGGAAATAGAAAAGGTGATAGGAGTGAAGAAGTTGTCTGTCTGTCTGTCTTTCTGTCTCTTTCTCTCTCATACACATACACACCCACACACACACACACACACACACACACACACACACACACACAGTCATACAGTCATCTAGGATGAAAATCAAACCTGTAATAGAAAGCCCTCTTATCAGTAGGCTCTAGACCTATTCTATGTTTGTAGCTTATATGCACTTTTACAACTAAACTGATTTCCTCATGCTGTAGCTTAAAATATGATTTCTCCCATTATATCTTCAGTGGACAGTGCAAACAGCTGGACACTCCTCTAAAAGTCCTTCAAATTCTTGACATCTATTATTAAATCTCTACCATACTAATTACTTCAAAGGAGCTTAGGATGGTGTTAATTTCATTGAGTACTGCATCAACTCAAGAACATATCAGAATAATCAGGTGACTTTTTCATAAATATAGACACACTGTGGTGCTGTGTAAGCCTACTTTATGAAATTAAATCAAGGACCCAGTCACTGATTTCCATGAGTTTACATTTTGAAGAAGAAAGACAACATAAATAGATGCAGCCAGCATCTGAATTTAGATATGTTCATTAAAGAATTAGATTAATGTGCCTTGTTATTTCTCTTCTATTTCTATCCTATCAGAATTTGAATTGTTTTAATTTTCATTTCCATTTCCATAAATGTTCCAGGATAAAGATGACAAGCAAAAAGTCAAATCACTGAAACTCTTTTCTTTCAGTTGCTAGTTTTCAATATAGTTTGTTAGTGGGAGAGACAGCCATTGTTTGATATTATGAATCATCTGTAGATTTCATTTTGGGGACAACTATCTTCAAATCATGATAAACAATTAAAAATGATCTGTGTACCATTTTCTGAATTAGGTAAATGTTTGAAGGATCTGTAATTTCATCAGAGTCGGATGCTCCTGGCAAGGGAGCTTCATTCAGTAATACAGATTGCAACACATATATATGAAATAACATGATAGGATAATAGATTTAGACCTATGATTCAGACCCAGGGTTTTTCTAATAAATTGTTGCTGTAGTTGATGGAAGTCAGAGTTAAATCAAAATGGCTTAGGGTTTGAAGCTCTGTTCAGAAGGGAAAAGATTGAGAGCTTATATAGAAATGGAGTAAAATTGATGATCATTCAGTTGTAATAGAGGAAAGGTAGAGTTTTGAAATAAAGCCCATGGTTAGTTATCATAGTGGAGAATTTACTTAGGTTGTTTTCCAGATTCTTACAATATTATTGGCTAATTACATACACCTTGGGTTCATGTCATGGCTCCCCAGGGAGCCTCCGGCTTAATTTGGGATTTAGTGGTGTAGAGAAATGAAAACAGCATTTTAGTCAAGCAAGACATTATGAAAAAATGAGTGAAACAGAGTTTTGAAGTCAAGTCAAGGCTTTAAAAAATAAGACCTGATATGGTTAAAGTGCTATACAAATAAAGATGATTTAGATGTTAATGATGAGGGTTGTCAAAAAGGATAAGAATGTTACAGTAATATAGTGAGAGAAGACAGTAAAAATATACAAATGGAAGGTAACAAGATTCAAACTCAGCAACTTGGCTATGAAGACATATGGGACTTGTCAAAATATTAGATGTAGCAAGGATGAGAATTAGTAATTCTTATTTTTCAAGAATAAGACTATGATATAACTGATATTGTCTATTATGTAGAAAAAAATAGAGTTTAGAAGTGAGGGAAGTTTTTTTTTTTTTCACCCACATTCAACTTCAGTTGCCAAATAGATCTAAATAAAAATAATAGAGAGAGGATAGATGGAAGACAATAAAGTAGCCCATAGTGCCCATGAGGCCATTTAATAAGAGAAGCTTTCATTTCATAAAAATACTAAAGTATTTCTTTAAAAAAAAGTATGGTATGCATTTATGAATGTGGAAGAGAAGAAAATAAGGTAATTAGGATTATTTATGAAAGGGAAATGGAAGAATTGAGTAAAATTGCAAACATTTAGTAACTAAGAAAAAATAAGTTAAGAAAACAGACCCAGGAATTATGGAATATGCAAGAGTATGCAAAGCTGGAAAAATATTTGGAAAAAAAAGTAGTTGAGTAATTCTTTAAAATATTATAGTTTTAAATGTTTTTAACACAGAAATGAGATTTTAAAAACTTAAAAATAATCATTTTTTTAACAAAATAAAAATTGAGGAACAGTTCTATTTGACTTGGATGATTCACTGAATTGCTTTGACATAAATAGACCAAAGCAAACCTTGAAATTGGTGTACTATTATTCTTAGACAGGATATTTTGCTATAAAAACTGGTTTGGTTCATGTAGATTAAAAAAAAAATCCACAGCAGAATCTTGGGACAAGCCAATCCATTTTGTCAATGACAGATATATGCAATATATAAGGTCTTTGAATAGTATGCCATATATCTAAGAATAATAATGCTTTTTAATTATGGATAGACTTCAATTTCATCTTCTTCTTCTACTTGATAATATATTTTTCAACAGTTCTGGAAACACAGTTACCCTAAAGTAATTGCTCTATTCTCTGGATTTCCAATTTACAAAATGCATTACTTCAGTTGGAGTAAGAAGAGAACACTGATTGTTCTGATCCTTCAACATCATCTTTTCATGATGTATATATTATTTTTCCATTTTCCAGTCTTTTCTTTTAAGTCTCCCAAAGCACAAGATATAAAAATTATAAATTTTAATCTGAGACTCTTTTAATTTATTTGAGGTCATTTACCTGTTGGGTTAGTACTAATAAATAATTCAATCATAGTATGTTAATGTGTACATGGTTCTATTTTAATAAATTATAATAATGAGTTTGAGTAACCTGGAAAATGCCAATTGTTCCCTCAATAAAGATGTACCAGTTACTGAACCAAGTCTGATCTCATTAGATAAACACATCATATTTCTAAGTTCAACTTTGTGATCAATTTGAGTTCTCTAGGAAGCTAATTAAACTCTATGTAACATAATTCAATTTACCAATCAGAGAAAGCAGTGAGGTTTGTAAATTCTATAAAACATGTTTACTTAACTCATTAGAACATGTATGTGTTGTTACATTAAAAACACACTGTTCCTAAGCTGATTCTGTTTTTATTTATGTGAATAAAGAAAAATGTGCTTATAAAGTAGTCTTTTGCCTGTCATTTGAATAAATTTTGAACTTTTCTACTTGCATACCATCAGGACATGTACACATATGTTCTATTTTTCATATTGTTGTGCTTTTTCAAGAGATCTTAAAAAATAAATTCGAAAAGTAAAATACTTTGAAGTTGGTTTACTACGCTCTCATTCCCAATAGATTAAAAATCTTCCAATATCAAGTTAAAATTTAAGTAAGTTAATCCATTTCATTTCTATCTGGCTTAATGATAATTAGTGATTTTTAAAAATGCTAGTCAGTAGGACTAATCTTCTCTTGAAAAAGTTAATTTCCTCTTTGATAATAAACTATAAATGTGATATATTGGCCAAGGCTTAACCTCATTCCTACAGATATTTCCTAATGATCACAAGAGATTGAAAAAAACAATGAAATAGACAAGAATATTAGCAGCCAAAAGTAAGTTTCCTCCCCATTTTCGTTACCTCTTCTGTTCTAAGGTAATTTTCCCATCACCATTATATCTCTATCATTGACTTCTCTCCTTTTTCCTATCCAATAGCTTGATGGACATTTCTGTCCACAGGCCTAAAATTAAACATATCATAATACCTCCCAAATCAGATCCTTCTGTGTACTTCTCAATTTTTGTCAACAATTGAATCATTTTGGCTCATTCACTCAAACTAAAAATCATAGAATTTTGTTAACATTTCCCTTTCCCTTATCTCTCTATCCACATTAGTTGTCAAGCTCTGTCAATTCTTTTTGAAGGACTTTCAAATCTTTTCCTTTATGTTTTCACTGTCACCATTTTAGTAGTGGTTGTCATTATTTCTCAATGGAACAAATTCTCTTATGCCAATTTCATCTTTCTTTATATCCTTCTGATCTATCATTTGGGCTTCATTATAAAACACCATTTTCTTTACATCTCATTCATATGCAAAAGTGAAAATTCTTTCCTATTACAAGATAAATTAATTTTGAATCAACTTTTATTAAGTATCTACAGTGTGCAGAGTCCTTTAGCAGAAACTCTACATTTAAAAAATTCTGAATTTAACAATCACCAAACAAAATTAGTGTATGTTCATATATAATTTAGTACAAAGCAGAATATTATAAGTAAAACTGAAATACTATATAGCTTGTTTTTCCTATATAACTTTTAAAGTAGTTCAGGAACTCTTTTCCTCTGATATTCCACCATTCTCTTCTGTGCTTCAATTGTCCTTTTGAAATGCTTCATTGACTTTTCTTTTTTCTCTTTTG
The DNA here is from genome assembly GCF_016432865.1 of Antechinus flavipes. Classification (NCBI taxonomy): domain Eukaryota; kingdom Metazoa; phylum Chordata; class Mammalia; order Dasyuromorphia; family Dasyuridae; genus Antechinus; species Antechinus flavipes. Next base: position 217,558,381 of record NC_067400.1, read on the forward strand.
GAAACTTTACCACTAGTTCTTTTCTTCTTCTAAGTAGGAACAGGGGGGGAAAAGAAAACAAAAACTCTATAACAAATATGTATAATCAAATAAAATAATTTCCACATTACCTATGTCCAAAAATGCATGTCTCATTTTGCATCTTGAGTCTAACATCTCTCTGTCAGGAGGTGGTTAGCGTGCTTCATTATCAGAAGTATGGTTGATCTTCATGCTAATATGAATTCTTAAGTTTATCAAAGTTGTTTGTCACAGTTGTATGAGTTTCTCAACTCATGGGAACAACCAGAGAAGGCTGATGACAAGGTTACTATGGATTGGGACACAAGAAGCCATGAGAATTTTTGGGATAAAAGGACAATGAAATTTTAGTGTAGAGAACAATGTAATGTGGTTGAATTTGTTAAATTTAGAGTCAAATTTAGAGTTCTTTCTCTAGATGCAGATGTAGTTTTCTATATCAGGTGTTTTGGGATTTCCTTGGATCACTGAACTGTTGAAAAGAATCAAGTTTTTCATAGATGTCCATCACACAGTTTTGCTGCTGCTATTTATAATGTATTTTTGGTTTGCTTGTTTTGCTCAACATCAGTTCATGTAAATCTTTTCAAGCCTTTTTAAAATCAGCTTGTTCATCATTTTTGTAGAACAATAATAGTTCATTATTTTCATTTACAACAACTTGTTCAGCCATTCACCAATTGACAGACATCTACTCATTTTCTAATTCTTTGCCACCACAAAAAGAGCTGCTACAGATATTTTTGCACACATGAGTCCTTATCTCTCCTTTGTGATTTCCATGGAATACAGATCCAGTAACAGCACTCTGGATCAAAGGGTATTCACAGTTTTATAGCCCTTTGAGAATATTCCGAGGTGCTCTTCAGAATGGTTAGATCATTTCACAACTCCACCAGCAATGCATGCATCCCAGTTTTCCCACATCCCCTCCAATCTTTTCCTGTAATCTTAGCCAATCTAAGAGGTAGAAGATGTACTTCAGAGTTGTTTTAATTTACATTTCTCTAATCAATAGTGATTAAGAACATTTTTTCCAATGATTATAGGTGGCTTTAATTTTTTCATTTGAAAATTGTTCATATTTTTTGATTATTTATCAATTGCAGAATGACTTGTACTCTTATGCAATATCAAAATTCTTTATATATTTTAGAAATGAGGCCTTTATCAGCAACATTGGCTCTAAAAATTTTTGTCCAGCTTTGGTTTTCCCTTTTAATCTTGTTCTCTGTTACTTTTGTTTGTACAATTTTTTTTTAAATTTAATGTACTCAAAATTGTCCATTTAACTTTTCATAATAATGCATACTTTGCATAAATAATTATTCATGGGTTGTAAATTCCTCCCTTCCCCAAAGATCTAATATCCCTTGCTCTCTTAATTTGCCTTTATCATCCTTTATGCCTAAATCAGGAACTCATTTCCACCTCACTTTGGTATGAGGTATATTTTGGTCTATACCCAGTATCTGGCATATTAATTTCCAGTTTTCCCAGCAATTTTTGTGAAATAGTGAATTTCTTGGATCCAACCAGTCTTCAGGGCAATTTGGAATTATGCTCATAAAGTTATCAAACTGTGCATCCCCTTTGATCCAGCAGTATTTCTACTGGGATTATATCCCAAAGAGATCTTGAAGGAGAGAAAGAGTCCTACATGTACAAAAATGTTTGTGGCAACTCTTTTTGTAGTGACAAGAAAATGGAAAGTGAGTGGATGCCCCAATTGCAGTATGACTGAATAAATTGTAACATGTGAATGTTATGCAATATTATTGTTCTGTAAGAAATAACTACTGGGACAATTTCAGAGAAGATTGGAGAGACTTACATGAATTGATGCTAAGTAAAATAAACAGTATTGGGAGATCATTATACACGGCAACAAGAAGACTATACAATAATAAATTTTGATGGTTGTGGCTCTCGTCAAAAATGAGATGATTCAAACCAATGTCACTTACTCAGTGATGAAGAGAGCCATCTACACCCAGAGAGAGACCTCTGGGAACTGAGTGTGGACCACAATATAGCATTCTCACTCTCTCGGTTGTTGTTTGCTTGTATTTTGTTTTCTTTCTCGTTTTTTTTCCTTGTTGATCTGATTTTTCTTGTGCAGCAAGATAACAATATAAATATGCATACATATATTGGATTTAACATATATTTTAACGTGTTTAACATGTATTGGACTGTCAGCCAGCTAGGGGAGGGGTGAGGGCCAAGAGGAAAGAATGTGAAACAAAAAGTTTTGCAAGGGTCATTGTTGAAAAGTACCCATGCATATGTTTTGTAAAACAAACAAACAAAAAAAAATTTAATAATAATAATAATAAAAATAATTAGTGAATGAAAAAAACAAAAGTTCAAGAATTTCAAGGGAATGAATGAAAAAAAAAATCAAATGAAAGTGGCCTAGCTGTACCAGATCTAAAATTATATCATAAAGCAGCAGTTACCAAAACCATTTGGCATTGGATAAGAAATAGATTAGTTGATCAGTGGAATAGGTTAGGTTCCAAGGACAAAAACAGTTAATAACTTTAATACTCTAGTCTTTGACAAACTCAAAGACCCCAGCTTTTGGGATAAGAACTTACTGTTTGACAAAAATTGCTGGGAAAATTGGAAATTAGTATGGCAGAAACTAGGCATTGACCCACACTTAACACCATATACCAAGATAAGGTTCATGGCCTAGGTATAAAGAATGAGATTATAAATAAATTAGGTGAACAAAGGATAGTTTATCTCTCAGACCTGTGGAAGAGGAAGGAATTTATGACCAAAGAAGAACTAGAGATCATTACTGATCACAAAATAGAAAATTTTGATTATATCAAATCGAAAAGTTTTTGTACAAGCAAAATCAATGCAGATAAGATTAGAAGGGAAGCAATAAACTGGGAAAACATTTTTTATAGTCAAAGGTTCTGATAAAGGCCTCATTTTCAAAATATATAGAGAACTGACTCTAATTAATAAAAAATCAAGCCATTCTCCAATTGCTAAATGGTCAAAGGATATGAACAGACAATTCTCAGATGAAGAAACTGAAACTATTTCTAGCCATATGAAAAGATGCTCCAGGTCATTATTAATCAGAGAAATGCAAATTAAGACAACTCTGAGATACCACTACACACCTGTCAGACTGGCTAGAATGACAGGGAAAGATAATGTGGAATGTTGGAGGGGATGTGGGAAAAAAGGGACACTAATACATTGTTCGTGAAATTGTGAACAAATCCAGCCATTCTGGAGATCAATTTGGAACTATGTTTAAAAAGTTATCAAACTGTGCATACCCTTTGATCCAGCAGTGTTACTACTGGGCTTATATCCCAAAGAGATCTTAAAGAAGGGAAAGGGACCTGTATGTGCAAGAATGTTTGTGGCAGCCCTCTTCATAGTGGCCAGAAACAGGAAACTGAGTAGATGCTCATCAATTGGAGAATGGCTGAATAAATTGTGGTATATGAATATTATGGAATATTACTGTTCGGTAAGAAATGACCAACAGGATGATTTCAGAAAGGCCTGGAGAGACTTACACAAACTCATGCTGAGTGAAATGAGCAGGACCAGGAGATCATTATATACTTCAACAACAATAATATATATGATATCCAATTCTGATGGACCTGGCCATCCTCAGCAATGAGATGAACCAAATCAGTTCCAATGGAGCAGTAATGAACTGAACCAGCTACACCCAAAGACAGAACTCTGGGAGATGACTAAGAACCATTACATTGAATTCCCAATCCCTATATTTTTGCCTGCCTGCATTTTTTCATTTCCTTCACAGGCTAATTGTACAATATTTCAGAGTCCGATTCTTTTTGTACAGCAAAATAACAGTTTGGACATGTATACTTATTTTGTATTTAATTTATACTTTAATATATTTAACATGTATTGGTCATCCTGCCATCTAGGGGAGGGGATGGAGGGAAGGAGGGGAAAAATTGGAACAAAAGATTGTCAATTGTCAATGCTGTAAAATTACCCATGTATATAACTTGTAAATAAAAAGCTATTAAAAAAATTTTTTTTAAATAGTGAGTTCTTATCCCAGAACCTGGAGCTTTGGGGTTTATCAAATATTAGATAGCTATAGTCATTGATTATTGTATCATGTGAATCTAACCTATTCCACCAATCCACCATTCTATTTCTTAGCCAATACCCAAACCATTTGGTACTAATGCTTTATAATATAGTTTTATATCTGCTAAGCTACCATTAAAAAATTCCCATTAATTCCCTTGATACTCTTGCCCTTTTGTCCTTTCAGATTAATTTTGTTATTATTTTTTCTAGCTATATAAAACTATTTTGGGCAGTTTGATTGGTATGCCACTGAACAAGTAGACTAATTTAGCTTGGACTGTCATTTTTATATTAGCTCAGCCCACTCTCTTTTGAGCTATTTCAACTCTGCTTTGCTCATGGAGTACAGTGACTTCTTTGATGTGGGAATGCCATGCTGGGTCATCCTCTGCTAGTCTCTAACAGTTCTCAAAATTAATTTCAAAATTCTTTTTTTTTTAATTTTTTTTGCAAGTTGACAACATAAACTTTATTTATTTTTTTTAAATTTAATTTTATTTAATAATAACTTTGTATTGACAGAATCCATGCCAGGGTAATTTTTTACAACATTATCCCTTGCACTCGCTTATGTTTCGTTTTTTTCCCTCCCTCCCTCCACCTCCCTCCCCAAGATGGCAAGCAGTCCTATATATGTTAAATATGTTGCAGTATATCCTAAATATAATACATATTTGCAGAACCAAACAGTTCTCCTGTTGCACAGGGAGAATTGGATTCAGAAGGTAAAAACAACTCGGGAAGAAAATCAAAAATGCAAATAGTTCACATTCGTTTCCAAGTGTTCCTTCTTTGGGTGTAGCTGTTTCTGTCCATCATTTATCCATTGAAACTCAGTTAGGTCTCTTTGTCATAGAAATCCACTTCCATCAGAATACATCCTCATACAATATCGTTGTCAAAGTGTAAAATGATCTCCTGGTTCTGCTCATCTCACTTAGCATCAGTCCATGTAGGTCTCTCCAAACCTCTCTGTATTCATCCTGCTGGTCATTTCTTACAGAACAATAATATTCCATAACATTCATATACCACAATTTACCCAGCCATTCTCCAATTGATGGGCATCCATTCATTTTCCAGTTTCTAGCCACTACAAACAGGGCTGCTACAAACATTTTGGCACATACAGGTGCCTTTCCTTTTTTTTTAGTATCTCTTTGGGGTATAAGCCCAATAGAAACACTGCTGGATAAAAGGGTATGCACAGTTTGATAATTTTTTGGGCATAATTCCAGATTGCTCTCCAAAATGGTTGGATTCATTCACAACTCCACCAACAATGCATCAGTGTCCCCGTTTTCCCGCATCCCCTCCAACATTCATCATTATTTTTTCCTGTCATCTTAGCCAATCTGACAGGTGTATAGTGATATCTCAGAGTTGTCTTAATTTGCATTTCTCTGATCAATAGTGATTTGGAACACTCTTTCATGTGAGTGGTAATAGTTTCAATTTCATCATCTGAAAATTGTCTGTTCCTATCCTTTGACCATTTATCAATTGGAGAATGGCTTGATTTCTTATAAATTTGAGTCAGTTCTCTATATATTTTGGAAATGAGGCCTTTATCAGAACCTTTAATTGTAAAGATGTTTTCCCAGTTTGTTGCTTCCCTACTAATCTTGTTTGCATTCGTTCTGTTTGTACAAAGGCTTTTTAATTTGATATAATCAAAATTTTCTATTTTGTGATCAGTAATGGTCTCTAGTTCATCTTTGGTCACAAATTTCTTTCTCCTCCACAAGTCTGAGAGATAAACTATCCTATGTTCCTCTCATTTATTTATAATCTCGTTCTTTATGCCTAGATCATGGACCCATTTTGATCTTATCTTGGTATATGGTGTTAAGTGTGGGTCCTTGCCTAATTTCTGCCATACTAATTTCCAGTTATCCCAGCAGTTTTTATCAAATAATGAAATCTTATCCCAAAAGTTAGAATCTTTGGGTTTGTCAAACACTAGATTGCTATAGTTGACTATTTTGTCTTGTGAACCTAACCTTTTCCACTGATCAACTAATCTATTTCTTAGCCAATACCAAATGGTTTTGGTGACTGCTGCTTTATAATATAATTTTAGATCAGGTACAGCTAGGCCACCTTCATTTGATTTTTTTTTCATTAATTCCCTTGAGATTCTCGACTTTTTATTGTTCCATATGAATTTTGTTGTTATTTTTTTCTAAATCATTAAAATATTTTCTTGGAAGTCTGATTGGTATAGCACTAAATAAATAGATTAGTTTAGGGAGTATTGTCATCTTTATTATATTTGCTCGGCCTATCCAAGAGCACTTAATATTTAATTTCAAAATTCTTTAGAGAGATCTTGAGAGTGGCTTTATGTCACTTCTTCTGAACACAATGTGAGTGCTTTTCTTGTGTTACTTCTTCATTAAATAATCTTTTAGGCAAGCAAATGTTTGGCATTCAAAACAATATGACCAGCCTCTCAGGGTTGTGCTTGCTGCAATAAAATTTGAATGATTGGAATTTAGTTAAAGAAAGAATTTCAGTTATCTCTTACCTTAATCTGCCAGGTGATCTTCAGAATCTTTCTAAGATAATTCAAATGGAAGGGTTTCAGTTTTTTACCATGATACTGATATAATGTTCAAGTTTACAGGTATACAACAATGAGTTCAGCAAAATGGTTTTGTAGATCTTCAGTTTGATAGTCTAATACTTCTTCTCTTCCACACTTCTCTTCAGAGCTTTCCAAACACTGAGCTAGTTCTGGCAATGCATGCAGCATTCTCATTATCAATGTACATTTTCCTGGGAATGCCACGGTAGGTGAACATGTTCACATTATTCACAACTTCTCCATTTGCTGTAACCTGCAATTCCACATATGGATGGTGTGGTGCTGGCTGATGGAGCATCTGTGTTTTCTCAGTATTAATTTTTCAGCCAAAATTAACACAAGCAACAGAGTCTCAATCCATACTTAATTACATCTCAGTTTTAGAGGCTGCTTTGAGTGCACAATTATCTGTGAACAACAAGAACAAAACAAACCAACTCTCTCTTCATTTTAAGTCTTGGTGTATAGCCTTTACAAATTAAGTGATTTACCATCAGTGTGATAGCTGACTTTGATGCTGTGTTCATTTTCATTGAAGGAGTTTGACATAGCTGAAAACATGCTAAAAACACATGAGAACAAGCACACAACCTTGGTTCATTCACTCCACTAGGAACTGGGAAAGTCAAAAAGCATGATCCACCATCCAGAACCAACACAAGCATACTGTCATGAGATTAATATTTAACACTAATGAATTTCTCTGGGAAACTAAATTTTGATTGAATTTTCCATAAGTCCTCATAACTATCAAGAATTGTGGTTAGACTGATAAATATTGTGTATAATTCTCTACACATTTTTTTCTGGAGTTGTTGGCCAGCAAACACCATATCTCCTATCCCTTGGTCCTTTTTGAAGCCACACTGGCTTTCAAGTAGATAGCCATCTTTCATATGAAGGATAAGCCTATTAAGGAGGATTCTGGCAAAAAGTATTGTGAGCACTGACTAAGAGACACAGGACAATCTATTCCCATTATCTTTATAGAGATGGACAATGGAGTTGTCTTTGAACTCCTGAGAGATAATTTCCTTTTGCCAGAAAATTTCAGTCAACTTTTGTATGAGCAATGGACCTTCCCACTCCACCTTGTAAATCTCATCTGGAATAGATTCAGCACCGGGTGATTTCCCACAGGAGAGGAATCTAATAGCACTCAAAATCTTGTCTTCTTTTGGAAATTTAGCTAGAGAGGGATTGAGTTCAATTTGAGTTAAATGGTCAGTAGCTTCAATAGTGATTAAAAATGTTCTATTGAGAACACAGTAGAAGTGTTCAGCCCCTCTCTCCAGGATCATGTCTTTATCATTAATCAATGTAGCTTCATTAAAACTGAACAGTTGAAATTCACCACATGTAAGGTATATAAGTAGCCTTCAGAGTATCATAGAAGTATTTTGATTGATACTATCAACATAAAATTTAATTTCATCTGCCTCCTTACAGAACCAAGAAAGCTATATCTCTTTAATGGATTATACTTTACTTTTAATGGATTTAAATGCTGCCATGTTGGAGACAGATAAACTGGTAAAACCTGTAGAGCTCTTTTTTTTTTTTTCTCATTTAGAAGATTCTGGATTTCCCCATCATTTTTATAAAAAAAATGCATTAATGTTTGTGAATGTTCTGACCAGATCAGTAAGTGAAGTTCTGTATGTCCGATTTCTGAAAGCTGCCAACTCATTTTGTGCTCACTTGTTGACAGCCATGTGTGGACTAAAATTTCCTTCCAAGGTTCCCATTCAGAGAAGTGCTATAATCTGTTAATATTAATTCTTCTATTATTTATCTTACCTTAGGGCCATACCTTTTGTTGAATGTGAATATTTAACTTGGTGAGGATGAGTCTAAAATCAGTCCAGCACTGTGCACCACATATTGTCTTCGTCACTCTTACATCTTCGTGGTCTCTTCTCTTTACAATGAAATAATCTATTACATGCTAAAGTTTGTTGCATGGGTGTCTGCATCCACTAAATTTTATTACATTCAGATAAATGGAACACATGTTAGTGATGAGATCATGTGATGCATAAGTCAGCAATGAATGACCATGGTTGTTATTTCTTCCTTTCAAGAACTACCTATCCTATCTAAGAGTCTGATCCTAACAATTATTAAAATAATATAGAAGTATTTATCTTGTTCTCTTTTGACACATTGAAAATGAAGGTCTTCAGGTCTTCACAAAATTTTTATTCGACTACATCAGAACTTTTCATGGATGTTGCGTAGACCCTGATGATGGTGGATTGGCCTTTCTTCGAAAGTGGCAATCACATTCACATGAATTTGTCATTCACTCCTTTTTAATTGCAAAACATGTGCCATCATCATCTTATTCCTGTTCACAGCAACACTCCACAAAAATGTGTATCCAACTTCAAATTCTATAAGCTAGTCTCCATTTACCAGCTTTGTTTCACTCAGAGCTGCTATTTGGATGTGATAATTTCTGAATTCTCTCACAACAAGAGATGTTCATTTTTCATATCTACTGGATTTTGTGTAACCTGTAAGTGGGCACACATTCCATGTACCAGTGGTGAGTGGAATCATTTTTACAGAACTTTTTTTTGCGTGTTTTGTACTATTTTGGTGTTTTTACTAAAGAACAGGATTCTTGCCTGCTGCAGTAAATGTTCCAGGGTTGGGTAAGCTGCCAATTTTAGGGCACTTTTTCTAGACCCTTTTTCACACTAGAATGTCTGTGGTGTTGTCATTAAAGTTACTTAAACACCCATGGGGCTGCTAAATCCCACTGTGGAAGATTGTAAAATTTTAAGTGAAATTCAGAAACAAAAATTTTAGTAGAATTATCTCTATTGATAAAATTATGAATTTGGATAAACAGATTAGTATACGGAGAAGCCAAATTGTTCCATAATAGCAGACATTTATAAATAGAAACAGAATAATTATTAATTAATAAATAGAAATAGAATACTAGAACTATGCTAAACGTCATTGAAAGATTAGAAAACATATCCAGGGGATGGAGATGAGCACCTAAGTAACCTAAGTACTCCCATGATTTAAATCTTATTAGAAACCTGTGCACCAAAATTAAGATTAAAGTTGATAAATATGAACTGTTCATCAGGAGTAATTTCAAAATATACCTAATTTCAAAAATAATTATCTTATCTTAGTATAAGTTTGAGGAATAGGATGTCTTTAGGGAAGACTGGTACTGCTGGTACAAGGCCTATAATTTTAGGTAAATATTTTACATTGGGTGAAGATACCCAGATGAGTAATGGAACACTATTTCACTATTAGAAATAATGAATATGAAAAAAATATCAGAGAAACTTGAAAATAAAAGTAGCTAGAATTTGTAATGCAAAGTGCTTTGAAAATATTATCTCACTTTAGTCTCAGGAAAATGCTAGGAAGAAAGTACTATTATCATACCCATTTTACAGATAAGGATCCTAAGGAAGAAAGGGTAATTACAATTAGTAATTATCTGAGGTTAGATTAAACTAATCCAAGTCTTCCTGATTCCAGTTCCAGTGTTCTATCCATTGAGCAATCTAATTGCCTATAATATATGTATGGCCTAGGGTGACTAGGTGGTATAGTGGATAGAGCACCAGCCCTGAAGTCAGGAGGACCTGAATTCAAATTTGTCTCTACTTAATACTTCCTAGCTGTGTGACCCTGGGCAAGCCATTTAACCTCTGTTGCCTCAAGAACAACAATAACAACAAAAATTATGGCTTGATAAAGAGTGAAGTAAGAAGCACTAGGCAATAAATTTATAAAATTACCATTATAATGTAAAGGAAAAAACTTTGAAAAGCTTTAGAATTATGATTAGTGATCAATTATGACTTAAGAAGATTGAACCTAGATGCAATAGAAAATCTTTAGAATTATGATTAGTGATCAATTATGACTTAAGAAAATTGAACCTAGATGCAATAGATAACTTTATTTTTTCCCTTTTTATCCCCCTCAGTTTCCTTATTCAGGCTATACTTATGCACAGATATATGTTATATGCATATGTAGATATATGCTACACATACATATATACATAGATATATCATACATATATATGCGTGTATATTATATATATAACATGGGTGTGTGTATACACACACACATCTGTCTTAATGTACATACACATCTACCCATAGACCCATTTACATATATATAAATCTATAAAGGCACATACATAGAACAACATGCATATATATCTACATATATTCAGACACATGTATACAGGCACTTACCCATGTGTAAATATGCATCTAAAACAAATATTGGTATGGCTGACATATTATGTAGATTTCTCTATTGAATTTTTAAGTTTTACTTATCGCTTCTTTCCTATCCCTGATAACTTTTCTGCTTTAATTCTGCTTCTTAACCTCCCCCCACCTGTAGATCCCTCATTTATCTTCTTCTCTCACTCTTTGCTTCCCACTCTGCCCATGCTTCCCCTGCTATTTCTTTATGGGTTTTGGAGAGTGCTATACCTTTCATGTATAATAGTGTTGTCTATTTAGTCCATTATAGATGTGAGTAGGTTTTCAGAACTATGAGCTCTCCCTTTATCCAATTTCTTTGTGTCAATTCTTCCTCAGCATCTCATTTCTATAACACAATTACCATTTTTTTTTTACCTTTTTCTAAGTTGTTTTGCTTTTCAAAATCAGATCATACTCAATTTTTTCTCAATCTTTCTTTTGAGCCACTCCATTGCTGGTGTCAATCTCAACCATATGGAATCTATTTCCACATAAAAAACATAAGCAATTTGTCCATGTCAAGTTCCTTGAAACTAATCTTTGATGATGACTCTTATATGTTAAATTTTCTATTGAGATCAATTTTGGTTCAAAGAAAGTCTTGAAAAGTTACAATTTTGCCAAATGTCTATTTGTTTTTCATTCAATATTATGGATAATTTTGCTCCATGAATTTTTGGCTAGAGGCCTAGTTCTTTTGATTCCTGATATATATGATAACAATACTCATTTGTTATGGCTGCTGATAAATCCTGTACAATTCTAATTGTAGCTTCAATTTATTTGAATTTTTTTTTCCATGTCTTTTGAAGAATTTTCCCTTAGATCTGGGGGTATTGGAATTTGGTAATAATGTTCCTATATGTCTTCCACAAAGGATCTTTTTGACATGGTGATTCGTAACTTTTTTTTGTTGTTGTTGTTTCTATTTCTACTTTACTCTTCTGTTCTTTCACTCCAGGACAATTTTCTTGGATCGTTTCTTATATTATTGTGTAAAAGTTCTTTTTATGGTCACAGCTTTCAGGTACTCCAATTATTTTTTATTTTTTTCTTGTTCTGTTCTCCAGGTCTATTGTTTTCTTAATTAGATGTTTCATATTTTCTTCAATTTTTTTTTTCATTCTTTCAATTCTGTTTTGTTATTTCTTGGTCTCTTATAACTTCACTAGCTTCTCCTTGCCTAATTTGAATTTTAAAGTTATTTACATCTTTAAAATTCTGTCTCCTTTTCTAATTTGTTATTTTTTTCATAATCTTTTTAGAGTTTTTTGGATTTTTAAAAAGTTTTTCTTCATTGTCATTTGATTCTTGAATTGTTTTTTAATCAATTGTAACTGAAAAGTTCATCTTTCTTTACATCATCACTAATAGCCTTAAGATGCTAATATAATCAATAATGTTTTATCACTGTCTCAGAAATAAGACTTCTATAAGCACTTTTCTCTATGTTATTTTTTTATTCAATCTGGTAGATTCATTACAGAGCCAATTTGGTAGATTTATTACTGAGCCAGTGTGCTCAGAAGAGAACAATGCTCTATTCTGGCTGTCAACCTGATCTCCTGGAAGGCATGTCAGTCATGAAATATATTGAGATTAGGTCAGATATGTATGGATTTAGATGGTCTCTGAAGTCCCTTACAGTTATTATATACTTGGATTCACTAGACTTTGCTCCAAATTCCTTTGATTATTGCCAAAACATAAATATGTAATCCAAAGACAAAGATTTATTCTTTCTAAGGATGTTTTTGTAAGTGGAAGTTGCCTTTGAAATGTTTCAAAAACATCTTGAGCAACATTAGCTTCATGGAAACAAGAGTATTGTCCCCTCCTAGGAAACATTAGTCATATTTATATAATAGCTGTAAAAGGTAAAATTAGAAATATAATTTATAATATTTGAGCTGTAATTAATATACATATAATATGACATAAGAATAATGTGAAGCAATATATACAGTAGCTCCCAAACTAATACAAAATGAGTCGCTTATGTTAAAGAAATGCTGATTAAGGGATAGTCTGTCATGGACTGATATTCTACTTCAAAGTTTCTTATTTTTTTTTTTTAAATAAAGCTTTTTATTTTTAAAACATATGCATGGATAATTTGACAAAATTGACCCTTGCATAGCCCAGTATTTCAGATTGTCTCCTCTTTCCCCATCCCCTCCCCTAAATGGCAAGCAATTCATTATATATTAAACATGTTAAAATATATGTGAAATCCAATATGTATAAACATATTTATACAATTATCTTGCTGCACAAGAGAAATCAGATCAAAAAAGGAAAGTAAATGAGCAAGAAAACAAAATGCAAGCGAAAAACAACAAAAAGTGAGGATGTTGCTATGTTGTGAAAAAGTCCAGTAGCAAGAGATACAAAGAGAAATTCCATTTAAAATAACTGCTGATAGTATAAAATATTTGGGAATCTATCTTCCAAGAGAAAGTCAAAAACTATACAAATACAACTATAAAACATTTTTCACACAAAATCAGACTTAATCAGTTGGAAAAATATAAAGTGCTCATGGGTAGGCAGAGCGAATATAATAAAAATGACAGCACTACCTAAATTAATCTACTTATTTAGTGTCATATCAATCAAACTCCCAAGAAATTATTTTACAACTCTAGAAAACAAAGTAACAAATTTCATCTGGAAGAACATAAAGTCAAAAATTTCAAGGGAATTAATGAAAAAAAAATGCTAATAAAGATGGCCTAGATGGGTCAGACCTAAAACTCTATTATAAAGCAGCTGTCATCAAAAATATTTGATACTGGCTAAGAAATAGGGTAGTCAATCAGTGGAATAGATTAGGATCACATGACAAAATAGGCAATAACTATAGCAATCTAGCATTTGATAGACCCAAAGACCCCAGCTTTTAGGATAAGAACTCACTATTTGACAAAAACTGCTGGGAAAATTGGAAACTAATATACTAGGAAGAAATTAGGGCTTGACCCACGCCTAACACCATTTACCCAGATAAGATCTAAATGGGTTCAAGATCTAGACATAAAGAATGATATCATAAGCAAATTAGAACATAGGATAGTTTACTTCTCAGATCTATAGATAAGGAAGGAATTTGTATACAAAGAAGAACTGGGATTCATAATTGAACACCAGATAATTTCGATTGTATTAAGTTACATTTTTGTACAAACAAAATTAATGCAGACAAGATCAGAGGGAAAGCAATAAATTGAGAATCATTTTTTACATTTAAGGGTTCTAACACTTCAAAGTTTCAATCTGGTGTCATTAATGGATTGGCATAGAACATATCAAAAATTGTATGTGGAAAAGAAGAAATGTGGAAAATAGCAGGGATATTACCAGATTACCTAAACCCAAGTGAGGGTTTTAGAGAAGAGAGGTAAACTCAGAAACAAATAGCAGATCAGTTAATAAAGCAACCTGAATTGTGGAAGATTAATGAACTAAGTAAGGGTGAGGGACAATTTGATTGATTTTTGAGGAGAAAATCGTCTATTTTATTTCTAATAATAAAAGTATTAATATCAATTCTGCAAGACCAGAAAGTGTGGTAAAATTGAACAGAGACCTAATTATTTGAACTATGTCCAATTTGAATTATGTCTAAAATCTTAGTTACTAAGTGAATACTCATATTAGCTTGTGTTTTTTCTGGAAGAGGCCTTTGACTTCTCTGCTGTAGAGTTGTAACTCCTACTTCAGTTAACATTGGTATCTTCTCTACAGTTTTAGCTCTTAGAGCAGTGCTTGGGGACCCTAAGAAATTAAGTAAATTACAATGATTACACATTCATCATGTGCCTGAACCAAATTTAGACGCCAGTTCTTTCTGACTCTGAGAACACTTTATCTTACATCAAAATGACTCTCACATGTTATGGGATGGAAAGTTAAGAAAAACACATTTCTGCTTGTAATGTTCCTAATACTATTTCCTTCTCCCTCCGATTTTATTTTTTCAGGGTTGTTTTTTTTTGTTTTTTGTTTTTTGTTTTTTGCTTGAAAAGAAAAATTATTGAGAATAAGACATAGAGATTTTGTTTTCTAGCTTGAAATTTTTGAAATATATAGAATGAGATCTGAAAGAAAAGAATGAAGTTCTCTAGAATACATAACCACTAAAAGAATAAGATGGGCAATATATAGTGAAAGGCTGAAATCAAAGGAGGAAAGAAAAAAAAAATTCAGGGACTTGAATGATCCAGGGAGGTAGTTGCTTCTACCACTGCTTATTTCCCCAGAGTACTCTGAGTTGCAGGAAGGTTTAGAATTGATAACCATTACATGAATAGGATAGTCCCTGGAAGCCATGTAAATTCCATATTTGCACATTAGCTTTGAGGATTTTATTTCCACCTACTTTTAAAATTTGAACAATGTTTTTAGCCTAATTGTTCTTCATATTACTATCATTTTATATGAAAAATGATAGTTTTGTTATGCATCATAATAAGCAAAGAATCTCTGGCTACATATATGTATGTAAGTTTATTATGTGTATGCAAGGACACACATATTTAGTCAGAGTTTTTTTTTGTTTATACTATATAGCATTACAGTTATATATATGTATATATACACACATGCGTACATATAATGCACACATATGTATGTACATACACAAAGAATTCTAAAAGTCTTATGTATATATCATATGTGTTTATGTATATTACAAATACAATTTCCCAGGAAAATACACAACTTCTTTAAATCCAACCATTCTTCTATCTTAGTAATAGGATTTTTTAAAACTAATACAGATAGGAAGAAGGATAATAAATGAGGAAGTTGAATTGTATGATCCAAAGATATTTTCTAGGATTACCCTTCTGCAGTGCTGTGAATCTAGTTTGGAAAGGGACAAGCCTATACATTTCTTTCTTTCTTTCTTCTTATCTGGTCAAGGAGAGGAAGAGTTATTATCTTGAATCTAAATCTCTCCTTCTTCCTATTTCTATTGAATTCAGTCACTAGGCCATACTTGACCTACAGAAAACTGCTATTGTTTCATTCTACTGGAATAGGCACACCAGAGATTTGGAGTCAGAGGAACTATCTCTGTCAGTATATACTAAGTTTTTTCTTTAAAAAATGTTTAGCTTTATGTTTAGCTTCAGGTAACATTTCTGAATCTGAGTTCTTCATCTATCAGATGAATATATTGAGCTAAATGATCATAAAAATACAGTTCCAAGTCAATAATTCTATGCTAGTTTTGACACCAAGAGACCTAAACTTCTTTTTTTTTAAACTTATTATTACAATAAGATTTCAGAAAGACCTGAAAAGATTTATATGAATTGATGCTAAGTGGAGTGAATCGAACCAAGAAAATATTGCACATAGCAACAGCATTATACAATGATCAATTCTGATAGACTTAGCTCTTTTCAACAATGAGGTGATTCAGCAATTCCAATAGATTTATGATGGAGAGAGTCATCTGCACTCAGAGATAGTGGGTGATTGAATTTAGAGAAGTGACATGAATTAGTCTCAAGCCCAAAGAGGGTCCTTGGAAGTGCTCATAAAAAGACTTTAAAAGGCAAATGAGAGACATAGAAGAAAAAATGAGAAAGAAAATGAGAGGTATGAATGAGAGAGTAAACAGTCTGGAAAAGGGAAAAAAAATTCTGAAGAAAACAACTCCTTAAAAAGCAAAATTAACCAAATAGAAATAAAGATACAAAAACTAACTGAAGAAAATCACACATTTAAAACAACAGGAAAAATGGAAGCTAATGACTCTGTGAGACATCAAAAATTACTCAAAGAAAATTTAAAAAAAGAAAAATGGAAGAAAATGTACAATACTTCATTGGAAAACCAGCTGACCTGGAAAACTGATTGAGAAGAGACAATTTAAAAATTATTGGCCTACCTGAAGGCCATGACCAAAAAAAGAACCTGAAGAGCATTTTTCAAGAGATCCTTAAGGAAAATTGCCCTGATATTCTAGAAACAAAGAGGGAAATATTCATTGAAATAATCCATCTGTCATCTTTAGGAAGGAAACCCACAAGGAACATTGCTGCAAAACTCCAAAACTATAATAATTGTGATGACCGCATATTTAAAATCAGTTGGAGTCAGAAATTCAGGTTAAGGGAAAAATCTTCAATCTTTATTCTTTTTGAAGTGAAGGGGGATTGTGATAGCAATATGAGTAGCTGCGACAGGAAGCCAGCCAGCAGAGGTGAAAGGGGATTGCAGATGAAAGGGGGATTGGAGGTGAATGGGGGTCACGATAGCAATGTGAGCAGCTGTGTCAAGAAACCAGCCAGCAGTCCCTCTTTCTGCTTCCCTTTCCCTTGCCTCCATTCACCAAAAATTGTCATTTCCTATACAACACATCAGGACTTATACAAAGAGTGGGCAGGGCCCATTCTTTCTCCAAGCATATATATTAATAGAGTATGGCCCAATTACTATTTAGCCATGTGCTTGGGACCTCAGTGCATCAACTCAAGCCTCAGTCCATTACATCTCTCGCTTTCTTTTGTTTTAGAACACAGGTGGTCATGCCATCCCTAACTTCTCAGGGAGGTCAGAGCCCCCAAGGGGAGGTGATTATACCCTCCCTGACTTCTCAGGAAAGGAGGTGAAAGCACTGAAAAGGAGGTGATCATTACCCCCCTGACTTTTCAGGAAGAGAGGTGAAAGCATTAGAAAAGAGATAATCATGCCCTCCCTGACATTTCAGGAAGGGAGATGAAAAGCACCAAAGGGAAGTGGGGGTTGCTAGTGGGTTTGTGGGCTGAAGGGTCTTATTATGCACAAACCCATCAGCATGGGAGATATTACACAAGCACATAGCAATAATGCAGAGGCTATTAGTGATGACCCTCCCCAATCAGTGCAGACTTGATGTGGGATAACAAACATGAATTGTACACTCAAGTAGTGGTATAATAGACAATATAAATCAACATGGTGTTGTAAAAGATTGCCAGAAGTCCTAGAAGGAGATTATGTAAACAGTAGTCACACATACGCCTTCTTCGGCAGCCAAGTGATAGTCCAAAACCAACCTATTGTCCATTGCTTCACATATCAGGGAATCCAATGATCCCCCCAAGTTTTTGAAGTCCTGCAAAAGTCTTTTTATGTGTTAGGGAATCCAATGATTCCAGCAGATTTTGAAGTCCTGTAACAGCCTTATCATTTCTCAGAAAATCCATTGATTCCTGAGGGCTTTCAAGTCTTATGTCTCAAAGAATCCAATGATTCCTGAGGGTTCTCAAGTCCTACAACAATCTTATGTCTCAGAGAATCCAATGATTCCTGAGAGTTTTCAAGTCCTACAACAATCTTATGTCTCAGAGAATCCAATGATTTCTGAGAGTTTTGAAGTCCAATAATTTTCTATGTCCATGAGTCAAACACCATAACTGCCACGCTCTTTCAATGGTGAGCACAATCAGCAACAGAACCACCCGATATTTTTGAACCTTCTCCTTCATTTTGAGGATCTGTTCTGTCTCTCTGTGATGGACAAGGCGAATACAGCTCATTGGCACCCATCTGATTCCTTCTCCTCCTGTAAAAATACAAGCAAACCCTCTTTCCCAAGCAGTTAACCTATCTACTTCCCTTCTATTTACCACTTTCTGGATCTCTCCACATCACCTGGCAATTATCTAAAGATAGTGGAGCTGTTTGCACTGGACACTGCCCTGTTGTGTTAAAAGGCCTGTAACCTCCCCAACTGTAATCCTGATTGCTTTTCTGTTGGTTGATGACATCAGAGTCCTGAATTTTTAAAAACTCTCTGGGTGGAACCTCAGTTGCTATCATGCCCCACCTATCTTTTGATTGATACCTTGGAGCTTGGCCCTGCCTCTCATTTTTCTGGGGCAATCAACATAGAGAGGCCCAGTGAAAGTCTCAGTTACATTTTGGACATGGGCTTTTGGGTTTTATTCTCTCACCCTGTCTTCTCATTCTATCTCCATATCTACAGTGAGCTCTCAAATGTCCAACTTTTCCACACTGAAAACATTGACGAGTTTCTCTAGAAATCCCTTGCCAAGAGGGACCCTGTCTTTCCATGTTGGGATCTTGGGAAGTCTGCATCATAGCCTGGCTATAAAAGGCATTTGTGCCTACTGTGGCACAGCACCTTATGATCTCCTCTAAAGGAGCATCCTTGTGCAGTCCTAGTATGATTCTTCTGTAAACCTCATTAGCATTTTCCTTAGCAAGTTGCCTTATCAAAATGTCTGTTACTGCATTTTCCCCATTTGTTCTTGTGATAGCTGTCTGCAAACGTCCCACAAAGTCAGCAAAGGGTTTATTTGGCCCTTGTGTTATTTTTGTGAAGGCCTCACCCTTGTCATCTTCATTGTGGAGAGAAGCCCATGCTTTGATAGCATTAGCAGCAATTTACCCATATGCTGCTATGGAAGAAGTAGTCTGTACTGTGGTGTCTGCATAGCAACCTACACCTGTTAGTAGGTCACAGATGATTGCAGCATGAACTCCACTTTGACTATTTTGTTGGGCTTGTATCCTACAGAGCTTACTATATTCAGAAAGCCACAAGTAGTTTTGTCCAGCTTCTAGACAAACCCTTGCTATAGATTTCCAATCATTAGGGGTCAAAATTTTAAAAGCCAAATTCTGTAATAACATCTTAACATAAGCTGATGTAGCCCCATAAAGAGTGCAAGCCTTTTTCAGGTCTTTGAGTATTTCTATATCAAAAGGAGCATGTTTTCTACTTTCTTGACATGAAGAATTAAACTGTTAAATTACAGGAAAAATGTGTTGTTGAAATTCTGATATATCTCTCCTTCCGCTTTGGCCTTAATTAGTCCCTTTTGCAATCTAGTCATAGGAGTGGCTGGATGCTGGGGGGAAGGTGCTGGTGCTGTCACTGCCTCCCGCCCCCCTCCTCTCCTCCTCTCCACTACTCCTCCTTCCTCCATCCCAGAGGATGGAGTTGATGGAGGAGAGTCAATTACCTGCTCCTTAGGTGGGGCTGAAACTGCCTCAGATTCACCACACCCTTGAGCCTCACTTAAGTCTCCATGCCCTGTGGGGATATGGTCATTAATCTGTTCATTATCTTCCTTCTTTATCTCAGACTTCCCCATTAGGCTATTTCTAGAGCCTTTTCTTTTTCTTCTATAACTTATTTGATTTCTTAAGGCCAACTGTATTATATTGTATAAATAAAAGGCCTTGATGGAAATTGAATGAGGACCGTTTTTGTTGTAATATGCGGAGAGCTGTTGCCCAATTAATGTCCAATTATCTGGAGAGATTTGCTCTTCCTCTAAGAACCAAGGGGAGGTGTGTTTTAATGTATCCAGAAGTCTAGCTGTCTGTTCCCAAGTTATAAGTAGCCCTTCTTCTATCAGCTTAAGCTTTCTATAGCACCACTCCTGGGTGGGGGTGGGGGTGGGAGGGTTGGGGTGGGGGATGGAGAATCTTTAGCTCATTTCAGCTAAATAAGGTTACTAGTTTATTTTTTAAGAAAATAAGTTCCCTGTTTGTCTATTATACTCACCTAAGTTCCTGGTCACTGGAGACTTGTTCAGTGAAAGTAGGGTCCTTGGTTCCCACGCTTGGGCTCCAAATGTGATGACTGTGTATTTAAAATCAGCCAGAGTCAGGAATTCAGGTTAAGGGAAAAATCTTCAATCTTTATTCTTTTTGAAGTGAAGGGGGATTGCAATAGCAATATGGGCAGCTGTGACAGGAAGCCAGCCAGCAGAGGTGAAGGGGGATTGCAGGTGAAGGGAGGATTGGAGGTGAAGGGGGGTCCAATAGCAATGCGAGCAGCTGTGTCAAGAAACCAGCCACCAGTCTCTCTTTCCACTTCCCTTTCCACTCCCCTGCCTCCACCCACCAAAATTGTCATTTCTTATACAACACATCAGGACTTACACAAAAAGTGGGCGGGGGAGGGTCATTCTTTCTCCAAGCATATATTTTAATAGAGCATGGTCCAATTACTATTTAGCCTCATGTGCTTGGGACCTCAATGCATCAACTCAAGTCTCAGCCCATTACAAATAATCTCAAGGCAAAAAACATATGTCCAGCTGCTAGACAAAAAACTATTTAAATATCAAGGAGCAACAGACAGGATTACCTAGGATCTTGCAGCTTCTACAATATGGGATCAGAGGATCTATAATATGGCCTGCTATGTTCTGAAAGGCCACGCAAGAATTAACTACCTATTGAGACTCAGCATTATCTTTCAGGAGAAGAGATAGAGCTTCAGTGAAGTAAGAGACTTTCAATCATTTTTTTTTTTTTTTGAAAATCCAGAACCAAGCAGAAATTTTAATCTACAAACACAGGATGCAAGAGAACTATAGAAAGATAAACAGGGGGAAAATATATGTTATTTAAAGATTAAACTGTTTACATCCCTAGATGGGAAAACAAAATCCGTAACTCTTGTGAACTATATCTGTTACTGGGGCAGACAGAGTGGGGCATCACATGGATTGAGGGTGTGATTTTTAATGGACCCTGATGTGATGACATTGAAGAAATGAATATTATGGGTATGGAAAGTCTTTACTGGAAAAAAGGAAAAGGGAGTGTAATGGGACAATTAGTGCACATGAAGAGGTGTAAAAGATCTATTGCAATCAAGGAAAAGAGTAGAGGAAGATGAGCATTGTCTGAAGCTTGATCTCATAAGTTTTGGTTCTAAGAGGAATTAACTTAATCATTCAGTTGGGTGTAGAAATGTATTTAACACCATAAAAAAAGTAGGAGGAGAAATAGGAAAGAAAAGGAAGAGGCAGGATAGAGGGGAGGGCAGAAACACTAAGGAAAAAGGGAAGATGAGGGAGGGAGAGGTGATAGCTGATAAAGTAGTGGGTGGGGTTTGTAAAAAACAACAGGATTAAGGACACGGTGGAAAGAGAGAACAAAACTATATGTAGGGGAGAAAATGTAGGGATGAAGGGAAACACAGAGCTGGTAATCATAACTGTGAATGTGAATGGAATGAGCTCTCTTATAAAATGGAAGCAAATAGTAGAGTATATTAAAAAACAGAATCCTACAGTATGTTGTTTACAAGAAGCACATTTGACACAGAGAAACACATAGAGAATAAAGGTAAAAGCCTGGAATAGAATTTATTATGCTTTACCAGAAATAAAAAAGGCAAGAGTGGCAATTCTGATCTTAGATAAAGTAAAAGTAAAAATAGAACTTATTAAAAGAGAAAAGGAAAGTACAACTTCATTAAAGGTATCATAAACAATTAAGTAGTAATAATAATACTTAATGTGTAAGCACCAAGTGATAGAGCAGCAGAATTGAATGGACAATTTTCAGATGACGAAATTAAAGCCATCTATAGTTGTATGAAAACAAATGCTCTAAATTCCAATTGATTAGAGAAATGCAAATTAAAACAACTTTGAAGTAATACCTCATACCTCTCAGACTAGCTAAGATGACAGGAAAAGATAATGATAAATGTTGAAGAGTATGTAGGAAAACTGGGATATTAATGCATTGTTGGTGGAATTGGGAAATGGTCCAACCATTCTGGAGAGCAATTTTGGAACTATGCCCAAAGGATTATCTAAGTGCACACTCTTTGACCCAAAAGAGCCATTACTGGTTTTGTATTCCAAGGAAATCTTAAAGGAAGGAAAAGGACACATATGTGCAAAAATGTTTGTAACAGCTCTTTTTGAAGTAGGAAATAATTGTAAAATGAGTGGATGCCTATCAATTGGGAAATGGCTGAACAAGTTGTGATATATAAAGATTATAGAATATTATCATTCCATAAAAATGATGAACAAGCTGATTTTAGAAAATAAATCCTGGAAAGATTTACATGAATAGATGCTAAGCAAAACAAGTAGAACCATTAATACATTGTACACAATAACAGCAAGAATGTGCAATGGTCAAGTATGAAAAACTTGGATCTTCTCAGTGGTGCAATGATGCCAAACATTCTCAATAGACTTTGGATGGAAAATGTCCCTAGAATGACTAGATTTTTCTCTCCCAACATGATTCATAAAGTAATGTAAATTAAAAATAAATAAACTTACTAGAAAAAAAGAAATATGTATAGAAGAATTGCATATGCTTAACATATATTGGATTAGTTGTTCTCTAGGGGTAGTGGTGATAGGAAGGGGAGAAGAAACATTTGGAACAAAAGGGTTTGTAAGAGTGAATGTTGAAACTATCTTTGCATGTATTTTTAAATTAGAAGCTATTATTTAAAAAAAATCTTATTATTTTCCTAAACACAAACCAAAAGAAAACCTAGTCATTCTAGGGATATTTAGAAGCTTATATGCTTTAAATTTTCTTCCTAAAGAGTTCAATGATTAGCTTTTGTAACTTATCATTTAATCGTCTATTAAAAATTATTACAATAGGCATAAAGTACTGTTTTGAAGGTAAAAGGAAATAATTTGTGTGAAATAGTTGTTTTCCTTTGTCTTCAAAGAGAACTAAAATGGCATCACTATGTCAGAGTGAAGTTAAATCTAACTGATTAAATCAGTATGAATTTGGAATGCTCTACCACAGATTGGGCACAAATAGTGCATATGAACATTTCGGATGGAAATATCTCTAAATGTGCATATCTCACATTTCTTTTGAGCTACTGAAATTTTTGCTTTGCTCACATAACACTGCACCTTCTCTGATGAGGCGTATCATGCAGAATGTTCCTTTCCCAGCATTTTCCTGGTCATATAATCAATTCCAAAATTCTTCAGGGAAAGAGTTTTCTTGTAATACTTATTCTGACCACCATTTGAGGATATGTGAGTTTTCCATTAAATAGTCTTTTAGGCAAGTGTATTTGACTGTCAAATAAATAAATAAAACATCATCCTAAAAAGTATGGGAGCAAGCACACAATCTTGTTCCACTCAATCTGTGACTGGGAAAGTACAAGAGCTTTGTCCATTATCCAGAACTCAGACAAGCATGCATGCCATCATGAGATTGACATTTAATACTAATGAATTTCTCCCTCCAGTCCAATTTTGACATAATTTTTCCATAAACCCTCACAACTGAAGTTGTATCAAAAAACCTTGGTCAGATTGTGGGAAAGTATAAAACATAATCATGTTTTCTTATACAACTGATCAATTTCTATTTTGTAAACACTATGAGATCTCCAGGAAGTTTAATATTCAAAAAAGAGGAGAGCAAAAGTAATTTCTTAAAATTTTCAAGTTGTTTATGGAACTGTTTGCAATATTGTCTGTTTGGATAACACAGTATTTGTTGATAACCATTATAACAAACTAAGTCTGATCTAAGTATACCCATATGTTAAGGAAAATTATGATTTCTTATTCTCACAGAGGTAAAGGAGAAAGAAAAGCTTTCACTGAGCATTCCATCAGATTAACTTTGAACAAACTCCATGTGAGTCTATCTAACTAGAATTGATTTTTAAGAGATGAAAATGACAGAAAAAAAGATGTATTGTGAATTTTTATTAAAGGGAACCATATTATAGACACAAAAAAATGGTTGAATAAATGAATGCTCCATACCAGTGATGTTAAACTCTAATTGAAATGAATCCTTACTTACTATATATTGATTTAGAAACTACCAATTAACATTATATTTTATTGTAGCTTTGTTCATTTTGTTAATCATTTCCCAAATATATCTTAATCTGGTTCGGGCCTCACTGGGAAGTTTTGTAGGTAATAATAGCAGAACATGATTTCGACACTTTTTTCCATATTATTGGAAGCATCTTTACAATTCTGTTGTGCGTCTGGATGTCATGTGACTTTGGGATGCTTTATATATGTGATTTTTATAAAGCATAGGATAATATAGGCCAATTGGAAATGCCATAATAATATTATCCTGTTGGGGAATAGGGGAATATATATATATGCCTACCTCGTTTCTTTCTTCTATTTCTACAAGTTTAAGGATACTCTTATTTAGGACTTATACCTCTCAAAGTCAACTATAAAAAAAGGATAACTTTTGCAAAAAATAGTAAAGTAGAAGAGAATAGAAAAATGGTGGATAAAGAGAGGAAACACATTGAAAGGGGGAAACTCAGAAAAGGAACTTTACAGGGGAAAAAAATAAACCTGTCTGATGGACATGATCTTATGGATTCTCAATGGTATGCCTTTTTCCACATGTCTAAAATGGAATTCATTTTCCTTTCCCTAACAATAGCCCTACATTACAACTTCCCTGATTCTGACTTAAGTTGGAGAAAATCACAAAATTGTTCTGAGTCTACTGGCAAATATCAATATCCTCAATTAGGCTCTCACTAAGACAAAGCAATTCTTTTATAGCTCATTATCTTATGCCTCATCTATTCAATAGTCTGGTCACTGGTCTCCTTGCTTTGAGTATATCCCCAATATGGTCCAGCCTCCACTTAGCTGTCAATTAATCTTCTTAAAGCACAGATGTAATCATGTCATTCTCCAATTCAATAAACTCCAGTTGCTCATTATCACTTCCAAAAACAAATTTAAAATTCTCTTTGGTATTCAAAGCATTTCATAACCTAAGCCCCCTCTTATCTTTTCAGTGCACTTGCAATTTACCTTTTCTGATACATTTTGATCCAAATATCCAGTTCACTTTACTCTTCTTTGCACCACATACTCTTTATCTAGATGCTGGAGATTTTCACTGACAATACCCCTTAACTATAATATTCTCCTTTCTTGTCTCTACCTCCTGCTTTCCTTGATTTCTGTCTAATCCCAGTAAAATGCCTTCCTTTGCTGATTCTCTTGAAGTTGAGTGCCTCCCTTCTTTTAAGTATTTCCAATCTGTTCTGTAATTAGGTGTTTTTTGTTTGTTTGTTTGTATTTAACATAGTTGTTTCTATGATATTTTCCTTATTAGGTGATGAGTTCCATGAGAGTAGAGATTGTCTGTTTTTCTTGCTAGCCACAGAATTTAACACAACACCTGACAAAAGTGTTTAATAAATACTTATTGACTATTTCTACTGAGGATGCAACCATCTATAATTACATAGGTTTAATATCTTAGGGCTATTTTGTGGGTAGCTTATTGCATTTGAAACCAAAAAAAACTAAACCTAATTCTTTAGGCACTTGATAATTACATTATCTTGGACAAATCACTTAACAATTGTCAATTTAAGTTTTCTTAAAATGGGTAAAATGATAATGCCTATCTCACAGAGTTATTGTGTTAAATAAATGCATTAACATTATAAAGTGTTTAAAAAAGCTAATTTAATATATAAATGCATCATCATTATTATTGTTATCATTACTATTAATCCTCTTCACCCCTTTTTCCATATTCAGTAAGTTGTCAAGTCTTCTAATACTATCTCTATAAAGTTTGTTTTCCCCTTTCTTTCCCTTTATACAACCCATACTGTATTTTAGGCTTTTATTTCCTCTGACTTGGTTATTGTAACAGCATTCTAATTGGTCTCTCAGTTTCAAACTCTCTTCCATTTTAATCTCTATTCCAAACATTTGATAAAATATTCTTCCTAGTACCCAGTTTTTACTATTTGTCTTCCCTGCTCAAAAATCTTTGCTGTTTTCCATTCCTTGTTATCTTTAGTATAAAATTCTTCATTTAAGATCCCCCATGATCTGCATACAAACTATTTCCCCAGAATTATTTCTTATCAAACCATTCATTTTAATTTATGTATAAAAACTACTTTATAGCTATCCCAAAAATTGACTATTTTTTTCCCCTATGACTTTATTCTATCTAGTTTTCATGACTGGAAAATCCTCACTTCCCATCTTCATATCTTGAAATCCCAAACTTCTTTCAAGTTTCAGTTCTGCTTATTCTTTCTGCCCCAACCCTTATTCCTTAAGTATGAATGTTTTTTTTCTTTGAAAGTTATAATATATTTATTTATCTTTCCTTTGATGGAATATAAAATCTTTCAGTACAAGGGTTGCTTTGTTTATTACATTGCCTTGCATACAGTAGGTACTAATGAGCATCTACTGAAGGTGATAATAAGCATCAATACAACTATTTATTGATTGATTAAGTAAGGGCTCCTGAACTAATCTGGAGTCAAGACATCTAAAGAAGAGAAAGCAAAATGTATGCATATGATACACAAACAATACTAACAGCAACAGCAAATATGGTCAGATTTAGTTTCCCTGCAGAATGCCCACGGTTTTTCCTAGGCTCCCTAGAGTAATATAATATAGATGTATATCTAATACAAATTGTCTCTAGTGAAGGATTCCAAAGCACTTTAAGTAGTATTATAATGAAATCTCCATTTTATGTGAAATTGGAAGATAATACAAATACAAATTGGTATTATATATTATAAACCAAGTTCTGAAAATTCCATTTTTTTTAAACCACCGAAATCCAATTTGAACAATGTCCCAAAGGAAGTCATCTTTTGGGAGAAATTGAATTGTAGTTACCCTGATTCTTTCTCTCCTTTCACTTATTGAATTCTATGGTTCTCTTTCTGAATAAGTACCTGTAGAAGAAATACTACAGGAGAAAGCCTGGTATCAGATAGAACAGTGAAATAGACTTTTTTTTTTTTTAAGTGGGTCACAATGAGGTAGAAATTATGCTCTGGTCAAGACCTTTCTGCCATTGGTAATCAGAGAGCAAACAATAAAATTTCTTTGAAATGAGCTTTTCTACCTTTGAATGACTGTTACTTTAAAACAGCACAAGCAAAATTTGAAGTAGGAAAAAATCCTTCTCTCAGGTACAATGGAAATGTTGTTTAGCTTCTATAAAAATGGAGTTTGATGAGAGTAAGAGAATTTTGATAGGTTTTTCTTCACTGTAAATATATATATATATATATATATATATATATATATATGTATATATATATATATACATATATATATATATATATATATATATATATATATATATATATATATATATATAGCTGTTAAGGATTAAAATTAAATTGGGTGGGAAATTGAATAATATTTTCCCACATTTCCTCTGATCCAAGCCTGTTTTTGTAGAAATACATACAGAAAAGGGGGTAGCTAAATGGTACAATGGATAGAAAACCAGTCCTGGAGTCAGGAGGATATGAGTTCAAATCCAGCTTCAGACACAGCATTTCCTAGTTGTGTGAACCTGAGCAAATCACTCAAATCCAATCATCTCACACAAAAAAAATGAAAGAAATATACATACACAAAAATCTAGAAGAAAAATTTTCCTAGGATAATAGGGAAAGAAGTAGGAAAATACAAGAAATTAAAAATTTTCATTTCTTACCATTACTGTTTTGGAAGCAGTTTAAATCAAAATAACTAGATAATCTCTGGCTGATTCTAGGGTAGACATCTTAATAGCCATGTAATACTGGTACAAGTTTATCTCAATGTTTCAAGTGTCTTTGTTCTTTTTGTTTGTTTGTTTGTTTTTGGTATGGATATTTCTTTTGAAATATAGACAGCAAGTTCTTTAAGCCTTAGATAATGTTCTCAAATAACTGTGACTAATGAAATTCACTCCCTGGAAGACAGAGGTATAACTAAACCTCATATAACATGCCAGTACTTGAAGATATGGTTTCAATTGATCCATATGGCTAAAAGCACAAACAAACTATGTAGATGATTCAATTAGAAATATATATTTTCTAAATCTGCTAAAATTTACATGCTTTAAGATTCTACATAGTTATAGACCGGTGAAACTCTGGAAAAGTATACTTGAACCGAGGGTACTTAAAACAGGGTGTTTACTCAGTGTGATTGATGAGATAATGGTTCCCTAATTTACATATACTTAATACTCAGTATAGTGATGTAATGCTCATGCTCATTGTGCTGTAGTGATATAATTATACTAAAGGTATATAAGGGCTGAGAGTACTTGAAACAAGCACATGCTCAGTATGCCACATGATGTAATTGTACTAAGTTATATAAGGGCAGAGAGGAATTGAAACAAGCAGATTTGAGAGAGATGCCAGTGTGTGTGAGCTCAAGCTCAGACTCCAGACTACAGAAAGGTCGTCTAGAAAGCTAGCCCAAACATTACATTTTGGCATCCAGATGTGGAGCACTGAAAGAAGCACACTACATTTGAACATAAGCATCTGTACTCAGCAGTTCAACTGACGCTAATCCCGTGACCCAGAAATAAGATGAGTACAAAAACAGACAAACAGAAAACTTAGGTAAGGGCTAAACTAGTCACTTTTGTGTTTGTTTTTTTTTTCTAGCTGAAATGAGGCAAATACTAAAAAAAAGAACCTTCCCCACCCCAAGGGGAGGGTGTAGCATGCATAGTTAGGTTAAACATGGTTTGTGGGCAACTTGGAAGCAGATCATTGGACTCTAAAATATATTAGAGTGTAAGTCAGCTTGGTTCTCCAAGGAAGAAAAAATAGAGCCAGATATGTGGAAATTAATGGGAGAGCAACTAATTGAATATTATGAAGCTAAGGTTCCTGATTCATTTCCTGAAGAAACATTCTATATATACAACATAATAATAAATTGGCTTTAAGGAATCCATAAATTTTAAAATAAGGAAAAATTTTAATGTGGACAGCCAGACAAGGAAGTGTGAGGAGAAAGAGCAGGAGGGGGGTGGTACTGACAAAACAGCTGAAAGGCATGGAGAATTGAACAAGAAAGGAGGGAAGTATAGTATTGATGAGCTTAAAGAGTGTGGTGAGATGCCCTTAGAGAATTCCCCATCTACTGACCCTCCCCTCTGAACTTCACCTTTTTGGATGGAGGAAGGAAGAGGAGTGGGAAGGGCAGTAACACCATCAGGATCACACATGCAGCAGTTTTGTCCATCCCCTATGACAAGATTACAAAAGGCACTAATTAAAGCTAAAGAAGAAGGACAAGAACATCTGATTTGAGAATAGATGCATATCCTGTGATTGAAGAATTTGACTCCAGGTCAAGAAAGAAGATACACTCCTCTTAATCTGGAAATTATAAAAGATCTGAAAAAGACTAGCACTCTTTATGAGTCTACATTGTCTTATATTAAGATGATAGAGAATTTGACTTATGCAATTTTAATCCAAAGTGATTTGAAATCTATAGCATGAACATGTTTAGAACTTGGACAAAACTTGTGGCTTTCTGAGTATAGTGAATACAAACATATACATATTTGAAATACAACATATAGAATACAAACCCAACTAAATAGGCAACTGGAATTAATAAATCAGTCACCTTTGATCAATTAGCAAGTTTAGGCCATTATGCAGACACTTCAGCACAGATTAATTACCCGATAGCAGCATATGAGCAAATTACTTTTGCTGCTGTCAAAGCATGGGGCACCCTCTGAAGAAGACAAGATAGAAAAGAAGCATTCATGAAACTAGTGCAAAGTTCAAATGAACCCTTTGCTGATTTTGTGGAACATCTGCAGACACCTGTCATACAAACTATTGGTGAAAATGTAGCAACAGAAATTATGATAAGACAACTTGCTAAAGAAAATGCTAATGAGGTTTGTAGAAGAATTATACTAGAATTACACAAGGATGCTCCTTTAGAGGAGATCATAAGATGCTGTGCCACAGTGTGCAAAACTATCTTTTATACCCAGGCTATGATGCAGACTTTTCATTGAGCTGAACATGGGAAGACAAGATCCCTTTTGGCAAGGGACTTCCAGAGAGACTCATCAATGCTTTCAATGTGGTAAAGCAGGGCATCTGAAAGCTCAATGTTGGCAGAGAAGACAGGATGGGAGGAAAAAACCCTAAACCCTATGTCCAAAATTCAACAAAATCTTCCATGGCACATCAGAACGTAGATTGATTCAGGGAAATGAGAAGTGGGGCTCAGCTCCAGGGCCCCAGGCAAAAAACAGTTGGGGTATGATGGCAGCTGATGTTACACCCAGAGAGACTTTAGAAGTTTAGTACTCCAAATCATCAATCAGCCAAGAAGCAATCTGTCAGGAGAAAGGGATTGCAATTGAGTAGAATAAAGCTGTGTGCAGCTGGGACTGTTGAGATATCCCATGGAGAGGTGAAACCTGTCCCTGTCTGGCCTATAGGTACCTTGCCTCCAGACACAGTAGGCTTGACCATTTCATCACCTGAGAGTGCTTACAAAACAGTGTCCATCCACACACTGATTTGGGAAACTGGGGAACGTGGAGTTAATATCCCAGTCACTAATACAGGTAGCCAATGTATGACTTATCACCCAGGAGAAGTAGTAGCATTGGTTTACTGATACACATTCTTGATTGGTAATTTGGTGATATTTGACCAGAATTTGACTCCCAACAACAGGATCCAGGAATATTCTGTACTGTAGCTGTTACAACTGAACATCCTATGCTCACCACCTGTGTAAATGGCATACCATTGGAAGGGTTGGTAGACACAGAGGCAGATCATACAGTCATTAGAGGTGACAATTGGCCCAGTCATTGGCCAAATATTAAGGCAGACACCTATATGTCTGGAATAGAATGATCAAGCAGCTGAAATTGGTGCTATCCCTTTGAGATGGATATTTGAGGGTGAAATAGGAATTTTTACTCTTTTTGTAGTAAATAAAAACTCCATCAATGTATGGGGAAGAGGCATCTTAAAACAGTTAGAATTACAATTGAGTACTTTGACTTTTTAGGCAAAGGCCTGCCTGTACTCTCACCTGTTCAATGGAAAACAGATATACCAAGTGTGAATAGAACAGTGGCCCTTAGCTAGTGAAAAAAAATCAGGCCTTATTAGATATAGTACAGGAGCAACTTGACCAAGGACACTTAGAACTTTCTCTAAGTCCTTGTAATTCCACTGTATTTGTTGTAAAAAAAAGAAATCTAGAAATTGGAGGTTGTTGACTGATTTGAGAAAAGTAAATGAACAGATGGAAACTATGAGAACACTTCAGCCTGGACTTTGATCTCCTACTCAATTGCCTAGAAAATGGTCTTTTTGGGTTATAGACATTAAGCATTGTTTCTATTCTATCCCTCTGGAAAAGGAAAATATAAAAAGATTTGCCTTTTCAGTATCCAGCATTAATTTAGTTCAGCCTTATAAAAGATATAAATGGGCAGTTTTGCCACAGGGAATGAAAAATAGCCCTAATATGTATCAAATGTATGTGGATGCTGCTCTTATTCCAGTAAGAAAAGCATTTCTAAAATTTATGTTATTACATTACATGGATAATATCTCTGGGTGTGCACTTGAGGAGCAAATGTTAGAAGCATGTTTACAAAAGACCATAGAAACACTATAGGACTGCAAATTGTATATAGCTCCAGACAAAATTCAAATATATGCTCTTTTTCAATATTTAGGTTATGAAGTATATCCTAAAGTGCTTACACTACAAAAGCTTTCTTTAAGAACAGAGAAGTTGAACACCTTAAAAAGACTTCCAGAAATTAATAGGAAATATCCAATGTATGCATCCAGTGTTAGGCTTAACTACTCATCAATTACAAACATTATATGACATTTTAAGGGGACACAGTGCTTTAAATTCACTATGGTAGCTTACAAAAGAAGCTCAAGAGGGTTTGAGAGATGAACTGGCTTTATCCAATGTGGTTGAAAGAGTCTCTTAAAAACCCTTAGAAATATTAGTTTTTGCTACAAAAGAGGTACCATCAGCAGTCTTTCATAAATTACACAGTGTGATTAAGTGGGTGTCCAAGCACAACCAGACCAAAGCCTTAGTCTTTACCCAGTGCTTGTGGCTAGAATTTTATTAAAGGCCATTAAAAGAGTGCAATTATCTGGGATAAGTCCTGACAAGACATACACCTTTTATACCAATGCAGAAATTAATGTATGCTGTGAAACCATCCCAGAGTGGTAAATTTTATTGGCCACAGCTCCACATTTTACACATGGATCTCCAATAAAGATAACCCGACTATTACATAATTGGCAATGAATTTTTGTAGAAAAAGTTTCTAAGATTCCTCTTAAAGGACCAACTATCTTTACAGATGCATCCAAATGTAACATTTGTGCTGTATATTCTCATGGCTTAACTATAAAGAGAGTAGTCAGAACTTCATTTCAGTCCACTCAGCAGAATGAATTGTGTGCAATCATACTAGCTCTTATTATCCAAGATATGTAAATATAATATCTGACTCAGCTTATTCAGTAGGTGTGGTACAAAGAATTGTCACAGCCCAAATAAAATTTATATCTTCTAATATATATCAGCTCTTTAAGGAACTTCAAGAGCAAATGAGAAAGCTTCTAGGCAAGATTAATATCTTGCATGTCCATTGTTATAGTGGACTTCCAGGTCCTATTTTTTTATGGAAATTCAAAGGCAGAATGCCTTCTACCCATGTTAGCCAATATTCCTTTATTTCAAGCAGCCCAAGAATCTCATTCTAAATATCATCAAGCTCGAGCTTTATATCTGCAATTTGCGATAACAAGAGAGGACGCTAGGAACATAGTAAAAGCCTGTATGTCTTGCTTTCCTTTCCATGCTCCTATGCTCCCTCCAGGGAAAAAACCCTTTTGGTTTGAGACCCACTGACATATCTTTTAATGCTCAAGGATAGGCAATAGTAGAGAGGAGAAACAGAGACATCAAGACACTCCTCCAAAAACAAAAGAAAGGGGGAGCCCCGGGTAACCCTAGAGAACATCTAAATTTAGCTCTCTATACCATTAATTTTTTGATTTTATAAACTGCTGGAAGGGCAATGTCCAGTGCAAGCAGCTTCACTATCTTTAGATAATTGCCAAGTGATATGGAGAGATCCAGAATGTGATGAATGGAAGGAACCAGATAAGTTAACTCTTGGGGGAGAGGATTTACTTGTATCTTTAAAGATGGAGAAGGAATCAGATGGGTGCCAATGAGTTGTATTCACCTTGTCCATCAGAGAGAGACAGAAAAGAACAAAGGAAAGGATCCAAGAAACATTAGGTGGTTCCATTTCTGACAACATGTGCCACTAAAAGAGCCTAACAGTTAACTCTATGTGTACGACAATTGAATCATGAACATCAAAAATTGTTTATGAGACTGATGCAGGACTTCAAAATCTGCAGGAATCATTGGATTCCATGATACATGAAGTAATGGACAATAGATTGGTTTTGGACTATCTCTTGGCTGCTGAAGGAGGTATGGATGATTATTATTTATATACCCTTTTTCTAGGACTTATGGAAAATCCTCATTTGATTCATGTTGTTTGTTACATCACTACTAGTCTGTGTTCTATTACTATGTACTTGTGTAATA
Organism: Antechinus flavipes; assembly: GCF_016432865.1. Classification (NCBI taxonomy): domain Eukaryota; kingdom Metazoa; phylum Chordata; class Mammalia; order Dasyuromorphia; family Dasyuridae; genus Antechinus; species Antechinus flavipes. The sequence goes on from NC_067400.1 coordinate 217,592,622, forward strand.
CTCCCATGCTGATGGATTTATGTATATCTGTTTCGAGTAAGGCCCTTCAGCCCAGAAGAAACCTGCTAACAATATCTGGTTTGACTCCCCATTTCCCTTTGGTGTTCTAACCTCCCTTCCTGAGAAGTCAAAGAGGCTGTGACCACCTGTGTTCTAAAACAAAGGAAGCTGGATATGTAGTGGACAGGGACTATGAAAAGTATACTTGAATCAAGGACAGCAGGATGCTTATAGTTACGCACCTACTCAGGATGAGATCGTGGTTTTCTAGTTGACATATACTTAGTACTTAGTATATTGATGTAGACTTCTACAATTGACACATGCTCAATGCGCTGTAGTGATGTAATTGTACTAAAGTATATAAGGGCTGAGGGACTTGAAATAAGCAGATTCCAGTGAGAGTGACGGTGAGCTCAACCTTGGACTCCAGAGACCCTCAAGAAAGCTAGCTTACACATTACATATAGTATCAAGTCACTTAATAAACAGACCCATTTCTCTTTTAATTTTGGATTTGTTTTATTTTTCCTTTTTTCTGATTATATATTCATAGATTTTTACATCTATAAGGACTTAGAGATTTTACCAATGTCATGTGGAATTTGATGGAACAGACATAAATCTTTTCATATAGTCAGTTTAAAGATGAGTCAGATGAGAGCTGAAATAATGAGTAAGGGATATTGAGGAAATGTGTTTAGTGGAGACTTACTGGCAGCCAGATCTCATTGTTACCTCTGAATCCTGAAAGATATGGCTACATTCATGATGATCCCAGGCAACTAGTCCATCTCAATCTGGAAGGAGACCAATCTAACAAAATGGCATCAAAAACTACCCTGACCAAACACTTCATTTTACCAATAAGAAAACCAAAAGAGATAACTTGAAATAATTTGTCAAGAGTCATACAGCTACTTTATGAGAGTGGTGAAGCTGGAATCAGTATTTTTATTCTAAGAAGTTACCTTTTTCGTTTTACCTGAAATTCAAATAAGTATGAAGTATGATTTTTTTCAGAGCAAAAAAATAAAAGAATCATTTCCATGTACTTGTAATTAGAATGATAGTAGATACTACCCAAAAGAAATCATATAGCAATAAGTATTTTTAGAAAGAAAAATGAAGGATTTGACTCATTACACTAGAAAATTAGTGGGGCTGAATTTCAGGTATTTCTCTTTACTAACTTCAAGGTCATAATAAAAGGTTCTGATTGTTTTGAAGTACTTGCAAAAAAGAGTTAAAAGTCTTATTTTTTCTAAATTTTGGATTAGACAAAAAAGACAGGATAATGAATATGTTTAATGAAATTGACTCTTAAAAGTTACAAATGAAAGTTTTCTCCCACATCCAGATTTTTCAAATTTAGAGCATATTCATAAAACTAATCATTTGGGACACTATTTTGCAACAGACTAAATGGTAATATGATTTGGATATGCAACAAGGTCAGACTATGATTTAGTAATTTATCATAGAAATGATGTGGACACTTAGGTGATAAATGAGGTAAAGGAGGATTTTGACTGTGGGTAATAGATGCTTACCCTTTCTGCATGTCCAGTCTTGTAATTATTTCTTTTTTGAACGGTAAATTGATTATCCATACTTTCTGTATTTCCAAAGTGAAGAGTGTGGCCTTTACTGTGACCCTTTTTAATTTATCTGACCCTGGTTGATGCTATGTCATGACCCTAGTACAATTCAGCAAGTAGCACATGCTGGATTACATTATTCTTAACCCAATACATGCCTTCTACCATTTAAAGAGTTTGATCATTGTCCTTATTTCACTGATACAAAATTCCCTGGTTATAAAACTTTAGTTAGCAATGGACTGGCTATTTTTTCTTTTTAAATTCATAAATATCACAAATGTTTATTAAATGCCTGCACCATGCTGGGCACTATGCTAGACATTAGAGATATAAAGATGTTGAATGGATTCTGGGACAATTATCCCAATTCCCATTCACACTGACAAGTCAGATTCATAGAGAGTAGCTACCATTCCTTCACTTCCAGGTGGCTAATATAGAAAGATTTGGGAGAGTATTATTTTTAACACTATAAAATAAGCTAGAGAAGGACATGATGAAGCACTCCAGTATTTTTTATTAGAAAAACCCCAAATGTAATCACAAAGAGTTAGACATTACTGAAAAAATGACTAGGAAATAATTCTATCTAAAGTGTAGGAATACCCTATGGCCACTGCCCCAATTGAGCATTCATACTTATACACAGCATTCATACTTATACAGCTGTTACCATTTTCCTTCAAGTTCCTGGTGAATAATGTTGGAAGACCTGGATTTCTATTCATCTATTTGTGAACTCCCACTGGTGTGCTTTTCATTAATAATCAGGTAGATTAACTTTTTAACAACTGATCCAAACAATCTCTGCTAACCTAGAGACACATTCTTATGTCCCTGGGAAGAGGGGGCTAAAATGTAACATTCAAAGGTAGTAAGGCACTTACATGGAGGACACAGGTGATCAATTTGTTAAAATTCGAATGCAGGGAATCCCATTGTTCCTTTGTAGAGTATTCATGAGGTTCCCTTAGGTGTAGGTTTCTGGTGAGTTCTGATATCTGGTACCTAGAATCTGTAACTAATATTTATTCTGCTACAAAGGATTATGCTACTTGAACTTGCTTCTTCCTTAATATAGCTTTCCTTCTTTAATAATCTCTATGCATGTTTATCTGTGTTGTCTTTTGTGCCTCTCTCCTTGCTTAAGGTTGGAAGTTTTGTCTCATACTCCTTCCTTTTTTCCTTCCTCCTTCCTTCCTTCTTTTCTTCCCTTCCTTTCTTCTTTTTATTCCTTTTTTCTCTCTTCCCTCTTTCTTCTCTCCCCTTCTCCCTTCTCTCCCCTTCTCCTGTCCTTCCTTTTTTCTTTCCTTCTTTTGTTGTCTCCTTCCTACCCTCCTTAATTCCTTCCTTTTTTCTTTCCTTCTTTTGTTGCCTACTCCCTTCCATTCTTCCTCCCTTCTTTACTTCCTTCATTCCCTTCTCCCTGCTTCATTTCCTCCCTCTCTCCCTTTCTTCCTTCTTTCCCTTTCCCTCTTTTACACAGTATATTCATCCCAAGTTTAAATATATGATGCCCTCAGCAAATCAGTAAGTCTTTTTGGTCAAGCTCATACTCCCCAATTCTTTATATTGCTCTAATGATTTGACAAAGTTCAAACATAGTCCCTTTCCATTTCCTTGAACTACATAGTTCAAAAAGTCCATGTAATACAATTCAGAAAATCCAAAAATTAATATTCTTTTAAACTTCCAAATACAATTTGAGAAATTTAATATTTTACAAAATTCCTATAGGTTGCCAGCTCTTTTGGGTACTCACAAAAGGCTTTCCCAACAAAAAAAGAAATAGAAACAGAGATAAAAATGAAAGTCAAGTTTTCCTTCTTAGAGAAAATACCCAGTCCCTACACAATTCCTATATCACATTCTATCCATGAATATTGAGGATATTGAGCTTACTGAAAATTAAATTTTTACCCATTTTTCAAGTGAGAAACTCAACAGTCTTGAATGAAAATTCCCCCATGATTCTCTTCTGTGTATTGTTTAATTTTTCCCTTCCTCCTCCCACCCATGCTCTAAAGAGGTTAAATGTGAATAAACACACACACACACACATACACACACAAGAATGTTCATGTAAATATTTACCCACACACACATACAGGCATATACATTCATAAAATATATGTAAATATATGCATTTTTCATTTGTCATCACTTTCTCTAGAGATAGATAGCATTTTCTGCATATGTCCAAGTGTTTCCATGTTTTTCTAATTCAATGAGCTCATTGAATTTTTCTTTTTTCTTTTTCTCTTTCTTTTTTTAAAATTAAAGCTTTTTTATTTTTCAAAACATATGTATGGATTATTTTTCAACATTAATATTTGCAAACCTTGTGTTCCAATTTCCCCCTTCCCCCACCCCATCTTCTAGATAGTAAATAGTCCAATATATTTAAAACATGGTAGAAATGTATGTTAAATCCAATATATGTATACATATATGAATATATATACATGCATATATATATGCATATATATATACATGCATACACACACACACACACACACATATATACACATATATACATACACACATAATGATCTGGCTGCACAAGAAAAATCAAATCAAACCTGAAAAAATGAGAAAGAAAATTAAATGCAAGCAAACAACAACAAAAAGAATGAAAATTCTATGTTGTGAACCATACTCAGTTTCCAGAGTCCTCTCTCTGGGAATAGATGGCTCTCTTCATCACAAAATCACTGGAAGAGGTCTGAATCATCTCATTATTGAAAAGAGTCATGTCCATCATAATTGATCATTGTATAATCTTGCTGTTGCCATGTACAATGATCTCCGGTTTTGCTCATTTCATTTAGGATCAATTATATAAGTTTCTCCAGGCCTCTCTGAAATCATTCTGCTGATCATTTTTTATAGAACAGTAATATTTTATTACATTTATATACCATAGCTTATTCAGCCATTCTCTAACATGGGCATCTACACAGTTTCCAGTTACTCGCAACTACGAAACAGGCTGCCACAAACATTTAAAAATGCCAGATTTAAAAAAACAAAACAAAACATGGAAACACTTGGACATATACACCCTCCTTTTAGATGTTTTTGGGATATGAGCTCAGTAGAAACACTGCTGGATCAAAGAGTATAAACAGTTTGGTAACTCTTCCAAATTTCTCTCCAGAATGCTTGGCTCCATTCACAATTCCATTAACAATGTATTAATGTCCTAGTTTTCCCACATCCCCTCCATCATTCATCATTATCTTTCTCTGTTATCTTTGCCAATCTGAGAGGGGTATAGTGGTATCTCAGAGTTGTCTTAATTTGCATTTCTCTGATCAATATTGATTTACAACATCTTTTCATGTGACTAAAAATAGTTTCAATTTCTTTATCTGAAAAACCTTTGACCATTTATCTTTTTTTTTTTTTAATTTTTATTAAATAAATTTTTATTGACAGAATCCATGCCAGGGTAATTTTTTACAGCATTATCCCTTGCACTCACTTCTGTTCCTATTTTTCCCCTCCCTTCCTCCTCCACCCCCTCAGATGGCAAGCAGTCCTTTACATGTTAAATAGGTTACAGTATATCCTAGATACAATAGGTATGTGCAGAACTGAACAGTTCTCTTGTTGCACAGGGAGACTTGGATTCAGAAGGTAGAAATAACCCAGGAAGAAAAACAAAAATGCAAGCAGTTTACATTCATTTCCCAGTGTTCTTTCTTTGGGTGTAACTGCTTCTGTCCATCTTTGATCAATTGAAACTGAGTTAGATCTTCTCTTTGTCGAAGAAATCCACTTCCATCAGAATACATCCTCATCCAGTATCATTGTTGAGGTATATAATGATCTCCTGGTTCTGCTCATTTCACTTAGCATCAGTTCATGTAAGTCACTCCAAGCCTCTCTGTATTCATCCTGCTGGTCATTCCTTACAGAACAATAATATTCCATAATGTTCATATACCACAATTTACTCAACCATTCTCCAATTGATGGGCATCCATTCATTTTCCAGCTTCTAGCCACTACAAACAAGGCTGCCACAAACATTTTGGCACATACAGGTCCCTTTCCCTTCTTTAGTATCTTTTTGGGGTATAAGCCCAGTAGAAACACTGCTGAATCAAAGAGTATGCACAGTTTGATAACTTTTTGAGCACAGTTCCAAATTGCTCTCCAGAATGGCTGGATGTGTTCACAATTCCACCAACAATGTATCAGTGTCCCTGTTTTCCCACATCCCCTCCAACATTCCGCATTATCTTTCCCTGTCATTCTAGCCAATCTGACAGGTGTGTAATGGTATCTCAGAGCTTTGACCATTTATCAATTGAAGAATGACTTGAATTTTTATAAATTTGAGTCAATTCTCTATATATTTTAGAAACGAGGTCTTTATCAGGACCTTTGAATGTAAAAATGTTTTCCCAGTTTATTGCTTCCCTTCTAATTTTTCTGCATTAGTTTTGTTTGTACAAAAACTTTTTAACTTAATATAATCAAAATTATCTATTTTGTGATCAATAATGATTTCTAGTTATTCTTTTGTGCCAACTTCCTTTCTCCTCCACAGAGATAAGAGGTAAACTATCCTATGGTCTTCTAATTTGCTTATAATATCACTATATATGTCTAGATCATAAACCCATTTCAACCTTATCTTGGTATACAGTGTTAGGTATGGATCAGTGCCTAGTTTCTGCCATACTAGTTTACAATTTTCCCAACAGTTTTGCTCAAATAGTGAGTTTTAATTCCAAAAGCTAGTGTCTTTGGATTTGTTAAAGATTAGATTACTATAATCATTCACTATTTTACCCTGTGAAACTAACCTATTCCTCTGATAAACCACTCTATTTCTTAGCTAGTACTAAATGTTTTGATGACCACTGCTTTATAATATAGCTTTAGATCTGGCACAGCTAGATCACCTTCACTGGCATTTTTTTTCACTAATTCCCTTGAAATTTTTGATCTTTTATTCTTCCAGATGAATTTTGTTTATATTTTTTTCTAGATCTGTAAAAAAAATTTTTAGGAGATCAATTGGTATGACACTAAATGAGCATATTGATTTAGATAGTATTGTCATTTTTTATTATATTTGCTCAGCCTACCCAAGTGCACTGATATTTTTCCATTTGATTAAATCTGACTTTATTTGTGTGGAAAGTGTTTTGTAGTTGTATTCATATAATGTCTGACTTTGCCAAGGTAGGTTGATTCCCAAATATTTTATATTACCAATAGTTATTTTAAATAGAATTTCTTTTTACAACACTTGCTGATGGACTTTGTTGGTAATATATAAAAATGCTGATGATTTCTGTGTATTTCTTTTGTATCCTGAAATATTGGTAAAGTTCTGGATTATTTCTATTAGTTTTCCATTTAATTCTCTAGGGTTCTCTAAGTATATCACAATATCATCTGCTAAGAGTGATAATTTGGTTTCCTCCTTATGTATTCTAATTCCTTTAATTTTTTTTTCTTAATTGGAACAGAAGTGAGTGCAAGGGATAATGTTATTTAAAAAATTACCCTGGCATGGGTTCTGTCAATAAAAAGTTATAATTATTAAAAAAAATATTGAAACCATCCTTGAGACTTGATTAACTCAAGAGTCCAAAGGCTCAGGCACTTTGTAATATTTTCTAGTTATATGAACCCAAAATGGACAACTCAGGTGAGGGAAATAGACTGAGTTTAATCAAGTCAGAGTGTGCTTAATGCATATTTTAATTAAATATCCTTCTTCTATTGTGACTGAGTAAATCTCCTTGTGTTAATTATTCAATGACTTATAAGTATACTATATTGTTGCAGTGCTAGGAGACTGTCTTAAATCAGGCCCAGCTTAGAACAACCCAGCACAGTATCTGGAACATTGTCAACATTTATTAATTTTATTGATAACTAAGTGATTAAATGACTCTTGAGATAAAAAAAAATTTTTTTCTTGTTGGCAAAACTAAGATTTTTAATATTCACCAATAGCGGTGATAGCATGTAACCCTGATCTAATTTGTCCCCAATTAAAATCCTTGCTGATGATTTTAAATAGATAGTACTGATCATTTTAAGGAAAAATACATTTATTCTTGTACTTTTTAGTGATTTTAATAGGAATGGGTGTTGGATTTTATCAAATACTTTTTTCTTTATCTATTGAGATAATCATATAGTTTTTATTAATTTGGTTAGTGTTGTAATCAATTATGCTAATAGCTTTCCTAATTTTGAACCAGTCCTATATTCTTGTGGTCATGATGTTTTATTCTGGGGTTCATTTTCTGTAATCTCTTTGCTAATATTCTATTTAACATTTTTACATCAATATTCAATATGGAAATTAATCTATAATTTCTTTTGTTTTCATCCTACCTGGTTTAGGTATCAGTACCATATCTGTGCTATAAAAAAAAAAATTGGTAAGAATCCTTCTTTCCTTATTTTTTTCAAATAGTTTGCATAGTATTAGAGTTAATTGTTCTTTAAATGTTTAGTAGAATTCACATGCAAATTCATCTGGCCCTGGAGATTTTTTTTCTTAAGGAGTTCATTCACAGCTTGTTCTATTTCTTTTTCTGGAATGGGACAGTTTAAGTAATGTATTTCTTTTTCTATTAATTAGTAAAATCTATGTTTTTGTAGGTATTCCTCCATTTCACTTAGGTTATCAAATTTATTGACATGCATAATAGGCAAAATAACTCCTAATTATTGCTCTAATTGGATTGCTCTAAATCGTCATTGGTGGAAAGTTCTCCCTTTTCATTTTTGAGACTAACAATTTGAATTCCCTCTTTTTTTTTCCCAATCAAATTAAATAAGGTTTTATCTATTTTGCTGATTTTTTCATAAAACCAACTCTCAGTTTTATTTATTACTTCAATAATTTTCTTACTTTTCCATTTTACTAATCTCTCCTTTTATTTTTAGAACTTCAAATTTGGTATTTAATTGGGGTTTTTTAATTTGTTCTTTTTCTATCTTTTTTAGTTACAATCCTAATTCATTGAGCTTCTCTTTCTCTAATTTTTTCAAGTAAGCATCTAGAGATATAAAATTTCCCCTAAGAACTGCTTTGGCTGCATCCCATAAATTGCTTTATGTTATCTCATTACTGTCATTCTCTTGACAAAAATATTTATTGTGTCTAAGATTTGCTGTTTCACTTATTCATTCTTTAAAATTAGATCACATAGTTTCTACTTAATTTTTGGTCTATTTTCCCATGGCCTTTTATTGAATGTAATTTTTATTGCATCATGATCTAAAAAAATGTATTTACTATTTCTGCCTTTTATCATTTGATTTTGAGGTCTTTATGTTCTAATATATGGTCAATTTTTGTTAGGTTACATGTACTGTCCAGAAAAAAAATATACTCCTTTCTTTCTCCATTCTCTTTTCTCCAATGATTTATCATACCTAATTTTTCCAATATTCTATTCATCTCCCTAACTTCTGTCTTATTTATTTTGTGTTTTAATTTATTTAGTTCTGAGATAACAAGGTCAAGATTCTCCACTAGCATAGTTTTGCTATACTTGCAACTCTCTTTAAGTTTTCTTCTACATAGTTGGATGCTATACCATATGATATTGACATGTCTTCGTTATTTGTAATGTTCTGGTTGGCTTTCTGGAGGTCTTGGAGTAGCCTTCGTTTCAGTAGAATAATCACCTGAGAATAGCCAGAGATAAAGTTCAAAAATCTGTATTGTCTCCTTTCACAGTCTTGTCTCCTCACCTGGGGCATGAGCTAGCTTTCTGGAGGGCCTTCAGATGGGACTTGGTTTCAGTGGAGAAGTGAAGGAGACAGGACAGCCACCACGAGACTCTTTATCTTCTAATCTGTCTCCAAGCCCCCTCTTTCTTCATTTCTTCATTGAGACCAAGGCCAGTTGAGCCAGAGACAGACTCAGAAGGGTCAGGGTTAGACTCGGAGACAGATTGTCTTATCAATTCTATTAGTTTAGCACCTGGTAAGAATCCTTGTTTCAAGTGCAGAGTTCTGGCCCATAACAATTATCTATGGTACTCTTTATCAAGATATAGCTTCCTTCCTTATCTCTTTTAATGAGATCTATTTTGCTTTTGCTTGATCTGAGATCAGAATTGTTAGCCCAGCTTTTTATTTTTTTTTTTAACTTCACCTGAAGCGTAATGATTTCTGCTCCCACCTCTCATCTTTACTCTGTATGTATTACTCTGCTTTGAATATGTTTATTGTAGGATTATGTAATATAATATTATGTATAATATAATATAATATTATGTAATATAAAATATTGTAGGATTCTGGTTTTTAGTCCAGTCTGCTATGTGCTTTCATTTTTTTGGGAGAGTTTACCCCATTCACATTTGCACTTAAAATGACTAATTCTGTATTTCCTGTCATCTTATTTACTTTATGTTATGTTTTTTTCTTTCTTTTCCCCTTTCTCTCCTCCCCAGTATTTTTCTTGTGATCACCACCTCCTTCAAACAGCCCTACCCATTAGACCTCCTCACCCTTTATTTATACCTTTCCCATACTACTTCTGCTTTCCCTTCTGTTAGCCTTCCCCTTTTATCCCCTTTCCCCTCCCATTTCCCTGTAAGGTGAGATAAGTTTCTCTGGTGTTCTTTTTTCTTCTTTAAAATAATAATAATGGGTGAGATCAATAAAATTGAAAGTAAAAAAACTATTGAATTGATTAATAAAACTAAGAGTTGGTTCTATGAAAAAACCAACAAAATAGACAAACCCTTAGTAAATCTGATTAAAAAAAGGAAAGAGGAAAATCAAATTGTTAGTCTTAAAAATGAAAAGGGAGAACTCACCACTAACGAAGAGGAAATTAGAGCAATAATTAGGAGTTACTTTGCCCAACTTTATGCCAATAAATTCGACAATTTAAATGAAATAGAAAAATACCTCCAAAAATACAGCTTGCCCAAACTAACAGAGGAAGAAGTAAATATCCTAAACAGTCCCATCTCAGAAAAAGAAATAGAACAAACTATCAATCAACTCCCTAAGAAAAAATCCCCAGGACCAGATGGATTTACATGTGAATTCTACCAAACATTTAAAGAACAATTAACTCCAATGTTATATAAACTATTTGAAAAAATAGGGATTGAAGGAGTCCTACCAAACTCCTTTTATGACACAGATATGGTACTGATACCTAAACAAGGTAGGCTGAAAACAGAGAAAGAAAATTATAGACCAATCTCCCTAATGAATATTGATGCTAAAATCTTAAATAAAATATTAGCAAAAAGATTACAGAAAATTGTCACCAGGATAATACACTATGACCAAGTAGGATTTATACCAGGAATGCAGGGCTGGTTCAATATTAGGAAAACTATTAGCATAATTGACTATATCAATAACCAAACAAAAACCACATGATCATCTCAATAGATGCAGAAAAAGCATTTGATAAAATCCAACATCCATTCCTAATAAAAACACTTGAGAGCATAGGAATAAATGGACTTTTCCTTAAAATAGTCAGGAGCATATATTTAAAACCATCAGTAAGCATCATATGCAATGGGGAAAAACTGGAACCTTTCCCAGTAAGATCTGGAGTGAAGCAAGGTTGCCCACTATCACCATTATTATTTAATATCGTATTAGAAACACTAGCCTCGGCAATAAGAGTCGAGAAAGATATTAAAGGAATTAGAGTAGGCAATGAGGAAACCAAACTATCACTCTTTGCAGATGATATGATGGTATACCTAGAGAACCCCAGAGATTCTACCAAAAAGCTATTGGAAATAATTCATAATTTTAGCAAAGTAGCTGGCTACAAAATAAATCCCCATAAATCCTCAGCATTTTTATATATCACCAACAAAACCCAACAGCAAGAGATACAAAGAGAAATTCCATTCAGAATAACTGTTGATACCATAAAATATTTGGGAATCTATCTACCAAAGGAAAGTCAGGAATTATATGAGCAAAATTATAAAAAAGTCTCCACACAAATAAAGTCAGACTTAAATAATTGGAAAAATATTAAGTGCTCTTGGATCGGCCGAGCGAACATAATAAAGATGACAATACTCCCTAAACTAATCTATTTATTTAGTGCTATACCAATCAGACTTCCAAGAAAATATTTTATTGATCTAGAAAAAATAACAACAAAATTCATATGGAGCAATAAAAAGTCGAGAATCTCAAGGGAATTAATGAAAAAAAAAATCAAATGAAGGTGGCCTAGCTTTACCTGATCTAAAATTATATTATAAAGCAGCAGTCACCAAAACCATTTGGTATTGGCTAAGAAATAGATTAGTGGATCAGTGGAAAAGGCTAGGCTCACAAGACAGAATAGTCAATTATAGCAATCTAGTGTTTGACAAACCCAAAGCCCCTAACTTCTGGGAAAAGAATTCATTATTTGATAAAAACTGCTGGGATAATTGGAAATTAGTATGGCAGAAATTAGGCATGGACCCACACTTAACACCATATACCAAGATAAGATCAAATTGGGTCTATGACCTAGGCATAAAGAACGAGATTATAAATAAATTAGAGGAACATAGAATAGTTTATCTCTCAGACTTGTGGAGGAGAAAGAAATTTGTGACCAAAGATGAACTAGAGACCATTACTGATCACAGAATAGAAAATTTCGATTACATCAAATTAAAAAGCCTTTGTACAAATAAAACTAATGCAAACAAGATTAGAAGGGAAGCAACAAACTGGGAAAACATTTTCACAGTTAAAGGTTCTGATAAAGGCCTCATTTCCAAAATATATAGAGAACTGACTCAAATTTATAAGAAATCAAGCCATTCTCCAATTGATAAATGGTCAAAGGATATGAACAGACAATTTTCAGAGGATGAGATTGAAACTATTACCACTCATATGAAAGAGTGTTCCAAATCATTATTGATCAGAGAAATGCAAATTAAGACAACTCTGAGATACCACTACACACCTGTCAGATTGGCTAAGATGACAGGAAAAAATAATGATGAATGTTGGAGGAGATGCGGGAAAACTGGGACACTAATGCATTGTTGGTGGAGCTGTGAACGAATCCAACCATTCTGGAGAGCAATCTGGAATTATGCCCAAAAAATTATCAAATTGTGCATACCCTTTGATCCAGCAGTGTTTCTATTGGGCTTATATCCCAAAGAAATACTAAAGAAGGGAAAGGGACCTGTATGTGCCAAAATGTTTGTAGCAGCCCTGTTTGTAGTGGCTAGAAACTGGAAAATGAATGGATGCCCATCAATTGGAGAATGGCTGGGTAAATTGTGGTATATGAATGTTATGGAATATTATTGTTCTGTAAGAAATGACCAGCAGGATGAATACAGAGAGGACTGGTGAGACTTATATGAGCTGATGCTAAGTGAAATGAGCAGAACCAGGAGATCATTATACACTTCGACAACGATATTGTATGAGGACATATTTTGATGGAAGTGGATTTCTTTGACAAAGAGACCTGAGTTTCAATTGATAAATGACGGACAAAAGCAGCTACACCCAAAGAAAGAACACTGGGAAACGACTGTAAACTATCTGCATTTTTGTTTTTCTTCCCGGATTATTTATACCTTCTGAATCCAATTCTCCCTACGCAACAAGAGAACTGTTCGGTTCTGCAAACATATATTGTATCTAGGATATACTGCAACATATCCAACATATAAAGGACTGCTTGCCATCTAGGGGAGGGGGTGGAGGGAGGGAGGGGAAAAAAAAATCAGAACAGAAACGAGTGTCAATTTAATGTAATTATTAAATAAAAAATTAAAAAAAAATTAAAAAAAATAAAATAAAATAATAATAATGGTTCTTTCTGGGGAAGAGCAGGTTTCTCAGGGAGGTTTTCTTTGGATGCAGCCTTAGTATCAGTTCAGATCAACAATTACCCCAATTGCAGCCAGCTGGTAAAAATACAAATGTTTATTTCTCCTTCCAAGTCTTGTCTCTTTCCTTGGGCCCAGATAACTAGATTCTTAGAGGCCTGTCTCTCTGTTTTGTTCCAAGAGCTCCCTCTGAATGTCTCCAAATCCAAAATTTTGTCCTTCAGCTTCTACCTCTGCTTTCTTCAGCCTCCAGCCAGCACAAAGATGAATCTGTCTCTCTTGCCTTTCGAAGTAATTCTCTCCTGGCTCTAGCTCAACTCTGACTTGTGGCTTCTTCTGACTTGATACTCTCTTCTCCATGTAATTTGGCTGAATTCTGTCTGAGAGCCTCTGTCTGTATCTTTCATATGAGAGAGAGGAATTATGGGATATGAGAGAGAGGGATTATGGGTTTCTTCCCAGAGTACTCTAAGAGCTTCAAGAGAGGTGTGAATTCATAAAGTTACAAAGTTTACTTTGTGAATCTCCCATACTTGTGAACTCCAATGAGTAAAGGTGTGAACACAAGCATTGTATCAATTAGTTCTACTTAGTACCTTGTTTCAGGTTCTGGTACAAAACATAAATGCTAATGAGTTAGTAGTTTGTAAAGATTCCAACAACATCTGGTGAGAATAAGATTCACACAATGTTCATCCCCCTCCTTTCTTTATCTCTATTATAATAGGTCTTTCTTGCCTCTTCATGAGATGTAATTTCCCTCATTTTACCTCCATTTTCCTCTTTTTCCAGTATAATCTTCTTTCCACCTCTAATTTCTTTTTTATATTATCACAGTAAAATCACATTATACCTGGACTCTCTATGTATACCTATAACAGAGATATAGTTCTCAAGAGCTCTTTTCTTTTCACTTTTTTATATTTCTTTTGAGTTCTGTATTTGGAGATCATTTTTTTTTTGGTTCAGTTCTGGTTTTTTCTTCAGAAATAAATGAAATTCACTTGCATCATTGAATATCGATCTTTTTCCCTAAAAGATAATGCTCAATTTAGCTGGAGAATTTATTCTTGGCTGCATTACAAGTTCCTTTGCCTTTAGAAATATCAGAATCTGGGCTCTTCAATCCTTTAAGGTGGAAACTACTAGGTCCTAGGTAATCCTAATTGTGGCTCCTTGATACTTGAATTGTTTATTTCTGGCTGCTTGCAATATTTTTGCTTGGTCCAATAGTTCTGAAATTTAGCCATGATATCCCTTGGTGTTTTCATTTTGAGTCTTTCAGGAGGTGATCAGTGAATTCTTTCAATGGCTATTTTACCTTCTGATTCTAGGACATCTGGGCAGTTTTTAATTAATGATTTCCTTACAGATAACATCTGGGCTCTTTTTGTCATCTTGGTTTTCAGGAAGTCCAATAATCCTTAGACTGTCTCCCCTAGATCTATTTTCTAGGTCAGTTATTTTTCCAAGGAGATATTTTACATTTTCTTCTATTTTTTTGTTTGTTTTGTTTGAATTGTTCTTGATGTGTCATTGAGTGATTCATTTCCATTTGTTCAGTTCAGATTTTTAGTGAGTGACTTTCTTCAACTACATTTTTTATTTCTTTTTATATTTGACCAATTAAATTTTTAAATGAGTTGTTTTGTTCTATGGATTTTTTTCCCCCATTTCACAAATTCTTTTTTTTCAGAGAGTTGTTTTCTTTTTCCATTTTGTCAAATTTATTTCGTAAGGAGTTGTATGCTTTTTCCACTACAATAAATCTATTTTGTAAGGAATTTTCTTCAGATAGTTTCTGTATTTCCTTTTCCAAACCCTCTTGCAAAGTTTTTATTTACTTTCCCCATTTTTCTTCAGCTCTCTTTTAAGATCCTTTTAAATTTCTTCCAAGGGAGCCTTGTGAGATGGAGACCAATTTATATCACCCTTTGGGATATCATCTGGAGACAATCTGCTTTTAGTGACTTAGGGCATTTGAAATCTATTCTTTTTTTTTTTTCACCATAAAAACTATCTATGGTCAGAGTTCTGTTTCCTTTTTTGCTCATTAAAAAAAAAAAAAAAAAGGTTGAAGTTGGTTTTTAGGGCAAGATAGAGATTGTCCAAGCTTCCTGTGCAAGCAGCAATGACTGCACTTGGTCATTGCTGACTAGTGGGTGGGCATAGCCAGGTCCTCTGAAATTCTGTTTAGGTGTTCACTATTTGTCTTTTGTATTGGTGTTGCATGTCTTATAATTACTCTGCTGATCTACTGGCTTGCAACCAGGGCAGAGTAGCCAACACTGCTGTAGATTCCTCCCAGAAGATTCTCCAACAAGCAGAGCCCACACTACCCTGGGACTGTGCACTGCCTGCACTTAACATTTGTACTTGGCCTGCTTGTGCTTGGCTCACCTCCTTCCATGTCCAATTGAAACAGACCTTTTCTGGAGATCTTTGAAATTTTCTTCTGTTGTTAATCAATTTGTTATACTCCCAATATTCATGGGTTTTGTCACTCCAAAACAAGTTCAGAGTCTGAATATACTGTTAGTGTGAGGGTCATGGGGAGAGCTCAGAAAAAGTCATGTCTCCTCTCTACCATCGCTCTGCCCCACCCCCCTACAGAATTGTTCTAACACAATCACTATTTGAGAAATTGCACATGAAATTTCTTTATAGCAGAGGTGAAAGGAGGGAGGGAAAATTAATAAGTTAAAAACATGCACTGAACAGGACAAAAAAAAATCTAGAAGGGAACAAAGTAAAGTTTGGCAGCTTTAAAATATGTTGTCTTTATTATATAGATTTTTTTGAAATTAAAATTTATTGTTTTATATTGAATCATTTCATGTTCTGCCATGTGTATGGAAATGTTCTTTTTAAAATTTTTTCAGAAAAATAAAAATAAATGGCTACAATCTAAGACTAATGTGGAAGGAGAATGGTGCAAGATTTTTGTTCACAGATGATTATGTTCTCAATGCAGCCCCTTAGACTAAGATGCATTAGTTCAATTCTCTGCCACTTATGCTAATTTTGGCCTGACAATTTACATCAAGAACATAAAAGTTCTCCACCTAGCTACACTGTATTATTCATATGTAGAACCATCAGTAACAGAAAATGGAGAAATACTGAATGCTGTGTTTAAATTAATGGCTATTTTCTCTTATATTAGTAACCAATTAATAAATTGGGATTAAGATTTTTCTTTCCCACTTCTCATTCAGAAACTGCGTCCTTGTAGGTTCTTCAGCCAGTCTCTGAAGGACATTGCTAATAGATAAGATTGCCCAAATGCTTCTCAGTCTTGGTTGACAATCAACCCAACTAAAAAAACTTACAGATGAATCTAATCTAGGTAAGTTCTGGTCCCAAGGAAATAAGTCCATGTCCTTGGAACCTTCCATTAGAATGAAATAATTTTGTTCTCTGAGCCAAATAGAGTAGCAGGAGCTCAAAAGAAAGGAGAGAGGCACAAATTTAGAGACATATCCATTCCAAATGTCCATATGGACTATTTGTGATCAATTTCTGTTAGATCTCTCCAGGGGCATGTTAGTCTGATCAACAAGTCAGATATTCTATATATTGATCCCAAAATAGTGATTTTATTTTGGTTCTTTTCAACTACAGAGGATAACAACCAACTGTCCATCCTATATGGATTGAAGCCAGGTTTTTGTTTCTTATCTTTGCTCTAGATAGTAAAGATCTAAGATATGCTAGCCTTAAGCAATCAAAAATCATGTCAATGAGAATACTTTCATAGTTTTCTGTCCAGTTAAATATTATCTTTCATGAGCTCTATTTCCTTCAGGTTTTCTAGCTAATTAGCAAGTCAAGATGATGAACTTGAATCAACAGGATAATATTTTAATATATTCTTCCAAGTAATATTTTCAACAAAATTCTTTATTTATTTAATATGAAGGAAAATAGGTTATTTTAAGAACTGTGAGTTATGTAAAAATGTTAAGAATTTTGTCAAATTTATAAGAATATATGTCATTCCCCAAATGATAGTCAAAAGATGTAAACTGGCAGTTTTCATTTTAAAAATATAATTTATAGTCTTATGAAAATGTTTTAAATAATTATTGATTGGGGAAATGCAAAGTAAAACAGCCTTCATATATACCGGACTGGTTAAAATGATAGAAAGGGAAAGTAGCTAATGTTGGAGAGGATGTGGAAAAATTGGGACAAGGCACTAAATCATTTTTGTCAGAACTGTAAAATGAACTGAACATTCTGGAAAGCAATCTGGAATTTAATCCAAAAAATTATTAAACTACCCTTTGACTCAACAATATCACTTAAATGTTTTAAAATATTTATAGAAGCTCTCTTTATAGTGGCAAAGAACTGGAAATTGTAAGGATACCTATGAATTGGAGAAAAGTTGAGCAAGTTGCAGTATATGATTGTGATGGAATACTATTGTGCTAATCCAAATTATGGGTTCAATGATATTAGAAAAACATGGAATGAATTGCATAAAATAATGAAGAGTGAAATGAGCAAATCAAGAGAGCATTGTCTATAGTAATAGCAATATTTTTTTAAGAATGACTTTAAACAAATAAGTTACTTTGAATATTATTAATACCCAAATTATTTCCAAAGGGGATATGAAGAAAAATATATGGATCCAGAGAAATAAAAACTATTAGTTTTTGCTTGTATGTATATGTACGTATATATTTGTATGTGCATTTGTGTGTTTAATGGTAGGTCATGAAAAAGAAGAAAGAAAAAAATTACATGATAATTTTGTGGTAAATTTGAAAAGAACAGCAAATTTTGCACAGTAGATTTGCAGTTTCCTTTGCAATCTTTTTATTTTATTTTATTGTGCTCTATTTATGGAAATGGTTGTTTCATTCCATAAACTAAAAATGGAATTAAAAAAAAAAAAAAAAAAAACAAAGGAACTGTGAGTTAGGGCCATTTGGAAGACATTTTAGTCTGTTATACTATGACCTTTTACATAAATAACCTTACATAATTTTCATTTATGTAGCAGTTAAAAGTTTGCCATTCACTTCTCTCACAACAGTACTCAAAATAAGTAATAAAAGTACTCTCATTTTTCTGGTGAAAAAAATTAAAGCTAGAGAAGGTAAATGTATCATGATTAGCTAATGAGGGTTCAGTCCTAGGAGCAAAAATGGCAGACACACATGGGGTTTTATAATTCTGATTCGAGAAATTTATCAGGCTATGGAATGGAGACCTCTACTCTTCATTATTGACAGAAAAGTAAGTACATCGTGCACCTGGCCACATATCAATCCAAAAGCTAAGAGTAGGCCTCAATATCTCACTCTCTCCCTCTGATGGCTTTTACAGTTCTTCTTTCCTTGATCACTACCATAAAAAGAAAAAAGAAAAAGAAGCCTAAATTATTTTTGCTTGCATACTGTTCTGACTTAGCAGCAATCTAAAAATCTTTTTTCTTCTTCATTGTCTTTCTACTGCTAATAATGTAGAGAATATTAGGATAAAATGGTCTCAGATGCTTTAAAGTAAAGGGCAAGTCCTTTCCATTCCATATAAATATGTACTTCCAAAAACAGGGGCATTAAACAAAATCCCATGTGTGTCCCCAAAACATGCCTCATACCTGGGCCCCAAATTACCAATATTCCATCACAAAGTAACTTGGCCATAGTCACATAGCTAGTAAATATGAAAAACCAGAATAAGATCAGAATCCTGACTGTGAGTATGCTTTTCCCATAAAGGCAGCTTTCTCTGCTATTTTAGGGTTGCCCTGAGTGATCTTCACAGGTAATCAATTACTTGACCACTATTAGAATGCTAACTTCTCTGCACTTACTTCTAAGGCAAGTCCTCTCTAATTTTAGTTTTACAGTTCCTCAGTGAGAGAAAGATATCCCTTCTAATTTGGATTTGGAGAAGCCTCTCTGGTTAAATTTGCAGAAATAATTATATTTCTTGGAATTGACTTAGTAACTTGTTAATATTTTTATGTACTATGGTATTTAAATGTTGGCTTTTTTATTTATAAAAATTGCTGTATTTCTATTTTGACCATTATTTATACAGTGACATTAAGGGGAAAAAGCAAAATAGGATAGATTAAAATAAGCTTTTGGGGGTCACACTTATTATACAAGGTATTTGCATAATAACAGGATTTTTTGTTTGTTACGAGTTCAATGTTCATGTTGTTTATTTCTCACTGGAAGTCATAATCCTGTTTGTGTCATTGCAATCATCTCCACAGCAACCAATTGTGATAGTACAAATTGAGGATTATGATGACTTTGAGTGGGGAATAAGCAGATGGAATAGGTGGAACACATGAATACATCAAAAGAAAGATACTGTGCTTTTAAAATTTCAACACAACTAATTTTACAAAGAAAAGATGGCCTTCATAAAGTGTGAACAATATTATTTTTACCAGTTTTTGCTAAGTACAGAAAGATCTTAAGCCCTAAAGTCTAAAGACAGCAATAATTCTTGTGCTTACTATTGGATATAAATTTAAAAAGAAAAAAAAAAACTACCCCAGCCCTCAAGGAATTTAGATTCTAATGGAAGAAAACAAGACACAAAATAAACTTGGAAAGTAGGAGTGGAGAGAAAGGTATCTAATGGGATGAGTGGAAAATTCGAAGTTCAAAATAAGTGCAGGTGAATGAAAAATCACATGTTGAAATCTACTTTTGCTTCATTTTCTACATTAAAGCATTTGACTATGTGGATCTTAAATAAATGTGACAGATCCTCAAAAAGATGGAAGTACTATATTATTTTATTTGTCTCCTAAGGATTCCTTATATGCCAGTCAAGAAGCAACAGTTAGAACCAAACATGCACCCACTGATTGATTTAAGCATGGAAAAGAAGTATAAGAAGACTGTATATAATCATCTTATTAACTTAAATACATACTATATCATGCAAAATGCCAGGCTGGATGACTCAAAAGTCAGAATTAAGATTCCTAGGAGAAACATCAACATATGTAGATGATGCTACTCTGATAGCAAAAATTAAGAGAAATTGAACTTTTTGATGAGGGTAAAAGAAGAGTGTAAAAGCTGTCTTAAATTTAACATTAAAAACAAAATAAAAAACTAAGACTTTGCAACTGGTGCCATAACATCTTGCCAAATAGAGAGAGAAGAGATGGAAACACTACCAGATTTTGTATTTGATGGCTCAAAGATCATTGCATACAGTGACTACAGACTTGTTTCTTAGAAGGAAATCTATGGGGCATGTAGGTGGCACAGTGGATAGAGCACTAGCTCTGAAGTTAGGAGGACTTGAATTCAAATCTGGTCTCAGACACTTAACACTTCCTAGCTGTATGATTCTGGGTAATTCACTTAAAAAGAAGAAAAGCTGTGGTAAATCTGGACGACATAATAAAAGCAAAGATATCACCTTGCCAACAAAAAGTTCGTAGAGTCAAAGCTATGTTTTATCCAGTAACAATATAAGGTTATGAGAGTTCGATTATAAAGAAAACTGAAGGGTGCAAAATAGAAACTTTTGAATTATGAGAGTCCCTTAGATAGCAAGGACATCAAATCAGGCTATCATTGAAATTAATTCATACTATTCACTGGAAAGTTTCAAATACTGATACTTAATTACTTTGTTCCCATAATGAGAAGACAGCACTCATTGATTGGAAAAGACCCTGTGGTTAAGAAAGATTGAAGGCAAAAGAAAAGGGGACAATAGAGGATCAAATGGATAATGTCACAGAAA
Organism: Antechinus flavipes; assembly: GCF_016432865.1. NCBI lineage: Eukaryota > Metazoa > Chordata > Mammalia > Dasyuromorphia > Dasyuridae > Antechinus > Antechinus flavipes. Next base: position 217,613,815 of record NC_067400.1, read on the forward strand.
AAACAAACATGAACTTGGACAGACTTCAAGAGATAATGGAAGATGTAAGACTTGGTATGCTATGTACAATCGGATCATGAAGAGTTGGATATGACTGAATGACAAAACAACAATAACAGAAGTTATGAGTTATTAGGTTTATATATTAAGGAAATATCCGGAAACAAGATTCAAATTTAAGTCTTTTGATTTTCTGACTAGTACTCTTTACTGTTAAGTCTAGCAGTAACTTCCACAAATTAAATGAACTCACCATCCAGCAAAGTATTATAGCTCACATTTTGACATACAGATTTAGTAGGTTATTCCATATGACTGATTTGATTCAGAGATGTTGCTAGTATCAGGATTCCTTAGCCTGATTCTCAAGTGATAACTTGGAGTAGTGATCTTGAAATAATTTTGAACATACAACTCTAATAGAAAAAAAGCTCATACTCTCATATTTATGTATTTATTTATAAAGAATATATATATGCATATATAGTGCTATTTTACTAATATTTAATTATAAAACAAAATAATTTTAAAAGGTAAAAAAAAAGTTTACTTTTTTGGTATTAATGGTACAAAAAACCTTTTTGCTGTAACTAAAAAATTCATTTTAATAAGAATTTTAGTAAGTGTCAACAAGATGATTGAATATTTTAAAATTTCCTGAAATCCTTTGTGATAGTAATTTGAAGGCTTGGTTCTAAGTCCAGTTTATTTGGATATTTGGTTTTAATGGTTTTCACAGCTGAAAAAGACTCACAAAAAAGATGGTAAAAACTAGAAGCTGTACTTACTAAATCATGAAGCTTTTTTTTTTGCCTCATCTGCCAACTAAACAAAGTTTTTTTTTTTTAATTCAACTAGTAAATTGCCACCTTCCTTCCTATTAGTCTTCTAAACTAATCTGAATGGTACATTTTCATATTTTTAATAAGAATATTCAAAACCAACTGAAATTCTTCATTTGGAAAATGTATAAACTAGAATATCTAAATTCCAATTTTTCAGGGTACAATTTTTTGTAAATAAACTTTTGAACTGGAGCTACAAGAGATTAGTTCTTTAATGCCTTATTAATCACAATGGATTATATATTAAGGTATAATAATTAAGAGAGTAGATAACAATCTTCAAATACTGTTCTTAATAATTTTTAAGTATTTGGTTGACTTCTCAGACCATTATTGTTTTTATTTCCTAATGCCACCAATGAAGAGTTTGTGTTATTATAGAGATTTGCCATTTTCTTTTTTGGCTTAGGTTTACACTTACTATCTTCACTTATGACTTTGTAAAAATTGTTTAAAGCCACTTGTGTATTTTGTGAAAGGTATCTTTGTTAAAGCTAAATAATATAATTTATGAATGTACTTAACAGGGCACTCGTAAATCTCAATGTTACATTGAATGGATGAGTGAAGTGATCACTTCTCCTGAACTTTATGGAATTCTCACTCTTCAGGATTTTTTTTTGCAACATCTATAAGCCAAATGAGAGAATAAATGTTAATTCATACAATAAATATTAGTGAAGCTCAAATTATTTCTTATTTTGAAACAAAAGTAAATTTAAATTGAAGTTATAATTCTTTCTGAATCTTGATCAACTTCATTTACAGTCACTTAGATACAGGGACTACTTTCTTCTTCTTCTTCTTCTTCTTCTTCTTCTTCTTCTTCTTCTTCTTCTTCTTCTTCTTCTTTTTAAAATAACTTTTTATTGACAGAACCCATGTCAGGGTAATTTTTTACAGCATTATCCCTTGCACCCTCTTCTGTTCCGATTTTTCCCTTCCCTCCCTGCACCCCCTCCCCCAGATGGCAAGCAATCCTATACATGTTAAATAAGTTACAGTATATCCTAGATACAGTATATGTGTGCAGAACCAAAACAGTTCTCTTGTTGCACAGGGAGAATTGGATTCAGAAGGTATAAATAACCCGGGAAGAAAAACAAAAATGCAAGCAGTTTATATTCATTTCCCGGTGTCCTTTCTTTGGGTGTAGCTGCTACTGTCCATCTTTGATCGATTGAAACTGAGTTAGATCTCTTTGTCTAAGAAATCCACTTCATTCAGAATACATCCTCATACAGTATCGTTGTTGAGGTCAGGGACTACTTTCTTAGCAAATCTAGTATCCATAAATAGAGAAAGGTTTCTTTTAAATTCACTTAAATGAATTTCTTTTAAGTGAATTTAAAGTAAGGTATATGTCTCTGATATATCTCCTTCCTTTGGGATAACTAAATACTTATCTACACATCTGCTCTGCTTTCACCGAACTATTCCCATTCAGCAACATCCTGTGCTTTTCAGGAGTGTAGTGACAAGCTTTAAATGGCACACACGTTATTTTACTATTCATATGGTAGACATTTTCAGAACAGAATTTAAATTAAAAATATGTATAGGCTGCTGCTTATTTGAAATGATGCCACAGAGAAAGCTTTGAGTTAAGGAGATGACAATTCAAATCCTGCTTCTTATACTGATTCTGATGAAGTCACTTAACTTTAGGTAACTTTGATAGGACTCATAGACTCAGTCTCATAGAGAATGGCTGTGATTTGTCTTCCCTGCATCTGTTGATAGAAGATACTGAGCTATCCCTTCTAAAAAGGAAATGTTTTCATAATAAAAAAAAATTATGTTGGGAAAAAATGAGGAAAAAAATTAAAAATCCATGTCTTTATTTTACAATCAGCAAAAATGCTTTCCTAGAATATAGGGAAAAATCCATTTACCTTTTTTTCTATTTTATTAATATGCTGATGAGAGTCAGAGAAGTGTATTATAAAATACAACATTTTTTTTAGTTCAGTCATTTCAATCATGACTGACTGTGAACTCATTTGGGGTTTTCTTGGTAAATTTACTGAAGTGGTTTGCATTTCCTTCTCCATTTCATTTTACACATGAGGAAACTGAAGCAAACAAGGCTAAGTGACTTGCCCAGCATCACATAGCTAATATCTAAGATCAGATTTAAATTCAGGAGGATGAGTCTTTTTGATTTCAGGTATGGCCCTCTATCTACTGCACCCTCCAGCTGCCCTATCACCTTTGTTTTTGATCATCATCTTAATGAAATAGACAGATGACAGAGAGGAAATGTTCTAATAATTATAAAGCATAATATGCAAAAATATTAAACTAATATAGATATTAAAGAAGAAGGAGTAACTATAGAGTGACATGATAATGGAATGGAAATGTGCTTAAAGAAATGATAATGATACTCAATTTTGTATCGCAACTGAGAAGATAATAAACCATAGCTTCACTATTTGGAGAATTAAATATATGAAACATTGTCTGAGAATGTTGGTAGTTAAATGAATAATAGTTGTTGGATTAATTTTCCAAAGAAATTTAAAGTAATACTATACATTTTTGTCAGCTTAATATAATTTAGATGTGATTCTATCTCACATTGTAAGAATTGTTTAAATAGCTTCTTAAAATTACCTTTAAGGACTATGATTTTATAAAAATAGGTTGTTTCCAGTGCTAAATTAAAGAAGGGTAGATAAAAGTTGCCAAGAGATTATTTCTGATTTAAATTGAGAGAAGGGAAAGTTGAAAAATTTAGATTTACTGAGAGGTGAATAACCTAGGGGAGATAATCCAGTATCTTTCCAGTATTCTAAAGTAGAGATTTGCTCTGTCTAATAATTTAGAGTAGCAGGGATTAGAAGTTCTTATTTATCTGAGGTATTTTACCTTACACCTCTCAGATTGACTAAGATGACAGGAAAAATTGTGATAAATATTGGAGGGTATGTGGGAAAACTGGGACACTAATGCATGGTTGGTGAAATTGTAAAATAATCCAAAACTGTACTATCTTTTGATGAAATAGTGTCATTACTAGGTCTGTATTCCAAAGACATTATAAAAAGGAAAAGGACCCACTGTACAAAAATATTTATAGACGCTCTTTTTTGTGGAAGCCAAGAATTGGAAAATGAGTAGATGGAGAATGGCTGAATAAGTTGTGGCATATGAAGGTAATATAATATCATTGTTCTATGAAAAATGCTGATTAAGCCGATTTTAGAAAGGCCTGGAAAAATTTATGTGAACTGAAGCTGAGTGAAACAAGCAGAATCAGCAATGCATTGTACATAGTAACAACAAGAATATGTAATGATAACTATGAAACACTTGATTCTTCTCAGTGGTTCAGTGATGCAAAGCAATCCCAAAAGACTTGGGATAGAAAACACCATCTTCATCCAGAAAAAAAAAAAAAAAAAAAAAAAAAAAAAAAACTATGGAGACCGAATGCAAATAAATGCATACTATGTTCATTTTTTTTTTTTTTTGCTGTTTTTTTTTTTTTTCTCTTAGGGTTTTTTTTTCTTTTGTTCTGATTTTTCTCTCCCAACATGATTCATAAGGCAATTTGTGTTAAAAATAAATAAGTAAATGAAAATCTAAAAATATCTCACTTTAAATTTTCTAAGCTTTCATTAACAACACATACTAAGTTTTTTAAAACTTTAATTGATTTCTGAACTTATCTATATGAGTACTCCCTCCAAAAATGTAACTAATAATTCAATCAATCAACATTAAATAAGCATTTGTTGGGGGGGAAAAGACAAAATGGAAATGTCCCTGGACTCCATTAATTTTTATTGTTATACAACATGTAATATTTAACCCAAAAACTCTGGTATGGGATTCTCTTCACCAAAGTGGATATCAATGCTTTTTGCTTCATCTTTTTTTGGGCTGGTGGTAGTGGTGAGATCACATTAATACACATTGGGAAAATTTTCATGTAATTGCTACTTGATCAGAGTTTTGAAAGAAATACCAAATTCTAAGAGGTAGAGGTGAAATGTCTTTGTGGAACTCTTTGTCTATGTCCTGTCAAAATTGCAAGCATCACAGGGAAACCTATCCAAATTGTTGGTGTACTTTCATGTCTTCATTTGACACTATATTTATATCTGTGGAATATGTAAACTGTCTTTTATTTCTTTTATGTATCATCTTCCATTTCAAATAATAATCAGTAATATTTACAGAGTGCTTTAGACTTTGAAAAGTGTTTTACATTCATAATTGTATTTGGACTTCACCAAAATCCTAAAAGGTAGATATTGTTATTATATTTTTACAGATGAATAAACCGAGTCTTAGATAGATCAAATGACCTTTGAGTCACACCAGGTCACACATCTAGTAAGTACTTCATGTATAGCAATCTATTCACTGAGATGAAGTCACCAAATAAGTATTTATATTTTGCTCCTGCTAAAATCGTACTCTCACTGCCTCCTGATGGAAGGAAGGTGATCCTGGAATTTGAAGATCATTTGAAGGTTGAAAGATATTAAAAACTTTGACAAATAATGTGTCTCTTATCCTTATTCCAATCTTGTTACAAGAGGTCATTACCAGAAGGTTTATTGCCAACTTTCTTGCTTTTTAATTAACCAAACACAAAAAAAAATATTGTCTAGTTAGGTGAAGAAAGAGTTACAATTTACACCCAGGCTTGAAAAACTAGTTAATGAAGTCGAAAATTCCTTAATTATTTTGTTTTCTGCCTTTTACACAAATTCAATACAAATTCTTGTAGACATACAAAATAAGCATTTCTTTATGTCTTCCTTTCTTTCTTCATTGTTCTTACATTGTTTCATGAATAAGAAGCACAATGAATGTGTCTTACAGGGGAAAGTGTCCTAATTTGAGAATTAGAGGGACTGTATTTAAATCCCACTTCTGATGCCTATGTGATCTTGGGTAAATGATTTAATCTCCAAGGCCCTATAAAAGGTAGTGGTGAGACTAAATGGCTTCTAAGGACCTTCCTTGTTCTTGATCTATGATCCTATGATTATTAAGACTATGGTTCTCCAGCCTCTGAAAATTTACTTCTATTTGTAACATCTTTTAATTTGTTAGAATTGTTTTGGGTAACTTATCAAAGGCCTCCCATCTTTAACAAGGATTATTCTATCTACTATTTTAATTAGATAATATATTTTGTTTTGTTAAAAAAGTTGTAACTGAGAAAAATCCCTAGAGAAAAAAAATTAAATAGTCCTTAGCATTACCAGTCATGTAAATGCTGGGAATAATTTGCTCTTGTTGAGTTCCACAATGCAATTGAAAGGAGGCTAGATTTAGGGTTAAAGGATTTCGATTTAAATTTCAGGGTTCATTTGAGTTCTAAACCTGTTAGTTTCTATCTCTATGACACCGAACAAGTTACATGACTGAATTGGACTTCATTTTCCTCATCTGTAAAATTAGAGGGTAAGATATGATATCTTCTAAGATCCTTTTCTTATTTAAATGTATTCAACTATAATGTTGTTCTTTGTTATCTTCCATCATCCTCCCTAATCTAACCCTCAAAACTCTCTGCATACTTTTTTGAGCTGTCCTTCTCCTTTACCCCCAAATAAGCTGGCCACACATTAATATTTTAGAGATCTCGATTTGATATGTTTTTATGATTATATATATGAATATATCTAGATATACAAATATATATATCTGTCTGTCTATCCACCAAAGAGAAATAGTTCTCTCATGCTAGCTTCTATCTTAATAGTAACACCAGGAATAATATAGGCAATCAAATAATTCACAATCATTAGAAATGTAAGGTTATAAAGTTAGAGCTGAAAGGGATCTTGGAAATAATGAAATTATAAAGGTTCAAAGATTCAGAGCTGGAAGAGACTTTTAAGGTCATTGATTTCCAAACCATACATTTTGTCTATGACAGACCCAAGAGATGAACTGATTTGACTCAAGTCATTTAAGTGGTTAAACTGGAATTGAACCCTGATCCTTTGGTCACAACTTCTAATTACAAATCAGGTACTCTTTTCTGCTATTCCCATTGAATTACATAATTTTATAAATAGAGAGATTGGATTTCAGAATGATTAAATAACCTGTTTAAATTCGCAATGAAAGAGTCAAGATTCAAACCCATGTCATTTTACCCCAAATTCATTTTTTTTCCCATTGTTCACCCTTTCATACTGATGAGTGAAAAAAAGTTGCAAATAGTTGTTAACTCCATGACCTTGTAAAACTTTGAAAATGTAATTCTTCCTGAATTTAGTACTAAAGATTGTGCTTGTTAAGGACTAGCAGAATCACTGCTCTAAAATAGTGATTGTATGCTCTTGAATTATTGATGTATTATCAGACACAGAACCTGGTTCAAATAAAAGATATATTAAAAGAAATATCCTACAAAATCCTGTGAGACAATATGCCCCCTTTCAGGATTAGCATACCTTACACATGAACATGGAAATCAATTAGAAACTTCTGAGATGTATTCCTAGATCTTAACTAATTATGGCATATTAAATGCATCAAAATTCATAGACCTGACCCAGCATAAAATATGCAAGTCTTAGTCTTTTCATGCTGTGCCAGTCTTGAAAAAACATATGAACAGCATGGCAGGCCTATTAACAGAAGAGGCAGGCAGCAAGACTAGCAGTGGTATTTTAAATACTAACACATTCCAATTCTATTTTTAAAAAGAAGTCAATTCTTAAATTGCTGCTGTATACACAATAAATTTATTTCTCTAATATATCTGTATCTTGCTATTTATGAGACTAGATTTTTCTTTTTGGTCATAGGAGTAGAAATTAACTCTATGCAACCATGAGACAATAACCTTCTAATTAATAGCTCTGACATTAACCTTAATTCTAAGGATAAGATAGAAAATAGGACTGTTATAATGTTTGTAAACTAAGACCTAAGTACTAATTTGTATTAGAGGTTATTGGAAATGAGTACTAATTGCTTCTTTTGAAGGGACCAAAAGCACTACTCATGGTAGACCTACTTTTTTGAGAAGAAATATTTTTATTAAGGTTATTTTTGTGGTTATTATTCAAATGGACAATGGTAATCAGTCCTATGTAATTTTACATTGGGATGACTTTTTTTTTCTTTAAAAAGAATCATTGACCATTCCTTTCCATATTATATAATTTTCAACTCAAGGAATGTGAGAGTTAGGTGTGAAATGACTCATCTCTACCTTAGGATGAGAAATCAACATTCATATTCACAGCAATCACATGTAAATAAGATGTTTAGAAATAAGACATTTTAGCCACCTTTACCTTCAAAAAATACTTTTCTCCCTGATGGATTGTTTGGTTTTTTTTTTTCCTCAGGTCTTTCCAGCACTTTTTGAGGCCCACTTATTTTCAGGTTCTCTCAAAACTTTATTTCACTCCAAATACTAAGAGAATATTTTCTCCAACATTTTTTCATATATATCCCCTTTTTCACAAATAAAAGTATCCAAATCTAAAAGATGCAACCACAAAAGATCTAGGGATCAGAAATTCTTTCATGTTTGTCTTCCTGACCCCAAAGTCTACTTGTCATGAAAAAAAAAAAATCTTGCAGCAGCTACGAAGATGGTGCAGTGGATAGAGCACCAGTTCTGAAGTTAAGAGAACAAATCTAGTCTCAAACACTTAATACTTACTAGCTGTGTGACCCTGGACAAGTCAATTAATCCTGATTACCTCATGCAAAAAAGGAAAGAAAAAAGACATCTTTTCAACTTTAGTCTTATTGAAGTCTGCATGGAGACTGAGGTTTGAAATCTGGCTATCAGTCTAACTTGATGCTCTTAGTCAAGTCCTTGCTTGAAGTGTTTTCTCAATAGCAAAAAGGGTAGAGTAACATTCTCCCTTACAAGTAAATGCTTTATGTATCTTAAATGTCTCTGGGAGTTGTTCCTATTGTTACTGGTAGGATGAATTGCTGAAAGTGGGGTGAGAGTTTTAAAAATACTGGAAGACTTCTTCTGCCATAAGATAAGGAGTTGTCTGAGACAAAGAGAAATAAAAGAATTCATAGCTTGTAAATTCAACCAGTATTAGAATAGTAACTATCAGAAGCAGAGATTTTAAACTCACATTTCCCTACTCATAAACCTTAATCCTAAAGCCTTTATCCACTAAGAAGCTACTCAATTAACATAAATTGTTAAAGATGTCTGTATAATAAGCATCTAGTACATGGATAGAGTTCCACTTGTGGTGCTTTTTCACATGGAAATTTCCTGGGATCCTGCTTTCTGTTCCTGGAAAAATCATGAACACATGGAATGGAAGTGCCTTTGAAAAAAATTGGAGCATCAGAGATATTTTATAACTCTTGAAGACACCCAAACAGATAGTGAAAGGAGGCTCTTTGATTAGTTGTAGAGATATTAAATTTTTTTTTACCTCAGTAACTTCATCTCTATCAGCTAAATTGCACCTACTCTTTCAATATATTAAAATGATATACGTAGAGAATGCCCCCAAAGTATTGGGTTAGGTATTTATATTATGTTCTTGCTATATCTTTAAAGTAAATATTCCTTTATAAGAGTTACCTCATATTGAATGGTTAAATGGAACTAGGAGACTAGATATCCCTAACAAATGGGAGAACCTAACCTGTGGGCATTTTAGGGAGAAGAGTTGCCAAAAATTTCTGAGTACTCCAGAAAGCTGAGGGGCTAATGTAGTCATCCTACTCTGACAGAGAGTACTTACTACACTGGGGAAATGGCATTATTTATTTTTAATATGTACTGTTTTATGAATCATGTTGAGAGAGAAAATTCAGAAGAAAAGGGGAAAATCATGGGAGAGAGAAAAACAAACAAACAAACAAATAAACAGAAAAAAAAAAGAAGTGAATGCAGCATTGTGGATTTATATTAAATCCCCAAAGTTCTTTTTCTGGATGCATATGCCATTTTGCAAAGTCTATTGATTTCTTGACTCATTTAACCATAGAGAAGAACCAATCAGAAGAACAAATCTAATTTCAAACACTTAACACTTATTAGCTGTATGGTGAAGTGATCATACATTCTTGCTGTTATTGTGTGCAGTGTATTCCTGTCCTGCTTATTTCACCCAACAGCAGTTCATGTAAATATTTCCAGGCCTTTCTAAAATCAGCTTGCTCATCATTTTTATAGAACAATAATTTATTACCTCATATACCACATTTGTTCAGCCATTACCTAATTGATGGGCATCTAGTTATTTTTTCAGTTCTTTGCTACCACAAAAAGAGCTGCTACAAATATTTTTGTACATGTTTGTTCTTTTCCATCATTAATGATTATCTTGGGATACAGATCCACTAATGGCATTGCTAGATCAAAGGGTATATACAGTTCGATAGTTCTTTGGCAAAGGTTCCAAATTGCTCTCTAGAATGTTTGGATCATTTCACAACTCCGACAATGCATTAATGTCCCAATTTTCCCGCATCCCCTCCAACATTTATCATTGTCTTTTCCTTTCATCTTAGCCAATCTGAGCGAAGTGAGGTGGAACCTCAGAGTTGTTTTAATTTGTATTTCTCTGATTAATAGTGATTTAAAGAATTTTTTATGACTATAGATGGCTTTGATTTCATCATCTGAAAATTGTCAGTTCATATCCTTTGACAATTTATCAATTGATAATTAACAATATATAAATAAACATTGTGCATAAATATATAATAAACATAAATATTATGTATACAAATATAATATAATTATTACATGATAATAATTAAATTTATCAACAAAATCTTATAAATTTAACATCTTTTTTACCTATTTTAGAAATGAGACCTTTATCAGAAACACTGGCTCTAATGCATTTTTCTAACTTTTTACTTTTGTTTTAATCTTGCTTCTCTTGGTTTTTATTTGTGCAAAAACTTTTTTTTTAACTTAATGTAAACAGAGTTATCCATTTTGCATTTCATAATGTTCTCTAATTCTTCTTTGGTCATAAATTTCCCCCTTCTCCTAAGATTGATAGGTAAATTATCCCTTGTTCTTCTAAGTATCTTATGGCATCACTTTTTAATGCTCAAATCATGTACCCATTTTGTCCTTATTTTGGTATGGGGTGTGAGATATAGATCTATGCTGTTTCTGCCATTATTTTCTAGTTTTTTTCAGCAATTTTTGTTAAATAGTGATTTTTTATTATAAAAGCAGAGGTTTGGAGGGTTTATCAAATACTAGATTACTATAGACTTTGATTATTGTGTTGTGTGTATCGTTTTTCTTAATACAAAATGCATGCCCAAGATACCATTGCCTCCAGGTCAAGTGTGTCAAGAATGTAAGGCCAGGGGACAATATATTAGAACATTAAAGCCCAAAATTGTCATTGTGAGCCTATCATCTGATCACCATCTGATCATTAAAACAATGACATCTGACAGATTTACTTTGAAGAGTTACCTATTTACTTCTAGGACAGGGCAGATTTTCTTGCTTAGATCTAGGGCATTGCTTTCTGAACTAATTATATCTCTAGGGCAAGTGACTACTAAATGAAGGAAAGAATAAAAGCCAATATTTTTATCATTCATAAACCTACAAAGAAAATTACTATATTTGTACATAGGATTACTATAATCACTATTATTTCCATGTTTTCCTTCATATATTTTGATGAGGATGAGAGGAAACTACCATCAATTTTTCACAATATCACCAATCCAGTTAATGCATGTATATATGAGTAATTGGTCCTCTAAAATCAATAATTTTTCAAGTTTAGGTGAACAATTATTTTCCTCTTTTGCAAAGATCTTGATAAAATCCCTCATCTCACATGAGAAATCCAAACTAGCTTTCATTGCTCTTATATAGGCATGACATGTTGCTGTAGCTGTCCCAGGAGTTGCTACTACCTCCTCTTCTTTCCTGATAATGAGATGATGCTATGCTCTATAAACATTTCTTTGACTTGTAATTGTTGTCTTAGAGAGAGAAAATAATATTCACTGCATGTGCTCTCAGTTGTGTTATTGATTGCCTGCACTTGGCAAGAAGCTTGGAGCTGGCCTTTTCTGGGTGCAGAGCCATGATGGTTAGGCAAGATCCTGGTGACCCCACTCAGGAAAAAGTAGGAAAGGGGAAAGTGAAATTTGCTTTCTCAGCAAAAAAAAAAAAAATAGGAAAGGGAAAGGTAAAATCTTCTTGCTCAGGGTAAAAAAAGTAAGAAAGGAGAAAGCAAAATCTTCTTCCTCCAAAAAAAAGTAGGGAAGGGGCAAACAAAATCTTCCTTTGGAAAAAAGTAAGAAAGAGGAAAGCACAATCTTCTTCCATTGCAGTCACAGAAATGAATATGTGTGAAAAAATACCCACAAAGTTGGATGAATCTTATTGTGGCTACTTCCTTTGTGATACAGGATGCTGCCCAATTAAAATGCAAGAAAACCTGAATATTGTTTAATTAGCACCATTAGTCAGGAGTATTATAGAGAAGAAAAGAGGCCTGAAAATCACAACTAGATTCCTATTTATAATGACTTTTTCTTCTTCAGAATCTAACACTGAAACTGAGGTGTGGCTCCAAAAGTTACCTGACCTCGGGTTATCTGTGCATGTGCTCTGCAGGCAGTGATGTTCTGCTGTGAACACAAGATGTGACTGAAGTAGCAGTTGTCTCTCTTGCCAGGGCAAAGTACCTCTCAGCTCTTTGGGCTGTAAGGTAAGGTGAGATACAGCTGAACAGCTTAAGTAAGAAGGAAAGGGAGGTGAATGTTTGCTTATTTGCACAAGATGTATAAGATTTTCACATGGTCTTAATCAAGGACCATGTTACAAATAAAAAGGTGATTTTTATGACCAAAAATCACCCCTCTCTCCCCCCCAAAAAAGTATTTCATTGTTTTACTTGGGTAATTGAACAGATATTTGTCTACTTCAATTATCTGCAAAAACATCGGGAACTATATCAAGAATTTGGTGGAATAGAAGCATTCTTAATAAGATATTTTCTGTGTTCTTTCTCTGGTAAGAGGGACAAGAACAAGATGTTCCTCATAAGAAATCCTAGACAAAGCATTAATGTGCAAGAGCATGATAATGAAAAACAAGCATTTGCCTATCACAGAGCTTTTCTTCTGATACTGATTTGGGGTATGGGATAAATAAGTTTAATTATTTTGCTCCTTGAACAAAAATGAATTTGATTAGTTTCATTTTAATTTTTATTGAATCTCTCTAGATATATAATGAAATGGCCCTAGAGCTAACAATATCATATTGCTTTTGCAAACTGCTTGGAAAAAAATATTCCATGACATTCCTGACATTGTAATAGCCAGGTGCTTCTTTGTCATTAAATGAACCCATTTTATCATACATTTGCCTCTCACTTCATCTATATGAGGAAACTATATAAAAGACTTCCTGAAAAATCTCTTTTTTTCTGTCTTGGGCCTAACTCCCACTTGTTTACATGCTTAAAATCACAATGCTATAAAACACTGATCATGGATGTGAGAAGGACCTACATCATCATTGTTGTCATCTTCATTGTTATTAATCTCCCTCATCTAAAGTTGTGCCTTATGTGTAGGAGACCCTTAATATTTATCAAATAGGTGTTTCACAATACTTTTGATTTGTAAAAATTTCTGTAAGACATAGTCACATAAGTCCAACCCTCATTTTGCAGATAAGAAAACTCATGTCCAGAGAGAGTGGTTGATTTGACCAAAGTCACAATCACATTAAACATTATAGATGTCCTTTGAATACATGCTTATTAGAGTCAAATATCCCTTCCATCCTTCCATTATGCCTCTTTATTTTAAAAAGAGAAATTATAAAGAGTTTATCTGTGGAAAATTTCATCATGCCTTCTCCTAGTTCAGGTTGTTTTGTTTTTTACTTATCAATAATTCTTCATGTATTTTCTAAGTCTCTTAACTTTTTGAATGTGTTTATTATCATAATGTTTTGGATTCTTATTTTTCTATCACTTTTGTTACTTTTATTGGGAAGTTTAATCCATTCTCATTCAAAGTTATGGTAGTTAGGTTTGTGTTATTTTTTTAATGTCTTGTTTTATTTTAAATTCTCTTTCATTTTAGTCATTTCTTTGTCATAATAATAGGTTTTGTATATACAACTTCGGCATTGAGGAATGTTTTATTAGCCTTTTATTTAAAATGATTTTTATTTCATTGGAGTCAGTAAAGAATGTAATGTTTTTGTTTGTCTACTTTTTGGTAGTGGGCTATTTTCATAGTTTTTTTTTTTCCAATTTGCTTCACCTATTTGAATTTAGTTCATTTTAGAATTGCATTGTTTGAATTTATTAAAATATAGATTCATTATTTTAATTTACTTAAATTGTTGATTTCTTTCTCTTTTTTAAACTATCTTTTCTACTTTCCTTATTCTTATTTAATTATATCACCTTCTTTCTCCTTTTCTCTTCTAATTGCTTAATTTTAGTAACTGTCTTCTCATAGCTCATAGCAGGTTTTAAACAAAGGTTAAAGATCCTTTGCAGATACAGTAGTCAGGCCTATGAATGACCCATGCATGTCTGATTTAAACAAGGTAAGAAGAATCAGTACAGAAAGAGATTCAAAGAGTAAGTAACAGAAAAAAAAAAAAAAACACAGACAGAGAGGCAGAGGAAGCAAGAAAGAGACAGGTAGAGAGGAAAAGGGATAGAGATATAGAGAGACAGAAACAGAAGACAGAGATGATTTTTACTATATAATATTTTATTCAGCAAAATTGAAATTGAAAAGAAATGAGAAATTATTTACAAAAATATATCAAAGTAAACTGAATATAAAACATAAATCTTAACCCAATTTCAAAAAAAAAGGTAATTGAATTAGCTATAAATTGGCACTTTAAAGAAACCCTGGGAGTTCTAGGCCACTTTCCTTCAAAAGCCACATAAAACCAGTTCTCTGAACAGAATCTGACAGAATAAAACCACTCTTTTTTTCAAGATAGATTGGAAAGCCTTCAAGAAAGGCCAATCTTACTGACATGAAAAGGGTGTTTAGCCCAGCTCAGATGGAGGCTGGGAAAGTCAATAAGAGGGTCTTAAACATAGCAGATCAGCAACTGAGATCCTCGGTCCTGGTTCAATAAAGGAGCAGACTAGTGGGACATCTTCCAGTCTCAGCTCAGAAGGCAAATTCTGGAAAACCAGGCTGTTTCCTGGAAAGAGCAGATAAGACTACCCCCTACTGTGAACAAAACACCAAACACACAAGAGGTCCCTGTGATCAAAACCAAGGCTCAGTGATGCACAGGAAGCTTGAAACAGCACCTTCTTTACTATAGAAGCAGAGATCAACCACAAGAATCACAAAAGAAAAAATACAAAAAGAGAAAGAAAAGAATTGAGCAAGAAACAGAAAAGTATCTTGACCATAGAAAACTATTGTGCTGACAGGGAACACCAAAATACCAAATCTGTTGAGGACAAAATGTCCACTTAAGAAAACTCAGAGTAATATGAATTGGTCTCAAGCCCAAAGATACTTCTTGAAAGTGCTTATAAAATAATTTAAAAGGCAAATAAGAGAAGAAAAAGAAAAAGAATGAGAAAAGAAAAAAGACAAGAAATGAGAGGTATACAAGAGAATCAATAGTTTGGAAAAGGAAGACAATTCCTTAAAAAATACAATTGGCCCAATACAAAAAAAGTTCATTGAAGAAAATAATACCTTGAAAAATAAAACTAGTCAAATGGAAAAAGAGATACCAAAGCTAATTGAAGAAAATTACACATTAAAAATTAGAACAAGGGAATGGAGCTAATGACTTCATGAGACATCAAGACTCAGTCAAACAAACTAAAAAGAATGGGAAAAATGGAAGAAAATGTAAAATACCTTATTGAAAAACCAGCCTACCTGGGAAATAGATCCAGGAGAGACAATTTAAAATTATTGGTCTAAATTGAAGGTCATAACCAAAAAATGAAAATGGATCGCATTCTTCAAGAGATCTTGAAGGAAAACTGCACTGATATAACTAGGACAAGAGGGGAAAATAGTCATCGAAGGATTCCATCAATCACCTCTGGAAAGAGATCCCACAAGGAAAACCCCAAAAGAACATTGTTGCAAAACTCAGGAATTATAATCTCAAGAGAAAAAAAATTCCATAGAGGATGTGGTTATGAATAGACTCTAATGTAATGATATTTTTAAAAAGACATTAAGGAGTGGGAAAAAAGGTTGTACTGGGAGAAGAAAAATTAATGGGGACAAATTAGATCACATAAATAGACACAAAAGATACCAATCAGACTTCCAAGAAAATATTTTAATGATCTAGAAAAAATAATAACAAAATTCATATGGAACAATAAAAAGTTGAGAATCTCAAGGGAATTAATGAAAAAAAAATCAAACGAAGATGGTCTAGCTGTACCTGATCTAAAATTATATTATAAAGCAGCAGTCACCAAAACCATTTGGTATTGGTTAAGAAATAGATTAGTTGATCAGTGGAAAAGGTTAGGTTCACATGACAGAATAGTCAACTATAGCAATCTAGTGTTTGACAAACCCAAAGATCCTAACTTTTGGGATAAGAATTCATTATTTGATAAAAACTGCTGGGATAACTGGAAATTAGTATGGCAGAAATTAGGCAAGGACCCACACTTAACACCATATACCAAGATAAGGTCAAAATGGGTCCATGACCTAGGCATAAAGAACGAGATTATAAATAAATTAGAGGGACATAGGAGAGTTTATCTCTCAGACTTGTGGAGGAGAAAGAAATTTGTAACCAAAGATGAACTAGAGACCATCACTGATCACAAAATAGAAAATTTTGATTACATCAAATTAAAAAGCCTTTATACAAACAAAACTAATGCAAACAAGATTAGAAGGGAAGCAAAAAACTGGGAAAACATCTTTACAGTTAAAGGTTCTAATAAAGTCCTCATTTCCAAAATATATAGAGAACTGACTCTAATTTATAAGAAATCAAGCCATTCTCCAAATGATAAATGGTCAAAGGATATGAACAGACAATTTTCAGATGATGAAATTGAAACTATTACCACTCATATGAAAGAGTGTTCCAAATCACTATTGATCAGAGAAATGCAAATTAAGACAACTCTGAGATACCACTACACACCTGTCAGATTGGCTAAGATGACAGGAAAAAATAATGATGAATGTTGGAAGGGATGTGGGAAAACTGGGACACTGATGCATTGTTGGTGGAGTTGTGAACGAATCCAACCATTCTGGAGAGCAATCTGGAATTATGCCCAAAAAGTTATCAAAATGTGCATACCCTTTGATCCAGCAGTGCTATTACTGGGCTTATACCCCAAAGAGATACTAAAGAAGGGAAAGGGACCTGTATGTGCAGCCCTGTTTGTAGTGGCTAGAAACTGGAAAATGAATGGATGCCCATCAATTGGAGAATGGCTGGGTAAATTGTGGTATTTGAATGTTATGGAATATTATTGTTCTGTAAAGAATGACCAGCAGGATGAATACAAAGAGGCTTGGTGAGACTTACATGAACTGATGCTAAGTGAAATGAGCAGAACCAGGAGATCATTATACACTTCGACAATGATATTGTATGAGGATGTATTCTGATGGAAGTGGATTTATTTGACAAAGAGACCTAACTGAGTTTCAATGGATAAATGATGGACAGAAGCAGCTATACCCAAAGAAAGAATACTGGGAAACGAATATGAACTATTTGTATTTTTTATTTTCTTCCCAAGTTATTTTTATCTTCTGAATCCAATTCTCCCTGTGCAACAAGAGAACTGTTCGGTTCTGCAAACATATATTGTATCTAGGATATACTGCAGCATATCTTACATATATAGGACTGCTTGCCATCTAGGGGAAGGGGTGGTGGAAGGGAGGGGAAACATCAAAATAGAAGCGAGTGCAAGGGATAATGTAAAAAATTATCCTGGCATGAATTCTGTCAATATAAAGTTATTATTAAATAAAATAAAATTTAAAAAATGAAAAGATAAAAAAAAATAGACACAAAAGATATATTACAATAGAGGAGAGAAAGAACAGAAATAAGTATTTTCTGAGATTGATCGCATCAGTTTTTGCTTACAGAGGGAATAACTTAGTCATTCACTTGGGAGTGGAAATTTATCTTATCCTATAAAGAAATAGGAGAAGAAAGGGGCAAGAAAAGGAAGGGACTGGATAGAAAGGATTACAAAATCACTGAAAGAGATACGAAAAAGGAGAAGGAGTGATAGAATGTAAGACAGGTTAAAGGCAAGGTAGTTTAAAAATAAAATGTTACAAAGGAGGGACAGGGTGAAAAAAAGAGCAGAAAATATGTTTAAGGGAGAAAATAGGATGAAAGGAAATACAGAGCTGGTAATCATAACTCTGAATATGAATGGGATAAATTCTCCTATAAAATGGAAGTGATTAACAGAGTGAATTAAAAACAGAGTTGTACAATAAGTCATTCACAAGAAATACATTTGAAATAGAAAGATACATACAGACTAAGGGTGAAAGATTGAAGGAGAATTTATTATGCTTCAGCTGAAGCAAAAAAAAAAATCAGGGCTAGCAATTCTGACCTCAGATAAAGCAAAAGTAAAAATAGATCCAATTAAAAATGATAAACTACATCTTGTGAAGGGATACCATAAACAATGAAAAAGTATTGATGTTAACCATATATGCACCAAGTGGTTGATCATCCAAATTCATAGAGACATTGTTAAGCCAGTTATGGGAAGAAATAGATGACAAAATTATGGTAATGGGGAACTTCAACCTTCTCCTCTCAGAATTAGACAAATATAACCACAAAATAAACAAGAAAGAAACAAAAGAGGTTAATAGAGTCCTAGAAAAATTAGATATGATAGATTTCTGGAGAAAATTGAATAGGAACAGAAAGGAATTCACCTCTCACTCAACAATACATGGCACCTACACAAAATGTGACCATGAATTAAGGCATAAAAATCTCACAATCAATGCAGAAAGACAGAAATAGTAAATGCTTCCTTTTCAGACTACTATATAATAAAAATTATACTAAAAATGGACCAGGGAAAGATAGACATTGGAAATGTAATTGAAAATTAAATAATTTAATTCTAAAAAATGAGTTGGCCAAACAACAAATCAAAGAAACAGTTAATAATTTCCTCCAAGAGAATGATAATAATGAGACAACATACAAACACCTATGGGATGCAGCCAAGGCGATTCTTATAGGAAATTTTATATCTCTAAATAGTCATATGAATAAAATAGAGGAAGAGGATTATCAATGAATTGGGCATACAACTAAGAGCTAAAAAAAGAATAAATTAAAAAACCCAATTAAATATCAAATTAGAACTTCTGAAATTCAAAGGAGAGATTAATAAAATTGAAACTAAGAAATCTATTGAACTAATTAATAAAAATATTTTTTGAAAAGAAAAACTAACAAAATAGCTAAATCTTTGGTTAATTTGGTTTGAAAAAGGAAAGAAACAAAACAAATTACCAGTATCAAAAATTAGAAATGTGAACTTACCACCATTGAAATACAACCACCAATGAAAAAGAAATTCAAGCAATAATTAGAACTTATTTTACCCATATGTATGTCAGTAAGTTTTAAACTCTAACTGAAATGGATGAATATGTATAAAAATATAAATTGTTCAAATTAACAGAATAGGAAATAAGTTACCTAAGTAGTCTCATTTTGGAAAAAGTGATTAAACAAGTCATTAATGAACTCCCTAAAAAAAAAGTTACCATGTAGTGGGAAAATGCTGGGCCTAGAGGTGAGAAAGAGCTGAGTTCTAATTCAGCATCAGACATTACCTGTGTGACCTTGGACAACTCATTTAACCTTGTTTAATTTAATTTCCTTATTGATAAAATGAACTAGAGAAGAAAGTGTCAAACCATTCCAGTATATTTGCTAACAAAATTTATCACTGGAGTCATAAAAAGTTGGAAACAACTGAAACTACTAAACAACTAAAACAACAACTAAATAAGTTTATCCTTGAACATGCTGAATTAGAGATATTAGAAGATTCTGGTGAGGGAAACCAACAAGCAATGATAAATGTTGCTTTGAATCCTGGGAGAGATCTTAGAGAAAGTAATAGAGTTAGAGAAATTAACAATAAATGTATGATTGCTTAAGCATTTAGAGTAAGTAAAATTATCCTGTCCTTTGATTAAACTTAATGTTTTATTTATTCTTATTTATTCTTATTCTTATTCTTATTATTTGCTGAGGCAGTTAAGTGGGGTTAAGTGACTTGCCCAGGGTCACACAGCTAAAAAGTGTTAAGTGTCTTAGGTCAGATTTGAACTCAGGTCCTTCTGACTTCAGGGCTGGTGCTCTATCCACTACACCACCTAGCTGCCCCTGTTCTTAAATCTTGTAGTTACATGATGGAATAATTTCTTCTTCTTCTTTTTTTTTTTATTATAGCTTTTTATTTACAAATTATATGTATGGGTAATTTTACAGCATTGATAATTGCCAAACCTTTTTTTTTCAACTTTTCCCTTCCTTCCCCCTACCTCCTCCCCAAGATGGCAGGTTGATCAATACATGTTAAATATGTTAAAGTATAAGTTATTAAATACAATATATGTATACATTTCCAAACAGTTATTTTGCTGGACAAAAAAATCAGACTTTGAAATAGTGTACAATTAGCTTGTGAAGGAAATCAAAAATGCAGGCTGAAAAAATAGAAGGACTGAGAATTCTATGTAATGATTCATAGTCATCTCCCAGAGTTCCTTTGCTGGGTGTAGCTGGTTCAATTCATTACTGTTCTATTGGAACTGATTTGGTTCATCTCATATCATATAGTATTGTTCTACTCATTTCACTCAGCATCAGTTCATGTAGGTCTCTCCAGGCCTTTCTGAAATCATCCTGCTGGTCATTTCTTACAGAACAATAATATTCTATAACATTCATATAACACAATTTATTCAACCATTCTCCAATTGATGGGCATCCATTCAATTTACAGTTTCTGGCCATTTTTTTGGCTGCCACAAACATTCTTGCACATATAGTCTCTTTCCCTTCTTTAAAATCTCTTTAAGATGTAAGCCCAGTAGTAACACTGCTGGGTCAAAAGGTAGGCACAGTTTGATAACTTTTTGATCATAGTTCCAAATTGCTCTCCAGAATGGCTGGATGTATTCACAATTCCACCAGCAATGTATGAGTGTCCCTGTTTCCCCACATCCTCTCCAACATTGTCCTGATTTTATTGGCAATGGTTGCAGTTTGTCCCCATTACATATGATGCTTACTGCTGCTTTTAATTAGATGCTACTGATTATTTCAAGGAAAAATCCATTTATTCCTATATTCTCAAGTGTTTTTAATAGGAATGGATGTTGGATTTTATCAAATGCTTTTTCTGCATCTATTAAGATGATCATATGGTTTTTGTTAATTTGGTTATTAATATGGTCAATTATACTAATAGTTTTCCTAATATTGAACCAGCCCTGCATTCCTGGTATAAATCCTACTTGATTGTGGTGTATTATTCTGGGAATGATTTTCTGTAGTCTTTTTGCTAATATCTTATTTAAGATTTTAGCATCAATATTCATTAGGGAGATAGGTCTATAATTTTCTTTCTCTATTTTCAACCTACCTGCTTTAGGTATCAGTACCATGTTTGTGTCATAAAAGGAATTTGGTAGAATTCCTGCATTCCCTATTTTTTCAAATAGTTTATATAGCATTGGGGCTAATTATTCTTTAAATGCTTGGTAGAATTCATATGTAAATCCATCTGGTCTTGGGAATTTTTTTTCAGGGAGTTGATTAATAGCTTGTTCTCTTTCTTTTTCTGAAATGGGACTATTTAAGCAGTTTACTTCCTCCTCTGTTAATTTGGGAAGCCTATATTTTTGGATGTAGTCATCCATTTCATTTAGGTTATCAAACTCGTTGGCATAAAGTTGAGCAAAGTGACTCCTTAATATTTCTTTAATTTCCTCTCAAGCCAGAATCTTTTAAAGAATCTACCCAAAGTTTGCATGGGTGAGTATTGAAAAGTATCTTTGCATGTACTTTGAAAATAAAAAGCTATTATTAAAAAGCACAGAGAGAGAGAAAGAGAGAGAGAGAAAGAGATCAAACTAAGCAAGGGCATTTCAAAGATATTTAGGAATGAAACCATAAAAACAACCATGAAATGTAAAATGAAAAATATCTGTAAAAGATTTTTTGGAAAAAAAGTTTAAGAGCTATATTAAAATAAACAATTATTAAATGTCTACAAAAAAAGAATCTTATCCGTATCTAAAATCCATAATTCAACATTTTGCAGTCAATCATTCCCTATCTCTTTTATCTCATACTTGTGCTGTTTTTAATCTATTTATGGAACTTTACATTAATCATCTGGGATTTTCTCTTGATTTGTGCCATTATTAAAATTTGTCTGATATTTCTGAATCACTGATCTACTATATTTGGTATCCCTCTCATATTTAAGCTATCTATTTATCTCACTTAGATGTCATCTGCTATGAAATTAGAATAGCATAGTAGCTGTACTGTTGGGCCTGTAATAAATAGTCCAAATCCTACATTTTACACTTATTATTCTGGTGACCATTGATAGGTCACTTGATTTTGTTAAGCCTCTGGAAACTTCTTCAAACAACCAATTATAGATGTCTAACTATTTGAGTGAATCAAAGAAGTTCCTACAGTAAGAATATACACGATGATAAAACGATAAGTGCTTGATCTATTAATAAATTGAGTTAATCAATATATATATCCATTCAAGTAATTAATACAAATGTTAAAGATACCAATGTATTAAACTTTATTACACTAGAACCTTTCTCAGATTAGCATTAATCCATTAAATGTGTAGTCTTTGTCTTCAATTGAAATTATTCAATCTATTACAAACCATCTAACCTATACTTCCTTTGCTTACCCACAATCTTTTCTATGACAGACTTTGTTAAATGTCTTCTGTTTTATTAACCTGACTTGTGATTAGAATATATAATAAATAGAAGAATTCTCAAATTGTGTCAGACACAATCAGTTTTCTGTCCTCTGTTTTTGAAACATGTATTAAATTTTGAAAAGAGTGAACATTGTCTTCTCTTAAATCAACTTTAATGAGTCAGAAATACAAAGAAAAAAAGGAAAGACATAAAGAAGGAAGGAAACTGAAGGATCAAAATAGCAAATATTGGTTAAAATATGCTTAAAAATAGAGCTTCCAAGAATCCCTCATGAGTGGTGCTTCCTTCAGGGAAGTTTCACACAAACAGTTTTGTAGAAATATTTGAAATTCGCTATTCCAGATATTCCTACCCCTACTTTTTTGTTCTACAAGTAAAAATGCTGAAATTGACAAATGTAAGAAATACAGATTTTTGTTCCCATATCAAGTAAATTTCCAGATATATTGACCTTTTGGTATTTGACTTTATAGGAAACAGGATGATAGAATAGAAAAAGACCTGGCTCTACAGTAAGAATTAGCTTCAAATCTACTTTGAATACTTACTAGATTTGGGCATCATAAAAGTTGTTTAATTTCCCTGTGCTTCAGTTTTCTCAACTGTTAAGTTTTTCCACTTCTAAAATCTATTGAAATAAATTTCAAAATAAATTTAGAAAAACAAAAAATAGAGAAATTCCATTTAAAATAACTATAGACAAAATAAAATTGATGTAAACAATTGGGAAAATATCAATTGCTCATGAATAGGCCAAGTTAATTTAATAAAAATGAAAATTCTACATAAATTGGTCTACTTATGCCATTTCAAGCAAACTGTCAAAAATATTTTATACAGCTAGAAAAATAATAACAAAATTCATCTGGAAGAACAAAAAGAGAATTAATGAAAAAACACAAAGGATGATTATATATCAGTACTAGACTTAAAACTATTATAAAGCAGAAGTCATCAAAACCATTTGGTACTAGCTAAGAAACAGAACTAGTGATCAGTAGAATTAGATACATATGACATAATAACCAATGCCTATAATGATTGTATTTGATAAGTATTTGATAAGCCCCAAATCTCCAGCTTCTGGGATAAAAACCTTACTATTTAAAAAAAAAAAATGCTGGGAAAAACTCAGCATAGACCCTACACCTCACACCTCATAACAAAATAAGGTCAAAAAAATGGTTCCAAACATTCTGGAAAACTTTAAAATAGATGGAACTTACCACCTTCCAATTTTGGCCATTTGACTTCTGGACACTTAACTGTTATGAAATATGCTACTGATGCTCTTGTTATTTGTGTGATTGTTTTGCTTTAATTCAAGCCTCAAGGTGTCTCTTTGTAACATCTAACCTTTGCCTTTGTTCTGACATCTGGAACTGAGTCAAATAATCTAATACTTATTCCCCATGATGCTGGTTGTATAGCAGGGTTGGGAAAAGCAGAAGATACTAAAAATCATTCAATTATTAAATGGCCTACAGCAATTTAATGGTTGTTACTTTAAATGTGTTATATTTGCCCAAAGACAAAAAGTGAGGGCACTATGGGAGCAATTGAACTTTACTTTTATTGATATTTTTACTGTAAATGAAATAACAAAACAGAAGATATTGCCAAGAAAATAGAAGGACAACAAGCAGAATCCTGATTCTCCTTAGAGAGGTAAATAAAGACATTGACAGATTTGGTTTTCTCACATACCCAAAAGTAGCAAGAACATTGCTTCATGGACTACTTAGTAGCCATTTATTACAATGCTCATGATGAATAAAAGTAGACAAATCAACACAAAGATAGCTGTAGCTTATGTACAATATATATTAAAGAAGATGAAAATAAAGAGAATGAACCTGGAAATATGTTCTAAATGAAGTAAGACAATCCCTGACATTTAATGAATGCAATAATAAGATGGACATAGGGGAAGAGTGTGAAATTTTTGCTGGAAAATCCAAGGAATTTCAGGAAAAATTTTTTTTTTAAATTTGTAAACTACTTGGAAGCCTCAGACTTATACACTATCAATACTATTTTCAAGAAGAATGTCAAAAGGTATAGGATGAAACAATAAGTGACTGAAACATTACAAAATGAATATATATGCATATATATAATTTACATTTATATTCTATATATGTATATGTATACACATAAACACACACATATATTGCTATGTACACTGATAAGGAATTTTCTGGGTACTAGCAAAATGGTTACTACAAATCCAGCTGCCTGTGTATAGCAAAATCATTGAGAGTTTAGAACAAAGGTCAAAATCAATACTAAATTAGAATAATGAATTGAGATGAGCAGACACTAATTGCAACTATAGTAGGCCTAACATAATTAAAAAGCCTAAACTAAAGAAATTGATTGTACCATCATATCTTGAAGGTATTTATAGAATCTCAAAGCTGAAAAGAGCTACATAGTTCATCTATTATAACTCATTCTTAAAAAGAAAGCCTCTGTAGCATTATTGACATATCATTGTACAGCATCTACTTAAACACTTCCAATGAGAGAAGCCATTTACTCTCAAATAGCCAATTACACATGTTGACAATTCTAAGAATCAAGAAGTAGGATTGAATTGCATAATGGAAAGAATTTGGATTCAGATGGCTAGTGTTGTAATCATGCTACTGTCACTTTTATTACTTCTATCATCTTGGCCAAATTTACCTCTTTGGCATGTGTCCTCATTCCTAAAATAAAGAAGTTATGCTATATAATTTCCAATATTCCTTTCAGATGTTTATAAACTATGATTCTATAATCATATTTTCCCCACTTATACTGAAACTAAATTTCCCTTTCTGAAATTTTATCTATCTCTTTTGTCGTCTCTTTTGTGGTCAGTCATAGCAAATTCATTTCCTCTATTATATATCTTTGAGGTCTTTGTGTCACCACTACCCAGAACACCTGGCATAGAGCAGGCATTTAACAATCAATCAATCACTTAAAAAACAAGAATTTATTAAATGCCATTGTGTGAATGATAGACACTGTGCCAGGCACTGGAGATACCAAGAAAAAAGAAAACAGTCCATGCTCTTAAGAAGCTTATTGTCTATCTCCAAAGAATATATGTTTGTAAATAAATATATTAGATACTTTTTCTTCTGTGGGATGTCACTAATACCTAGAATAAATCAGGAAAACATTAATTTTAAGGATGTTACTTGAGCAATTCTAAAGAAAGAAATGGATATTTTTAGAGAAAGAAGTGTAGTGGAAATGCATTGGAGGCATTGTGGATAGCCAGTGCAAAGTTTCAAAGACAGAAAATGGACCATTGTGATACAAAAAAATCAGTGAGAAAATATTGGCAGAACTAGAAAATGGTGAAAAAGTAGGTTGTGACTAGGTTGTGAAGCACTTAAAAGTTGAATAGAAAATGGAAAGCCTATGGAATAGACTAGGTAGAAGAATATCAAACTTTCATTTCAGAAGAATTAATAATGAATTCTAATTCTACCTTACAAGTCTTCAAAGTACTTTCATGCTCTCTTGCATGTTTTTCATCCCAAATTTAACATCACATTTCCCTTACAGTAATCCTTTGAAGAAACTGAATTTGTTACCTTTATTATATTGAGCCCTGGAAGTATTCGTGTTTGTTAATTTTCTTCACAAAATATGGCATCTAGAAGTTAAAATCATAATCCAAGTGATCGAAACATAGCATAAAACATCAAGATTCTCATTTCTTGAGTCCTTCATATTTTTCTTTTAAGAATACCTTGAATAGGAGGAGGTGCCAAGATAATAGAGCAAAAGCACTGACACCTGCTTTCTCCCCCAAATCCATTCAAATTACTTAATTCCATAAATTCTAGAATTTTCAGTCTACAGAAGTTAAGGTGGTCAGAAGGAGATTATAAGAGTGTCTTTTCTGGTACTCAGAGGAGAATTCTGTTGCTTTGCTCATACTCATATCTAGGTTTTTGTCCTGCAGTTCCAGGGCAAAGAAGTACACACAAGAAACTTGTGGCTACTGTGAACAATTCCATGGTTGAAAAGAGTGCCCAGGGTCACTAATAGAGCAGGGTCACTAAACATGCCAGAAGATTGGTAAAAATCTCTCCTTAGTTCATACCATATAAGAAGAACTAAAAACTTATAGATCCTTAGAAAAATTTCTAAAAACAGCTTCACAAAACTTTTGAAACTTGGAACAGTATACCCTCCACCCTGGAAGCATACTCCCACAATTACAAAGAGTTAAGAATAGACTGGAAAAAATAGACAAAATAAGAAAATAATTATTTATTTTGAGTAAGGCCTCATTTCTGTAATATGTAAATAATTGACTCAAATTTATAGGAATACAAGCAATTCTCTAATTGACAAATGGTCAAAAGATATGAACAATTTTCAGACAAAGAAATTAAAACCATTTCTAGTCATATGAAAAAATGCTCTAAATAACTATTGATCAGAAAAATGCAAATTAAGACAATTCTGAGATACCACTACACACTTCTCAGATTCGCTAAGATGACAAGAAAAGATGAAGATAAATTTTGGAGGGGATGTGAGAAAACTGGGATACTAATTGATCCAACTATTCTAGAGAGCAATTTGGAATTCTGCCCAAAGGCCTATCAAACTATGCCTATCCTTTCATCCACCAGAGTTTCTAGAGGGTCTGTATCGAAAGGAAATATTAAAGGAAGGACAAGGAGCCACATATCCAAAAATGTTTGTAGCTGCCCTTTTTGTGGAAAACTAAGTGGATGCCCATCAGTTGAGGATTGGCTGAAATAACATATACATATTAATATTATGGAATATTATTGTACTGTAAGAAACTATCAGGAATATGATTTCAAAAAAGCCTAGGGGAACTTACATGAACTGATGCTAAGTAATGTGAGTAAAACCAAGAGAACATTGTACACAACAGGAACAAGATTATGTGTTCTTCACTCTGATAAACTTGAATCTTTTCAATAATGAGGTGATGCAGGAAAATTCCAATAGATTCGTGATGGAAAGAGCCACCTGAATCCAAAAAGAAGACTGTGGGGACTGAATGTCAATCACCACATAGTATTTTCATCTTTTTATTATTGTATTGTTTACTTGTTATTTTTCTATTTTTTCTTTTTGATATATTTTTTCTTGTGCAGCTTGATAAATGTGGAAATATGTATAGAAGTATAGCACCATGTTTAACATAAAAATAAATAAACAAACTAAGTCAAATGATAAATGAGGTAAAAATAAAACAATGAGAAGAAGGCAAAGAAAAGCAGAATTGACCAAACAGAAAAAGAGGCACAAAATTCACCAAAGGAAAAAAAAAAAAACCTTGAAAAGTAGAATTGGCCTAATAAAAAAGGAAGTACAAAAGCACACTGAAGAAAGTGACTCTTAAAATTAGAATTGAGCAAAAAAGGAAGCTAATAACTTGATGAGAAATAAAAAAAAATTGATAAAATAAAGCCATAAGAATGAAAAATAAGACAATATAAAATATCACATTGGAAAAAAATAATTGAAATGGAAACCACTGATTGAAGATAATTTAAAAATTATTGATCTAACTAAAAGCCATAATTTTTAAAAAAAACAGGCATCTTTCAAGAAATTATCAAGAAAAACTATCCTAATACTCTAGAATAAGAGGGTAAAATAGAAACTGAAAGAAGTCATAAAACACCTTCTAAAGTGATCCCAAACTATAAACTTTCAGTAATATTATAGCTAAATTCCAAAGTCAAGGAGATATTACAAGTAGCCAGAAAGAAATAATTCAAGTATCATGAAGGTACAGTGAGGATAACACAAAATTTAGCAGCTTCTACATTTAAGGATGAAAAGACCTAGAATATGTTCTAGAGGGCAAAGTATGTAGGATTAAAACCAAGAATCATCTGTCCATCAAAACTGAGAATAATTCTTCAAGAAAAATATACATATTCAGTGAAATGGAGGACTTTTAAGAATTTTTTTTATTAAAAAGACCAGATCTAGATAGAAAATTTGACTTTCAAATACAAGACTGAAGGGAAGTTCAAAAAAGGTGAAGAAAAAATAAATTGTAGGAGACTTGATACAATTTACTATTTGGAAGATTGGAAGATGATACTTGTAGCTCATAAAACTTTTTAAAATTATTTTTGGGCTGTTAAAAGGAGTATATATAGATAGAGGGCACAAGTATGAGTAAAATGTGAAGGAAATTTTTTCTTTTTCTTTTTATTTTATAATAACTTTTTATTGACAGAATCCATGCCAGGGTAATTTTTTTTTACAACATTATCCCTTGCACTCGCTTCTGTTCTGATTTTCCCCTCCCTCCTTCCACCCCCTCCCCTAGATGGCAAGCAATCCTATATATGTTAAATATGTTGCACTATATCCTAGATACAATATATGTTTGCAGAACCGAACAATTCTCTTGTTGCATAGGGAGAATTGGATTCAGAAGGTAAAAATAACCTGGGAAGAAAAACAAAAATGCAAATAGTTCACATTCATTTCCCAGTGTTCTTTCTTTGGATGTAGCTTCTTCTGTCCATCATTTATCAATTGAAACTGAGTTAGGTCTCTTTGTCAAAGAAATCCACTTCCATCAGAATACATCCTCATACAATATTGATGTTGAAGTGTATAATGATCTCCTGGTTCTGCTCATTTCACTTAGCATCAGTTCATGTAAGTCTCTCCAAGCCTGTCTGTATTCATCCTGCTGGTCATTTCTTACAGAACAATAATATTCCATAACATTCATATAGCACAATTTACCCAGCCATTCTCCAATTGATGGGCATCCATTCAATTTCCAGTTTCTAGCCACTACAAACAGGGCTGCCACAAACATTTTGGCACATATAGGTCCCTTTCCCTTCTTTAATATTTCTTTGGGATATAATCCCAGAAGTAACACTGCTGGATCAAAGGGTATGCACATTTTGATAACTTTTTGGGCATAATTCCAGATTGCTCTCCAGAATGATTGGATTCATTCACAACTCCACCAACAATTCATCAGTGTCCCAGTTTTCCCGCATCCCCTCCAACATTCATCATTAATTTTTCCTGTCATCTTAGCCAATCTGACAGGTGTTCAGTGGTATCTCAGAGTTGTCTTAATTTGCATTTCTCTGATCAATAGTGATTTGAGGAATTTTTTTTCTTAAAAAAATGAAGTTAATTAAGGACAAAAGAGGAGTTTATTGGATTGAAGAGGAAAAGAATGTGACAGATGGTCTCACAACAAACACAAAAAAATGCTTTTACAATAAAGAGTAAGATGGAGGAGGTAAGAGGGAATGAATGAATCTTATTAAAATGACTCAAAGGGAACAATATACACTCTCAATTTGTTATTGCTATCTACCTTATCCTACAGGAAAGTAGGAGGGTAAAGAAATAAGAAAAATGTGGTGAGGTGACAGAAGGGAGGGCATGTTGAGGAGATAGTAGACAGAAGCAAAACAGGGAGATGGTGAAAGGAGGAAGAGAACAGAATTAATGGGGTGAGGAGAAATAGGAGAGAGAGAGAAATACAATTAGAAATAATAATTGTGAAAAAAATTGAAGTAAGATTCTCTGATAAAGTCCTCATTTCTCAAACAAATAGAGAATGGAGTCAAATTTATGAAAAAAATAAGTCATTTCCCAATTGATAATTGATAATATATATATATGTATATATATACATACACATATATGTGTATGTATATATATATACATATATATATAAAGTTTTAGATGATATAATCAAAGCTATGTAAATAAAAAAAGTTCTAACTCACTTTTTTATTTTTTATTAAAGCTTTTTATTTTCAAAACATATACATGGATAATTTTCAATATTTACCCTTGCAAAACTTTTTTTCCCTAATTTTTCCTTCCCTTCCCCCCATTTCCTCCCCTAGATAGCAAGTAATCCAATATATGTTAAATATGTGCAATTCTTCTTTTCATATTTCCACAAATATCATGCTGCACAAGAAAAATCAGATCAAAAAGGAAAAAAATAAGAAAGAAAAAAATGCAAACAAACATTCCAGAAAGTGAAAATACTATGTTATTATCCACACTCAGTCCCTGCAGTCCTCTCTCTGGGTGCAGATGGTTCTCTTCATCAAGATCATTGAAACTGGCTTCAGTCATCTCATTGTCGAAGAGAACTATGTCCATCAGAATTGATCATCATATAATTTTGCTGTTATCATATATAATGGTCTCCTGGTTTTGCTCAATTCACTTACCATTAGTTTATGTAAGTCTCTCCAGACCTCTCTGAAATCATTTTGCTGATCATTTCTTATAGAACAATAATATTCCATAACATTCATATACCATAACTTTTTCAGCCATTCTCCAATTTATGGGCATCCACTCAGTTTCCAATTTCTTGCCACTAAAAAAAAGGTCTGCTGCAAAATTTTTGCACATGTGGATCCCTTTCCCTCCTTTATGATCTCTTTGGGATACAAGCCCAGTAGAAACACTGCTGGATCAAAGGATATGTACAATCTAATTCACAACTGATAAGAGAAATGAGCAAGAAACAGAAAAGAATCTTGACCATAGAAAGCTAATATACTGACAAGGCAAACCAAAACACAAACCCAGACAAGGACAGAATGTCCACAGAGGAAATCTCAAAGAGTAATATGAATTGGTCTCAAGCCCAAAGAGGCTTCTTGGAAATGCTCATAAAAGACTTTAAAAGGCAAATAAGAGAGTTAGAAGAAAAAATGAGAAAGCAAATAAGAGGAATTCATGAGAGAGTCAATAGTTGGGAAAAGGAAGGAACAATTTGCCTGAAGCAAACAACTCCTTAAACTCCTTAAAATTAAAATAAAATAAATCAAATGGAAAAAAAGAAATAAAAAAGATATCTTGAAGAAAATCACACATTAAAAACTACAATAGGGCAAATGGAACCTAATGATTCTGTGGCATGGCAAGAATCAGTCAAACAAAATTTTTAAAAAACGAAAAAAAAAAATAGAAGAAAATGTGAAATACCTCAGTGAAAAAAAGAGCTGACCTGGAAAATAAATATCATAGACAATAGAAAATAGAATAGAAGAGAAGAGACAATTTAAATATTATTGTCCTATCTGAAGATTATGACCAAAAAAAGAGCCTGGCTAGCAGTCTTCAAGAGATCATTAAGGAAAATTGCCCTGATATTCTAGAAACAGTGGGGGAAATACTCATGAAAAAATCAATCAATCACCTTTGGAAAAAAATCCCAGAAGGAAAACCCAAGGAACATTGTTGTGAAACTGCAGAACTACAACCTCAAAGGAAAAATACTGCAAGGTGTCAGACAAAAATAATTCAAATGTCAAAAAAAAACAAAAGTCATGATTACCCAGGATCTGGCATATTCTACAGTAAAGGATTGGTGGACTTAAAATAATGAATTTCAGGAAGCAAAGGCCCTAGGGTTTCAATCAAGAATTAATTACCTAGGGAGTCTCAGCACCCTCATTCAGGAAAAGTAATGGAACTTCAATGAAGTAAAAGACTTTTAATCATGTCTTTGAAAAAAAAAACAGAACTAAACAGAAAAGTCAGAAACATTTATCTACAAACACAGGACACAAGAGAAGCATAGAAAGATAAACAGGGGAAAATATACATCTACATATCATTTAAAGGTTAGACAGTTGACATCTCTAGATGGGAAAAATTATATCTGTAACTCTTGAGAACTGTATCTGTCACTAGGGCAGAAAGAGTGGGATATCACATGAACTGGATGTGCTTCTGAATGGACTCTGATATGAGGACACCAAAGAAAAAGACTTTAAAAGGCAACTAAGTTGTCCAGTGGATAGAGCATCAACCCTGAAGTCAGGAGGACGTGAGTTTAAATCTGGCATCAGACACTTAACCCTTCCTAGCTGTGTGATCCTGGGCAAGTCATTTAACCCCAATTGTCTCAGCAAAAAAAAAAAAAGTAAAAGACATTAAGGGGTGAAAAAATGTTTTTTCCTGAAAAAGAGGAAAGGAAGGTATAACAGGACAATTAATTCACATGAAGAAGTGAAAAGAAGACTATTAAATTGAGACAAAGAAGAGAGGGTATGAGCATTGTCTAAAGCTTGCTCTCATCAATTGTGGTTTTAAAAGGGAATAACTTAATCATTCATTTGGGTATAGAAATTTATGTAATCCTACAAAGAAGAGGAGAAGGAGGAAAAAAAAGGAGGGGCAGAATAAAAGGTAGGTGGAAACACTAGGGAAAATGTAAGAAGGGGGAAAGGAAGATAGAATATAACAGTGGGTAGAGTGGGTTAAAAACACAACTGAGGGAAGGGGGAGAGGTGATAGGAGATAGGTAGTGGGTGGGGATGAGGCAAAAACAGGTCTAAGGATAGGATGTAAAAAAAGAGTAAAGGATATACAGGGGAGAAAATACAAAGCTGGTAATCATACCTGAATGTGAATGGGATGAACTCTCCCATAAAATAGAAGCAAATAGCAGAGTGGATTAAAAAAAGAGAATCCTACAATATGTCCTACATATTTGACACAGAGAGACATATACCAAGTAAAGCTAAAAAGCTGGAACAATAAATTTTTGTTCATTTTTTTCTCTCAGGGGAATGGAATTTCTGGAAATTTGAGAATTTCTTCTGGTGGATAAATATAAATTATTTCAAAATCTATGATTTAAAGTTGAAATGCTCAGAAAACACTGACTAGGATGAAACTGGCTATGTGGAATCAAGTTGATGTATCTAATAGTGGCATAGGCTTTAAGGAGATATTAAGCTCTGGTAATACTTAAGTATTATGTTAATTTCTCAAAGATATTTGCATCATATAGAATTTATTATGCTTTAACTGGAGTAAAAAAAAAAGCAGGGATAGCAATTCTGATCTCATTTAAAGCTAAAGTTAAAATAGATCTTATTAAAGAGATAAAAATGGAAAGAACATCTTGAAAAAGGGTACTGTAAGTTATAAAGTAGTACCTATACTAAATATGCACCAAGTAATACAGCAGCAAAATTCCTAAAGAAGATTTAAGCCAATTACAGGAAGAAATAAACAGCAAGATTATAATTGTTTGGGACCTCAACCTTCTGCTCTCAAAATCAGACAAATCTAACCTCAAAATAAACAAGAGAAGTAGTAGTGAATAGAGCACCAGCCCTGAAGTCAAGAGGACTTGAGTTCAAATCTGGCCTTAGACAATTAACACTTCCTAGCTATGTGACCCTGGGCAAGTCACTTAACCCCAAATGCCTCAGTAAAAATAATAATAGTAATAAACAAGAAAAAAATTAGGAAACTTAGTAGAATCCTAGAAAACCTAGATATGATAGATGGAAAAAATGATATGGACAGAAAGGAATACACCTTTTCCCTCAGCAGTACATGGAACCTTCACAAAAATTGACCATGTATTAGGATATAAAAACTTCACAATGTAATGCAGAAAGACAGAAATAGTAAATAATTCCTTTTCAGACTACCAAGCAATAAAAATTATTTTCAAGAAAGGGGCAGAGAAAGATAGACTAAAATCCAATTTGAAATTAAATAATCAAATTCCAAAAAATGAGTGGATCAAACAACAAATCACAGAAACATTCTGTAATTTCATTCAAGAGAATGACAATAATGAGATGAAATACCAAACCTACAGGATGCAGTCAAAGCAGTTGTTAGGGGAAATTTTATATCTCTAAATAGTTACATGAATAAAATACAGAAAGAGGAGATCAATGAATTGAGCATGCAACTAAAAAAAGCTAAAATAAACCACATTTTAAAATCAATAAAATAACAAATTAGAAATACTGAACCTAAACTATTTCGGAAAAATAGGTAAAAGATACTGCCAAATTGCTTCTATGACACAAATATGGTACTGATACCTAAACTAGGAAGGTACAAAACGGAGAAAGAA
Source organism: Antechinus flavipes (assembly GCF_016432865.1). NCBI lineage: Eukaryota > Metazoa > Chordata > Mammalia > Dasyuromorphia > Dasyuridae > Antechinus > Antechinus flavipes. The sequence continues at coordinate 217,648,561 of NC_067400.1, forward strand.
AATTGCAGCTCAATCCCCCTAATAAATATTGATGCAAAAATCTTAAATAAAATATTAGCAAAGAGATTACAGCAACTTATCAGCAGGATAATACTCTATGATCAGGTAGGATAATCTCAGTAGAAGCTGGAAAAGCTTTTGACAAAATGCAGCATGAATTCTTATTAAAAACAACAACAACAACAACAACTAGAGAATATAAGAATAAAGGAAGCTTTCCTTAAAATAATAAACAGCATCTTTCTAAAACCAGCAACAATCATTATTTGTAATGGAGAGAAGCGGGACTCATTTCCAATAAGATCAGGGATGAAACAAGTATATCCATTATTGCCACTATTATTCAACATAGTACTAAAAATGCTGGCTTTAGCAATAAAAAAAAGAAAGAAAAAGATATTAAAGGAATTAGAATAGGCAATAAGGAAATAAGACTCTCACTCTTTGAAGATGATGGATATACTAAGAGAATCCAAGCAAATCATCCAAAAATCTACTGAAAACAATTTACAGTTTTAGTAAATTTGCATGATATAAAATAAACCCATAGAAATCATCAGCATTTCTATATATTACTAAGTCCATCAGCAAGAGATAGAGAAATTCCATTTAAAATTACTGTAGACAAAATAAAATATGTGGAGGTCTACCTGCTGAGATAAACCATAGAACTATATGAACAAAATTACAAAATACTTCTCACACAAAGTTAGATTCAAATAATTGGAAAAATATAAATTGCTCATGGGTAGGCCAAGCTAATATAATAAAAATTATAATTCTGCCTACATTGATATACTTTTTCAGTGACAGATCAATCAAACTGCCAAAAAATATTTTATACAGCTAGAAAAAAATAACAAAATTCATCTGGAAGAATAAATGGGCAAGAATGCAATGGAATAACTGAAAAGAAAAATACTAAGGATGGTGGCTTAGCAGTACCAAATATAAAACTGTATTATAAAGCAGCAGTCATCAAAACCATTTGGTATTGGTTAAGAAACAGAGTAGTGGATCTGTGGAACAGATTAGATACACAGGATACACTAATCAAGATCCATAGTAATCTAGTGTTTTATAAGCACCCAACTCCAGTTTCCAGAATAAGAACTCACTATTTGACAAAAATTGCTTGGAAAACTGAAATATGTTATGTCAGAAACTTGGCACAGACTGATATCTCACACCCCATACCAAAATAAGGTCAAAATGGGTACATGATTTTGGCATAAAGGATGATAACACAGACAAATTAGGAGAAAAAGGGATAAATTACTGATCAGATCTTGGACAAGGGAGGAATTTATGATAAAAGAAGTACTAAAGAATGTTAAGAAAGGCAAAATGGACAACTTGGATTACATTTTTAAAATATTTTATTTTCTTTAATAATAACTTTATATTGACAGAATCCATGCCAGGGTAATTTTTTACAACATTATCCCTTGCACTCGTTTCTGTTCCGATTTTTCCCCTCCCTCCCTCCGCCCTCTCCCTAGATGGTAAGCAGTCCTATATATGTTAGATATATTGCAATATATCCTAGATAGAATATATGTTTGCAGAACTGAACAATTCTCTTGTTGCACAGGGAGAATTGGATTCAGCAGGTAAAAATAACCTGGGAAGAAAAACAAAAATGCAGATAGTTCACATTCATTTCCCAGTGTTCTTTCTTTGGATGTAGCTGCTTCTGTCCATCATTTATCAATTGAAACTCAATTAGGTCTCTTTGTCAAAGAAATCCACTTCCATCAGAATATATCCTCATACAATATCATTGTCGAAGTGTATAATGATCTCCTGGTTCTGCTCATTTCACTCAGCATCAGTTCATGTAAGTCACGCCAGTCCTCTCTGTATTCATCCTGCTGGTCATTTCTTACAGAACAATAATATTCCATAACAATCATATACCACAATTTACCCAGCCATTCTCCAATTGATGGGCATCCATTCATTTTCCAGTTTCTAGCCACTACAAACAGGGCTGCACATACAGGTCCCTTTCCCTTCTTTAGTATCTCTTTGGGGTATAAGCCCAGTAATAGCACTGCTGGATCAAAGGGTATGCACATTTTGATAACTTTTTGGGCATAATTCCAGATTGCTCTCCAGAATGGTTGGATTCGTTCACAACTCCACCAACAATGCATCAGTGTCCCAGTTTTCCCACATCCCTTCCAACATTCATCATTATTTTTTCCTGTCATCTTAGCCAATCTGACAGGTGTGTAGTGGTATCTCAGAGTTGTCTTAATTTGCATTTCTCTGATCAATAATGATTTGGAACATTCTTTCATATGAGTGGTAATAGTTTCAATTTCATCCTCTGAAAATTGTCTGTTCATATCCTTTGACCATTTATCAATTGGAGAATGACTTGATTTCTTATAAATTTGAGTCAGTTCTCTATATATTTTGGAAATGAGGCCTTTATCAGAACCTTTAACTGTGAAGATGTTTTCCCAGTTTGTTGCTTCCCTTCTAATCTTGTTTGCATTAGTTTTGTTTGTACAAAGGCTTTTTAATTTGATGTAATCAAAATTTTCTATTTTGTGATCAGTAATGGTCTCTAGTTCATCTTTGGTCACAAATTTCTTTCTCCTCCACAAGTCTGAGAGATAAACTCTCCTATGTTCCTCAAATTTATTTATAATCTCGTTCTTTATGCCTAGGTCATGGACCCATTTTGATCTTATCTTGGTGTACAGTGTTAAGTGTGGGTCCATGCCTAATTTCTGCCATACTAATTTCCAGTTATGCCAGCAGTTTTTATCAAACAATGAATTCTTATCCCAAAAGTTAGGATCTTTGGGTTTGTCAAACACTAGATTGCTATAGTTGACTATTCTGTCTTGTGAACCTAACCTTTTCCACTGATCAATTAATCTATTTCTTAGCCAATACCAAATGGTTTTGGTGACTGCTGCTTTATAATGTAATTTTAGATCAGGTACAGCTAGGCCACCTTCATTTGATTTTTTTTTTCATTAATTCCCTTGACATTCTCGACTTTTTATTGTTCCATATGAATTTTGTTGTTATTTTTTCTAGATCATTAAAATATTTTCTTGGAAGTCTGATTGGTATAGCACTAAATAAATAGATTAGTTTAGGGAATGCTGTCATCTTTATTATATTCGCTTGGCCTATCCAAGAGCACTTAATATTTTTCCAGTTTTTTAAGTCTGACTTTATTTGTGTGGAGACTTTTTTGTAATTTTGCTCATATAATTCCTGACTTTCCTTTGGTAGATAGATTCCTAAATATTTTATACTATCAACAGTTATTCTGAATGGAATTTCTCTTTGTATCTCTTGCTGTTGGGTTTTGTTGGTGATGTATAAAAATGCTGAGGATTTATGGGGATTTATTTTGTATTCAGCTACTTTGCTAAAATTATGAATTATTTCTAATAGCTTTTTGGTAGAATCTCTGGGGTTCTCTAGCTATACCATCATATCATCTGCAAAGAGTGATAGTTTGGTTTCCTCATTGCCTACTCTAATTCCTTTAATATCTTTCTCAACTCTTATTGCCTAAGGTAGTGTTTCTAATACAATATTAAATAATAATGGTGATAGTGAGCAATTTTGCTTCACTCCAGATCTTACTGGGAAAGGTTCCAGTTTTTCCCCATTGCATATGATGCTTACTGATGGTTTTAAATATATGCTCCTGACTATTTTAAGGAAAAGTCCATTTATTCCTATGCTCTCAAGTGTTTTTATTAGGAATGGATGTTGGATTTTATCACATGCTTTTTCTGCATCTATTGAGATGATCATATGGTTTTTGTTTGTTTGGTTATTGATATAGTCGATTATGCTAATAGTTTTCCCAATATTGAACCAGCCCTGCATTCCTGGTATAAATCCTACTTGGTCATAGTGTATTATCCTGGTGATGATTTTCTGTAATCTTTTTGCTAATATTTTATTTAAGATTTTAGCATCAATATTCATTAGGGAGATTGATCTATAATTTTCTTTCTCTGTTTTCAGCCTACCTGGTTTAGGTATCAGTACCATGTCTGTGACATAAAAGGAGTTTGGTAGGACTCCTTCATTCCCAATTTTTTCAAATAGTTTATATAGCATTGGAGTTAATTGTTCTTTAAATGTTTGGTAGAATTCACATGTAAATCCATCTGGTCCTGGGGATTTTTTCTTAGGGAGTTGAGTGATAGTTTGTTCTATTTCTTTTTCTGAGATGGGACTGTTTAGGATATTTACTTCTTCCTCTGTTAGTTTGGGCAGGCTATATTTTTGGAGGTATTTTTCTATTTCATTTAAGTTGTCAAATTTATTGGCATAAAGTTGGGCAAAGTAACTCCTAATTATTGCTCTAATTTCCTCTTCGTTAGTGGTGAGTTCTCCTTTTTCATTTTTAAGAGTAACAATTTGATTTTCCTCTTTCCTTCTTTTAATCAGATTTACTAAGGCTTTGTCTATTTTGTTGGTTTTTTCCTAGAACCAACTCTTAGTTTTATTAATTAATTCAATAGCTTTTTTTACTTTCAATTTTATTGATTTCTCCTTTTATTTTTAGAATTTCAAGTTTAGTGTTTGACTGGGAGTTTTTAATTTTTTTCCTTTTCTAGCATTTTTAGTTGCAAGCTAACTTCACCCAAGAAAACGATAATAATGAGACATCATACCAAAATGTATGGGATGCAGCCAAAGTGGTAATAAGGGGAAATTTCATATGTGTAGAGGCCTATTTGTATAAAATAGAGAAAGAGAAGGTCAATGAATTGGGCTTGCAACTAAAAATGCTATAAAAGGAACAAATTAAAAAACCCCAGTCAAACACTAAACTTGAAATTCTAAAAACTTGGATTACATTAAATTAAAAAAGGTTTTGCACAAACAAAACCAACAGAAACAAAATTAAAAGGGAAGTACAAAGCTGGGAATAAATATTTACAGCCAGTGTTTCTGATAAATGTCTCATTTCTAAAATAAAGATCAATTTTTTAAGAATACAAGTCATTCTCCAATTGATAAATGGATATTAATAGACAATTGTCAGATAATGAAATTAAAGCCATCTTTAGGTTATAGGAAAAAAAATATTTTAAATCTCTATTGACTAGAGAAATGCAAATTTAACACCTCACATCTCTCAAATTGACTAAGATGACAGGAAAAAATAATGATAAATGTTGGGGGGGATGTGGTAAAACTGCATTATTGGTGGAGTTGTGAAATGATTGAATCAGTTTGGAGAGCAATTTGGAACTATGCCCAAAGGACTATAAAACTGTGCAAACCCTTTATCCTGCAGTGCTATTGCTGGATCTGAATCCCAAGGAAATTTTAAAGGATGGAAAAGGACCTACATGTGCAAAAATATTTGTAGAAGTTTTCTTTGTGGTAGCAAGAAATTGGAAAATGAGTAGATGCCCATCAATTGGGAAATGGTTGAACAAGTTGTGGTATATGAAGGTAATGGAATGTTTTTGTTCTATAAAACATCTTGAACAAAGTGTGTTTAGAAAAGCCCGTTTACAGGCCTTTATATATGAACTGATGCTGAGTGAAACAAGCAGAACCAGGAATACATTGTGCACAATAACAATAAGAATGTGTGATAATCAATTATGAAAGATTTGGTTCTTCTCAGTAGTTCAGTGATCTAAAGGAATCCAAAAAAACTTTGGACAGAAAATGCCATCTTCCTCCAGAAAAAGAACTAAGGAGACTCAAAGTAAATCAATACATGCTATGTTCACTTCTTTTTTCTGTGTTTTTATCTCTTCCATATTTTTCCCCTTTTGCTCTGATTTTCCCCCAATTTAATTAATAAAGTAATGTATATTAAAAATAAATACATTTACCAGAAAAAAAATTAGGGTTTAATCATAGAAAACAACAACAACAACAACAACAACAACATATTTCCATATTCATCATGCTATGCAAAAAAAAATCATATTAAAGGAGGGAAAAACATGAGAAAAATAACAATCACCCACCACAAAAAGGTGAAAATACCAGCAGCTTATTTTTTTAAACCTTATTTTTTAGGATTTTTAAAAACTCATTTCAAATTTTTTTCTACCTTAGGTATCTTTAGGCCATAAGGTTCTTTATATGGAAAATGAAGCAGCTGAACTAGATGGACTCTGAATTTCCATTGAGCTCAAGATCTATGATCCTAATTATAAAATCAATGGAGATAAAAAACAACTAATGAAAAATGCTCTCTTCACACAACAGAAAAGCTGGGTCCTAAAATTTTAGAGCAACTAAAAGCTGTTAAATAGCACATAGCCTTTAATCTAGCAATACCATTACTAGCACTATACCCCAAAAATATCAAACAAAGATTAAAACATATAGTAGCTCTTTTTTTTTAGTGGTAAAAAATTGAAAATTTAAGAGGAACCATCGATTAGGGAATGGCTTAACAAGTTATGGTCTATAATATATTATTTCATCCTTCCTTACTCTGTACAAGTATGTACTATGTAATAGATACCAGAATTTACATAATAAATTCTACTTCCATACCATGATAATCCATAAGGCCCACAAAATAACAAAGGTAGAAAGGAGTTTAAAGGCTAATCAGTTCAATCTGATGAGATTTAGGTTTTGAGGCTCCCTTTAGTAGGGAACCAAATGATAAGGTCTAGATTTAGGGAACCAAAATGAGATTAGGGTTTCCGGTGGTCAGGGAGTTAAATGATGAGGTCTAGTGGCAGATTCGGGGTTCAGGGAATCAAATGGAGAGGTTTGGCTCCCCTGCACCCCCTTGGGATTTGGTGTAAGGATAGGGAGTTTGGGGTGTAATGCCAGAGAAACTGAGGCAGGAGAGAGATTAGAGAGTTTTTAATATTTTATTAATGGGAGAGTAAGATTGACTGGACAGGACTCTCGTCTCAAATTATCCAGTCAGACAGAGATAAAGATATACTGGGACCAAGGAATTCATGTTGGTCTCAGGTCTGGAGAAAACTATCATCTCAAAGAATCCAGCATCCAGCATCTACCGCCAGCCGCCATTCTCCAGCAATGCATGGAGAATCTCTAACCTTTATATACCTTTTGGAGACAAAGAAGAGGGAAAGAGTGGGAAAGAGAGGGAAAGCCCAGCTGGAAAAGGCTATGAATCAAAAAGGAACCCAGAGACAGGATGTCTGAATACCCAGAGATAAAGATGTTAGTGAAATATCTTGGAATATTTTAGAGGGATGTTGTAAATTCTCAAGGACAGAAGATAATCAGGAAGTCTACTCTCTTGTTTATCTTTCTTGGGCTAACAATCTATAACCTAGACTAATTGGTCCTCAGCCTTCATGGACGAGAGGGAGATTTACAGCTTAGGGGAGTAATTAGGAAGACTGAGACAAGGGAAACTTGTACAAGGAAACTGAGTCAGGACAGTTAAAGAGAACTGTGGCATAACAGGGGGAGCCCCTTTCTAGTGGTGCAGGGATTCTCTGTAAAAGAATTTACAAACTGGAAAATCTAGATGGATAAAAGAGGTTTATTATAGGGATTGTGAAGTAAGGTTAGAAATCCTGACAGAGAGGTATAAAGTCTCATTAGGGAAATAGGTGCGGATAAAGAGAGGATAACACTGGAAAATAATATTATTCCAGTGGGCAGAGGCCTCCTTGGCATAGCATGACATGTTTAGAACCTCTGCAAAGAGAAGATTTTTAGACTGGCTCTTTTATAATAGGATCTTTGGCTACAAGCTGAAGGGGGCTAGTGTGTGGAACCCCAAGTTAACTCATCTACGAGCTGGATTTCAGCTTGAGCTGGAATTTGAGTAGAATTGAATGAGTTTCTTTAATTGAATAGAGTTGGAATTCTTTTAGCTCAGGATCAAACCAATGCCACTTAGATAACAGAATGAAGCTGTTTCTTGTTTACCTTGGGCGGGGTTCCTCACTGAGGCAGAGTTGAAGATTTTCTCCTTCAAGGAGTTTTAGAGTTTTGCTGTCCCTTCTTCAATTCTACTATCAAAATAAGTACATCCATTACATATATGGATTTTTATTCAACCTTTGTCTGAAGACTTCAAAAGAGCCAGTACCCACTTTCTCCTAAAGCAGTCTATATTGGATTATTTTTATAGAAAAGAAGTCTATTTCAATTTTTGTTTGCTTGTGTGGTTGGTTTTTTGGGCTGCTGTTGTTCTTGTTTTTAAGATAAACCCTAATGAACTCACCCATAAAATAGAATCAAATAACAAAATGGATTAAAAAGCAGATTACAGCACTATGGCTTATAAGAGAAACAGTTGAAACAGAAAGGCATACACAGAAGTAAAATAAGGAACTGGAGCAGAATCTACTATGTTTCAACTGGAGTAAAAAGGTAAGGATAGAAATAACAACATCAGACAAAACAAAAGCAAAAATAAACCTATTTAAAAGAGGGAAATGAGATTTTGATAAAAGGTACCACAAACAATGAAGTAATATGAAAAAATACTATGAATTTCTCTGATAAAGGTCTTATTTCTCATATATAAGCTTAATATACAATTGAGTCAAATTTATATAAATAAGACCCATAACAACCCAATTTATAATTGGTCAAAAGATATAAACTGTCAATTTTCAAAGAAAAAAATCAAAGCTGTATAAGAAAAAATACTGAAAATCATTATCAATTGTGGTTTAATATTTTCAGTTATGTTCAACTCTTTGTGACCCAATTTTTAGGGAGTTTTTTGGTGAAGATACTAGAATGGTTTACCATGTCTTTTTTCCAGATCATTTTACATATGAGGAACAAAAGCAAAGATATTTTAGTTACCCAGGTCTGAATGCCTGAGTGTCTGAGAAAAGCTTTGTACCCAGGACACTGTCTTCCTGATTCTGTTCCTTTTATAACCAAAATAACTTCACTTTAATTAATTCAAAAATTCAAAAAAAATTTGTGGTACCAAATCACACTTATCAAGATAGGACAAATGCTACAGGGGATGATGGAAAAATAAGTATCCTACTTTTTCTGTATTTGGAATTGGAAATTGAGGGGGTGCTCATCAATTGGACTGAAAACATGCTATATGATTGTGGTAGAATACAATTCTGTTAAAAATGAGAAGGGTGATTTTAAAAAAATGCCATTATATATGAACTGATGCAAAGTAAAGTGAGAACTAAATCATTGTGCAGGAACAGCAATGTTGTAATCATGATCAACTATGAAAGACTTGGCTACTCTGATTAATACAATGATTCAAGAGAATACAAATGAATTCATGATGAAAAATGCTATCCACCTCCTCAGAGAAAACTAATGAATTGTGAATACAAATGGAAATATATTTTTCGATTTATTTTTATTGGGTCTTTTATATGTGGTAAAGATAGAAATATGTTTTGCATGATTTCATATGTATAATTGATATATTGTTTGCTTTCTTGGAGCTTGGGGGATAGGGTGAGAAGGAAGGAGAGAATTTGAATTGGAAAATTTAAAAAGAATGTTTAATAATAAATTAAAATGTAAAAAAACCCAAATCAACCCTGAACTTGTCTTTTTATAATTTGCAACCATTATTCTTAGCTGTGCCCTTCTGGTCTAAGCAAAACGAGTCCATTCTCTTTTCACTCTAATAGTTCTTCAAATATTTGAAATAGTTAACCTTCCTTCCCTAGTTTTTTCTTGTCTAAATTATGAATTCTTACTTCCTTCAACTGACCCTTGTCATATTTTCTAGTTTACTATTCTTCTGCAAATATGACATCTATAACTGAAGACTATTCCAGATATATTTTAGCAGGGCAAAATGGAGGTTGAATGACTTTCTTAGACTTCTAGACCTTCTAATATGGCTTTGGACTACATTCATTTTTATTTTTTTTAAATATTTATTTTTTAAACTTAAATATCAAATAGAAAATAAGGAGCAAAAATTTCTATATGCACAGCAGAATAGGAGAGACAATGAGACAAAAATTTTCATTTCAAGAATAATAATAAATTCCATACATTCTTTCAGAACTGTCCGTCTTTTGTTTGTTTTTTTTTTTTTTTTTTTGTTTGCTTTTAGGTTTTCTTTTGTTATCTGCTATACAGTTTTTACTTAATTCTTTTTTTCCTTTCCTTTACTTCCTTACTTCACCAAAGAGACTATAATTAAGCCCAGAAACATTGATATATTCAGATAGATATATCGATAGATCCAAATGCCCAGATGTGTGTATATATGTATACAAAGATATGTACATGCATATATATGTATATATCTATTATCATATACATCTATGTAAAGCCATACTTCATTTCTTTGTCCTCTGTTTCCCTAAAGGTGGATAATGTCATCTTTCCTAAGACCAAATCTTTCCATAGTTTCTAAATCTACCAATTCAGTGTGCCACACCACAACAATATTCCAACTAAGGTTCTTTTTTTATCTAGTTCTTTTAAATAGTCTTTAATAATATTAATTAATTAATATGGCTTTCTCAGTTTTTCTCTTTTGATTAAATCTATTTTAGATTTTTCTTTGTCTGACATCGGACATGAACTATAGACACCTCTACATTAGTTCTGATGAAACAGCTACTAGTTCTGGGTTTAGCTGGGTTGAGAAATATATTCATCCCCAGCCACAGGAATTGTCAACTACCATACATTGTGAAAAGTGACATCCCTGTTTTTTTTTCTAATAAATTCAACTTCTGATTATTATTATGTTTGTGTGTATCTCTTATTTTTTATACCTGCTTACTCCTCTGCTTTACTTCTACCTGCTACTAGCCTTGCTAAACCCTCCATATGGTGTATGTTTCTGCATATAAAACATAAATTGTTTATTCTTTTTGAATTCCCTGAAATTAATATTTGATGTTTACTTATATTTCTTTTGGATCTTATATGTTAAAATTTTTAATTACATTCAGTTCTTTTTGCAACAAAATCCTGAAGGTCTGGCAATTCATTAAATATTCTTTTTTTTTTCGTATCCTTAATCTTGCTACAAATAATATTTTTGGTCAAAACCCTATTTCCTCGTAATTTAAAATATACTATTCCAAGATCTGTAGTCCTTTAATGCATTTACTGCCAGTTAAGTTTTATGTGAATCTATTTGTGGCTCCATAATATTTGAATTATTTTCCTTGTTGCTCATAATATTTTTTCCTTGATCTGGGGGAGGTTTGGAATTTAACTTTGATTCTCCTGTGGATTTTCCCCATAAGATCTTTTTCAGGCATTTATAGTTTTTCCTATTTTTACTTTCCCCTCTTGTTCTAATACTTCGGGACAATTTTAATTATTTCTTGCACTATTATTATAAGATTTTTTTTTTTGGTTGGAGCTCTCAAGTAGTGTTATTATTGCTATGTTTTTTTCTTTTTGATCTGTTGTCCAGATCTATTTTCATGAGAGATTACATTTTTAAAAAATTTCTTCCTCTCCCTCTCCTCCTCCCCCTTCCTCTTTCTCCCTTTTTCTCTTCTCCCTCTTCCTTTGGCCTTTCTCTCTCTCCCTCTCCCTGTCCCTCTCCTTCTCTCTCCCTCCTTTTCCCTTTTCTTCTCCCTCTCCTTCTTTTTCCCTCTCCCTCTCTCCTGTTCCTCTGCCTCTGCCTCTGTTTTTTCTTCCCCCTTTCCCTCTCCCTCTCATTTTCTCTTCTTCCTCTTCCGGAATTTCTCTCTGCCTCTGCCTCTTCCTCTCCATCTCCCTCACCCTCTCACTGTGTCTCTCGTTTTTTAGTTTCTGTTCAATCCCTTTCATTTGATTTCAATTTCTTTTATTAATTCTTTCCAGGAATGTGACTATTTGATGATAGGACAGGCTTTTTTATTCCCATATTCTCCTCTTAGGATGAACTCACTATCTTCTCTATTCCTGTAGTAACTTTGGGTTCTTCCTCCTTTGCCTGCTCATTTTGTAGCAGAATGCTGGAATAAATTTTAGTCCTGGGGCGTAGGAGCTGATGCCTCCAGTCTAGTTGCGACTTTGACTTTTCACAATGTGTGGTAAGTGACAATTCCTGTGGCTAGAGATGAGGATATTTCTCATCCCAGCTAAACCCAGAACTCCTAGTGTTTCATCAGAACTAGCCTGGAAGTGTTTACACTTTACACATGTAAGATTCAGGCTTAGTGTCTTTCTTTAGATCTTCTCCAATTATTCCAAGAGGATCATTATTCTGCCCCAACTCTTATTTGTTTTTAACTGTTATACATTTGCCCTGAGGTGTTATTTTGTCTCCTTTTGGGGGGGAATATCTGGAATAGCTAGAATAATTGAATTTTATGACCAGACTTCCCAAACTTCTCAGACTCCTCTCTAAGATCATGTTTACTTTTTGATTATCACAATAAGTCCTGAAATACTATAGACTTCCAGTCTCTACTTGCATAGTATGAATTTTACTGGTCAAGGCTTACCCACAACATATTCTCACTGCAATATTGGCCTTTTCTTCTACTTTCTCTCTAATTTCTTATGAATGCGCACTCTAAAAATTCATTGATTATAACCACTTCCTCAGCACTCCCAGATCTTATTCCCATGCCTTCAGGTCTCAAACTAGCCTTGAAAAATTTCAAAACCATTTTTACTAGTGGTTTGACTATTTGCTGATACTCCTAAATAACCCCTATAGAATTTCAATCACTCTCCTTTTGAACTAAATTTCTAATTCAAAGCATGGGGAAGAAATATTCCCATCCTGGAGGGTCATACTCATTTCTTTCTTCCTTTCTCAGCCTTACAGCATCCCAGGGTCCTTAAAAAATCTCATTGAACTATAAAACTCTATAGTCTAGATAACTTAAATTTATTAACATCCAAATGATATTGTTCTATCCACATTATAAAAAAAATAAAAGATGAAAAAGGTATTTGTAATTCATAGCCTAGATCTGAAATTCTGAGTTTACACAAAGCCCATTTAATAGTGGGGATTTCTTTCTTTCTTTCTTTCTTTGTTTTTTATAACTTTTTATTTACAAAATATATGCATGGATAATTTTTCAGCATGGATAATTGCAAAACCTTTTGTTCCATTTTTTCCCCTCCTTTCCCCCACTCCCTCTCCCAGATTGCAGGTTGACCAATACATGTAAAATATGTTAAAGTATACCATACATTATGGTAACCATAAAGTTACCATACATTACTCATAGTACCACTATTAGAAAATATCCAAGGTCACTTCTCCACATCATGGCTCTGTGACTTAAATCTTTGCTTCTAGTTCTTTATCTAGGAACTTATGTTATAAATCCAGGAATTCTTATCCTTGTGCAGGAGTAGCCTTAATACTTCCACTACTGCTGGCTTTTGTTCCTGTCACTTATAACTTCTCAAAGGAACATTTTGCTGTTCTACCAAGGCTTTATATGTTGCCATCTCTGGAACTATATAATTCTCCTCTTACTGGTACCCATGTTTCTTAGGTGTATGGATTTATGAAGGGGCCGTGTGTTTCTCTGATATCTTTGGGTCCCTGAAGGGCCCACTTGATCGTATACTTTTCCCTTCAGAGGCTAAAGTATATTTCTGTCTGCCCAATTGATTTCTCTTTAACTGTCCACCTGTTCTGTTTTCCTTTTAAAAGCCAATTTCATTGCTAAGATCTATGAATAGCCATGCTTCAATCAATCATCCTTAATATGGTTTTAATGAACCAATGAAGTCCCAGGACAAGACAAGTTCACACCTTATCAAAGAGACACAATTAACAGAGATCTAACCTTCATAAAGAATTAACCTTGTGAGGGAAATAAATTTTGTTAAAAGACACAAGAAGAATGTAAGAAGACCTTACTTGGATCCTCCTAGGCACCACGCTAAACTGAGGTACCTAGATAATATAAATACAAGTCTATTTAGTAAAATCACCAGTGCAAACATAATTTGTGGCATGATAAGGTCTTTCATGACCTTGTTAGTGTTTTTACCCCCAAAATTAAAAATTATCTTATATTTATCATGTACATGGATAAAATTTAAGTTCCAAGATGTCAGAAACTATTTAATCTGCAACCCCAGAACCCAGCATAATGTCTGATATGAAATAAATGCTTAATAAATGTTTGTTGATAGATTAAATGAGCTGAATTCATACAGGCAATCTAGTAAAGGTTATGCTCAGCAATGATCCTGAGCTGTTTACTGTTTAAAGGTCCTTATGTTCATCTGGGGAAAATATATGTTTGTGAATAATTCAATATCAAAATCTCAGAAGAATCAGAATTTCTGACTACCCAAAATTCAATGTAAAGATGCATGGTGGATAAAAATAGATTGCAACAAACACCAATGCTTTAGATTCAAGGAGAAAAAAAAACAGTCATGGGAAATACTGATTCAAAAAAATTGTTTGCCTATGTAGGTAGATGATATAGTTAGTTAAAGTGCTTAACTTGGAGTCAGAAAAAACTAAGTTCAAATCCTGTCCCAGACTAAGTTCAAATCCTGTGTAACCCTGATATATTATTGGTGGAATTGTGAATGGATCCAATCATTCTGGAGAGCAGTTTGGAACCATACTCAAAAAGTTATTAAACTATGCATACCCTTTGGTCCAGAAGAGAAAGGGATCCACGTATGCTAAAATGTTTGTGGCAGCCCTGTTTGTAATGGCTAGAAACTAGAAACTGAATGGATGCCCATCAATTAGAGAGTGGCTGAATAAAATATGGTATATGAATGTTATGGAATATTATTGTTCTGTAAGAAAAGACCAGCAGGATGATTCAGAGAGGTTTGGAGAGACTTACATGAACTGATGCTAAGTGAAATGAACAGAATCAGAAGATCATTATACATGACAACAAGAAGACTATATGACTTTCAATTCTGATGGATGTGGCTCTCTTCAACAAGATGATTCAAACCAGTTCCACTTTCTCATGTTGAAGAGAGCCATCTACACCCAAAGAGAGAAACGTGAAAACTGAGTATGGACCACAACATAGCATTCTCATTCTCTCTGTTTTTATTTGCTTGCATTTTATTTTCTTTTGCAGTTTTTTTCTTCTTTGTTCTTAATCTAATTTTTCTTGTGCAGCAGGATAACTGTGTAAAAATGTATACATATTTTGAATTTAACGTGTATTTTAATATATTTAATGCATTGGTCTACTATGAAGACTGATTTAGCACTCAGGTGCCTTAGAATCAGCCGGAGTCAAGATAAGCAAAAATCCTTAGTCTTTATTCTTGGTCTTTAGGGGTAGAAGTGAACAGAATGGATGCAGGATCTCCATGACCTCCCTTCTCCTAGTCTACTGCCAAAATGACTCTGGCTTGTCTTACTCCACCCCCTAATCCTTCCCACAATTCTCTGTATACACCAAAAGACTGAACCAGTACAGAATAGTGGGAAGGGCCATTTTCCAAGCATATGCTAATAGAGTATTGTTCAATCGGTAATTAGCCTTATGTGCTCGGTTGTCTAACCTTGGTGCATCAACTCAGAGTTTCATCCCTTTACAATCTATCTGCCATCTAGGGGAGAGAGTAGGAGGATGGAGGGGAAAATCTGGAAAAGAAGGTTTTGCAAGGATCAGTGTTGAAAAATTATTCTTGCATATGTTTTGTAAATAAAAAGCTTTAATTAAAAAGGGGGGGAATCCTGTGTGACTCAAATCAAATCTTTTTTTTTTAATATATTTTCTTATGATTCATATTGGGAGAGAAAAATCAGAACACAAGAGAAAAACCACGAGAGGGAAAAAAGTAGAAGAAAAAGGTCGAAAAAGTAAACATAGCATGTGTTGTTTTTTTTTTTTTTGTTTTTTTTTTTTTTTTATCCAAATGGTGTTTTTTATCTGAAGTTTTATCCAAAGTTTATTGTAATTGCATTGGATCACTGAACCACTGAGAAAAACTAAGTCTTTTTTAACTGGTAATTACACAATCTTGCTGTTACCGTGTACAGTGTATTTTTGGTTCTGCTTGTTTCACTCAGCATCAGTTCATATAAATCTTTCCAGTTTTTTTCTAAAATCAGTTTGTTCATCATTTTTTTGAATAGAGAAATAATATTCCATTGTTTTCATATGCCATTACTTATTATTTTTTTCTTTCTTTTGAATTGGTTTTATTGTTTCTTTTTTTTTTTAATAATTATAATGTTTTATTGACAGAACCCATGCCTGGATAATATTTTACAACATTATCCTTTGCACTCACTTCTGTTCCGACTTTTCCCCTCCCTTCCTCCACCCCCTCCTCCAGATGTGCCATTACTTATTTAGCCATTCCTCAGTTGATGGGCATCTACTCATTTTCAAATTCTTTGACATCACACACATAAAAAAAGTTGCTAAAAACATTTTTGCAGATGTGGGTCTTTCCCCTCTTTTTTTTTTTTGATTTCTTTGGGATACAAAGCCAGTAGAGGCAATGCTGGATCAAATGATATGCACAGTTTTTTAGTCCTTTGAGCATAGTTCCATATTGTTCTTTACAATAATTGGGCCGTTTCACAACTCCACTAAAAGTGCATTAATGGCCCAATTTTCCCACATCCCCTCCAATATCCATTATTTTTCCTGTCATCTTAGCCAGTCTGAGAGGTATGAAGTGGTACCTCAGACTGGTTAAATTTGCATTCCTCTAATCAATAGTGTTTTATAGCACTTTCTCAAATTACTTATAGATGGCTTTAATTTTTTATCTGAACATTGTCTGTTCATAACTTTTCACCATTCATTAATTGGGGAATGACTTTTATTCTTAAAAAAAATGGACACAATTCTTTATATATAGAAATGAGGCCTTTGTCAGAAACACTGATTGTAAAATTTTTTTTTTTTTCCTAGCTTGTGCTTTTCTTCAATCTTGGCTCTGTTAGTTTTGTTTGTGCAGAAAATTTTAAATTTAATGTAATAAAAGTTGTCCATTTTGTATTTTATAATATATATTCTAGTTCTTCTTGGCCATAAATTCCTCCCTTCTCCAAAGATCTGATAGGTAAACTATCCCTTGCTCTCCTACTTTGCTTATGATATTACCCTTTACAAGCAAATTATGTACTTATTTTAACCTTATTTTGTTATGAAATATGAAATGTTGGTCTATGCCAAATTTCCTGATATATTATTATCCAATTTTCCCAGGAATTTTTGTAAAATAGTGAGTTTTTATCCCACGACCTGAAGTTTTGGGTTAATCAAATATTAGACTACTATAGCCATTGATTATTATGTCATGTGTACCTAACCTGTTCCATAGATCCAATCTTCTTCTTCTTAGCCAGTACCACATGGTTTTGATGACTGCTGCTTCACAATAGAGTTTTCAGTCTGGCACTGCTAACTCACCATCCTTTGCATTATTTTTTTTCATTAATTCCCTTGATATTCTTAAGTTTTTATTTTTACAGATCAATTTTGTTATTATTTTTTCTAGCTCTATAAAATAATTTTTAGGCAGTTTGACTAGCATGGCACTGAACAAATAGAGTAATCTAGGTGGATTAGTAATTTTTATTATATTTGTTTAACCTACCCATTGACATTTTTCCAATTGTTTAGAATAGACTATATTTGTATAAAAGTGTTATATTATTGTGCTCATATAGTTCCTCTGTTCTGGCAGGTAGACCCTCAAATGTTTAATTTTTTCTATAACTATTTTAAATGGAATTTCTCTTTCTACCTCTTGCTGCTGGGATTTGTTAGTAACATAGAGAAATTCTGATGATTTGTGTGGGTTTATTTTATATCCTGTAACGCTTTAGTGGTAAAGCTATTCTTTCAAGTAGGTTTTTGGATGATTTTCTAAGATTTTCTAAGTACACCATCAAATCATCTGCAAAGAGTGATAGTTTTATCTATTCATTGCCTATTTTAATTCCTTTAATTTATTTTTCTTTTCTTACCCCAAGTCAAATCTTAACCCTTTAACCACTGTCTGCCTCAGTTTCCTCATTAGTGATAATAATAATAATACCTATTTCATAGGTTTACTGGAAGAAACAAATGAGATCATATTCATAAAGTGCCTGTCATAAGATACACGCAATATAAATGTGAGTTCTCCTTCCTTCCCCTTCATTGTTTTTTCATCATTATCATCATCTACTCATTATAATGGACTCACCAATGATTATTAGAGATTCAAGGGGAGAAAAACATTTATATTGGATATTTTGAATATACATATATATACATATATATATATATATATATATATATATATAATATATATATATATATATATATATATATTGTTTAGGACCCTCTTCAGTTAAGTGGTTCCTTTTCTTCCACTTCATTTAATGAAATTACAAAAGGGGAGGGAAACAGAAAAGGAGATGCTAATATATTAAATAAAATATAGAGACTTGTCTGTGCCCTGATATACCTTTAAATATTGGAAGAAGGTTTTGTTGATAGAAATGAAAAGCATCTTTTATTGACAGACAAAAAGGTTGATCATACCTCTGATGGCCTTAAAAAAACTTGATTACAATTCTAGAGAGGCACTTAGGCCAGGGATCTTTTTAAAGTGCCATCATCGGCAATTTAGTGAAGAGCCAAAGATAGAGAAAGAAGATAGATCATGAAAGCAATTAATTCTGGGTATTTTTCAGGGTTTAGGAAAATCTATCAGAGAGAAAAAAGGGGGAAATACATTTTTCCTCAATGAGAAGAAACATCAAGGCCTTCTAATAATAATATTGTAATTTTCCTACCTCTAGGTCCCACTCACTATACCTGTGTTCTTGTACAGAGGTGTGCTGGACCCAGCTTGAACCAGTTTTTGAGAGGTGATTTTTAAATTTTCAGTGTGAGCATTTACAAGTCAAAAATTAGTAAAAGCTGCAAATCTAGATTTGGTTTGTTATGTTATTGATTGTCTAAATTTAATAAAGTTATGGGTAAATTTTTACAATATAGATTTTACTTTAATATGCATTATATCTGCTTTTTTGTTTGTTTGTTTCTCTGAAACATGGATGTTAACTATTTACCAGCATACTCCTAAATCATGATATGTGCCATATTTTTCACTAATGTTGTCTCTATTTATGGAACAATTGCCCAGGTTTATGGAGGAAATATTTTGTGGCATTTTTTTCTCACCATATCATTTTAATAAATAACCTAGCTTTGAACAGATTGTGTCTACCGATTGACTATTAAATGCAAATATTCAACTCGAGGCTCATAATCTGTAGTTTTAATAATATGGATTTTGCTTTGAAGCTGAGGTAGTTAATTTGGAGGTATAAGTTCAATTTTGAGGGAGAGCGAAGAACACATATAGGAAACCCACACAGCAAAGTTAACTCATAACTCTAGTGCTACAAAGCAATTATGTCATTTAAGTTATTTCTCTCCAAAATGTTATACTGATCTATCATCTGACATCCAAAGGTTTACTCCTCTCAGCAGCTCTCTCACTGATTGTCAAGTCTTATAGCATGACTCAAAAGTGATCCTTTGGTTGCTACTTAAAGTTCTCTCATCCTAGAAACTCACTACCTTCCAAAGAATCTAATTTTAGTTTTGGAAAATTATGCTAATATCCAAATAGCTGTGACTTTAACCTGGTTCTACTTTCTGACACTAGATTAAACCAATTTAATTGCTCTTCAACAAGACAATTCTTAAAGTTCTTATGATTGTTATCATTTCTTTTGTGTCTTCTTTTTTCCCTCAAGATGAATATGCCTAGTTACTTCAACACATCTCATCATCATTTAATTTATACTTCTTCCACCATCCTAATCCCTATAATTCAGATATGATCAAACTTTATTTCTCCTAAAATATCATATCCACTGAAGGATGCAAATCTCTAAATATAATCTGGTAAAAAGATCAGAATGGATTTATCAAGTCTCACATATTGTATATTATTTCTCTCAATGCAGACTAAGCATATTAGAGTTTTTGGCTTCCATGTCATACTTTTGACACATATTGAGTTTTAAAAAAGAATTTTGTAATCTTTTTTTTCCCCACTTTACATTTATTTCTATTTAATCTCATCTCATTTTGTTTTATTTTGCACTTACTATTCTTCATTTTAAATTCTTTTGGGTCCATAATGCTAGCTTCGTGAGATTTTGATATTTTAATTCTGATTACTAATGTGCTACTTCTCAAATTACTGATGAAAAAATAGGTCAACACCAAGCCAAGGACATACATCTATGACAATCCACTGAAATTTTTCTCTTAATTAAGATTAACTTATCAATCAATAACTTCCTTTATACATTCAACAAGTTATTATTTCACCAAATTGTACTATCATCTAATCCATGGCTTTCCAAATTGTCTACAAGGAGATTTGGCAAAATACTGAACTTAAAGTAAATTCTGTATGAGCTTCCTTTGATCTAGCAATTTATTACTTTTGGAAAACACTATTTATTTTACTGAAAAGGAATGCTAAATATCATAGCCCACACCTAATGAACCCATGCTAACTTAGAATCATTAGCATTACTCTCACTATTTGCTCACACATAATTTCAATAATAGCATGAAGAATCTTGTAAGAAATCTTTTTTTTTTAATAAATTGGTATCTTTTTCTACTTCTACACCTGTCATTCCCTATCCATTTTTGATAACTTTTATGCTTCTAATTATCAATGACAGGCCACATACAAACAATAGGCAAATTAATTTTGAAACCAAAGAGAATATATATATATATCTGAACAAACGTAGTAGAGGCTTTCCTTCTGAGTTTACTGTGGATTTTTAAATCCCAAGATGGATATGGATTGTAAAATGTGAACTAAAAATAACATTTGATAATTCTAGTAGAGGCAAATGAAATAATAATGTTAAGATCTAAAGGAGGAAAGTTTAATGAGGAGCCAATTGAGTAGAAGAATTCAGCAAAAAGCAGAAATTTAGGAGTAAGGAGAACTACATTCTGCCAATAACTCGGTATATGATATTGGAAAAGTCATTAAACTTGCCCAGTACTCAGTTTCTCATCTGTAAAATGAGGAAGTTGGATTAGATGAACTCAAATAACTGTCCAGCTTCTCAATGTGTGCGTTAGGTAGGGAGTTTAAATTCAATTTTGGTATTCTGGTTCATTGGAACCAGATTTCAACTGTGACTTCAGCAGAATTGCTGTGATAAAGAAAGGAATGCAGCAGGTGTGATTGAGTTCTTTGTCAGTTTTATTTTAAAATCTAAGACTTTTTTTGCAAAAAAAAAGTATTATGGAGCAAATATTGAAAATATTTCACCTGAGATAACAGGGTCAGAAACTATAATATACACCAATGTTATCCACATGTATTTTGTTAGAATTATTGTAAACAAGGTTTTACAAATAAAATTATTTTTATCTTGAGAATGAAAAAAAAGATTTTTTTTTCTTATTTCTTCATAGCCACCTTTCAGAAAGGTACAGTATGCAGCCTTTTAGAATTGTCTTTGAACTAGATCTAATATACATTGATTTTGGATGTAAAATATTAAGAGCAAGTTCATAATTTTGACAATTTTACTTCTCAAAGCTTAACTACTTAATGAGTAAATTTGATCAGGGTATCTGAGGCAGACCCCCATGAATTTTTATGACATTTACAAAACTCTACAAATTTCTCTGGATTTCCATTTTAACATCTATAAAATAGGGGTATAGTGGACCAGATAATTCCATCTCAATTTTAATCAATGATCTTGGGACTTGCCCAGTGTTACACAACTGATTAGGGGTTGGGTCAGGATTTAAACCAAGAACCAAGTGTTCTTTTTATTATGCTGCCTTCTTATCTGAGGAAGAAATTTTTAGAATGTATCTAATACAAAGTCTGAAGTTTATTAGATTTATTGTTGAGGCATCTTGATGCACTAAAAAGATTATTAGACTAAGATGGAGAATACTTGGACATGAAATCAGTCTTTCCCACTTAGTAGCTTGATGACATCAGGTACATTACATATTGTTCTCAGCTTCCTAATTTATAAAGAAGGTTGGAAAATGCTTTAACTTAAAAGATTGCTGTGGCAGTAAAGGAAACTATTTTTATGAGAGTGTCTTTTATAAAAATGAAAATCTATATAAATGTTAGAGTATTACTAGAATTGCTGTTTGGGGTTGGCATTTCGTTGTAGGAAAAATTGTCTCCATATTGGTTGTTTTTTGTTTGTTTGCTGTTTTCTTTGTTTTTTTTTTTTTTTTTTGTAACTTGTACCATTCTTGCTGCAGTAACTTCTTTTCTATAGCCTTATTGTGGCATGAAAGCAATCTTTTGGTCTCAAATGCTATATACAGAAACTGTGGAAATTGCCAAATAAGAAAGATTGTAATTAAAACCCATATTGCATCTACTAATGAAGTACCAGGTTAGCTTTAAAAAGCTCATCATTTATTTGGTCACTAAGTGATTAATCCTTTAGCCATAGAAACCCATAAGGTTTAAAAAATGCAACATAACCTTCAGTCCTGTGCAGAAATGTTCTTTCTTATTAAGATTATCTTTTTCACATGTGCACTTTATTCCAAATAACCCATACCTCCTCTATTGTGGGGGCACTATTCATTGTTGTCATTCTCTCCCTTCTATTATCTTCCATGTGTAAAATTCAATGAGTAACTTGACAAAATAATTTACATCATGATGTAGATTACATATTTGGTGATTTTAATGCAATTATGGATTCAGGGGGTTTTATAAACATATTTTAATTCATAATTCAACTTTCTGTTCTTAGAGTCTAGAGAGGATATGGAAGATACAATGTTCTGAACTTCAAAGATTAAAGGTAAAAGGGCATAATTCAAAGCATAAAAACTAGGAACCTAGGGCAAAATGAAGTAGGATCAACTATACCAATCAAAATCACAGCATGAAAGAGAGTCTGATCTGGCAAAAAGCCCTAATTGAGAAATTAAAGTTGGTATGATAGCTAAAGAAAACTAACTAATAATATAATTATTGCATATCTAGATATTCCTCAAAAAACAGGTTAACTCCTTAATAACTTCAGGCAGAAATTCACAGAAATTTTTTTTTCACATGTATTGCAAGAAGACCTAGTAGAAATGAATCAGGAGACTGAAAAAAAAAGAAAGAAAGAAAAAGCTCCAATGGAAAGAATTGGAAAAAAAAAGACAGCATAAAAAATGAAATGGTTAGATATAACCCATGAGGTAGAATCTCTGAAAACTAAAATTAGCCTAGACCAAACAAATTAGTGTTAGAATCAAGAAGCTCAGAATGTAGATTAAAAAATATTTTTCTCTCTTAAAAACATGGCTAATGTGAAAATTTGTTTTTTACATCTATCTGTCTGTCTATCTATCTATCTATCTATCTATATATTTGTAATGGATTTTGTTTTTCTTACCGGATCATTGAATGGGCAGGGGAAAAAAAAGAATTTCTAACAGAAAAAAAAAAAAAAAGAATTGTCTCTATGCTTAAAAAAGAAAAAAAAATAACTCTTCATAATGCAAGATCAGTAGATTGCCTAAAATTCACAATTTTTAAAAGCTTGAACATGATATTTAAAGAATCATAACTAATAGTTTTTAACTAAATAAAAACTATTAGCACTCAAAGATATCATGAAAAGAAGTCCAAAAGGAAAAGTCTCAGAAATGTTGTAGCCAAAATATAGATCTTCCACATTAAAGTTTTTTTTAATTAATCATCCAGAAAAAAAAGCTATTTAAATACCAAAGAATAGTCATGTTTACATAGGTCCTGAAAGTCTCTACCAAAAAAATAAAACTAAAGAAGATCTTGGAATATGTTTCAAATGCAAAATTGATAGGTTTACAATCAAGAAAACTTTAAAGTTCAGAATAATATATCAGAGAAAAAAAATTAGATGGAGCAGAGCTCTTCTTAGAATTTTTAATAAAATAGCCAAGTAATAAGTAGGAACTTTGAAATAAAAATTCAAGGTAAATTTATTTGAGTAACTGTAGGAAACCATATCATTTCTTATAAGTGGAATATACATAAGCTAGAGTATACAAATGTGGAGGAAAGTATGGGAGAAGTAGGGATCTGAAGAAGTTCAATTTTCTTTGAAAGGGGAAAAGGATTGTTGAATACATGCAATATGATGTAGAAAATCAAATGCATATGGAAATATGTTTAGAAGAACTGCAGATTTTTAACCTATATTGGATTGTTTGCTGTTTGTGATTGAGGGTGGGGAGAAGGGAGTGAGAAAAGTTTGAAATATAAGATTTTTACAAAGATGATTATTGAAAATGATTTTTGCATGATACTATTGTAGTTTGCCATTTTGTTTTCCAGCAGGTTGAGGCAAACAGAGGTTATGTAATTTTGCCCATGGTTAATGCTAATAGCTAATGCATAACTAGCTATTCAGTTTGGGATTGAATTTGAACTCAGGTCTTTCTGATTCCAAATCAGGCTCTCTAAATTGAGCCACCTAGCCGTTTCAACATAATGACTACTGTTGTCAGATCTGACTCTTCATGACTCCATTTGAGGTTTTCTTCACAAAGAAATTAGAATGATTTACCATTTCTTTCTCCAATTCAATTTACAAATGAGAAAACTGAAACAAAGAAGCAAAGTGACTTGCTCAGAATCACAGCTAGTAAGTGCCTGAGACCAGATTTGAACTTAAGAAGTTGAGTTCTGTTATGAATATTATTGTTCTGTAAGGAACAACCAGCAGGATGAATACAGAGAGGACTGGCGAGACTTACATGAACTGATGCTGAGTGAAATGAGCAGAACCAGAAGATCATTATATACCTCAACAATGATACTGTTTGAGGATGTATTCTGATGGAAGTGGACCTCTTTGATAAAGAGAGCCTTAATTGATCAAAGATGGACAGAAGCAGCTACACCCAGAGAAAGAACACTGGAAATGAATATAAACTGCTTGCATTTATGTTTTTCCTCCCGGGTTATTTATACCTTCTGAATTCAATTCTCCCTGTGCAACAAGAAAACTGTTTGGTTCTGCACACATATATTGTATCTAGGATATACTGCAACCCATTCAACATGTAAAGGACTCTTGCCATCTGGGGGGAAGGGGTGGAGGGAGGGAGGGGAAAAATCGGAACAGAAATGAATGCAAGGGATAATGCTGTAAAAAAAATTACCCTAGCATGTATTCTATCAATAAAAAATTATTTTAAAAAAATAATAAAATGACATTCTTTTCCTCAAAAAAAAAAAAAGAAGTTGAGTTCTCCTGACTTCAGTCCTAATTTTCTATCTATTGTGATACCTAGAAGCTTCATTTTAATTTAACAAATTGTTGAGGAAAGGAAAAGAAAATGCTGAGTGGAAAACATTTGTATGGCATTCTCTTTGATGTAGGAACTTCCCTTAGCACCAGTCAGTTTTATCTGATGGACTCTTAGATTTTCTCAATCTCACAAGCTGACCAAAGTAAGTAGATCCATTTTAGGGTCTGTGATCCCCTAAGACCATTAAAATAAAAGAATAAAGAGGCAAACCCAAATTGAAGCTCAAGCTCAGTTTAGCAAAACAAAGGCTTAGCTAAGGAGCAGCACTATATTTAGAGGTAGAATAATCTGAATTCTAATCTAAACTCCAGATACTCAGTAGTTTCATGATCCTGGGCATATCATTTAACCTCTATTAAATTTCTTTCTCGATAAAAGAGGGGTAATAATTATAGACTTCACAGCCTTAAAAAGTTAAATGTGTCAATAGGAGTATAGTCCTCTGTAAAACTGAAAGAGCTCTAAGTATCAGCTCTAATTATTACCTGCCACATGCTGGGCAAGTGGCCATTTCTTCTTGAGTATAGAAGGAGCATCCCATGCCCACCATCATGGGAAATCTCACTGGATATCTCTGGGAAGGCAAAAGGAAGAGAAGGCAGAATCATTACCATTTTTGAAGGTCAACTTGTGTTCAGCAGCCAAAACAGAATTGTTTTGTCCTCTCAATCCTTTCTCTATGGTATTGAGTCATTAGTACAATCTTTAATTTCTTTGAAACACATGGAATCTCTGCCCATGCTCTATGCAGCCTATTACATGTCTAATGTAAATTGCTTATTTATAACATTTAATGATGAAGTCATATTAGGAAAAGTGTCAAAAAAAAAGCATTATTTCAGCCTGATTTGTAATTTAAGAGAGACTGATCTACCAAAGGGGCACTGAAACTAAAACTCCAGGTCACTTAATTTTTAAATTATATTTAAAATTCAGGTCACACAGGCATGCTAATGCCAATAGTCCTTTGAATGGTTCTTTTTTTTTTTTAAAGATCAATAAAAGCAAAATGACTGGACATTCAGCCTCCTTTCCTATCAGAGCTTTGAAACAAATTCCATAGGGAATTAAATGCAGAGAAGTAGCATCACCTTTGCATAAGCATTTAAAATCTGGATATATGAGCAAAGGAAATTGTGGAAGGACTTGCATTCACTGGAGTAAGTGGGATAAGTACAGAAATGCTTCACAGATAATTCAGATTGTTTTGTGATTCAATATGTTGTAGCTTCTTTTCTTATAAGTAAAAATTTTGGTGCTAGGTCTCAGGCTTGATAATAAACTGGATAAATACCTGTTTTATTAAGAATTATGGCAGTACTTAGCCATTTATTCAATGAGCATTCATTAAATTCCTACTATGGACCTGATCTTATATAATGCAAGCCCCTTTCCCACAAGGCAGTAATCCAACTCCAATGTCATTTCTTTTACAATTTTAGTATTGTCCATGGGGTTTTCTTGGCAAAGATATTGGAATGATTTGCCATTTCTTTCTCCAGTGGATCATCTTTAATCAGAACTCTCCAGTGGAGAAGAAAATGGCAAAACACTTCAATATCTCTGCCAAGAAAGCCCTATGGACTATATTAAAATGTTAAAAGAGATGATGCTGGAAGAAATACCCTTTAGGTCAGAAGGTCTTCAATACATTACCAGGAAAGCTACAATTAGCTCCAATACTAATGAAGTTCCTGGATCAAAACTGAAAGGAAACCCAGTTATGGATGCACTTGTTGATGAAAGAAAAGTCTGATTCTATAATGATCCATAATCTAGAATATAACTATGAACCATGAAAATCTGAACAATGTTATACAGGAAATGGAAAGATTAAGCATCAACATCTTGGGTGTCAGTGAACTTAAATGAATGGATATAGGTGAATTTAATTCAGGTGATTATTACATATATTTCTTGGGCAAGAATTCCTTAGAAAGAATGGAGCAGCCCTCATAGTCAATATAAGGATGATAAAGGCAATATTGGGGTTTGAATTCAAGGCAAAACATTCAATATCATTTTAATACAAATCTATGCTCTAACCACTGATGCCAAAGAGGCTAAAGATGATGATTTCCATGAAAATCTTCAGTATCTTCTAGAAATAATACCATACCCCAATCCCCCAAAAGATTCCATATTCATTATCTGGGATTGGAATAGGAAAACAAGTCCTGGAATATAAAATGCATCAGGATAGAAACTAGTAGGGTTTTGTCAAAATAACTCATTGGTGATAGCAAACACTCTTTTCTAACAGTCCACCAAAAGACTCTACATGTGGATATTGCCAAATAAATAATATCAAAATCAAATTGATTATCTACTTTGTACTTAAAGAATGGAGAAACTCTCTATAGTCAGTTAACAGTCAGTTCAAAAAGACTTGGAGCTGACTGGGGATCAAATGATAGCTTCTTGTTGCATAATTCACACTTGAAGAGAGTAGAGAAAACATTCAGACAATATAGATATGAACCAAATAACATTCTTTATGAATATTATGAATAAATTTAAAGTGTTATATATACAATATAGATTGCCTAAAGGAGTTTGCTGTATTGTACAGGAGGGAGCAATAAAAACATTTCAAATAAAGAAAAGCAACACAGTAAGATAACTCTCTGGTGAGGTTTTACAAATATCTGAGGAAAGAAACAAAGTGAAAGTTAAAGGAGAAAGAGAAAGATATACCTAATTGAACGCAGAGTTCCAGATAACAGCATATTTTCCTTATATAACAAAAAGATATAAGCTTTTTCTAAATGAGAAATGATAAGAAATAAAAGAAACAACACAAGGGGAAATACAAGAAAGCTCTTCATGAAAATTAAAATAATCAAAAACTTTCCACGCAAAAATGAACATGATAAAAGGCAAAAATGGAAGAGGCTTAATAGAAACAAAAATGATTAAGAAGTGTCCATAATACACAAAAGAACTATAGAAAAATAGATCTTAACTTCACTGATAACCACAAGAGGGTATGGTTAATAATCTAGAGTTGACCATCCTGAAGAATGAAGTCACATAGGCCTTAGGAAGCATTGATAACAATAAGGCCAGTGGAGGTAACTGAATTCCTCCTGAACTATTCAAAATCCTAAAAGATAATCCTCTTAGAATGTTCCACTCAATATGCTAGCAAATTTGTTTTTTTTATTTATTTAAATTTTATTTTACTTAATAATAACTTTGTATTGACAGAATCCATGCCAGGGTAATTTTTTACAACATTATCCCTTAAAAAAAAAAAACAAAACAAAAACAAAAAAAAAAAACATTATCCCTTGCACTCGCTTATGTTTTGTTTTTTCCCCTCCTTCCCTCCACCCCTCCCCCCAAGATGGCAAGCAGTCCTATACATGTTAAGTATGTTGCAGTATATCCTAGATATAATACATTTTTGCAGAACCGAACATTTCTCCTGTTGCACAGGGAGAATTGGATTCAGAAGGTAAAAATAACTCGGGAAGAAAATCAAAAATGCAAATAGTTCACATTCGTTTCCCAGTGTTCCTTCTCTGGGTGTAGCTGTCTCTGTCCATCATTTATCCATTGAAACTCAGTTAGGTCTCTTTGTCATAGAAATCCACTTCCATCAGAATACATCCTCATACAATATCGTTGTCGAAGTGTATAATGATCTCCTGGTTCTGCTCATCTCACTTAGCATCAATCCATGTAGGTCTCTCCAAGGCTCTCTGTATTCATCCTGCTGGTCATTTCTTACAGAACAATAATATTCCATAACATTCATATACCACAATTTACCCAGCCATTCTCCAATTGATGGGCATCCATTCATTTTCCAGTTTCTAGCCACTACAAACAGGGCTGCTACAAACATTTTGGCACATACAGGTCCCTTTCCCTTTTTTAGTATCTCTTTGGGGTATAAGCCCAATAGAAACATTGCTGGATCAAAGGGTATGCACATTTTGATAACTTTTTGGGCATAATTCCAGATTGCGCTCCAGAATGGTTGGATTCGTCCACAACTCCACCAACAATGCATCAGTGTCTCCGTTTTCCCGCATCCCCTCCAACATTCATCATTATTTTTTCCTGTCATCTTAGCCAATCTGACAGGTGTGTAGTGATATCTCAGAGTTGTCTTAATTTGCATTTCTCTTATCAATAGTGATTTGGAACACTCTTTCATGTGAGTGGTAATAGTTTCAATTTCATCATCTGAAAATTGTCTGTTCATATCCTTTGACCATTTATCAATTGGAGAATGGCTTGATTTTTTTATAAATTTGAGTCAGTTCTCTATATATTTTGGAAATGAGGCCTTTATCAGAACCTTTAATTGTAA
The DNA here is from genome assembly GCF_016432865.1 of Antechinus flavipes. Lineage (NCBI taxonomy): Eukaryota > Metazoa > Chordata > Mammalia > Dasyuromorphia > Dasyuridae > Antechinus > Antechinus flavipes. Next base: position 217,678,072 of record NC_067400.1, read on the forward strand.
AGATGTTTTCCCAGTTTGTTGCTTCCCTACTAATCTTGTTTGCATTTGTTCTGTTTGTACAAAGGCTTTTTAATTTGATATAATCAAAATTTTCAATTTTGTGATTAGTAATGGTCTCTAGTTCACCTTTGGTTACAAATTTCTTTCTCCTCCACAAGTCTGAGAGATAAACTATCCTATGTTCCTCTAATTTATTTATAATCTCGTTCTTTATGCCTAGGTCATGGACCCATTTTGATCTTATCTTGGTATATGGTGTTAAGTGTGGGTCCTTGCCTAATTTCTGCCCTACTAATTTCCAATTATCCCAGCAATTTTTATCAAATAATGAAATCTTATCCCAAAAGTTAGAAACTTTGGGTTTGTCAAACACTAGATTGCTATAGTTGACTATTCTGTCTTGTGAACCTAACCTTTTTCACTGATCAACTAATCTATTTCTTAGCCAATACCAAATGGTTTTGGTGACTGCTGCTAAAATATAATTTTAGATCAGGTACAGCTAGACCACCTTCATTGATTATTTTTTTCATTAATTCCCTTGAGATTCTCGACTTTTTATGTTCCATATGAATTTTGTTGTTATTTTTTCTAAATCATTAAAATATTTTCTTGGAAGTCTGATTGGTATAGCACTAAATAAATAGATTAGTTTAGGGAGTATTGTCATCTTTATTATATTCGCTCGGCCTATCCAAGAGCACTTAATATTTTTCCAATTATTTAAGTCTGACTTTATTTGTGTGGAAACTTTTTTGTAATTTTGCTCAAATAATTCCTGACTTTCCTTTGGTAGGTAGATTCCCAAATATTTTATGCTATCAACAGTTATTTTGAATGGAATTTCTCTTTGTATCTCTTGCTCTTGGATTTTGTTGGTGGTGTATAAAAATTCTGAGGATTTATGGGGATTTATTTTGTATTCAGCTTCTTTGATAAAATTATGAATTATTTCTAATAGCTTTTTAGTAGAATCTCTGGGGTTCTCTAGGTATACCATCATATCATCTGCAAAGAGTGATAGTTTGGTTTCCTCATTGCCTACTCTAATTCCTTTCATCTCTTTCTCCACTCTTATTGCCGAGGCTAGTGTTTCTAATACAATATTGAATAATAATGGTGATAGTGGGCAACCTTGCTTCACTCCAGATCTTACTGGGAAAGGTTCCAGTTTTTCCCCATTCCATATGATGATTACTGAAGGTTTTAAATATATGCTCCTGACTATTTTAAGGAAAAGTACTTTTATTCCTATGCTCTCAAGTGTTTTTATAGGAACGGCTGTTGGATTTTATCAAATGCTTTTTCTGCATCTATTGAGATGATCATATGGTTTTTGTTTGGTTGGTTATTGATATAGTCAATTATGTTAATAGTTTTCCTAATATTGAACCAGCCCTGCATTCCTGGTATAAATCCTAATTGGTCATAGTGTATTATCCTGGGGATGATTTTCTGTAGTCTTTTTGCTAATATTTTATTTAAGATTTTAGCATCAATATTCATTAGGGAGATTGGTCTATAATTTTCTTTCTCTGTTTTCAGCCTACCTGGTTTAGGTATCAGTACCATGTCTGTGTCATAAAAGGAGTTTGGTAGGACTCCTTCAATCTCTACTTTTTCAAATAGTTTATTTAGCATTGGAGTTAATTGATCTTTAAATGTTTGATAGAATTCACATGTAAATCCATCTGGTCCTGGGGATTTTTTCTTAGGGAGTTGATTGATAGTTTGTTCTATTTCTTTTTCTGAGATGGGAGCATTTAGGATATTTACTTCCTCCTCTGTTAGTTTAGGCAAGCTATATTTTTGGAGGTATTCTTCTATTTCATTTAAGTTGTCGAATTTATTGGCGTAAAGTTGGGCAAAGTAGCTCCTAATTATTGCTCTAATTTCCTCTTCATTAGTGGTGAGTTCTCCCTTTTCATTTTTAAAACTAACAATTTGATTTTCCTCTTTCCTTTTTTAAATCAGATTTACTAAGGGTTTGTCTATTTTGTTGGTTTTTTCGTAGAACCAACTCTTAGTTTTATTAATTAATTCAATAGTTTTTTACTTTCAATTTTATTGATCTCTCCTTTTATTTTTAGAATTTCAAGTTTAGTGTTTGACTGGGGGTTTTTAATTTGTTCCTTTTCTAGCATTTTTAGTTGCAAGCCCAATTCATTGACTTTCTCTTTCTCTATTTTATACAAATAGGCCTCTAGAGATATGAGATTTCCCCTTATTACTGCTTTGGCTGCATCCCATACATTTTGGTATGATGTCTCATTATTATCGTTTTCTTGGATGAAGTTATTAATTATGTCTATAATTTGCTGTTTCACCCAATCATTCTTTAGTATGAGATTATTTAGTTTCCAATTATTTTTTGGTCTACTTTCCTGTGGCTTTTTATTGAATGTAATTTTCAATGCATCATGGTCTGAAAAGGATGCATTCACTATTTCTGCCTTACTGCATTTGAGTTTGAGGTTTTTATGTCCTAATATATGGTCAATTTTTGTATAAGTTCCATGAACTGCTGAAAAGAAGGTATATTCCTTTCTGTCCCCATTACATTTTCTCCAGAGATCTATCATATCTAATTTTTCTAGTATTCTATTTACCTCTTTGACTTCTTTCTTATTTATTTTGTGGTTTGATTTATCTAATTCTGAGAGTGCAAGGTTAAGATCTCCCACTATTATAGTTTTGCTGTCTATTTCTTCTTGCAGCTCTCTTAATTTCTCTTTTAAGAATTTAGATGCTACACCACTTGGTGCACATATGTTTAATATAGATACTGCTTCATTATTCATTCTACCCTTTAGCAAGATATAGTGCCCTTCCTTATCTCTTTTGATTAGATCAATTTTTGCTTTAGCTTGATCTGAGATCAGGATGGCTACCCCCGCTTTTTTGACTTCACCTGAAGCATAATAGATTTTGCTCCAACCTTTTACCTTTAACCTGCATGTATCTCCCCGCTTCAGGTGTGTTTCCTGTAAACAACATATTGTAGGATTCTGGCTTTTAATCCATTCTGCTAACCGCTTCCTCTTTGTGGAGGAGTTTACCCCGTTCACATTTATGGTTAGAATGACCAATTCTGTATTACTTGCCATCTCGTTAACCCCGGTTTATGCTTTTCTCCCTTCTTATCCCCTTACCCCCCCTTCCCAGTATTAAGCTTGTGAGCACCACTTGCTTCTCACAGCCCTCCCTTATTTAGTATCCCTCTCCCCCCTTAGAGTTCCTCCCCCTATCTTACCCCTTTCCCTCCCAGTTACCGTATTCCCTTCCAGTTAGCTTATTCCTTCCCTTTTCACTTTTCCCTTCTCACTTTTCAATGAGGTGGGAGAAGTTTCACCATAGATTGAATATGTCTAAAATTTTTCTCTTAAAGCCAATTCTGAACGCAGTAAAATACTCACTATATTCATCCCTCTCCATTCTTTCTCTCAGATATAATAGGTTACCTATGCCTCTTCATGATATGTACTACCCCCACTTTACCCTTTTTCTGGTACAATGTCCTTTCCACATCTAGTTTCTAGAACAAGGTATATCTGTATTCTTTATACATCTTTATAGCCAAAATATAGTTCCCAAGATTAATTTTTACCTTTTTAGATTTCTCTTGAGTTCTGTACTTGTAGATCAAATTTTTTGTTAAGTTCTGGCTTTTTCATCAAAAATAGGTGAAATTTGCTTACTTCGTTGAATGTCCATCTTCTTCCCTGGAAAAAGATTCTCATTCTCGCTGGGTAAGTTATTTTTGGTTGCATCCCAAGTTCCTTAGCCTTTCGGAATATCATATTCCAGGCCCTTCGATCTTTTAGTGTAGATGCTGCCAGATCCTGGGTGATCCTTATTGTGGCTCCTCGATACTTGAATTGGGTTTTTCTAGCTGCTTGCAGTATTTTTTCCTTCGTCTGAGGGTTTTGGCATTTGGCCACTATATTTCTTGGTGTTTTGATTTTAAGATCCCTTTCAGTGGGTGATCGATGAATCCTTTCAATGTTTATTTTTTCCTCTGTTCCTATGACTTCTGGGCAGTTCTCTTTGATAATTTCCTGGAAAATAGTGTCCAGGCTCTTTTTTTCATCATACTTTTCTGGGAGTCCGATGATTCTCAAGTTGTCTCTCCTGGATCTGTTTTCCAGGTCTGTTGTCTTCCCCAGAAGGTATTTCACATTCTTTTCCATTGTTTGATTTTTTTGAATTTGCTTGACTGATTCTTCTTGTCTCCTCGAGTCATTCAATTCCATTTGTTCGACCCTGATTTTCAGTGAAGTATTTTCTTCACTCACTTTTTTAAGATCTTTTTCTAATTGTCCAATTGAGTTCTTTTGTTCTGTGGAATTTTTTTCCATTTCGCCAATTTTGTTTTCCAGTTCACCAATCCTATTTTTCAAGGATTTGGTTTCTTTATCCACTCTCTCTTTAACTGACTTCTCCAGGCTCTTTTGCCAAGCCTCCCTCTCCTTTTCCCAAGCCTCCTTCTCCTTTTGCCAAGCCACACTCTGCTTTTCCCATTTTTCTTCTAGCTCCCTTGTGAGAGCCTTTTTAATTTCCTCCATGAGATTCATCTGTGCTGAGGAACATATGATCTCCTCCTTTGGGGATTCACCTGGGGACTGTTTGTTTTTAGTCTCCTCAGGATTTGGAGTCTGCTCTTTATCTGTATAGAAGCTGTCAAGGGTTAAAGTCTTTTTCAGTTTCTTGCTCATTCTGTCTAGTAATCAAAGACAAACTAGCCAAGAAACAGAAGGAAAAAACCCTTGAATGGAGCTGCTTTCTTTGGGGGAGGGGCAGGGTAGCAGTGAGGCACTAGCAGGATTGTGCTGCACCTGCGCTCTGAGATCCAAGAGCGTGCTGAGGCACTGTGGGGGAGGGGTGGCCAGGTCCCGAGAGACTCCAGCTGTTTGGGGTTGTATTCTTCACCCTCGGTGTTTTTAGCTTCTCTGCTGGGCTGCTGACCTGCTGCCGGAGCAAAGTATCCAGTCCTGTAGTGAAGCTCTCCCCGCAGAGACGGCTGCGATCATGCCCCACCCCCTCTCCCCTCTGCTCAGCTCAGAGCCGCTTTCCGTGCTCTCGCTGTCGCTGCTGCCCGCAGATTGCATCCGATCTAATAACCGTCCCCGCCCTTGCGCAAAAACAGACCTTTCCTGACGAGTCTCAAGGATGGTTTCTCTTGGTAACTAGTTGTATGTTTTTTTTTCAGTCGAGCATTAATTCAGAGGCCTGAAATGAAATGGATAGTGAGAGAAAAACGCGGAGGTTACACAGCAGTGTGCCTCCTCTCCACCATCTTGGCCGGAAGACCTATGCTAGCAAATTTGGAAAAAGTAGAAAATTACTTAATTGGAAAATATCAATTTATGTCCCAATCATAAATAAGGGCAATGTCAAGGAATGTTCAAATAAATAAGCAGCACATTTCACATGCCAGCAGGTGTATGCTTTAGGTTCTTCAAGATAGACGTCAGTAATAGATGAACTATGGGGTCAAAAAAATTTTGACATGAATGACTGAACACCAACATTGGCCTGACACTGTGTTACGACTTAGAAGACTTTTTTTTTAATGAATCAATTCCTGATCCCAAGGAACTTACATTCTATTAAGGGAAAATAAGACAAATAAGTACAAAATATATATTCAAAAAATAAAAGTATTTGGAGTGGAGTAGTGCAAGAAACAGCATGGAAATCATTTAAGAATAAGTGGGAAGGAAAATAGTCAAAACCAGTGCAACATCTGGATTACAGAATATTATTCTTTTAGGAATTATGATGTAATCCTTTCAAATGGGTACACAGAAACTTGAGTTGTCTATGTAATTAATACTAGCATGTAAACAGTAACTTGCTAAATCCCTTAAAAATATTTGATTTATTCTCTAAAGTAAATAAAAATAGAATTTTATAATCTTGTTTTTGCTGTTAATTTATTAAAGTATTTATTATATTATTTGTTTATATTTATGTAGTATTTGTGAATTATTTGAGAAAATATTATTCCTCCCAATCCCTCTATTTTTGCCTGCCTGTATTTTTGATTTCCTTCACGGGCTAATTGTACAATATTTCAGAGTCCGATTCTTTTTGTACAGCAAAACAATGGTTTGGACGTGTATACTTAATTTGTATTTAATTTATACTTTAATATATTTAACATGTATTGGTCATCCTGCCATCTAAGGGAGGGGTTGGGGGGAAGGAGGGGAAAAATTGGAACAAAAGGTTGGCAATTGTCAATACTGTAAAATTACCCATGCATATAACTTGTAAATAAAAAGCTATTTAAAAAAAAGAAAATATTATTTCTCATAAACACTGCAAAGGAAAACTTCAAAGAAGTTTTTGATCAAGATAAAAAATTCAGAATTACTGAGTTCTGAATTTAATATAAGTGGAAGAAACATCACTTAGGGAGATAGAAGGTACTATTTAGAGTCCTACTTCTGAAATTCATCAACCATGTGGTCATGGACAAATTATTTATGATAGCAGACTCAATTTCTTTCTCTGGAAAATAGGGATAATAATAATAGCTCACAGCACTTTTAATCAAATTATACTAAGTACTTCATACCTCATGACTTAGAGGGCATATCACTGAATTAATACAGTTGACAGTCAAGGAAACTGAGGTTCATAAAGATTAAAAATGAGTTGCTTGAAGTCACAGGACTTGTAAGGATCACAAAAAGATATTGAACTCAGGGTTTCTGATCCATATCTGTTATTTTATTTTTCAAAACCACATAAACACACACAAATTTACATATTTGTATATGTGTATGCATATATTTATATATATATATATATATATACTTATTTCTATAATAGATGTGTATACATGCACAGATATACTCAACATAAATATATTATCTAACTCACTAGAATGAATAGAACAATAATTTTGTAAACTTTTGTATAAATTTTTGATTATTATAGCTACTATAAACAACCAGCACAAAAATACATTTCTACAGTATATATGGATAAGTCTTAAAACAGCACTCTTCTGTAAAAGAGTACTGTATATCTGTAATCCTCAATAGAGATGCTTCCTAACTACTGGTCATTTAATAGCTTTGTTCCTTAAGCAAGAGGTTTTTTTTCTTTTCCTTAATTCAATTGCAAATCTCTTGTCTATATCACCCACACAGGTGAATAATAGCCACTTTCTGTGAGTGAAGGTATAGAGCCTTTTTCAGAGATGCCACAAGTTGATTTCATGTGCCTGGTAGAAACCCCAAATGTGGTGCTGATTTGACTTTGATTTGTGTGATAACAATACCACAGAGACTTCTCTTAATGGCAGCTGAAATATAATCACCTATTTTTCTTTGTGTATGCCCAAGGAGTCCTAACATGATTTAAAAGATAAAATATAGTTGGCTGATGAATTAAGTTAGTTATTTCACACCCATTACAGAAAATCTAAGCAAATTCATTGAATACTTTACGTACAATGAATCAGATTACATGTGACACATCTCCTATGTGACAAATGAGCTTATAAAGTATAACTCACACAGCATAATGGTAATTTGTCTGCTTGGTGGCTGGAACACATGCATTAAATTTTTCTTTAGCAGTAATAATTCAACATTTCAAAACACCATAATACATATAAATAGTTTTTTATTCCTCAACAGGGTATAAATAGGATATCAACACTAAAGTAACAGTGTTTTCCCCAAAGTCTTGAACCGATAGAAAAATTAATGAAGCTCTCAAAATCTGAAGAGATATTCATGATGGGAATAGGGTGCAGAGGATTTTGAAATCAGTAATACGGGAATGTGTCTATTGTATGAGAATTTTGAAAGAGAATATGTGATGATGGATTATACAGGCCTATTTTGAGAAAATATTACTTTGGGTGATGTGAATTGTTTAAAAGTGATCCTTTTAGTTTTCAAGTGGTTCAATAACAAAATTTGTTTGTTTTTTTCCTACCCTACTTTTCATTTCTCATCATAGAGGTGATTTTTCATTGCAGAGATAGGTGTCAAAACTCTTTTCATCATCAAAATTCATATGGTTGCCTTCCCCCCCACCCCCATAAAAAGCTGTAGGCCCTCAGATGTCACCCCTAGAATGTTTTTAATCATATACTTATGACTTAGAGACAAGTTCATTTGAAAAGAACATTCCTCTTAATATTACTTTCTCAAAACTCTTATTCTTCAGAAGACTGTCTCTTTACTGTGAAAAGATCTTGTGGAATTGAGAATGAAATCCTTAGTATTTCAGGTGTGAATAAGAATGCTTTCTGTTGAAAAGCTATCTGACAGAAACTGGCTGAACATGGGACAACTCAAGGACAGAGGCAGGATCAGAAATCATAGGCTTTCCACAAAACACAAAAGAGCTGCTACCCTAAATAATGCCTTTCCTTAGGAAACTGAAGGAAGGAAGTCAGATATTTTTATATGTTGAAATTTGTCTTCCTTTTTGTCTACATAATCACAGAGATGTGTGTGGGAAGGGAAAGAGAGAAGAAAAGTTGTACCTTTTTCTGGCAATATTCTTTATATATCAACATTGTAGAATAATGTAAGCTGCATTTCAAACTCTGTTTTTTTTTTTTCTTCTTTGATACCATAGGTTGTCATAAATATGAAATGAAGTTAAACTTTTTCAAGAAAACTTTTCTGTCTTTTAATGTTACCAAGCACATTTATTAGTGACCATCAGTTAATATTGATTGAATGTTTCCTGGGTGAAAGCCCTTTGAAGAGTTGAATAAAAGGAAAAGGAAAGTAAAGAAATATTTGAGAATTATTTTAGGGAAGGTTTTGGAAATAGTTCCTTTAGAAAGTCCTACACAATCTAAGAAAAGATGGGTTGCTTGAAATGTGAAGGTATGCTTTATATGTGTGTGTGTGTGTGTGTGTGTGTGTGTGTGTGTGTGTGTATGTGTGTGTGAGTGTGTGCATATGTATGTATATATTTATATATATATTTATTTATACATAATGATGCATTTCAGAATGTGCATTTCCGTTGCCTTCCCCCACAAATTTATTGCTTCTCCTATTTCTGTTAAGAATACCACCATACTTTTAATCATTCATGTTTTCAATCTTGGATATATCTTTACTAGTCATCATTATCTTTGTTCTTTCCCTTCCCCATACAGATGCCATATCAACTGATATCTTGTCTGTTATATGCCTCACATCCAACATGTTCTATTCATTTGTACCATGATTATAGTTCAGGATTCCCTTATAAACTCTTATTGAGGCAACTATAGTCTCCTAATTGGCTTTTCTACATCATCTTTTTCTCTTTCTCAAATCCATTTTCCACATATATGTCAAATTGATATTCCTTAATTATAAGTCTAACCATGTTAGTCCTCTGCTCAAGAACTCAATGGCCGTCTATGGCCTCTTGAATAAAATACAAGCTCTTCTAGATAGGAATTAAAACATTCTGTAATCTGACCATTTTTTTTTCCTTTCCAGACTTGTTTTTCATTGTTCTACCTCATCTACTCTATTTTCCAGCCAAACTAACCAATTTGTTCATTTCCCATCTCTGTACCTTTTCACAGGCTGTCCATGAAAATATGTTCTCTATTACCTCTTGGAAACCCCAGATCCATTCAAGATTTAGTTCAGATGCCAGATCCTACAGAAGGTCTTTTTGATTCTCTCAATTCTGAATATCCTCTTTAAGTACATGTTGTATATATTTCATATTTACTGATCTTTGAGTATTTTGTTTCCCCCTCCCAGGAGAATGTAAATTCCTTGAGGAGAGGAACTGATTTCATTTTTGTCTTTGTATCTGCAGTACCTAGAGAGGAACCTAGCAGTTAGGAGGTGCTTAATAAATGGTCATCCCAGTGATTCAAATTGAAGTGAATAGTTCAGAACCATAAGCCTATTTTAAAACTATAAGTTATTTCCCTTTGTTATAGCTGGCTTCACTTTCCACCTAATCTGAATGCACCAGGGCATTATCATATAATGTTTGCTCTTGTAGCCTGAGGGATGATAACCTGAGTGCATCTTCGTGTGCTGGGTGTCTTTGCCTCAAGGACTTTACCAACTCCTCCTGGGCAAAGTGTTTAACAATGTATATCAAGAACTACAATAGAATAAAAAGCTCAGGCTGTGGTTAATAGCATCTAAAATGACCCTGGTTAATTTGCAGAAAGGAACAGGAACACATTCAACAAAGCCAGTATACATAAGGAAGAAAATATACACGATATGGCAATGACAAGGAACATGGATGACTAATTCAGGCAAAATTCATTATCCAAACATTTTTTGAAAAACCTTTTTTATATTAAAGGTTCTGTGCTAAGCTCTATTTGGGATACAAAGAGAGCTAATAAATGACACCTGTCCCAGAGTTATTTGTAGTGGAGAAGGGAAAGATAAAACATGTACACAGCTCAAACTTACACAGTTCAGAACATGAGAAATAATAGTGAAAAAAGCAAAAGGTTTTGATCACAGTATTTGAAGTCAAATTCCTTGAGGATGGAAGTCTTGTATTCCCAATATTTAGCATAATGCACAATTTATTGTGTGATGTGATATGATAATTACCTTATAAGGGGCTAAGACATAGTGTTTCAGTGTTAAAGACAGGAAAAATGTCAAAGAATGTAAATATCATAGATATAGAATTGAGAAAAAACATGATTTATTTGGGAAGAAATGAGTCACCAGGTTGGTTAAAGAGCAGGCAACTTATGAGAGTGGAGGTGAAAAGTGGGTGAGGGGGGTGGGAAAAAACTGAAGGGGAAAAAAAAAACATAATGGAGTCAAAGATTGGCTTTTTCTGTAAACACACAATTAAAAATATCTCAAATGTTAGCCACCTTCAGTCAGTTGGTCAATTAGCATTTATTAAGCATTTACTATATGTCATGTTCTGATCTAAACATTCACATGTAAATGTAAATCAGTATTTAAGATAGAAAAATGCACAAACGAGATTGGTTTAGTAAAAAAGCAAATTCTGCTTTGCATATTTTAATTTTAAGAAGTCTGGATTATTCAGACTGAGATGGTTTGTAGCTGATTGGTGATTTAACAATGGAGATCATTAGAGAAGATAAGAGTGGATAGCCAAATTTGAGTTATCTCTTTTAGAAAATTATATTTGAAATTATGGAAACTGATGGAATTAACCACAAGGAAGAGAACTGGACCCATGTCACAGAGTGGTGGACAACAAGCAGTTCTTATGAGGGGTCAAATGATATAACATCTTTAAAGTATTTTGCAAATTTTTAAATGCTATCTAAATATTACCTATTATTACTACTAAGAATAATTATCATACCGACAATGTGTTGCTGAATGTTCTTTTATATTAGTTTCAACATACTCAAGAGCAAATTTGTTATCTAGCCCCTTCCCTATCTTTCCTTATTCTTAATATCTATATTTCTGGAAATAATGTCAACTCTCTCCTAATCACCAGGTCTGAAATTTCAGTTAACTTTGTTTCTTTTTAATCCCTTATCACTCCATCCTTTTAAAAACATCTGTTAATTCTGCTTTTGAAATGTCTCCTCTTTCTTTCTCTTTCTACTGCCACTACCCTCATTTTATTTGTTATCACCTCTTGCCTGAACCATTTCATCTTGACTTGACTTCTTGTGTGTAGTCTTTCCATTCTCCAATCCATTCTTTACACTGTAATGCTGGAGAAACTAAGGCAAGTTAGAGATTAGAGAGTTTTAATATTTTATTTATTGGAGAGCTTTACTGGGGCCAAATGGATCCATGATTTGGTCCCAGGGCTGAATGAGACTATCATCTTCAAGAATCCAGCATCCAGCCAGCTCTAGCAGCCAATGCGAGTTCTCAATGTCATATTTATACACAGTAGCTAAACAAAGGCAAGGGGTTGGAATCCAACTCTGGTGAGAGGGAATCTCCAGGCAGGAAGCATCAACTAGTCTCTGACAGGTTGGGGGGTAGAACCATAAATTCTAACAAGCTGGGAGTTAAGAAAGTGTTTGACAAGAGACAGAATGTCTGGAGTCCTCCTTTCTGTGTTTACCCTTTGGCAATTTATAACCTTAGAGCAAATAGCCCTGAGTTATATCAGTCTTCATGAATCAGAGTGGGTGTTTGCAACTAAGGGAATTGAGGCACACCAGGGAAACTGATGCAGAACAATTTAGGGAAACTGAGACAGGAAAATTAGGGAAACTGAGTCAGGACAATAAAAGAGAACTTGGCACAATTACTCTAATTTCAATATATTCTAAAAAACAATAAATCTGATCACTTCTCTCCTTAATTAAAAACCTTCAGTATATTATTTATAACTTAAAATACAAATTTCTTATTCTGGAATCTAAATCTCCCAATCTAACTTGACTGTCTACCTTTATTTAATAGCAGCCTTTTTTATTCACTAGATATTCTAACCATACTGGACTCATGAATCATTCTTAGATCTTGTCCTAACTTCTCCAAATTCCATGCATTTGAATTTGTTTCTAGGAAGGAAGACAAAGTTCACTTTAAAATGCTAAAAAGTTTCACACTTTAGCTCTCTTCTAATCTTATTGGAAATAGTACCCTAAAAGGGACTATTAATTTTGGAAGATGCTTTATTGGATTTATGTGCAAGGTATAGGTCACTTCTATTGTCTCTAAAAATACAAAAACAAAAACAAACAAACAAACAAAAAACTTTATCATGAGGCATTTGCATAATTTGGAATCTTTATCCTTGAAGAAAAAAAGTAGGAAAATTATTTTTAGGATTTTCAAATCAGAAATTAAAGCTTTTGTAATATAGTTTTTATATCTTGTACCAATAATTAAGATATATTTGATTATCAGCAAGAAAAAAAAAACAGCTTTACCATTTCAGATAAGCTATGATGTACTATTCCTTTGATAATATTCCATCTTCCAGCTCTGTGCCTTTTTACAGGATGCCCCTGCTGCCTGGAACAAATTCTATCATGAAATCCATGGCTTCCTCCAAATGCAAGCTCAGCCACATTTTTCTTTTTGAATATTTTAATCATATTTTAAGTAGTATATCTAGTATAAGTAGTATATATTTTCAAAACACATGCATAGATAATTTTCAACATTCACCCTTGTAATCTTGTGTGCCAAATTCATGCAATATATGTTAAACATGTGCAATTCTTCTATACATATTTCCACAGTTATCATGTTACTCAAGAAAAATCAGATCAAAAAGGGACAAAAATGAGAAAGAAAACAAAATGTAAGCAAACAACAACAAAAAAGTGAAAATGCTATGTTGTGATCCACACTCAGTCCCTACAGTCCTCTCTATGGTAGCTGAAGGCTCTCTTCATCACAAGATTAGTGGACCAGACCTGTAATCACCTCTTTGTTGAAAAGGTCAATTCTGATGAATTAATCATGGTATAATCTTGTTGCTGTGTACAATGATCTCCTGGTTCTACTCACTTCACTTAGCATCAGTTCATGCAAGTCTCTCTAGGCCTCTCTAAAATCACCTGGTGATCATTTCTTATAGAAGAATAATATTCCATAGCATTCATATACCATCACTTATCCAGACATTTCCAACTGATGGGCATCTACTCAGTTTCTAATTCACTACAAAAAGAGTTGCTACAAACATTTTTGCACATGTGGATCATTTTCCCTCTTTTGTGTTTTCTTTGTGATACAGACCTAGTAGTGGCACCACTGGATCAAAAGGTCTCACAATTTTATAGATCTTTGGTCTTAGTTCTAAATTGCTCTCCAGAATGATTGGATCAGTTCACAATTCCACCAACAACGTATTAATATTCCAGTTTGCCACATCCACGCTAGCATTTATCATTATCTTTTTCTATCATCTCAGTCAACCATAGCATGTCTTTCTTCATCAAAAAAGGTTGCCTTTAATTTTAGTGATCTTAATATGATTTTATTATTATTATTATTATTATTTTACAAATAGAAATACTTTTCTTGTTCTTTAAGTATTAGGCTTTTTCTTACTTTGTATGTATATTAACAAGTAACTATTCATTGACTGGCATCATGAAAGGACATCATTGTTCTTTTTCCCCCTAAATCATAATATTAAATTAAAAATAAAAATTTCTTCTTTAGAAAAGAAAATTTTGCTCATCTACCAAACTCTGAAAAAAAGTTGAATTTTACAATTATTTTTCAAAACTGGAATTCTTTCACTTTATGCACTATAATGTCTATCCTGACATGCACCCAAATCCTGTCAAATCTATTAGTCCATTTTCCTTTTTCAGTAAGTATATTCCAATCTCTATCTTTATACACAGTCAAAAACAATAATAAAAAGGAAACCTTGACTTAATGGTTTACTGTGATTACTTCTGACAAAATGTAATTGATACTCTTTCACTGTCACATGTTGTATGAAAGAAAGATATTATTAAAAAATTTTTTTCTTCTTTCTAAGGAGATGCACAAAGATCACAACTCTCTTCTTTTTCTTTCCCTTAATCATATCCCGGATTATTATATCTCCCAATAAAGACCTCATATTTCTCAAGTCATATAATTTGTTTTGAATGTATTTTTCATACCCATTTGGCTTATTGACAAGCATAAAAAACCCAGATCTAATCGATTTGTATACAATATATTTTCGTTCTCCACATCCAGCTTTGTTCCTTGTGCTCAAATGATATCTATCTTTTATCAAAGTTCAGAGGGCTGAATGTCTAATTTAAATTCTTATGCTTCTGTCATGTTTAGGAACTTTTGACTCTTCTTACTTTATATTTGTGCCCATTGTTTTTTTCTTCAAAAGTCCCCTTTCAATAAAAGTCATTACCCAATTGATAAATGATCAAAGGCTATGAACAGACAATTTTCAGATTGAAAAAAAAAATCTATAATCATGTGAAAAAATGCTCTAAATCTTTATTAATTAGAGAAATGCAAATTAAAACAATTCCACCTCACACCTCTCAGATTGGCTAAAATGATGGGAAAATATAACAATAAATGTTGAAAGGGATGTGAGAAAACTGAGACACTAATGCATTGTTGATGGAATTGTGAACTGATCCAATCATTCTGGAGAGCAATTTGGAACTATAACCAAAGAGCTATAAAACTGTGCAATCCCTTCGATCCAGCAGTGTCACTACTGTGTCTGTATCCCAAAGAAATCAAAAAAAAAAAGAGGGAAAAGGTTCCACATGTACAAAAAAATGTTTATAGCAGCCCTTTTTGTGGTGGCAAAGAATTCAAAAATTAACAGATGCCCCTCAATTGTGGAAAGGCCGAATAAGTTATAGTGTATGAAAATAATGGAATATTATTGTTTAATAAAATTTATGAACAAGCTAATTTTAGAAAGGCCTAGAAAGATTTATATGAACTAATGCAGAATGAAGCAAACAGAGCAAAGAAAACTTGTACAGAGCAACAGCAAAATTATGTAATGATCAATCATGATGGATTTGCTTCTTAGTAGTTCAGTGTTTCAAGATAATCCCAATAAATTTTGGATGAAAAACACTATCCAACTACAGAGATAGAACTATGGAGACTGAATGTAAATCAACACATGAAAAATTCACTTTTCTCTTTTTCTTCTGTTTTTTCCCCTTGTTCTGATTTTTCTCTTCCAACATGATTTATAAAGAAATATGTAAAATAAAAAAAATGTACATGTATAACCCCAGAAAATGTTGTTTCTACATGCAAATGGGAAAAATAAAGATTTTAGAAAATTTTTTCATGTATTAAAAATATACTCTTTTCTCTCAATTATGCCCTACTTGAAAAGAAAGGAAAGAGAACTTTTTATACAAATATTCCTAGGCAAGCAAAATATATACATATATTAATCTGTAACCATCTATCAGGCATTAGGAAAACAGACTATGTTTCTTTTTCTCAGAGTCCTTTGAATTCTGAGAAAAGATTGAAAGATAGAGATCACTTGAATATAAGAAACAAAACTATGCATAAGATGAAAAAATATATATATGGGTGTATATATGCCAACATTTAATATACACATGCATTTAGGGGTATGTGTGTGGGGTATGTGTGTGTCTGTGTCTGTGTCTGTGTGTGTGTGTCCCTATTTGGTCATTATAGAAAGTAGAAATAATATAGAAAGTAGAAATTTTTTCTCAAAAATTTTTTTCAAAGAAAAAAATGCTTTGATCACCACCTCAAAGAGATCCAAATATATAGGAACATCATTGCTAAATTTCAAAAACCTCACATCAAAAAGAGAATTCTACAAGAAACAAAATCCAAAATTCAGATATGCTGGAGCTACAATTAGAATTGTATAGGATTGATTAGAAGCTGCCATAAATGACCATAGGTCCTGGAATACAACAATCAAAAGAACTAGGCCTTCAGCCAAAAATATCATATTCAGCAAAACTAATCATAATATTGAACAAAAAAGTGGATATTCAATGAACACACAGATCTTTAGCATTTTGTTTCAAGCAAACCTCAGCTCAATAGAAAACTTAACACATGAGAGCCAATATCAGAGATAAATTTCATATACATATACCTACATATGTATATGCATATGTATATTAGGAGACATATCTCTGTGTGTGCATGCAAACATATGCATGTGTGTACCTAGATATATTAGATATGTATGTGTATGGGTGAGTGTGAAGGTGATTTTATATATATAATCTGTGCTTAATTGTGGCCTGTTGGAGAAAGTTGGGGCAGGGGTGGGAGGGGAAAATGAAAAGGGGGAAATAAAGGAATAAAGTAGAACACATACAGCAGAGAACAAAAGACTAACTTACAAAGAAACAAAGGTGGACATTCATTATTATAACATCTTCTAATATTATATGTGCTTTCTTGAAATAGAAATATCTAATATTATATAATAATAATTATATATTATCATCACATAATATATAATGATAGTATTAATTATATATTAATATTACATAATAATAATATATACTATTATATATGCTTTCTTGAAGTGGAAACTTATTGTTACCAATTTGGAATCCTCAATGATATTCTTCCAAGTATAATACCATGCTTTGTTTTATTTTGTGTTTTTCTTTTTTTGTTTTTGTTTTTCTATGTTTTCTTATTTTTAATTTAGTTTTAAATAATAAAAGAGAATAAAAATTTTTTTAAAAAACATCATTTCATTTAAGTCTTTCCATGTTTTCCCAAATTCAACCAGTCCATTATTTCTTTTTTTTTCTTATACTTTTTATTTACAAGATATATACATGGTTAATTTTTCAGCATTGACAATTGCAAAACCTTTTGTTCCAACTTTTCCCCTCCTTCCTCCCACTCCCTTCCCCAGATGGCAGGTTGACCAATATGTGTTAAATATGTTAAAGTATAAGTTAAATACAATATATGTATACATTTCCAAATAGTTATTTTATTGTACAAAAAGAATCAGACTTTGAAATAGTGTACAATTAGCCTGTGAAGGAAATCAAAAATGCAGGAGGAAAAAATAGAGGGATTGGGAATTCTATGTAGTGGTTCATAGTCATCTCCCAGAGTTCTTTTGCTGGGTGTAGCTGGTTCAATTCATTACTGCTCTATTGGAGGTGATTTGGTTCATCTCATTGTTAAAGATGGCCACGTCTATCAGAATTGATTATCATATAGTATTGTTGTTGAAGTATATAATGATCTCCTAGTCCTACTCATTTTACTCAGCATCATTTCCTGCAGGTCTCTCCAGGACTTTCTGAAATCATCCTGCTGATAATTTCTTACAGAACAATAATATTCCATAATAGTCATATATGAAAATTTATTCAGCCATTCTCCAATTGATGGGGATCCACTCAGTTTCCAGTTTCTGGCCACTACAAAGAGGGCTGCCACAAACATTCTTGCACAACTGAGGCTCAGAGAAGGTATGTGAGATCTGTCCAATAGCTCCTCATCAAGTCACAAGTTGCCCTATACAAATAATACCAAAGGTACCAAATAGTACAAAAACAAAACAGTGGAACTGTTAAAATTCTGGAAATGACAACAGGGTTAATATATTTTATAGGCTAGCCTGTGTCATAATAGGCTTGTATTGTATGGCACATCCAAATATGTTCAATGACTTAGGATGGAGTTTTTTTTTTTTTTTTTTTTTTTTTTTTTTTACTACTGCTCACTTAAAAAATTGATCAGTTTCCAGAGTCAATGGAATGAATATAGATACTGGCTAATTAGCTAATTGTTTCTGTGATGTTACTCCTCTTGGTTTCTATTTTTGCTCCACTCACAAAGAATGATAGCTGTAGGTTCAATTGTAATGTTTCAAAATTTAGTCTTAGGAAAAGAGAAATATGCTTATTTTCAGTAAGGTTCCTCTGAGAAAAAATAATACATCTACCAATTCAGAACTTCCAGGGTCCACTTTGAGGCTCAGTGCTGTGAACAGAGGCAGTTTTTAAGAAGTCTTAGCTAAGTCTCACTGCCCTACAGAACATCTTTGTGGACTTTTCTAATGCTTCATGGAGAGAGATTTTCTTTTTCTTGCCCCCACCATAAAGGTTGGGAGCTCCAATTCAGTTCTGCAGTGTGTGGTTTCTGGGTTTTCCATGTTTGTTTTGCTTTTTGACCTTGGCTCTTTCCCTTCTTTAAAATCTCTTTGGGATATAAGCCCAGTAGTAACACTGCTGGATCAAAGGGACAGTTTGATAACTTATTGAGCATAGTTCCAAATTGCTCTCCAGAATGGCTAGATGTATTCACAATTCCACGAACAATGTACCAGTGTCCCTGTTTTCCCACATCTCCTCCAATATTATCCTGATCTTATTGGGAATGGTTCCAGTTTATCCCTATTACATATGATGCTTACTGACAGTTTTAAATATGTACTCCTGACTATTTTAAGAAAAAGTCCATTTATTCCTATACTCTCAAGTGTTTTTAATAGGAATGGATGTTGGATTTTATCAAATGCTTTTTCTGCATCTATTGAGATGATCATATAGTTTTTTGTTAATTTGGTTATTAATATGGTGAATTATACTAGTAGTTTTCCTAATACTGAACCAGCCCTGCATTCCTGGTATAAATCCTACTTGATTGTGGTGTATTGTGCTGGGGATGATTTTCTGTAGTCTTTTTGCTAATATCTTATTTAAGATTTTAGCATCAATATTCATTAGGGAGATTGGGCTATAATTTTCTTTCTCTGTTTTCAATCTACCTGATATAGGTATCTAAACCATGTCTGTGTCATAAAAGGAATTTGGGAAGACTCTTTCATTCCCTATTTTTTTCAAGTAGTTTATATAGCATTGGGGCTAATTGTTCTTTAAATGTTTGATAGAATTCACATGTAAATCCAGCTAGTCCTGGTTTTTTTTTTTTTTTTTTTTTTTTTTTTTTTTTTTTTTAGGGAGTTGATTAATAGCTTGTTCTATTTCTTTTTCTGAAATTGGACTATTTAAGCAATTTACTTCCTCCTCTGTTAATCTGGGAAGCCTATAATTTTGGAGATAGTCATCCATTTTGCTTAGGTTATCAAATTTATTGGCATAAATATGGGCAAAGTAACCCCTTATTATTTCTTTAATTTCCTCTTCATTGATGGAAAGTGCTTCCTTTTCATTTTTAAGACTAACAATTTGATTTTCCACTTTCCTTTTTCTAATCAGATTTCCCAAAGGTTTATCTATTTTATTTTTTTCAAAAAACCAACTCTTAGTTTTATTTATTACTTCAAGAGTTTTTTTCCTACTTTCAATATTATGAATTTTTTCCTTTTAATTTGAGAATTTCAAGTTTAGTTATTTGATTGGGGGTTTTTAATTTGGTCTTTTTCTAGCTTTTTAAGTTGCAAGCCCAATTCACTGATATTCTCTTTTTCTATTTTATTCAAGTAAGCCTCTAAACATATAAAATTTCCCTTTATTATCTTTTTTGCTGCATCCCACAAATTTTGGTGTGATGTCTCATTGTTGTCATCTTGAGTGAAATTATTAATTGTGTCTATAATTTGTTATTTTACCCATTCATTCTTTAAGATAAGCTTATTTCATTTCCAATTACTTTTTGGTCTATTTATCCCTAACTTTTTGTTGAATGTAGCTTTTATTGCATCACTATCTGAAAATAAAACATTTACTATATCTGCCTTCCTACATTTAATTTTGAGGTCTTTATGTCTTAATATATGGTCAATTTTTATGTAGGTTCCATGAACTACTGAGAAGAAAGTATACTCCTTTCTGTCACCATTCAGTTTTCTCCAAAGCTCTATCACCTAATTTTTTTCTAATATTCTTTTTACCTCTTTAATTTCTTTCTTCTTTGTTTTGTGGTTTGATTTATCTAATTCTGAGAGTGCAAGGTTGAGATGTCCCACTGTTATAGTTTTGCTGTCTAGTATTTCTTGCAACTCTCTTAACTTCTCCTTTAGGAAGTTAGATGCTATACCACTTGGTGCATATATGTTTAGTACTGATATTGCTTCATTGTCTATTCTACCCTTTAGCAAGATACAGTTTCCTTCCTTATCTCTTTTAGTTAGATCAATTTTTGCTTTTGCTTGATCTGAGATCAGGATGGCTACCCCTGATTTTTTGACTTCACCTGAAGCATAATAGATTCTGCTCCAGCCTTTTACCTTTACTCTGTATGCATCTCCCTGCTTTAAATGTATTTCCTGTAAACAACATATTGTAGGGTTCTGACTTTTGATCCAGTCTGCTATCTGCCTCCGCTTTATGAGAGAGTTCATCTCATTCCTTTTTATGGTTAAACTGACTAATTCTGCATTTTCTGCCATCTTATTAGCTCCAGATTATGCTTTTCTTTTTCTTGCCCCCCCATTACCACCTTTCCCACTATTAAAATTATGGGCCCCACTTGCATCACACAGCTCTCTCTCTTTATGATCTCTCCCTCCCCACTTTGAATCCCTTCCCCTTTGTTGTACCTTTTCCTTATTACTCTTTTCCTTTTCCCTTTTCCACTTCCACTCTTTAATGAGGTAATAAAAGATTCTCTGTAAAACAAATATGTCAATCATTTTCTCTTTCAGTCAACTCTGATGAGAGTAAGATTCACACAATTTTCCTCCCCCTCTTTAAATTCCCTCAGATATGATAGGTTTCCTTTTCCTCTTCATGGGATGTAGTTTCCCTCTTTTTATCTCCCCTTTTCCCTTTTTTGGACATTATCCCCTTTCCATTTCTACTTCACATTTTTTTTGTTATATCAGTAAAATCAAATTATACATATAGTCTTTATGCATATCCACAACAGAAATACAATTCTTAAGAGTTCCTTTTACCTTTTTCTGCTTCTCTTGAGTCCTATGGTTGGAAATCAATTATTATTATTTTTTTTTTTTTGTTTAAATCTGTTTTTTTTCCCCTTAGATACAAATGGAATTCATCTGTTTCATTAAATGTCCATCTTCTTCCACGGAAAAAAGTGCTCAGCTTAGCTGGGTAGTTTATTCTTGGCTGTATTCCAAGTTCTTTTGCCTTTCAGAATATCAGATTCCAGGCCCTTTGATCCTTTAATGTGGAGGCAGTCGGATCTTGAGTGATCCTTATTGTAGCACCTTGGTATTTGAATTGTTTTTTTCTGGTTGCTTGTAGTATTTTTTCCTTAGTCTGATAGTTCTGAAATTTGGCCACAATATTCCTGGGAGTTTTTATTTTAGGTTCATTTTCAGAAGGTGTTCAATAAATTCTTTCAATGCCTATTTTACCTTCTGATTTTATTATCTCTGGACAGTTCACTTTGATGATTTCTTGTAAAATAGTATCTAGGCTTTTTTTTTTTAATCATAATTTTTGGGAAGTCCAATAAACCTCAGATTCTCTCTCCTAGAGCTCTTTTCCAGGTCTGTTGTTTTTCCAAGTAAATATTTAATGGTTTTTTTTTTCTCATTTTTCATTTTTTTTGGTTTTACTTGACTGATCCTTGATATATCAATGAATCATCCATTTCTATTCAGTTCTGATTTTTAATGAGTTATTTTCTTCATTACCTTTTTTTTAAACTTTTATTTTTTGTATATGCTCAATTGAGTTTTTAAATGAATTGTTTTGCTTTATAGAATTTTTTTCCATTTCACTATTTTTTTTTTTTTACTGAGTTATTTTCTTTTCCCAATTCACAAGTCCTACTTTCTTGGGAGTCCTTTATCTTTTCCAATTCACATTTCAGGAAGCTCTTGCATAGCTTCTCTTTCCTTTCCCCATTTTTCTTCTAGCTCTCTTTTAAGAGTTTTTATGGTCTTTTCTAGGAGAGCCTTGTGGGATGGGGATCAGATTACATTCCCCTTTGGGGTATTGTCTAGAGAGTGTCTGCTATTAGTCTCCTCAGGGTTGAAAACCTGCTTTCTTCCTGTATAAAAGCAATCAATCGTCCTTTTGATTTTTTTACTCAGTTTTTGAAAGCCTATAGAGTATGCCTTCAGGGCAAGGAGGTTGCCAGCTTGTTCTGTAGACCAGGGATAGATATATGGGCAGTAGCTGTCCTGTAAACAGGCTGCAAAGAGTGGTGAGGTATGGGAGTGCTCTGGGAAAAAGTTCCCCACCAAAAATGATTCAGGCCTTGGGGGGGTGAGTGGTAGAAGTGCCCAGTGAAGAACCTTGCTGTGCAGTTTAGTGAGTGCTGTGGGCCTAGAGCCTGATTAATGAAAGTGTCACTACCCCAAGCCAAAACCTGCAGTGGGTTTGTGGGTATTAGCAGTTGACTAGTGAATAGCCCAACATGGACTGGAAGTGATGCTGCCCAGTGAGGCACAGTCACACTGTGGAAATTCCTTTGCCCCAGGCCAAGCCTCCCGCTGTCCAGATTAGACAGTGCTCCAGATTAGATGTCTTCTCTGGGCTGAGCCCTACTTCCCCCTATCTCCCTGCCATACAGATTTGTGACTGCCCCAGATGTGCTGCTGAATGCAGCTGCACAGTTGTGTTGTTGTCTGTGCTGAGTCACTTCCAGTTTGGGGTGGGTATAGCCAGATCTTGTTAGCTTCTGGTGATTTTAAGAGTATCCTCTAACTTTGGCTTTAATTTCTCTGCTGGTCTACTGCTTTGAAAGCAGAGCAGAGAAGTCAGCCTATGGCAGAGTCATCTCTGTAAATTCTCTAACCATGGAGGCCACTACTCCTGGGTCTGCTCAATATGCTAGTCTCTAGTTCTATCCCTGCTTGCACTGGTCTATTCAGGACAAACTTTTCTGGTGATCTTCCAGATTATCTTCAGCTGGTAAGTTGTTATACTTCTAATCTTCAAGAATTTTACCAGTCAAGCACTATTTTTGATGCTGAATTTAATAATTGGTTATGGGGGGGGAGGGGAGCCAAGATAGCGGAGCAGGCACACACGACTCTCTAAGTTCCTCTCATTACCCTCATAACCAACTATTTAATTCAGCCTCAAAAATAACTCTTCACTGCTTAAATTCATGAAGATAAGAAGCACTACAACTTACCAGCCAATCCGGAAGCTCTCCAGGAAAGGTTTGTCCTGAGGGGCTAGGAACAGACTAGCACAAGCAGAGAGAGGCTAGCGTCCTGAGCAGACCGGGGCGGGGGTGATCTCTGTGGCTAGAGAAGTTATAGGGACCACTGTGCTATAGGCTAACTGCTCTGCCTTGATTACAAAGCAGTAAACTGGCAGAGAAGTTAAAGCCTAAAACAGAGGGTCCTCTAAAAAATGCCAGAACCTAACGAGATCTGGCTGTAACCCTCAAACCTGGAAGTGACTCAGGCAGACTTTACCGCAGCCCTGTGGCCACATCCAGCAGTTCGGGGCTTTTGTGGGGGCAGTTACTAATCTGCACGGCAGCAGGGCACAGCCTGGGCAGCCTCTGATCGGCAGAGTGGGGGGCTCGGCCTGGGGCAATAGAACCTCCCCAGCTGACTGTGCTTTGCTGGCAGACATTTCTGGTCCCTGCAAATCCATTCATTGCTCAGCTGCTAATACCCATAGCCCCAGGGCAGGGTTTGGCTTGGGGCAGTGAAACTCTCATTGCTAAGTGTCTAGTCCCAGGGCAGTCATTATCTCACACAGCAGAGGTTCTTTGAAAGGTACTTTCCCAGCCCAGCCCTGCAGGCCTGAGTTACTTCTGGGTGGGGAATTCTTTTCCAGAGCACTCCAGTACCTCGCTGCTTTTTGTAGCCAGTTGGCAGGAAAGCTACCCCTCCATATACCTTTCACTGCTCTGCAGAGGAAGCTAGTAACCTCCTGGCTCTGAAGGCAGACCTTAACAAAGGCTTTAACAAAATGAGTAAAAAAATCAAAAGAACGATTGATAGTTTCTACACAGAAAGAGAACAGCTTTTCAACCCTGAAGAGACTAATAGCAGACAGTCTCCAGACGATTGTTGGTCTCTAATACATAAGGCTCTCCTAGAAGAGACTATTAAAAACTTTAAAGAGAGCTAGAAGAGAAATGAGGAAAGACACATAACTCACTAAAAGAAAAATTTGATAAAGTGGAAAAAGAAAACAACTTCCTGAAATGTGAATTGGAAAAGGTAAAAAACTCCCAAGAAGTGCAGGGAAACAGTTTGCGAATTGGAAAAAGAAAATGACTCACTAAAAAAAAAAAAAAAAAAAAAAAAAAAAAATTAGTGAAATGGAAAAAAATTCCATAGAGCAAAACAACTCAATTGGACATATACAAAAAGAAGTAAAAAAAGCTAATTAAGAAAATAACTCACTAAAAATTAGAACTGAACAAAGAGAAATGACTGATTCATTGAGACATCAAGAATCAGTCAAGCAAAACCAAAAAAAATGAAAGATTGGGAAAAAATGTCAAATATATACTTGGAAAAACAACGGACCCGGAAAATAGATCTAGGAGAGATAATCTGAGGATCATCAGACTACCAGAAAATTATGATGAAAAAAAGAGCCTAGATACTATTTTACAGGAAATCATCAAAGAGAACTACCCAGAAGTAATAGAACCAGAAGGGAAAATAGGCGTTGAAAGAATTCATCGAACACCTTCTGAAAAAGACCCTAAAATAAAGACTCCGAGGAATATTGTGGCCAAACTTCAGAATTTCCAGACTAAAGAAAAAAATTTACAAGCAACCAGGAAAAAACAGTTCAAATACCGAGATGCCACAATAAGGGTCATGCAAGATCTGGCTGCCTCAATATTAAAGCTTCAAAGGGCCTGGAATCAGATATTCTGAAAGGCAAAAGAACTTGGAATGCAGCCAAGAATAAACTATCCAGCTAAGCTGAGTATTTTTTTCCACAGAAGAAGATGGACATTTAATGAAATAGAGGAATTCCATCTGTTTCTAAGGAAAAAACCAGACTTAAACAAAAAATTTGATCTTCAACAACAGGAATCAAAAGAAGTAGAAAAAGGTAAAAGGAACTCTTGAGAACTGTATTTCTGTTGTGAATATACATAAAAACCACATGTATAATTTGATTTTACCGATATAACATAAAAAAGGGAAGTAGAAATGGAAAGGGGATAGCGTCAGAAAAAGGGAAGAAGGGAGCTAAAAAGAGGGAAACTACATGTGACAATGAGGCAAAGGAAACCTATCATATATGAGGGAACTTAGAGAGGGGGAGGAACATTGTGTGAATCCTACTCTCATCAAAGTTGGCTCAAAGAGGAAACAATTGACATATTTGTTTTACACAGATTCTTCTCTCACTTCATTAAAAAGTGGGAGAGGAAAAGGGAGAAGGAAAAAGAGTAATAAGGGAAGGGTACAAGAAAGGGGAAGGGATTCAAAGGGAGGAGGGAGGGATACTAAAGAGGGAGAGCTGTGTGACGTTAGTGGGACCAATAATTTTAATACTAGGGAAGAAGGGAAGGAGGGCAAGAAAAAGAAAAGTATAATCTGGGGATATTAGGATGGCAGGAAATACAGAATTGGTTATTTTAACTGTAAATGTGAATGTGATGACCTCTCCCATAAAGAGGAGGCAGATAGCACACTAGATCAAAAGTCAGAACCCTACAATCTGTTGTTTACAGGAAACACATTTAAAACAGGGGGATACATACAGACTAAAGGTAAAAGGCTGGAGCAGAATCTATTATGCTTCAGGTGAAGTAAAAAAAGGCAGGGGTAGCCATCCTTATCTCAGATTAAGCAAAAGCAAAGATTGATCTAATTAAAAGAGATAAGGAAGGAAACTATATCTTGCTAAAGAGTACTATAGACAATGAAGCAATATCAATATTAAACATATATGCACCAAGTGGTATAGCATCTAACTTCCTTAAAGAGAAGCTAAGAGAGTTGCGAGAAGAAATAGACAGCAAAACTATAATAGTGGGAGATCTCAATCTTGCACTCTCAGATTTAGATAAATCAAATCACAAAACAAATAAGAAAGAAATTAAAAAGGTAAATAGAATATTAGAAAAACTAGCTATGATAGATCTCTGGAGAAAACTGAATGGTGACAGAAAGGAGTATACTTTCTTCTCAGCAGTTCATGGAACCTATACAAAAATTGACCATATATTAGGACATAAAGACCTCAAAATTAAATGCAGGAAGGCAGAAATAGTAAATTCCTTCTTTTTAGACCACAATGCAATAAAAACTACATTCAACAAAAAGTTATGTGTAAATAAACCAAAAAGTAATTGGAAACTAAATAATCTCATCTTAAAGAATGATTGGGAGAAACAGCAAATTATAGACACAATTAATAATTTCACTCAAGATAATGACAGCAATGAGACATCATATCAAAATTTATGGGATGCAGCCAAAGCAGTAATAAGGGGAAATTTTATATCCTTAGAGGCTTACTTGAATAAAATAGAAAAAGAGAAGATCAATGAATTGGGCCTGGAACTTAAAAAGTTAGAAAAAGACCAAATTAAAAACCTCCAATCAATTACTAAACTTGAAATTCTCAAATTAAAAGGAGAAATTAATAATATAGAAAGTAAAAAAAAAACTATTGAACTAATAAATAAAATTAAGAGTTGGTTTTATGAAAAAAAACAATAAAATAGATAAACCTTTGGTAAATCTGATTAGAAAAAGGAAAATGGAAAATCAAATTGTTAGTCTTAAAAATGAAATGGAATCACTTTCCATCAATGAAGAGGAAATTAAAGAAATAATAAAGGGTTACTTTGCCCATATTTATGGCAATAAATTTGATAACCTAAGCAAAATGGATGACTACCTCCAAAAATATAGGCTTCCCAGATTATCAGAGGAGGAAGTAAATTGCTTAAATAGTCCAATTTCAGAAAAAGAAATAGAACAAGCTATTAATCAACTCCCTAAAAAAAAATCCCTGGGACCAGATGGATTTACATGTGAATTCTACCAAACATTCAAAGAACAATTAGCCCCAATGCTTTATAAACTATTTGAAAAAATAGGGAATGAAGGAGTCCTACAAAACTCCTTTTATGACACACACATGGTACTGATACCTAAACCAGGTAGGTCGAAAACAGAGAAAGAAAATTATAGACCAGTCTCCCTAATGAATATTGATGCTAAAATCTTAAATAAGATATTAGCAAAAAGACTACAGAAAATCATCCCCAGGATAATTCATCATGATCAAGTAGGATTTATACCAGGAATGCAGGGCTGGTTCAATATTAGGACAACTATCAATATAATTGGCCATATTAATAATCAAATTAACAAAAACCATATGATCATCTCAATAGATGCAGAAAAAGCATTTGATAAAATCCAACATCCATTCCTATTAAGAACTCTTGTGAGTATAGGAATAAATGGACTTTTCCTTTTTTTTTAAAAATTTTTATTTAATGATTACTTTATATTGACACTCATTTCTGTTCCGATTTTTTTTCCCTCCCTCCCTCCACCCTCTCCCCTAGATGGCAAGCAGTCCTTTATATGTTGGATATGTTGCAGTATATCCTAGATACAATATATGTTTGCAGAACCGAACAGTTCTCTTGTTGCATAGGGAGAATTGGATTCAGAAGGTATAAATAACCCGGGAAGAAAAACAAAAATGCAGATAGTTCACATTCGTTTCCCAGTGTTCTTTCTTTGGGTATAGCTGCTTTTTTCCGTCATTTATCAATTGAAACTCAGGTCTCTTTGTCAAAGAAATCCACTTCCATCAAAATATGTCCTCATACAATATCGTTGTCGAAGTGTATAAGGATCTCCTGGTTCTGCTCATTTCACTTAGCATCAGTTCATGTAAGTCTCGCCAGTCCTCTCTGTATTCATCCTGCTGGTCATTTCTTACAGAACAATAATATTCCATAACATTCATATACCACAATTTACCCAGCCATTCTCCAATTGATGGGCATCCATTCATTTTCCAGTTTCTAGCCACTACAAACAGGGCTGCTACAAACATTTTGGCACATACAGGTCCCTTTCCCTTCTTTAGTATTTCTTTGGGATATAAGCCCAATAGAAACACTGCTGGATCAAAGGGTATGCACAATTTGATAATTTTTTGGACATAATTCCAGATTGCTCTCCAGAATGGTTGGATTCGTTCACAACTCCACCAACAATGCATTAATGTCCCAGTTTTCCCGCATCCCCTCCAACATTCATCATTATTTTTTCCTGTCATCTTAGCCAATCTGACAGGTGTGTAGTGGTATCTCAGAGTTGTCTTAATTTGCATTTCTCTGATCAATAATGATTTGGAACACTCTTTCATATGAGTGGTAATAGTTTCAATCTCATCCTCTGAAAATTGTCTGTTCATATCCTTTGACCATTTATCAATTGGAGAATGGCTTGATTTCTTATAAATTTGAGTCAGTTCTCTATATATTTTGGAAATGAGGCCTTTATCAGAACCTTTAACTGTGAAGATGTTTTCCCAGTTTGTTGCTTCCCTTCTAATCTTGTTTGCATTAGTTTTATTTGTACAAAGGCTTTTTAATTTGATGTAATCGAAATTTTCTATTCTGTGATCAGTAATGGTCTCTAGTTCATCTTTGGTCACAAATTTCTTTCTCCTCCACAAGTCTGAGAGATAAACTATTCTATGTTCCTCTAATTTATTTATAGTCTCGTTCTTTATGCCTAGGTCATAGACCCATTTTGATCTTATCTTGGTATATGGTGTTAAGTGTGGGTCCATGCCTAATTTCTGCCATACTAATTTCCAATTATCCCAGCAGTTTTTATCAAATAATGAATTCTTTTCCCAGAAGTTAGGGGCTTTGGGTTTGTCAAACACTAGATTGCTATAATTGACTATTCTGTCTTGTGAGCCTAGCCTTTTCCACTGATCCACTAATCTATTTCTTAGCCAATACCAAATGGTTTTGGTGACTGCTGCTTTATAATGTAATTTTAGATCAGGTACAGCTAGGCCACCTTCATTTGATTTTTTTTTTCATTAATTCCCTTGAGATTCTCGACTTTTTATTGTTCCATATGAATTTTGTTGTTATTTTTTCTAGATCAATAAAATATTTTCTTGGAAGTCTGATTGGTATAGCACTAAATAAATAGATTAGTTTAGGGAGTATTGTCATCTTTATTATGTTCGCTCGGCCGATCCAAGAGCACTTAATATTTTTCCAATTATTTAAGTCTGACTTTATTTGTGTGGAGACTTTTTTATAATTTTGCTCATATAATTCCTGACTTTCCTTTGGTAGATAGATTCCCAAATATTTTATGCTATCAACAGTTATTCTGAATGGAATTTCTCTTTGTATCCTTTGACCATTTATCGATTGGAGAATGGCTTGATTTCTTATAAATTTGAGTCAGTTCTCTATATATTTTGGAAATGAGGCCTTTATCAGAACCTTTAACTGTGAAAATGTTTTCCCAGTTTGTTGCTTCCCTTCTAATCTTGTTTGCATTAGTTTTATTTGTACAAAGGCTTTTTAATTTGATGTAATCGAAATTTTCTATTCTGTGATCAGTAATGGTCTCTAGTTCATCTTTGGTCACGAATTTCTTTTTCCTCCACAAGTCTGAGAGATAAACTATTCTATGTTCCTCTAATTTATTTATAATCTCGTTCTTTATGCCTAGGTCATAGACCCATTTTGATCTTATCTTGGTATATGGTGTTAAGTGTGGGTCCATGCCTAATTTCTGCCATACTAATTTCCAATTATCCCAGCAGTTTTTATCAAATAATGAATTCTTTTCCCAGAAGTTAGGGGCTTTGGGTTTGTCAAACACTAGATTGCTATAGTTGACTATTCTGTCTTGTGAACCTAGCCTTTTCCACTGATCCACTAATCTATTTCTTAGCCAATACCAAATGGTTTTGGTGACTGCTGCTTTATAATATAATTTTAGATCAGGTACAGCTAGGCCACCTTCATTTGATTTTTTTTTTCATTAATTCCCTTGAGATTCTCGACTTTTTATTGTTCCATATGAATTTTGTTGTTATTTTTTCTAGATCAATAAAATATTTTCTTGGAAGTCTGATTGGTATAGCACTAAATAAATAGATTAGTTTAGGGAGTATTGTCATCTTTATTATGTTCGCTCGGCCGATCCAAGAGCACTTAATGTTTTTCCAATTATTTAAGTCTGACTTTATTTGTGTGGAGACTTTTTTATAATTTTGCTCATATAATTCCTGACTTTCCTTTGGTAGATAGATTCCCAAATATTTTATGGTATCAACAGTTATTCTGAATGGAATTTCTCTTTGTATCTCTTGCTGTTGGGTTTTGTTGGTGATGTATAAAAATGCTGAGGATTTATGGGGATTTATTTTGTAGCCAGCTACTTTGCTAAAATTATGAATTATTTCCAATAGCTTTTTAGTAGAATCTCTGGGGTTCTCTAGGTATACCATCATATCATGTGCAAAGAGTGATAGTTTGGTTTCCTCATTGCCTACTCTAATTCCTTTAATATCTTTCTTGACTCTTATTGCCGAGGCTAGTGTTTCTAATACGATATTAAATAATAATGGTGATAGTGGGCAGCCTTGCTTCACTCCAGATGTTACTGGGAAAGGTTCCAGTTTTTCCCCATTGCATATGATGCTTACTGATGGTTTTAAATATATGCTCCTGACTATTTTAAGGAAAAGTCCATTTATTCCTAGGCTCTCAAGTGTTTTTATTAGGAATGGATGTTGGATTTTATCAAATGCTTTTTCTGCATCTATTGAGATGATCATATGTTTTTTGTTTGTTTGGTAATTGATATAGTCAATTATGCTAATAGTTTTCCTAATATTGAACCAGCCCTGCATTCCTGGTATAAATCCTACTTGGTGTATTATCCTGGTGACAATTTTCTGTAATCTTTTTGCTAATATTTTATTTAAGATTTTAGCATCAATATTCATTAGGGAGATTGGTCTATAATTTTCTTTCTCTGTTTTGAGCCTACCTGGTTTAGGTATCAGTACCTTGTCTGTGTCATAAAAGGAGTTTGGTAGGACTCCTTCAATCCCTATTTTTTCAAATAGTTTATATAACATTGGAGTTAATTGTTCTTTAAATGTTTGGTAGAATTCACATGTAAATCCATCTGGTCCTGGGGATTTTTTCTTAGGGAGTTGATTGATAGTTTGTTCTATTTCTTTTTCTGAGATGGGACTGTTTAGGATATTTACTTCTTCCTCTGTTAGTTTGGGCAAGCTATATTTTTGGAGGTATTTTTCTATTTCATTTAAGTTGTCGAATTTATTGGCATAAAGTTGGGCAAAGTAGCTCCTAATTATTGCTCTAATTTTCTCTTTGTTAGTGGTGAGTTCTCCCTTTTCATTTAAGACTAACAATTTGATTTTCCTCTTTCCTTTTTTTAATCAGATTTACTAAGGGTTTGTCTATTTTGTTGGTTTTTTCATAGAACCAACTCTTAGTTTTATTAATCAATTCAATAGTTTTTTTTTTTTTTTTTACTTTCAATTTTCTTGATCTCACCTTTTATTTTTAGAATTTCAAGTTTAGTGTTTGACTGGGGGTTTTTAATTTGTTCCTTTTCTAGCATTTTTAGTTGCAAACCCAATTCATTGAACTTCTCTTTCTCTATTTTATACAAATAGGCCTCTAGAGATATGAAATTTCCCCTTATTACCACTTTGGCTGCATCCCATACATTTTGGTATGATGTCTCATTATTATCATTTCCTTGGGTGAAGTTATTAATTATGTCTATGATTTGCTGTTTCACCCAATCATTCTTTAGTATGAGATTATTTAGTTTCCAATTATTTTTTGGTCTACTTCCCCCTGGTTTTTTGTTGAATGTAATTTTCATTGCATCGTGGTCTGAAAAGGATGCATTTACTATTTCTGCCTTACTGCATTTGAGTTTGAGGTTTTTATGTCCTAATATATGGTCAATTTTTGTATAGATTCCATGAACTGCTGAAAAGAAAGTGTATTCCTTTCTGTCTCCGTTACATTTTCTCCAGAGATCTATCATATCTAACTTTTCTAGTATTCTATTTACCTCTTTGACTTCTTTCTTATTTATTTTGTGGTTTGATTTATCTAATTCTGAGAGTGCAAGGTTGCGATCTCCCACTATTATAGTTTTGCTGTCTATTTCTTCTTGCAGCTCTCTTAATTTCTCTTTTAAGAATTTAGATGCTACACCACTTGGTGCACATATGTTTAATATAGATACTGCTTCATTATTCATTCTACCCTTTAGCAAGATATAGTGCCCTTCCTTATCTCTTTTGATTAGATCAATTTTTGCTTTAGCTTGATCTGAGATCAGGATGGCTACCCCCGCTTTTTTGACTTCACCTGAAGCATAATAGATTTTGCTCCAACCTTTTACCTTTAACCTGCATGTATCTCCCCACTTCAGGTGTGTTTCCTGTAAACAACATATTGTAGGATTCTGGCTTTTAATCCATTCTGCTAACCGCTTCCTCTTTGTGGAGGAGTTTACCCCGTTCACATTTATGGTTAGAATGATCAATTCTGTATTACTTGCCATCTCGTTAACCCCGGTTTACGCTTTTCTCCCTTCTTATCCCTACCCACCCCCCTTCCCAGTATTAAGCTTGTGAGCACCACTTACTTCTCACAGCCCTCCCTTTTTTAGTATCCCTCTCCCCCCTAGAGTTCCTCCCCTATCTTACCCCTTTCCCTCCCAGTTACCGTATTCCCTTCCACTTAGCTTATTCCTTCCCTTTTCACTTTTCCCTTCTCACTTTTCAATGAGGTGGGAGAAATTTCACCATAGATTGAATATGTCTAAAATTTTTCTCTTAAAGCCAATTCTGAACGCAGTAAAATACTCACTATATTCATCCCTCTCCATTCTTTCTCTCAGATATAATAGGTTACCTATGCCTCTTCATGATATGTACTACCCCCACTTTACCCTTTTTCTGATACAATGTCCTTTCCACATCAATTTCTAGAACAAGGTATACATGTATTCTTTATACATCTATATAGTCGAAATATAGTTCCCAAGATTAATCTTTACCTTTTTAGATTTCTCTTGAGTTCTATATTTGTAGATCAAACTTTTTGTTAAGTTCTGGTTTTTTCATCAGAAATAGATGAAATTCGCTTACTTCGTTGAATGTCCATCTTCTTCCCTGGAAAGAGATGCTCATTCTCGCTGGGTAAGTTATTTTTGGTTGCATACCAAGTTCCTTAGCCTTTCGGAATATCATATTCCATGCCCTTTGATCTTTTAATGTGGATGCTGCCAGATCCTGGGTGGTCCTTATTGTGGCTCCTTGATACTTGAATTGGGTTTTTCTAGCCACTTGCAATATTTTTTCCTTCATCTGAGGGTTCTGGCATTTGGCCACTATATTCCTTGGTGTTTTCATTTTAGGATCCCTTTCAGTGGGTGATCGATGAATCCTTTCAATGTTTATTTTTTCCTCTGTTCCTATGACTTCTGGGCAGTTCTCTTTGATAATTTCCTGGAAAATAGTGTCCAGGCTCTTTTTTTCATCATGTTTTTCTGGGAGTCCAATGATTCTCAGATTGTCTCTCCTGGTTCTGTTTTCCAGGTCTGTTGTCTTCCCCAGAAGGTATTTCACATTCTTTTCCATTGTTTGATTTTTTTGGATTTGCTTGACTGATTCTTCTTGTCTCCTCGAGTCATTCAATTCCACTTGTTCAATTCTGATTTTCAGTGAAGTATTTTCTTCACTCACTTTTTAAAAATCTTTTTCTAATTGTCCATTGAGTTCTTTTGTTCTGTGGAATTTTTTTCCATTTCGCCAATTTTGTTTTTTAGAGAGCTGTTTTCTGTTTCCAGTTCACTAATCCTATTTTTCAAGGATTTTACTTTTTTATCCACTCTCTCTTTAACTTTCTCCAGGCTCTTTTGCCAAGCCTCCCTCTCCTTTTCCCAAGCTTCCCTCTCCTTTTGCCAAGCCTCACTCTGCTTTCCCCATTTTTCTTCTAGCTTCCTTGTGAGAGCCTTTTTAATTACTTCTATGAGGTTCATCTGTGCTGAGGAACAGATGATCTCCTCCTTTGGGGATTCACCTGGCGACTGTCTGTTTTTAGTCTCCTCAGGATTTAGAGTCTGCTCTCTATCTGTATAGAAGCTGTCAAGGGTTAACGTCCTCTTCAGCTTCTTGCTCATTCTGTCTAATAATCAGAGACAAACTACCAAAGAAAAACAGAAAAAACTGGAGTCTTTCTTTGGGGGAGGGGCTGGGTATGTTACCGAGCTTCCTCTACAGACTGCAGGGGGCAGCAGTGAGGCACTAGCCCGAATGTGTGCGCCTGCGCTCTGAGATCCCAGAGCGTGCTGAGTCACTGTGGGGGGTGAAGGGGGAGGCAGCCAGGTCCCGAGAGACTCCAGCTGTTTGGGGTTGTATTCTTCAGCCCCGGTGTTTTTAGCTTCTCTGCTGGGCTGCTGACTTGCTGCCAGAGCAAAGTATCCAAACCTGTAGTGAAGCTCTCCCCGCAGAGATGGCTGCGATCACTCCCCACCCCCTCTCCAGTCTGCTCCTGTGCTCTCACTGCCACTGCCCGCCGCCTGCGCCCAATCTAAAACCATCCCAGCCCTCCAGTAAAGACAGACATTTCTTGGTGAATCTCAAGGATGGCTTCTCTTGGTAACTATTTATGGGTTTTTTTTCAGTCAAGCATTAATTCAGAGGCTTGTAATGAAATGGATAGTGAGAGAAAAACGCGGAGCTTATGTAGCTGTGAGCCTCCTCTCTGCCATCTTAACCAGAAGTCCTGGACTTTTCCTTAAAATAATTAGTAGCATCTATTAAAACCAGCAGTAAGTATCATATGTAACAGGGACAAACTGCAACCATTCCCAATAAGATCAGGAGTGAAACAAGGTTGCCCACTATCACCATTACTATTTAATATTGTATTAGAAATGCTAGCTTTGGCAATAAGAGTTGAGAAAGAGATTAAAGGAATAAGAATATGCAATGAGGAAACCAAATTATCACTCTTTGCTGATGATATGATGATATATTTAGAGAACCCCAGAGATTCTACCAAAAAGCTATTAGAAACAATCTACACCTTCAGCAAAGTTGCAGGATATAAAATAAAAGTCATCAGCATTCTTATATATCACTAACAAAACCCAACAGTTAGAGTTGCAAAAAGAAATTCCATTTAAAGTAAGTACTGATTTTATAAAATATTTATGAATCTATCTGCCAAGGGTAAATCAGAAACTTTATGAGCAAAACTATAAAACACTTTCCACACAAATTAAGTCTGATCTAACCAACTGGAAAAATATTAAATGCTCTTGGATTGGGCGAGCAAATATAATAAAGATGACAATACTACCTGAACTAATCTATTTATTTAGCGCTATACCAATCAGACTCCCAAAAAACTACTTTGATGAATTAGAAAATATAACAACAAAGTTCATATGGAAAAACAAAAGATCAAGAATTTCAAGGGAATTCATGAAAAAAAAAATCAAATGAAGGTGGCCTAGCTGTACCAGATCTAAAATTATATTATAAAGCAGCAGTTACTAAAACCATCTGGTATTGGCTAAGAAATAGACTAGTTGATCAATGGAATAGGTTAGGTTCAAAGGACAAAACAGCCAATAACTTTAATAATATAGTGTTTGACAAACCCAAAGACACAAATTTCTGGGATAAGAATGCATTATTTGACAAAAATTGCTGGGCAAATTGGAAATCAGTATGGCAGAAACTAGGCATTGACCCACACTTAACACCGTGCACCAAGATAAGGTCAAAATGGGTTCCTGACCTAGGCATAAAGAATGAGATTATAAATAAATTGGAAGAGCATAGGATAGTTTACCTTGCAGACCTGTGGAAGAGGGAGGAATTTATGACCAAAGAAGAACTAGAGATCACTATTGACCACAAAATATAAAATTTTGATTATATCAAATTGAAAAGTTTTTGTACAAACAAAACAAATGCAAACAAGATTAGAAGGGAAACAATAAACTGGGAAAACATTTTTACAATCAAAGATTCTGATAAAGGCCTCATTTCCAAAATATATAGAGAATTGACTCTAATGTATAAGAAATCAAACCATTCTCCAATTGATAAATGGTCAAAGGATATGAACAGACAATTCTCAGATGAAGAAATTGAAACTATTTATAGACATATGAAGATATGCTCCAAATCATTATTAATCAGAGAAATGTCAATTAAGACAACTCTGAGATACCATTACACACCTCTCAGATTAGCTAGAGTGACAGGGAAAGATAATGTGGAATGTTGGAGGGGATTAACAGGGACACTGATAATTGTTGGTGGAATTGTGAACATATCCAGCCATTCTGGAGAGCAATTTGGAACTATGCTCAGAAAGTTATCAAACTGTGCATACCCTTTGATCCAGCAGTGTTTCTACTGGGCTTATACCCCAAAGAGATACTAAATAAAGGAAAGGGACCTGTATGTGCCAAAATGTTTGTGGCAGCCCTGTTTGTAGTGGCTAGAAGCTGGAAAATGAAAGGATGTCCATCAATTGGAGAATGGTTGAGTGAATTGTGGTATATGAATGTTATGGAATATTATTGTTCTGTAAGGAATGACCAGCAGGATGAATACAGAGAGGACTGGCGAGACTTAAATGAACTGATGCTAAGTGAAATGAGCAGAACCAGGAGATCATGATATACCTCAACAATGATATTGTTTGAGAATGTATTCTGATGGAAGTGGATCTCTTTGATAAAAAGAGCTTCAATTGATCAAAGATGGACAGAAGCAGCTACACCCAGAGAAAGAACACTGGGGAAATGAATATAAACTGCTTGGATTTTTGTTTTTCTTCCCAGGTTATTTATACCTTCTGAATTCAATTCTCCCTGTGCAACAAGAAAACCGTTCGGTTCTTCACACATATATTGTATCTAGGATATACTGTAACCCATTCAACATGTAAAGGACTGCTTGCCATCTGGGGGAAGGGGTGGAGGGAGGGAGGGGAAAAATTGGAACAGAAGTGAATGCAAGGGATAATGTTGTAAAAAATTACCCTGGCATGCGTTCTATCAAAAAGTTATTTAAAAAAATTGGTTATGAGGGTATAAGAGGAGCTTAGAAAGTCATGTGTGCCTTTTCCTCCATTTTGGCTCCCCTCTCCCCCCAGTCCATTATTTTTTACACCACTGCAATATTCCATTACAATCATATTCCACAACTTGTTTAACCATTCCCCAATTAATAGACATTGTCTCCATTTTCAATTCTCTGCCATCAGAGAGAACTGCTATAAATAATTTAGAATATATAGGTTCTTTTCCTTTTCCCCTGATCATCTTGGGAAATAGATCTAACAATGGTATTCTGGGTCAATGGGTATGATTAGTTTTATAACTCTTTGGGTATAATTCCAGATTTCTCTTCAAAATGACTGGATTCATTCAAAGTATTCCCTTAATTTTTAGTACTTGGTTACCACAAAAAGAGCTTCTACAAATATTTTGTAAGTCAACCCTTTACCTCTTTCTTTGATTCTTTTTTGAGTGGGAAGATGCTTAGTAGTGGTATCACTGGTTAAAAGGGTATGCTTTTAAAAACATTTTTTAGTTCTAAATTGCTTTTCCGAATGGCTAGATCAATTCAAAATAATAGTCACATTTGAATAATGTGCTTGTTTTTGATCAGGTTGCTTAAGCTGATGAAGATAAGGTGAAAACTGAGAATTGCTTAAATCTGTACTTCTTTAATTATTAGTCATTTTTTTCTCCTATGGATGTTAATGGAGTTTTTCTTTTGACAACTGCTTGTTCATATCCATAAATCAATGGGAGAATGATTTCTATTCATGTTCATTTTAATCAGTTCTTTATATATCTTAGAATTGGGACCCTTAGTAAAGCTACTTGCTTCAGATAATTTTTTTCTCCTTAGTGCCTTAACTGAATTGCTTTGTTTATGCAAAACCTTTTTAATTCTAGATTATCTTCTTATTATCTGTAATCATTTTCTTGATTGGTCAGATTTCTTCTATTATTAGATCTGAATTTTTTCTTTGATTATCTATTTATTTCTAAGTCTCCTTTGTCTCATTACATAATAAAACAGTGATCATTTGACCAGAAAGATTTAATATTCCTTGTGGGCAATGGAATGTGTTTTAAATTGTAGTATAAGACATAGAGAAGGTGCGTAATAAATATTGATTGATTAAGTGTTAAGAAGAATTAGCCAGTCAGTCAAAATGGATTTATTAACAGGGATTGTGCTAATGGACTTGAAGGAGGATCCCACAGTCTAACAGGAGAAACAACAAGCAAAGGACTATGTATAAACAGCACATATAGAGGATAAGTTGGAGATAAATAAAATGTTCAATCTAGCATTAAGAAGGATCAAGAAAGATTTTTTTTTTCTTTTTTTTAGGAGATGGGAATTTAGTGTGTATTTGAAAAGGCCTAGGAAACCAGAAGTAGAAATGAGGAGAATGCAAATTCTAGCAATGGAGAAAAAACAGTGAAAATGCCTGGAGTGCAAAAAAAAAATGAATATACCACCAATTTAGAATTATTAAATGAAATAAGACTTATTTTTGGTATCCTAGGTTTGCCTTCCCCCCTTCCCATTTCAAAGTCTGTTACCAAGCACTGGCTTTGCAATTAGGCTACATTAAAAAATGCATAATAAATAGATATAAAAGATCAATAATGTCTATATACTGTCATCAAGGTCTCATGAGAAATAAAAAAAAAAAAGGATCTGATATCTTGTGCAATATGCAGATAGATATTAACACTCCTGCTACAAAGACTTACTCTTCCTTTATGGAAGAATTCCTTTCATAACCTTTTTCCACAAAAGATCTTTTTTTGCTGATTGAGGGAAAAGTTCTTTGATTTTCTATAGAAATTGTTCACATTGTGAAAGGTAATATGAGCTTTGTGATCCTGGGCAAGTCATCTAAGTTTGGTCTGCCTCAATTTTCTCATCTGTAAAATGGAAATAATTCAGAAAAACCTGAAAGATTGTATAAACCAAGGGAAAGAGAAGTAAGTAGGATCAGGATAATATTGTACACAATTGTAGCAATATTTACTATCTACTGTGCTAATAACTTAACTATTCTTAGCAAGCCAATGAACTAATACACAAAGGACTCATGATGAAAAAATGAGATCTACC
Source organism: Antechinus flavipes (assembly GCF_016432865.1). Taxonomy (NCBI): domain Eukaryota; kingdom Metazoa; phylum Chordata; class Mammalia; order Dasyuromorphia; family Dasyuridae; genus Antechinus; species Antechinus flavipes. Next base: position 217,717,571 of record NC_067400.1, read on the forward strand.
TCCAGCCAGTGAATTATTGGAGTTTGAATGCAGATCAAAATATACTATTTTTAATTCTTATGTGTTCGGTCCTTTTTTTTTTTTTTTTGGTTGTTATTATTGTTTATGTCTTCTATTACAACACAACTAGCTTGCTATCCCAGGAATTGGGAAGGAAGGGACAAAAAGTCAGAATTTGCAACTCAAAATTTTAAATATTATTTTAAAAAATAATATGTAGTTGAGTAAAATTAAAACATTATTTTAAAATGGTGATATTATTTATCTATTCCCTTGGGCTATTGTAAGAATCAAATGAGATAATATTTGTAAAACACTAAGCACAATACCTGGCATATAGTAGATACTTATTAATGCTTATTCTCTCCCTCTTTCACTTCATTTTGAATTCATTTATGTGTATGTGTCTGTGTGTGTGTGTATGCTTGTGAATGAATACACTGTGTTAATATTCTTTTTAAATTTGAATGAATAAAAATAAGGTCACTGAAAATTTCCTCATATTCTATAATGAAAACATAAAGCAATATATCTTAAAATTATTTTCATGATAAATCCAATCTCAAACAGATTGCAGAAAAGAGGAACGTGCCCAAGCTGCAAAGATAGTATAGTTTATATTTTTAAAATTGGTATGATATATTTTGCTTTTACATCATTTAGATTCCTATCCCTCTTTCTACTCCCTCCAAGATAGTCATTCCTTGAAATGATTTTTTAAAAGAAAAATAAGAGAAAAAATAAGCAAAATAAGCTCTACCAATAATTTATTGGTATCCTTTCATAACTGCAACATGAGTATCCTCAATTTTTTTTAATTCATTGGATAGAATTGAAACCTTTGTTTTTGCTTTTATTTTTTCTTATTATTAGTGGTTTGAAGCATTATATCATTTTGTTTCTAATATTTTGCAAATCCTTTATGAACAATTTGTTCTAAACTTTTCTCCATTTGTCTATTGGAAAATAAAATTCATACCTTATGATGCAAAATTTTTACTATTTCAGTTTCTGTAGAAAGTGGGCTGATTTTCTTAATTTGTCATTTTTTATTTTCTCAATTTTGAAGTTTTAATGTTATTCACCATCTCTACAAGTTAAAAATTATAAGGTCTAAATAACCTATACAATTTTTCTTGAGTTCCTGTCCTCTTTTCTATTCCTGCTATTAATACCTTGGCATAAGCCCTCATTGTCCCCCTACCTGAACTATTATAATAGTCTCCTGGCATTTCTTCTTTTTTCATTCAATTATTGTTTCCTTTTCCAGAATAATTCTTCTCAAGCATAGATCTTGTCATTTCATTTTATTGTTCAAATATCTTCCAAGATTCTGTTACATACTGAGTAAAGCATAATCTTTAGTTTCCATTTAAACATTCTTATATTCTGGCACCAGTTTAATCAGTCTATCACTCAAAAAATATTTATAAAATGCCTAATATGTACTAGAAATTGTGCTGAGCTCTGGAGAAACATAGGAGAAAGAAACATAAACCATGCTTTCAAGGATCTTATAGTCTAATGGAGAGGAAACACAATATAGAATAATAGGAAGATAAAAAGATTTTGGAAGGAGGAAAGGTAACCAAAGGGGAATTATGATAGAGAACTCCAATGGAGAACCATGGAGTGACAAATGAAAAAAAATATTGGTGTAGGTGTTTTCCTTGAAGGAGGCATTGAAAAAAATCTCTCTACACTGAATTCTACCTAGACAAATAAGGTATGAGTTTTCATGCTGATGTGATAATGATGATGACTGAATGAATGAGATCCCCTTTGCTTGGAGATGCAAATTCAGAAATGAAAGAAATCAGTCTGTGGCAAAAAGAGAAGGTTTTATTTTTCATTAAGAGGCTTTCCCTTAGTGGACATATTTTCTTAATAAAGAAAAGTTTTGCAAAGAATGACTGACAAAGACTCACTTGATGAGCAAATATAGAGCAGTTTGAATTGATAATCAGACCAGGATTTCTAAATTGAATGAAAATTGAAGGTTTTAGAATTTTCTGAATGAGGATATGACTTCCCAAAAGATCAGTGGAAGTTGATTTGCTTTTGAGTAATGTTGCTTATCTCATTCTGGGAAGACAGGGCTTTCTCTCTAGACTCCTTGGAGCCTGGTAGACCCTGATCTCTCTTCTTTTGCAGATCAAAGGGGACATGGTTTCAGTGATTATTACAGAGTTCACCTGCATCATTTTCAGTGATTATTTTACACAATTTTTATAGAGTTCACTCGTGTCAGTAATAAAAGATGAAAAAGTTCCAGTGGCAAAATGGAAAGGTCCAAATGATTTCATCTTATCTTACTATTATTATCACATAATATTATTTTCTAAATTCTCTGAACTCCAGTCAAAGTAGATTATCTTTTTGTTTCACAAACATATTGCATCTCTTTGTCTTTGTTCACTCTGTTTCTTATAGCTGGAATATCTTTCCCATCTTTCATTACTGAATTCATATCTATCTTAACTGCAACCTCCTCTAAGAAGATTTATATCAATGCCTCCTTTTTCAGGAATAATAAAAAAAAAATCAACTCCATTTTGTATTTTTTAATATGCTTGTCATTCATTTGTAGTTATATCTTTTCCTCTTGTGCTAAACTATTTTGCTCTTTTTCAATCCTTTTTAGTCCTGTGTGATTCTTCATGATCCCATTTGGGATTTTCTTGTCAAAGATACTGGAGTGGTTTTCCATTTTCTTTTCCAGCTCATTTTAATGATGAAACTGAATCAAACAGGGTTAAGTGACTTGCTCAGAACCAAGCAGTTAGAAGATGGATTTTCCTGATTTTAGGCCCACATACTATCCACAAGCCACCTAGCTGCTCTGCTAAATTATAAATTCTATGAAAACAAAATATCTCTCTAAGCATCTATGCACACAATAAGTGCTTAATAAAGATGCGGAATTAAAATGAAAATAAACACACAAAAACCGGGTAATTTGTAGGATTTACTCTAAGGAAATATATAGCATTTATATTTGAAAGAGAATTGGCTCTAAAGTCAAAAGCCCTAGTTTCAAATCCTGCAACTGACCTTAGGAAGGTCATAACCTCTTTGGTCCTGTTTCCTCATCTGTGAACTAGATGGCCCATCAGGACATCTCTGATTTTAAATTAATACTTGTAATGTCCAGGCTAGCTCTCTAGAGGTCCTCCAAATGGATCTTGGTTTCAGCAGAATCATCACCACAAAAATAATCAGAAATAAAGTCAAAAATCTTTATTACCTTCTTCACAATCTGTCTCCTTCATCTGGGGCCAAGCTTGTTTTCTGGGGGACTCTCAGATGGATCTTAGACTGAGTGAAGACGTGAAAGAGACAGGCCAGGAGGGTCTTTATTTTCAAATCTGTCCTCCAGCCTCCTGTCCTCTGTCTTCTCTGTCTATCTCCAAGTCTGTCTTCCTTCCCAGATCTCTTAGCTCTTATATACTCTATTGTAAGTACATCATCATAGGTGTTAATCTTGTAGAATAGGTGTCAGCTTGTAGAACTATACTAACTACTAAGTACATGTAAACTAGAGAATCATTATCTCAATTCCATTGAGGTAACACCTTGTTGTAAGATTGAAGAAGGGACCCTGAAACTCTAAAACTCCTTGAAGGAGAAAATCCCTTTCAACTCTGCCTCAATAAGGGACCCCAGCCCGAGGGAAATAAGACAAATAGTTTCATTCTATTATCTAGGTGGGGCTGATTCAGTTCTGAGCAAAATAATTCCAATTCTATTAATTTAAAGATCTTCTATTCAATTCTATTCAAATTCCAGCTCAAGCTGAAACCCAGCTAGTAGATGAGCCAACTTGGGACTCCACTCACTAGCCCCCTTCAGCTTGTAGGCAAACTATTATAAAAGAGCCAATCTAAAATCCTTTCTTTGCAGGGGTTCCAAACATGCCATGCTATGCCAAAGAAACCTCTGCCCACTGGAATAATATTCTCTTCCAGTGTTATCCTCTCTTTATCTTCACCTATTTCCCTAACAAGACCTTATGCCTCTGTCAAGATTTCTAACCTTACTTCCCAATCCCTATAATAAACCTCTTTTATCAATCTAGGTTTTTGGATTTGAAAATTCTTTTACAGAGAATCTCTGCACCACAAGAAGGGAGTTCCCCAAAACTCCCTAGACTTGTGCCAAATCCCAAGGGGGTGCAGGGGAGTCAAAGCTCTCCATTTGGTTCCTTGAACCCCGAACCTGCCACTAGATCTTATCGTTTAACTCTCTGATCACTAGAAACCCTAATCTCATTTTGGTTCCCTAAATCTAGACCTTATCATTTGGTTCCCTACTAAAGCGAATCCCCAAACCTAAACCCTATCATATTTTTGGTTCCCATACCAGGAGCCCCCAAAACTAGACTTCACCTCATCAAGATTACTTGTTTGAAGTATACTTAGTCTTCTACAAATACTCAAAAGACCTTCAGTACTTAAAATAGAACAGTAGCTTTATCCATATGAGTATTCTCTTCATTGAAGCAAAAATTAGTCTATACTTTTTTTAGTTTATTCAATTCTTTGTCATATTCTTCCATAGAAAATTCACAGAAGATCCTTCCACCATGCTAGATTTTATTATAAAGCCTTAAAACTTCATGGGGAACAACAGATTAATCTGGGAATCAATTTCTTATTCCTTACTCTAGGCCCATGAATCACATACCTGCATATAACAACATAAAATGTATAATAAGTCATCATCAGAAATATACTGAATTCTTCTTGCTTCCATTAAAGAAATACAGTGGACAAATAAGATACAATTCAATACAGAGTCCCAATATGAAAATGTCACATTTGTCTTGGGAGTCCTAAAACTGTATTTCTCAACTTTGATGTAATTAAAGTTTAAGCACAAAATATCAAAATGATACTGCTTTATATAAAATAGAGTGAAAGAAGGTGTCTTCCCCACCCTATCCTTCTTGATATTTTTCAAAATAGAGTTCATAGGTATGGTGTTCTGTTTTAATATGTAGAGCTATTCAAGTTATCTCTAATGATTAATTATGATTGAGAACTGTAAAACAATATTTTTTTTAAATCTGGAAAAATGTAAGATGGACTTAATGAAGCAGTTAAAAAGAATAAGGTGCTTGACTAAGAAGACAGAAATGTAAAATTGCTCTGTTTCAAAATGTATATTCAAAACCCAAATATCCTGTTAGAAAGAAAGAGAGAAAGAAAGAAAAGAAAATGTTTAGAGGAAATTAGTAGATGAGTATGAACAAGTTTAATGGAAGTTAGGAAGTAAAGATAGATTTATTTTTATTCATAATAATATTCAGTATCAAAAAAAATCTGAATTCCTTGGAGGATGGAAGAATGCTTTGTCCCAGCTGAGAACCTTTTCTAAATTTAGACAGAATAACAGAATGCTTCTTCTTTGAAAAAAAAATGATATACTCCTTCCATAGCACCAAGTTAAAAAGAAGAAAATAAAATTCTTTCTTTGCTTTTTATATTAACCTTTCCTCTTCTCTTTCATTTTTTAACTCACTTGTTTGTATATAGGTGAGAAGAAATGAATGTTTGTTTCTCCTTTTAGTCAATACAGGATGTTTCTCCAGATGCCTATGTACCTAAAGTGAAATAGAGGAATATTTTTCTACGCAGTTGGACACTCTTTGACACTGGGATTATACTTTGACAATATGATCCTCTGCTACCCAAGACATGTTATCCTGGGACAGTTTTTTTTTTTTTTTTTGCATTTATTGGTTTTTTTCTGACTGTACATTGTAGTTGAATAAAACAAGAGTTAAACTTTGGGAGGGTAGAGATTATTCAATTAAAAAAAATCAATAAACATTTATTGAGTGCCAAATACATGTATACTACTTATGTGGACTCACTTTTTTTCCTCACTCAGAGAGAAGGCCATCTGGCTATTATGAGGCATAACCAATTCCCAGACTATCCTATTTCTTTTCTTTTCTTATTATTCTTATTAGCTGAGGCAATTGGGGTTGGTTAAGTTACTTGTCCAAGGTCACACAGCCAGGAAGTGTTAAATGTCTGAGGCCAGATTTGAACTCAGGTCCTCCTGATTTCAAGGCTGGTGCTCTATCCAGACTATCCTATTTCTATAGAATGATTTGTAAAACTGGAAATCTTTATCAAATTTCATTGTCTATATCTCAAACTTCTGGATATCTTTAAACAACATTTGAGATAATGATTAGCACATGTTAGGAGAATCTGGACCTAGTCTACCAGATAGTCCATCTGACTCCTCCTTGACACCTCCTTCTGAGCTACCAAAATTTTCACTGATCCTGAGAAAGCTCCAACAATGTACTTCCTCTATAAAAGATGTGCCCACAATGAAGATATTTGCTAAGTCCTTTTCAGGATTAAGTCCAGTATGAAGTAGTTTGTCTTTCCCCCTTATAGTGTCTTCCCTTTAATGGTGTATTTCTCCTTATTCTAACTAACTCTGATTAGCCTGATGAACTTCTCTATGGATCTAATCTTCCAGTCAATGGCATACCGAGGTCTCATGAAATATTTCTTGAATGGATTCTTCCATACTCTTTTCCTTGGTAGCCCTATTATTCTTCCATATCTATTTCATATTTTCCACTCCTATTTTCTCTCTCATTTTGTCTGTAATCTCTTTTCCTAAATAAACTAAATGAACCTTTTGGCAAAGAGAATGGCCATTGTGAATTTGTCACAAGTTTATTCTGAACTAAGAACTGCCACTCCTCACTTCATTATCACTATACTATATTGCTATAGATTTTGGATTAGAAACAGATTTTTGATAAGACAATTCTTGTCCTTGGGAAGATAGAGGGTAATAGAGGACATGGAACATGTATAACAACATGATGTGGTTCCTGGCTCCCAAACAATGTAATCAGGACTGGGAACCTGAGATTTGAAAAGAACCTTGTGTTCTTTGCCCTCTGCTTTCCACTGTTATCTTCTCTTTCTAGAATTTAAGTTCTTTGGGAGTAGGGACCAGAAAACATCCTGCTCTGTTAAGCATTTGATAGCCTCAGCCTTTTTTACCTCACATTTTTAAAAACTATGCTTTAGAAATCCCAACCATTGGGGAAAGAAGCTAGGAAATTGGGGATGGGAGCCCCCATTAGAGAATAAAAATAATTGTTCCTTCCCTGTATGTGTTTCTCTCAAACCACCTTTTGTGTGTCAGAGAGTGAACACTTTTTCTCATGAGAAAGAAATAAATTCATTTTTGCCTTTTCTAAGACAAGTCTCTGATTGATTAATTGAAAAGGGGGGGGGGAGTAACCCTTACCACACACATGAAACTCCAAATTTGCTATTTCTTTTAAATATATAAGAATGCTATCATGTAACTTTCTTTCTCTTTTCCTTTTGTTTTCTTCCCTTCCCCTCTGCCCCTTCTTCCCATAAATGGCTATCACTTGATACAAATATGTATGTTTGTATCCATCTAACTGTATGCTTATATATGTGTGTTTGTGTGTGTGTAGCTATCCATTTATATACACATATATAAAGATCTATCTGTCTAGATATCTATATAAAATCATTCTTAACATCCTTTTATTTATGAGAGCTTTCTCTGGATGCAGATAATGTCTTCCTTCATAGTCTTTGTAGTTAATCTGAATATTTATAATAGTCATATTACTTATTCATTCAAAGTTGTTATTTTAAAAATGCTATTATTGTAATCTGCATTTTCTTGGTTGTGTTTATTTCATTTTTCATTATTTTATGCAAGTCTTTACATGTTTTTTTTTCTAAAATATTGAGCTTATCATCTCTTTTAACACAGTAATATTCTATCATGATCATGTATCACAACTTTTTAGGCATTCCCCTACTGATAAGCATCCTAGCAGTTTCCAATTCTTTGCCATCACAAAGAGAGTAGCTATAAGTATTTTAGACCCTATGTCATATGATATCTCTTATTATCTCTTCTTGCAGTTTTTTTTTTTTTTGATATAGACAGATAGGTAGATAAATCAATTGATCGATAGATAGATAGGCATGCTGATGTCTATTTACTTTATATCCTTGCTACTTTGCTAAAATTATTAATTATATCAAGTAACAGTTTAATTGAGTCTTTTAAAAAATCATCTCATTCCTTATTCTGATTCTTTCTATTTCTTTTTCTTCTCTTATTTCTATTGCTAGGATTTCTAATACAAAACTGAATAATATTGAAAGATACAATTTTAAGATGATATATAATTCTTGCCTTTATATAGATTTTTAAAATCTCCAGGAGCTAAAGTAAATATAGATAACTACAATACAAAATTTCTATGAACAACATTTAGACAAAAGAGGTATAGAGGAACATTCAGTGGACTTGCTATAAAATCAGCGAGTCCTGACTCTGACACAAACTAGCTGAATGTTCATGGATAAGTAATTTAGACAACTACTAAAATGTAAGTTACATACCACTTCTCATTCTTCATAAGAATTTCCATCCTAGAAATTCTCTCTCTCTCTCTTCCTCTCTCTCTCTCTCTCTCTCTCTCTCTCTCTCTCTCTCTCTCTCTTGCTCTCACTCCCTCCCTCTCCCCCCCTGTCTCTTTCTCTATCTGACACTCTCCCTCTGCTCTTTTTTTCTCTGTCTCTCTGTCTCTGTCTCTCTCTCTGTCTCTGTCTCTCCTCTCTCTCTCTCTCTCTCTCTCTCTCTCTCTCTCTCTCTCTCTCTCTTTCTCTCTCTCTCATACTGACGCATACTACACATGCTCACATACATTAGAGATATAACAATGAAGATATAATCCTGGAGAAGAAAAGTCTGTGGAATATTTCAGTAGCTACTACAGTGACATTGTACCATTTACAAGGTTTGGAGCAATGCTCATCATAACACTGAACTAATACCATTTACTTTCTGTAATTTGGCACACACACACACACACACACACACACACAAAACACTTTCCAAGAAGAAAGATCTCCTATTTGATTTAGGAATTTTCATTTCTTTGATTTATTTTGGCTAGAAATTCAAATAGTTTTGTCAAAATATAAATGTCACATAGAGGGTTACATATGTTAAAATGTCTTTATGCCTCAAATGACTTTTTTCTCCAAAACATTTTCCAAAGAAGTACCAATGTGATTTTTCTGAAATGCAAATCTTACCAAAATAGTCCATTCTTCAGTAACCCCAATGACTCTTTTGATTCCTTATAGGATCAAATCTAAACTTTTCTGTTTGATATTAAAATCCTTCCTCAGCCTGGTGCCACTCTGCAATTCCAGACTCATTATAGATTATTCTCTTTCTGATTCTGTGGTCAAATCAAACTGACCTTGCTTTTCTTCAGAAATAACATTGCATCTGTTATCTTCATCTTCATTCCTTAGCTCTGACTATGACCTCATTCCTGGAATATACTCTTTCTTCATATCTGTCTCTTAGAATTATTTCAAAACTCTGCCCAGTGGGTTAAGCTTTTGCATGATAGCATCCCCTAGTGCTTTCCTTACCAAATACTTTGTCAACACTTCAAACAAATAAATTCAAAAGAGTCAATTGTAAGGTAGTTTGAGTTATGATCAGAGTATAGTACAAAGTCTATGTTGTGTATGTGTATGTGTGTGTGTGTGTGTGTGTGTGTTAAAGGTGGTATATGCATTTGATCAGTTATGTAAGAATTACTATTCTCCTTACTTCCCCTCTTTCCCCCACACAAACACTCCTTAGCCTAATTGATAATTAATTAGGAATAAATTAGAAGGACAATGAAGAATCTTAAAATACAAATATATGACTAAGCTTTTTATCTATTCTGTGCTGCAGGACAGTTTTCCAGGAAGTCAGTTGAAATTTAAAGTGTAAGCTTAGTGAGGAGTATGACATGGCATAGAGAAGAGATCCAGCTAAAGAAGAAGAAATTCAATCCCTGAGAAGGATTAATTCCTTTACAATGGGAAGTGATAGCATTTCATTTTCATTTCCCAGAGCTACTCACACAGCAGAATACACTATACCCAGTATTAAGAAAATCCATTTGGTCCAATAGATGGCTTTGAGGATTATGATATCAAATGAATCAAGAAGTGAAACAGATTTGAATTTTAGAATTGGGAATTAATGACTTTAAGGAGAAATTAAAAAATCAGAAATTGAAAAGAGGAAGTCATTAATTTTCTATTAATGGGCTGAAAATCATGATTCTTTATAAATGGATCAATATTTTCTGTAGGAAGGATATCATAGTGAGAAAGCGACACTAAGTGGAATAAAAAGAAGAGGGGAAACAGAAATATTCCTAACCCAATACTTCAGTAAGCAAAAGAGTGAATAGGTACTGAAGGTCTTAACAAGAGTAGCAGCTATAAGAGAAGGGAACAATAGCAATTAGAAAGGAGGAGAGGGACAAGAATGTACACACACACATATATCAGCACCAGTTTAACTTGGTCTTAGAAGTACTGAATAATTATGACAATGTCAGGAAAATAAGAGTGGGCTTCACAACTCAGGAGACAGTGGGTCTTACCACTTGACACTGCTTTCATTAGACTTCTTAGGTTCTTGAATTGCTATCTCTTAGAAACAGAGCAAGAAAAATGGAGGATTTAAGATCTATACTTTAATAATATATAAATAAGAAAGAGCAGAGAGTTAAAATTTGATACTTCAAAAACTATTCAATAGATACAGAAATAATCAAGAAGCAAGATTATGTGGAGAATAGAATTAAGATTAAATGAAAAGGGGCTAAAAATTGGGAGATTAAAATAAAGTAAAAGTTCTTGAAAAAAGACAGCATAAAGTGGAATGTTATTTGAACTAACAGAAAAAGTTGGGAGGTTATATTGTCCAAAATAAGATAGTTTGAAAAAAAATATTATCTATATCAAAAAACAAACAACTACTTAGCAAAGAAAAATAAATTGCATTTTGAAAATGTTTCACTATCTAGAATTATAAGAGACCCCTAAAACCAAACTAATCCAAGTTCCTAATTTTGTAGATTGTATAAGTAGATAATTAATATGCTGTAACGTAATTTTTCATGGTCACATAGACAATGAACATCATCCAGCTTCACTAATTCCAGAGCAAGTACTCTTTTTCTCCTTTCTTACATATAGATACATTTAAATCTTTACAAGTATAACATGTAAGGCATATGATATTTACTTTTTGAATATATTCATTATGTCAACATTTTCAGAATCACTAAAAAATTGTTTGCAGTTTAAGTTTGTATCATGGGGAAAGCTTTATTTTCTTAAAAACTCAAGGAGTGACTTTTGATTTGTTATAATTGATCCATTTCTAGGTTCTCCATCACTCAATTTAATTCATAATTTAATTTGAAATTTACTCATAATTTCCAAAGGATAATAATAGAAGTATAGAATAATTGATGCTCTTATTAAAACTTAGCTTTTGGGACCTCTATATAGTCACACTTGTTTTTCTAAAATAACTGGGTCTTTCCACTTCAAATGTTTCTCAAATTGTAGTACTATTCTATACATTTTACTATTTTTAACATAATCTATGAAATAGTTTTTGTGTTGAAGGCTAAATAAATATAAAGGGAAAATAATTAACATATTCAGTCATGAATTATTCTGGGTTTTCTAATTTTTTTCTGTCTAAAAGCAGCTAATATTTTAGTGGGGCAAACCTTTTCCCTTGTTTTTAAAAAAAGAAAAAAATATTTGTATTTATATAAATAAGTTTCAAGTATACACTATTGGAAGACAGACTTCATTTAGTCTTTACTTTAGAGAAGGGAAAAACCACACCTTTCTCTAAACAAGTACCTAATTATTTGAGAAGAAAAATGTATAAGTAAAACACAGTTGCCAGAAGAATTTAGATGTAGTGCATCAGAATAACAAGTTCAGAAGTAACACTGACATTGGCCCCAGAAGTTCCTAGTAGGTTAAATTAGAATGATTCAACTATACCTATCCCATGTATTTAAACCACAGGAAGCAATCAAATCTATTGGTGCTTACTGGTGCTTTTGACCTTGAGATGTATTCCATAGGCTGACATTATTGTACTACAGAATTGTTAGTGGGATTAAATAGTGACATTTCTCTGACATAGTAAGACAGCAGAGTAATAGAACAGGTTTTTGTTTGTTTGTTTGTTTGTTTGTTTGTTTGGGGGGGTTATTAGGATGGTCAGAATAGTGACTATTATGTCTTTTGAAAAATTGTAGGTGTTGAGGTTAGGGAAGGAATGGCAATAGGGACATAAGATTTATTGTAAAAAATTTGAAGGAAAAAATTTTTACAGCCAGTATTTTTGATAAAGGCTTTATTTCCAAAATATCTAAAGAGCTGTGTCAAATTTATAAGAATGAAGTCATTCCCCAATTGATAAATGGTCAAAAGCTATGACCATATAATTTTCAGTTGAAGAAATTAAAGCCATTTACAATCATATAAAAAAATTCTCTAAATCACTATTGATTAGGAAATGCAAATTAAAAAAAAAAAACTTTGAAGTACTTCCTCATATCTTTCAGATTGGCAAAGATGTCAGGAAAAGATAATGATAAATGTTGAAGGGGATGTAGGAAAACTAATGCATTGCTTTGAACTTGTGAAATGATCCAATTATTCTAGAGAGAAATTTAGAACTATGCTCAGAGAGATATAAAAACAGTGTATACTGTTTGGCCCAGCAGTGCCACTATTAGCTTGGTATCTCAAGGAAATCATAAAGGAGGGAAAAGGACACTTATATGCAAAAAATATTTGTAGCAGTTCTTTTTGTGGAGGCAAAGAATTGGAAAGTGAGTAGATGCACATCAATTGGGGAACAGCTGAATAAATTATGATATATGAAAGTAATAGAATATTATTGTTCTATTAAAAATGATGAATAAGTTGGTTTTAGAAAAGTCTGGAATGATTTACATGAACTGATTTTTAGTGAAACAAATTGAACCAGGAATAAATTATACACAGTAACAACAAGATTATTTAATGATCAACTATGTGAACTGATTGGCCACAGAGAACAGAATTGAAAAAGGCTCAGGGCTAGAGCAATATCTACAGGAAAGGTACATAACCTGGAGTCCTTGAACTTATTTTTAAGATTTTCTTTGTAATCTTATGTATCCTTTTTATGAATTTAAAAGAAAGGTTATTGTAATAAGGGTTCCATAAACTTCACTAGATTGCCCAAGGGGTCCATGACCTAAGAAAAAAGATAAGAGCCCTAAATTGAGAGGTAATTGACAGTGATGAACTCTTATTTACTTATTTTTTTAAAATTTTCTTATTGTAGTATATTTAAGTTTCTTATTGTATTTCTTAATACACATTGCTTTATGAATCATGTTGGGAGAGAAAAATCAGAGGAAAAGGAAAAAAAGAAAACATGGGAGAGATTTAAAAAAAAACAGGAAAAAGAAGTTAAGAAGTGAACATCGCATGTGTTGATTTATATTCAGTCTCCTTAGTTCTTTTTTTTTGGGGGGGGGGTGTAGATAGCATTTCTGTCCAAAGTGTATTGGGATTGCTTTGGATCACTGAACCACTGAGAAGAACCAAGCCTTTCACAATTGATCATCACACATTCTATCTGTTTTTGTGTACAATATATTCCTAGTTCTACTTTTTTCGCTTAGCATCAGTTCATATAAATCTTTCCAGTTTTTTTTTTAATAAAACAATAATATTCTATTGCTTACATGTACCATAGCGTGTTCAGCCATTCTCCAAGTGATGAATATCCACTTTTTTTTCCCCAATTCTTTGCTATCACAAAAAGAGCTGCTACAAACATTTTTGCACATATAAGTTCCTTTCCCTCCTTATTATACATACTCAGTAATGGCATTGCTGGGTCAAAGGGTGTGTAGTTAGATAGTCCTTTGGGCATATTTCCAGATTGGTTTCCAGAATCTTTGGATCATTTCACAACTCCACCAACAATGCATTAGTGTAGTTGTCCCACATCCCCTCTAACATTTATCATTATCTTTTCAAGTCATCTTAGCCAATCTCATAGATATGAGGTGGTACTTCAGATTTGATTAAATTTGCACAGAACTGATGCTAAGTGAAACAAATACTAATATGGCTGACATATAATGTAATTTCTCTCTTGATTGAATCTTTAAGTTTGACTTTGTAATCAATGATTATGACCTCTACATTTTTTTCTAATAAATTCCACTCCTTAATCCTTATTGTAATGTTTGTATGTATTTCTTCTTTTCATTCTCTGATAACTACTACTTTAGATCTACTCTTTATTTTACCTTACTATTACTTAACCTCCCTTCCCCACCTCTTTCTTTTCTTTCTCCCTCATCTTTTCTCTCCTCTTTATCCCAATCCCATTAATCTAAATTCCTTTCTATACCCTACCTTCTTTTATGACATCTTTTCCCTTCCTCTTTAGCCTTTTCTCATTAATCTGTACATCTTGTCTCACTCTCTACTAATTTACACTCTTTCATATCCTACCTTATCCTATTTCCTTCCCCTTATTTTGCTATGCCACAGTTCTCTTTTATTGTCCTGACTCAGTTTCCTTACTTATCCTGACCCAGTCCTGCCTCGATTTCCCTAAGTGTTTTGCCTCAGTTTATAATTGTTCTGCTCAATTACCCCTCCCTCCTAATCATGATGATCCAAATAAAGAGAAAGACTTTCTATCTTAGGCATCATCAGAATGTTGGGTGCCTCTCCCCATTCTGTAATCCCAATGATCAGATATCCCCCATACCTCCCCTCACCCTGTCAGAAATGATTGCCAGAGTCCCGTTCCCACTCTCAGCACCCTGATTCTGTCCCTGATTCTGAGGTAGTCCCTCAGTCTACCTCCCTGAGTCTGAGCCACATGTATAAATGTCATTGAGAACTCACATTGTTTGCTAGATTCTTGGAAATGATAGTCTCATTCATCCCTGGGACTACACCATGAATCCATTTGGTCTCAGTAAATCTCTCCCTTTTAAATAAATTATTAAATACTCTCTAATCTCTATCTTGCCTCAGTTTCTCTGGCATTACAATTTCTCTATAGATTTTGGAGGATTCTCAGAACTAGCAGTCTTCCTCCCCCATCTAATGCCCCTATTTTGACCTTTGCCTAGATGGTTTTGCTTTTTAGAGTCACAGCACACTCAGCTTTATCCTAGTCTTTCCTTTGGATTACCCAGTTTTTAATATCAATCTGAGGTATATAGTCTATCCACATATAAAATACTTTGCCTTTATTGAATCCCTTGAAATTAGTCTTTGTCATTACTTCATATGTTATATTTTGAGACCAAATTCTGAAAATCTGAGAATTCATTGAATGTCGATTTATTTGTTCAATATTATATTTAATTTTGTTGGATATGTATTTTGGCCACAGACCTAGTTCTTTTGATTATCTTATATAGTATTCCAGCACCAGTGGTCTTTTACTATAACTGCTGTTAGATCCTCTAGCATGTTTATATTTTTGTTGTTATTATTGTTTCTTGTAAAATTTTCTCTATTCTGGGAGTTTTAAAATTTATCAAATGATGTTCCTCTATGTTTCCTTTGTAGAATTTCTTTGAAATGATGATCAGTATTTTTTTTTTAAATTTCTATATCCTCCTCTTGTTTTATCACTTCAGGACAATTTTTAAAAATTATTTTTATATTATTGTGTCAAGGTTCTCTTTTTTTGGTCATAACTTTCACATTATCCAATTATTCTTGTTTTCTCTTCTTGATTTGTTCTCCAGATTTGTATTGTTTCTTTTATATTTCACATTCCATTCTAGTTTTTCTTGGTCTCTTCTAGCTTTATTGGCTTCCCCTTGCCCAATCATAATTTTCATTTTTTTCTAATTTTTTTGCTTTAAGACTCTGAATCTCCTTTTCTAGTTAGTTGACTTTCTTTTTCATACTTTTCTTATTTTTTTGGTTGATTCTTCTTCTTCATTAGTATTATTATTAGTTTAGTTTTTCCTCAATCTCTCTCATTGGATTTTTGAAGTTTTTGAGTTCTATAAAGTCTTTCAGGGCAGTGGCTACAAGGGTGAGGTAGAAGAGGGTTATTTTATTTCAATGTCTTCCTTTGAAGATAAACACTGGTCTTCCCAAAGTAATAACATTCCCATTGCAATTTTCTTGGATTAGGTTCTTTCTTTTTTTGCCTGCTCTCTCTCTCTCTCTCTCTCTCTTTCTCTCTCTCTCTCTCTCTCTCTTTCTCTCACTCTTTCTCTCTCTCTCTCTCCCTCTCCCTCTCCCCGTTCCTCTCCTTCTCTCTCCCTTTCTTTTTCTCTCTCTTCTAAAAAAATAAGAACTTATTAGTGTAATCATCTCTAGTCCTAAAGTGAGGGGAGTGCCTCTGGCTTCACTACCCTTTAACCTAGAACCTAAAACCAAAAACTATATAAAAGCCCACAGCCAACAGCTACTTTGTCCTCCGGCTTCTGTATTCACCAACTGTGCTATTTCTTTCCCAACCAAATGCTTGTCTCAGCTGTACAACTGGGCCTGATGTTCCTTATTAGCACAAGTTCCCAGTGTTCCCAGACACCCCTGATTCTCCATGCTGTCCAAGGAAAAGAGAAAATGTGAAAGCTCTGGTAAGTGAAAGAGGTAAAGGTTCTTGTAGTTTGGGCTGAGGCTACCTAAGAACTGAGCTAGACCCAGGACTCCCCTTCTCCCTTGTTTCATTTTAGTGGAGCTAGTGTAGAGGTGTTTATATTTAACAGAGGTTGAATTCCATAGTGGAGCCTTTGGGTCTTCTTGAATTGTCCCAGAAAGACATTCTGCCCTAAGACTTATTTTTCACAAGCCTACATTCATCCTGAGGTACAATTTTGTTTTGTTTGTATAGGAAATCTGGAGAGCTTGGGATTTCTGGACCTATTCTAACATCTTTCCAGAATCCTAGCCCCATGAAAATATATTTCATTCAAAGTAATACAATCTGTTCTGTGGAAAAGAAGGTTAAGTTTTCAAAGTGGAATACCTTAAATTTTTTTTTCTCAAATTTGCTATTTCTCTTACTATTGAAAAAAAGAGAATCACTTTTTTGAATTTAGGTTTGATTGAGAATGAAGTTTAGAATTATCCAGTTGTTAAAAGAATTGAAAATTGATATGCAAAATACTTTGAAATTCCTAGGTTAAAAAAAGGCACTTTAACAACTTGATATTCAAGTTTCAAAAGAAATTTCTAAAAGGTGGTTTCCAAAGGGGGAAAAAAAATTATAGTATTCTTCCTGTCTGATAGCCATTGATTTTCAGATTTGGTAGGAAGATTGTCCTACTAACACTTCAACTAACAAAACTGATTGAGATGAAATAAAGGAAATTGCTGCTATTTTTATGGGTTACTTTGTTTTTCAAGACTAACTTCAAGGAGACCTGTTTGAATTTAACACAAATTGCATGTTATTCTAGTAAGTTATATAAGGTCTTTGCAAAAGTACTTTGAAAACTTTAGAACACTACATAAATGACAGATATCAGTACAACAAACTTTAAAACACTCCTCTGGAGACAAAGAAATTAAAGGGTGTTCCATTGTCCCAAATCTCAGCCCATGTAATTGAGTGAGGGAAAGAAACAAACATTTATTTATTTATTTATTAAGCCTCTACTTTATGTCAAGCATTGGATAAATCACACAGATGACATCATCTAGCACTCAATTGTGTCTCCTCTCAAGGACTTTACTAAACTTCATTGTTTCAGAGATTAAGGTGAAATGAACATAGGAATCATGAAGATATCAGGGGCATGTTCTGGCAGATACAGAAATAGTCTGTGGAGACCCATGCCAAGAACATTCAAAAAGACAAAGGAATAGTTTGCTTCTGTTCCTGTAAGCAGAAGGATTTTAAATGTCTAGAAAGATGAAAAGGCTTTTACTTTTGCTTCTCAAAAAAATAGTCCCCAGCTTTAGACAGAAATGTTCAAAAAGTCAACAGAGACAGTCACAGCATAAATATATTATGATGCCTCCATAAGCCTTTCCATGACATCCATCAAGATTTACTGATTTGAAGCTTCAGGCAACTGTGGAAAATACACAATAGAAATCAAGATCATGCATTTGAAATAGAAGTTAGAAGCAAAGTTAGCAAAAAGTTCCTTTTGATACAAAAGTTAAAGGGCTAAATCATAAGGGAAAGGAAGCTCATCATGACTGTAGATAGGAAAACAGTATACTCATATTTTTTCTGAGTACAAGGACCAGTGATATGCTTATGGATATATATTCTAAAGGATTATAGACTACTAAGAAGGAGGTATTCTGTAATGGAGATTATTCTTGGAGTCCACAGGTAATAGAAGATGGATTCTTTCAAAAATGTCATTTTGGTAGTTTCCTTTAGCAAAATAAATTGTCTCAGTTTCAGATGTGGGTTGTTAAGTAGGTGGTTTACCTAAATGAGAAGCCTCCTTTTATCTGCTCAAAGGAGACTATATGATGCAGAGAGGTCAATTATTTATGGTGGGTTACTGGACTATTCCATTTATATACTCACTAACCTCACATGGGGAAGGTACATTGTAGGTGAAGACATTACCACGGCAGGAGTTAGCCTAGTTGAAGTATGCACCCAACTGTGCTTCATCATGAATTTACCCAATAGAACAAACTAAAATGGATTCCCAACTTAAATAGCTCCCTTACCATTTTCCTACAAAGTCATAACCTTGGCGTTCTCCTCATCAACAGACTCATACTGTTAAGTCTCATCTATAGTATTGTTAGCACTTGGTTCTTCTCATGCTATTCTCTTTAATAGGTTTGAGGTTCATCAATTTCACTCTTTTTTTTTTTTCCTCAGTATACACCTGCTAATGCCTCACTTGTTGCTAGGATTGTAAGCATAAAGAAAATTGAGGTTGTGATAAGATGATCACAGAAAACTATGCAGTGGAAATTGAATTGCAAAGAAAATTATCGTGTGGTTCAAAAAAGAGGCAAGGGGCAGGTAATTAATAGAAACACCTGGACAAATCTAAACATTCTAGTTTTCTTTTTTTTTTTTATCTTCTATTTTTTTCTCACATTTTAAAGTTTTGTGAAGCTTGACATTATTCAAGAAGTTATAGCTGGTACTAGGTTGTTTATTATCTTAAAAGCATGGGAGAAAAAGTTCCAAACCATTCATCTAGGCAGGGAAAATAAGAACACTGTCTCCACAATGCCTGTCCTCCTCCACCATGACATTAGAGGATGGATGATAGTGTTTGTCCTTGGCAGAGTACCTTAGCAGCCTGTTTGAATGTTTTTCCCCCTTCATATTTCAACTGCGGTAATCATTAAGATCTTATTCTTTCTTTTGATGTAACAGTATGTCTAAAACTTTAACGAGGACAGAAGCTACAACTTTAATAAGAACATAAGCTGAAAACATCTAAGAATACATAAAGTTCAGAGCTCATCTTCCTATGATTTTGTCTTAAGCACCTCTGACAAATCTTTAGCATGACTAAGGGCATCTATATAAAAAGTAACTATGATTCAATTTGGCATTAATTCATGTGGACTCGTAACTGTAAGTAAACGAGTTCTGCCAGCATTTATTTTAAATAAAGAAAATGATGAAGGGTCAAAGTTGGCCTTCTCCCAAAATAAGCATTAAAAATGGGCAGAAATTCAAATAGCACTTTCAAGTCATCTATTGAACACCATCTTTAAAATTCCCTAGCCATCTCATATAATAGTGCATTTTACTCTATTTAAAATATAAGTACTTAAGAAGTGATATGAAAATATCTAACTTACATATCCATTTCCAAATATGGAAATGATTTTTTTAAAAAATAGAAAATTTTCTAGTTTTGAAATTGCATCTATAGATTTTGTGTAACCATTTCGTATTTATTTCTCAAAATGAAAAGACTAATATTTCAGGATTCTATTATTTTACTGTTTTGGATATTCTTATAGATACAGATCTCAAAACCTCTGCATAATATATAGTAAATTATTTTTATGAGTTATAGCAGATTTTTAAAAATCACATTACTTAAAGAGCAATATTTTGGCGAAAAATCTCTCTGAAGTAATCTGCAGTGGTCTTCAAATCACCAATGTTGTGATCAACAGATAACAAAGAGAGTGTCAGAACTCTAATATTACAGGAAATGTCATAGAGAATATAAGACCATTCCTATATTACAATGAGAAATCATAGTGAAGATTTTAAGTGCAGGATTTGGTTTTGAAAAAAAAATCAATAGAAGTTAAAACAAGGAAATTTACTCTCTAAAGTATCTTCTCATTTGTTTTTCAATATTTATATCTTCCACATAGGCCTTTCTTCCTATTTAGGATCTCTGAAAATAAAGATGAAACATTATCAAGCAGCACTGTATAAATGGAAAGTCAACTTTAACAAGTCAAGTATTTTTACATATGTGAAATTGATTTAACTATATTCAGAGTTTTTTTAATTGATAAACTTAGTCTATCTTTCCCCCAATATGTTCCCCCCAAAATCTTGATTTGATGTCTACTTTGCTCCATCTTACTTTCAAATTCTATGATTTTGTTATCATATAAAATAACCTAGAATTAATTAGAGCTAAACTTGGAGACAGAAAGCTAGGGTTTGGATTTCAGTTTCAGTCCTAACAATTTATAGGACTAGGAACAACTAACAACATACTTCACAGGGATGTTACAAGGCAAGTATTTCATAAACTCAAAAGCATTATATAATTACTACTTAAGCATTCATAATAATAATTTCCCATGTTTGTGTGAAAGGAACCTAAAGAATCTGTATAGAATTCAGAGAATGAGTACATATCTGGGGGTGGGAAACAGAATAAAAGGAAGAGTAGTTGAATCATGACTCACTCCACCTGTTATGGATAACTTTTTTTTTTTTTTAGTCTTATACATTATAATAAAGTCTCTGTTCCCAGAGGATTAAGAGCAAATTCCCTTCTATAGCTTTTAATACTGAGGGGCAAAATTGTTTATGGTTCTTCCTATTTTAAAAAAGGCTGTTGCAAGAACAGAAAGATTTTCAGAAAAAAGATACATTCTATATCCAAGACAAAGGCTATAAGTAAGAGCAATTTTATTCTAATGACTAATTTATAAATAATGTCTATTAGAGAAAGTAAAGAAAAGCATAGCACACCAGATACAAAACAGACCTTGCATTCTGGGAGATCTGGACTAACATCCTGCCTTTAATACAGACTATTTGATACATGTATGACCCTGGGTAAATCATTACAATCTCAGTACTTCACAGAATTTTCTAAGACTAGAAGTTGAGTAAGGATTGCCATTCTATCCTCTTTTGCTTTTGTTATTATTTTTCAGTCATGTTCACCTTTTCATGCCCCTATTTTGGGTTTTTTTTTTTTTAAGCAGCTATAGTAGAATGGTTTGCCATTTCCTTCTGTAGTTCATTTTTACAGATGATGAAATTGAGGAAAGTTAAGTGACCTAACCTAGTTTACACAGCTGGTAAGTTTCTGAGGTTGGATTTGAACTCAGGAAGATGACTTCCTGACTATAGGCTCACTACTCTATATATTGTGCCACCTAGCTGTCTTATTCTATCTTACAATGGTAGAAAAAAATCACCATTACTGCGAATTCCCTAGAGACATATACTACTATAATCACAGTTCAATCAACAACAGCAAAAATATGATCTCTATCAGGACCACTTTCCAGCATTTATCTCCTTCAAATACTTCCTAACAAGTAGGGCTGATATAACCTTCTCTTCTCCAGGATGTTTCCCTTTCCTTCTCTTTGTTCATTCTATTCCCTACCTCCAGCTTTACACCCTCCTTACCCACTGCAGGAACAAACAAGCATTTCTTTCCTAATTGTTTCAGTGATAGTCTGCAAAGATCTAAGCAAATCCTAATTTCTGGACTGCTCGAAGGTAAAATTTCTCAGATGTTTTTTGTTTCTACAACCACCTGTCTTCACAAGTCCTTGTCAAAACATACTGATTCTGGTCAAATTAAATTTTCTAATTCATCCCTGTGGCTTTGCATATCCACAACTACTACAAAACTCAGAAAAGGAATTACAGTGTGTGTGTGTGTGTGTGTGTGTGTGTGAATTAAAAATTAAAAGGGCATTTAAAAAATGATCTCTACCTTTATATTTAGAGACACATCCAGTAAATGTTATGGTAGCTTCCATTCTTGTATTGTCAGATCACAGCTTTGAAGCTATCATTTTTTAAGACTCAATTCAGTTATTCTTTGTGTATAATGGACCATTTGTTTCAAAGTAGCTTCAGATAAGATTGAGTTTCATGTCATCACCTGGAGTTAGTCACAGTATTTCTGAAATAGATACAAAGAAGAAAAGTTTGGTTTTGTCATTGACAACATACTATATCAAGTACAGTGTGAAAAATCAATCTTACAAGAATCTTTCCAACCATTAGGAGATTATAAGTCATGTTGTTAAGGCAATCTAGAAGCTGGAAATGAATGCCAATTCTTTTTGTAGGTCTTAAAGGGACATAAACAACCTTTTCACTTGCTTTTGAAGAAAAATGAGTCCAAGCCATATTTAAATGTTTACATTTTAATAACATTTTCTTTTGGTAAATCTGTTCCCCATCTTCAACTATGTTACACTCTAGAAGTGATTCCTTAGGTTATAATTTGCAACCTATCAACTGTAACTTTGTCCCCATAGATTTAGAGGACTAGACAACAACTTTATTACACACTTTAAGATAATTATTTCCTATTAGACTTTTCTTTCAGATAAATCAATCATAATATATATGACCTTTGCTTTAAAAAGAGGAGACACACAAATGCAAAACTACATTAAAATGTTTCTTTAGCAATAAATGTGGAGTACCCTCACCAGTCCTTTTCTAACTACCTACTTCCTCAGGTTATCTAAGAGACTGAAGAAATTTTAGGGAGGAATGTGAAGTCCAAAATAGTGGAGAGTGGAAAATGTAAATACAGAGACATGATGGAGTTTCTCTGGGACAGTGTCCTAGTGAAGAAGGGACACAGGAACTCTCTAAAACTCCTTGAAGGAGAAAATCTCCTTCAATTCTGTCTCAGTGAGAGACTATCCCAGGGAATCAGATAAAGTGGTTTATCTAGGTGGGTTCAGTTCAGTCCTGAGCTAAAAGAATTCCAACCCTATTGATTAAATAGTCTCATTCAATTCTATTCAAATTCTAGCTAAAGCTGAAACCCAGCTTGTAGATAAAAAGAGCCAACTTGGATCAACACCTTGCAGAGAATCTGGCATGCCATGCTTTGCTATGCCATTCTTGCTATGCCAAGGAAACCTTTGCCCACTGGAACAATACTCTCTTCCAGTGTTATCCTCTCTATCTCCCTCACCTATGACTTTTTGCCTCTCTGTAGGAATTTTTCTAAACTTTACTTCTCTGCCAGAACTCCTCCACAGAGGAATTCAGCCCTTCTATTCTTGCATAGTAAAGGCTGACTTCCCAATGCCAATAATAAACCTCTTTTATCAGTCTAACCTTTTCAGGTCTGTCAATTCCTTTTCAGAGAATTCTCTGCACTGCCAAAAGGGGATTCCCCAAAACTCCCTACCCTTGAGCTGAATCCCAAGGGGACTACTGTAGGGGAGCCAAACCTCTCCATTTGGTTCCCTGAACCCTGAACCTGCCACTAGACCTCATCATTTAACTCCCTGACCACAAGAAACCCTAATCTCATTTTGGTTCCCTAAATCTAGTCTTCCTCATTGGGTTCCCTGAAAGGGAACCCTAAAACCTAAACCTCATCATTAGTAGACCACACTCAATTCTTGAAAACAACATAGTCTCATTCCAATAGTCTGAGAGAACAAAGAATAGATGTTAGGGGCTGGAAGAAGAATTCTGAACCCATGAAATGAAAGGATTGAGGGTAAAAACAATTAAAGCATAAAACATAGAATGCAGAAAGGGGTAATCTTTGTTATATAATTTTCTTAAAGACAGATTGCACATTATCTGAAAGATATTGAGAAGCCAAAGAGAAATAATGAACTAAAGAATCTAAAAATCAAAACATATAATGGGTAAAATCAGTTAGAGAGTAGGAGGAAGAAGTCTATTAATGTTTCAGGGAGGGGGAGAAACTGAATATGGAGAAGAAGGAGAGGGAATGAGTAAGTGGGAGTGATAACAGAAACAATAAATGTAGGTTAAAGTAATTTGGAATTGAGAAAGATTTTTGGTTGGTAGAAGAAGAGGGGTAGAAGATGGATTCCAGATTAGCAAAAGCAAAATGAGTTCTAATGACTAAGTCCTGATTAGAGGTGAAGAGAAATTAGATAGATAATATAAATTGGTAGGGGGGAAAAAACACAAACCAAACAATTATAAACATAAGAATGAATGCATTAATTTACACAATAAAATATAGAAAATAAATGTTTCCTAATAATTAGTTTCATATAAGCAAAACATTTAAAATATAAAACTAGAAAGTAAAAATTCAACTTTAGAACAAAATCTATTATTATGTTTCAGATGACTTTTGAAAAACCAGGAGTTACAATCATGATTCTAACTAATACAACAATAAAATTATATTTAAAAAAAGAAAAAAGGAAGAGAAATATGTATATATACTTAAGTATATACACTATAGAAAAATTACATTATGGTATATATATGTTCTAGATGGCATAGGATCCAAGCAAATGAATAAATGAGCATTTCTTAAGAGTTTGTTACATGCAAGTTACTCTATGAGATGTTAAAGAATACAAAGATAAACATGAAATAGTCTCTGAATTCAAGAAATTGCTATTCTATCAGGTGCTATAACCTAACCACATAAACATATGTAATTGTATAAAAAATGTATATATAAATATGCATGTACATATGAATGCATGCACCTTTAAAAGGTAAACATTGGTAAGGAGGATATCAGCAATGGGGAAATGAGGGGAAAAAAGCTTAATGTATAAGGTAAACCTAAAATAAAATTCTGAAGTAAACAATGAATTAATTCTTACGGAGGTAATGAAATCAGTTAAATTCTAAAAAGATAGGTGAATTGAATTGAAAAATCATCAATAGTAACATAAATATTAAAGACATTAATATAGAGCAAAAAAGATAATTTGATAAATTATTATTTGACCTATAACAATTTCTAAAATTATATGCTAGTTTTACAAAAATTGATTATATTCCAGGGCCTAAAGTAATCATAACATAAATTTTTAAAAGGCAATTTTTTAAAAAACACATTTTTTAAAGAAAACAATGCAATCGAAATAGTTTTAAATAAAAAAAAAAAAAAACAAAAAAACAAAAAAACACGAGCAAAAGAAACCTAATTGCAAACTAAGTAATGACATACTTAATAACCAGTAAGCCAATAATATCATGGAAACAGTATATTACAATGTTAAAGCTAAATATAACAATAAGACAACATACAAAAACTTAGAAAATAAATCTAAAACAGTCCTGAGAGGGAAAGTTATATACTTAGTAATTCTTCCACTTCCACTTCCACAAACTTTCATATGTTTTCAACGTATTATGCAACTAAATTCAAGGCAAATAATGTAGAAAATTATGAGTGCTGTGAACATAGCATTATCTGAACTTAACTTGTATTTCAAATTTATTGTCAGAAATGGACATCTGAGAAACACAAGACATAAAGAGGAGAGCTCTCAGTCAAACAAGCATGAGTTTCAATCCTGCCTAAAACACTTGATCATTTTGAATGTCAGACTCAATTTCCCTAACAGTAAAATGGGATTAATAATAGCACTTATCTCATAGGACTTTTGTGAGGAATAAATATGATCACATATATAAAGTCCTTTGCAAACATTAAAGTTAAATATAAATGATAATTCTCATTGTTATAAATCTTAACATGAAAAATTATTGATAGACCAACAGGTGACAAAGCATGGTTCTACACCTTCTGTGACTAGGTTTTATTTGACGTTCAGTACTGAGAAGAATGATCTCTGATGAAAAGGGGTTATGTTTTCTTACACTCACTGGTTCTTTAAATATCCATGTGAAACCTTAGAAACAATTTTATTTATGACTTGAGTATAGAGTCTGCCCCCCAAAATGGGGTAAGAGATAGTTGTTCAGAATATGGTGTGAATCACATTTTGGACAAATAAATTTTTGTTGTTTATTTTGTACTTTGTTTGGTTAACTACCAGAAAGCTATGCATTTGGTAATGAAGGGAACAAGCATTAAATAAGCACTTGTTATGTGTAAAATACTGAATTATGTGCTACTAATAAGAAAAAAAAATCTCATCTCTCAAGAATTTCACAATCTAATGGGGGAAACAACATTTGTAAAACTGTATAAACAAGATTTACAGGACAAATTAGAGACATATAAATACTAAGTCATTAGATTTTAGAACGATTGGGAAAATCTTTTTGTAGAAGATGGAATTTTAGTTGGGACCCAAATAAAGTCAGGGATTCCATGAGTCTCAGATGAGTAGCAAGATAATTTGAAGTATGAGGGACAGTCAGTGAAAATGCTGTCAGAAAATGGATTGTTATGTGTATCTGCCTGAGGAACAGAAAACAAAACTGCATCACTAGATTTGTGGTGTACTTATTTTGTATATAATTGCTCTTATTATGTTTTGGCCTTCATTATCTCTATTCTTTACATTTGCTTTTTTGAAGTCCTTGTATATATTGATCTCTTGTGTATTTTATTTAGCATCAGTTTGTGTTAAACTTTTTTAAATCCTTTTTTATAACACAATAATATTTCATTACATTTATGTACTACAATTTGTTTAAAAATATTCCCTGTTTAGAGCATTCTGGGAAGATGGAGAAGTAGGTTAGAAAATTCCAAGCTCTTTAGATTTCCACAAAAAAAAAAAAAGTAAAATTGTGTCTCAGGGCAAACAAAAACAATGAAGCAGTGAAAAACAAATAAGACTTGGGACAGAACAGGGGTCCTCCTGAGATGACCTGAAAGGGCCCAGAGAAAGATAGCAGGACCAAAGTTTAACCTGTGAAAAGTGTAAAAAAAATTAGGCTAACTCCACAGAGGCAGAAAGCCCTTCCAGATAGGCTGGGGAATCAGAGATTTGAATTTGGAAAGACTGAGTCTCTCCTGATAAGGCTTACCAGGCCTAACTATGCTTTTGATACGCACATTTGGACAAAAAGGAAATAACACAACCACTGAGTTAACACAAAGAGTAGGGAAAAAACTCTGCTGGCTGCAGGCATTTAAAGGAGGCCGGAGTTGTTTGGGAATCATGGTCAGAGGAGAAGGTGAAAAAAAAGAACCACCTAAGAAATACATAATTATGAAAAGAAAGTCAACCAACTACAGTTTTTTTTTTTTTAAATAATTATAACTTTTTATTGACATAACCCATACCTGGGTAATTTTTTACAACATTATCCTTTGCACTCACTTCTGTTCCGACTTTTCCCCTTCTCCTTCCCCAGATGGCAAGCAGTCCTATACATGTTAAATATGTCACAGTATATCCTAGATACAATATATGTGTGCAGAACCGAACAGTTCTCTTGTTGCACAGGGAGAATTGGATTTGGAAGGTAAAAATAACCCGAGAAGAAAAACCAAAATGCAAACAGTTTACATGCATTTCCCAGTGTTCTTTCTTTGGGTGAAGCAACTGCTTCTGTCCATGTTGATCTGTGGTGATCTTCTTCCCAAATGCAGCCAGGTGATCAGGCGCCAAAATGTTGTGATCTAGTTCAGATGGATCTGAATCGGTCCCTGTTCGGGCGCCAAAATGTGGTGAGCTTTTTCTTCTCAAAACGCAGCCAGGTGATAAAAGTTCAGATCTTTTATTATCTCCAATATAGCCCGGTTAGCTTAGAGGCCTATCTCTCTGCTTGGTTCCAAGAGCTCTCTCCAAATGTCGCCAAATCCAAAGGTCTGGTCCTTCAGCCTCTGCCTCTGCTTTCTTCAGCCTCCAGCCAGCTCCACTCTTCATGTCATTCCGGTGAAATCTCGACTTGTAGCTTCTTCACTCTGAAGAACTTCTTTGACTGGCCCATTGAAGCTCTATTTATGCTCCTTCAAGAGAGGGATTGTGGGTTTTCTCCCATAGTGCTCTCGGGCCCAAAGAGCTTCAAGGGAGGTGTGAACTCATTGAACTCCATTGAGTAAAGGTGTGAACACAAGCCTTGTATTAATTAGTTCTACTTAGTACCTTGTTTCAGGTTCTGCCCAAAACATCTTCTTGTAAGATTAGATCAACTCTAATTAGTTAGCAGTTAGTAAGGATTCCAACATTGATCAATTGAAACTGAGTTAGATTTTCTCTTTGTCAAAGAAATCCACTTCCATCAGAATACATCCTCATACAGTATCGTTGTGGAAGTATATAATGATCTCCTGGTTCTGCTCATTTCACTTAGCATCAGTTCATGCAAGTCTCCCCAAGCCTCTCTGTGTTCATCCTGCTGGTCATTTCTAACAGGACAATAATATTCTATAACATTCATATACCACAATTTATTCAGCCATTCTCCAATTGATGGGCATCCACTCAGTTTCCAGTTTCTGGCCACTACAAAGAGGGCTACCACAAACATTCTTGCCCATATAGGTCCCTTTCCCTTCTTTAAAATCTCTTTGGGATATAAGCCCAGTAGTAACACTGCTAGATCAAACAGTATGTACACTTTGAGAGCTTTTTGAGCATAGTTCCAAACTGCTCTCCAGAATGGCTGAATGTATTCACAATTCCACCAACAATGTATCAGTGTCCCAGTTTTCCCACATCCCCGCCAGCATTCTGCATTGTCTTTCCCTGTCATTCTAGCTAATCTGACAGGTGTGTAGTGGTATCTCAGAGTTGTCTTAATTTGCATTTTTCTGATTAATAATGACTTGAAGCATCTTTTTATATGGCTAGAAATAGTTTCAATTTCATTATCTGAAAATTGTCTGTTCATATCCTTTGACCATTTATCAATTGAAGAATGGCTTGATTTCTTATAAATTAGAGTCAATTCTATATATATTTTGGAAATGAGGCCTTTATCAGAACCTTTAGCTGTGAAAATGTTTTCCCAGTTTGTTGCTTCCCTTCTAATCTTGCTTGCATTATTTTGTTTGTACAAAGGCTTTTTAATTTGATATAATCAAAATTTTCTATTTTGTGATCAATAATGATCTCTAGTTCATCTTTGGTCACAAATTTCTTCCTTCTCCCACAAGTCTATCAACAATTTATTAATATGCCTGTCTTTCTACAATCCCTCCAATAAAAATACTCACATCTTTATCATCTTTGCCAGTTTTCTGGACATCAGAATAAACTTGGATTCTGATTTCTCACATAGTGATTCATAGTAGTTTTCTATATAGTTGTTAGCAGTCTAAAATGGAAGAGACAAGCTTCAACTATGTACCAACAATACATAGATGAAAAATTGGAGAAAATTTGATTTTTTTGTTATTGCTGTTTACTAGTTGACTTCACCTCATCGTAGTGTTATTACATTGGCTAATACAAATGTTTTTCTATTTCTTCTCACTGAAATTATTCGTTTTCTTCTGTGATTTTCTCTATGCTTTTGACTCAAGAATTAGAGTTATAATTCTTAAATAAGTAAGGGATATAGAATATCACATACAAAAGAAACAATTTTTGTTTATGTTTTAAATTTTTTGTATAAATAAAATCAATGATGACAGAATTAGAAGAGGAAATATAGGATGAGTGAATTAATTATATCAAATAGCACCAATGAAAATCTGATCTCCAAACATATAGTGAATTTGCACAAACATGCAAAACTGAGTAATTTTCCAAATCCTCCATAGGAGAAGAAATATAAATTAAGCTACCTCTGAATTCTGGGTAAACTGAAAGATAATGCTGATTCTGGAAAATAGATAATGAAATACTTTTTTTTTTTTAACAAAAGTTAGGTAGTTGTAGAATAAAATAATGTCTTTTATGTTTTTCCTTGTCTGCTTTGGTTTTTTTTTTTTTTCTTTTCTTTTTACAAAACAGTGTT
Organism: Antechinus flavipes; assembly: GCF_016432865.1. Taxonomy (NCBI): domain Eukaryota; kingdom Metazoa; phylum Chordata; class Mammalia; order Dasyuromorphia; family Dasyuridae; genus Antechinus; species Antechinus flavipes. The sequence goes on from NC_067400.1 coordinate 217,747,532, forward strand.
TAATCTAAAGGAAGAGGAGTAGCTCTTCTGCCAGAAATATCTCTCATTGTGACAAAAAAATATATGAAATATTAGTAATACCAGTGTTAGAGAAAGATTCAGTACAGAGGGAGTTACAGCTAAAATATTGGAGTTATATTGTCTTTATTTAAGCTTTTAGCTCTCTATGCTAACATTGCCAAAAAGATTTGTGGAGCGTTTTTCTTTTGTTTGCTTCTTTTTAATCAAAGAGGCACGTGATTGTCTTTAGATAGCTGAAGGATTTTTATAAGGAAGGCTCCATCATCTGTAGAGATTCGATTTAGAACAAATAGGTTTAAATTGCCAAAAGGGATCAAGTTTAGACATGGATGATTAAACCTGAATAGACAAGTGAGAATGGAATTCCCATTGTAGAATAACATTACAATACTAGTGTCTTAAGTGCCATATTTGTCCTCTAAGGATATAGTAGTTGGATCTTTGAAGCTTTTGCCAGGTATTGAACAACTTGGAATCTGATAATTTCATAATGTACTGTAAAATCCTTCCATAAAAAGTGATATGGGATTGCAAACAATTAAAGGAGCGAGTTTATATTTGTATTTTTTTTTTTTTTTTTTGGCTTTAACAGTATTTACTTTGCAATCTCTTCCTCTATAAGGGAATAGGATTCTTCTTTGAACTGTTCTTAGTTTTGCAGATTCAAATAAGAATTCAGGTTTATTCACTTTGCCTGGTGGCAGAAGTTGTATTCCATCAAATAAATTAATATAGCTATTTAATAAAATTCAGAACAATCCCTGAATGTGTCTTATTAGATCTTCAAACTTTAGTCTATCTGATGGATATCAAAAGAGACCAAATATGATGTGCAAACAAATTCAATGCATCCCACTTCTACTAACCATTTTTTTTCTTTTTGAATAAGTTGCTTCTCTTCACTAAGAATGATTCTTTTTTCAAATCTTAAAGGCGTAGAGGAAAAGAACAGCAATCACGGATTGTGATATTTTTTACATCTATGCACACGTTCAAACAAGTATTAGATATTGTTCTTTTTGCAATTATGCATCTCTTAATTCATTAGCTGATTGTTCTCTCAGCCCAAAATTTCTTCTACTTGAAATATATATCTATATGTGTGTGTGTGCATAGTTATTAAATCTCACTGTTAGTCGCCTCCTTTCCTCTTCCCTGTCCCAATAATTATAATCTCTGAAATAAGGAACTTTGTTATATACATAGGACTCTGCACACAGGTGGCTCTTGATAAATAGTTTTTTTTTTTTTAATGTGTATCAATGTCATTTGCTTCTTCCTTCTTTTTGTCCAACTTGATGCTTTCTTCTTTTTGTTTCTCTTTCCTTTATTAAATTCATTAATGAAGACCATAAACATCAAAAATGTAAAAGTCTTTGAAAAAATATGTTCTCTTGTAAAGTTTTTTTTTCCTTTTCCTCTCAGTTTTGTGTGCATTTATAAACCCCATTTAAATGTACAGATTTAAAAGATCAGATAAGCATTTCTTTAGATTATCTCAGAGAACAGAGGTCTTATCACTTGCTATTATTAAGTCACAAAGCACATACTTAAGTAATATTTCTATTGAATTTGGTACAGTAGTAAAAGAGTAGGTATAGTTAATATTTTTATCAAGATTGTAACACTATTACATAATCTCAGCATGAAAACAATAGATATGAAATTGTTTACTAATAAAGAGGAATTGCTGTGACAATACTTGAGTGTACACTACTACAAAAGTGCAGAATAAATAATTCTTTTGCATTTAGAGATGAGTTTTGTTTAGTTTCACAAGAAGTAAAACAAATGTATAATAGTCTAAAACACTGTTGTTCAGATTGAAAAAATGTTATATTCTGGAAATCCTACATCACCAATTGCCTTTCAAATATCTCAAACTAAATTTCCAGAAGCGTCCAAATCAGAACTCATTATTTTTTGTCCAAAGCTTTTCCCCATCTCCCTTTTCTACCCTATTTCTCTAGAGACCAATATCATTCCTCCTTGTCCCTCAGGCTGCCAATCTACAATTATCCTCAACTCCTTAATATCTCTCATAGCCCTGGCTCCTGTTTCCAATCTGCTTGCCAAGGCCAGTCAATTTTATCTTTGCAACATCTTTTGTATAGACCAGAATCTTTTTTCTTCTAACACTGTCATAACTCTAGTACATCATCACCTCACTACTGGATTATTATAATAGTATGCTTCTGGGTTTGCCTGTTCTCTCTGTTCTGATCCATACTTTATTCAGGCATCAAAGTGATTTTCCTAAGGCACAGTTCTGATTAATGTTACTCCTTTACTCAAAAAGTTACAATGGCTTCCTGTGGCCTCCAGGAACAAATACAAAAGGTTCCATATGATATTCAAGGATCTTTATAACCTATCCTCCTTCTATCATTCTAGGCATCCCTCTGCATATACATTTTGATATAGTGACACTAGCATTCTGGACAAGATATGAACAAGACATTCCATTTCTTGAATTTGGACATTTTTGCTGCCTTTCCCATACCAGGAACACACTGCCTTATCAATTCTACCTACTGACTTCCATGGCCTCCTTTAACTCTCAGCTATAATTCTATTTTTATTTTATTTATTTGTTTATTTGGTAAAGAGGCATTCTTAACCTTTCTTAATTTTAGTGCTTTCATTCTTCTAGTTATTTTTAAAATATTTTGTTTTGTGTATATTTGCTTTCATATTCGCATCCCTATTAGATTGTAAACTCTTTGAGAGTAGCATCAATATTTTGCCTTTTTAAAAATATCTCCTGCACTTCACATGGTGTCTGGCCTATTGGTAGTATTTAATAAAAGTGTGTCAATTGATATGCCAACTTTCCTTTTTTTTTTTTTTGCCATTTTTAACCTTTTCCATGTTAACAAATTGTTGAAAAGAATTTATTAAGCACATCATATATCAGTCATAGCCACATCAAAGAATAGGATATCCCATCCTCAAAAGAGTATCAATTGTATCTGCTCTGTTTGTGCCCAGATACCCAGAAAGTATATTAGCATTTTGATCTTATGATTATATGCCTCTATGATATTGTTAGCAATCAGATTTCTCTCCTTTGTAGCTGCTAGTAACTTGAAATTTCAAAAGGATATTGACTTTAAATTGAAGGGTCAGGAGAAAAAAAAAAGCATTGGAGTCAGGGGAAGAAAGAATTTATTTCCCCCAAAGGTATACTAATTATAAATAACTCTCTGTCAGAAAGATAGGAAGCAATCTCTTATGGAAGATGCTTGTCTCATGACTTTCTGGTTAGGTTTGTGATGTCTAATCTAAATTTCCTTGAATTAGTTTTCAGCAATATGAATCAAACTAGTCTTTCTTGTGTTTTGTGACATCTTTATGCTGGCTCTCAAGGTTTCTCTTTCAATCTGAGAGTGTGATAAGAATAATATTAAAAGGAAAATATTAAGGACAATTTTTTTGAAAATGAGATTTCTTAGACAATAGCACATAGGTCCTTTTTTCTTAGGCAATAGTACATGGGGCCACAAGATCATGTTTTTCTTATTTAAACGTGATCACATTAAGTATCTTTGGGAAATACATAAGTATGTGATTGCTAAAGGGCATTCCCTCTCCCTTGTCCAGCTAATGGGTTGGGTTTCCCAGATAATGCTACCTAAATTCACAGTATTTTGTATTCAATATAGCTCATTAGTATCCACCAACTTATTGACCTTTAGAAAGTTTTTATTCTTTTTCCAATTGGCCAATTTTGCTTTTTTAAGGCATTTTTCTCCTCATTAGCTTTTTAAATTCTCTTTCTAATTTTTCCTCTAGTTGATTTTCAAAATCCTTTTGAGATTTTCCATGGCTTGAGACCAATTCTTCTTCTTCTTTTTTTTTTTTCTTGGAGGTTTTTGATGAAGGAACTTTGACCTTGTTATCTTCCTCTGACTATGTATTTTGATCTTCCTTGTCACTATAGTAACTTTTCATGGTCAGAATCTTTTTCTGTTGTGTGCTCATTTTCCTAACTTATTATTCAGTTTTTGACTCTTTGTTACAGTAGGACACTGTTTCCAGTTTGAAGATACATTGTCCCAAGCTTAAGGGTTAATTTTTTTTGGAAGCTGTTTTCAAGAGATTCTTCTAGGGACCTGACTACAATCATTCTTTTCTGCTGTGAAACTTTTAGGAATGTCTCCACCTCTCTATAGTTGTAAGATCTAGTATGCTAAAGCAAACAGAATCCTTTCTCAGTGGTAGTAAAGAGACCTGGAGTAAGCTGAGGCTTTCAGAAGTTGTCACTGCTACCACAACCTAAGCCCAAGCCTACTCTTCATATGATAGTTTCCCAAGACCCTCTCACTCTATTGACAAAACAATCTTCCAAGTCTTCTCTGGTCTCAGAGATCTAGAAATTGCCAATGCTGATGCTGATTCAAAAGCCTCTATGACTACTCCTGCCTTGGAGCTGGGGTCAGTATACCAAGATTGCACACTGAACTCCCACCCTGGTGCCATAAACCTTTCCTGCTGACCTTCTAAGTTGTCACTTGTCGGATAATTGTTCTATTCCATCTTTTTGTGTGTTCTGATGCTCCGAAATTTGTTTAGTCATTATTTAAAGGAATTTGGGACAGTTTGGGGAAGAACACAGCAAATTTGTGCCTTAATTCTACCATCTTGGCTCTGCTTCTTTTATATACTTTAAATAGTCATCCAGAGTACAGAGATGGTTCCAAGCAAAAACACTAAATGAAATGCCTTAGGAAGAAAATGAGTTTAAAAAGTCCTTAATAAATCTTGTACAAGCTTTCATTAATATATACATAAAATCTGTGGATAGAGTAATCATATAAGAAAAATTCATGGAAGTTCAATTCTAGTCAATAAAAAGTTATAGAGTGCCTAGTATATCAGGCACCAGCAGGAGAACAAACAAACAATCCCTGACATCCTGGAGCTTACAATCTAATGAGGGAAGTTAATATATAAAAGGAAGGTGGAAATGAAGAGAGAAGCAAAGGAAACCTGACAAGAGACATTATGTTCTTTGGAGTTTAAACCAAGGAGAGTTATTGATGGAGAGTTGAGAGCTATCTAGAGAATTTAGGTCTAGCACTTTACAAAAGATAACTTTGAAAGCTATTTAGTACTCCACTTCAGAGGGGAGAGGAAACTAAGAGAGATATTGTTTCTTTTTCATTTTCAAAGATATCCAGGGACATCACAAGTGATATTTTGGCTTACACATGTATTGAATTTAAATGAGACAGAGTTGTACAAAGTCAGTCTCACTCTTTTTTATAGTCATTGAAATCCAGTGACAAAAGTCAAAATGACTGGTAATTCTGTAAATGATCTTGACCTCTTCATTGTCTAAGCAAGCTCTAAGTACTTCATGGTGCACCTCACAACAGAGGTGTTGAGATGCTTAACCCACATTGGGGATACCTTTGATATCTCCCATCTCTCACCTCTGACTCTAAGATGTGCTGCATAGACAGCTACCAAACCTTGATAGAGTCATTTAGCAACATGGGTTAAACCAGATTAAAGGTAACTAGAAGTCCTGAATCCATCAGTAAATAAGGAGAATGTCCACCCAAGTGTATGAAGTCTTCCCCTGGTAGAATGGATAAATAAGAGTCATTTATTTTCATGATTAGGAACATGCTTGAAGCAGGCATCATAAAGTGCTTAGAGCTTGGTTAGGCAATGAAGATGTCAAGATCATTTACAGAATTGCCAATCATTTTGACTTTTGTCACTGGATTTCAATTCAGGTGATCAGCTTAGGAACATTTTGTGTAATTCAAGGAGGGCTAAAGATAGAAATTGGAGAATAAAAATTACACACATAAAGATTATATAAGGCCAGGACATATGGGTGGGAGGTCATATCATATCTAATGTTAGAAAGTTATTGATGTCTATTAAAATAATCTCACACGATCTATTTCCTTATTAACATAGAGGATATATAACCTTTGTTAGACACTGCTCCAGTGGTAGAATAAGGAACTTCTCTTGTTTTCAGTTCTGGTTTGATACTTAACATTTGATACTTATACTTGCGTATAATCCCATTTCTACCACATGAAAAGAATAGACTGTGATATTCTTGTAGCTCAAAAACTATTTTTTAAATGTTCTTTTGTAAAAGAAGTAAATTATATCCTTCTGTGTAGAACCTGCACAAGTTTTCTCAAAAACATACAGAAGAAAAAAATATTTATTTTCTTTATTTTGAGTGGACTGTCTATTTTTTCCAATGTTCACCAGAAGATTTTTCATCTTTTACAAGATTTTTTTTTGCCTCTAGACACCAGACTAACAAGGACTTAGTACAGTATTCCCAAGTAACTAATGCCCATAGGCTTCAAGTTTTCTTTTGATTAAACTTCCTGGGATGTTGGTTCGGGTCACTGTGGGTGATTAAACTTGAGTTTATGGTGAGAATTCCATATTCCTTCAAATGTCTGTTAGACAGATTACAAATGGCACCAACCAGGTAAGGGCTAATCATTCTAAAATGATCAATAGATTTAAGACTCAGATTTCAGAGGGTTTGTTTGTTTGTTTTTCTAACTCTAAACTTCTTAGACTTCCTAATGTAAATGAGTGAACATTTAAAAATACAGAGACAGAGTTAAGTTTACAGGACATGGCTACTTCATCTCCTAAATGCCTACCCATATTTCTGGCTTTTTAAATGTATATATAACCAGCCAAAGTCTAAATGGACTTTGAACTCCTTTCATAAAATGTTTTATTTGGTGAAAATGATGAGGATGAATTATATTAAAATGAATTTTATAAAAATAATGTCATTCATAATGAAATACATATGTGGTTTTAATATAATCTTAACCTTGATAATCCAGGTACAAAATACTTGATTGGATCATTTCAATTATTTTTGTTATTTCACTTTGTGATGTCATATATATAGCTTGAATTTTCTACCTTAAAGTACATAACATTTCAATTTCTCCTTCAAGAAATTTTTCAGCTCTTCAGTGACACAGCTAGTTAGATCTTATTAAAAGTAAACAGAGATCAAATATCACCAGCACCAGTTTGCCTTGAGCTTTTCCTTTAGTGCTGATTAGCACTAAAATCATTTAGACATTAGTTGCCTAAGAGTTCATGATCATTAATGAATACAAAATGAATAAGCAAAAGGAAATTTTCTTTTCAATTCAATTCTTTTTTTTTTTTTTTTTAGGGAAGGGTTATATAATGCTTTTAGAGACCTGATGCTGAGAAGTGTAGTCATTCACTCATGTATTCTTGTTGCGAAAAGGTCAATATTCAAATTCTTCATTTAACTTTGAGTGGGATTGTAATGTCATGGAATTGTAGTGTGATTGGATTGTGGGATTTGGAAGATCCAGGCAAATTGTTGTTGAATAAATTCAATAAATAGACTCCTAAAGATCCAAAATAGTCCTTCAACACAAAAGAAGTATGGAATAATAATGTATGGAAAAATGATACACAGTTATATCAAAGAAAAATTTGAAAATGCATATTCTTAAAATATTATGAGTAACTCAAAATAATTTTAATGATAAATATTATAGAATTATAGTGTGGGAGAATAAAAAAGGATCCCAGAAACTATCTAGTACAAAGCACACAATAAAAGAAACTGCACTAGAAAATTACATGACAAATGTTTTTTGTTTGTTTGTCTGTTTTTGTTGTTGTTTAATCTTTTCAGTTCTTTGTGACTGTTCCTAACTCCATTGGGAGTTGGTTTGTCTGTTTATTGTTGTTACTGTTTTGGCAGAGATATTGGAGTAGTTTGCCATTTTCTTTTCCAGCACACATTACAGATGAGGTAATTAGGATAAACAGAGATAAGCAATTTGCTCAGATTCATACAGCTAATAAGCAGTTGAGGCCAGATTTGAACTAAAAAAGAGTCTTCCTGATTTCAGGTGCCTTACTTTATCTGTGCCATTACCTGTACCAACAAAGGGTTCCAGTCTTAAAGGTATCCAAGAAAGAGAAGTCTAATTTAAATAGTATTTTATTAGTCCAGTACATGCAAAGATAGTTTTTTTTTTAACATTCACTTCTGCAAAATCTTGTGTTCCAAATTTTTCTTCCTTTCTCTCTCCCATTCCCTCCCCAAGAAGCAAGCAATCTAATATAAGTTAAACATGTTCAATTTTTCTAAACATATTTCTATTTTTGTCATGCTGCATAAGAAAAGGTAAAAAGGGGAAAAAATAAATAAGCAAACAAACAAATAAAAACAAAAAACAACAATGTGAAAATACTATTCTTTGATCTACATTCAATCTCCATAGTTTTCTCTCTGATTGTGGATGGTTTGTTCCATACATGTCTATTGAAATTATCTTGAATCACTTCATTGTTGAAAAGAACCAAACCTATTACAGTTTATCATCACATAGTCTTGTTATTACTGTTTACAATGTTCTCCTAGTTCTGTTCACGTCACTTAGTATCAATTCATGTAAGCCCTTCTAGGATTTTCTGAAATCAGCCTGCTCATCATTTCTCACAAAAGAATAATATTCCATTACATCCATATAAGAGGAAACCTATTATATCGCTTTTGGAGACAGTCCCTTCTACTTTTAGACAACACTAATTCTTAGGATGATTAAGTCAACAAAGTTTCTGATTTATAACACTTAGTTTTAAGAAACTGTGGAGGAAATGTTCCATGATTATGAAAATACTTCTAAGTCTGAATATTATTCATGTCACAAAAACATATATATCACTTGTGAGATGGTAGTCCCATGTGAGGAAAAAACAAAAACAATATACAAAAATCTTTTGAATAGTGCTAGTGTCAAAAAAAAAAAAGAGAAAGAAAACAAAACTCATTTATCACTAGCAACAAATAATGGAGGATAAAATGAAAAAAAAATCTCTTTTTTTTTACATGTGTATGTATGTATATATGTATGTTTTTTCCCATTTGGATATTCTACATTGAAAGTCTTGGTTCTAGCTATCATTCAGGGGAGTAATCCTTATGGAGGTGGATCTTCCATTCCCACAAAAACCAATACCACTAGCCCAGAAGGGTCAGTCTAGACAACTTGTATTATAATAATAATAATAAAATAAAAATTAAGAGATAAACATGATGTGACAAATTCCATGAAGGTCAAATCCATCTCAAACATCACTTCCCTTTAGACCTTAGTGCAGACAGCCCATGATCTGAACCTACAAGCCCTAAGAAGAGAAGCATTCATCACAACATTATCCTGCTTCCATCCCAACTCCCAAAGACATCATCCTGGAGAGAAATCTTGTTCAGACTAGCTCTGACAACTGACTGAAGATTCTCTAGTACCCACATTCTCAATTAATGAAGATCTAGAAAATAAAGACATTGACATTGTCAAATGTTTAACCATTAGGAATACATAGGTTTTTATCAATGGAAATGGCATTAAAGAAAATGCATTACCATCTGCATTGCTATTTCACCCTAAGTACCACTGGGCTTACATCTCTCTTGCAGCTAAAACCTCTCATACATGCTTGTGCTCCCTTCCAGTTAGAGTGTGAGCTTCTTGAAGTTTCTTGAATGCAAAGCCTCTCAAGCATAATATAGAATATTCAGTTCTACACTGGAAGAGCCCATATGAAAATTAACATTGTTGCAATTTTATAACCATATCATCAGCACCTAGAATATTTTGCTTATAGTAAGCATTTCAATTCAGTTCAATTACCTAAATACTTATTAAATGCCTATTATGTGTCAGTGTGTTAAATACTGGGAATAAAAATAAGAAAAAAAATAAAGAAGTTCATTTCCCTTTAGGAATCTATAATCTAATAGGGAGAGGATAAAACACAAAAGAAATCTTCAAAGGCATGCAGGGAGCAGGGAAGACCAGAGGATGCCCCACATAGGATATTTTGTTCTATAGAGTTCAAACCAAGCAAAGCTATAGATGACAGGTGGAATGAATTTTTTTCTTTCCATTCATTCATTGATTATTCATTTATTTTTATTTTGAATCGCTGGCGAGGTATTGGCTATTTTAAAAAATGAAACAGTCCCTACTCTCAAGGAACTTAATATTCTTCAGAGCAGATAGTAGTTGTGAGAAAAATTCTAATGTATTCTAAACCCTTTTTATACTTTAAAATGTATGTCATTAGACCTGGAAAACCACCAAAGATATCTCCTAGTTCAACCTTATCATTGTCAACTAGAGTGTTAATAAAATTTGATTATTAGTCCTAATTCACTTTCAAATGTCTGAAACTTCCTAATAGCTCCAAGACTGGCCTGGTTGTTTCAAATGTTGGAAGCAGCAAGAATCAAAATAAAGGACAGTTTTATTGAGTATTTAACATGGTATATTTTATTCTATTGTAGCAATCATGGCAGCTTCATAGACTCACAGAATTTAAGGGCTGAAATGACCTCACAGACCATCTAATCCAACTCACATTTATATAGAAACTCCTCTACTGGGGCAGCTAGTTGGTAGCGAACAGAATACCAGCTCTGAAGTAAGTCGGATCTGAGTTCAAATTTGACCTCAGACACTTAACACTTCCTGGCTGTGTGACCCTGGGCAAGTCACCTAACCCCAACTGACACAGGGTAAGGGAAGGGGATAACAATCAAAAGAAAATTCTGCTTCAGCTTCGACATGTGTTCAGCTTCTGTTTGAATACCTCCAGTAAGGGTTAATTTAACATTTTCCAAAACAACTCATTTCACTTTCAATGTAGCTATATTAGTTAGAAAACTTTTCTTCATATGAAGCCTAAAAATGAACCTTTGCAACTTTTGCCAATCATTTCTAGTTCAGCCTTCAGTCAATCTGAACAAATCTAATCTCTCATCTAGAGATAGCATTTCAAATCCTTGAAGACTGCTATTATTTCTCTTTTTCTAGTCTTTTTTTTTTTTTTTCAGGCCAGAAATCTTCGTACTGAATGTTTTCCGGTGCTGTCAGTGTCCAATATCCAAAACCATTTTTCCAGTGAGAAGTGGGAGGAAAGAGTTGTGTGAGGTTGAAGCAGGGAGGCAAAAATGCAAAAGTTGAACAATGACAGTCTTTCACTATAATTTGTAAATATTTTTTCATTAATTGTAACATCTACTGTCCTTTTTTAGGTTTTCAGATTTCTGAATGAAGCAAAATTAATTATATCTAAATCCTAAGATATTCTTGCATATAAGGGAAGAAATAAGTGAACATATGGTAAATCTCTTACTGATCATTTGTAACTATTGCAAACATCATAATTTTCCGATTATAGTTTTCTCCATTCTTTAAGCTTTCTCCAAATATTTCCCCCCCCCAAATGAACAGTACTATGTACAAGTGTTGCCTTCTCACATTAAATGAGTACTCTTCTGCATTGATTAAAGCGGAGGTTTGGTGGTTTAAACCTTCTGTCTGCAATCCAAAATACATATGAAAGCTTTGGAATATTAAATGAATGAGAAAGCCAGAAAATTTTAAATATTAAAACTGACTGACTGAAATGTAATCCCAACACACCAGCTATTGAGTTTACTATTTAATTTGACTAAATGTCTATGTGATACTAAATAGATTTTCAAGAGTTATAAAAATAAAACTTGTTTAATTGTTTGGAGAATATGACATTAAAAAAAAAAAAAAACTTGAGTGTATTTTTATTGAATTGAAATAAGACTTTGGATAGTGGGGTGAATCTGTGATTCCACTGGTGTTGGGATGGCTAGTAAGGAGATTTCCTTCTAATAAGTTAAGCACCTGCTCTGCAACTTAACGTAGCTAAGTGATACTGGACTTGGAGTCAGGAAGTAAAATTTTTGTCTTTTCTTCTTCTCCTTGTCCTTCTCCCTCCCCCTTCTCCTCCTCTTCCTCCTCCTCCTCCTCCTTCTCCTCCTTTTCCTCCTTCTCTTTCTCCTTCTCCTTTTTTCTTCTTTCTTCTTCTTCTTTGTCTTTTATTTTTGTCTAACTGTCTGTGACTCCATTTGGGATTTTCTTGGAAAAAATACTAAGTGGTTTGCCATTTCCTTTTCCAAGTCATTTTATAGATAAAGAATTGAGGTAAACCGGGTTAAGGGACTTGTCAAGGGTCAAACAGCTAGCTAGTAAGTGTTTGAGACTGGATTTGAACTCAGGAATATGGGTATTTCTAATTCCAAGCCCAGTGTTTTATCCACTGCACCTTCTAGCTACCAAGAGTCAGGAAGAATTGAGTTCCTATCCAGCTTCAGACACTTACTTTATGTGGACCATGGGCTAGTCAGTTTTTGACTCTGAGGCCAGTTCCCTATATCTGCTATACACTACTAAAGCCATAGAAAGGACCCTAGAGATCATCTAACTTCTCAATCAACAAGCTTTCATTAAGTATATCCAAATGTACACTTGCCAAATATATTTATATATTTGGCAAGTATATGTGTATGTATGTATGTATGTATGGAGAACTCACACAAAGCAAGTGTTCATAAAGTGGTCAAAAAAAGTGTTACAAAGACACTTTCCAGGTATCTCTTAAGGACTTTAGAATCAATTGTGTGACATAGAAGACATGTCATGGGACCACCTAGTGTGACATGCCCTCATCAGAGAAGGTGTTGTGCATTATGAACAAAGCAGAATTGAATTAGATCAAAAGAAATGCAAGATGTGCAAATTCAGAGACAGAGCATTTGTATTGATCTGATCAACTGCAGTTAGATACATTGTGACTCAATTCTAACATAGTAATGTCATTTTAATCTTTTTCAAAAAAAGGACAACTAACCATTAAATAAGTCCTATTGGCCAGGCCCTGTGCTCTGAAAGTCAGGGACAAAAAAGCAACAGTTTCTTGAAGTCCTCATTCAAATATCATAAATTTGAATCTTAGTCTGGCCTATTATTTTATAGACAACCAAAATGAAGTTGGGAGGACATAAAATGACTTTTTCCAAAGTAATGCACAGAGTTTATGGTTGCACTAATGCTGGATTTCAGGTATTCTAATTGATAGTTCAACATTATTTATATTTTTTTCTTGCTATCTTTTCCAAGGAATTTGAAAGCTACTTCTGGAAAAGAAAGGTCTTATTTTACAACTGAAGAAGAGTTTATTCAGAAATGCAAAGAGACTTCATATTTTTTCTCTTATAATTTTCAACACAATATTCTCTAACTTTTGAATGACTATTATATACCATGACTTGAATACTAAATTTGTTTTCATTCTTTTATAGAATTGATTTAAATATAGTTAATTAACTGATATAATCAAGAAATATAATATTTTATACATCATTAAGAATTAATATATGTATCATATATAGCTCAGCATTTAAAAAAAATACATATAATAAAATGAAATAAATTTAATACTCAAAATATATAAACTTCCCTTAACATTTCAGTAAACCATGCACATCCATTATTATTCTTCTTTAGATGTGAACATGCATTATTGAAAAAAAAAAGAATGAAAACACCTTATAGAATACACAGAATAAGCCAACTTTGTCTTGAATCATTAAATGGGATGGTAGATTTAGAGCTGGAAAAGTCTTCTTATTGGTCATCTATAAAATCACATATTATTAAGAGATATAGATAAGGGACCCAAGTGCTCTGATTAGACAGTGCTTATTGTTTTCTTTTCACTCACCAAGCTGCCTTTTTCTATATATTTCTGTCTTGATTACATCTTGATTTTTTTATCTCTCACATTTGACTCTGAATCCACTAAAGTGGAGGTCATAAGCAGTCTATATAATATCCTGGAGTCTAATATGCAATATTTAGCACCTAATGAGTATTCAATAAATATTCAGCAATAATAATCAGCAAAGGTCTGAGCCTAAGGATTTTATTCTAGGCCAGTTGCCAGAGATTTTATGAACATTAATAAGATAAGTCTTAGTATTTGGTGCATGCTGATGAAAGACATTATATAAATACCAAAATATATAGCTGTAATAGCCAAACTGTCAAACTGTTATCTAATGCACCATTTTTTTGCTTTTTCAAACTTGTCAATCACTATTAGGTGCTTCTTGCCTGTTGACTCCTTCTGCATAGATTGTTTCACTATAATGTTAAACAACAGTATAATAATTGCTGTGCACTGGGAAACTGGAGACTGAGGAATTGTAGTATTTGAGTATGGAGTGTTTCATTGATGTTCACATCAGTTGTACCGAACAAAGGAAGCTTTTTAGTCTTACCCTAGAATTGTCTCTTATAATGACTTTTGGAAGATAGCATCTGTTGACTATGCTAATTAACTGAAAGCCTGAGAAGCCCTTCAAGTAGGTAAGAGATAGGAGTAGATTAAGATGTTTAGGTTATTTGACTATGCTCTTCTGCAAAATGCACACTACACCCTTAGACCCTCTCAAGTGTGGATACTCTGCCTGGCATGTGGCATAATTTATTGAATTGCTACAAAGCATTCTGCTTTGTAATTTTTTGATGAACTCATTCTTTTTTTTTTATTTTAATAGCTTTTTTTTTTATTTACAAGTTATATGCATGGGTAATTTTACAGCATTGACAATTGCCAAACTTTTTGTTCCAATTTTTCCCCTCCTTCCCCTCCCCCCCTCCCCTAGATGGCAGGATGACAATACATGTTAAATATATTAGAGTATAAATTAAATGCATAATAAGTATACTTGTCCAAACCATATGTTGCTGTACAAAAAGAATGGGACTTTGAAAGAGTTTACAGTTAGCCTGTGAAGGAAATCAAAAATGCAGGCAGGCAAAAATATAGAGATTGGGAATTCGATGTAATGGTTCTTAGTCATCTCCCAGAGTTCTTTCATTGGATGTAGCTGGGTCAGTCAATTACTGCTCCATTAGAACTGATTTGGTTCATCCTTTTGCTGAAGATGGCCATGTCCATCAGAATTGATCATCATATAGTATTGTTATTGAAATATATAATTGTAATGGGTTGAGGCTTGAGTTGATGCACTGAGGTCCCAAGCATGTGAGGCTAAATAGTAATTGGACCATACTATATTAATATATATGCTTGGAGAAAGAATGACCCCCCGCCCACTCTTTGTGCAAGTCCTGATGTGTTGTATAGGAAATGACATTTTTAGTGGGTGGAGGCAGGCGAGTGGAAAGGGAAGCAGAAGAGAGACTGCTGGATGGCATCTTGACACAGTTGCTCACATTGCCATTGAGACAGCCCTTCATCTCCAACTCCCTTCTGCTAGCTGGCTTCCTGTCGCAGCTGCCCATATTGCTACTGCAATCCTTCTTGTCCATATTGCTAACGCAATCCTTTTTCACCTCTTCACTTCAATAAAGATTTAAGATTTTTCCCTTAACCTGAATTCCTGATTCTGGCTGATTTTAAATACGCAGTCATCACATATAATGATCTCCTTGTCCTGCTCATTCACTCAGCATCAGTTCCTGTAAGTCTCTACTGACCTTATCAAACAAAAATATTCCATATTATTCATATACCACAATTTATTCAGCCATTCTTCAATTGATGGGCATCTACTCAGTTTCCAGTTTCTGAGGGCTGCCACAAATCTTCTTGCACATACAGGTCCCTTTCACTTCTTTAAGATCTCTTTGGGATATAAGCCCAGTAGTAACACTGCTGGATCAAAGAGTATGCACAGTTTGATAACTTTTTGAGCACAGTTCCAAATTGCTCTGCAGAATGACTGGATATATTCACAATTCCATCAACAATGTATCAGTGTCCCTGTTTTCCCACATCCCTTCCAACATTCCGCATTATTTTTCCCTGCCATTCTAGCCAGTCTGACAGGTGTGTAGTGTTATCTCAGAGCTGTCTTAATTTTCATTTCTCTGATTAATAATGACTTGGAGCATTTTTTCATATGATTAGATATAGTTTCAATTTCTTCATCTGAGAATTGTCTGTTCATATCCTTTGACCATTTATCAATTGGAGAATGGCTTGATTTCTGATAAATTAGATCCAATTCTCTATATATTTTGGATATAAGGCCTTTATCAGAACTTTTGACTACAAAAATGTTTTCCCAGTTTATTGCTTCCCTTCTAATCTTGTCTGCATTAGTTTTGTTTGTACAAAAACTTTTCAGTTAGGTATAATCAAAATTTTCTATTTTGTAGTCAATAGTGATCTCTAGTTCTTCTTTGGTCATAAATTCCTTCCTCTTCCACAGGTCTGAGAGGCAAACTATCCTGTTTTCCTCTAATTTATTTGCAATCTCATCCTTTATGCTTAGGTCATGAACCCATTTTAACCTTATCTTGGTGTATGACGGTAAGTGTGGGTCAATGCCTAGTTGCTGCCATACTAGTTTCCAATTTTCCCAGCAATTTTTGTCAAACAGTGAGTGCTATCCCAAAAGATGGGATCTTTGGGTTTGTCAAACACTAGAATATTAAGGTTATTGACTGTTTTGTCCTTTAAACCTAACTTATTCCACTGATCAACTAATCTATTTCTTAGGCAATACCAAATGGTTCCGGTGACTGCTGCTTTATATTATAATTTTAGATCTGGTACAGCTAGGCCACCTTCATTTGATTTTTTTTTTCATTAATTCCCTTGAAATTCTTGACCTTTTGTTTTTCTACATGAACTTTGGTGTTAATTTTTCTAGGTCATTAAAATAGGTTTTTGGGAGTCTGATTGGTATAGCACCAAACAAATAGATTAGTTTAGGTAGTATTGTAATCTTTCTTATATTTGCTCGCCCAATCCAAGAGCATTTAATCTTTTTTTCCAATTGGTTGGATCAGACTTTATTTGTGTGGAAAGTATTTTGTAGTTTTGATCATAAAGTTTCTGATTTTCCCTTGGCAGAAAGATTCCTAAATATTTTACACTATTGGTAGTTACTTTAAATGGAATTTCTCTTTGTAACTCTAAATATTGGATTTTGTTAGAGATATATAAGAATGTGATGATTTATGTGGGATTATTTTGTATCTTGCAACTTTGCTAAAGGTGTGGATTATTTCTAATAGCTTTTTAGTAGAATCTCTGGGATTTTCTAAGTATACCATCATATCATCAGCAAAGAGTGAATTTGGTTTCCTCATTACCTACTTTAATTCCTTTAATCTCTTTCTCAACTCTTATTGCCAAAGTTAGCATTTCTAATACATTATTAAATAGTAATGGTGATAGTTGGCAACCATGTTTCACTCATGATCTTATTGGGAATGGTTCCAGTTTATCCCCATTACATATGATGCTTACTGATGATTTTAAAAAGCTGCTACTGATTATTTTAAGGAAAAATCCATTTATTCCTATACTCTCAAGTGTTTTTAATAGGAATGGATGTTGGATTTTATCAAATGCTTTTTCTGCATCAATTGAGATGGTCATATGGTTTTTGTTAATTTGGTTATTAATAAGGTCAATTATACTAACAGTTTTCCTAATATTGAACCAGCCCTGCATTCCTGGTATAAATCTTACTTGATCATGCTGTATTATCCTGGGGATGTTTTTCTGTAGCCTTTATGCTAATATCTTATTTAAGATTTTAGCATCAATATTCATTAGGGAGATTGATCCATAATTTTCTTTCTTTGTTTTCAACCTACCTGGTTTAGGTATCAGTACCATGTCATTATCATAAAAAGAATTTGAGAGGACTCCTTCATTCCCTATTTTTTTTTCAAATAGTTTATATAGCATTTGGAGCTAATTGTTCTTGAAGTGTTTGGTAGAATTCACATGTAAATCTGTCTGATCCTGGGGATTTTTTCTTAGGGGGTTGATTAATAGCTTGCTGTATTTCTTTTTTCTGAAATGAGACTATTTAAGCAATTTACTTCATCCTCTGTTAATCTGGGAAGCCTATATTTTTGGAGGTAGTCATCCATTTCACTTGGGTTATCAAATTAATTGGCAGAAAGTTGGGCAAAGAAACTCCTTATTATTGCTCTTCATTGGTGGAAAGTTCTCCCTTTTCATTTTTAAAACTAACAATTTGATTTTCCTCAATCCTTTTTCTAATCAGATTTACCAAAGGTTTATCTATTGTATTGCTTTTTTTCATAAAACCTACTCTTAATTTTATTTATTAATTTAATATATTTTTTATTTTCAATATTATTAATTTCTCTTTTTCATTTTAGAATTTCAATTTTAGTATTTAATTGGAGGTTTTTGATTTGGTCTTTTTTTTAGCTTTTTAAGTTTAAGCCCAATTAATTGATCTCCTCTTTCTCTATTTTATTCAAGTAAGCCTTTAAAGGTATAAAAGTTCCCCTTATTACCTCTTTGGCTGCATCCCACAAATTTTGATATGATAGCTCATTGTTATCATTATCCTGAGTGAAATTATTAATTGTGTTTATAATTTGCTGTTTCACTCAATCATTCTTTAAGATGAGATTATTTAGTTTCCAATTACTTTTTGGTCTGTTTACTCCTAACTTTTTGTTGAATGTATTTTTTTATCTCATTGTAAACTGAAAAGGAAGCATTTACTAATTCTGCCTTCCTGCATTTAATTTTGAGGTCCTTATGTACTAATATGTGGTCAATTTTTGTATTGGTTCCATGAACTGCTGAGAAGAAAGCATATTCTTTTCTGTCTCCATTCAGTTTTCTCCAAAGATCTATCATACTTAATTTTTCTAATATTCTATTTACCTCTTTAATTTCTTTCTTATTTGTTTTGTGGTTTGATTTGTCTAATTCTGAGAGTGCAAGGTTGAGATCTCCCAAAATTATAGTTTTGCTCTCTAGTTCTTGCAACTCTCTTAACTTCTCCTTTAGGAAGTTAGATGCTATACCACTTCGTGCATATATGTTTAGTATTGATATTGCTTCATTGTCTATGCTACCCTTTAGCAAGATATAGTTTCCTTCCTTATCTTATCAATTTTTGCTTTTCTTGATCTGAGATAAGGATGGCTACTCCTGCTTTTCTTTTACTTCACCTGAAGCATAATAGATTCTGCTTTAGCTTTTTACCTTTACTCTGTACTTCTTTAAATGCGTTTCCTGCCTCCACTTTATCAGAAAGTTCATCCCATTCACAGTTACAGTTAAAATTACTAATTCTCCATTTCCTGCTATGATGATATCCCCAGATTATGCTTTCTTTTTCTTACCCCTTTTACTTCTTTACCCCTTTCCCAGTATTTAATTTATGGGCACCATTTGTGTCATGCAGTTTTCTCCCTCTTTAGGATCCCTCCTACCCCTTTTGAATCTCTTCCTCTTTTTTGTACCCTTCCCTTATTACTCTTTTCCTTTTCCCTTTTCCTCTCCCACTTTTTAATGAGGTGAGAAAAGTTTCTGTAAACCAAATATGGCAATCATTTTCTCTTTGAGCCAACTCTGATGAGAGTAAGATTCACACAATGTTCCTCCCCCTCTCTAAATTCCCTCAGACATGATAATTTCATTTTCCTCTTCGTGGGATGTAGCTTCCCTCTTTTTATCTCCCCTTTTCCCTTTTTCGGACACTATCTCATTTCCATTTCTACCTCCCCTTTTTTATGTTATATCAGTAAAATCAAAATATACATGTACCCTTTATGTATATGCACAACAAAAATACAGTTCCCAAGAATTCTTTTTACCGTTTTCTGCCTCTCTTGGTCCTATGGTTGGAGATAAATTTTTATTTATTTTTTTTTTCCTTAGGCACAAATGGAATTCATCTGTTTCAATAATTGTCCATCTTCTTTCATGGAAGAAAATGCTCAGCTTAGCTGGGTAGTTTATTATTGACTGCATTCCAAGTTCTTTTGCCTTTCGGAATATCAGATTCCAGGTCCTTCGATCATTTAATGTAGAGGCAGCCAGATCTTGAGTGATCTTTATTGTGGTACCTTGGTATTTGAATTGTTTTTTTTTTTTTTTTGTTTGTTTGTTTGTTTGTTTTTTTCTGGTTGCTTGTAATATTTTTCCTTAGTCTGATAGTTCTGAAATTTAGTCACAATATTCCTTGGAGTTTTTATTTTAGGTTCTTTTTCAGAAGGTTTTTGATGAATTCTTTCAATGCCCATTTTACCTTCTGATTCTATTACATCTGGGCACTTCTCTTTGATGATTTCTTGTAAAATAGTATCTATGCTCTTTTTTTCATCATAATTTTCGGGAAGTACAATAATCCTCCAATTATGTCTCCTAGATCTACTTTCCAGGTTGGATATTTAACATTTTCCCTTAATTTTTCATTTTTTTTTTGTTTTATTTTGCTTGACTGATTTTTTGATGTCTCAATGAATCCTTCATTTCTATTTGTTCAGTTCTGATTTTTAATGAGTTATTTTCTTCATTAGCTTTTTTTTTTTTTTACTTCTTTTTTTATATGTCCAATTGAGTTTTTAAATGAGTTGTTTTGCTCTATGGAATTTTTTCCATTTCAATATTTTTTTTTATTGAGTTATTTTCCTTTTCCAATTCACAAATCCTACTTTCCTGGGAGTTCTTTACCTTTTGCAATTCACAAATTTTGTTTCCCTGCACTTCCTGGGACATTTCAGGAAGTTGTTACTTTCTTGCATAGCTTCTCTTTCCTTTTCCCATTTTTCTTCTAGCTCTCTTTTAATTTTTTTTTTTTTTCGAAGAGAGCCTTGTCTGATGGAGACTAGGTTACATTCCTCTTTGGGGTAATGTCTAGAGATTGTCTGCTATTAGTCTCCTCGGGGTTGAAAATCTGCTCTCTTTCTGTATAGAAGCTATTGATCTTCCTTTTGATTTTTTTTTTTTTTTACTTATTTTTTTAAAAGCCTGTAGGGTCTGCCTTCAGGGCAAGGAGGTAACTAGCTTCCTCTGCAGAACAGGGATAGGTGAATGGACAGTAGCTGTCCTGCTAATGGGCTGCAAAATGTGGCATGGTATGGGAGTGCTCTGGGAAAAGTTCCCCACTGGAAGTGACTAGGTCTGGATATCACGGTGGAGCTGCAGAAGTGCCCAGCGAAGAACCTGCTGTGTGGATTAGTGACTGCCCTGGGGCTAGAGGCTGAACAGCAAAAATGTCACTATCCTAGGCCAAAGCCTGCTGCGGGGCTAGAGGGCATTAGCAGTTGCCCAGCAAATAGTCCCGCATGGCACCGGAAGTGTCTCTGCAGAGAGGAGCATAGTCGCGATGCGCAAGTTCAATTGCCCCAGGCCGAGCCCCACACTGTACACATCAGAGGCTGTCCCAGCTGCACCCCCTGTCCTGCAGATTTGTGACAGCCCTGCTAGAGCCTCATGCTGCACAATGCCACTGCACAGTTGTGCTGTGGTCTGTGCTGAGTCATTTCTGCTTCTGGGTAGGTATAGCCAGATCCTAGGTTCTGGCATTTTTTAGAGTATCCTCTACCTTTGGCTTTAATTTCCCTGATGTTCTACTGTTTTGCAACCAAAGCAGAGCAGTTAGCCTATGTCAGAGTTGTCTCTGTAAATTTTCCAACTACAGAGACCACCCCCACTCAGTCTACTCAATATGCTAGCCTCTAGTTCTATCCCTGTTTACACTGGTCTGTTTCCACCACTCAGGACAAACCTTTTCTGGCAGTCTTCCAGATTATCTTCGGCTGGTAAGTTGTTGCATTTCCAGTCCGTGAATTTTACCAGTCAAGTGTTATTTTTGAGGCTGAATTTAATAAGTGGTAGTGAGAGTATGAGAGAGGCTGAGAAAGTCGTGTGTGCCTTCTCCGCCATCTTGACTCCTTCTGCAAAGTTGATTTAAAGGAAAACTGAAAATATGGAACTTATACATTCTGTATTAGAATCACAGAAGCTGGATAAAACTAACACTTGTTCTTTATGGAATACAAGATGAGGAGTAGATTTATACCACAGCAAAAAGGATTACAATTAGATAAAAGAAAATGCTTTTATTTTGAGTGTTGGGCATTATAGCTTCTTATTAAGAAAGTCTACATAAAATTCTCTGGGGATTTGGGAGGAGAGGACTTCTTTTTTGCTGGGACAGTTAAGATACAGTGTAGATCTAGGGCAGCTAGGTGGCATGGTGGATAGAGCATCAGCCCTAAAGTCAGGAGGACCTGAGTTCAAATTTGAACTCAGATACTGAACACTTCCTTGCTGTGTGATCCTGGGCAAGTCAACCCCAATTGCCGCAGCAATTAAAAAAAGATATAATGTAGATATCAAGAAAGGGGTCACTAACAAATCTAAAAATCTTGATATTTTACCAGACTGATGATTCCTAGAAAACAAATCTGATCTCTTTTGCATTTATGTTTAATTATAATGAGACTGCTTTTATAGAGATCTCACTAGAATGGCCATTCACTTGAATTTCCATTCTAACTTTAACTAAATTAATTATTTGAACATTCCTACTTAGATGTCCTCATTATTAAATCATGTTTCATTGACAAGGGTACAAAAGAGAATTTGTACAATCCTGCCTCTACCTTTACTAGGAGAGAATAGAATTGGACTTACAAATTCAAATCATTGTAGTGATTATATGTTAAGTCAATACAGACATACATACCCTGCTAACATCATTAATTAGTTTCATGAAAACACTATTTTAGGCAAAATGATATTCCAGGGGGCATTGAGTTGCATAGAAAAAAAATTATAAATGGCAAATCAGCTGAATAACATTACAATTGTAGCTGATAACTTTTAATGATGAAACTGGATTGTATTTTATTGGCAATATTATTGGGGGAAAATATTGGTTTGAGCATACTAATATGGAAAATATTCCTCTCTTTTTTTTCTCATATCTTTGGAAATGAGACCAGGAAAAGTGTTTCTTATCCAAAAATCTAGGGCAAGGAGAATATATCAAGTATCCCAGAATTATTACAATCTTTAAGATAGGTAAAGAAGCATTCAAATTAACACATTTCATATGATATATTACACAAAGACCAAGACATATTATTTGGAGGACCAGTTAAAGAAGTAGCATCCTTTGCTAGTCAAGTAGTCTTAAAAATGATAAAAAAAAGATTAAGAATCAAAAGCTAAAAGCAACTAAGAATTCTGTCAACTTTGGTGATCTGAAATTAGCTTAAAGGCTTGAAATCATTCCCTGGTACTAAAAGCAACAAATTGCTATGGAGTCTTAGCATATTTTTTGGAAGGGCATTGTTTCAGATTTCACTGATTTGTCTGATTTGTCCCTTAACTCTGCTTCTGTTTGTGCTCTCTGATGTCTGATCCCATTTCTATTTGTCTGTAGAACTTCTTCCTCTTTTTTTTTTTTTTTAACACTGGCTCTCTTGGGAATCTAATTTGGCTGACCTTTTTTTCTAAACCAGCTCCAGCATTTATTATTTTCTCATTTACTATCCATGGGTCTGTATTACCACACTACCATCCTGGCAGAGTCTAAAACCGCCCAAATTGGGAAGCCCCATAATCTGTAAAACAGGGCCAAACTACACAGAACAAACTACTTGCAATGATTAATAGCAAAAACTATTTTAAATCTAAAGTGTTCGTTTTATGGAAGTAGGACAGCAAATATTCCTTCCCATAAGAAAACTAGGAAAAAAGGATGCCAGATAATATGCAGAGGGAGTCACCATGCAATCCCTGGACCTCAGAGTCAGTAAATGTTGTGGCAGGTCCATGGCTCTGTCCAATACCCATTCCTTACCCTCATTTTTCCTTTCTTAGAATTTTCTTAACACTTGGCAAGGTCACACGATTATTCATATTTAATTTAAAAGTCAGTGTGCTTTCTCCTAAGCCACCCTAGTATACTCAAACCAATATTTTCCCCCAATAATATTGCCAATAAAATACAATCCAATTTCATCATTAAACATAACATTATTACGTTATACTTTTCTCCCCAAAGAGACAACTAAATGGCACAGTAGATAGAGCACTAAATTTGGAATTAGGAAGATTCATTTTCATGAGTTCAAATTGGACTTTAGGCACTTGCTAACTGTGTAACTACATAATTCATTTAATTCTTTTTGTCTCAGTTTCCTCATTTCTAAAATGAGCTGGAGAAGGAAATGGGAAACCATTCCAGTATCTTTTCAAGAAAACCCCAAGTAAGATCACAAAGAATCAGACACTACTGAAAAATAACTCAACAACAACAAAATTCTCTCCAACAAATTATTGAAGGAAAGAAAATTTTCCTTTTCACTTTTTTTACTAAATTTTAGTACCTAGTTGCTTAGTAAATGCTTATTGAATTATTTTAAATCTGCAGAAAATAATCATTTCAAAGAGAGAGGGAGTACATAGATTAAAAATCTTCACATAATTTCCATGTACTACTTGCCACCTTTTATCTCTGAACATTTGATTTTTGACTATATAAGCTAGGGATGTTTCATGTTCATTCCATGAGAGTTTGGGAAAATACTTATATCTTAAGCAAAAACCTAAAGAAATAAACCAAAAAAAAATTGAGGAATTAGTCTGAAAAGACTATGTTACAAACAGATTAAAGAAATAGAAAAAATATATTAGATATATATACATAAATATTAAAAAGGATTATTTTGTGTTGGAAAAAAGTTGGAAACTAAGAAGACCAATTGTAGAATGATTGAATAAATTATGATATGTGAATGTAAGAGTATGCTACTGTAATTAAAAGAAATAAGGAAAATGATTTCAAAGAGATATAGATTTATATGAAGTGATAAAGTATAATATGAGTAGAAACTGATCAACAATTTAAACAATAATATCTAACATATATATACCACCTATTGTGTACCAAGCACTGGACTAAGCACTTAATAAATATTATTTCATTTGATTTTCACAACATTTATGAGAGGGAGATACTATTGTTATCTTTAGTATACCTCATGGGGAAATTGAGGCAACAGAAATAAAGTAATTTGAGTGTCTCCATCCATTTCTGAACTCAGATCTTCCTGACTCCAGGCGCAGCTCTCTATTCATAGCACCAACTAGTAGCATGTGTATGTATGTATGTGTATGTGTTGAAAGGATATATATATATATGTATATATGTACATATTCATCCATATATATATATATATATATATACACACACACACATCCATATACATATACACACATAGTATGCCTATTATATATATATATATATGTATATATATATATACATATATATATATATAATATCCAATATAATATAAATAAACAATTTTTAAAGACTCAAGAATTCTGATCAAGTAAGTGATCTCTCATGGGATATGATTATATGCAGAGTAAGAAATGAATCATTTTGACTTGACCAATGTGGGTATTAATTTTCGCTTGACTAATCATATGTGACATAGTGGTTCTTTCCTTTCCTACCTTTCTCCTCATCTTCCTCTTCCTCCTTTTCTTTCTTTCTTTGTCTCTGTGTCTCTGTTTTTCTCAGTAGAAAGAAAAAGAAATGTTTTATTATTTAAAAAAATAATAATTTAAAGAAGAAAATCCATGATATAACTAACTCCCCAAGACTGACATTTCAAGATGAAGTATTCTTTGCTCATTCATTCTGGAAGTGAAAAATTTGCAATTTTTTTTAAAGAGGCAGGTAAAATATTAAAACAGATGTACTTACATATTTCTCATGATTTCTTTGTGTGAACACAATAGCTAAAGAAGTTCCATGAAAAAAAAAAATCACAGAATCTCCAAAATAGAAAGGAAACTAGGTAACATCTAGTCTAATCTGTCCCTGAGAAGAAACATCTTTGATAAAATCCCTGACAAGTGGTCATTCAGTATCCATTTAACTATTTCAAGCAAAGATGCACTGAGTGCAAAGAAAAGGTTTCACAAATGCCACTTCTTCAATGCTCTTTTGGACTTCATCATCTGCTAATGGAGGCATACTCGAGAATGGTGAGTCTTACAGTGCTCTCTATACTTGTATCAAGTATGAGAATTGAATGGTTTTCTCTCATAGGACACATGCTATAGTAGTTGAATTTTATAGAGCTTTTAGGCTCATAGATTGAAAATGGCCAGGAAAAAAACATCTGAGCATTAGAAATATTTCTGACAGTTTCTGATCTAAAACTTTCCAGATTTGGTGCCATGATAGTAGTTTTATATGATTCAAGATATAAGTATGAAAAATCATTTCAAAATTATTTCAGTGCCTTGAATCAGAAGCTGTTCAGTGTCACCTGAGCTTTCATTTAAAAATATTAACTTTTAAGAAAATAATTGATGCAGTACATTATAGTCTGTCACCTTCAGTCATTGCATTCTTTGAGTACTGAATTTTGGCCTTTGCATATACTCCCACTGCATATCATTCCATAAGACTATCCCTTTGAAAATGAAATGCTAAGAATCATATGGCTGCTGATTTCTTCCCCTGCAACCAGAAATGTAATAGAATTACTAATTCAATTATTATTGTTAATTATTTGCAGCTATCCTGTCATTAGCCTTATAAGTAAAATAGTTATGTATACAATAAGTATTGTTACATTCCATGAAGTACAACCAAAAAGGATGATATGACCACCATAATCATGGGCACTGAAAAAGATCCCAAGAGTTTAGTGAAGAGTGGGGTCCTCTAAGCTAGTCCATAATAGTATCAATAAATGAAGCATGAACAATTAACTGCTCATTGAAGAACAGTTAAAACTCCTTACAAAAATAGAGACAAAGATTAAAAATTTCCATCTTGTCTCTTCTTTAAGCATATAGGTGGCAGAGGATATAGTTCTGGACCTGGAGTCAGAAATACAATATTGAATTTGACCTCAAGCAAGTACTAGACTTGTGATCCTGAGCATGTCACTTAAACTTAGGTTTCCTCAACTATAAAATGGGAATAATAAAACTTATGTCATAGATTTTTTGTGAGACAACACTATTCGCATAGTGCCTAGCACACAGTTGACATTATATATATATATATTATATATGTATATATACACATATATATATATATGCTTTTCCTCCCTTCTTATATAACATTTATATCACTATTATATAACATGCCGCTTTCATACCTACCCTTTAATATTTATTCTTCCCAGCCCAGAAATCTTATAAACTCATATCACAGTGAAGCAAATGTCTTTACCATTATACTTTATTTGTTAACATTAGTTAAGTCAGTCTCTCCTCTAGTGCATAGAAAACGTCTTTTTACAAAGCCAGTCCTCTCTACTGCTATATAACTAGGAGCCAACTTGGAATATTAACACATTCCCCACAAAAGCATGGACAGAGAAGAATATAGGATAACTAACCATTCTTATGGGTATCCTTAACCAACCAAGGATGTTATTATAAGCATTTATATGCTTAGATTCAAATTCATTCCAAAACTAGTTATGACTTCTCTCCAAGTTGAACTCTTGTCTGTTTTACCAGATAATTCTGGTCACTCTATATCTCTTGACTAGAATTTCTTCATCAGCAAAATGATATTAAACTAGATGATCCTTAAAGTACCTTTCAGACATAAAATACATTTTTCATTATTTTGGAATTTATTTTCATTATTTGGAATCTCAGAATCTCATTTTCTTCTCTTGTCAAATGGAGTTAATAATACCTACTTACAGAGACATTATGAATAAAAGAATTAACTATGTAATGTGTCTTGTAAATATTAAAATAATAGTAATAATAATAAAATAATAAGAGCTATTAGTGTATTTATGATGTCATGTTTAGTAAAAACATTCATCCTCATCCATTGTACAAATCAAAGTGTAGCAGATTATAGCAAAAAAAGCATTGGACTTGATACCATAAGAGCTGGGATCAAATCTCATAACTAATAGTAGCTGAATGACAATCAAGATATCACTTAACTTTAGTGAAATTCAATTTCTTCACCTGTGAAATTAGAATTACAAAATTCATACAATCTTCCTTATAATGCAATTATATAGAAAACATATCATAAAACTAAGGTTTCATACAATTATTAAATCAAGTCAAATTAACAAGAATTATTAAGTGATATCTATATTCCAAGAAAAGCAAAACTAAGCAAAATGAAAAGAATAAGAAGTTCCTGCTTTCAAAGAACTCATAGAAATTTTTATTATTATATGCCAAATGCAATCTGCCCTGTTCTCTTTCTCTTGTTCAATTTAAGGGCCAATTCATGTCTATCTGTAATTTCCCTTATAGATATTGATATTTTAATTCATAGAATTAGCTGCCTAAATGAATCATAATTTGAACAATATTTTCCAACTTACATAGTTTGTTAAGCCCATCTCTGTCTGGTAATCATGGATGCCATTGAAGAGGCCCTTTAAAATGCTGTGATTTGATGTAATCAATGCAGCATTATATATAAAGATTTAATTTCCAGAAGATCAATAAAATTTCCTTGCCAATTAGGATCCTATTGAGGACAACAGCCAAGACAATTTCAATACATTTGGATTTAGGGGAAGAAGAGAAGCAGAAGGAAACATGGAAAGGTGAAGATTCATGGGAGTTAAATGTATACCTGATGGATGGTGCCATAAAAAGAAGCTTCTGTGCTCCTCAAGCAAAGATACTGTCATAAACACATTCAAAAAGCACCAGGTTTATGCACTATAGAAAATGGTTAGAATTACAGACAAGAGTAAATAAATGTTCTTTTTTTCTTTCTTGTTCTTCCCTCTTTTTTGGGAGTTCTAAGCCTGCATGTCTTCCTCTGTTTCCAGGTTTATCTTCATCAATTTAATTTTTTGAATTTACTTCTCTAAATTTAAACATTCACTTTGTCTCTTACATTAGGGATTATAATAAATATGGTTAGCACTTTTATTATTCAGCTATGTATATTTGTTTGTTGGAATACAATGGGAAAAAAGGTAATAAGGAGTCATCTTGAGAAAAGCGATTTTGTGTATGTGTGTGTTACTTTGCCAGGAAACAAACTCTGGATAGGGGCTTAGAGACATAGAATATGTTTATTGATTCATTTTCTTAAGACAGAAAAAAATATTTATATCAGGATTCATCTAGGTCAAGTGTTGGTCTGGAGTCCATATCTGATATAATATCTGGGCTAGCTCTCTGGAGGGCCCCAGGATCAATCAGTCAGAGTCAAGATCAGTCAAAGTCTGGTCTTTAGTAGGAGAAGTGAAGGAGGCAGGCAAGCAAGCCACTCAGCTCATCAAACATGAATCTTGGACTCTGGGGTCTGGAGCCTGAAGTCTTCTTTCCTCAGTCTGCTGCGGCAGAGAGACTCTAACCCTCTCCTTCAGCCCTCCAATCCTTGCCTCCGATTACCTCACCACACCACATTCAGCAGGTACCAATTATGAGGAGAACCATCACATCACCATATCAGTTAAATATATGTTTATAGAATCATTATCTCATATTGAGTAGATACTTCACCTTAAGCACTCTGCTGTCTTTAGATTCAAGTATACCTTTTCAGAGTTCCAGCCCTCTACAATCTGGCACACCCACTTTTATATGGCCAGATTGCTGATTATTTTTGCTTTTTAGTTCACAGTATAAAACCTGCTTCCTAATTAATGAAACCTAGAACCACAGAACTGCTAGACTGTTCTATGACATGCACTCTATCATAAATTGTGAAAATAAGTCAATTAAATTCAGGCAAAACTGAGATCACTTTCTAAAATATGTGTGAATGGATAGATTCATGTCATGGGTTTCTTTGAACATTTGGATTTAGTAATTTGCTATTCCTTTGATCTTTCTCCTGAACTCCACCTTGACACCAACTTCCACTCCAGGACAGACATCCAATTTTTTTCTTGAGAATATTAGATTCAACTGTATTTTCTTTTTCCTTTCTTTTTCTTTATTTCTTTTTTTTCCCTATTTTTGTGCCTTAATAGCAATTTGTTTTCAAAACTATGTTTCTACTATGAATTGAAATTTAAAATAAATCAATTCATGTACAAAGACTACACAAACAATATGGATAGGAGACTAGGTGACATCAGATAGAAAAATGTAAAGGTCAGATTCAGGGACTGACAGAAACCAGTTTCTATGGAAGTAGACTTTCTGTCTCACACTCATAACTTCCAACAGTATGTTCATATGAAAGAGAATCAGGTCCTGGGACTGCCAGATTTGCTCTTCACACCCCCAGCCCAGTCAAAGGCTAGCACAATTAGAAGACATAGACAGAATGTAAATCCAGATAATTCTTTTCCCAAGACAACCCAAGGATATAAGACTGAAAATGCAATGGGAAGAAGATTGCCCACGGAATCAAAAGGTATGAGTGTGATTCACATATATGCTACTTAGTATCTATTTGATTTTGGGGAGTCACTTAATCTTTCTAGATTTGTTTCCTCATCTAAAAAAGGAAGGGATAGACAGGATGACTCAAAGCTCCATTTCATAACTAAATCTTAAGATCCAATGCTATAAAATTGATCTTACTTGTGAGATATGTGTTTTTTCTACAAGTACCTCTCCTGCCCGGTTATTATAATGGATAGAGGGTTTATTGTTAGCATATCAGTGACCCTTATCTAGCAGCTTGAAAGATACTACACAATTCATGACTACACTATTACTTCCAGTAAATAGCTTTTGCTCTGGAAAAATTGACTGAGTACTTTGAAATTTTCCTTAAATAAACTCTAAAATGTCTGACATAAAATTTTTCTTATTATGTAGTCTTTTAAGATCAGCCTTCTCTTTCTTTTCTTATCCAACACCCTTGAAGCTAATTATGATGCTATACATTTTAGTCTGCCTGGATATAATTAGGCTCTTTCTTTTGATTCATACAAAAGTGGTATACATATAGATATATAAATATAATGTGTTTAATAACTATGCATATTTCTTAAATGCTATATCTAACATGGTTTGGATTCCATCATACCATAAAAGCCACGGATTATTTAAACATCTATTCACCCTGTGAGAAACTTCATTGTTAAATTTACTTTGAAAATTAAAGTGGAAATATTCATGAAAGATTTTTATGATATTTTCCATGCTGTAAATAAGTCTGTAGAAAAAAATGTACATTTTTGTTCTAATTATTCTGAAAAGGTTCTAACAAATGTCTATAGATTCTCACTTCATTTTTTAATATTGAGTAATGAATTTGCATTTGCTTGCAATTCTATGATTTTATTATAATGTGTCTAAGCACTCATTAAAGAATTTAGGCACAAATTATATATGATTTCCTAGAGCATCTTTATGAGAAAGAGAAAAAACAATTCAGATTTGTATCTAGCATTTTGGCATAAATAGATTAGAAAACAAATTCCATTTTCTGATTGCAATCCTGTCATTATAATGGAGATAATTTAATTTTGTTTGCATGCTCTTTACTATAGCTATGGCTGTCACCACTAATAAAGCTCAACAGGTTTTACATAGCACACACAGCTGTGTCTGGATAGCATTTTCTGAAACCTAAACAAGATTTTCAAATTAGTACATTGAGCAAACTAGCAACGTGTTTTTCCTGAGAAATAAAGGAGTTTACATGTTTAAGGAATTTTTTTTTTTTTTACTTCCAGCAAACTAAAAAACAAAAAAAGGGTAGAGTGAAAATATCTAACCTTTTGCCTGTAGGTCATCCAGGTATAAGAGAACAGAAGGGCATTTATGCAATTCTCTGGGCATTATAACTTCTATTGGAAAAAGTGGAGTTGGGCAGCCAATTAAGTGAAGCATTCTACTGAGTGCTTCAGGCTGAGAAAATGTCAACATTGATTTTAGGTTCTCTACTTTATACCAATCATTGAAAGACTTGGGTTCAGCTAGTAGTCCTTTCCAAGTCTGGAGCTAAATTAAATTTATAAACAGCCAAATTGAACTTAGCTCCTTTCCGCTTTTCAAGCAAATTCTTCATTTGTATTACTAAGGATTAATAGAAAATGCAAATCTTTTCCAAGTCACCACTATTTCTTTCAACAATTATTTCTGCTCCTACACTTTGCTTCATGTTTTCTAAAGTTGTTTTACCAGCACAGTATAGAACAGCACAATCAAAGAAGAGAACCAGAATGAAAAAAAAAAAAAAAAAGAGTTGATAACTGAGACTTTCCAATATCTATGAAAACAAAAAGCACAAATTTCCTTATGAGCTTTTTGATTTTGAAAGAATTGTTAAGACTATTTAAATTCTCAATTTTTTGGGGGGGAGGGGGATTTAAAATCAAAATCATAGTCTAGTAGTCTAGTAGCAGGTAGGAAGACCTAGATTTTCACATTTATTCTTCCACTATAGGGAACTATGTAACCTCAATCTCTTATTGCTTATGAAGAGTTTCATTGTTTAATTAATCACTGCTGTCATTACCCATCATTTCACAGCAGATGCTCAAACCTCACTTTTATTTTAACTGCTACTACTTTCAAAAATACAAAGAAATCCACTAGATTGTCACAGAAGGAAATACCACTTCAATTGTTGCATTATAGATATCATCTTTGAGAACTATTTTTCTTTGAAATGTTTTTGGATTCATGATTTATCTTGTGCAGCAAGATAACTGTATAAATATGTATAAATACATTGGATTTAATATGTACTTTAACATATTTAATATGTATTGGACTACCTTCCATTTAGGGGAAGGGGTGGGGAGAAAGAGAGGAAAAGCTGGAACCCAAGGTTTTGCAAGGGTCAATGTTGAAAAATTACCCACACATATGGTTTGTAAATAAAAAGCTACAAATAAATAAAAAAGAAATGTTATTGGATTCAGTAATTTTTATCTCTTGTTTAAAAAAGAAACAGTGGAAGATAATAGAGAGTTACATATCAGCAGCCTAATTTTAGGAGGGGAAGGAATTATTTGTAATTTATATAGGATTTAGAATAGGTAAAAGATATGTGGCTCACTTTTAATTCACACTTTTGATAAATATTGTCAACTTTCATAATCAGTTATTTTTGAAATTGAAATTAGTGAAATAAAAAAAATGATATGAATCTTTCATTATAAGTGGTTTCCTTTGTACAAATTTTAGTTTATGGATTTAAAAATATTCTTAAAAGGTATCTATAGGTTTCAAGATACTGCCAGTGGGGTTCATGATACACAATAAGGCACTATGCTAATCATTTTATAAATATTTCATTTTTATCACTATAACAAGCTTTGAGAAGTAGGTGTTATAGATGAGGAGAGTGAGACAGACAAGTGAAATGAAATGGCCCTTGTCACAAAGCAATTTAGAGTATAGGGCAGGTTTAACTTGCTTCTTCTTAACTCCAAGTATAGAGTTGTATCCACGGTTACATATTTCATGCTATAAGATTCATGTAAGTCTATTACTGGATATATACAGCATCATTTTTACCACTTAGAAGATCTTATATATACATATGTTTTATACACATACACATATCTATCTATCTATCTATCTATCTATCTATGATTAGTGATATACTGGATAAATGTTTAACAACAGGCTCTTGGGGAAGAGGGATGTGTGTTAAATATGCTTCTATGCTGAATCTGATTCATTAATATTTTCTTTAAAATTTCTTTCAGTCTAGACAATTGATAAAAGAATAAACCCAATGTCAAATTATTGTATTTATGGGAGGTTTGAATTTGTTTACTGAAATTTAGTAGTTGGAGCTTGGGAAATGATTGACTAGCATATCTCCTCTTGACACTTCCAAATCATATTAATTGGTTAGGATTAAGAGAGTGTTTTCTTTTCCTTTCCTTTCCTTTTATTTTTTTAAAGTATATTAGGATCTCAGAAGTTATCTAGTACAGCTCATTTAGCATGGCATGTATGTAAAAATTTCAGCATAAATAGAAATAATAAAGAATAAAAATCTGTAATAATGTATATTAGGAAGCATATAGTTTTTTCTTTACTTCTATCACTAATTTAAGATTTATCTCAGAAGTACTTTTACCCCTATTACTAAAGTACTGGTTGCCTCTTCTTACTTTGAGATAATTAAGGAACAAAGTCTTAGTGGATTGGGCCAAAATCTTTTGTTGGCCAGTCAGTGAGAGCCACAGTGATTTGGGTTTAAGGCATGGTCCTTAAGGAAATCTAGCTTGAGAACTCCAAGACATCTTATGAAAGTTCAGTAATCAACATTTATGTGGGTAGAAGCGCAACAGAGAAAAATATCAATTGGAAGGAACTGGAGAAGGAAGAGAAAAAATGGATCTGAAAGAATACTGGGGAAAGAAACTAAAAAAAAAGTTTGACTTTCATTATTCTGTTAGCCAAATGTGTCCTAAAAACAAACACCAACAACACTTTCATATTTCATTTAAGGCTGCAAGTCATATCCATCTATAATTCCCAATATAGATATTGACATTTTAATTCATAGAATTAACTGCCTAAATGAATGTCATAATTTGAACAATATTTTCCAACTTGTATTTTTTTGCTCATTAAAAAATCCACGAAGTATTTTTACTATCTGACATAATGATTTCCTCTATTGTTAATGTGCTCTTCCAACAGTAGAAGAGTAGAAAGAAAAGAGGGGACTAAGTTATGAATAGTTTTGAATAACAAATAGATAATTTTGTATTTGACACTGGAGAGAATAGAGAGACATTGACTGTTTTGTGTGTGAACTTCATTTTAGGAAATTATGTTTAGTGGATGAATAAAGCATAGATTGGAGAGATTTGAAGCAGCATACCCATTAGCAAATAGCCTCTCTATCCAAGAGTACTGAGGGGTGTCAAAGTAGAAATTAAGCTACATTCAAGAGCTACTGAAGAGGTGAAATTAACAAGTGTTAGCAACATGAAGTGAGGGGAGGGGGCAGAAGAGATAGTGAGTCCAAAGCTTCAAACTTGAAGCATTAAAAGGATGATTTTGTCTTTAGTAAACTGAAGGGGGAGTGGGGGGAGGGAGAAGGAGGGGAGATGGTTTGGGGGAACAAATAATTCTCTTTTGGATATATTTACTTTAAAATGTCTACTGGACATTAGTTTGAAATATCTGAAAGGTAGTTACAGATAATATGTGAGATTAAAGGGTAATACTAATATGGTCAAAGTTTCTATTCTGATTATTGAATAGAACATTAAATGTGTGTGTGTGTGTGTGTGTGTGTGTGTGTGTGTGTGTGTGTGTGTGTATGTGTGTGTGTTGGGGGGAAATAGGGTTAAATGACTTGCCCAGAATCAAGCTAGTTAAGTGGCAAATTTTGGAGCTAGAATATTAGTCTCAGATTGCCCAGATTGCAGGACTAGAGTTCTTTCCATTGCACCACCTAGTTGCTAAGCATCTCCTCCTTTTTTTTTTTTTTTTTTATTTGACAACAACAAAGAAGGAAAGACAATGACATTGTCACAAAAGAATTGCAAATTTGGACTTGGCATACCTTCTAACAGGTTTTGTGAATAAAGTCTTTGGGTTTTTAAATGACAATTTGATTTCTACTCAAAAAACCAGATAAACCTTTGAACTTTTGTCTAAAGTCCTTAGAGGCAGGACAAGATTTTTTTACAATTGTGAATAAACAATAGTGTAGACTACCATGACCTCCAGTGTTAGGACCATTTGTTTAACTTGCAAGATTAATTTTGAAACACAAGAGTCACACTTCAAACCTAAGCTAATTTACTTATTCTTTGATATGTATACATACCACGGACCAGGAGAGAAACCACAGAAGAAAATTGGGATTACCTAGGGAGAATTCATCTCTAGTCTTTGAAACCCATATTCAATTGATATGGTTCAGCATCATCTCTGTGTAATGTCTGGGCTAATTTTCTGGAGGTCTTCTGAAAGGACCTTGGTCTCAGTAGGATGGTCACCACAAGAATGGACAAGAATAGAGTCTGAAGTCTTTATTGTCTTCTTCACAGTCTGTGTCTGTCATAGTCTGACCCAGTCTCAGGCTCACCCAGTTTCCTCCAGCATTTTGACAGTCTCAACTAGTCTCAGTCTGCGAGTGACTGTCCCCGTTCTCTCAACCGTTAAATACCCTTTTACAATTACATCATTACAGTGTACTGAGTATAAGCCAATCTAGAGTGATTATATCATTATATCATATTAGATATATGTGAACTAGAGAATCATTATCTCATCAGTTCCACTGAGTTAATACCTTGTTTCA
Organism: Antechinus flavipes; assembly: GCF_016432865.1. Lineage (NCBI taxonomy): Eukaryota > Metazoa > Chordata > Mammalia > Dasyuromorphia > Dasyuridae > Antechinus > Antechinus flavipes. Next base: position 217,783,446 of record NC_067400.1, read on the forward strand.
AGTATACTTTTTTGAAGTATACTTCTCCAAAGTTATGGCCCTCTACATCTCTGTATGAGGGACTGCTGTTTTCAAGATAATATGATGTTATAAGGGTCATTTTCCACGTTGTATTAGATGACATAAGCTCTCTAAGACTTCTTCTACTTACATTTTTGGTTGGACATAAGCCAGACACATAATAGTGATGATGTTCTTGGCAGCAGTTAGTATGGTGAATTTAAACCACAATACCTGTCTGGATTACCTGAGGAGAATTCATCTCTAGTCTTTGAAGCCTATATTCAACTGATATGGTTCAGCATCATCTCTGTATATTTATGAAATCTTTTCTTTTAAAGAAGCCAGAAATAGTGATAGATAATAGTGATGATGTTTTTGTCAGCATTATTACTATGGTGAATTTAAACACACTACTTAGAGTAATCCTTTTTTTTTTCTTCAAAAGCCTGATTTCTTTAAGATATGTTTAGATTTCCTTCATGTCATAAGCCTATGTGTCCATGTCACTTGGCATAGCTTCTATACAGGTTTTGTGAATAAAGTCTTTGGGTTTTTGAATAACACTTTGATTTCTACTCAAAAAAGCAGATAAACCTTTGAACTTCAATAACTTCTGAACAAAGTCCTTAGAGGCAGGACTTTTTTTTACAATTGTTATAAGCAATGATGTAGACAGCCTAGACCTCCAGTGTCAGGACCATTTGTTTAATTTGCAAGATTAATTTTAAAATACAAGAGCCAAACTTCAACCCCTTATGGGTAATTAGCATTCCACTGCCATTCAACAGCACTCAAAGTCAGCCTTGGGCAAAATTGTGAACTGGGCAAATGCTTCTCATCCCACAAACAGATGTAGCCAGAGGCCCCTTCTATAGACAAAGACAGTAATCTGATAAAATAATTTACACAGTGATGTAAATGTACATTAATGGCCTATCTCTCCCAAGATATTTGCATTTTAAGAGTTTTGTGGAGAAGGGACTATTTAAAGAGGGAATGCTATCATTTCAGGTACTAGAATAGGGAGGAGGGCCATCTCCACTCTTTTTGATTTCTATCTGGCCACTGGACCCAGATAACTCTGATGGGGAAAATGACACAGGTGACCTTAAATCCAATTCATTTGTATTTCAAGATATCATCTCCCTGATGTCATGGTTCTCTTGAGAAAGAAAGACAAAAAAACAGAATAGAGAGAGTGAGATTCTAACTTGTAACTGAAATTTTACTACACAAATCACAACTTTCAAGCAATATGTATGACTAAGGAATCAAATTCCAAGGATGAGGAATACTCAGATTATTCTAGTCACTTTCCAACAGTTGTAGGAGCAATTTCATTAGATCAGGAAAACTTACTTGGAATAGGTATCATTGTAATTTGACTTTTACCCAATTTCTACTTAATTGAATGATATTTGTGATCTCATTCTAGCCTTCTTAAATTTCACATTACAAAGATATGATAAAAACAAACAGTAGTGTTTTACCTTTAGCAAATTATTTTCCTAGCTATCTTCTTTTCTATAGGACCTTATTTCTTCAATCTAGTCTACATATTGATATTATATTAGCCTTTCTAAAACATAAACCTGATGTCTTCATTAAAAAAAAATCACAACACAACCAACATTTAGAACTCTCCAATTAAATAATGTGCAAATTTTGACTTAATTTATCTTGATAATCTATCTGCTTAACTCCCATATGTTCTTCTCAGTTAAGAGACCGCATGAACTCTAATCATGTAATACCAAATTTATAATGGACACTTCTAACTAGGTTGCCATAATTATCACAAATTCAGTAAATATGTATTTATCTATATAGGATTTGGGGTTGAGCATCCTCCACAAGTAAACTTCATCCTCCTTCCTAAGAGTATAGAAAAGGAATAATGGAATCAGCCAACAAAATCAGACTTTAAATCAACAATATCTTTTGAGACAAATGAAAATTCCAAGAGACAGAATTTCTGGATAATTATTAATCAATTTACTAAGTATATTTACTGACAATCAATAAATTTATGGCTAGTGTTTTTTTCTCCATAACCAAGGACACCAAGGAATTGTCTGAAAGGCCTTAAAGCCTTTCTGAAAGAGAATTCTCCTGACAAGTGAAAATCAACCTTAATTGGTAGACATTTAATGAGGAGGTGGGCTGAAAGCTGTCAGCTCCTTCTGCTAAAAATATAACTTAATCATAGACTAAGCTTCTCCCAGTAATCTGGGCATAAGAACCTATTTTCCATCTGGATATCTCTGGCTGTTTTTTTTTTTTTTTTCTCTTCACCTACATCACTCTAAAGTTTAATGGAGGACATCAAGGGACTTCTTTTCCCAGTGTAAGGATTCTGTTTATATTCTAAATAGAAATTAGGTTTCCAAAATGGGCAGAGTCCCACCCAAAATTGATGAGCATGTTTCTTGAGGAATAGACCTAGTTCTTCAATGCCTTTTTTTATTAAAGCTTTTTATTTACAAAACATGTGCATGTGTAATTTTTCAACATTAACCCTTGCAAAACTCAAAACCTTTTGTTCCAAATTTTCCCCTCCTTCCCCCTATCTCCTCCCCTAGATGGCAGGTAATCTAATACATGTTAAAAATGTTAAAATATATGTTAAATCCAATATATGTATAAATATTTATGTGGTTATTTTGCTGCACAAGAAAAATCAGATCAAAGAGGAAGAAAAAATAAACTGAGAAAGAAAACAAAATGTAAGCAAACATCAATAAAGAGATATAATGCTATGTTGTATTACACATTCAGTTCCCACAGTTCTCTCTTTGAGTGTAGATGGCTCTCTTCATCACTGAACAAGTAGAACTCGTTTGAATCATATCATTATTGAAGAGAGCCAGTCCATCAGAATTAATCATTGTATAGTGTTCTTCTTGCCATGTATAATGGCAGGTTTCTCCTGCCTGCTCCTGGTTTTGCTCATTTCACTTACCATCAGTTCATATAAGTTTCTCCAGGCCTCTCTGAAATCATCCTGTTGGTCATTTCTTACATAAAAATAATATTCCATAACATTCATAAACCAAAATTTATTCATCCATTCTCTAATTGATGGGCATCCATTCAGTTTCCAGTTTCTTGACACGACAAAAAGGGCTGCTGCAAACATTTCTGCACATGTGAGTCCCTTTCCTTCCTTTAAGCTCTCTTTGGGATATAAGTTCAGTAGAACATTGCTGGGTCAAAGGATATGCACAATTTGATAACTTTGTGAACATAGTTCCAAATTGTTCTCCAGAATGGTTGGATTTGTCCTTAGTTCCACCAACAATGTATTAGTGTCCCAGTTTTCCCACATCCCCTCCAACATTCATCATGATCATTTCCTGTTATCGTAGCCAATCTGAAATGTGTGTAGTGGTATCTCAGAATTGTCTTAATTTGCATTTCTTTGATTAATAGTGATTTGGAGCACCTTTTCATACGACTACAAATAGTTTCAATTTCTTCATCTGAAAATTGTCTGTTTCCTTTGACCATTTATCAATTGGAGAATGGCCTGAATTCTTATAAATTTGAATCAATTCTCTATATATTTTAGAAATGAGACCTTTATCAGAATGCTTGAATGTAAAAATGTTTTCCCAGTTCATTGCTTCCTTTCTAATCTTGTTTTTATTAATTTTGTTTGTACAAAAATGCACTAAATAAATAGATTAGTTTAGGGAGTATTGTCATCTTTATTATATTCACTTGAGCTATCCAAGGGCACTTGATAGTTTCCCAATTGTTAGATCTGACTTTATTTGTGTTAAAAAATGTTTTGTAGTTTTGCTCATATAGTTCCTGATCTTCTCTTGGCAGATAAATTTCCAAATATTTTATCCTATTGACAATTATTTTAAATGGAATTTCTCTTTGTGTCTCTTGCTGTTGGATTTTGTTGGTGATGTATAAGAATGCTAATGATTTATGTGGATTTATTTTGTATCCTGCAACTTTACTAAAGTCATGGATTACTTCTAATAGTTTTTTTTTTAGGTGATTCTCTAGGATTTTCTAAGTATATCTTCATATTGTCTGCAGAAACTGATAATTTGGTTTTTCTCATTAACTATTCTAATTTCCTTAATCTCTTTCTCCTCTTATTACCAAAGCTAGCATTTCTAATTCAATTTAAAATAGTAATGGTGACAGTGAGGTAGCTTTGTTTCACCCCTGATCTTATTGGGAATGTTTCCAGTTTATCCCCATTAAATATAATGCTTGTTGATGGTTTTATCTACTTGCTACTGACTCTTTTAAGGAAAAGTTCATTATTCCTATACTCTCTAGTGTTTTTAATAGAAATAGGTGCTGGATTTTATCAAATGCTTTTTCTGTATCCATTGAGATAAACATATTTTTTTGTTAATTTGGTTATTGATAGAGTAAATTATTCTAATAATTTTCCTAATATTGAACCAGTCCTGCATTCCTGGTATAAATCCAACTTGGACTTGGTGTATTATCCTGGGTATGATTTTCTGTAATCTCTTTGCCAATATTTCATTTAAGATTTTTGCATCAATGTTTATTAGGGAGATTGGTCTATAAATTTTCTTTCTCTGTTTTTATCCTACCTGCTTTTTACCATGTCTGTGTCATAAAAAGGAATTTCATAGGAGTCCCTCATTCCCCATTTTTTTCAAATAATTTTATATAGTATTTGAGTTAACTGTCCTTTAAATGTTTGATAGAATTCACATGTAAATTTATCTTGTCCTGAGGATTTTTTCTTAGGGAGTTGATCAATGGCTTGTTCTATTTCTTTTTTTAAAGTGGGATTATTAAATTAATTTATTTCCTCTTGTGTTAATCCGGGCAATTTATATTTTTGTAGATATTCCTCCATTTCACTTAGATTATCAAACTTATCAGCATAAAGTTGGGCAAAGTAATTCCTGATTATTCTTCTAATTTCCTTTTCATTAGTGGAAAGTTCTCCCTTTCATTTTTGAGACTAACAATTTCATTTACCTCTTTTCTTTTTCTAATCAAATTAAGTAAAGATTTATCTATTTTGTTGTTTTTTAAATAAAACCAACTCTTGCTTTTATTTATTAATTCAATAGTTTTTTGTTTTGTTTTGTTTTTTTTAACTTTCAATTTTCTTGATCTCTTATTTTTAGAATTTTAAGTTTGGTGTTTGATTGGGGTTTTTAATTTGTTCTTTTTCTAGTTTTTTAAGTTGCAAACACAATTCATTGATCTTCTCTTTCTTTATTTTATGCAAGTAAGCAATTAGATATATAAAATTTCCCCTTAGTACTGCTTTGGTTACATTTCACGCATTTTGATATGTTGTCTCATTATTGTCATTCTCTTAGATGAAATGATTGATCATGTCTATGGTTTGCTGTTTTGCTTATTCATAATTTAGGGTGAGATTATTTAGTTTTTAATTACTTTTTTGTCTATTTTCCCCTGACCTTTTATTTAATGTAATTTTTATTGCATTGTGATCTGAAAAAAAAAATACACTTGCTATTTCTGCCTTTCTGTATTTGATTTTGAGATCCTTATGTCTGATATATTGTCAGTTTTTGTATAGGTTCCATGAACTGCTGAGAAGAAAGTGTCCTCCTTTCAATCTCCATTCACTTTTCTCCAAAGATGTAGCATACCTAACTTTTCTAGTATTCTATTTACCTCTTTACCTTCTTTTTTTTTTTTTTTTTTTTTTTGTGATTTGATTTATCTAGTTCTGAGAGAGCAAGGTTGAGATCTCCCACTATTATAGTTTAGCTGTCTATTTCTTCTTGCAAATCTCTTAACTTCTCCTTTATGAATTTAGATGCTACACCACTTGATGCATATATGTTTAATATTGATATTCTTCATTATCTATGGTACCCTTTAGGAAGATATAGTTTCCTTCCTTATCTCTTTTAATTAGATCAATTTTTGCTTTTGCTCAATCTGAGATCAGGATGGCTACCTCTGCTTTTTTTTTTTTTTTTTTTTACTTCACCTAAAGCATAATAAATTCTGCTCCAGACTTTTACTTTTATTCTATATGTATTGCTCTACTTTAAATGTGTTTCTTGTAAACAACATTTTGTAGGATTCTGGCTTTTAATCCAGTCTGCTTTCTCCTTAAGTTTTATGGGAGAGTTCATCCCATTCATATTTACAGTTAAAACTACTAATTCTGTATTCCATGCCATTTTATTAACCCTATATTTCACTTTTCTCTTTACTTTTCCCCTTTCCCTCCTCCCCAGTATTTTATTTGTGATCATTACTTGCCTCAATCAGTCCTTCTCCTTTAGAGAGACCCAGTCCCCCTTTTTAAAAAAAATTCCCCTACTATTTCTGTTTTCCCTTCTATTTAGTTCCCTTCCCTTTTCCCCTTTCCCCTTCCACTTTTCTATATGGTGAGAAGTTTCTCAGTGAAAGCAAATATGTCTAATATTCTTTATTTGAGCCAAAATTGGTGAGAGTAAGATTCACACAATGTTCATCCCCCTCCCTTCTTTCCCACAATTATAATAGGTTTTCTTTGCCTCTTCCTTAGATGTAATTTCCCTCATTTTATTTCCACTTTCCCCTTTTTCCAGCACAATCCCTTCTTATCTCTAGTTTATTTTTTATAACAGTAAAATCAGATTATACATGCACTCTCTATGTATGCCCCAAACAGAAACACAGTTCTCAAGAATTCTTTTCTTTTTACTTTTTTATGCTTCTCTTGACTTCTATATTTGGAGATCAAGTTTTTTGTTTAGCTCTAGTCTTTTCATCAGAAATAAATGGAAATTGACTGTTTCATTGAATTTCTGTCTTCTTCCCAGAAAGAAAATACTCAGTGTAGCAGAGTAATTTATTCTTGGCTGCATTCCAAGTTCTTTTGCCTCTTGGCATATCAGATTCCAGGCCTTTTGATTCTTTAAAGTGGAAGCTGCTAGGTCCTGAGTAACTCTTATTGTGGCTTCTCAGTATTTGGATTGTTTCTTTCTTTTAATATTTTTTCCATGGTCCAATAGTTCTGAAATTTAGCCACAATATTCATTGGGGCTTTAATTTTGGGTTATCTTTCAGGAAGTATTTAATGAATTATTTTAATGGTTATTTTGCCTTCTGATTTTATGATATCTGAGCAGTTCTCTTTTGATAATTTCCTGAAAAAATAGTGTCTAGGCTCTTTTTTTTATCATAGTTTTTGTAGTCTGAGAATCTTCACATTGTCTCTTTTAAATCTACTTTCCAGGTCAGTTGTTTTCCCAATTACATATTTTACATTTTTTCTGTTTCTTTTTTCTTTTCTTTTCTTTTTCTTTTTCTTTTTCTTTTTCTTTTTCTTTTTCTTTTTCTTTTTTTTTTTTTTTTTTTTTTTTTGGTTTTGCTTGACGAATTTTTGTTGTCTTGATGGGCTATTTATTTCCATTTGTTCAGTTCTGAATTTTAGTGAATTATTTTCTTTATTTACTTGTTTTTCTTCTTTTTGTATTTGTCCAGTTGAATTTTTAAATGAGTTGTTTTATTCTATGGAATTTTTTTCCATTTCATAAATTCTGTTCTTTAAGGACTTTTTTTTTCTGTTTCACAAATTTTGTTTTTTAAAGAGTTATTTTCTTTTTCTGTTTCACAAGTTCTGTTTTTCTGGGAGTTGTTTTCTTTTTTCATTTTATCAAATCTATCTTTTAATGAGTTATATACCTTTGTCAAATCTTCTTGCAATGTTTTCTTTCCTTTCCCCATTTTTCTTCTAGCTCTCTTTAAAGATCCTTTTTTAATTTCTTGTAGGACAGCCTTGTGTGATGAGGACTAGGTTATATCACCTTTTGGGGCTTCATCTGGAAACAATCTGCTTTTAGTCTCCTCACAGGGAAATTTGTTCTTCTCTTTCACCATAAAAGTTGTCTAGGATCAAAGTTTTTTTGACTTTTTTACTCTTTTTTTTTTTTTTTTTTTTTTTTTTTTTGTAAAGGTTTGCTTTTAGGGCAGTGGCTGGCCAAGTTAGTGCTGACTCACTTCTAGTGCTGGGTGGGTGTTGTCAGGTCCCATGAGATTCTGGCATTTCTGCGTTCACTATTTACCTTTTGTGGTTGTGTGGGATGTTTTATAACTTCTTTGCTGATATACTGGCTTGCAATCAGGGAAGAGTTGCCAACACTGCTTTAGATTCCTGTAGATTCCTCCTTGTAAATTCTCCACCACATGGAGTCTGCACTGCCCAGCTCTGTACTGTCTTCACTGGCACCTGTGCTTAGTGCTTGGACCTCTTCTCTCCCTTTCCAATTGAAACAGACCTTTTTTGATGATCTTTGAAATTATCTTCTGCTGGTTATTTGTTCCACTCCCAATATTTGTGGATTCTGCTAGTCCAGAACTAATTCAGAAGCTGGATTTGGTAATTATTCTGAGGGTTGTGGGAGAAGATTAGAAAGAAGTGTGTGTCCTTTCTGCCATCTTGGTTCCTCCCCTGGAGGTCCCCTAGCCATGCCTTTCAGAGATTGATTGTCCTTAATCAGAATTAGGTTTTTACAGAAAATGGGAAATGTTGCATCACAGTTGATAATTAGTTATTAATTCAATGATATAATAATTTCTCTAATGCTGTTGATGAACAGAGATATAAATTGATAGAAATAATGCTCATATTCTTGATAGTAATAGGGAAGTTATGAGAAAGGGCATTTTTTGGAGAAAATCAATTGAGGGGAGGATTCTAGGAAATTGGCAAAGTAGGTCACTAAATTTCAAGCTCTTCAGATTTCCCCCACAAACAGAATAAATTTGCACCTCAGAGGGAACACTGGTGAAAAATCCAGAAAATTTGGGGCAGATCTTCAACCTGAGAAGATCACAAGAAAAACCTGGACCAGGGATTAATGCTTGTTAAAGTGCAAATACCTCTGGGCTATCCCTCAGAAACACCAAGTGGAAAAAGAAAACAAAAACTCCTTTAAAAACCAGGATTTATGAAATGAAAAAAAATCATGAATATAACTTCTATTAATATTTATACTTTCTTGATCTTAAAAATTATTTATTTTGAATGCTCCCTGATGTTCTGCTGGGCACATAATGTGTTTTGTTTTCTTTTGTTTCATTTTGTTTTATATTTCTTTTCTTTTCTTTTCTTTTTTTTTATTCTGTTTTTCAAAATAAAACAAATTATTTAAAATAAAAAAAACAAATTTAAAAAAAGAAGATAATCAATTGAGTTTGGGGCTTTCAGAGTTTAAGAATTTTAAAAATTAGTTGATATGTGAAGCAGGCTAGACAATAGGGAATATAAGAATACAAGAGAGAGGCTAGGAATGGACAAGCAGATTTGAGAGTCATATGCATTGAAATGATTATTAAAACCACTGGAGCTATTAATATCACAAGTGAAATAGTGCAGAGGAAAAAGAAAAGAACACTCAGGAGAGAGCCTTAGAGGATTGGAAGGCATGACAGGGATGAAGTTGTAGTAAATAGTCAGAGAATAGTGTTCAAATAAGGAGAAAACAGGAGAGAGCAATGTCATTACAAACTCAAGAAAAGAGAGTATCTAGCAGAAGAGGATAAATTATGATATTAAATGCATTATAGAGACTAAAAGAATAGGAGGATTGAGAGTAGACCAGTGGATTTGTTGGTTAAGAGATCACTGATAAATTTGAAAAGAGTAATTTTGATTGAATTGATGAGATTCAGAAACCAGACCAGAGAGCTGAAAAAATAATAAGAAGAAAAGAAGTGAACACATAGATGGCTTTTCCAAAGACATCAGTCACAAAAAGAAGGAGAGATGTAAAATGGGCATGGATAGAGCAAGTGAAATTTTAGGGGGAATAGAGGAGACATAGACATATTTCTATGTGGTAAATGAGAGTATGGAGATGATGGAGATAATATTCTAGAAAAGATGGGATGGAATGGGATCAGTTGTACATGTAGAGATATATGCCTTGGCAAGAAGAAAAGTTACCTTTCCAAGGGAAACAAGGGTAAAGTTGGGGATGGTGGCAGAAGGCATCTGAATGATATGAGAGCAGGAGACAGAGAGAAGAGAGAGTTCTTGGAACATGATCTCAATTTTTAAAAATAGAATATGAGTCAAATTTGTCAGTTTTTGGTGGTTTGGATAGTGATGAAAAAGTTTTGAAAAGTGAGTGAGATAATGAGACAATTAGGGAGGTATAAACACATTACCTTGCAGTGGTGAGGGCCCTGTTGAGATTAAATAATATAAATTTGTAATTTGACCCTGTAATTGCAATTCCATGATTTTTCTCCAGCTTGGTTAGCAAACCATGTGAAGGAAATAGATGCTGAGAGTAATCCCAACCTGGAGTTTGATAGAATATCTTCTTAGCTCAAAAAAGCAAAGAAATTATAGAGAAAACAATATTGAACTGGTTCAGAAATCAAAATGAGAAACAAGAAAAGAAAAATTTAAGATGAAATTCTGTTTGTTACCTTTGGAGCAAACATTCCATAAAGCACAGAGGGAAGGTTAGGAAGTTTGAGGGTAGGAAATTAGAAAAGTTGTATTGAAAGGGATAAGAATAAGCGAGAAATAAGTGGATGATCAAAAATGAAATGAAATCATGGAAATTAAAAATTCCAAATACTTGGAATGGGGTGAAAATATGTTAAATACTATAAGGAATTATTTTTATAGATTGATATTGTCCACAGTGGTTCATCCTCAGGTGGAGCCATCCTAGAGGGTAAGGAAGTTCTTTGTGGCTAGAAAGTAAAGGGGATACTAAGGCAGACTGAATGTATGGAAGGTGTATAGACATGGGAAAGGCAGACCCTGAGGAGCATTCCTCTATCCCTGTTTGAAGCTCATTAGAAGGATGTTATACATATGTTGGATTATTTGACATCTAAGAAAAGAGATGGGAAGAAAGAATGGAAAAAAATTTGGAACATAAGGTTCTCATTTTGTTCTTATCTTTTCTTCAATGTCAGTGTTGAATTGAATGGCTTGCAAACATTTATTTTTAAAGCAAAGTTTTCTTTTTTAGAATTGAGTAGTGAGAAAAGTTGATAGTGGTTATGGTCTATCAGGACAAGAAAATTTAAAATTTACTTTTTACAAAACATGGACTCTGGCTTGTTATTGTTTACTTGGGGCAATCACAACCCCAACATATAGCCCACAATAAACAAGTAATGAAATTAAGTTAAGATTTGTGGTTTTTTGGATATGTTTATTTCCTGAATGGATTGAAATCATCTTTGCTAATTGAATCTTTATCAAAAGGATACATTGAACATTCATATCTCCATGATAAATATACATGAATACATTTTGTGGAATCAGGTAATGAATGAATGAATGAATGAGTAAATCAACAGGCATTAAGGTATGGGTAGATCAATTGATATAAAGTAATCCCATTTTAACATGTGGAGAAGTGAGCATTAGGTAAAACAGAATATTTATCATTATATCAGATCTATATAGTGGGGAAAAAAAGACAATTTTAGAAGAAAATAGGGGATGGTATTGTGGGAAGGACAATCCATTTGGAATCAAGCTGTTCAATTATTTCAAATATGGCCCCATTTGGGCTTTTCTTTGCAAAGAAATTGGGAGTGGTTTACTATTTTCTTCTCCACTCATTTTACAAATAAGAAACTAAGGCAAGTTAAGTGCCTTGCTCAGGGTCCCACAATTAGTAAGTATCTGAGAATGGGGTCTTCCTGACTCTAGCCCTGGCAATATATTCATTGTGCCAGCTACTGCCATAAACAATTTTAGTTCAAATCTTACCTCTGATACGATGAGCAAATCATTTTAGTCCTGTCTGATTCTTTGTGACCCCATTTGAGGGTTTTTTTTTTTTTTTTGGCAGAACTACTAGAGTTCCTTCTCTAGTTCATTTTGCAAGTGAGGCAAACAGGATTAAGTGATTGTCCTGGGTTTATATTCCTAGTAAGAGACTAAGGTCATATTTAAATTTAGCATGAGAAGTCTTCCATGGAGAAGTTTGCTCCAAAGGTAAGCAGAAGAAGACTTCTGGTACAGAGCTCTATCCTTCACATCACTTAGCTATCCAAGAAATACCTTACATGCAATACTGTGAATATTGCTTCCTCTTAGGTTCTTTCTTGCTGCTGCCTTCCTTGGGGAAATCAGGAAATGGTAAAATGTCCCAATACAACCACTAAAAGTCAATAGACTCATTGCTTGTCCAGTGAAGTCAATGAAGAATAATGTCTCATTGACCATGCTACTTCCCCATTCACATCTAATAAGTTTGCCTTTCCTGAGATATAAAATGAACATTGTACTTCCAGTTTGGGATTTGATATGATGTGTACTAGACTCTTTCCCCAAATTAACTAATTAGAGACATCTTCAGGTACAAAGAGAAAGCATTCATTTAATCCCTGCAGAGAGAGACCCAGACACACCTGGGAGCCATCCCAACTCCCACCATGTGACCATGGAACCTGGCCACCTTCCAGCTTGTCCAAGATTTAAAAAGCAAAAGAAAGGAGCCTTTTCATTGGATAGACTAAAATGATAGACAATAGCTCATTGTTTGATTTGTTTCAGGAACTAAAACAACAACAACAATAATAAAACATTAATACTAGACAAAATCATGTGCAGTAAATTGTGACATCTTAGAAATAGCTCTAGATCTATTTGGCTGGAACAATAAGTCTCTGAAGAATAATGTGAAATAAAGTATGCTGTAAATGGATTGTGGAAGACCTTAAAAGTCAGGCAAATGAATTTTCATTTTCAACAGAAACTTAGAATCAGAGTACTCCACATTCAGGAGGAAAAGGAAACTTAAGAGACCATCAAGTCTTCATTTTACTGGTCAAAGGATATGAACAGACAATTTTCAAATGATGAAATTGAAACTATTACCACTCATATGAAAGAGTGTTCCAAATCACTATTGATCAGAGAAATGCAAATTAAGACAACTCTGAGATACCACTACACACCTGTCAGATTGGCTAAGATGACAGGAAAAAATAATGATGAATGTTGGAGGGGATGCGGGAAAACTGGGACAGGGATGCATTGTTGGTGGAGTTGTGAATGAATCCAACCATTCTGGAGAGCAATCTGGAATTATGCCCAAAAAGTTATCAAACTGTGCATATCCTTTGACCCAGCAGTGTTTCTATTGGGCTTATATCCCAAAGAGATATTAAAGAAGGGAAAGGGACCAGTATGTGCCAAAATGTTTGTGGCAGCCCTGTTTGTAGTGGCTAGAAACTGGAAATTGAATGGATGCCCATCAATTGGAGAATGGCTGGATAAATTGTGGTATATGAATGTCATGGAATATTATTGTTCTGTAAGAAATGACCAGCAGGATGAATACAGACAGGCTTGGAGAGACTTACATGAACTGATGCTAAGTGAAATGAGCAGAACCAGGAGATCATTATATACTTCGACAATGATATTGTATGAAGATGTATTCTGATGGAAGTGGATTTCTTTGACAAAGAGACCTAACTGAGTTTCAATTGATAAATGATGGACAGAAGCAGCTACACCCAAAGAAAGAACACTGGGAAATGAATGTGAACTATTTGCATTTTTCTTTTTCTTCCCGGGTTATCTTTAACTTCTGAATCCAATTCTCCCTGTGCAACAAGAGAACTGTTCGGCTCTGAAACATATATTGTATCTAGGATATACTGCAACATATCTAACACATATAGGACTGCTTGCCATCTAGGGGAGGGGGTAAAGGGAGGGAGGGGAAAAATCGGAACAGAAGCGAGTGCAAGGGATAATGTTGTAAAAAAATTTAGCCTGGCATGGATTCTGTCGATATAAAGTTATTATTAAATAAAATTTTTAAAAAGTCTTCATTTTACAGGTGAGTAAGCTGAAGCAGAATATAGTTTAAAAATGTGTGTGGGATCACATAGCTTATGAACCCAAATCTCCCTTGCTCCAAGTCCAGTGTCCTGTCCTCTCCTTTGCTTGCTTCTTTGAACATTTTAGAAGAAGGAAGTGACATTGCTAGATTTGTGCCTTAGAAAGATGATTTTGGCAGCTAAATAGAAGTTCCTTAGGATAGAAGAGAGACTGGAGGTTGACCTCAAATAGATTATTTCAATGATTCACAAGGAGAGATGATGGACTAAACTTAAGGTGGAGACTATGAGAATGGAAAGAATGTGCTTGGAAGATGTGAATTGTGGCAGAACTAGCTCTCCACAAGTGATTGGCTATGCGGTTTAAGGAAAAAGGAAGAGTGAAGAACAAAACTGAGGTTTCAAAGGAGGGTGATTAATAGCTTGATGACACCCTCAACAGAAACAGGAAAAATAAAGAAAGGATATGTTTGGAGGTATAATGGGGGTAGAGGAGATAATATGTTCACTTTTGGATATGTGAAGTTTGAGAAACGTATGGAACAAATCATTATTGATCAGAGAAATGCAAATTAAGACAACTCTGAGATACCACTACACACCTGTCAGATTGGCTAAGATGACAGGAAAAAATAATGATGAATGTTGGAGGGGATGCGGGAAAATTGGGACAATATTGCATTGTTGGTGGAGTTGTGAACGAATCCAACCATTCTGGAGAGCAATCTGGAATTATGCCCAAAAAATTATCAAATTGTGCATACCCTTTGATCCAGCAGTGTTTCTATTGGGCTTATATCCCAAAGAAATACTAAAGAAGGGAAAGGGACCTGTATGTGCCAAAATGTTTGTAGCAGCCCTGTTTGTAGTGGCTAGAAACTGGAAAATGAATGGATGCCCATCAATTGGAGAATGGCTGGGTAAATTATGGTATATGAATGTTATGGAATATTATTGTTCTGTAAGAAATGACCAGCAGGATGAATACAGAGAGGACTGGTGAGACTTACATGAACTGATGCTAAGTGAAATGAGCAGAACCAGGAGATCATTATACACTTCGACAACGATATTGTATGAGGACATATTTTGATGGAAGTGGATTTCTTTGACAAAGAGACCTAACTGAGTTTCAATTGATAAATGACGGACAAAAGCAGCTACACCCAAAAAAAGAACACTGGGAAACGAATGTGAACTATCTGCATTTTTGTTTTTCTTCCCGGGTTATTTATACCTTCTGAATCCAATTCTCCCTATGCAACAAGAGAACTGTTCGGTTCTGCAAACATATATTGTATCTAGGATATACTGCAACATATCCAACATATAAAGGACTGCTTGCCATCTAGGGAAGGGGGTGGAGGGAGGGAGGGAAAAAAAAATTGGAACAGAAATGAGTGTCAATATAAAGTAATTATTAAATAAAAATTAAAAAAAAAAAAAAGAGAAACGTATGGAACACAGAGGTGGAAAGAAAGCATACATCATTGAAAAGAAAGTTAGATTTAGAGCCAATCTTGGGTAGGAATAGCTGCTTTATGAATTGTTATTTTTGGACAAATTTCAACTTCTTTGTGTGGCAGTTTTATCATCTATAAAATAACTAAAACTAAACAAAAAACAAAACTAAAAAATCTCTAAGGCAGAAAATTTACACTTGGGGTTCCAAGAATTAAAAATATTTAGATGGATAAATGGTAGATTGATATGATGATATCCATATTTCATCACAATTGGTTCTCTTTGCAATTCTATATATTGCATTTTATTCTTTTAAAAATATATTGAAAAATACCAAATGCTATCTTTATAAATATTATTTCATTCTCCAAAAAACCTAAGCTATTATTTCCCCACATTCTACAGTTGATGAAACTGAATCAAACAGAGGATAAGCAATTTATCTATGGTCAAATATCTAGCAATTATATTAGGAAAGATTTGAAATCAAATTTTCCTGAGGCCAGGCTCAACACTTTATCTACTGTGTTAACTACCAATCTGAAAAGAGGTACATAGGTTTTAATGATAGTCACAGGATTCCAAGAAACACACACACCCACCCACACACACACACACACACACACACACACACACACAATCTTAAGAACTTTGATTCTAATTAGTATTAAAGCAATTTTTAAAATTAAAATATTAGCAACTTATCATCAGGATAATAAACTTTGACAGAGTAGGATTTATACCAGGAATGCAGAGCTGGCTCAATATTAGGAAAACTATTAGCATAATTGACTATATCAATAACCAAGCTAACAGAAAACATATAATTATATCAATAGATGTAGAAAAAAGCATTTGACAAAATCCAACATCCATTCCTATAAAAACACTAGAGAGCATAGGAAAAAATTGAGTTTTCTTTTAAATGATCAGTAGCATTTATTTAAAGCCATCAGCAACCATCATATGTAATGGGGATAAACTAGAAGCATTCCTAGTAAGATCAGAGGTGAAACAAGGTTACCCATTGTTATCATTATTAATATTGTACCAGAAATGTTTAAGTTAGCAATGAAAGAAAAAAAAGAAATTAAAGAAATTAGAGTAGGTAATGAGAAAACAAAATTATTCTTTGTAGATGTTATGATGGAGTTTGCTTAGAGAATCTTAGAGAATGAACTAAAAAAGTATAAGAAACAATTAACAACTTTAGCAAAGTTGAAGGATACAAAATAAATCCATATAAACCATCAGCATTTATATATGTTACCATCAAAGTCCAGCAGCAAGAGATAGAAAAAGAAATTTCATCTAAAATAATTGTCAATAATAAAAAAAAAATTTGTGAGTCTATCTGACTAGACAAATCCATCAACTATATGAGTCATATGAGCACAATTGCAAAACACAAATAAAGTTAGATCTAAACAATTGGAAGAATACCAAGTGCTTATGGGTAGGCTGAGCTAATAAAATAAAAATGACAATTTTTACCTAATTTTACCTACTTTTTTAACCTAAATTATTATACATATATAAAACCTAATTTTATATATATGCATATATATTTATATGTGTGTGTGTGTGTGTATAAAACCTAAATTAGATTTTAAAACCTAAAATATTAGGTAATAATTATTACCTAATTAATGTTTACCTAAGTTAATCTACTTATTTAGTGCCATATCAAACTGCCAAGTAATTATTTATAGAGCTAAAAAAAATAATAAAATTCATCTGGAAGAACAAAAGATCAAGAATTTCTAGGGAATTTATGGGAAAAAAATGCAAACAAAGATGGCTTAGTTGTACCAGACATAACATTATATTGAAAAGCAGGAGTCATCAAAACCATTTGGTACTGAATAAGAAATAAAATACTTGATCAGTGAGATAAATTAGGTTCACAAGATATACTAGTTAATAAATATAGCAATTTAGTGTTTGATAAATGCAGTGACTTCAGCTTCTGATAAGAACGCATTACTTGACAAAAATTGCTAGGAAAATTGGAAAATAGCATCCTAGAATCTAGGCACTGACCAACACTTAATACCCTATATGAAGATAAGGTCAAAATGTTTTTTTTAAATTAAAACTTTTTATTTTCAAAATATATATATGGATACTTGTCAACACTCACCTTTACAAAATCCTGTGTTCTATTTTTTTTTCCAGGCCTTCTCTTCACCCTCTCCCTCAGTGGGCAACTCATCCAATATATACATATTTCCACAAATATCATGCTGCACAAAAAAAAAAAAATCAAATCAAAGAGGAAAAAAAAAATTAGAAAGAAAACAAAATGTAAGCAAACAACAAAAAAAGTGAAAATACTATGTTGTGGCACACATTCGGTTCCCACTGTCCTCTCTCTGGGTGTAGATAACTTTCTTTTTCACAAATCCATGTCCATCAGAAATGATCATCACATAATATCATTGTTTCCATCTATAATGATCTCCTGGTCCTGCTCATTTCATTTAGCATCAGCTCATGTAACTCTCTCCAGGCCTCTCTGAAATCATCCTGCTGATCACAAAATGGGTTCTTGATTTAGACATAACGGTGATATTATATGCAAAGGAGGAAAACTAGGGATAGCTTAGTTTAGATCTGTGGAGAAGGGAGGAATTTATAGCAAAAGAACTAATGCAAAATAA
Source organism: Antechinus flavipes (assembly GCF_016432865.1). Classification (NCBI taxonomy): domain Eukaryota; kingdom Metazoa; phylum Chordata; class Mammalia; order Dasyuromorphia; family Dasyuridae; genus Antechinus; species Antechinus flavipes. The sequence continues at coordinate 217,801,397 of NC_067400.1, forward strand.
ATAATTCTGATTATATTAAATTTAAAAGGTTTTGTAAAATAAAACCAATGCAGCCAAAGATTAGAAGGGAAGCAAAAAAGTGGGGGAGAATTTAACATCCAAGGGCTCTGATAATGGCCTTATTTCTAAAATATATATAGAACTGGTTCAAATTTATAAGAATACAAGCCATTCTTCAATTGATAAATGATCAAAGGATAAGAACAGATAATTTTCAGACAAATTAAAACTATTTCTAGTCATATGAAAAAGTACTCTAAATCACTACTGAATAGAGAAATGCAAAGTAGGACAACTCAGAAATATCACTACACACCTCTCAGAGGCACTGATGACAGGAAAAATGATGATAAATATTGGGATGGATACAGAAAACTAGGACCATAATGCATTGTTGGTGAAGTTGTGAACTGATCCAACCATTCTGTAGAGTAATCTAGAATTATGTCCAAAGAGCTATCAAACTCCATAGCCTTTAATTCAGTAGTAGATCAACTGGGTTTGTATCCCAAAGAGACCACAAAAAGGAAAAAAAGAACTCACATGTGCAAAAATAATAGTAGCAGCCCCTTTTTAGTGTCAAGGAATTGGAAAGGGAGTGGATGCCCATCAACTGGGGAATGGCTGATTAAATTAAAGTATATGAATGTTACGGAATATTCTTGCTTGATAAGAAACAATGAGCAGAAGGATTTCAGAAATGTCTGGAGAGATTTGCTTGAACTGATGGTAAGTGAAGTGAGTAGAACCAAGAAAACATTGTACATAGCAACAACAAGATTACATGAAAATCAACTGTGATGGACCTGGCTCTTTTCAAAAGTGAGGTTATTCAGGCCAATTCTAATAGACTTGTGATGAAAGCCACCTGCATCCAGAAAGAGGACTTGTTTGTTTTGTTTGCTTACTTTTATTCTTTCTCATCCCCCACCCCCTTTTTGATTTGATTTTTCTTATGCAGCATGATAAATGTGGATGTATATTTAGAAGAATTATACATGTTTAACTAATATTGTTTTACTTATTCTCTAGGGGAGGATGTGGGGGAAAGGGAGGAAGAATAATTTGGAACACAATGCTTTGTAAGAATGAATGTTGAAAATTATTTTTGCATGTATTTTTAAAATAAAAAGGTATTAATAAAGAAAAAATTAAAAAAGAAACTAAGGTTGAAATCTTTTCTAGATATAATCTTGTGATCCTAAGTCTAAAAGGCAGCATGGGTTATCATAGCAGTGATATATTTATAGATGTTATTCATCTAATTAGAAGTGATCATTGAAATTAAAGTCATCAAGGACTGCACCATTGAAAGTGAAATAAAATAAGACCTAAGACTAGGCTTTGGGGAACCTTTAAATGTATGAAGAGTAGATAGATGATAGGATAGTGATGTTATGTTGAGTAGAAATGATTAAACAAATAAAAAAATCAGGTGAGGGAAGTATCATGGAAACCAAAGCAAGAGAATAACTTGGAGAGAGGGAGAGGAGAGACAGACATTCAGATAGACAGGAATACAAAATGGAGGGGGGAAGGAGAGAGAGGGAAGGAGAAAGAGAGAGGGAGGAAGACAAAGGAAAGGAGAGTGGGAAGGAGGGAGGGAGAGAAAAAAAGGAAAAAGAAAGAGAAATAAAAGTAGGAGATGAAGAGGGAGGGAGGGAGAGAGAGAAAGAGAGAGAGAGAGAGAGAAAGAGAGAGAGAGAGAGAGAGAGAGAGAGAGAGAGAGGAGAAAAGGAGGGGTGCGGGATTTAAAAGTAACAGGGAAATCAAAGAATATAATCTGTGGAAAGGTCTTTAGATTTAGGAGTTAAGAGTAAAGAAAACAATAGATAATGAGATATTTTAAAAAGAAAGGAAATAATAATGGGATAAGCACTTGTAGGTGATAGGGTCAAGAGAACAAGTAGAAAGGTAGAGCATTGTTTAAAAAAAAAGGAGGGGAGAAATTTTTCCTCTAAGGTTGAAAAAATGAAGGAGGGAATAGATGAAAGTGCATAGGTTTTGAGGAACAACACAGTGCAGGTAAAGAATTTCTAGACAGATGGTTTCAATTTTCTCATTAAGAGTAGCTATGAGGTCATTTGCTGAGACTACCTGATCACTGGGAACCTGAAAAGGGAAGAAAAAAAATGTGGAATAGATTGTTGGGACTATGCTAGAATCAATTATAAATTATCAATATGATGTCTACATAAAAATGAAGATCCAATTAAGATTAGATAATCTATGTTTGTACTGAAATTAGTCAGAATAAACATATGACTTCTTTCAGTAATACTCAAGAATACAATCAGAAAATTATAGACAGTAGCAATGGCCTTGGATTCACAGACTGTGAAAGCCAAAAGCACAAGGGACCAAGGTTCAGAGTTGGACAATAATATTTTGTTTAAATAGCTAAATTGCAGGATTAAGATTATGAAGAGAGGAAAGTAGAGCCAGAGTAGAAATAATATGTTGGGAGAATAGGAAGAATCCATCTGCTGAATGGATGGTGCTGAGACTAATGGATGCATTTAGTAGGTGGGTTAGAAAGAGGAAGAAATAAGATCTCTGAGTCTTAGTTTCCTCATCTGAGTCCATACTACTAGGACTTTGTCCTGTTAACTATTTTGTCCTTTAAAAATATATAGATTTCTATTTCTTCATATGTAAGAGGAAGTTTTGTAGTCAATTAACATTTTCCTGCTTTACCATTCTTCTATAAAACAAAATTCAAGCCTATCAATGAGCAAATTTGATCTATAAATATATTTTCCAATATATTCCTGGATAATTATAAAAAATATTTTAAATCAGGTTAAATTTAAAGAAGCTATGTACATTAAAATTAATTAAATCATTTAAATCAATTAATTATTTAATTGAATTACTTTATATTATATTATGACATTGAATAAAATTAATTTACCTGAAATTTAAAATAATAAAATAACATTTAAAGAGTTACTAGTTAAATGAATCATTCATTAATTCTTTTTAAATTAAAATATTGTCTTTAAATTACCTATTTTCTAAATCTGGATTTTCATTGATAAGATTTACTTAAAGTGAGGTTCTCATGCACAAAATAAGTGAATAAATCATTTGTAGATTAAGGAAAAGAATGATCACTTCCTTTCCCCTCAATTAAGGAAAATAATGAGACCATCCAAATCTGGTGCTTCTGGTTTTGAAACAGGAAAATGAATTCCAAATAGTTACATAAAAGAATAAAAAAAATGGGTTATTACTTTCCCTCCTCACCAGCAGCAAGTACTAGCTTAATAGTGATCATTAATAACCATGCAGTTAAGAAGATGCATGCCAGGATGTGATTTGAGTTTCACTACCAGTACTTAAAAATATCAGAATAGACTCCCAGTCAGGGATGGAGTGCACTTAATAAACAATATTGAAATGTTTTCGCCTGCTGTTTTGAATTTCTAACAAACAAAGAGGAAAAAAGAAAATTGCTTACAAATACCTAGCAAACTAGATGTACTGGAAATGAACAATAATATAAAAAGAGTAACTGTTGAGATGGTCATCTTTTACAAAAAAACAAAATCTAAAAAAGAAGTATCAGAACATCTATACTCGGTGTCTATATTCATAAAAGTATAGTTTTTATTTTTAAAGGCAAGATAAACTAGATGTGCTAAAACAAGGAGGTAAGCCGAATATCCTAGATATTGTTGCGACTTAATGGGTTCAAAAATTTGACTAGAATACAACAGTTAATAGAGATTTTAATTATTGAATAACATATATTAAGATTTGTTGTCAAAGGGAGCAAATTTCTCTGTTTCTCTGTTTGATTTAATAATTTCAGCCTTTGAAATCTGGTTAACTGCAAAGGAGAATTTTATTCTGAATCTGATTCTCATCCAGAGGTAGAAATTTGTTACTGGGATGAAAATCTTGTGAACAAATAAATATTTCCTCATAGAGCTCAAATGAATACAAAGAAAAAACTTCATATTTTGATGATATTTAGCAAACACATCTGAGAGAGATCAGAAAAAGGGTAATAAGAATGCCATGGGCTAATATTCTATAGGGGAAGTCAGTCTAGAAGGAAAGGGAAGCTCTCATGAATGAAATTGTGTGTATATATGTGTATGGGGGGAGGTTGTATTTGATAATATTTTATTTTTTCTAATTACATATAAAGAAAGTTTTCAACATTGATTTTTATGACATTTTGAACTTCAAAGTTTTCTCCCTCCCTTTCTTCCATTCCCTCCCACCAGGACAGCAAGCATTCTAATATAAATCATGCATATACAGTTGTGTTAAACATATTTACATATTAATCATATTGTGAAAGAATGGGGAAAAAAAAAAAAAAACATTAGAGAAATAACAAAAAAGTAAAGATAGTTTATTTCATTCTGCATTCAGACTTCCACTCTCTAGGTGTGGATAGTTTACAGTATTTCTTCCTTGACTTGATAATTCTGAAAATTGGTTGCAATATTCCTTGGAGTTTTCATTTGAGGATCTCTTTCAGGAGGTGCTCAGTAGATGTTTTCAGTGATTATTTTATCCTCTGCTTCTAAGATATCAAGCCAGAATTAATAATGCCTTGAAAGATGTTCTTTCAGAGCACTAGGCCTGAAGTCAGGAGTACCGGAATTCAAATCTGGCCTCAGACACTTAACATTTCCTAGCTATGTGACCTTAGGTAAGTCACTTAACCACAATTGCCTCAGTAAAAAAAAATAAATAAAATAAATGAAAGAAAGAAAGAAAGAAGCTTTTTTACTTTTTATGATGGATCTCAGGTAGCCAAATAATTCTGAAATTATCTTTCCTAAATCTGTTTTCCAAGTCAATTGTTTTTTGAATGAAATATCTTAATTTTTTCTTCAATTTTTCATTCTTTTTATTTTGTTTGACTGATTCTTGACATTTCATAGTGTCATTGGCTTCCAATTGCCCAATTCTAATTTTTAAGAAATCCTCAATTAGTTTTTGTACCTTCTTTTCCATATTTATGTTTCCCTCTCCAAACTACTAATTCTTTTTAAATAATTCTTCTTCATAATAACCCCAATTGTTCTTTTACCTCTCTTAATTGATTTTTAAAAATTTCTTTTTGAACTCTTCCAAGAGGATTATTTTGTTTGAGATCAGTTTATATTCCTCATTGAAGCTTCATATATAAGAATTTTGCCATTGTCTTTATCTGAGTTTGCATTTTCATGTTCCCTGTCACCATAGTAGATTTTTTATGGTCAGGGCACTGACCATCATATGGTGGTGTTTTGAGTTTTTGTTTGTTTGTTTTGTTTTATTTTTTTTTCTTATATTTTAAAGTGGAGTCACAGGGAGAACTGCCCCAAGCTTCTTGTGCTGGGAATCAAGGGCCTGGTCACTGACTTTGTGCACTGGGGTCTCAGGTGCTTGCTCACTTCACTGGACTGGTTCCAATTTATTTAAGGTTTTCAAGGCAGACACTTTATCTTCTGTGCTGGGATTTAGTTGGTAATTTGTTCTGTGGCTAGGAGCCTCCTAATGGCTTGCTCCAATACTGTCTGTGCTGGATTATACTCCCCTTCTTCCCAAGTAAGATATACCTTTCGGAAATCCTTCTAAATTGTCTTAATTTGGGAAAAAAAAAATTTGTTGTGGATTCTATTTCTCTAAAATCTGTTCGGAGAGTTGATTTAACACTAATTCTGATGGAAACCGAGGAGAGCTCTGACAGTTTCTGACTTCTTTCCATCATCATGGCTCCATTATAAATTAAATTTTGAAGAAAGAAAAATTATTCTGATAAAGAATAAAAGATGGAAGTTTTAAAAAAGATGATATATCTCTCTGTATATCTATCTATATATATGCGCACGCATATATGTGCACATGTATGTTTACATATGTATGTGTGTGTGTTTGTGCATACATGTATATGACCAGAAAACCTAGCATCAAAACATCAGATCAGAGAGGCTGTATGGCAGGGTAGACAGAAAGGCAGCTTTAGAATCAGAAATAACTGTGAATTTTGCTCTCAAATATATTGACTATATAAAACTCAGCAAATCATTTAATCTCTCCATGTACCAGGTCATTCTCTATATAATTATATAACTAGAACTATAGTGGGATTGGAAATCTGCACCCATAAAGGAAACTTACTCACAGGAGTCTTATAAACCAATGAAATCAGATGATTAGGCTAAATTGCCTTGTTCTTTTTGTCCACCAAAAAAAAAAATGTGCAGAAGATGAAAAGAAGGGGAGGTGACAAAGGACAAATATGCGTTATAAGCATACTATACTGTTAAAAATACCTGGAGTGCTTAAACATGCTCATGTTTAAGCAGCTAAGTAGCACAGGGGACAGAGCACTGGGCTTTCAATCACAACCCCAGCCTCAGGCATCTATTAGTTGTATGACTGGGGGCATGTCACTTAATTCTGCTTACCTCAGTTTCCTCATCTATAAAGTGAACTGGAGAAGAAAATGCAAACTACTTCAGTATTTCTGCCAAGAAAACTCCAAAAAGATATAATGAAGAGTCTGACATGACTAAAAAAAATGGCTAAACAAATGTTATAACTACCTAAGTACAAAATTAAATCTAAAGAGAGGTTTTATAAATCTGTTTTTTTATAAATCTACCTCATAGACATGAGTAAAAGTTATAAAAATATTTTTTTTCAAGTTTTACTGGGGAAAAGTATTAAAGAAAGGGTAATATACTTTCCTAGTATGATGGCACAGTGATAATAGATAACAGAGAGAGGGGAAAAAAGGTCTGCTTGATTTTCTTTTTCTTTTTATTATTATTATTATTATTGCTTCTATTTCCTCTGCCAAGAATTACCTGTGAAGCTGAAAGAGAAAGAGGGGCTGAATGTTTGATATAATTGGGCATATAGAAAAAGAATAAGCTACCTGACTGGTCATTTGATCTAGATGAACTACATCTTCAAGTCCTAAAAAGAACAAGAAGATGTGATTTCCGAGTCACTGTCAGTGATATTTGAAAGAGCTGAGATAAACAGGAAACATAATTATTTCATATAGAAAATGAGGGTTTTTGACTTAATCATTTTTAAGGTCCTTTCCAGCTCCCTTTCAGCTCGAAATCTATGACCTCATGACCCATTTGTGCTGTTTTACTTACTCTTCCATGCAATTGTTTAGTATTTGTTAGATTATTGGCAAAGTCCAGTTGGAAGTTGCGTTTGTGATTCTGAGAGAATCTATGTGAACTTGTGTGTATGAGTTTGTGTGTGTGCTTTTGTTTTTCTTTTCCCCTTAGTGAGCAGTTAAATGGCCTCATTACTTTGGCCTCATTAACACTCTGCCCTGGCCAACTGATTTAAACAGCAGCAGCGTATTAGCATATAAATCATTTATGCCAAAGTAGTAAGGACAAACAAATTTACCTGAAAAAGAGTAAACTATTAAATATAATATTTTTCTCAAAAGATTTTCATTTTAAGTAACCAAATTTCCTTGATTTGTCTGTGTCTGTGGAGATGAACAACCTGTCAGAATCTTCTAAATCTCCACATACTTGAAGAATTATTGTTGGCTATTAATCTTCTTTTCTATCAGACAAAACTCTTGCTGATTTCTCCTAGGACTCATTTTTTTCATTTTTAAATTCATTTGGTTTCTCTTCTTTGACCTCTTCCAATTGTGCCTGATCATTTTAAAAGGACAAGACTAAAACTAGGGATGTGTGTGTGTGTGTGTGTGTGTGTGTGTGTGTGTGCGTGCTTTAATCTCAAAGGTCGTAACCTATGCTGAATACAGCAGAAATTTTCATTCATTTCTTACATTTTTAAAGTCCTGACTTTCCCCTTTACTTCCTATTCTCATTAATATGTTTTAATATACCTGTTTTTATAATGGTGGCAAAACTTTGCTAATATCCTGTCTATCTTTACATTAAGTTTATGAAAGCCATATAAAGTATCTCTTTAGTCCTACTTGTTTGTACCCAGTCTTTTTCTTTTTTTTAATTATTATAGCTTTTTATTTACAAAACATATGCATGGGTAATTTTTCAACATTGACCCTTGCAAAACCTTCTGTTCCAACTTTTCCCCTCCCCCCCTCACCTTCCCCTAGAAGACAGGTAGTCCAATATATATTAAATATGTTGAAGTGTGTGTTAAATACAATATATATGTACACATACATATTTATACAGTTATCTTGTTGCACAAGAAAAAACAGATCTAGAAAGAAAGAAAAAAACCTAAGACAGAAAACAAAAATGCAAGCCTACAATAACAGGAAGAATGGAAATGTTATGTTGTGGTCCACACTCATTTCCCATAGTTCTCTCTCTTCGTGTTGCTGATTCTTTTCTTTACTGAACAAATGAAACTGGTTTGAATCATTTCATTATTGAAGAGAGCCATGTCCCTCAAAGTTGATCATCATATTATCTTGTTGCCATGTATAATGATCTCCTGGTTCTGCTCATTTCACTTAGCATCAATTCATGCATGTCTCTCCAGGCCTCTCTGAAATCATCCCACTCAGTCTTGTTCAATTTTTCTAAACCAATTGTCTCCTTTCCTGATTTGTCTTTAATAATGATAAGATTATTTGTTTTGTTTTTCCATTTTTTTATCTGCTTAACCCCAGTGTCTAGCATAATACTTGCAGCATATAGGTACCTTATAAATGCTTTTAATTGTTCTTAAAAAGTGATTTTTTTCCCTCATGAATACCTCTTTGTGTTAAATGATTTTGAAGAAATGTTTCTGGGAACTGGATTATTAATAACTTTATTAATTAAATAATAACATGCAAAATGCTTTGTTTACCATTCAAGATTTTTCATAGTCTTCCACTATCTTTCTTTCCCAATCTTCTTTTGTATTACTTTCTTTGATGTGCTATAGGCATAGTTAAACAAAACTAATCTTTGGAACCCACTTTTTTAAAGGCAATTGGAGTTAAATGACTTGTTCAAGGTTACACAGCTAGAAAGTGTTAAGCATCTGAGGTCAGATTTGAACTCAACTCCTACTGATTTCATGGCTGGTGCTCTATCTACTGCACCAAAAAGGTGCCCCCTAAACACACTTAGCATTTTCTTCCATATTTTTACTTACATAATTGAAATGTCTTCCTTCTTCTTTTAGTCTGTTGAATTCTACCTATTAATTATAGTTCATCTCCTCCATGGCACTCTTCCTAATTTCTTCAATTGATAGCTAACTTCCCCTTCACAACTCATATAACATTTTAAAGCAATTTTATTATTCACATACTATTTAATAACTATGAATTATATAGCTACTCACCATGCTTATGTTTTCTTTGTCCAAATACCCCTCCCTGGTTACTACTGCTTTTTTTGTTTGTTTGTTTCTTCCCTTATCAGAGTGATGACAGGGACTGATATGATATTATTTCTAATCCCAGAATTTAATACAGTATCTGATATATGGTAAGTACTTAATGAGTGCTTTTACATTCATTCATTCATTCACTCACACATTTATTCTTTCATTTATTCATTCTTGTTATCTTGGTGTTTTGTCCCTCCATTACTCCTCTGACAGTGAGAATCAGGTATCATCTAAGCTTGATATCTCTGACAGCACTTATCATAATGTTCAACACAAACTAAGAGTTTACTGGATAAATTAATGAATATTACCTTTGAATTATTGGCTAGTTGAATTTTTAGCAAGCAACATTCTAATAATGTTGAGAGTTACTTTGAAGCTGAACGAAATAACAGTTAATAGTTCTATCCTTCCATATTTCAAAAACCTTTTAAATATATGATTTTCATTAAGATTTTTGAAAAGGTAGGATTTCCTGGGGAGTATTCCCTTGGGTGTTGTTATAAGTACTTTTTAAAAAGGACTTTAACTTGAAATTACAAAGGGCAGGATCAAAAGACTAATATGCATGTCAATAACATATGTAATAGGAAATAATTTCCCTACCAAATTATTGGTAGACTTAAATTTAAAGAAATGGCTTATTACTAATAATATACTATAGAACTACCACTTCTTTAAAATATACAGCTTGGGATAACCAAATGAATAATGGAGAAATTATAATCTAATTTTAAGATTGAGGACAAAATTAGTTTTAAGGAAAATTGTCAAGAGAGACAAAACTGGACTAAACTAACAGTCAAGAAAAATAATTTGACTTGAATGTGGGAAAAGGGTAGAAGTTGTAATTTAATAAGGAGAGTTAGCAAGAATGACAAGAAACAGATAATTTTAGTAGCAGAACTTGAAATAAAATGGAAAATGAGAATCAAGCAAAACACAGAGTGGATCACTATAATTGAGGCAAGAGCTGACTACTAGGTGAGTGCATATAGCTGTTTAAATAGATTAGATTGTTAGAGAGGTATGAAAAAAGAATGCTCACTATTCAGTGTTAGCCTAAATGTAGGTAGAAAACATAAATAAATTGAAAAATATATTTAAACTCAAGAGCCTGGAAATAGAAAATATCAATAAAATAGGGAGAGTGAAGGGGGGAAAGAAAAGTGAACATATGAGAAGAAAGTGGATAGAAAGAAAAAAAAAGTTTATTAGTCAGCAATTTGAAAGTCAGTACTGAAATGTCTTCAATAAATTATCATGAAAAGAGGCAGAGATAAAATGAAGTCAACTAGAATATATAACTTGAAATTACATATTTATTGCATGTTTTATATGTTTAAATGCTTCTTCTTCTACTATGCATAGTACAAGAACTATTAGTAAAAATGACAAAGAACTGAGAATTTTCCAGAAATTATGGAAAAAAATATAAACTCTTTCAAAGATCTAAATGGGAGAACTTAATCTTTACATTTCTTCCATGTCTAATAATTGCAATCAATACTCAAAGAACAGGTTGGTCTTCCTTATTTAAGAGAAATAAAGATTTATGATTATATCTTCCTTCTATAAGTTATCAAGGACAATAACATATTTCTTTAAAATGGAAGAGTTTTCATATAAGAATAAAGTATTTTTTTTAAAAGAGGGGGCAAAGAGGTAAAGGAGAATCTTAGTTATCAAAAGATTTAATGGCAAAGAAATATGATAAGAAAGGATAACTAACCACTTAGAACTAAATACCAGAGAAAATATTTTCATTTAGAGGGAGGTAGATTCTCCAAGGGAAAGTTCTGCAAGAATAATGGTGAAAATGCTATGAGATGACAAATAAAAGAAGGAGAGGAAGGGGTGGGGGGAAAAGAGGAAAAACAGGGGAAAAAAGGCCAATTTGGTTGGATTGCTGAGTATGAAGAGGGAAGTAGAGAAGTAATGTTGAAAAATCAAAAATGAAAAACAAAATAAATCAAAAGATATGAATAAGCAGTTTTCTGATGAAGAAAGTAAAGATATCTGTAGTCATATTAAAATATTTAAATATCTATTGCCCATTGAAATACAAATTTATCTACAAATAACTGTCAGGAACCACCTCACACCTACCAGACTGACTAAGATGACAGAAAAAAAAATGATAAATTTTGGAGATGATTTGGGAAAACTGGGATACTAATCTATGGTTGGTAGAATTGTAAAGTGACCAGACCAATTTGGAGTTATTCCCTAAACTGTGCATAATATTTTCTCCAGCTAAATATACTATTAGGTCTATATCCCAAATACACACCCACAAAAAAGATAAAAAAGACCCAGATGTACAAAAATATTTATAACAGCTCTTTTTGGAGTGGCAAAGAATTGGAAATTGAGGGGGTGCCCATCAATTGGAAAATGGCTTTACAAGGTGCAGTATATGAATGTAATAAAATACTATTATTTTATAAGAAATAATGTCCAGATGGATTTTAGAAAAACCTGGAAAGACTCACATGAGCTGATAAAGAGTAAAGTGAACAGAACTAGGAGAATGTTATACACAGTAATAACAATGTGATGATTAAGATAGATTTGCTCTTCTCAGAAATATAGTGATGCACAACAATTCAAAAAGGGTTGTGATGAAGATGCCATTCATATACAGAGAAATAACTGGGGAAATTGAATGTGGATAGCAACATGCTATTTTTACTTTTTTGAATTTTTTTTGTTTTTTTTTCTTTCTCATTTTTTCTTTTATTCTGATTCTTCTTTCACAATATGAATAATAAGGAAATATATTTAATATGATTGTACATATGTAACCTATATCAGATTTCTTGCTGTCTTGAGAAAGGGGGAGAGAAAAGAAAGATGAAGAAAAATTTGCAACTCAAGACATTATAAAATTAATGTAAAAACTATTTTTACATGTCATTGGAAAAAAATTAAATACTATTTAGTGGGGGAGAAAACAATGATATTGTGGCAATAAGTTGGAGCTAGGCCCCAAAGGACTTTGGTATTTACACAGGGAAGTTTATATTTTACCATAGAGGCAATAGGGAACCATTGTCATTGATTAAATAGGAGAATGGCATAATTAGAACTAAGCTTAAGAAAAATTCCTTAAGCATACGTTATGGAACAAGACAGAGAAATCAATTAGGAGATCATTTACTAGGTAAGAGATGATATGGTTCTGTTGGTTGTGTGAGTAGAGAGAGGAGGTGAAATATGAGCAATTTTCTGGAGATAGAAATGGCAAGATTTGTCAACTGATTGGAGATGTGTAGTGAAGTAAACTGAGGATTTAAGGATAATGTTGAGATTGTTGTAGATACTGGCACAATTGTAATATCTTCAATAGAAATAGAGATTCTAAGCTTTAAAAAAATGATGGCTAAAGAAAAAAAAAAGAGTTCTGTTTCAGACATTTTTAATTTGAAATGTCTTTGAGTCAATCATTTGGAACTAATAGGGTACTTTTGATTATAGATCAGTAGAGATCCAGGAACTGGGTATATTGACCTATAATGTAACTAAATTTAAGGAATAATTAAACCAATGGGATTGATAAGATCACCAAAATAAAGATTATACAGACAGAAAGCAAAAGAACCCAGAATAAAATCCTTTTTTATTAAAGCTTTTTATTTACAAAACATATGCAAAGGTAATTTTTCAACATTGATCCTTGCAAAACCTTCTGTTCCAAATTTTTCTTCCTTCCCCCATCCTCTCCCCTAGATGGCAGGTTGTCCAAAACATGTTAAATATGTTATATCCAATATATGTACACATATTTATGCAGTTATGTTGTTGCATAAGAAAAATCAGATCTAAAAAGGAAAAAAAAAACTGAGAAAGAAAACAAAATGCAAGCAAACATCAACAGAAAGCATGAAAATGCTATGTTATGGTTCTCATTCAGTTCCTATAAGCTTCTCTCTGGGTGTGTATGGCTTTCTTCATCACTGAACAATTGGAACTGGATTTGAATCATCTCATCGTTGAAGAGAGCCATATCCATCAGAATTGATCATTGTATAGTCTTATTGTTGCCATGCACAATGATTTCTTGGTTCTGCTCATTTCACTTAGCATCAGTTCATGTAAGTCTCTCCAGGCCTCTCTGAAATTATCCTGTTGGTCACTTTTTATTTTTTTACAGAGCAATATTCCATAATATTCATAAACTATAATTTATTCAGCCATTCTCTACTTAATGGACATCCATTCAGTTTCCAATTTCTAGTCACTACAAAAAGGGCTGCTACAAACAGTTTTGCACATGTGGGTCCCTTTCCCTCTTTTAAGATCTCTTTGGGATATAAATCCAGTAGAAACACTGCTGGGTCAAAGGGTATACACAGTTTGATAACTTTTTGAGCATAGTTCCAAATTGCCTTCCAGAATGATTGGATCTGTTCACAATTCCATGAACAATGTATCAGTGTCCTAGTTTTCCTACATTTCCTCCAACATTCATCATTATCATTTTCTGTCATTTTAGCCAATCTGAAAGGTAGGTAGTGGTATCTCAGAGTTCTCTTAATTTGCATTTCTCTGATCAATAGTGATTAGGAGCACCTTTTCATATGAGTAAAAATAGTTTCAATTTCTTCATCTAAAAATTGTCTGTTCATTTCTTTTGACCATTTATCAATTGGAGAATGGCCTGAATTCTTATTAAACCTTTTTAACTTAATATAATCAAAATCATCTATTTTGTCATCAATAATAACCTCTAGTTCTTCTTTGTTCACTAATTCCTTCCTCCTCCACAGATATGAGAAGTAAACTATCCTATGTTCTTCCAATTTGTTTGTAATATCATTCTGTATGTCTAAATCATGAATCCATTCTGACCTTATCTTGGTATATGGTGTTAGGTGTGGGTCAATGCATAATTTCTGCCATACTATTTTCCAATTTTCCCAGCAGTCTTTTTCAAATAGTGAATTATTTTCCCAAAAGCTAGGGTCTTTGGATTTGTCAAACACTAGATTATTATATTTATTGACTATTTTCTCCTGTGACCCTAACCTATTCCACTGATCAACTATTCTGTTCCAGAATAAAATCTTGAAGAATATGGACATTTAAGGTCCATGATCTGGAAAAATGATTGAAGAGAGTGTCAATTAAGGCACTCAGAACTCTTGTATTCTGAAGTAAGAGGTTTTTCATCAAAATCTCTTTCCCCACCCTTGGTTGTCCCAAGAGCATGATTAAGTGACATTTCTAGTGAAAATGATTTTGACTGAAAATTAGTAGGCTATAAACTCAACATGGATCTATAGCCAACTTATGAGAGCAATATGAATCAATAGTCTAACTATAGTAACAAAATAAGCTAATGTGATCTTAAAGTGCTTTAAAATCTTCATCATATTCTATGCTTGGGAGGTAGAAGCACTCTGTCATGCTTAGATTGTTGTTGAATGCCTATTCAATCATGTCCCATTCTTCATGATATTGTGGGCCATATCTTGCTGGTGTTGCCCCAAGGCATTTCTTGACAAAGATAATGAAGTAATTTGCTATTTCCTTCTCCAGTGGATTAATGAAGAGTTTAATTGATTTGTCCAGGGTCACACAGCAAGTGAGTTTCTGAGGTCTGATTTGAACTGGGGTCTTCTTGTTTCCAGGTTCAACAGTCTATGTACAGAACCACTTTTCTGCTTGCAATGGTCATATTACTCATGAAATTATGCATATTCGGTTTTAATCATCATGCTTTAGGGAGATAATTGATAGACTGGAGAGTCCCCAGAAGATGACAACCAGGATCATTCAGGTCCTTAAAATCATAGTAGAAGAACA
The DNA here is from genome assembly GCF_016432865.1 of Antechinus flavipes. Classification (NCBI taxonomy): domain Eukaryota; kingdom Metazoa; phylum Chordata; class Mammalia; order Dasyuromorphia; family Dasyuridae; genus Antechinus; species Antechinus flavipes. The sequence goes on from NC_067400.1 coordinate 217,816,526, forward strand.
TATTTTTAAGAAACTAAAAAATTTTAGCTTAGAGAAGACTTAGGCATTTATAAAGAGTAATAATAGTTAAGAGGGAGTCAAGATTTTCAAAGTGCTTTACATGTAAAATATCATTTGTTCCTAACAAGCCCATTTTATCTATAATCTCCATTTTAAAGTTGAGGAAACTGAAGTTGACTTGCTAATGTCATACATAGGATCACACAGCTTGTTAGTGTCACTTAGGACCTTTCTTACATATTTTAAATTTTCACTTCAATCACTAACATCTTGAAAATTGGCAAACATGACACATATAGGATCAATTTATTGTTTTGTTTATTGCCTAGATTTTAGAAAGTGATGAAGACAACATCAATAATGCAGATCAAACTTGAACATGTGTTATGAGTTTTCTTCCCCCCCCCTTTCCCCACCCCCAGTAGAGGGCTCATTGTTAATCACTTATCAGTATGTCAGTGGTTTTTCCTACCTGCAAATATAATGCTCTATCCATTATGCCACCTAGCTGCTAATAGCTAACATTTTTAGAGTTCTTTAAGGTTTTTAAAAATGCTTTACTCATTTAGTGATATGAAAGCTGTCTTCTTTTCAATGATTGTCATATGAAAGAGGAATCAGACTTGTTCTGTTTCTCTCCAGAGGGCAGAAATAAGGATAATTGATTGAATTTGTAAAAAAAAAAAAAAAAAAAAAAAAACAACAACAACAACAAAAAAAAGAACTATTTTTTAACATTTAAAATCTAGGCGACTTCTTGGTAGGGGTGATAGGCTATTTTTCATCAGGAATACATTGTGTTAAACAGCCTTTGAGCTTCCCTTCCAACTCTGAGAACTCATGATTCCAGGCAAGGCTGTATGAAGTTTTTCCCTTCTTATTTGAAAAGCCCTTCATCTCTGGCACACTTCTTTGCAAATAGTACAAGTTTAGCAAATTATTATGGAAATCTAGAATTGAACATGTGTGTATAAAAGTTGTCTATTTTCTGGTGTTTATCAATATCTTCAGTTTAGGATTGTAATCTCTTTGAATTCCTTTTATCATCAGAATCTGCTATGTGTACATATAAATAATGATTTATTACCTCAGCATGGAATATTGGTCTCCAATATGAGGCATCTGCCCCCAGTGGGTATATACAATTAGCTATTTAGTTGTTCAACAAATATTAAAACTGAGAGAATCAGCCTGAGTTTTCTGAGTGCTTGCAACTAACACTTTCCTTCTTACTTCATTTCTTACCATGATGTACTGTTTTGTCTTTCGTCAGGTTCCAGTAACTTTTTATTATGGAAGACGACTTCAGTCCTGGAATTTATACCATAGTCATTCCCTCTATTGCTCTGGCTCCTCCCTCTGGAGCCAGATGGCTTCTTTCAGAACTTTCATTTAAGGAAAGTGCGAGGACAGATATCTCTTTATTTCTTACCATGCTATACTCTTCCATCCATACCTGCTCATAATCTACACTATCCACTTTTTCCAGACCCCTCACCCGAATCCTCCAGCTTCTTTTTATATAATATCTTCCCTATTGGAATCTGAGATTTTTGAGAGCAGAAACTGTTTTTTTTTTAATACATACATACATATATCTATATCTATACATGTATCTAACTATATTTATATCTAAATCTATATATACATCTATATCTATATCTACCTATCTCTCTCTCTCTATATATATATCTTCTATTCCCAGCACATAGTCCAAAGGCCTACCACATAGCCAAAACTTAACAAATATTTAGTGACTGACTGATTACCTTTGTTACTCTAATTCTTTTGTCTTTGAGCAGTGAGCCATGGGCATTTCCCCTGAAGGTAATAAGTGAGTCAGGCAGGCAGACAAGTAGATTGTTGGCCAAAGCCCTCAGCCCCAAGTCTCAATCTAACCACTCTGTATAGAGAAGCTAAGCAAATCATGTGTCTCCTGCTCTAAGCAAAATATGTTTTTTTTTTGCACTGTTAAAAAATAATTTAAAATGTTTTTATCATATCATTATATCATTCCTTTAAATTTTCATTTTGTGTATATCTTATAATATATATCCTCAATGTAGAGATGTGATAGGAATATTTTTAAATGTGGCATACTGGCCACCATGAAATAGGTATGGGCATTGTGGCCCAAGGACACTTGAGAGTGAAAAGAAAGTAATGCTGCAGATATGATCTGGAATTATATTACAGGGCTAGTGCCTCCTGCTCCTAGATGTGTTGGAAGGCCATAGAGGTAAGCAAGCACAAACCTAGATGTCAGGCTCCCTGGAGTGAAGTCCTAGAGCATATCTTGAATAGATATTAATTATAATTTTGATGACCTTAGATTAGCTATGTGACTTTGGGCATGTTCCTCAACCAGTCTGGAGTTCAGTGTCAATTAGACAATCTCTAATGTCAATCTTTTATAGAACTTATGCTTTGTTAAACAGTGAGTTAAAAAAAATAAATATTTTATCCCTTATTTTAATTTAGGAAATCAAAAAAATGGAAATAATTTGTAGAAGTCTAGATATTCAAAGAATAGAAATGTGTATTTTCTGTATTCATTTTTTTCTTAGAGATGATACTATAATAATATTATGTAAAGGTGTATAAAAAACTATAGAACATCCAATAATATAAGTTATGATCATCATGTCTATTCCAAATAAATTATACATTTTGTGAATATATATATAATCTACCTCAGAATAAAAAAAATCATACCAAATAATTTTTTAAAGTTTTAATATTTATTTCCATTGCAAATGGGAAAAACAGAAAGAGATATTATTCCCCAAGCTCACATACTAAGGACCAGAATTGATTAAAAATGGAATTAGTAAAATAAGAAAAAGCTTTGTGAAGTATATGTGTGCATGTGAAGACATACTGGTATTAAGTGTTTGATTAAATCAAACACTGAAAGGTTTCAGCAAACCATGATATTCTTTTCATTTGAAATATCCATTTTTCTATGTTGTGTTCAAAATAATCAAGTTTTTTTGTTTTTGTTTTTTTTTTCCTGAATGCCAATAGACTGTTATGTATACTATGGGTTATGAATCCACAGAATATTTTTATTTAAATTCAGAAACAACTTAAAGGTTTTTATTTTTATTTTTTTATTTTATTTTTTACTTTTCGGATTTTTTACGTATGCTTGGCATGCTTGACAACAAAGTAAAGTCCTTGAAAATTCAATGGAATTCTTGTCATAGGCATCTTCCTAGAGAATAAAAATCCACTATCACCAATGAAGATCCTTTATTCAAAAACCCCTCCTAAGGTATTATCTAGCCTGACTTAAGGCAAAAACATGTGCATACAAAGCTAGCAGTTTCTTTACTTATTACCCAAGTGGAATAGAATTTTCAAGAAAAAGAGCTAAAACAGGTCTTTTTACATAATTATAATTGATCTCTTAAGGCCCATTTTTAATTTAGTGAAGTTCTATAGACATGCTTTGGAAGAAAAGTAATCTACAATTGGAATGTTTCAGTCTGCTTGACTTAAAATGCAAACACATATGTTTAACTTTTAAAGCCCTTACTAGACTTCACCTCATTGGATATTGTTACCTCTTTCACATTCAGAAATATAGCCATCTTGCCTTCTCATACACGACATTATCAGTGACACTTCCCATCTCTGTGCCATCAGTGGTCTCCCATAAATAAATGTACTCTCTCCTTTCCTCTATTTAAAAAAACCCTGCAAGAGAATGCTCAAACACCATCTTCAGAATGAAGCTATTTGATCTCCATTATTGGTGTTCTAATTCCCAAACTACATTGTATTTAGCTTTTGCATTTATTAGCATTTCACTGATGTTTCATATGCTCATGTACATAGTTTCTTTTTCTTTTGTTAAAATGTATTTTCACTATGGGTAGAGTTTATTTGATTCCCAGTATTTGCAATTCTAATGCCTAGTATAATAGCTAACCCAAGACAGATAGTTAGTGATATTTGTTAGTTGATCCCTAAGTTGGGAGGTAGCATACTATAGGGCAGATAGCACTAGAGAACTGGAGTAGGAAAAGTCTAGGTTGAAATTTCACCTGAAACACTTGCTTTGTTCATAGTTGCTTTATATTGCTCATATATTGCTCTAGTTACTGTGACTTAATTTTCTCATCTATAGATTGGGAATAACACCTGCCTCACAATGTTTTTTTCCCCTGATGTCCAAAAGATGCAACATGTGTAAAGTATGTTGAAAACTTTAAAGAGTGATGTGTTGACATTATCATTATTATTGCTTTGTGAAATGGGAATAAAAGCTTATTGGGACAATTAAATTGGATAATGAGGACTTGATCTAGGGTAATGGAAAGAAAGGTCCAAATCTTTCTTGGCTTGTGTGATACGAGGCACTTAAAAGATCTATTTTATTTATAGAATCATTTGGTACAATTCAGAATACAGCACACGGACATGTAATGAAATACGAAATAATATACAAATTAAGAAGGAAATAATCTTGGGCCAAAAAAGCATAGTTTTTGTCAAGTATTGCCAAATGATACATATGTCAGTTTTCTGGTGATTAGCCAAGCAAACCTTAGAGTTGCTCATCATCAGATTGATTGATGAGTTTTTACCTATATCAATTCTTAAAGACTGTTCCCTAAATCATTAGGAAGGAGTACAGTCTGAGTGAGTGAAGAGTTTCAATTTCGGCAACATAATAGAAATTTGAAGTAAAATATGGAATTATGGCATCATTGAATTTCAGAGCAAGAATGTACCTTGAAGGTCATTTAGTTCAACCCATACTCCAAATACAAAAACCTGTCAATGATATTCCTTCAAAATGATAATTCAACCTATCTTTTTTAAAAAAGATTTTTATTTTCAAAACATAAGCATAGATAATTTGACAACATTGACCCTTGCATAGCCTTGTGTTTCAGATTTTCATCTCCTTCCCCCCCTCCCCTACAAGGCAGGCAATTCAGTGTATGTTAAACATGTTAAAATATATGTTAAATACAATATGTATAAACATATTTATACAATTCTCTTACACAAGAGAAATCAGATCAAATAAAGAAAGTAAATGAGAAAGAAAACAAAAGGCATGTGAACAATAACAAAAAGAGTGAGAATGTTATACTGTGATCCACATTCAGTTTCTACAGTACTCTCTCTGGGTATTAATGGCTCTCTTCATCACAAGATCGTTGGAACTGACATCAATCGTGTCATTATTGGTAAGAGTCACATTCATCAGAATTGATCGTTGTATAATATTGATGTTGTGTACAATGATCTCCTGATTCTACTCATTTCACTTAGCATCAATTCATGTAAGTCTCTCCAGGCCTTTCTAAAATCATTCTCCTGATCATTTCTTATAGAACAATAATATTCCAAAACATTCCTATATCATAACTCATTCAGCCATTCTCCAACTGATGAGCATCCACTCAGTTTCTTGCCACTATGAAAAGGGCTGCCACAAACATTTTTGCACATGTGGGTCCCTTTCTTTACTTTAAGATTTCTTTGAGATATATATAGGCCCAATAGAAACACTGCTGGGTCAAAGATTATGCACAGTTGATAACTTTTTCAACCTACTCTTAAAAACATCTAGTTTCATGGAATTTATTATTTAAGGCAAATTATTCCACATTTGGATAGTTCTATTGCTAACTTTTTGTCAAATCAAAGTCAACTTCCCTTAACCTTATGCTCAGTGATCCTGATTTTGTCCCCTGGAACAAAGTAGACAAAGTCTAACCCATTTTTCTTTATAACTTTAATTTAATTTAATTTCATGAAAATTTATTGTGCAACAAGTTTGTGTAGAGTATTATGTTAGGGTAGAAAAAAATTTAGAGAAAACACATTCCAGCTACATAAAAATTGACTGTGTTTTAAGGTCATAAAAATCTCACAATCAAATGCAGAAAAGAAGAAATATTAAATGCATCCTTTTTTGAACCATGATACAGTAATAATCACATATAATAAAGAGCCATGGAATGATAGACTAAAAACTAATTGGAAATTAAATAATCTACTCCTAAAGAATTTATGGGTCAAACAACAAATCGTAGTAATATAACTAATAATTTTATCAAAGAAAACCACAATAATGAGACAACATATCAAAACTTATGGAATGCAGCCAAAGCAATTCTTAGAGGAAAATTTATGTCTTCAAATTCTGTAAATGCTTACATGAGTAAAGTAGAGGAAGAGAAGGTCAATGAACTGGCTATGCAACTACAAAAGCTAGAAAAAAGAACAACTTTAAAACCTCCAATTAAGTGTCAAGTTAGAAATTCTGAAAAATAAAGGAGGCATTAATATAATTGACAGTAAGAAATGTATTGAACTAATAACTAAAGCTGAGTTGTTTTTATTAAAAACAATAAATTAGATAAACTTTTAGTTATTTTTGATTTAAAAGGAAAAAACGAAGAAAACCATATTGTCCATATTAAAAATGAAAAGGGTAAATTCACCACCAATGAGGAGGAAATTAAAACAATAATTAGGATCTTTTTTCCCCAATTTTATGCCACCACACCTGACAATTTAGGTAAAAATGGATGAATATTTACAAAAATATAATTTCCCCAAATAAAAGAGGAGAACATAAAATACTTAAATAGCCCTATTTTAGAAAAAGAAATTGAATAAACTATCAATGAATTCCCTAAGGGAAAAAAAAAAAAAAAAACTTCAAAGATCAGATGGATTTACAAGGGAAATCAACCAAAAATTTAAACAAAAATTAATTCCAAAATTATACAAACTATCTGATAATAATAAGCAGAATCCTAATAAATTCTTTTTATGATACAAATATAGTTTATAATACCTAAACCAGAAAAGAGCCAAATCTAAAAAAAAAGAGAGAGAACAATCTCCGTAATGAATATTGATGCAAACATTTTAAATAAAATATTAGCAAAGAGATTACAGCAATTTATCACCAGAATATTACACTATGATCAGATAAGATATATACCAAGAATGCAGGACTGGTTCATTATAAGGAAAACTATTGCTATTATGGAAAATATGGAAAACTATATGAATAATGAAATTGATAGAAACAATATATCAATTGATGCAAAAATAGCTTTTGAGAGAATACAGACCTTATTCCATTTAAAACCACCAGCGAAAGAGTGGTAAATTAATGAATAGATTAGGTATATAAAATAGAATAGACAAAGTCTCTAGTAATCTATTGTTTGATAAAACTAAAAATTTCAGCTTCTGGAAAATGAACTACCTATTGGTCAAAAACTGATAGAAAAATTTAAAAATAGTATGATATAAGACAGGCATAGTCTTCTCTTCCTTTTATAAATAGACCCTCACCCTCATCTTACCAAGATAAGGTACATGATTTAGACAACAAAGATTATACCATTGGCAAATTAGGAAAGCCAAAAATAGTCAGATCTATGGATTAGGGAAGAATTCAAAACAATGAGCTAGAGAACATTAAGAAAGGTCAAATGGATTTTTTTTTTTAATTACATTAAACAAGTTTTTTTTTTTTTTTTTTTTTTTACCACAAGGTCAATGCATTGATTAAAAGGAAAGTAGAAATCTGGGGAACAGTTTTACTAACATTATTTCTGATAAAGCCTTCACTTCTAAAATGTTATAGAGAATTTTGTCAAATGTATAAGCATACAAGTCATTCTCCAATTGATAAATGGTCAAAGAATATGAACAGGCAGTTTTCTGATGTAGAAATTAAAGATATCTATAACTATATAAAACAATGTTATGAATTACTGTTGATTAGAGAAATGTGAATTAAAACAACTCTGAGGTATCACCTCATGCCTCTCAGATTGGCTAATCTGACAAATAAGGAAAATGAAAAAATGTTTAAGAAGATACGGTAAAATTGGAATACTAATGCATTGTTGGTGGAATTATGAACTGATCAAACCATTCTGGAAAATATTTCAGAACTATGTTCAAAGGAATATAACACTCCACATACCTTTTGATCCATAAATATCATTTCTAAGTCTGTATCCCAAAGGAACCATAAAAAATGGAAAAGGATTCACATCTAGAAAAACATTTTGGCATCTCTTTTTGTGGTGGCAAAGAACTGGAAATTTGAGATGATGCCCCTCAGTTGGAGAATGCCTAAAAATTGTGACATATCAAATTAATTGAATACTGTTGGAATCTTTACAAACTGCTAACTCATTAGAGTTGAGAGATTATTGATCTGATCTTACAAGAAGATATTTTGGGCCAGAACCTGAAACAAGGTACTAAGTAGAACTAATTAATACAATGCTTGTGGAGTTCACAAGTATGGGAGATTCAAAAAGTAAACTTTGTAACATAGTGAATTCACACCTGCCTTGAAGCTCTTAGGGCTAGAGAGCACTATGGGAGAAAACCCATGATCCCTCTCTCTCGTATCCCACAATTCCTCTCTCTCGTATAAAAAAAACAGAGGCTTTCAGACATATTTCAGCGGAATTACATGAAGAGTGGAGCTGGATTGGAGGCTGAACAAAGCAGAGTCAGAAGCAAAGGACAATCTGCAAGAGCTCTTGGAACGAGCAGAGAGATAGGCCTCAACTAACCAGGCTAGTTTGGAAGGAGAAAATAAACGTTTGTATTTTTACCAGCTGGCTGCATTTGGGTGATTATTACTTTCAATTGCAACTAAGACTGCCTCCAGAAACCTCCCCCAGAGAGAACCTTCCTCTTATATATTTTAAAGAAGAAAAAGATCACCGCATTTTGGCGCCCAACGTGGAGTTCTTTTTCTTTTTTAAAATGATATAAGATAAATGAATGGTTTTCTCTGGGGGAGAAGGTTTTTCTCGAGGAGATTTTCTGGAGGCAGTCTTAGTTGCAATTGAAAGTAATAATCACCCAAATGCAGCCAGCTGGTAAAAATGAAAATGTTTATTTTCTCTTTCCAAAATAGCCTGGTTACTTGAGGCCTATTTCTCTACTTGGTTCCAAGAGCTCTTGCAGATTGTCCTTTGCTTCTGCCTCTGCTTTCTTTAGCCACCAGCCAGCCAAGTGGAAAAATGGAATGGATCTCTCTTGCCTCGGAGAGAGGGCTTCTGGTGTAATTCCGCTGAAATCTGTACAAGAGCCTCTGTCTGTTTTTTTTTTTTTTTTTATACGAGACAGAGGAATTGTGGGATACAAGAGAGAGGGATTATGGGTTTTCTCCCATAGTGCTCTCTGGTCCTAAGAGCTTCAAGGAAAGTGTGAATTCACAAAGTTACAAAGTTTACTTTGTGAATCTCCCATACTTGTGAACTCCACAAGCATTGTATTAATTAGTTCTACTTAGTACCTTGTTTCAGGTTCTGGCCCAAAACATCTTCTTGTAAGATCAGATCAATAATCTATCAACTCTAATGAGTTAGCAGTTTGTAAAGATTCCAACAGAATACTATTGTGCTATACAAAATGATGAGCAGGGAGATTTCAGAGAAACATGGAAAAATTTCTATGAACTAACACTGAGTGAAGTAAGTAAAATAAAGACAACATTGCATACAATAACAGCAACATTATGCAATGATTAACTTCAGTAGACTTAGCTCATTTCAGTAATACAATAATATAAGATAATTTCAAGAGACTCATGATAGAAAATGCTATTTACATAAAAAAAAAGAATTATGGAGTCTGAAATCCAACTGAAACAAAGTATTTTAAATTGTTTTATTTTTTTCTCTCATGTTTTGTTTTCTTTATTCTGATTCTTCTCTCACTCCATGACTAATGTTTTGGGAAGAAAAGAGAAAGAAGGAGAAAAACATATTTGGCTCAAAATCTTATAGAAATGAATGTTGAAAACTATACATATATATATATATATATGTACATATATATATGTATATATATATATAATTATCAGAATATTATATATATAACATTTAAAGGATGTTTAAGATTTCAACAAGCAGAAAAAAATTCTTGAAGGCAGAATGAGGGAGAAATACTTTAGATGTGGGAAAATTATAGAAGAGTATAAGTTGACTAAAATATTAGCATGGCACTAATTTGGGGTAGGTCTTAAATGTTGGATAATAAAGTTTGAAAGTTACCTTCCAGAAAAAAATCTAGGGAATAATTTGACCAAAGGGATGATATGCTGGTACTTAGACTAATCAATCTGTATCAACTATTCAAACTTAGCTATTACCATTAATGAAAACTGTAGTGGAAAAGAGCTGCTTTTCTCAAAAGTTCAAAGTTTAGGGGCTAAGAGGACTCTAAAATTATCTTGAAATGAAGTACATTATATGGGAAAACACTATAATAATAAGAATTCAAATTTTTTTGATCCCTTGGTTTCTTGACCACAACTATATTATTATTTAACATTTGCTTCTTTTCCCCTTTGATTCATGTTTTTTCATTGATGTCTCACATTCATGGTCTTTGTCCCAGTTTCATATTTCCAATCCTATATTTTTTATTGGCTACTGATATGTAGCCTTTAGTCTTACTTGATTTTGTCTCCAAAGCATAAGGACTTTTTTTTTTCCTGTATTGCTCACTGCAAACTAGGATACACTGTTAACATCACAATTTGCCTCATATTAGAATCTTGCCCCAAAGCCTTGGTGAGTCTTGCCTTTAAATCTATCACCAAACAAGAATGGGAGGAGTTAGCACAAGCTATGTGAAAGTTTTATTTAAAAAAAATTTAAAAAATTAAGAAAACATTTGTCAAACTGTTAAAATAAATAATGAGGGGCAGAGTCATGATGACAGAGAGGAAACATGTCTTTCTCTGAGCTCTCCCTATCCCTCAAATTAACAGCAATCCAGCCTCTGAGCTGATTTTGGAGTGAAATAACCCACAAATATTTGGAGTATAACAAATTTTCAGCAGCTGATACTTTGGAAGATCTCCAGAAAAGATCTGTTTCAATTGGACATAGAGGAAGGTGGGCTGAGCTCAGGCAGGCAGTACAAAGACTCAGGGTGATGTGGACTCCAGGTGCCACCAAGAGGAATACACAGCAGTGTAGGATACTCTGTGCTGGTTGTAAACCAGTAGATCAGGAGATTAGCTGTAAGACATCTAATGCAAATACAAGGGGCAAATAGAGAGCCCCTAAAGGAACCTGGCTATCCTCCCCAGCACTGAAAATTAGTCAGCACTGAGCCAGCACTGCCACTGTCACCTGTAGAGGAAGCTTGGGCAATCTTCCCTTTGCCCTAAAAGCAGACCTCAACATTTTAAAAAAATAGCAAAAAAGCAAAAGAAGAACTCTGACCATAAATAGTTTTATGGAAAAAGAGAACTGATTTCAAAATCTGAGGATACTAAAATGGGGAAAGGAAATGAAAACTTTGCAAGAGAGTTTGGAAAAAGAAAGATAGAAATTATCTGAAGAAAACTCCTTACAAAATAGATTTAACTAAATGGAAAAAACATATAACTCCTTACAAAATAGATTTGACAAGATGGGGAAAAAAGTACCTCCTTAAAAAACAGAATTTGTAAAATGGAAAAAATGCAATTGGCCAAATGCAAAAGGAGATAAAAAAGCTAACTGAAGAAAATAATTCACGAAAAATTAGAATTAAATGGAAGTGAATTAATCAATGAGACTTCAGGAATCAGTCAAACAAAACCCCAAAAATGAAAAAAAAGAAGAAAATGTAAAATACATCAATGGAAAAACAACTGACCTGGAAAATGGATCTAGGAGAGACAATCTAAGGATTATTGGACTTCCTGAAAATCATGATTAAAAAAAAAAAAAGAGGCTAGACAATATTTCTCAGGAAATCATCAAGGAAAGCTGCCCTGATATCATAGTAGAATCATAAGGGAAAATAGCCAAAAGAAAGAATTCACTGATCACCTCCTGAAACAGACCCCAAAGGAAAACTCCAAGAAATATACTGGCTAAATTTTGTAATTATTGGACCAAGAAAAAAATATTGCAAGCAGCCAGAAAGAAATAATTCAAATACCGAGGAGTCACAATCAGGATTACGCATGATCTAGCAGATTCCTCCTTAAGGGCCTGGAATCTGATGTTCTTAACAGCAAAGGGACTTGGAATGCAACCAAGAATAAACTATCCAGCTAAAATGAGCTTTATCTTTCAATGAAGAATATGGACATTTGATAAAACAGGTGAATTTCATTTGTTTCTGATGTAAAGAGCAGAGCTGACAAAAAATTTGTTCTTCAAATACACAACTCAAGTGAAGAATAAAAAGGTAAAAAGGAAAGAACGCTTCAAAACTATATCTCTGTTATGGGTGTACAGAGACAATGCAGATATAATTTGATTTTATTGTGATAATATGAAGAAGAAACTAGAGGTCAAAAGGGGATTGTACTAGAAAAAGAAGAAAATGGAGATAAAATTAGGGAAATTACATCTCAGGAAGAGACAAAAAAGGAATTATTATAATTGTGGGAAGGAAGGGAAGGGATGAGCATTGTGTGAATCTTACTCTTATCAGATTTTGGCTCATAGAGAGACTAGCAGGCATATTTGTCTTCACAGAGAAACTTGTCTTGCCTCATAGGAAATTGGGACGGGAAAGGGGCAAAAGGGGGAAAGCTAATAGAAGAGAAAACAGAAGTAGTAGGGGAAAGATGTAAGAAAGGAGGAGGGGCTCTAAAGAGGGAGGGCTGTTTGAGGGAGATGGTGATCAGAAGCAAAATATTGGGGAGGAGAGAAGGAGGAAAAGAAAGAGAAAAGTGTAAGTAGTCTTACCAAATTCCTTTTATGAAACAGATATGGTGTTGATAACTAAACCAGGATGAAAACAGAGAAAGAAAATTATAGACCAATTTCCCTAATGAATATTGATGTTAAACTCTTAAATAAAATATTAGGAAAGAGAATACATAAAGTCATCTCAGAATAATACATTATAATCCAATAAGATTTATGCTAGGAATGCAGGCCTGGTTCAATATTAGGAAAACTATTAGCATGATTGACTATATCAACAACCAAACTAACAAAAATCATATGGTTATCTCTTTTTTTTTAATTTTTATTTAATAATCACTTTATATTGACAGAATCCATGCCAGGGTAATTTTTTTTTTTACAACATTATCCCTTGCACTCGTTTCTGTTCCGATTTTTTTCCCCTCCCTGCCTCCCTCCACCCCCTCCCCTAGATGGTAAGCAGTCCTTTATATGTTGGATATGTTGCAGTATATCCTAGATACAATATACGTTTGCAGAGCCGAACAGTTCTCTTGTTGCATAAGGAGAATTGGATTCAGAAGGTATAATTAACCCGGGAAGAAAAACAAAAATGCAGATAGTTCACATTCGTTTCTCAGTGTTCTTTCTTTGGGTGTAGCTGCTTTTGTCCATCATTTATCAATTGAAACTCAGGTCTCTTTGTCAAAGAAATCCACTTCCATCAAAATATGTCCTCATACAATATTGTTGTTGAAGTGTATAATGATCTCCTGGTTCTGCTCATTTCACTTAGCATCAGTTCATGTAAGTCTCACCAGTGCTCTCTGTATTCATCCTGCTGGTCATTTCTTACAGAACAATAATATTCTATAACATTCATATACCACAATTTACCCAGCCATTCTCCAATTGATGGGCATCCATTCATTTTCCAGTTTCTAGCCACTACAAATAGGGCTGCTACAAACATTTTGGCACATACAGGTCCCTTTCCCTCCTTTAGTATTTCTTTGGGATATAAGCCCAATAGAAATACTGCTGCATCAAAGGGTATGCACAATTTGATAATTTTTTGGGCATAATTCCAGATTGCTCTCCAGAATGTTTGGATTCATTCACACCACCAACAATGCATTAGTGTCCCAGTTTTCCCGCATCCCCTCCAACATTCATCATTATTTTTTCCTGTCATCTTAGCCAATCTGACAGGTGTGTAGTGGTATCTCAGAGTTGTCTTAATTTGCATTTCTCTGATCAATAATGATTTGGAACACTCTTTCATATGAGTGGTAATAGTTTCAATTTCATCCTCTGAAAATTGTCTGTTCATATCCTTTGACCATTTATCAATTGGAGAATGGCTTGATTTTTTATAAATTTGAGTCAGTTCTCTATATATTTTGGAAATGAGGCCTTTATCAGATCCTTTAACTGTGAAGATGTTTTCCCAGTTTGTTGCTTCCCTTCTAATCTTGTTTGCATTAGTTTTGTTTGTACAAAGGCTTTTTAATTTGATGTAATCAAAATTTTCTATTTTGTGATCAGTAATGGTCTCTAGTTCATCTTTGGTCACAAATTTCTTTCTCCTCCACAAGTCTGAGAGATAAACTATTCTATGTTCCTCTAATTTATTTATAATCTCCTTTATGCTTAGGTCACGGACCCATTTTGATCTTATCTTGGTATATGGTGTTAAGTGTGGGTCCATGCCTAATTTCTGCCATACGAATTTCCAATTATCCCAACAGTTTTTATCAAATAATGAATTCTTTTCCCAGAAGTTAGGGGCTTTGGGTTTGTCAAACACTAGATTGCTATAGTTGACTATTCTGTCTTGTGAACCTAACCTTTTCCACTGATCCATTAATATATTTCTTAGCCAATACCAAATGGTTTTGGTGACTGCTGCTTTATAATATAATTTTAGATCAGGTACAGCTAGGCCACCTTCATTTGATTTTTTTTTCATTAATTCCCTTGAGATTCTCAACTTTTTATTGTTCCATATGAATTTTGTTGTTATTTTTTCTAGGTCATTAAAATATTTTCTTGGAAGTCTGATTGGTATAGCACTAAATAAATAGATTAGTTTAGGGAGTATTGTCATCTTTATTATGTTCGCTCGGCCGATCCAAGAGCACTTAATGTTTTCCAATTATTTAAGTCTGACTTTATTTGTGTGGAGACTTTTTTATAATTTTGCTCATATAATTCCTGACTTTCCTTTGGTAGATAGATTCCCAAATATTTTATGGTATCAACAGTTATTCTGAATGGAATTTCTCTTTGTATCTCTTGCTGTTGGGTTTTGTTGGTGATATATAAAAATGCTGAGGATTTATGGGGATTTATTTTGTAGCCAGCTACTTTGATAAAATTATGAATTATTTCTAATAGCTTTTTAGTAGAATCTCTGGGGTTCTCTAAGTATACCATCATATCATCTGCAAAGAGTGATAGTTTGGTTTCCTCATTGCCTACTCTAATTCCTTTAATCTCTTTCTCGACTCTTATTGCCGAGGCTAGTGTTTCTAATACAATATTAAATAATAATGGTGATAGTGGGCAACCTTGCTTCACTCCAGATCTTACTGGGAAAGGTTCCAGTTTTTCGCCATTGGATATGATGCTTACTGATGGTTTTAAATATATGCTCCTGACTATTTTAAGGAAAAGTCCATTTATTCCTATGCTCTCAAGTGTTTTTATTAGGAATGGATGTTGGATTTTATCAAATGCTTTTTCTGCATCTATTGAGATGATCATATGGTTTTTGTTTGTTTGGTTATTGATATAGTCAATTATGCTAATGGTTTTCCTAATATTGAACCAGCCCTGCATTCCTGGTATAAATCCTACTTGGTCATAGTGTATTTTCCTGGTGACGATTTTCTGTAATCTTTTTGCTAATATTTTATTTAAGATTTTAGCATCAATATTCATTAGGGAGATTGGTCTATAATTTTCTTTCTCTGTTTTCAGCCTACCTGGTTTAGGTATCAGTACCATGTCTGTGTCATAAAAGGAGTTTGGTAGGACTCCTTCAATCCCTATTTTTTCAAATAGTTTATTTAGCATTGGAGTTAATTATTCTTTAAATGTTTGATAGAATTCACATGCAAATCCATCTGGTCCTGGGGATTTTTTCTTAGGGAGTTGATTGATAGTTTGTTCTATTTCTTTTTCTGAGATGGGACTGTTTAGGATATTTACTTCTTCCTCTGTTAGTTTGGGCAAGCTATATTTTTGGAGGTATTTTTCTATTTCATTTAAGTTGTCGAATTTATTGGCATAAAGTTGGGCAAAGTAACTCCTAATTATTGCTCTAATTTCCTCTTCGTTAGTGGCGAGTTCTCCCTTTTCATTTTTAAGACTAACAATTTGATTTTCCTCTTTCCTTTTTTTAATCAGATTTACTAAGGGTTTGTCTATTTTGTTGGTTTTTTCATAGAACCAACTCTTAGTTTTATTAATTAATTCAATAGTTTTTTTACTTTCAATTTTATTGATCTCTCCTTTTATTTTTAGAATTTCAAGCACAGATGAACCTCATAGAAGTAATTAAAAAGGCTCTCACAAAGGAGCTAGGAAAAAAAATGGGAAAAGGAGAGGGAGGCTTGGCAAGAGAGTCTGGAGAAGTCATCCCACTCATTTAAAGAGAGACTGGATAAAGAAATAAAATCCTTGAAAAATAGTATTAGTGAACTGGAAACAGAAAATAGCTCTCTAAAAAATAAAATTGGCGAAATGGAAAAAAATTCCATAGAACAAAAGAACTCAATTGGACAATTAGAAAAAGATTTTTAAAAAGTGATTGAAGAAAATACTTCATTGAAAATCAGAAGTGAACAATTGGAATTGAATGACTCGAGGAGACAAGAAGAATCAGTCAAGCAAATCCAAAAAAATCAAACAATGGAAAAGAATGTGAAATACCTTCTGGGGAAGACAACAGCCCTGAAAAACAGATCCAGGAGAGACAATCTGAGAATCATCGGACTCCCAGAAAAGCAAGAAGTCAAGAAAAATTGAATGGAAATATGCTGGGAGTGGTGGAGTCAAAAACATATAGTGGATGAGGCAATATGGTACAACAGAAAACTTGCTAGATTTGGTGTCAGAGTACAAATGCTGACTCTCTTATTTTGTAATGTTGGGCAAATTACTCAACCTTTCTGAGCCACTGTTTTTCATCTGTAAAATTAAGAAGTTGTATTGGATAACTCATAAGATATTTCCTCTTTCTCAACATCCCACTTTCCTTCCTATAATGGGCCAGAACTCTGGAGAAAGGTGTTAATTCAGTAGAATTGATAAGACAATAGTTATCTAGTTTAGCATGGTAATTATTCTCTAGTTCAGCATGATTGATTTAATCTTACAACAAATAATGGTTCTCTAGTGATATAATGATTGGTTTGTACTCAGTATACTGTAATGATGTAATTGTAATAGAGTATATAAACTGGGGACAAATTCAGCCAGAGGAGAGAAGACAACCGTCATCCTGGTGGCTCTCTTGCTTCCTGCATTGCTCTAACTGAAACCAAGACCCATTCTGGAGGACCTCCAGAAAGCTAGCCCAGTCCTAGGCGAAGAAGACAGACTATGAAGGAGACAATAAAGACTTTGGACTTTATCTCTGACTATTCTCATGGTGACTATTCTTGTGAGACCAAGGCTGGTCAGGTCCTCCAGAAAGCTAAACAGAACATTACACCTTCCCTCTGTCCACACAGGATATTATCCTCTTAACTAAAGATGCTCTTAAAAGCATTTTCCCCCTCTTTTGTACCTCTGAACCATCCCAGGATGCTTTGGGGTTTGCTGAGTATATTTCTTTCTTAAAGACCAGGTCATAAACTAAGCCAATCTGATTCTAATTGGCCACCCATGTTGTTGTTATTTGTTCTTCCTTTTTGAAGAGAATCAAATTGTAAGGGAAGTGATGCCATAATATGCAAGGGGATTGGATTTGAGTGGAGGGAGGGCTGTAGGTCCTAGGGCAAGCCCCATTTGGTCATTGTTTGGGTCCCAATTGGCTCAGATTAAATGCAAGTAGCAATCATTTCATACATATAGCAATCATTTCTGCTCTGGCCAGAAACCCTAAGGTAATACCCCCTCTCACATTTATTTATTTATTAGGGAGTGTCATTTTTTTTTTGTTTTTGTTTTTTTTTGGGGGGGGACTACATGAAAGAGGAAATACTTTGCCTCAATTGCTACCTCCTCTTAATCACTGAATAAGTGATATCTCAGGCAAACTGAGACTTGTTGAAGATCTTAGATTAAAAAGGCACCCAGGGCCTATTCCAGCCATCTTGATCTATATCTGGCTACTAGATCCAGATGGTTCTGGAGGAGAAAATGAGGCAGGTGACCTTGCACAGCCCTCCCTCACCGAAATCCAACTCACTTGTACCTCCCTAATGCCATGGTCCTCTTTGAGAATGAGTGACAAACAACAAGCTGTCTTCTATTCATTTATCAATTCATTAATTAATTTAAAAATGTTTGTTAAGTAACAACTAGGTACCAGGTATAGGGGATAGCACTCTTTTGTAGAAAGCACAGTTCTGAAGGGCTGACCACTTGTTCAAATGCCAAATGCACATTTGCTAAAAAGACTCATTTTAAAAAGAATTTGCACAAGGCAAGCATTTACATGGTGATCAGAAGAAATGATACAAGGACATATCCAACTTTGAAACCATTGCATAACATGGAGACACTGATAAAGAATTGCCTACCATGGTGTTTCTTCATCAAAGAACTTATTGCTCCCTATGAACCAAGCAGAATTGCAGAAGCACAGAAGAAATGTAGAATGTTCAACTTTGGAGCATTTCCACTCCAAATTGCATACAGCCTATTTGTGCCCAGCTTGTGGTAAAGCTTTCTGAGTTTGTCCTTGTCTGACCACCATGCACAGTCAGATAACTCTCAGAACTGAATTCTAGACCTTGACTCCACCACAGTGATATTGTGTTGGTATTCTTCAAGAATAAAGGACAATAACTAACCAAGCACCAACTAGGTTTCAGATACTGAAAATACAAAGAAATCTAAAACCAGTCCCTTTTCTTAAGGAGCTTACATACTAATGAATAGATTATGATACTATGATCTGGTAATGTAAAACTTGCTAGGTACCAATGAAACCAATTTTAAATTTGAATAGATCTAATTGCTAGGAAGTTTTTCATTCCAATACATTAAATACATCTTCCAACTTCTGCCACTATTCCAAATCCAGTTTTTTTGTTTTTGTTTTTTGCTTTGTTTTTTTGGGTATAAAGCACAAATATGTGCTGAAGTATTTTCCCCTCCACTTGTGGTAATTGCTATTCTTTTATATTTTTACCTCTTGACTTATAGATTTATTCATGTCTTTCTGTGATTCATGTAGAAGTGAGTATTCATGTGCTTTTGTGTTTTTGTTCTGGATTTTTGTCATTTTATGGGTCATGATTTAGCACTTGAGCTGTGGTATATTGTCCATTGATATTACAATATGAATAGTTCCATTTTTATTTTCATTTATTCCTTTTAAAAATTTTTTTATTTATTTAAAACTTAAATACCAAGTAGAAAAAATAGGGGGAAAAAAGTAAAAACTCTCTTTTTTTCTTACCACATATGTTCTTTTTTTTTTAATTTAATTTTATTTTATAATAACTTTTTATTGACAGAACCCATGCCAGGGTAATTTTTCTACAACATTATCCCTTGCACTCAGTTCTGTTCCAATGCTGTTCATATATTGTTGGAATCTTTACAAACTGCTAACTCATTAGAGTTGATAGATTTTTTTTTTATAATAACTTTTTATTGACAGAACCCATGCCAGGGTAGTTTTTTTTTTTTTTTTACAACATTATCCCTTGCACTCGCTTCTGTTCCGATTTTTCCCCTCCCAACCTCCACCCCCTCCCCTAGATGGCAAGCAGTCCTATATATGTTAAATATGTTGCAGTATATCCTACATACAATATATGTTTGCAGAACCGAACAGTTCTCTTGTTGCACAGGGAGAATTGGATTCAGAAGGTAAAAATAACCTGGGAAGAAAAACCTGCAAATAGTTTACATTCATTTCCCAGTGTTCTTTCTTTGGGTGTAGCTGCTTCTGTCCATCATCTATCAATTGAAACGGAGTTAGATCTCTTTGTCAAAGAAATTCACTTCCATCAGAATACATCCTCATACAGTATCGTTGTTGAAGTGTATAATGATCTCCTGGTTCTGCTCATTTCACTTAATATCAGTTCATGTAAGTCTCTCCAAGCCTCTCTGTATTCATCCTGCTGGTCATTTCTTACAGAACAATTATATTCCATAACATTCATATACCACAATTTACCCAGCCATTCTCCAATTGATGGGCATCCATTCAATTTCTAGTTTCTAGCCACTACAAACTGGGCTGCCACAAACATTTTGGCACATACAGGTCCCTTTCCCTTCTTTAGTATTTCTTTGGGATATAAGCCCAGAAGTAACACTGCTGGATCAAAGGGTATTCATAACTTTTCATAACTTTTCATAACTTTTGGGGCATAAGTCCAGATTGCTCTCCAGAATGGTTGGATTTGTTCACAACTCCACCAACAATGCATCAGTGTCCCAGTTTTCCCGCATCCCCTCCAACATTCATAGTTATTTTTTCCTGTCATCTTAGCCAATCTGACAGGTGTGTAGTGATATCTCAGAGTTGTCTTAATTTGCATTTCTCTGATCAATAATGATTTGAAACACTCTTTCATATGCGTGGGAATAGTTTCAATTTCTTCATCTGAGAATTGTCTGTTCATATCCTTTGACCATTTATCAATTGGAGAATGGCTTGATTTCTTATAAATTTGAGTCAATTCTCTATGTATTTTGGAAATGAGGCCTTTATCAGAACCTTTAACTATGAAGATGTTTTCCCAGTTTGTGGTTTCCCTTCTAATCTTGTGTGCATTAGTTTTGTTTGTACAAAGGCTTTTTAATTTGATGTAATCAAAATTTTCTATTTTGTGATCAGTAATGATCTCTAGTTCATCTTTGGTCACAAATTTCTTTCTCCTCCACAAGTCTGAGAGATAAACTATCCTATGTTCCTCTAATTTATTTATAATCTCATTCTTTATGCCTCGATCATGGACTCATTTTGATCTTATCTTGGTATACGGTGTTAAGTGTGGGTCCATGCCTAATTTCTGCCATCCAGTTATCCCAGCAGTTTTTATCAAATAATGAATTCTTATCCCAAAAGTTAGGATCTTTGGGTTTGTCAAACTAGATTGCTATAGTTGACTATTCTGTCTTGTGAACCTAACCGATTCTACTGATCAACTAATCTATTTCTTAGCCAATACACCACATATGTTCTTAATCATGTTTTAAATAACACTTTTTGGTCATACATCCCTGGAAATATAACAGCCTATTTATATCAACTAAAAATCTTTCTATTGCTTTTCAGATAAACTACAATTTAGATTCTTCTGAATCCATGATATTCCATACTTTGAAGTCATACAGAACCATTGTAAAATATAGCAAGGTCTCAATTAGTGAGAATAATGATTTCCCTGAAGTGAACATATTATTTTAATTTGGACCACATATTTATATAGCTCTGGAACAAAATAACATATTTTAAATAATTGTAACATTTAAAAATGTGAATTTCAATACATATTACCACTTCAGGGAGTTCATTATTCATACCACATGAATGTACTTCAATACTCCTTCTAGGAATTAATGTAGATTTGGCCTTTTTGAGCTGAAAAAGAGCTTTGGGATCTAGTTGGACCCAAAATATGAAGAAGCCAACCAATGCTACATCATTAAGTGATCTGTCCAGATGCTAAGTATGTTACTTTCCAAGTTTTGGCTTATAAGCAAAATCTCCTGCCTTACAGTCTAGTTCCTTTACTATGATACCACAATGCTTACTCATTTAAAGATGACAAATATAATAATATTATTAATCCCCATCACTTTATTTTTACTGAACAACATTAAGAAGTTTGTTGTCAGTCTGGACATGTATTCATTCAATCTTCTTGTGTGGGTTCATTAAGGGAGAATGGATACTTTACAGATTAATTTAATTCTAAGCAAAACTGTGGAAATCCATTCAATATTAGAATTTTAAGGTGATGTGATTGATACATCATTAAAGGAATTAAGTTTGAGGTTAAATTAGTTATTGAACTACCTTGAGGCTAATACCATCTATTGTGTGTGTGTGTGTGTGTGGGGACTGGACAGTAAGGCTAGTAGTTGAATAAATCATGTTATCACACTACGATTCATTCAATACTTCAAGCATTTAGAGACTGTTATCCATGAAGACAGATTAAAGAGCTTCCAGGAAGAAATGTTCATTTAAAAGTTGCAAATACATTAATCTCAACTACAAAAGAATTGTTTTTAATTACTTAAACAAAAAGAAGGCTTAAATAGCTAAAAATCTCAAAGACAAGGTGGCCTCTATTAAAGGCTTCTGTGTATATTTTATGAAAGTTTCTAGGGACAGTATACTGTCATTATTTCAATGTTGACTAAGAGTAATTCTTCTGTGACTATCGTTTTGAACATGGAAGAATATGAATGGGACATTTTAAGGAAGCATTTAATTTTGTATTTAAAATAATTATCTTAGAATAAAATAGTTCTTATGATAATGGTGAAATATATTCTAAAAATGACTTGTACAATTCAACTCTTCATGGTAGAAAACAGAATATAAAATTTAGGATCATGATATCTTTGGTATAGAGCTGGAAGTGACTTCAGAGGAAAAATAGTACTATTCTCTCAATTAACAGTTAATAGCTTACATTTTCTTAGTATTTTACATGTGCCAGATCCTGTTAAGCACTTTATAATTATTATTTACTTTGATCCTCAAACAATCCTGGCAGGTGAAGCTATAATTATATTCATTTTATATATGAGGGAAATGAAGCAAACAGAAATTAAGTGACTTGACTAGGATCATACAGCTAGACTCAGAAGGGAGCATGAGTAATATGAAACAAAAGCATGATTTCAATCCAGGTGTTCTAACTCCAAATCTATCTCTGTTTCTATTATATCCTTATTTTCAATATGACTAATAACTCTATTATAGCATTAAGTCAATAAAATAATAGCTTTAAGCAGGCATGAATAATGTAAGAATGGCATTCCCCAACATCAATCATATTCTATGATGAATAAAAGCAAAATGTGTTATTTAAATTCCAAGCAAGTCCTTTTTCTTGAAATTTTAAACAAATTTCAATAGAATGAGGACCATGGCATATCCATTGATAGTTGAAATGATGAACTGTTTCAATTAGCTTTACATCCAAGACATTTAGAAAGATATCTGTAATGAGATATAGTGGCGTGAGAAAACTTAGTCATAAAATTAAAAGATCTTTTATATTTCCTTTTTTTAATTTTTTTCTTTCTACTTTTCTGCTTCCAGATTCTATGGGAAGAAGTATCAGGAAAAGGAGTGGAAAAAAAGAGAAAAACTAGTTAATTACAAAAAATAAGAAAATTCTCAAAATGAATTAGAGAGTTTGGAACTTATGAAGAAAGAGTTTGCATTTGGGGAAGAAAATTTAAAAAGAATAACTTCCAACTTCTATTTCGGATTGGTATAACAGACAGTTTGAGGAACAAGAGTGAGGAGGATTTTTTTAAGGTAAATATATAGAAAAGAATTGTGAAGACGGTTTTTAGGGGTTTGAAATTATGGAGAAGGCCAGAGAAAGAATATAAGGAAAGAGAAACTTAGGAAAACAATAATAAACTGAAATTTGAACTTAAAGAAAATGTCAAGGAAAACATAATCTGAAGAAAGAAAAATAGTATTTAACAAAATACTTGAAAAGAAAGATTCAAGAAGTTAAAACAGTTGAAAGTAATTGTCAAGCTAGGCAAGTGAGAAAAAGCAGGTAAATTGGTAAAATAAATAGCCAACTTTAACCAATTGATAAAGCAGATTAGTTTGGTAAGAAAAAAGAAGGGGAAAAGGATTTGATTATAAAACTACTAGTGAAACAGAGGAAACAGTTGAAAATAGCTGTCAAATTGTTAAGTAGTAAAAGTTTATGTAGTCTCTACCTGGTTCTTTGGAAGTTAGGTGTAAATTACCACAAGTAATTAAGAAAAGGTGTTAAGAAAATCAATCAACATGAAGAACAGAGTAAATTCTTCATGAATTTTATTGAGCATGCAAAGTTTATAGTTCTATGAAGGCCAAATGAGTGCTAGCTTGTTCATGTGTAGGCTGGATACTCTCTTAGAATATAATAAGAAGGGATCTTGGAATGCCTCTTTACATTTCAAATTACTCTGTTCCTAAAAAATAAATACACAAATAAAATAAGATAAATGGATTCAAGTAGAGCTTCAATGAGATGAAACAGGAGTGCTGGATTTTCAATAAAGTGACTCTTGCTGTACAATTGGATGCTGGAAGAATTGTTCTTAGCATAGGAAAGAAAGAAAAATCAAGTTACACTTAAAGCCAAAAAAATTGGTTAATTCTGAAGAAGAGCCACAGAAATACTCAATTGAAAGATCCAATTGTAAGTATGAAAGAAGAGATGAATTGGGGTGGCAGGTAACTCTGTGCTGAAGGGTAGTAGAGAAACTCTTTATTGATCTGATAATAATAGAGACATCTGTTGTCTTCCCAGGGTATGTAGTATGGAGAACCTAACATAACTTTTCAAAACATATGACTACTATTCACCTCTGGAGAGTCATATGGACACAAATGATCCTACTAGAAGGAATGTGGGAAGCATTGCTAAAGTTATGAAATGTTGAACAAGAAACAAAAGAACATAGGGACACAGTGGATATTTTCCTTATTACTGCTTATTGAAGAAAATGATGCAAACAATATTTGATAACCAAACAACTGGCTAGGAAGATGGTGTCTGAGACTGTGATTTACATTTCTGGATCACAGCTTTAAGTGTAGTAATGACTAATCCCTGAAGGATCAGGTGCTATACATTTTAAATTTGATTTTAAAAATGAAAATGCCAATGGAAAAAAATAAATCAAGTTGGAAAGAGTCAATAATTGAGAGATGGAAGGACAGGCTCATTAATACACTGTCATTATAAATGAAAATTCATATTGCTATGCATTAGCCAAAATATTCTAGAAACAATTTTGAATTATACTGAGAAAGTGAGTAAAATGGCCATCCCATCTGGCCCAGGGATTCTAATGTTAGTTACATATACCCAAAAGGTCAAAGATAGAAAGAAACATTTAATATAGAATATTTTGTAAGAGAATTAAAATATGGAAACACAGTAGATGTTAATGGAGAATACCTTAATAAATTGTGTCATATGAATGTACTGAGATTTTTTCGCACCATAAAAGTGATGATTGTCAAGTATGAAAACATCTAAACTACTGCAAAGTGAAATAAGCAGAACCAGGAAAATAATACATACAAAGCCAATGTGAATTTAAAGAGCAAGACTACTACCAAAACAATGAAGCTGAACATTTCAATTGTAATGACTGATGTTGACCCATGATTAAAGCTCCCAGAACTTATGGCAGACAGAAAGCAAGAAAAAAAGGCAGCTGAAAAATCTATGGCTTCAAATATTTATACATAAATGGAGAAAATTTTAGTTAACAAGCAAAAACAGATGATGATACAAGGAGTAAATCTGATTTGATTGATATTATTGAGATATAATGGAATGAAATCTATGCAAGAATTATAACATTATTCAAAACAAACAGGACTGGCAAAATTCATAGCATACTATATATTTAAAAAGATATACATATGGCAATGCCATTAGCAAGTCCGTATCCCAAGGAAATCATAAAGGAAGCAAAAGTTCCCACAGGTGCAAAAAAGTTTATAGCAGCTCTTTTTGTGGTAGCAAAGAACTGGAAAAAGAGTGGATGTCTATCAGTTGGGGATTGGCTGAATAAGTTGTGGTATATGAAGATAATGGAATATCATTATTCTATAAAAATGATGAACAAAGAAAAGGCCTGGAAAGATTTACATTAATTGATGTTGAGCAAAACAAGCAGAACAAGGAGTTCAATGTACACAATAACAACAAGAATGTGCAGTGAAAGTCTTGGTTCTTTTTAGTGCTTCACTTCAATATCCTATGGACAGAAAATGCCACTTGCATTCAGAAAAAAAAAAAAAAAAAGAACTAAAGAGACTGAATGTAAATCAACACAAACTATGTTCACTTTTTTCTGTTTTTTTCTCTCTCTCATGTGGTTTTTCCCTTTTGCTGTGATTTTTCTCTTCTAACATGATTCATAAAGCAATGTGTATTGAAAATAAATAAATTTTAAAAATAAGAACGTAAAACTAGCATTTTAATATTGTGGGGGACCTTGCTTTATCCCTATTAGAATCAGATAGATGTAGTCATAAAATAAAGATAAAAAATTAAGGAGATGAATTGAATTTTGGAAAAGTTAGAGATGACATACTTCTAAAAAAATTAAATGGGAACAGAAAGAAATAGGCCTATTGTTCAGCTATACATGATAGCTTTACAAAATTTACCATGTATTACAGCATAAAAACTCAGAAACTAATACTGAAAAGTAGAATGGCTTTTTTGGAGCACAATAAAAATTAAATTCATATTCAATAAGAACCTGGGAAGTATAAAAAAGATATACCTATGTGATAAGATCCAGGAACCAGGGGGAGGAAAGTACAATGGGCAATACGTGGGTGAAATCATTGCAGAAGAAACAAACATGATTTTGTCTTTGTAATATATTGCATATTGCTTGGGTAGAAAGGGAAAATAGATGAAGAATTTTAGAAACTGATTGCAAATGTGGCACAGAGACATAACATAACAATGCTGGAGAACTTCAATTATCCACATAACTGTTGGAACTCTGCCAAAAGCAGAACATTTAATTATTTCTTAGCTTAATGGTAATTTATTTTTCAAACAGTAGAAGTACCAACAAACAGAAAATGTATTCCTTATCTCATTCTCAGGAACAAGGAGAATATGATGATCTGAATAGACATGATAGGAACTCTTCAAGAAAGTAATCACTCCTTGGTACTATCTGTGATAGAGAAGGAAAGAAAATGTAGGTGTAATTTAATAGGAATTATAACTTTTGAGAAATTTGATTTCAAAGGGTATAGAGAAAGAAAAAGTAAAGACTTCTGATATAAATCTCTAGAGGAGAACTCAGCCCAGGAGGGAAAAGATAAATTCAAGAAAGAAATTCTAAATATAAGAAAAGAGTGAAGAAAATGGAATATATCTGGAGTGTATGTAGACTAGCAGAGAATTCATCAAACAGGTTATATTTTTTAAATGTATCGAAAATGGAAACAAGGATGGGTAATAGCTGATGAATATGAATGTAGAATGACCCTATTATAATAGAACTTAAAGTGTCAAAACTCATAATACTGAAAGGCACAAGACAGTTGAATGAAGTTAAATACAATGAAATATTTTAAACTATATTGGGACAAAATGAAACCTCAAGAAAGAATTTGTTTGGACTCAGTAGGGTAATAGTAACTGGCAACAGAAAGAAGATAGAGCTGTTCAGTTCTTATTTAGTTTCTATTTTTCTGCCAAGAAAAATGACTTCTTCACTGGAAATGATAGAATAAAAATGACAAGCATTGGGATGTTTATCTTTACAATTTTTTGTTATTGAAAGAAAGGGTAGATAGGATTGCTGAGCCATTGTCAGTTGTATTTAAAAGACTATAGAAAATAAAAAGATACCACAGGATTGGAGAATAAACGTTACACTGATTTTTGGATGGGAAAGAGAGGGGGGAAGGAGAGAGAGAGAGAAAGAGAGAGAGAGAAAGAGAGAGAGAGAGAGAGAGAGAGAGAGAGAGAGAGAGAGAGAGAGAAAGAGAAAGAGAGAGAGATTTGTTGTCAAGTTGTTTCAGCTGTAGCCATCTCTTTGTGACTCCATTTTGGGATTTTGTTAGCAAAAATGCTTTGTCGTTTTCTTCTCCAGCTAATTTGCAAATTAGCTGGAGAGGAGGAATCTAAAGCAATCAGGTTTAAGTGACTTGCTCGGGTCCACACAGTACTAAGCATCTGAGCCAGTATTTGAACTCAGTTCTTCTGATTCCAATGGCATTTTTATCCATTGGGCCACCTAGCTACCTTTTGTAAACTATAGATCATTGAGTTTTATGGCAAATAAAACAAAGCTGGAAGGAATAGATAATACACTGAAAGACAGAGTCAGAGTCTATAAAGATCTTGACAGATTGAAACAGGGGTATTAATCCTGAGATCCAAGAAGTTTTACAAATATCTTGTTAACTATATTTCAATATAATTTATTAATTTGTAATTCTATTTATTTGGGAACTTTTTGCTTTTAAAATTTCTGGAAAAGATTTTTACCAGACTTTCAAGAGGATATATAAGACACAAAAAAGTTTAAGAATTCTTAAATCAAAGCATTGATCTGAAGCTAATACAAGCTAGTTCATTAGGAATAAGATAAATTCTTAAATACACATATAGATAGTATCAGCCACATATGCATACAATTTTATATTTGTGGATATACATTTTTAATTCTGAAAAAAATGTTGAAGTCTTTAGTGGACTACAAGCTCAAAATTGGTCAGAAAATAGTAATATAACATTGAACTGCAACTTGTAGTAAATAAGAGAGTGATAATATCACTAAAATTTGTCCTCATCAGATCTCATCAAGTATACCATGTTCAGTTCTTTTCCTCAGTGTTTGAAAAAGAGATTGATGAGCTGAGTACCCAGAGAAATATGAAGGTGAAGGGCCTTGATTACTTGTCATATGAGAACTACTTGAAGGAACAAATACATTTAGCTTGGAGTAGAAGAGATACAGGAGGGACATTATAACTATCTTTGGGTATTCTGAGAGGCTTTAGACTTACGCAAATATCTAAGGGTAAAACTAATCATAATGGGTGGAAAATGCAGAGGCAAATTTTTCCTCAATGTTTCAGGAGGTCATATTTTAATAATACCTGTCCAAAAGGAAAAAGGACTTGGTAGAATGTCTCATTTCTTTATTAACTATAAAAAGAGATTGGCTAACCATTTCTCACATATATTAAGATAGATGGATATATTGAACAAAATGGTCATTGAGGTCCCTTGCAGTTATCAAATTTTGTGATTTTATAACTCTGTAAGTCTGTAAAGTTCTCATTATTGTATTAAGGGCACAGTTTCTAGTTCAGGGTAGAAGAAAGCTTCCAAAGAAGTTGTCCAAAAAATAACTAGGGATACCACTTGATGCACACATGTGAAGCTCTGGCATTATGTTTTTTCCTATAGTGCCTTACATACTTTCCTTAATTTTCTCCTTTAACAATGCCATTTTTTACATCTGTCTTGTCTGAGGTTATACTATTACCATATTTTAGACAGATATTTTGAATTTATCTAATGAATAAGTTCTGCTTATCATTTCATTTTAATTGGATGAATATTTCTATTAAATGCTTCCTATTATTGTTGCTTAGTCATTTTTAAAGTCATGTTCAACTTTCCATCAGCTCATTTTGGGTTTGCCATTTTGCTTCCCTTTTATAAATGAGGAAACTGAGGCAACTACAGTTAAGTAGTTTGCCCAGATTTACACAGCAAAGAAGTATCTAAGACCAGATTTGGACTCAGAAAGATGTGTCTACCTCCCTTCAATACCAGAACTTTATGCACTCTAAAGACTATATTGTTGGATTATACTTTGTAATCCACAGTGCTATTTTTTATGATTAAATTCATTTTATAATATTCACTGCTAAGAACCTTAATTTTTTTTACTCTTTCTCTCCCATCATGTTCTTTATGAAAAAAGTTTTTTAAGGAAATATATTTTATTATTTCCTATTTCCCTATAATTGCTTTCCTATTGTTCTCTATTCCTCCCCTTGCTTCCAGACATCTTCTGATTAGTTTCTCTAGCATGACCAATGCATTGCTTCTGTGTTTACCTGAGCTGACACTGACTTATTCCATTTTTCTTATGGCCATTTATTTTTTACATTTCTCTACTAGAAAGCAAAGTCTACTTGAGTTTTTATGTATTTTTTCCATCGTGGTTATTTCTGAGGTCATTTTTAGATATTTGCTGAGGTTGATATGGGACATTTAGGCTTCTTTTGACCTTTCACTCTCCATCTTAAGTACATGTTCTCTACACTATTTTCCAAACATCTGAGTGTTTGAACCAAATAATATTAATAAAAATAGTAGAAAACCATTGAAATTAGTTCAATGGTTTTCTATTAATTTTATTAAGCTATCCTTTGATTTTCAGAATTTCTGATTTAGTTGAGGATTATGCATTTGTTAATTTTCTAATTTTGTTTATTTTGCTTTTAAGTTGCATACCCAATTCATTAATCTTTTCTTTTTTCTGTTTTATTGATATAAATATTTAGAGATAAGATTTTGCTCCTAAGTACTTCTTTGGCTACATCCTATCAATTTTAGCATGTTATCTCATTTTTGTTATACTCTGTAATGAAATTATTAATTGTTTCTGTTTTATTCTTTTACCTGCTCTTTTTTAGGATTAAATTATTATTTTTATTTATTCACAATTATTTTTAGTGTATGTTTCAACAGTCTTTTATTTAATGTAACTTTTATTATCTTATAATCTGAAAAAGATGCATTTAATATTTGTTTCTCTTTTCTTCTGTTGATTTTGACATTTTTATGCACTAATATATAATCTATTTCTGTGTAGGTCTGTGTACATCTGAGGGGGGAAATGTATGTTCCTTTCTATTCCAATTTAATTTTCTTCAGGGGTCTATCATATTTAGTATGACTAAAATTCTGTTCATCTCCTTAACTACTGTCATTTTTTTTTTTTTTGGTTAGATGTATGTAGTTCTAAAAGGAGAAAATTGACCTCCCCCACTCATTTTGTTTCATTATCTGTTTCTTTCTATTGTTCATTTAGCTTTTCCTTTAAGAATTTGGATGTTATACATATCTGTATATTTGGTGCATATCTGTATATTTACTGACATTACAATAATCACAATAATGACTCTATCTCCATCCTATTTTCCCTTTTATCCTTTTCACTCTCTCTTTTTTAGCCTTGTCAAAAGTGTTTTGCTTCTGAAGCTCACATCCCCACAATCTACCCTTTCTTCTATCAACTTCTCCTTCTCTAATTCCCTTCAGGGGAATTCCTGGTAGCATAAGATACATTTCTATGCTTAAATGAGTATTTATATTATCTCCTCTTTCAGCCAGTTTCAATGAGAATAATAGTCCAAACATTGTGTACCTAACATTATTTTCCCGTCCAGTATAACAGTTCTTTTGTGCCTCTTTAATTTGAAGTAGTTTGTCCCATTCTACCTCTCTCTTCTTCTTTACCCCATCATAGTCAACTCATATCCCATGCCTTCTATCTATGCATACTCATTAATAAAGAGAACATTCTTGAGAATTATAAGTGTTATCTTCTCACATAGGGATGTAAAATATTGAAATATTCTAAAAAATAAAATACAATAAATTTACATCCAGTGTAAAACTCTTCCAGATGTGTAGTCATCTGTTACAAAATATGAGGAACAAAAATTATAAAATAATTTAAAAATTAAATAAATTAAGTTATTTAGTCCCTTATGATTTCTCTTTCATATTTACCTTTCAATTCATCTTGAGTACTGTGTTTGAAACTTAAACTTTCTCTAGCTGATCTTTTCATCAAGAATGCTTAAAAATATCCTATTTCATTCATTGTCCATCCCCCTGCCCCCACGAAGGATTATAATAAGTTTGTTTGTTTTCAGACATCATCTACCTCTCCTTACACCGTGGCCTGTTTCTGCCTTTCCAGTTCTGGTCTTAATTAACCTGTACTCCATCATCACTCCAGTGAGATAACCCTCCCCCCCCCCAATTTTTCACTATATTTTTATCTGATTTAAAAATTGTAAAACTCTTCCAGTGCCTATGGCCAATTTACATTCTTGGTTGGAGCTCTGCATTAAATCTACTTTGATTTCATTGTCTTCTGAGTGTTTTGAGCTTGTCTGTCACTGTAGAAACTTTCAGTGATCAGCTCCCTTTTTATTGTTTGCTCATTTTTCCAGACTATGTCTTGACTTTGAAACTTTAAAGTTGATCAGAAAACATGAAATATGTAATCAGACAACCTTTCCCTGAAGACCTCAGTTGTCTTTTTCTGGAAAATCATTTCACTTAGACCTTTTGTTGGTTCTGTCATTCTAGATTTCATTTCCCGGCAGTATTTTAACATAGTTTGCAGAAAACTTGGAAGAGGCAACATGAGTCCCACCTTTATTGTACTATTTTGCCTCTGTTCAATTACTTTTATTTTAAAAAAGAAAAGATCTTTTTCTTAACATTTGCATTCATTGATACCCTCTTGTTATTTGTTTTAATATTACATTAAATTAGCTATACACATTCTGGATCTCTTCTGATAGAATGTAAGCTCCTTAATAGATAGCCTAATTCATTCTTATTTTTGTATCTCCAGCACCTGACATAGTGCCTTGCACAGAGCTGGCATGGTGTGAATGTTTATAGAGCTGGTATTTAATGTAGTATTCTTGACACTGACATAACTCAATTTAAAATAGTTCAAGAAAACAGTAATTTAATTACTTGATAATGAATTATTTGACCATGGTAACAAGGAAAACAAATAAAAAAACAAAATACCACATGGTACTATGTTCCCTTCCATTTTTGCATTTGTAGTCACAAAATGGCAGGCTAAAATGTAGTAGTTTCTAAGAATCATGTGTTTTTTAGGTCAACTTTAAATAGGAGCTATTATTCATACATTTGAAACTTAGCTAGTGAGCAAGTTAATATAACATTAGTAAAAGTGAATTATATCAGTTTTGATATTCTCTCTATAAATAAAAACTGAAAACAGAAGTAGATAACTCAGTACAGGAATGATTCATATATTCTCCTTTGAAAAGCAAATACATTGGAATTGGTTAGACTGTATATCCAGAGGCAACCAAAAAATATAGTTTCATGAAGCATTTGTTCATCTCATATTGCTATGCTCATGACAAGTATTTCCAAAAAGACAAACATAAAATAATTGAAACTTATGCGTAGTCATCTGTTACAAAATATGAGGAACAAAAATTATAAAAACTGAATTTTTATTTAGTTCTTCAAATCAAGTCAATATGCATTTTGATACTTGGTGATGTCAATATAAAGGAATTAATAGTATAATAGCATAATAACAAATATATGGGTGGCTAGGTGACAAATATAATGAATGGATAGGGTGAGACTGTTGGTTATTGAAATATTCTAAGCTAAAAAAGGTTAAAGAAATTTTTATATCCACACTAAGTTAAGTAATAATAAAATATCTTTCAAGTATTGAGGGGAAAGGGAACAAACTGCATTAACAGAAGTTAAATAGATCAGCTTACAAAAAAAAAATCAAAGCTTCTGTGCCAGAATGGTGATATCAGGCCTATGAAAGGCAACTACATTTCCCATCATGGTGATATAGAAAAAAAATGCCTCAAAGGAGCTGCAATATATAACAAAAGAGTAAGAAATGAGAGAATCCAATGCCTTTAAACTATGTAGAAGGTAGTAAATTAAGGCAAATCACCACTATTTCCTGAAGTAAAGAATCTGACAGCATAAAATAACATTACAAATGAAATTGTTTTAAAAGATGGAACTAACATTGTTGATTTGGGAGTTATTCTTGAGTCAGTTCAATGTGTATTTATATTTAAATCACCAACTTGCTAGAAGATAGAAGAAAAATATATAAGTTAATAAGGATAACATAATAAAACAACCTAACCAGATCAATTTAAATGATCTATTAATGTATAAAAGTGTCAAATGAATAGAGATATGGGACGTTGACCCAAATTATAACATGTCTCTATAAAAGATTAGGTCAGTGTAAACTGAATCCCAATACAATAAATAAAGATGCTTATAAATTGACTCATCCAGGGAACACTGCAGAAAGATATGGCAAACTATGGACAATACCCGTTTAGAAAACAAACTCATTTGTAAGATCTTATAGGAAAGGATAATAGAGTAGAAGAAAGATTATGACTGACAGCATCTCATAAAATCAAAAGGGATCAATAAGTTAAAACTTAAAAAAAATCTTGGAAGAGACCAAATTATGCAATATTATTCCAAAGGTAGTTAGGATTAAACTAAATGGAAGGCTTGTTGTTATTGCATAGGCTGGTTAATTGATAATCATTTCAGTAACTTGAATCCACAAATATAAGCAGTATATAATCAGAAAATTACAAATACAGATTACACATGCAAATTTTTGTGCACAAAGGTCACAAGTATAGGTACATTAATTAGAAGTGTGCTTCTGGGATTATGACCAAATTGTATATGATTCTTATAACAAACTATTTTCCTCCTTATAGATAGTGGAACAACAACGAATTGATTCCAGCATCTGAACATCCAATATGGTGAAATAGAAATAACTTTAAAGTAATCAAGGATGGAAAGAAAAGTTATATTGGACCAAATATATGCAGAATATGTTTTAAAGTTGTATAATTTTGAGGGCATTAAAGAGATCCATTCTCAGAGTATATAAAAGATCAGAAGATACTAAAATCTTTTAAAAAAATTTTAGATATTGTTACCAAAAAGAATAATAGAAAGTAGATGAAAACAACATATATGCTTTCCTTTCTAATTAAAAAAATTGCAATGGGAATATCTATATGTACAAAATGAAGACTTTTTTGATAAGGTCAAAAGAAATTAATAGACAGGTTTTAGCAAATTATATTCAATGGTAGGTCATATATTTGCAAATGGATAATTGATTGAAAAATATCAGGATACAAAATTCTATGGCATTGATTACTTTTTTACTATTTATTTGGAAGGACAAAAATATTCTTTCCAATAAACTGTTTTTCATGAAAGATAGAGATTTATCCTGTGAATTCACTTGTTAGAAAAATCCTGGATGAAGATACTCTTTTCCTCAATGTAGTAGAATTCTTTTCTTCAACTCAGTCATAAAACTGCCTAGATCACTTAGTTGTTGTCATTGATTCAGGATCATACAACAAGTATATGTTAGAGGCAGGATTGAAATTAGACTTTTCTGGCTTCAAGGTTAAGTTTCTATGCATTAAGCTATGCTGTCACTCATATATCACTGAAATAAATGGAAAATATACTAGATTCTTTAAAAGATATAAAAACAGATGTAGTCTTACTATTTTTCTGGGTTTGTTTTTATTTTTATCTTTATTTTATTTTTTCTCAATTACATGCAAATAAAAAAATTGTTGTCATCATTGTGTTTTGTTTCTTAATTTAACTTCCAAATTCTCTTCCTCTCTCTTTCCTCCCTTTTCCTTGGAAAGGTAAGTGATTTGATATAGATTATATATGTACAGTAATGCAAAACATTTCCAAATTATGTTGTAAAATAAAATAATTATACACTTAGGCAAAAGGGATAATGAAGAAAGCTTTTTTGCTTTTGTTTTCATTTTTTTAAGTATGCTTCAATTTGCATTCAGACTTCATCAGTTCTTTCCCTGGAACTGGTTAGCATTTTTTATTATAAATTCTTTGGAATTATTTTGGATTATTTTATTGCTGAAAATATCCAAACCATTCATAGTTGATCATCATACATTATTTTTGTTCCTTTGTACAATGTTCTTCAGTTAACATAAGTCTTCCCAAGTAGTTTTTTTCCTCCTTTGAAAACAGCTTGTTCATCATTTCTTATAGCACAATAATAATCATATACCACATTTTTAACTATTCCCCAATTAATGGACAATCCCTAAATTTCCAATTCATTGTCACTGCATAAAAAGCTATTATAAATGCTTTTGTACATATCAGTCATTTTCCTTTTTCTTTGATCTCTTTGGGATACAGATACTGTAGAGGTATTGATGCTTCAAAGGGCATACATAGTTTTATAGCACTTTGGACACTTCCATTAAATTCTACCAACAATACATTAGTGTCCTAGTTTTCCCACATCCCCTCCTACATGTAGCACACATTTTTGATTATATTATCCACCCTAAAAGGTATGAGTTTATACCTCAGAGTTGTTTTAATTTACATGCATCTGACTGATAGTGACTTAGAGCAATTTTTTCATATGAGTAAAGGTAGATTTGATTTCTTCTTCTGAAAACTGCCTGTTCTTATTCTTTGATTATTTATCAATTGCAGAATTAATTGTGTTTTTATAAATTTGACTCAGTTCTTTTTATTTTTGAGAAATGATGCAACATTATTCAGCAACTCTTTAGTTACTAATAACATAATAAAAACACAGTTCCTTGAATATAGCATGAAATTAAATAATTTATTATTTTAATTACTAATATAAAATGATGGATATAATAAGGAAATGCATACTCAGCAAAGGGATTCTTTCCTGTCATAGAAGAACAGCATAGAATACAAGTCTAACAGTGATTATGGAAAGATAATGATGTCATGCAAATGTTCCTATTTGTATATAGCATTGTTCTAATTGGATTAAATGCTAAAACATTGCAAACCTTTCTAAATAAGATTTATAATCACTGTAAAAACGAAGTGGATTAAAAATCCATGTATACTGAGATAAAAAATTCTAGGGTCCATTTTTTTAAATTTAAAACATACTTTGAAAATTATGTTATAATAAATATGTTTTTTGTAATACATAGGATTATTATGTTTGTTTATTTAAATGTATTATTCTGAGAAATTTACATAGTCCTCAATGAGATGTCCAATATGTCCATGATATACACATAAAAAAGTTAGAAACTTAAATTAGATGGAAAACTTAGGGCTTGTGTCCATGTTATGTCTCTACTTCCAGGTTTTATCTCTTTTTCATTTAAATCTATATATTTCTATCTTTATATCTACCTACGTGTCTATATCATAGTGATACAGAAAATGGATTAAACATTAGCCTGAGAATTGAATAGCATTAGAGGTGAGGCTGGATTTGCTTTGAGAAATCACAAAGTTCTTTTAATAATGACTGGCTTTTCTCTGAAATAACAGCCTATTGTTTTAAACATCAATGTTCTTCTAGAAAAATTTCATTTTTTGTAGGTAATGGCATATTGTGATCTTTGGAGAAAGGTGAAAGGTGAAAATTTCCCAAAAGACAATAGAGAAAAGGTAGCTTAGGTTTTAGTAGACTGAAACACATTACAAAGGAGGAATTACAAAATAGAAATAGTGTAAA
Organism: Antechinus flavipes; assembly: GCF_016432865.1. NCBI lineage: Eukaryota > Metazoa > Chordata > Mammalia > Dasyuromorphia > Dasyuridae > Antechinus > Antechinus flavipes. The sequence goes on from NC_067400.1 coordinate 217,853,494, forward strand.
AATACTAGAAACAAGTAGATGGTAAAGTGTACAAAGAACTGGATCTAGAATCAAGAAAATCTGAGTTCAAATCCAGCTTGAGACTTTGTAACCTAAGGCAAATTGCATGATCTTTTTTTACCTCAGTTTTATTTTCTTTGAAATAGAGCACCAACCTTCCAGAGTTTTGATGAGGATAGTATAAAATATCCATGCAACTTCAAGAAATCATGAGGATTTTTTGTTACAGCTTTATTGGAAAATTATCACAGACTTGTCATAGATATTTATTACATGTAGTATGAACATCAGTTTCCTTAATTGTGATAGCATATTTGTACCCCCTACTTCCTAAGACTGTTAGGAAACTTTAAAAGATTCATTTAAATGTGAATTGCAATGATTAATATTAAGATATTCAAAGAGCCTGAAGGAGACATTCAGCAAATTTAATGAAACTTCAATGTAGGACTTTGGAAAGAACAGAAGTATGAATTTTACAGCATGGAGGGACTATAATCCAAAAGATGGAGTATTCACACCTGTGAGATTTAAAAAAAAAATCACAGTTTATAAGTGTAAATATGACAAAATTCTAGAAAACATTTTATTTTCAAATTTCTCTAAATCTCTAAGTGAGAATGTATAAGGCTCATTATTTAATGAGGTGAGAGCTAAATCAAAAGTTTTATGGTTTTTAATTCTTGGAACATTACATCATTTCTAGACAATTTGAATTTATTTAATTCACATCTAAATTAAAGAAAAAATGTTTTCCCTCAGTGACAAATTATCAGTTGTCATACTATTATTGCTAAAATAATATTCATTTAGGTATTTGTGGAATTTATTATTATTATTATTAGTTTTTGATGTGGCTGTTCCTACAATCAATACAAATTCATCTTTAGTTTGGATTTTGTAGTCTGATATTTGCATGCAAACAAAAGTATGTCAACATATAACATGCCCAATTCTCTCTGATAAGCCCTAAAGAATATTCTAAGACATATTTTAGAAACAAAATGTAATTTTGAGGTTTCTACTGATTTAAGAAATAAGCCTGGAGACCAAAAATGCTAAATAATTCTGCTTCCAGGAAGAATCTAGGACTGGTGACGTTGTCATCTATTCCTGTAAAATCTAGGATGAAAATGCAATTTCTCAAATATAAACTCAGATGATTCACTTCAAACATAGACTTTAAAATATTGTAAAGGTGAGAGTAGGGGGAGAATGCAGTAGTGTCACTGGCAGCCAATTCTGGTTGATCTAGTTGTGACTAGAATCAGGGTTAGTTATAAATAGTACTTTCTTGAATTTTACACAATGGCACTATTTTATGAGAAGCAGGTACATTTAAGTCTTTGCCTGTCAAGAGCACTTTTAAAAATGGATAGCTAAGCACATCTGAATGACATTTTATAATGCAGAGAATGGGTGTCCTTATTCTTAGGGAAGACATTGTGAGATCTGATTATATAATGAGATACTGTTGTTTTCAATAGTCCAGGATGGAATAGATGCTTGGCTTAATGTCCTGCAGAACATAGTGAGTATATTTATATATCCAATATCCAGTGCAAGGTGTCTCAGAGGAAAGTAGTTTTATTATCTGGCCTGAAAAAATGGGACTCTAGTTCCTTCAAAGGAGTATGTCTATTCTGATGATTTTTCACTGACAAGTTTTTGAGGCAAAGAACAATAAATTAAACATTAGTTTTCATTAAAGCTGAAAAGTACCCATATCCGTTTGAGGTTCCTAATACTTAGAAATCCTTATTCAACTTCTATTCCTATAGGTTCAGAAACAACAAATCCAGTATTTTTCTATCTTTGTCATCCCTCCCCCACAAATAGTGCCTTTTTTGATTGTAGTACAATAAAATTCTTTCTTTTTACTGATTGTTCTACAATGTATTATTTTTAAGAAAATTATGAATGTTTTTCATGTGATAAGTGAGATTAACTTTCCAAGTTAAGTGATTTTTTTCATTCTTGTTAAGGATAAGGTCTTATTTCTGAATCCCAATGATAATGCCAGTTAATGAAAACCAAATACATGTGTTTGTGAGTGGGACAAAGGAATATAGGAAAATATCACAATATTTGAATATTAAGCTTTGTATTATCCATGACTTTATCCCATGGATCCACAAACTTGTGTGCTATTTATTTTTTGAATGTCCATATTGGTTTGACATATTGTAAAAAAGCATCACCTGAATTTAAAAAAGAGATACTTTCCCTAAGTGTCACCTTAGTCTCTTCTTTGAGAAGTAATATGGAATAATGAAAAGATAGATAATCAAATATTTTTATTTCAGGGAACAATTATGGCACTCCCTCCATTTGTTGTAGGCTCTGTCTACATTCTATTCCTCTTTTCCTATTCTTTCTTTGTCTCTCTCTTTCTGTCTCTCTCTTTCTCTCTATCAGTCTCTTTGTTCTTCTCTCTCTCTGTCTCTCTCTATCTCTCCTGTTTTGTTTTAAACTAGAGAGTTTTCTATCTCTGGAATATACCTCAATTCATACCAAATTCAACATTTGCTCACACTGTCCCTTGTGTTTTTATTCAGTTGTTCAGTCTTTTTTCACTCCTATCCAATTCTTTGTGATGCCAACTGGGATTTTCTTCACAAATATATGGAGTAGTTTGCTATTTCCTTATCCAACTCTTTATAGATCAGAAGACTGAGGCAAAAAGGATAAAGTGACTTGCCTAGGGACATACAGCTAATGTAACTAGATATGAACTCAGGAAGATGAGTGTTTTTGATGTTAGACCTGGCATTCTATCCGTTGTACCTCCTAGTTGCCCTTCTTAATTCTTATATATCCTTATTCTTATATATTCAATTCTGATGTGACCTCCTATATAAAATCTTTCTGATATCTTCCCCATCCCTATCACCACTATCCTTTCCCTCTCTCACTTTATATAGTCTTTCGTGTGAGTGATACATGTATGTAATATCATTCAAATATATATACATTTCTTTATCCCTCAACACTTGGTTTAGGGCTAAACATACATTAAGCAGTCAAGAAACAGTCCATGTTTAATGATGTATACTAGTATCATTGCCTCCATGTCTTTTAATATATGAAAAAAAAAGACTAAAATGGGAATATTATAACCTATCACATTTTTTTCTATAGGATTATAGGTAAGGACTGAATAACATATTGCATATGAGAAGCCTTTAAGGAGTAGAAAATGGTATATAATTCAAGAGCATCTTATTCATAGTTGAACCAAGTTAGAGCTCCCTTTCATTCATTCCTCATTGCCTATCTTACCAACTTGTGTGTTCTGCAGCTAGGCAGCCTATCATTTCTCAGTAAGGATTGGAGTAATTTGATTCTAGAACAGCAATTTGTGGGATATGTTTTTACTTCTATTTTCAAAGCTAAATGAGACAGAAGAAATATGGAAATTATTAAAGATTTATGGATTAGCTTTTAAAAGTATGTGACACTATTCAATAAAGTATGCTGAATGAGATTCCACCTAACTCTTAATTAATCTCTATATCCCATCCTTCTGTTTCCTTCTAATTATCATGCAAGAACATAGTTTCTATTTTCTTTGCAGCAAGAGAGTATAATGCGGTTGTAACAGGTATTCAATAATATTATTGAGTTGTTGTCCCATAACAAATCTTTCATTAATACACCCTTTGCTTACTTGACCCTGGATAAAGTTCTAAAGATCTATGAAGCAGCCAAAAAAGAAGAAAGGAGAAAAACAGAGATAACAAAAGGCAATTAGAAGGAGATAGAAAGGAAGAAAAAGAAAATAGAAGAAGAAAGGAAGAAAGGAAGGAAGGAGAGAAGAAAGGGAAGGCATCTGAAAATTTTGCAATGAAAAGAGCAAAATCTCTGATTAATATGGAAGTTGCAGATTTACCCTCTTATAAATTGCACTTTGGCTCTCTAAAAGGCTTCACTCTGTAATTAAGAGTTGTGCATATATGCCTTTCTTCCAAATTGTGACTAAATACTTTAAGGGCTAAATTTGTCATAATAGCAACAGCAACTTCACATGGTTGGACCAATTAGCCATGGGGTTCCTTCCAGCTCTACTCCTAGCATGTGTCAGTTCCACGAATATATTGTGTCTTGAATATACATTAACATGTCCATGTGGTCTTTACCTTTGGAATGTTACCTCTGGGAGGATGAGGACAATTCATTTTTTGCCTTTTAGTGCTTGGCCATTGCATGACATATAGTAAATTCTTTAATAAATTCTTGTTAATTAATAGATCATGAGTCTATCACACTTTAAGAATTTATACAAAGCACTTGTCTAACAACAATCTAGAGAGACAAACAGATGACATAGTATTACTCCCATGCTATTTCCTTTTCAAATTGACTGAATCGGGAAAAAACAAAACAAAGATGTGACTGTGGCAAAAGAAAAATATGGCTCAGGTATTTCTCAGAATATTTCTCAGAATTTCTCAGAATATTTAAATTTCCATTTTTCTTTTAACCTCAAAGAAACTTCCTCCAGTAAATTTTACAAGTTTCAGAGGGAAAAGAGATGACTGTTTCTACTTCATTTTGGAGCAGCAGCAGGTACTGGGTACTTCTTATGAATGATCTGAGTGACAATTGGAACTACTCCTGAAGAACTAGTGGGATATCCAAAAGAGACATTAAATACGTGGAACCCAGGACAGAGTGGATCAGATTTAGTACTGTTGGCCGGCCCTGACCTAAAACAGTTAAGGATTCTGATCTTCCAGTTTAAAATTATGCCAAATCCTTTTTTATTAATCTTCTTTTAGTTTTTAGTCTTATGATTCAGACAAAAATGTAAATTATTGACAAATTCAAAGAATGTTTATTATAAATATGTAACCATACAATTTGATTCTAATGATATATGAGAAGGTTAATTTAGAATGATCTTGTCTTTGATGTTGCTCTCCAGTATAATTAACCTGATCTCAAAGACTTTGAGGGACTAGGATGAGTGAACCAGAAACTGAGGACTTCTCAGAATAACCACTTGATAATTCCAGATTTAGCCCTAAGGGTCTGTTAATCATTAGGCTCTGAAAAGAAGAATAAAGACTTTCCAAGAGAAAACATTTAAAACAAAACTGCTTAGAGAAGAATCTGACTATTTAATGGCCTGGAGATATTCCAGAAGTCTACAAACTGACTAATCTCTATTTGTTGATTGAGAAAAGCCAAGTCTAATAAAACTATTTTAATTAATTATTAACCTTAGAAGCAGAACAGACTCTTTCTTTCTTTTGGAAGAAGTCTTGTATAACCAAGACCCTAGCGCCACAAAGCCCACCTATATTCCAGAGAAAAATAAAGGAATAAAGGTGAGGGTGGCTTTGATTTTAGGAGGATTAAGAGGAGGGGTGGATGAATAGTTTCCCTAATTTTTTTTTTCACTAACCATTTAAATTATCTCACAGCCTTTGTGAAATAGACCCTCCTCCTTCTGGGACTTCAGTGAAAGAACTGTCCATTTCTCCCAAGATCCTAATAAAGCTTTTTTTCTTCACTTTGAGATATCTCTAAGTATTTTTGAATTGGGGTTTGTCATTCTACACAAGAGGAATTGAGCATTGGAGAACAAGGAGTTCCACACAAATAGATAGGAAATACTATTCAGTGCAATATCCAATGCACATTAAGATACAACATTCTTTGTTTATTAAGATAGCCACCTTCTTTGATAATTATGCTATTTTTCTAACTAGCAAACATCATGATATTAGAACATAAAAATCAATTATATTAAAGGTAAACATGCCATTAAACATAAATAAAACAAACAAACAAAAAAAAACAAATTAAGCTTTTTGGATTTTGAGAATTTTCCCTACATACTTCAAAATATTGAATTTCTGTCTGTTTCAGTTTCCTCATCTGTAAAATGGATATAATCTTCAAATTATTGTGAACATAAAATGAAAAAAAGTTTTACAAATCTTAAAACACTATATAAATGCTAGTGATGAGGCCAGGAGTTTTGAGCAGTAAATTTATTTATTTTAAGTTTTTCTTTATTTATGAGAAAGAAACCCTGAATATCATCAATGAATACAAATGGATGATCACTTGACAAATCAAAGCACATCATAGGACACTAAAATAAGTTTTAGAATAATTGCCGAACAACTTTTGTTTGATATTTTAAAAGTGGATTAGTTTAAGAGAAATAGTAAATACAAAATATGAGAAAATGAGTCCTTATTTTTCTTTTTTAAAAGAAAGTAGTGTTTTGTTTTCAAGTTATGCTGGTGAATTTTAGCATATATCATAAATGGGATAATTTGGAAGCACTTAGAGAAAAAAGTGCTTTTCAATATTCAGTTGTTCAAAGGATATGTTTTCTAAAGAAAAAGCATAAATTATCACCTACTATATGAAAATAAATAAAAATTAGAGCAACACAGATTTAATCTCACACATCAAACTGGAAAAATGATTAAATGGTAAAAGAATTTTGGAAATATAGGCATACTCATATATTATTGGTGAAGCTGTGCTTTAGTACAATGATGGAAAACAATTTGGATAAACTCAAGAAAAATGTATAAATTGTTTATAAACTTTGAATATATCAGTGCCAGTATTAGGTGCATATCCCTGAGGAATCAAGAACAGATTTAACGTTTATATTTAAAAGAAAATATTTGTAGCAATACCTTCTGTATTAACAAAAACCAGAAGCAAAATGAGTGCCCATTAATTAATGATAAGTTAATAAATTAGATGTATGATTGTACATCTGTACATCATGTAAGAATGATAATTGTAAAGATTTATGGGGGGAGCAGATAATCAAAATGTAGCTTAAATAAAGCTTTTAGCTTACACCTAAAAGATTTCAGCTAAACCTGACCATTTTGAGCTAGATCTAGTCCTTCTTATAACTAATTAAACTATTTATCATACCCTTCAAGATATTTATTCATCCTAGTATAGGTGATAGAACAGATTAACCTATAGGCACAATAGAGAGAGTGCCATGAAGCAGAAGTATACTTGAAAAATATATAAGATTTCAAATGAAAACAGTACTTAATAACATCTGAATGCAGATTAAATTCAATGGCCAATCATGATTAGGGAACAATGGGGAAATACATTTCCTTCTTCTCAATAAATGAAAGTGAAGGTATCGATCCATGAGGAATATTACACAGGTGCAGTTCCTCTGATTATTTTTTTTGCTTAGATGGATTTCTTTGCAATTAGACAGGGCTCTCTCTATAAGTGGGGTTAATTATGTTCATTCTGCCCTAGAGTAGATCCATTAATAATTAGCCATGCCAGATTAACCTCACTCCTTTGTTTTTTTTTTTTTTTTTTTTTTTTTTTTTTTGATAGGGTTACTTGACTGGTTCATCTACAGGTCCATTGCTTAACCCAACTACTCTGCACAATAATTTTTTTTAATATTACATTGCATGGCATATCATATTTTTATTATGTTGTGTGATATTGTTTGGTATTATAATGTATTGTATTGTATTATCTTTAATTGTATCATATTGTAATGTAGTAAATATAATATACTATGCTACATTGTACCTGCATTTTATTGCTCTTATGAATTATTTTAAGGATGACAAAATTTAGTTTGGTTAATAGAAAATTTACATATAAGTGGAATTAATGACTTGAAACTAAAGAAAATCGAGGAGGTGAACCTATATCTTTGGTCATGTCATTCAATGCCTTTTTGAAGAAAAGATTACATGTTGACTGCATATGAAAACAGGCCAAAACAAGGAGGTATTTCACCATATTGGCTAACAGAATCAGAATTTGAAGTGATCTCAAAAAGCTATAATGAAGATATAAATCAAATAATATAAAATGTAATAAAGATAAAAGTAAAATCCTGCACTTGGATATTTTTAAGCAATAAGCTATCATAAAATATCCCCTCAAAAATAGATACAATTGCCTCTTAGTCAACTAAATACTCAGTATGAATCTACAGTAACATGAAAATTAAAGGGAAAAAAAGAAATTTCATGACATCTGACACCATTAAGACAAACAAGATGGGATTGTTACACTGCTTTATTTTTAAATAGCATTTCTTTTTTTTTTTTGTTTCCAAATACATACAAAGATAATTTTTTTTTTTTGCATTTTTCGGGAGTTCTGGCCAAGATGGTGGAGAGGAGGCACATAGCTGTGTAAGCTCCCCGTTTTCTCTCAGAATTCATTTCATGACAAGCCTCTGAATTAATGCTTGACTGAAAAAAAAACAAAACCCACAAATAGTTGTCAAGAGAAGACATGCTTGAAATTCGTCAGGAAAGGTCTGTTTTTGCTTGAGGGCAGGACAGTTTTAGATGGGGCATAGGTTGAGGGCAGGCAGTGGTAGCAAGAGAACAGCAGGCAGCTCACAGCCGAGCAGACTGGAGTGGGGTGGGGGGTGATCTCAGCCGTCTCTTCGGAGAGAGCTTTGCTACAAGATTGGATACTTTGCCCTGGTAGCAAGTCAGTAGCCCAGCAGAGAAGCTAAAAATGCCAAGTGAAGATTACAACCCCAAACAGCTGGAGTCTCTCAGGACCTAGCCATCCCTCCCCCACAGAATCTCAGCACACTCAGAGTCTCAGAGTCTCTGCTAGCACAGTCCTGCTAGCACCTCACTGCTGCCCCAAGCAGTCTGTAGAGGAAGCTCAGTAACACCATCCCCCACCAAAAAAAAAAAATTTTAAAAAAGCAGATTCCATTTGTATTTTTTTTCTTTGCTATTTTGTCTTTTATTCTTCTCTGACAAAATGAGCAAAAAACTGAAAAAGACTTTAACCATTGACAGCTTCTATATGGATGGAGAGCACACTCTAAACCCTGAGGAGACTAAAAACAGACTGTCTCTAGGTGAATCCCCAAAGGAGGATATCATATGGTCCTCAACACAGATAAATCTCATATAAGAAATTAACAAGGCTCTTACAAGAGAGCTAGAAGAAAAATGGGAAAAGGAAAGGGAGGCTTGGCAAGAAGTCCCACTCATTTAAAGACAGAGTGGATAAAGAAATCAAATCTTTGAAAAATAGGATTAGTGAACTTGAAACAGAAAATAGCTCTCTAAAAAATAAAATTGGCAAAAGGAAAAAAAAATTCCATAGAACAAAACAACTCAATTGGACAATTAGAAAAAGATATAAAAAAAGTGAATGAAGAAAATACTTCATTGAAAATCAGTATTGAACAAATGTAATGACTTGAAGACACAACAAGAATCAGGCAAGAAAAACCAAAAAAAAAAAAAAATCAAACAATGGGAAAAAAATGTGAAATGCCTTTTTGGGAAAACAACAGACCTGGAAAACAGATCCAGGAGAGACAATCTGAGAATTATTGGACTCCCAGAAAAATATGATGAAAAAAAGAGGTTGTTACAATATTTTCCAGGAAATTATCAAAGAAAACTGCCCAGAAGTCATCAAAACAGAGGGTAAAATAGACATTGAAAGAATTCATAGATCACCTACTGAAAGGGAACCTAAAATTAAAACACCAAGAAATATAGTGGCCAAATGCCAGAACCCTCAGATGAAGGAAAATATAGTGCAAGTGGCTAGAAAAACCCAGTTCAAATACAGAGGAGCCACAATAAGGATTACCCAGGATCTGGCAGCATTCACATTAAAAGATCTAAGGGCCTGGAATATGATATTCCGAAAGGCTAAGGAACTTGGTATGCAACCAAAAATAACTTACCCAGCCAGAATGAGCATCTTTTTCCAGGGAAGAAGATGGTTATTCAATGAAGTAAGCGAATTTCACCTATTTTTGATGAAAAAAAAATAGAACTTAACAAAAAGTTTGATCTAAAAACACAGAATTCAAGAGAAACCTAAAAAGGTAAAAAGAAATCTTGGGAACTATATTTCTGTTATAAAGATGTATAAAGAATACATGTATACCTTGTTCTAGAAAGTAGAGGTGGAAACGACATTGTACCAGAAAAAGGATAAAGTGGGGATACTACATCTCATGAAGAGGCAAAGGAAACCTATTATATTTGAGAGAAAGAATGGAGGGGGATGAATATAATGGGTATCTTACTAACATCAGAATTGGCTTTAAGTGAAAAATTTTAGACATATTCAATTTATGGTAAAACTTCTCTGACCTCACTGAAAAGTGAGAAGGGAAAAGTGAAAAGGGAAGGAATAAGCTAAGGAAGGGAATACAGAAACTGTGAGGGAAAGGAGTAAGATGGGGGAGGAACTCTAAGGCAGGGGGAAGGATACTAAAAAGGGAGGGCTGTGAGAAGCAAGTGGTACTCAAAAGTTTAATACTGGGAAAGGGGGTAAGAGGGAAAGAAGGGAGAAAAGCACAAACAGGGGTTAACAAGATGGCAAGTAATATAGAATTGGTCATTTTAACCATAAATGTGAACAGGGTGAACTCCGTCCTAAAGAGGAAGCTTTTAGCAGAATGGATTAAAAAAAAAGAATCCTACAATATGTTGTTTACAGGAAACACACCTGAAGCAGGGAGATATGTGAAGAGTAAAGGTAAAAGGTTGGAGCAAAATCTACTATGCTTCAGGTGAAGTCAAAAAAAGCAGGGGTAGCCATCCTGATCTCAGATCAAGCTAAAGCAAAAATTGATCTAATTAAAAGAGATAAGAAAGGGCACTATATCTTGCTAAAGGGTAGCATGGATAATGAAGCAATATCAATATTAAACATATATACACACCAAGTGGTGTAGCATCTAAATTCTTAAAAGAGAAATTAAGAGAGCTGCAAGAAGAAATAGACAGCAAAACTATAATAGTGGGAGATTTCAACCTTTCACTCTCAGAATTAGATAAATCAAACCACAAAATAAATAAGAAAGAAGTCATAGAGGTAAATAGAATACTAGAAAAGTTAGATATGATAGATCTCTGAAGAAAACGAAATGGAGACAGAAAGGAGTACACTTTCATTTCAGCAGTTCACGGAACCTATACAAAAATTGACCATATATTAGGACATAAAAACCTTAAACTTTAATGCAGTAAGGCAGAAATAGTAAATGCATCCTTTTCAGACCACGTTGCAATGAAAATTGCATTCAACAAAAAGCCAGGGGAAAGTAGACCAAAAAATAATTGGAAACTAAATAATCTCATACTAAAGAATAATTGGGTGAAACAGCAAATCATATATATGTAATTAATAACTTCACCCAGAAAACGACAATAATGGGACATCATACCAAAATGTGTGGGATGCAGCCAAAGCAGTAATAAGGGGACATTTCACATCTCTAGAGGCCTACTTGCATAAAACAAAGAAAGAGGTCAATGAATTGGGTTTGCAGCTGAAAATGCTAGAAAAGGAACAAATTAAAAACCCCCAGTCAAACACTAAACTTGAAATTCTAAAAATAAAAGGAGAGATCAATAAAATTGAAAGTTTAAAAAAAAAACTATTAATTAATTAATAAAACTAAGAGATGGTTATATGAACAAAACAACAATATAGACAAATCCTTAGTAAATCTGATTTTAAAAAAAGGAAAGAGGAAAATCAAATTGTTAGTCTTAAAAATGAAAAGGGAGAACTCTCCACTAACGAAGAGGAAATTAGAGAAAAATTAGGAATTACTTCACCCAACTTTATGCCAATAAATTCGACAACTTAAATGAAATGGAAGAATACCTTCAAAAATATAGCTTGCCTAGATTAATAGAGGAAGAAGTAAATATCCTAAACAGTCCCATCTTAGAAAAAGAAATAGAACAAGCTATTAACCAACTCCCTAAGAAAAAATCCCCAGGACCAGATGGAGTTACATGTGAATTCTACCAAGCATTTAAAGAACAATTAACTCCAATGCTAAATAAACTATTTGAAAAAATAGGGATTGAAGGAGTCCTACCAAACTCCTTTTATGACACAGACATGGTACTGATACCTAAACCAGGTAGGCTGAAAACAGAGAAAGAAAATTATAGACCAATCTCCCTAATGAATATTGATGCTAAAATCTTAAATAAAATATTAGCAAAAAGATTACAGAAAATCATCCCCAGGATAATACACTATGACCAAGTAGGATTTATACCAGGAATGCAGGGTTGGTTCAATATTAGGAAAACTATTAGCATAATTGATTATATCAATAACCAACCAAACAAAAACCATATGATCATCTCAATAGAGGCAGAAAAAGCATTTGATAAAATCCAACATCCATTCCTAATAAAAACACTTGAGAGCATAGGAATAAATGGACTTTTCCTTAAAATAGTCAGGAGCATATATTTAAAACCTTCAGTAAGCATCATATGCAATGGGGAAAAACTGGAACCTTTCCCAGTAAGATCTGGAGTGAAGCAAGGTTGCCCACTATCACCATTATTATTCAATATTGTATTTGAAACAATAGCTTCAGCAATAAGAGTCAAGAAAGAGATTAAAAGAATTAGAGTAGGCAATGAGGAAACCAAACTATCACTCTTTGCAGATGATATGTTGGTATACCTAGAGAATCCCAGAGATTCTACTAAAAAGCTATTAGAAATAATTCATAATTTTAGCAAAGTTGCAGGATATAAAATAAATCTCCATACATCCTCAGCATTTTTATACATCACCAACAAAACCTGACAGCAAGAGATACAAAGAGAAATTCCATTCAAAATAACTGTCGACAGCATAAAATATTTGGGAACCTATCTAACCAAAGGAAAGTCAGGAATTATATGAGCAAAATTACAAAAAACTTTCCACACAAATGAAGTCAGATCTAAACAATTGGAAAAATATTAAGTGCTCTTGGATAGACCAAACGAATATAATAAAGATGACAATACTCCCTAATCTATTTATTTAGTGTTATACCAATCAGACTTCCAAGAAAATATTTTAATGATCTAGAGAAAATAACAACAAAATCCATATGGAACAATAAAAAGTTGAGAATCTCAAGGGAATTAATGAAAAAAAAAATCAAATGAAGGTGGCCTAGCTGTACCTGATCTAAAATTATATTATAAAGCAGCAGTCACTAAAACCATTTGGAATTGGCTAAGAAATAGATTAGTTGATCAGTGGAATAGGTTAGATTTACAAGACAGAATAGTCAACTATAGCAAACATTTTTGTTTTTTTTGACAAACCCAAAGATCCTAACCTTTGGGATAAGAATTCATTATTTGATAAAAACTGCTGGGATAACTGGAAATTAACATGGCAGAAATTAGACATGGACCCATACTTAACACCGTACACCAAGATAAGATCAAAATGCGTTCATGATTTAGGCAGAAAGAATGAGATTATAAATAAATTAGAGGAACATAAGATAGTTTATCTCTCAGACTTGTGGAGGAGAAAAAATTTGTGACCAAAGATGAACTAAAGACCATTACTGATCACAAAATAGAAAATTTTGATTACATCAAATTAAAAAGTCTTTGTACAAACAAAACTGATGCAAACAAAATTAGAAGGGAAGCAACAAACTGGGAAAACATCTTCACAGTTAAAGGTTCTGATAAAGGCCTCATTTCCAAAATATATAGAGAATTGACTCAAATTTATAAGAAATCAAGCCATTCTCCAATTGATAAATGGTCAAAGGATATGAACAGACAATTTTCAGATGATGAAATTGAAACTATTACCACTCATATGAAAGAGTGTTCCAAATCACTATTGATCAGAGAAATGCAAATTATGATAACTCTGAGATACCACTATACACCTGTCAGATTGTCTAAGATGACAGGAAAAAATAATGATGAATGTTTGAGAGAGGATGCGGGAAAACTGGGACACTGATACACTGTTGGTGTAGTTGTGAACAAATCTAACCATTCTGGAGAGCAATCTGGAATTATGCACAAAAATTATCAAACTGTGCATATCCTTTGATCCAGCAGTGCTACTACTGGGTTTATACCCCAAAGAGATACTAAGAAGGGAAAGGGACCTGTATGTGCCAAAATGTTTGTGGCAGCCCTGTTTGTAGTGGCTAGAAACTAGAAAATGAATGGATGCCCATCAATTGGAGAATGGTTAGGTAAATTGTGGTATATGAATGTTATGGAATATTATTGTTCTATAAGAAATGGCTTACATGTTCTGTAAGAAATGTAAGAAATCAGCAGGATGATGCTAAGTGAAAAATGAACAGAACCAGGAGATCATTATATACCCGCAACAATGATACTGTAGGGGGATGTATTCTGATGGAAGTGGATTTCTTCGACAAAGAGACCTAACTCAGTTTCAATTGATCAATGATGGACAGATGCATCTACACCCAAACAAAGAACACTGGGAAATGAACCTAAACCATTTGCATTTTTGTTTTTCTTCTTGGGTTATTTTTACCTTCTGTATCTAGGATATATTGTGGCATATTTAACATGTATAGGACTGCTTGCCATCCAGCTGAGGGGGTAGAGAGAGAGAGGGGGGAAATCAGAACAGAAGTGAGTGCAAGGGATAATGTTGTAAAAAATTACCCTGGCATGGCTTCTGTCAATAAAAAAGTTATTACATAGTAAAATAAATCAATAAAATAAAATATTTTTTTAAAAATGATTCAAGTTTTTCTTCCTTTCTTTCTTCCTTCATTCCTTCCTTCCCCATTCCCTAAAATAACAAAGCAATGTGATATACTTCATATATGTGCAACCATGTAAAAGATTTCCATATTAATTATGTCATAAAAGAAGAAACAGACCAAAAGAAAAAAAACTACCCAAGAAAAATTAAGATAAAAAATTGTATTCTTTAATCTGCATTCATACTCTAGAGTTCTTTCTCTGGATGTGGATAGCATTTTCTATCACAAATCCTTTGCAATTGTCTTTGATCACTGTATTGCTGAGAAGAGCTGTTTCTCTCATAGTTGATCTTTATAATGTTGCTGTTATTGTGTATTATGTTCTCCTTGTTCCCTCATTTCACTTTACATCATCAGTTTATATAAATTTTTCTGATTTTTTCTAAAGTAACTCTGCTCATTATTTCTTAGAGCACAATAGTACTCCATTGCACATATATTACAGCTTGTTCAGTCATTCCTCAAAAGATGGACATTTCCAAATTTTATCACCATAAAAAGAGATTCTATGAATATTTTTGTAAGTTCTTTCCCCTTCTTTATATTCTCTTTGGGAAACAGATCAAGTAGTGGTATATGAATTGTTTGATTGCTCCTTCAGCATAATTCTGAATTGCTCTATAGAATGATTGGATCAATTTATAATTCTACTAACAGTG
This sequence comes from Antechinus flavipes, assembly GCF_016432865.1. NCBI lineage: Eukaryota > Metazoa > Chordata > Mammalia > Dasyuromorphia > Dasyuridae > Antechinus > Antechinus flavipes. Next base: position 217,868,725 of record NC_067400.1, read on the forward strand.
CATTTATTCAGATCATATTTGGAGTAATTTGTCAGGAAATTCAATGATTCCTGTAGATTTTTGAAGACTTGCCACAGTCTCATCAATAATTTTTGATGTTCTTGAGTCAATTGCCATACACATTGGGTTAACAGCCATGCTTTTTCAGTGGCACATACAGTCAGAGATGGAACCGTCTTATGTTTCTTGGGTCTTTTTCTTTGTTTCAAGGATCTATTCCAATCCAATCCAATGGACAAGCTCATTGGCACCCATCTGATTCCTTCTCCATCTGTAGAGGTACAAGAAGACCCTCTCCCCCAAACAGTTAAACCTTTCTGGTCCCTTCCATTTACTACTTTCTGGATCTCTCCACATCACCTGGTGATTATCTAAAGATAGTGGAGCTGCTCGTACTAGACCCTGCCCTTCTGGTGGGTTTCAAAACTTGGCTGCTGGAGCCAGTGCATCTTTATAAAAAATTAAAAAATTTAATAGTATAAAGAACTAAATTTAAACGTTTTCTAAAGTTACCTATGGCTCCCCCTTTCTTTTATTTTTGGAATAGCATCTTGATGTCTCTGTTTCTTCTTTTTATTATTTCCTGTCTTTGAGGATTAAAAGATATGTCAGTGTAAAATCTGATACTGTGCACAAAAATATGCAAAGCATTTTGAAGTATAAGCAAGTCTATTATCTGTTTTTATTGCTTGTGGCACACCCACAATTGCAAAAGTTCTAGACCTTAGAGAACTCTGTAGAATACAAGCCCAAATAAATAGGCAATCTAGAGTTAATATGCCTGTTACCTTTGATCAACTATCAGGTTTAAGTGTTTATGCAGACACTTTAACACACATTAATTGCCCTATAGTAGCATATGAGCCAATTGCTGCTGCTGATATCAAAGCATGGGGCACCCTCCCAGGAAGGCAAGATAGAGAGGAAGCCTTCACTAAAATAGCACAAGGTCCAAATGAAACCTTTGGTGATTTTGTAGGACATCTGCAGACAGCTGTCATACAAATGATTGGTGAAAATGTAACAACAGAAATTATAATCAGGCAACTTGCAAAAGAAATGCTAATGAGTATTGTAGAAGAATCATACTAGGACTACACTATACACTGATGCTCCTTTAGAGGAGATCATATACCCAGGCTATGATGCAGATTTTTCAAAATCTGAACATAGGAAGACAGGGTCCCTTTTAGCAAGGGACTTCCAGAGATACCCGTCAGTGCTTTCAGTGTGGTAAGATAGGGCATTTGAAAGCTCAATGTTTGCATAAAAATAGAGTGAAAAAACAGGGTGGGAGAACAAGGCCCAAAACCCTATTCCAAAATGCAACAAAGGCTTCCATTGGGCATCAGAATGTCAATAGACTCAGGGAAATGGGAAGTGGCCCTGGGCTCCAGGGCCTCAGGCAAAAAACACTTGGAGAATGATGGCAGCTGATGGTACAACTAGAGAGTCTAGAAGTTCAGTGCCCAGACACGATCAATCAGCTAAGAAGCAGCTTGATGGCAGAAAGGAATTACATGATCAATCAGCCAAAAAGCAATCCCATGAGAGAAAGAACTTGCAATTGAGGAGAATAGAGTTGTAGGCAGCTGAGACTTCTGACATATCCCCTGAAGAGGGGAAATCTGTCCCTGTCCAGCTTAGAGATCCTTTGCCTGCAGGCATAATCAGCTTAACCATTTCACTTCCTAAAAGTGCTTACAAAATAGTGTCCATACATACATGATTTGGAAAACTGGAGAATGTATAGTTAATATTCCAGTCACTAATACAAATAGACAATGTGTCACTTATCAACCAGGAGAAGTAGTAGCATTGAGTTTACTAATATATACTCCTAATAGGCAATCTGGTGATATTTGCTTAGATTTTTACTCCCAGCAACAAAATCCAGGAATATTCTGGACTACACCTGTTACAACTGGTTTTCTAATGCTCACTTTCTATATTAATGGCATACAGTGGAAAGGGTTGATAGACAAAGGTGCAGATCTTACAATCATTAGACATGAAAATTGGCCCAGTCATTGACCAAAGATTAAGTACACACCTATATGTCTGGCATAGAAGGAGCAACAGCAACTGAAGTTAGTGGTAGCCCTTTAAGATAGATATCTAAAAGTGAAACAGGAGTTTTTACTACTTTTGTAATAGGAAAAAATCTCCATCAATATATGAGGAAGAGACATCTTAGAACATTTAGGATTACAAATGAGTACTTCAGCTTTTTAGGAAGGGCTGCTTCTCTCTGTCTGCACTTTCACCTGTTCCCATTCAATGGTAAACTGATAACACCAGTGTGGGTAGAACAGTTGCCCTTAGCAAATGATAAAATTCAGGCCTTATTAAGTATATACAGGAACAACTTGACCAAGGACACTTACAACCTTCTCTAAATCTTTGAAATTCCCTTATATTTGTTGTAAAAAAAGAAATCTGGAAAGTGGAGGATGTTGACTGATTTAAGAAAGGTAAATGAACAGATGAAAACTATGGGAATTCTTTAGCCTATACTTCCATCTCCTACTCACTTACCTTGAAAATGGCCTCTTTGGATTACAGACATTAAGGATTATTTGTATTCTATCCCTCTGGATAAGAAGGATAGGAAAAGATTTGCCTTTTCAGTGCCCAGTGTTAACTTAGCTGAGCCCTATAAAAGATATGAATCAACAGTTTTGCCACGAGGAATGAAAAATAGCCCTGCTATGTGTCAAATATATGTCGCTGTTGCTGTTGCTTTTACTCCTGTAAGAAAAGCATTTCCAGGGGTGGAGCCAAGATGGAGGAGAGGACATACGTGTCTATCTAAGATATCCCTTACCCTCAAACTACTTCTTTTATAAAAGGCCTTGGAATTAGTGCTTGACTGTCAAAACCCATGAATATTGGGAGTATAATACATTATCAACAGAAACTATTCTCAAAATTCACCAGAAAAGATCTGTTTTTGCTCATGGGCAGGGATGGTTAGGCCAGGCACAGCATCAGGAAAGTTGGCAGTGACAGCATGGAAGGCAGCTCATGCCCTTCCAGGAGAAGGTGGGGTGTAGTCTCAGCTGGAGAAAAATTTGTGAGGAGAACTTTACCACAGTGTGGCTACTTTGCTCTGGTAGCAAGCCAGTAGATCAGCAGAGAAGGTATAAAGCAAAGGATAAAGACTATAATCCCAAAATGCGAGAGTCTCTCAGGACCTGGCCATATCCATGCAACACCCAGAGTGACTCAGCACAAGTTTAGAGCCCAACTGCTGATCCCAGTGCAGATGCAGATCCTAGCCATTGTTGTCCTTCTGCTGCATCATTGCTACTTCCTGTCTGTAGAGGAAGTTTGGTAATACCATACTGTCCTAAAAGCAGATTGCAATTGTATTTTTGTTTGTTTGTTTGTTTGTTTTTTGTCAAAATTAGTAAAAGCAGGCTGTAACTATAGATAGCTTCTGTAATGATAAAGAGCAGACTTCAAACCCTGATGAGATTCAAAACAGATTGTCTCTAGATGAAACCCCAAAAAGGGATATGAACTGGTCCCCACCACACAAGGATCTCATAAAAGAAATTATAAAGGATCTTACAAGAGAGTTAGAAGAAAAATGGGAAAAGTAAAGGGAAGCTTTGCAAGAGGGTCTGGATAAGTCATCCTGCTCATTTAAAGATAGAATGGATAAAGAAAGCAACTCCTTGAAAAACAGAATTAGTGAATTGGGAAAAGAAAATAACTCCTTAAAAATAAAATTAATGAAAACGGAAAAAAAAATCCATAAAACAAAACAACCCATTTAAAAACTCAATTGGACAATTACAAAAAGAAATAAAAAAGTAAATGAAGAGAATAATTCATTAAAAATCAGAATTGAAGAAATGGAAATGAATAACTTGAGGAGACACCAAGAATCATTTAAGCAAAACCAAAAAATAATAAAAAATAGGAAAAAAAAAAAAAAAAGGTAAATACCTACTTGGGAAAACAACAGACCTGGAAAGCAGAGCGAGGAGAGATAATCTGAGGATTATTAGATTTTCTGAAAATTATGATGAAAAAATCACTATTTTTCAGGAAATCATCAAAGAAAACTGCTCAGATGTTATAGAAACAAAAGGTAAAATAGACATCGAAAAAAATCATCAATCACCTACTGAAAGAGATCCCAAAAGCAAAACTTCAAAAAATATTGCAGTAAATTCCCTGATTATGAGGCCAAGGAAAAAATACTACAAGCAGCAAAAAAAAAAAAAAAAAAAAATCAACTACAGAGGAGCCACAAAAAGGATTACTCAAGATCTAGCAGCATCCACATTAAAGGACTGATATTCTGAAAGGCTAAAGAACTTGGTATGCAGCCAAGAATAACATACCTAGCCAAAATGAGCATTTTTTTTCCCCAGGGAAGAAAGTGGACATTCAATGAAATAGGTGAATTCCATCTATTTCTGACAAAAAAAAAAAATAAAAAAAAGTAAAACAGAACTAAACAAAAAGTTTGACCTCCAAATAAAGAACTCAAGAGAAACATTAAAAAGGCAAAATCAAATCTTGGGAACAATATTTCTGTTATGAGTATCATGAAGAATACATGTATAATTTGGTTTTACTGTTATAATAGAAAAAAGAAGCTAGAGATGGAAAGGAAATTGTACCAAAAAAAGAGAAAAGTGGAGGTACTATATCTCACAAAGATGCAAAGGAAACCTATTATATCTGAGGGAAAGAAGCAAGGGGGGTGAATATAGTGTGTATCTTACTTTCATCAGAATTTCCTTAAAGAGAAAAAATATTAGGCATATTCAATTTACAGAGAAACTTCTCCCAACTCATTGAAAAGTGGGAGGAGAAAAGTGAAAAGGGAAGGAGTAAGCTAAATAGAAGAGAATAGAGAAATTATAAGGAAAAGGTTTGAGAAAAGGGAAGGGACTCTAAGGTGAGGGGAGGGATTCTAAAGAGGGAAGAGCTGCCTGAGGCAAGTGGTGCTCATAAATTTAATTCTGGGGAATAAGGGGGAAAGAAAAGAGGAAAGCATATTTTGGGGTTAACAACTTGGCAGAAAATATAGAATTCATAATTTTAACAATAAATGTGAATAGGATAAACTCCCCCATAAAGCAAAGGTAGATAGCAGACTGGATTAAAAGTCAGAATCCTTGAATATGTCATTTACAGGAAACACATTTGAAGAAAGATGATACATACAGAGTAAAGGTGAAAGGCTGGAGCAGAATCTACTATGCTTCAGGTGAAGCCAAAAAAGCAGGGGTAGCCATCCTGATCTCAGATCAAGCAAAAGCAAAAATTGATCTAATTAAAAGAGATAAGGAAGGGCACTATATCTTACTAAAGGGTAACATAGATAATGAAGCATATATGCACCAAGTGGGGTAGTATATAAATTCTTAAAGGAGAAATTAAGAAAACTGCAAGAAGAAATAAACAGCAAAACTATAATAGTGGGAGATCTCAACATTGCACTTTCAGAACTAGATAAATCAAACCACAAAATAAGAAAGAAGTTAAAGAGGTAAATAGAATACTAGAACAGTTAGGTATGATAGATCATTGGAGAAAACTAAATGGAGACAGATAGGAGTAACCTTTCTTTTTGGTAGTTCATGGAACCTATACAAAAATTGATCATATATTAGGACACAAAGACCTCAAATTCAAATGGAGAAAGGCAGAAATAACAAATACATCATTTACATGATGCAATAAAAATTACATTCAATAAAAAGCCAGGAGAAAATAGACCAAAAATAATTGAAGACTAAATAATCTCATTCTAAAGTATGATTGTGTAAAACAGCAAATCATAGACACAATTTATAATTTCACCCAAGAGAATCACAATAATGAGACATCATACTAAAATGTGTGGGATGTAGCCAAAATATTAATAAGGTGAAAATTTATATCTCTAGAGGCCTATTTGCATAAAATAAAGAGAAAATCAATGAATTAGACTTGCAAATAAAATAGCTAAAAAAAGATTAAATTAAAAACTGCCTAACACTAAACTTGAAATTCTTAAAACTTTTACTATCTCTCCTTTTAGAGAGATTTTTAAAATTGAAAGTAAAAAAAAATTGAATTAACAAATAAAACTAAGAGTTGGTCCTATGAAAAAAGCCAACAAAATAGGTAAACACTTGGTAAATTTGATTATAAAAAGGCAATAAGAAAATCAAATTGTTAGTCTTAAAAACAAAAAAGGAGAATTCACCACTAATGAAGAGGAAATTAGAGCAATAATAATAAGTTACTTTGCTCAACTTGATGCCAATAACTTTGATAACTTAAATGAAATAAACAAATATCTTCAAAAATATAGCTTGCCCAGATTAACAGAGGAAGAAGTAAATAGACTAAACAGTCCCATTTTAGAAAAAGAAAAAGAACAAGCTGTTAATCAACTCCCTAAGAAAACCCCCCAGGACCAGATGGATTTACATGTGAATTCTACCAAACATTTAAAGAACAATTAACTCCAATGCTATATAAATTATTATTTTTTTAAATAGGGATTGAAGGAGTCCTACCAAATTCCTTTTATCACACAGATATGGTACTGATACCTAAACCAGGTAAGTTGAAAACAGTGAAAGAAATTATAGACCAATTTCCCTAATGAATATTGATTCAAAAATCTTAAATAACATATTAGTAAAAAGATTACTGAAAATAATCCACAGGACAATACACTATGACCAAGTAGGATTTATACTAGGAATGCAGGGCTGGTTCAATATTAGGAAAACTATTAGCATAATTGACTATATCACTAACCAAATTAACAAAAAACATAGGACCATCTCAATAGATGCAGGAAAGGCATTTGATAAAATCCAACACCCAGTCCTATTAAAAACACTAGAAAGTATAGGAATAAATGGACTTTTCCTTAAAATAGTAGGTAGCATCTATTTAAAACCATTAGTAAGCATCATATGTAAGGGGGATAAACTGGAACCATTTCCAATAAGATAAGGAGTAAGACAAGGTTGCCCATTATCTCCATAACTATTCAATATTGGATTAGAAATACTAGCTTTGGCAATAAGAGTGGAGATTAAAGGAATTAAAGTAGGTAATGAAGAAACCAAATTATTACTCTTTGCAGATCATATGATGGTATACTTAGAGAACCCTAGAGATTCTACTAAAAAGCTATTAGAAATAATCCACAACTTTAGCATAGTTGTAGGATACAAAATAAATCCACATAAATCCTCAGCATGTTTATATTTAACTAACAAATTCTAACAGCAAAAGATACAAAGAGAAATTCCATTTAAAATAATTATTGATAGTATAAAATATTTGGTAATCTTTCTGCCAACGGGAAGTCAGGAACTTTATAAGCAAAACTACAAAACACTTTCCACACAAATGAAGTAAGATCTAAACAAGTGGAAAAATATTAAGTGCTTTTGGATAGGCCAAGTGAATATAATAAAGATGACAATACTACCTAAACTAATGTATTTATTTAGTGCTATACCAATCAGACTCCTAAGCAACTATTTTATTGACCTAGAAAAAAATAACAGCAAAATTCATATGGAAGAAAAAAGGTCCAGAATTTCAAGGGAACTAATAAAAAAATCGAATGAAAATGGCCTAGCTGTACCTGATCTAAAACTATATTATAAAGCAGATAAACAATTTGATATTGACAAAGAAATAGACTAGTTGATCAGTGAAATAGGTTAGCTTCACAGGACAAAATAGCCAATAACTATAGCAATCTAGTGTTTGACAAGCCCAAAGAACCCAACTTTTGGGATAAGAACTCACTATTTGACAAAAACTGCTGGGAAAACAGGAAATTAGTATGCAAGAAACCAGGCATGGACCCACACTTAACATAATACACCAAGAGAAGATCAAAATGGGTTCATGATATAGGCATCAAGAACAAGATTTTTAAAAAAATTAGAAGAACATAGGATAATTTACCTCTCAGACTTGTGGAGGAGGAAGGAATTTATGACCAAAGAAGAACTAGAGATCATTATTGATCACAAAATAGAAAATTTTGACTATATCAAGTTAAAAAAAAAAAAAACTTTTGTACAAACAAAACTAATGCAGACAAGATTAGAAAGGAAACAATAAATTGGGAAAACATTTTCACAGTTAAAGATTATGATAAAAGCCTCATTTTCAAAATATATGGAGATTTGACTCTAATCTATAAGAAATCAAGCCATTCTCCAATTGATAAATGGTCAAAGGATATGAACAGACAATTTTCAGATGATGAAATTGAAACTATTTCTACTCATATGAAAGTGTTCTAAATCACTATTGATCAGAGAAATGCAAATGAAGACAACTCTGAGATACCACTACACAATTGTCAGTTTGGCTAAGATGATAGGGAAAAAAAATAATGATGAAGTTGGAGGGGATGAGGGAAAACTGGGACATTCATGCATTGTTGGTGGAGTTGTAAATGAATCCAATCATTCTGGTGAGCAATCTGGAATTATGTCCCAAACGTTATCAAATTGTGCATACCCTTTGATCCAGCAGTGCTACTATTGGGCTTACATCCCAAAGAAATATTAAAGAAAGGAAAAGGACCTGTATGTGCCAAAATGCTTGTGGCAGCCCTTTTTGTAGTGGCTAGAAACTGGAAAATGAATGGATGCTCACCAATTGGAGAATGGTTGGATAAATTGTGGCATATGAATATTATGGCATATTATTGTTCTGTTAGAAATGACCACCAGTATGAACACAGAGAGGCTTGAGAGACTTACATAAAGTGATGCTAAGTGAAATGAGCAGAACCAGGAGATCATTATATACTTCAACCAACGATACTGTATGAGGATGTATCCTGATAGAAGTGAATATCTTTGACAAAGAGAAGATCTAATTCAGTTCCAATTGATCAATGATAGGCAGAAGCAGCTACACCCAGAGAAGGAACACTGGGAAATGAATGTGGACTACTTGCATTTTTTTTTTCTTCCCAGTTTATTTTTACCTTCTGAATCCAATTCTCCCTGTGCAACAAGAGAACTTTCAGTTCTGCACACATATATTGTATCTAGAATATACTATAACATATTTAACATGTATAAGACTGCTTGCCATCCAGGGGAGGAAGTGGAGGGAGGAAGGGAAATGTCAGAGCAGAAGTGAGTGCAAGGGATAATGTTGTAAAAAATTACCCATGCATATGTTCTGTCAATAAAAAGTTATAACAATAAAATAAAAAAGAACACTATCCCTTGGGGCCTTAGTAGGCAAAATACAGTATTTTGTATTTTCAAGTTGATTAGTGGTTCCCAATATTTTTAAATACAATGACCTCTTTTGATGACAAAAAGATTCTTAACTTCACATGAGAGTTATACTATAAATATTAGTTGCTTTAACAGATATACATTGATAAAAATGAAATGTAATTTTAAAATAATTTAAAATAATTTTTTAATTTAAAAAAAGGGGGAAAATGATCAGTAAGATGAATACAGAGAGACTTGGAGAGACTTACATGAACTGATGCGAAGTGAAATGAACAGATCCAGGAGATCATTATACACTTCAACAAGAATACTCTATGAGGATCAATTCTGATGGAAGTGGATATCTTCAGCAATGAGAAGATCCAATTTAGTTCAAATTAATCAGTGATGAACAGAACCAGATACACCCAGAGAAAGAATACTGGGAAATTAATGTGGACTGCTTGCATTTTTGTTTTTCTTCTGATTATTTTTACCTTTCTAAATTTGATTTTTCTTGTGCAACAAGAGAACTATATAAATATGTACACATATATTATATTTAAGATATACTTTAACAAGTTTAACATATATGAGATTGCCTGCCATCTAGGGGAGGAGGTGGAGGGAAGGAAGGGAAAAGTTGGAACAGAAGTGATTGCAAGGGACAATGTTGAAAAATTTTCCATGAATATTTTCTGTCAATAAAAAGCTATAATAATAATAAAAAAGGAAAGCATTTCCAAAAGTTATATTATTACATTACATGGATGATTTTTGGGGTGTGTACCTGAGAAGCAAATGTTGGAAGCCTGTCTACAAAAGACTAGAGAAACACTAAGGAACTACAAATTGTGTATCTTTCCAGAAAAAATTCTAAGACATGCTATATGAAATTTATCCTAAGTGCTTACAATACAAAAGATTTCTTTAAGAACAGAGAAGTTGTACACCTTAAATGACTTTCAGAAATTGATAGAAGATCTCCAATGGATGTGTCCAGTGTTAGGCTTATGTACCTATTAATTACAAACATTATAGGACATTTTTAGGGGAGCCAATGCTTTAAACTCACCACAACAGCCTACAAAAGAAGCTCAAGAGGCTTTGAGAGAAATTGAACTGGCTTTATCCAATGTGGTTGAAAGAGTTACTCAAAAATCCTTGGAAATATCAATTTTTGCTACAAAAGAGGTACCCACAGCAGTCCTTCATCAAGGAGACAGTGTGAATAGAGTGGGTGCCAGCACAACTAGAACAAAGTCTTATTCCTTACCAAGTGCTTATGGCTAGAATTTTATTAAAGGCCATTAAGGGGATTTAAACTCAGAGTACTTGGGTTCAAAACTTGATTCTATAACTTTGGACATGTCGTTTAATATCTTTAGATCATAGTGGCTTCATCTATAAAATGAGAGAGTTTGACAAGATGGTCTGGATATAGACCTATTGGGATATCTTCAGTATATTTATTCTTTGGTTACAATTTGTTTAACTTTTGGCACAATAAAGAAAATTAGGGGGGGAAAGCCATTAAGGGAGTAGTACAATTATCTGGGATAAGACTCAACAAGATATACACCTTTTGTACCAATGCACAAATTAATGTATGCTGTGAAACCATCCCAAAGTGGCAAATTTTATTGGCCACAGCTCCAAATTTTACACATGAGTTTCCATTAAAGATAACCTGGCTATTACATAATTGTTGAAATTTTTAGTTTCCTTAAAAAAATAAATAATGAATCATTAATAGACCTTTGATAGTATATCCTTCAGTGTTTTAGGAAACAATATATCTAAATAATCAGCCTTACATATTATATAATCAGACATATAATTTATGATCTGGTTAGATCATCATCAAATTACACATTTTGAAAAGTGTCCCTATTTCTCACGCATAATTCTCAATCTTATTTAGCTAATTTTCTCTAATTTCATCAGTCCCTTTCCTTCACCTTTCTTCTAGCTTTGGGTAAAATCTTTCAGATCTCTGGCTGCTACAATTGTTCACAGTCCACTGAGGCTTTCTTTTCTTACATCTCTAGAACTGCTTCAGGCGTCCTGCTGTGATGCCCCAGCTCACCTTCACCATATCTATTAACTTAATGACAGCACTTAAACTCTCTAAGAATATGACTGTTCACACCTACAGGAGTTCTGACTCTCTTGTCTCTACTCTTCTGAAACTGTATCTTAAAATTTAAACCTGAAAGTAAGTAGAATAGAAACTGTTCCTAATCTAATTTCTTAGAACAGGGTTTCTTTACCCTGTATGCATGAATGTATTGCACAAAATGTATTCTTGTACCCTGTATGTAAGAAAAAAATTTTTTAATTGATAACTCTATCCCAATATAATTGGTTCCTCTCCTCATTTTTTCCTACCCCAAAATAAGCATATTGTGGCATATTGTAAGCATATATGTTGGCATACAGTTGGCAATGTTCAGAGATTTCAGTTTTTTAATCCTTACTATGTTTTAAAGGAAACAGTTTCAACATTCCCTATTTTATTTGTTAAAAACATTGAAAGTAGTAAAAATATATATTTAAATAGATGCATAGTAGTATTCCCCAGAGTATGGAAAATACATTTTTAACCTGATGAATGATCCTTTAGAATAGTAATTTGAAAATTTTAAAACTTTATTTTGAAAAGATGAAGATTAGAATGTTAATTTTATAACGTCATGAAGAAGAGAAATAATATGAGCTGATTTCTCGGATATCAGCATTCTAGAAGTAGAAACTATTCTTTTAATTTTGAAAGATACTGTTTAGAGACTATTTTTCACCTAAGATGTGTCACCTAAGATGTGTCATAAAAATATATAGAAAATATAGAAATATAGAAATTCAGGAATGATTTAGTTATGTTTGTAAATAGAGTGACATAATAGAGTAAAGGAGTGATTTAATAGTCTATTTTAGGGCATGTGTATAGAATAAAGAGTAACTTTCATTCCTACAGAAAATTCTATACTTTATCCTTGAGCAAGTAAAAGGGAGGAAATCCTGAAAGCTGGGAAGGGAGTCATTCCTGTGTTGGGGAAAGAAAAATGCCTGAACAATTGGCTGACTGCCATGTGGGGTAAGTGAGAAAGGTTGAGTTGTTCTTATTTTATTTTCTGATGGCTTTAAATTTAAGCAAATTTTGCTAATTTGATATCAAGCAATGTAAATTCTATAATGCTCAGAAATCTGTAAGTGACTTCTATATTGAGTGTCTGTGATGGAGCTCCAGTTATACTTAGTTGTTATCTGCCTATGTTTTTCCACAAGCCATCCCACACAGCCTGTGTCAGAGAGATGGCACCAACAGCATATTTCTTATGAACAAAGTAATTCACCAGAAAGTCCTAAATCCTATGTAGCAACTATTTGCTTAGCTTTTGCTAAGCTTTCCTTTTCATTCTCAAAAGTCCTACGTGTAATTTGAAGTCCTTATATGCTGTCACTTATGTATACATTATATGAAAAGTCTATTTTTGCTTTCTTAGTGTATCTTGGTTAGTGTTGAAATAGCACCTACTCCTCTTTGGTAATGACAGGTTTAAATCTTAGCATTTTCTACAATGCAAATGAACAAAGTACCAATTTTCCTCAGCTGTATACTACATGAGCTGGAGAATTAAGTATAATACTGGTTTCATAATTGTGATGCCACTGCATTGCAGGATAGAGGGGATATTTCTTTTTTCTTATTGGCTAAATGTGATCTTGCTTAATTCTTTAGAAGATGACATTTGATCTGACTTTGTTAGAGCAGTAAAGACACCATTCATCAGCCATGTTCCACACAGTCTGCATCTATAGATTTTATTTTCACTCAGAGATTTTTTCTACTCCATCCCCACTTTTAATCAATATTCTTAGTATCATATAATAAAGCAGTCACACTAGTTGGGGGGAAGCTGAAGGAGAAAAATGTGGGAGGAATAAGGATGTGTCTTACAGAGGTAATGATTCAAAGCAGCAGGCAAACTCCTTCTTTCATAACACTCTTCAAAGGGTGAAAAATGAACTGTTGGCCCCTGTTACATTGTTGTTTCTCCAGTGACACCTCCAGCTCCTTGTCTAGAATCAGTATTAAAAGCCAGGCAACAGAATTTTTCCAAGTTCTAGGGTAGATATAGATTGCTATCGCCATTCTTTGTAGTTGTGTACATGGAGGAAGCTATGGAAAGATACTATATAGCTAACTATAAAAAGAACCAATCCTCCCTGTAATATAGTGATAAACTAGCTTTAAGACCTCTTTCTGGCGGTTAAGATGGCAGAGAGGAGGCACGCAGCTGCATAAGCTCCGCGCGTTCTCTCACTATCCACTTCATTACAAGCCTCTGAATTAATACTTGACTGAAAAAAAAAAACCCACAAATAGTTACCAAGAGAAGCCATCCTTGAGATTCACCAAGAAAGGTCTGTCTTTACTGGAGGGCTAGGATGGTTTTAGATCGGGCGCAGGCGGCGGGCAGCGGCAGTGAGAGCATGGGAGCAGACTGGAGAGGGGGTGGGGAGTGATCGCAGCCGTTTCTGCAGGGAGAGCTTTGCTACAGGTTTGGATACTTTGTCCTGGCAGCAAGTCAGCAGCCCAGCAGAGAAGCTAAAAACACCAGGAGGTGAAGAACACAACCCCAAACAGCTGGAGTCTCTTGGGATCTGGCCGCTCCCCCCTTTCCCCCCCCCACAGTGACTCAGCACGCTCTGGGATCTCAGAGCGCAGGTGCAGCACAGTCAGGCTGCTGCCCCCCGCAGTCTGTAGAGGAAGCTCGGTAACACACCCAGCCCCTCCCCCAAAGAAAGACTCCAGTTTTTTTCTGTTTTTCTTTGGTAGTTTGTCTTTGATTATTAGACAGAATGAGCAAGAAACTGAAGAGGACTTTAACCCTTGCCAGCTTCTACACAGATAGAGAGCAGACTCTAAACCCTGAGGAGACTAAAAACAGACAGTCCCCAGGTGAATCCCCAAAGGAGGAGATCATCTGTTCCTCAGCACAGATGAATCTCATAGAAGAAATTAAAAAGGCTCTCACAAGGGAGCTAGAAGAAAAATGGGAGGCTTGGCAAAAGAGCCTGGAGAAGTCATTTAAAGAGAGAGTGGATAAAGAAATAAAATTCTTGAAAAATAGGATTAGTGAACTGGAAACAGAAAATAACTCTAAAAAACAAAATTGGCGAAATGGAAAAAAATTCCACAGAAGAAAAGAACTCAATGGGACAGGTAGAAAAAGATTTTTAAAAAGTGAGTGAAGAAAATACTTCACTGAAAATCAGAATTGAACAATTGGAATTGAATGACTCGAGGAGACAAGAAGAATCAGTCAAGCAAATCCAAAAAAATCAAACAATGGAAAAGAATGTAAAATACCTTCTGGGGAAGACTACAGACCTGGAAAACAGATCCAGGAGAGACAATCTGAGAATCATTGGGCTCCCAGAAAAACATGATGAAAAAAAGAGCCTGGACACTATTTTCCAGGAAATTATCAAAGAGAAATGCCCAGAAGTCATAGGAACAGAGGAAAAAATAAACATTGAAAGGATTCATTGATCACCCACTGAAAGGGATCCTAAAATCAAAACACCAAGGAATATAGTGGCCAAATGCCAGAACCCTCAGATGAAGGAAAAAATATTGCAAGCGGCTAGAAAAACCCAATTCAAGTATCAAGGAGCCACAATAAGGATCACCCAGGATCTGGCAGCATCCACATTAAAGGATCGAAGGGCCTGGAATATGATATTCCGAAAGGCTAAGGAACTTGGTATGCAACCAAAAATAACTTACCTAGCAAGAATGAGCATCTTTTTCCAGGGAAGAAGATGGACATTCAACGAAGTAAGCGAATTTCATCTATTTCTGATGAAAAAGCCAGAACTTAACAAAAAGTTTGATCTACAAACATAGAACTCAAGGGAAATCTAAAAAGGTAAAGATTAATCTTGGGAACTATATTTCGGCTATAAAGATGTATAAAGAATAAATACATGTATACTTTATTCAAGAAACTGATGTGGAAAGGACATTGTACCAGAAAAAGGGTAAAGTGGGGGTAGTACATCTCATGAAGAGGCATAGGAAACCTATTATATCTGAGAGAAAGAATGGAGGGGGATGAATATAGTGGGTATCTTACTGCCTTCAGAATTGGCTTTAAGTGAAAAATCTTAAGACATATTCAATCTATGGTGAAACTTCTCCCACCTCATTGAAAAGTGAGAAGGGAAAAGTGAAAAGGGAAGGAATAAGCTAAGAGGAAGGGAATATGGAAACTGCGAGGGAAAGGGGTAAGATAGGGGGAGGAACTCTAAGGCGGGGGGAGGGATACTAAAAGGGGAGGGCTGTGAGAAGCAAGTGGTGCTCACAAGCTTAATACTGGGAAGGGGGGGAAAGGGGAAAGAAGGGAGAAAAACATAAACCGGGGTTAACAAGATGGCAAGTAATACAGAATTGGTCATTCTAACCATAAATGTGAACGGGGTAAACTCCCCTATAAAGAGGAAGCGATTAGCAGAATGGATTAAAAGCCAGAATCCTACAATATGTTGTTTACAGGAAACACACCTGAAGCGGGGAGATACATGCAGGTTAAAGGTAAAAGGTTGGAGCAAAATCTACTATGCTTCAGGTGAAGTCAAAAAAGCAGGGGTAGCCATCCTGATCTCAGATCAAGCTAAAGCAAAAATTGATCTAATTAAAAGAGATAAGGAAGGGCACTATATCTTGCTAAAGGGTAGCATGGATAATGAAGCACTATCTATATTAAACATATATGCACCAAGTGGGGTAGCATCTAAATTCTTAAAAGAGAAATTAAGAGAGCTGCAAGAAGAAATAGACAGTAAAACTATAATAGTGGGAGATCTTAACCTTGCACTCTCAGAATTAGACAAATCAAACCACAAAATAAATAAGAAAGAAGTCAAAGAGGTAAATAGAATACTAGAAAAGTTAGATATGATAGATCTCTGGAGAAAATGTAATGGAGACAGAAAGGAATACACTTTCTTTTCAGCAGTTCATGGAACCTATACAAAAATTGACCATATATTAGGACATAAAAACCTCAAACTCAAATGCAGTAAGGCAGAAATAGTAAATGCATCCTTTTCAGACCACGATGCAATGAAAATTACATTCAACAAAAAGCCAGGGGTTAGTAGAACAAAAAATAATTGGAAACTAAATAATTTCATACTAAAGAATGACTGGGTGAAACAGCAAATCATAGACATAATTAATAACTTCACTCAAGAAAACGATAATAATGAGACATCATACCAAAATGTATGGGATGCAGCCAAAGCGGTAATAAGGGGAAATTTCATATCTCTAGAGGCCTATTTGTATAAAATAGAGAAAGAGAAGGTCAATGAATTGGGTTTGCAACTAAAAATGCTAGAAAAGGAACAAATTAAAAACCCCCAGTCAAACACTAAACTTGAAATTCTAAAAATAAAAGGAGAGATCAATAAAATTGAAAGTAAAAAAAAAAAAAACTATTGAATTAATTAATAAAACTAAGAGTTGGTTCTATGAAAAAATCAAAAAAATAGACAAACCCTTAGTAAATCTGATTAAAAAAAGGAAAGAGGAAAAGCAAATTGTTAGTCTTAAAAATGAAAAGGGAGAACTCACCACTAACGAAAAGGAAATTAGAGCAATAATTAGGAGCTACTTTGCCCAACTTTATGCCAATAAATTCGACAACTTAAATGAAATAGAAAAATACCTCCAAAAATATAGCTTGCCCAAACTAACAGAGGAAGAAGTAAATATCCTAAACAGTCCCATCTCAGAAAAAGAAATAGAACAAACTATCAATCAACTCCCTAAGAAAAAATCCCCAGGACCAGATGGATTTACATGTGAATTCTACCAAACATTTAAAGAACAATTAACTCCAATGCTAAATAAACTATTTGAAAAAATTGGGAATGAAGGAGTCCTACCAAACTCCTTTTATGACACAGACATGGTACTGATACCTAAACCAGGTAGGCTGAAAACAGAGAAAGAAAATTATAGACCAATCTCCCTAATGAATATTGATGCTAAAATCTTAAATAAAATATTAGCAAAAAGATTACAGAAAATTGTCACCAGGATAATACACTATGACCAAGTAGGATTTATACCAGGAATGCAGGGCTGGTTCAATATTAGGAAAACTATTAGCATAATCAACTATATCAATAACCAAACAAACAAAAACCATATGATCATCTCAATAGATGCAGAAAAAGCATTTGATAAAATCCAACATCCATTCCTAATAAAAACACTTGAGAGCATAGGAATAAATGGACTTTTCCTTAAAATAGTCAGGAGCACATATTTAAAACCATCAGTAAGCATCATATGCAATCGGGAAAAACTGGAACCTTTCCAGTAAGATCTGGAGTGAAGCGAGGTTGTCCACTATCACCATTATTATTTAATATCGTATTAGAAACACTAGCCTTGGCAATAAGAGTCGAGAAAGATATTAAAGGAATTAGAGTAGGCAATGAGGAAACCAAACTATCACTCTTTGCAGATGATATGATGGTATACCTAGAGAACCCCAGAGATTCTACTAAAAAGCTATTAGAAATAATTCAAAATTTTAGCAAAGTAGCTGGCTACAAAATAAATCCCTATAAATCCTCAGCATTTTTATACATCACCAACATAACCCAACAGCAAGAGATACAAAGAGAAATTCCATTCAGAATAACTGTTGATACCATAAAATATTTGGGAATCTATCTACCAAAGGAAAGTCAGGAATTATATGAGCAAAATTATAAAAAAGTCTCCACACAAATAAAGTCAGACTTAAATAATTGGAAAAATATTAAGTGCTCTTGGATCGGCCGAGCGAACATAATAAAGATGACAATACTCCCTAAACTAATCTATTTATTTAGCGCTATACCAATCAGACTTCCAAGAAAATATTTTAATGATCTAGAAAAAATAACAACAAAATTCATATGGAACAATAAATGTCGAGAATCTCAAGGGAATTAATGAAAAAAAATCAAATGAAGGTGGCCCAGCTGTACCTGATCTAAAATTATATTATAAAGCAGCAGTCACCAAAACCATTTGGTATTGGCTAAGAAATAGATTAGTTGATCAGTGGAAAAGGTTAGGTTCACAAGACAGAATAATCAACTATAGCAATCTAGTGTTTGACAAAGCCAAACACCCTAACTTCTGGGATAAGAATTCATTATTTGATAAAAACTACTGGGATAATTGGGAATTAGTATGGCAGAAATTAGGCATGGACCCACACTTAACACCACATACCAAGATAAGATCAAAATGGGTCCATGACTTATGCATAAAGAACGAGATTATAAATAAATTAGAGGAACATAGGATAGTTTATCTCTCAGACTTGTGGAGGAGAAAGAAATTTGTGACCAAAGATGAACTAGAGACCATTACTGATCACAAAATAGAAAATTTTGATTACTTCAAATTAAAAAGCCTTTGTACAAACAAAACTAATGCAAACAAGATTAGAAGGGAAGCAACAAACTGGGAAAACATCTTCACAGTTAAAGGTTCTGATAAAGGTCTCATTTCCAAAATATATAGAGAACTGACTCAAATTTATAAGAAATCAAGCCATTCTCCAATTGATAAATGGTCAAAGGATATGAACAGACAATTTTCAGAGGATGAAATTGAAACTATTACCACTCATATGAAAGAGTGTTCCAAATCATTATTGATCAGAGAAATGCAAATTAAGACCACTCTCAGATACCACTACACACCTGTCAGATTGGCTTAGATGACAGGAAAAAATAATGATGAATGTTGGAGGGGATGCGGGAAAACTGGGACACTGATGCATTGTTGGTGGAGTTGTGAACGAATCCAACCATTCTGGAGAGCAATCTGGAATTATGCCCAAAAAGTTATCAAATTGTGCATACCCTTTGACCCAGCAGTGTTTCTATTAGGCTTATATCCCAAAGAAATACTAAAGAAGGGAAAGGGACCTGTGTGTGCCAAAATGTTTGTAGCAGCCCTATTTGTAGTGGCTAGTAACTGGAAAATGAATGGATGTCCATCAATTGGAGAATGGCTGGGTAAATTGTGGTATATGAATGTTATGGAATATTATTGTTCTGCAAGAAATGACCAGCAGGATGAATACAGAGAGGACTGGTGAGACTTACATGAACTAATGCTAAGTGAAATGAGCAGAACTAGGAGATCATTATATACTTCAACAACGATATTGTATGAGGACATATTTTGATGGAAGTGGATTTCTTTGACAAAGAGACCTGAGTTTCAATTGATAAATGATGGACAGAAGCAGCTACACGCAAAGAAAGAACACTGGGAAACGAATGTGAACTATCTACATTTTTGTTTTTCTTCCCGGGTTATTTATACCTTCTGAATCCAATTCTCCCTGTGCAACAAGAGAACTGTTTGGTTCTGCAAACATATATTGTATCTAGGATATACTGCAACATATCCAACATATATAGGACTGCTTGCCATCTAGGGGAGGGGGTGGAGGGAGGGAGGGGAAAAATCGGAACAGAAATGAGTGCAAGGGATAATGTTGTAAAAAAAATTACCCTGGCATGGATTCTGTCAATATAAAGTAATTATTAAATAAAAATTTAAAATAAAAAAAACGACCTCTTTCTGAATAAATGTTAGCTTCCATCTCAACCTAAGATTGTACTACTCATAGGAACAGGTATAGGAAGAGGACCTGTAGTTTCATCAGTATAGGGAGCTACCAATGATGAACTTTCTCTATTAGTACAAATCAGTATCTGCCCTGAAAACTATATTCTTGGAGAGTTGTCCAGAACACTGATCGATTGAGTAACTTAACCATGGGCTATAGACCTATTATGCATTAGAAGCAGGACTTGAACCCATAGCTTCTTGATCTGAGGAAATATTTTTGTATCCTAAACCTTATTTCTTCTCATGACTTGCACATAATAGACATTTATTTATTAAATGTATAAATTGAATTCAGAAAGTAATCATAATGTTCTACATTAGTGAATAAGAACCTTAAAAGCTTTATGGTAGCCTTAAATTATTTTCATTTAAAACATTTAAAGTTGTTTTCCTGAAAATGGCAATACTCCACTCTAACTTCAATAGAATATTCAATCAACAAGCATGCATTACATATCTAGTGTCAGTAACTGTGCTACATTTTGAAGATATAAAAACAGAAATGAAACAATCTTTGTCTTCAAGTAGCTCATATTCTATAAAGGAAATATTTTTTGTAGAGATAAATAGGAAAACTTAAGAGAGAAATTCAGTCTTCCTAGATGTGTTTCCATGGGATTGATTATAAATCTATAGAATATTTTATAATTAATGTCTTGCATCATTTCTCATTAATTCATCCAATAAACGTGTATTAAGCACCTAGAGTACAAAGCATACTGGTCAATTCTCAAAAATATTGTCATCATTGAAAAGCACCCTTGACACATTAATTAGTACCTTAAAAATACAGTTTTCAATTTTCTAGGCTTTCATCCCTATACAATGATCTTCCAAGAAAATCAATCTGTGTTTTTGTCAGATTGTATACACATCACTGAATAAACTGGTGATTAGTTCAATAATGCTTTTAATAGATTGCTTCCTATTGTCTTTAAGAAAAAAATAAAAGTGGTTTTCAACATAGAGCAATTTAGAGAACATTGGAACTGGAGTTCAAAGACTCAGGAGACCTGGGTTTGATTCTCAACTGGATCATTAATTAGTTGTGTGACTGGAGATCTTAATTGACTCATTTGCTAAATGAACATGCTGTCTCTATTGATCTGTAAAGTCCTTTCAAATTCTATATCTCTGATTTTATGAGTAATCCTAGCAGAGTAAATAAAGCCAATCTCAGAGTTAAAACAACCCGGATTTAAGTCCTGGTTCCAAAAACATACTGGCTGAGTGACCTTAGGCATGTCACTAGCAGAAAATGTGCTAATTTGCATTAGTAGAGGGGATCTCCTCCTAGGAACTCTATTTTATTTAAATCACAAGTATTGCTCCCTTCCTCTGCTGAGATTTTCCCCCAAATAAAGGGAAGGTGTGATTTTATTTTAAAGTTAAAGTAAATAACAGAATAATAACATCTGGTGTAAAGAGAAAAAAAATAAATTACAAGAAAAATTTAAAATAAGAATTGCATTATCTCCTTTTATATAACTTGGCATTGAAGGTCCTAGTCAATGACTGAGAAAACAGATTAGCTTTTATCATGAAAAGTGAAGTAACCATTCCTTTAGTGAAGATTAAAAAAAAAAATCATTGTTGCATAATGTATGGGATGGCAACACAACCCTTGACTCAAAATGACTACCCAGAGATTTTTTAAAGTGAAGATAGAAGTTTTATTAGAATCTCCTGAAAAGTGGGCAATCCACTTACTGAATTCTTCAAAGAGAGGAATCTGATGTTATAGAGCCTAAGAGATGATTTAAATGGCCAAGAGAAAAAAAAAATTACAGAAACTATTCACCCACCTATCTCCTGTTAATCCTCCTAAAATCATTGGCAATCCTTTTTTTATCCTTTATTTATCTTTGGAATATAGGTGGGCTTTTGTGGTACTAGGGTCTTGGTTAAGCAAATTCCTGTTTCAAAAAGAGCATCATTCTGTTTCAAAGGTTAATAATCTATTAAGTTAGAGGGGTTAAAGGTTTCTAAAATAACCAAGGAGACTTGGTTTACCTCAGGCTTTTCTCAATCAACAAATAGAGATTATCAAGTACAGAGTTTTTGAATATTACCAAGCCATTAAATAATTAATCAAGTTCTTCTCTAAACAGTTATCTCTTAAAAGTTTTCTCCTGGAAGAGCAAGTCTTTGTTCTTTCTTCGCAGAGCCAATAATTAAACAGATTCTTGGTGTTGAGTCTTATTATTCTGGTAAGTCCTCAGTTTCCCGGTTCACCCATAGTTGTTATAAAGTGTTAACAATGTTTTTTTTTTTTTTTTTACATTCCAGTCTGTTACAATGCTTACTCAAACAAATATAACTGCATCTCACCGATGTTTGCTCAACCTTAGCTGATCACAATACTTTAATTCAACTATTTTAGGTTCTTTATCATGATTTTTATACAAAGAATTTCATTTTTCCCAAACCTATCAATTTACTTCATACATTAAAATCCAAATGTTAGGTTCAGTCTACCTTAGTTAATTATTTTATGAGAAACCACATAATCCCTCACAATAAGGATGAACTGAGAAATTTTAAAATGTGTGCTTGATCATTCACTATTTTAAAACATCATTAATTGAAAATAATCAACCAAAACCAGGTAAGAAGACATCAAAGAAAGATGAATATATGTGGGAGAAAATCAGATCCAGGATAAAATGCTTGTTTTCCCTAAGAGACTTTTGAAAGTTATGATCCTTGTTTTTTTGTAAATGCTACAACTTCAAACCTTCACTTAACCCCTAGTAATCATAGTTTCCACTTCTATAGCACTTTAAAGAACATGTGTTGAAGAATTTTTTTTTCTTTCAATTATTCATTGAGTTAGATAGCTAAAGAATGGTTAATGCTCTTCTATAAAAGATAAAAGTTGCATAAAGGTTAAAAAAATTATTTGTCCCAGGTCATATAACTAGTACACATCAAAACTCTGTTTTCAACCAAAGCATGGCTGCAAATCTAACATATTCATTGTAATAATTTATTGCTATATTCTTATTAGAATATACATTTAATGCCAAGGGGAGTGGAATTTCTTTTTTACATTAAAGATGTATACATTTATAACTGGTACTGTAAGAAATAGCCTTTTACTTCTCTGCATGATATGCATGCACTAGGATGAGTTTTAATTTAACTGATCTAATAGGAAAATACACTTTGTCAGGCTTCAACAAGGAAGACAGTTCCATACTATGCCAATAGTCATAGGTAGAAATTCTTTTGTTTATTCTTTTTCTCTAATATGGTCAAACAAAAATTTTCCTCAGAATGTGATTTTATTCATTAACAGCATTCAAGATGTAGTAAGTAGGTAGTTCTCATACACTATTAATTTGAAAAATAAACTAGCTTGAAGAATAAATTACAAGATAAAATTTCTTGTCTCTGAAAGAGGAAGTGAAGAAAAACTCATAAATATTATTTGCAATAGAAAACCATATAACGTGAAGAGGCAAAACACTTTCTGATGCTTTTTTTTTTAAATTAAACCCAGAGAAAATCAAACATTGCAAATATGATAGAAGGTCAGAGGTAGAAAGAAAGGAAACAGCCCCAGAGAAAATGCTCCGTAAATGAGAAATAAAGAGGATCTGATTATGTGAAATTGTCTTTAAAAAATCACCAAATAAATAAACAAAAAATTAAAACCTTCCCTCAAGCCAAGAATTCATTATAAAGAATTGTTCCTCCTTTCGACTTCCGGCTAAGACAGCGGAGAGGAGGCACACAACTGTGTAAGCTCTGCATTTTCTCTCACTATCCATTTCATTACAAGCCTCTGAATTAATGTTTGACTGAAAAAAAACCCACAAATAGTTACCTAGAGAAGCCATCATTGAGATTCGCCAGGAAAGCTCTGCTTTTGCTCGAGGGTGGGTATGGTTTTAGATCGGGCGCAGACTGAGGGCAGCGGCAGTGAGAGCACAGGAGCAGACTGGAAAGGGGGTGGGGTGTGATGGCAGCCCTCTCTGCGGGTAGAGCTTTGTTACAGATTGGATACTTTGCCCTGGCAGCAAGTCAGCAGCTCAGCAGAGAAGCTAAAAACACCGGGAGGTGAAGAATACAACCCCAAACAGCTGGAGTCTCTCTGGACCTGGCCACCCCTCCCCCAAAGTGACTCAGCACACTCTCAGATCTCAGAGCACAGGCACAGCACAGTCCTGCTAGTGCCTCACTGCTGCCCCCGCAGTCTGTAGAGGAAGCTCGGTAACGCCACCCAGCCCCTCCCCCAAAGAAAGCAGACTCCAATTAGGGTTTTTTTTTTTTTCTTTTTTTTCTTTGCTAGTTTGTCTTTGATTCTTTGACAAAATGAGCAAAAAATTGAAGAGGACTTCAACACTTGACAGTTTCTATACAGATAAAGAGCAGACTCTAAATCCTGAGAAGACAAAAAACAGACAGTCTCCAGGTAAATCCCCAAAGGAGGAGATCATTTGTTCCTCAGCACAGATGAACCTCATAGAAGTAATTTAAAAGGCTCTCACAAAGGAGCTAGGGGAAAAAAAAACGGGAAAAGGAGAGGGAGGCTTGGCAAGAGAGTCTGGAGAAGTCATCCCACTCATTTAAAGAGAGACTGGATAAAGAAATAAAATCCTTGAAAAATAGTATTAGTGAACTGGAAAAAGAAAATAGCTCTCTAAAAAATAAAATTGGCAAAATGGAAAAAAATTCCATAGAACAAAAGAACTCAATTGGACAATTAGAAAAAATTTTTAAAAAGTGAGTGAAGAAAATACTTCATTGAAAATCAGAAGTGAACAATTGGAATTGAATGACTCGAGGAGACAAGAAGAATCAGTCAAGCAAATCCAAAAAAATCAAACAATGGAAAAGAATGTGAAATACCTTCTGGGGAAGACAACAGCCCTGAAAAACAGATCCAGGAGAGACAATCTGAGAATCATCGGACTCCCAGAAAAGCATGATAAAAAAAAAAGAGCCTGGA
Organism: Antechinus flavipes; assembly: GCF_016432865.1. Lineage (NCBI taxonomy): Eukaryota > Metazoa > Chordata > Mammalia > Dasyuromorphia > Dasyuridae > Antechinus > Antechinus flavipes. The sequence goes on from NC_067400.1 coordinate 217,893,647, forward strand.
CACTATTTTCCAGGAAATTATCAAAGAGAACTGCCCAGAAGTCATAGAAACAGAGGATAAAATAGACATTGAAAGAATTCATTGATCACCTACTGAAAAGGATTCTAAAATCAAAACACCAAGGAATATAGTGTCCAAATGCCAGAACCCTCAGGCGAAGGAAAAAATATTGAAAGCAGCTAGAAAAACCCAATTCAAGTATTGAGGAGCCACAATAAGGATCACCCAGGATCTAGCATCATCCACATTAAAGGATCCGAGGGCCTGGAATATGATATTCCGAAAGGCTAAGGAACTTGGTATGCAACCAAAAATAACTTACCCAGCTAGAATGAGAATCTTTTTCCAGGGAAAAAGATGGACATTCAACGAAGTAAGCAAATTTCACCTATTTTTGATGAAAAGGCCAGAACTTAACAAAAAGTTTGATCTACAAATATAGAACTCAAGAGAAATCTAAAAAGATAAAGATTAATCTTGGGAACTATATTTCAGTTATAAAGATGTATAAAGAATACATGTATACCTTGTTCTAGAGACCAGATGTGGAAAGGACATTGTACCAGAAAAAGGGTAAAATGGGGGTACTACATCTCATGAAGAGGCATAGGAAACCTAATATATCTGAGAGAAAGAATGGAGGGGGATGAATATAGTGGGTATCTTACTGCCTTCAGAATTGGCTTTAAGAGAAAAATTTTAGACATATTCAATCTATGGTGAAACTTCTCCCACCTCATTGAAAAGTGAGAAGGGAAAAGTGAAAAGGGAAGGAATAAGCTAAGCGGAAGGGAATACGGAAACTGGGAGGGAAAGGGGTAAGATGGGGGAGGAATTCTAAGGCGGGGGGAGGGATACTAAAAAGGGAGAGCTGTGAGAAGCAAGTGGTGCTCACAAGCTTAATACTGGGAAGGGGGGTAAAGGGGAAAGAAGGTAGAAAAGCATAAGCTGGGTTAACAAGATGGCAAGTAATACAGAATTGGTCATTTTAACCATAAATGTGAATGGGGTAAACTCCCCCATAAAGAGGAAGCAGTTAGCAGAATGGATTAAAAGCCAGAATCCTACAATATGTTGTTTACAGGAAACACACCTGAAGCAAGGAGATACATGCAGGTTAAAGTAAAAGGTTGGAGCAAAATCTACTATGCTTCAGGTGAAGTCAAAAAAGCAGGGTTAGCCATCCTGATCTCAGATCAAGCTAAAGCAAAAATTGATTTAATTAAAAGAGATAAGGAAGGCCACTATATCTTGCTAAAGGGTAGCATGGATAATGAAGCACTATCTATATTAAAGATATATGCACCAAGTGGGGTAGCATCTAAATTCTTAAAAGAGAAATTAAGAGAGCTGCAAGAAGAAATAGACAGCAAAACTATAATAGTGGGAGATCTCAACCTTGCACTCTCAGAATTAGATAAATCAAACCACAAAATAAATAAGAAAGAAGTCAAAGAGGTAAATAGAATACTAGAAAAATTAGATATGATAGATCTCTGGAGAAAATGTAATGGAGACAGAAACTTTCTTTTTCAGCAGTTCATGGAACCTATACAAAAATTGACCATATAATAGGACATAAAACCTCAAACTCAAATGCAGTAAGGCAGAATTAGTAAATGCATCCTTTTCAGACCATGATGCAGTGAAAATTACATTCAACAAAAAGCCAGGGGAAAGTAGACCAAAAAATAATTGGAAACTAAATAATCTCATACTAAAGAATGATTGGGTGAAACAGCAAATCATAGACATAATTAATAACTTCACCCAAGAAAACGATAATAATGAGACTTCATACCAAAATGTATGGGATGCAGCCAAAGCAGTAATAAGGGGAAATTTCATATCTCTAGAGGCCTATTTGTATTAAATAGAGAGAGAGAAGGTCAGTGAATTGGGCTTGCAACTAAAAATGCTAGAAAAGGAACAAATTAAAAATCCCAGTCAAACACTAAACTTGAAATTCTAAAAATAAAATGAGAGATGAAAAAAATTGAAAGTTTAAAAAAAAACTATTCAATTAATTAATAAAACGAAGAGTTGGTTCTAGGAAAAAAACAACAAAATAGACAAACCCTTAGTAAATCTGATTAAGAAAAGGAAAGAGGAAAATTAAATTGTTAGTCTTAAAAATGAAAAGGGAGAACTTGCCACTAACGAAGAGGAAATAGAAAAATAATCAGGAGTTACTTTGCCCAACTTTATGCCAATAAATTCAACAATTTAAATGAAATAGAAAAATACCTCCAAAAATATAGCTTGCCCAAACTAACAGAGGAAGAGGTAAATATCCTAAACAGTCCCATCTCAGAAAAAGAAATAAAACAAACTATCAATCAACTCCCTAAGAAAAAATCCCCAGGACCAGATGGATTTACATGTGAATTCTACCAAACATTTACAGAACAATTAATTCCAATGTTATATAAACTATTTTAAAAAAAAAGGGATTGAAGGAGTCCTACCAAACTCTTTTTATGACACAGACATGGTACTGATACCTAAACCAGTAGGCTGAAAACAGAGAAAGAAAATTATAGACCAAACTCCCTAATGAATATTGATGCTAAAATCTTAAATAAAATATTAGCAAAAAGATTACAGAAAATCATCCCCAGGATAATACACTATGACCAAGTAGGATTTATACCAGGAATGCAGGGCTGGTTCAATATTAGGAAAATTATTAGCATAATTGACTATATCAATAACCACACAAACAAAAACCATATGATCATCTCAATAGATGCAGAAAAAGCATTTGATAAAATCCAACATCCATTCCTAATAAAAACACTTGAGAGCATAGGAATAAATGGACTTTTCCTTAAAATAGTCAGGAGATATATTTAAAACCTTCAGTAAGCATCATATGCAATGGGGAAAAACTGGAACCTTTCCAGTAAGATCTGGAGTGAAGCAAGGTTGCCCACTATCACCATTATTATTTAATATCGTATTAGAAACACTAGCCTCGGCAATAAGAGTCGAGAAAGAGATTAAAGGAATTAGAATAGGCAATGAGGAAACTAAACTATCACTCTTTGCAGATGATATGATGGTATACCTAGAGAACCCCAGAGATTCTACTAAAAAGCTATTAGAAATAATTCAAAATTTTAGCAAAGTAGCAGGATATAAAATAAATCCCCATAAATCCTCAGCATTTTTATATATCACCAACAAAATCCAACAGCATGAGATACAAAGAGAAATTCCATTCAAAATAATTGTTGATAGCATAAAGTATTTGGGAATCTGTCTACCAAAGGAAAGTCAGGAATTATATTTCAAAATTACAAAAAAGTTTCCACACAAATAAAGTCAGACTTAAATAATTGGAAAAATATTAAGTGCTCTTGAATAGGCCGAGCAAATATAATAAAGATGACAATACTCCCTAAACTAATCTATTTATTTAGTGCTATACCAATCAGACTTCCAAGAAAATATTTTAATGATCTAGAAAAAATAACAACAAAATCCATATGGAACAATAAAAAGTCGAGAATCTCAAGGGAATTAATGAAAAAAAATCAAATGAAGGTGGCCTAGCTGTACCTGATCTAAAATTATATTATAAAGCAGCAGTCACCAAAACCATTTGGTATTGGCTAAGAAATAGATTAGTGGATCAATGGAAAAGGTTAGGTTCACAAGACAGAATAGTCAACTATAGCAATCTAGTGTTTGACAAACCCAAAGCCCCTAACTTCTGGGATAAGAATTCATTATTTGATAAAAACTGCTGGGATAACTGGAAATTAGTATGGCAGAAACTAGGTATGAACCCACATTTAACACCATATACCAAGATAAGATCAAAATGGGTCCATGACCTAGGCATAAAGAATGAGATTATAAATAAATTAGAGCAACATAGGATAGTTTATCTCTCAGACTTGTGGAGGAGAAAGAAATTTGTGACCAAAAATGAACTAGAGACCATTACTGATCACAAAATAGAAAATTTTGATTACATCCAATTAAAAAGCCTTTGTACAAACAAAACTAATGCGCACAAGATTAGAAGGGAAGCAACAAACTGGGAAAACATCTTCACAGTTAAAGGTTCTGATAAAGGTCTCATTTCCAAAATATATGGAGAACTGACTCAAATTTATAAGAAATCCAGCCATTCTCCAATTGATAAATGGTCAAAGGATAATTTTCAGACAATTTTCAGAGGATGAAATTGAAACTATTACCACTCATATGAAAGAGTGCTCCAAATCACTATTGATCAGAGATAAATGCAAATTAAGACAACTCTGAGATACCACTAGACACCTGTCAGATTGGGTAAGATGACAGGAAAAAATAATGATGAATGTTGGAGGGGATGCAGGAAAACTGGGACACTGATGCATTGTTGGTGGATTTGTGAATGAATCCAACCATTCTGGAGAGCAATCTGGACTTATGCCCAAAAAGTTATCAAATTGTGCATACCCTTTGACCCAGCAGTTTTCTATTGGGCTTATATCCCAAAGAGATACTAAAGAAGGGAAAGGGACCAGTATGTGCCAAAATGTTTGTGGCAGCTCTGTTTGTAGTGGCTAGAAACTGGAAAATGAGTGGATGCCCATCAATTGGAGAATGGCTGGGTAAATTGTGGTATATGAATGTTATGGAATATTATTGTTCTGTAAGAAATGACCAGCAGGATGAATACAGACAGGCTTGGAGAGACTTACATGAACTGATGCTAAGTGAAATGAGTAGAACCAGGACTTCATTATACACTTCAGCAACAATATTGTATGAGGATGTATTCTGATAAGAGTGGATTTCTTTGACAAAGAGACCTAACTGAACTTCAGTTGATAAATGATGGACAGAAGCAGCTACACCCAAAGAAAGAACACTGGGAAATGAACGCGAACTATCTGCCTTTTTGTTTTTCTTCCCAGGTTATTTTTACCTTCTGAATCCAATTCTCCCTGTGCAACAAGAGAACTGTTCAGTTCTGCAAACATATATTGTATCTGGGATATACTGCAACATATCTAACATATATAGGACTACTTGCCATCTAGGGGAGAGGGTGGAGGGAGGGAGGGGAAAAATCAGAACAGAAAGAGAATGCAAGAGATAATGTTGTAAAAAAATTACCCTGGCATGGATTCTGTCAATATAAATTTATTATAAAATTAAATATTAATTTAAAAAAGGGAAAATAAATAAAGAAAGAAAGAATTGTTCCCAAGGTAAACATTTTTCAAATTTTGGTGATTTACATTTACTGACAGATCAGTAAATTGTGGACTGGTCAGGGAACAACACACATTGTTGAGAAATTCAGGATTTGCCTAGTGTAGAATAGGAAAAAAATATAATCATGCTATTAAATAATGAAAAAGTGACAAACTGGATAGTTCAAAACATAGTGACTGAATTGAATTGCAACCAAAAGTGGAATCAAACTAAGCAGTTTGGCTAAAAGCCAAGTGATTTTTAAGGAGATTTATGATTCTATGATCTCACTGATCAATTTGGAGTGTTCTGTTTTAATCTGACACTGCCCCCTATGTGTAGGATACTCTCTTCTTCTCACAAACTGGCCTTATTAATTCTCATGACAATCTTAGTCTTGAGTGTTCAATTTGTTTCTACTTTAGAATGCCCATGCAATTTGTTATATCCTCACTAAAAGGTCTGTTATCCTCATGGTATATAAAACTCAAGTAAAACTTAATAGTCCAATTCTGTATCACTTATAATATATCAATGATATCAACAGGAGCTAAGTGGCATAATAGATAGCAAACTGGACTTGCAGTCAGGAAAATCTGAATTCAAATACTGACTTAGTTACATCTTTGTGCAATCAATCATTTAACCTCTTTGAGCATCAGTTATCTCATCTTTAAAATGTAGCAGGGGAGGTGGACTTGTTAACACCAAAGTCTATTCTTACTAGTTTATGAACCATTGAGTGCTACAGAAATTATTCTCCCTTTCACTCTCTGCCTCAGCAAACAGGTGAGGCAATTAAAAAAAAAGTCATATTTAGAGAGTGGTAGTAGAGGATTAGAACAATCAATGAGAAATGAAGCAGAGGCAACTTTTGGGGGTAGAGCCAAGATGGTAGTGTGACGTCAGGAAGCTACTCAAGCTCTCCCAGTTTTCCTCAACACACACACACACACACACACACACACACACACACACACACACGAAAACAAGCCTCTGAACAATCTGACAGTATGAAACCACTTTCCAGATCAAGACAGACTAGAAAAACTTTAAGAAAGGTTAATCTCACTGGGATGAAAAAGGTATTCAGCCCAGCTCAGATGGACTCTGGGAAAGCTGGAAAGAGGCTTTCACAGCAAATCAGCAAGTAAGACCTTCAGTCCTGCCTCAGGAGAGGAGCAAATCAATGAGGTATCCTGTCCCAGTTCAGGAGCCAGACTCTAGGAAACCAAGCTGTTTCCTGAAAAGAGCAAGCAAAGCTATCCTCTGCAAAAACAAGGGGTCCTTGTGCTTATAGCCAAGGCACAGAGCTGCATAAGAAGTTTGGGATAGTGGCTCCTTTATCCCAAGAGCAGAGTTCAACCATAAAAGCAAAAAAAAAAAAAATACAAAATACCAAAATAAAAGGAAAGAAAATGAGCTAGAAACAGAAAATAATTTTGATCATTGAAAGCTACTATGTTGACATGGCAGACCAAAAGACAAACTGAGTCAATGACAGAATATCCACAGAAGAAATCTCAAAGAGTGATAAGAATTGGTTTTAAGCACAAAGAAATTTGTTGTAAGTGCTCATAAAAAGAACTTTAAAAGGAAAAACAAAAAGGTAGAAGAAAAAAATCGGAAAGGAAATGAGAGGTGTGCATGAAAGAGTCAATGGCTTGGAAAAGGAAGGGGGAAAATGTCTGAAGAAAAGAGCATCTTAAACAGTAGGATTAACCAAATGGAAAAAGAGATACAAAGACTAAATGAAGAAAAGCACACCTTAAAAACTAGAACAGAACAAATGGAAGCTAATGATTTTGTGAGACAGAAAAAATCAGTCACACAAAATAAAAAGAATTTTAAAATGAAAAAAAAAAAAAACAGGAAATATCTCATTGGAAAAACATCCAACCTGAAAATTATTGGTCTACCTGAAAGCCATGACCAAAGAAGAGCCTGGATAACATTCTATGAGAGAAAATTAAAGAAAAGTGCCCCAGTATTCTAGAAATAAAAAGGGAAATACTCATCGAAAGAATCCATCAATAACCTTCAGAAAGAAATCTCACAAAGAAAACCCCAAGAAACAATGTTGTGAAACTTAAAAACTACAATCTCAAGGGGAAAAATACTGCAAGCTTTCAGACAAAAACTATTCAAACATCAAGCAGCAACAGTCAGGATTACCCAAAAAGCAGGACTGTTGTTTCAGCTGAAACATAAGAGATTCTGCTCTAGCCACTTACTTTTACTGTGTATACTATTACTTCAAATGTGCTTCTCGTAAACAACACAGTCTAGAATTCTTATTGCTATCTCCTTCTATTTTATTGGTGAGTTCAGCTCACTCATATTAAGAGTTATGATAACTGTGTATTTCTTCCCATACTATTTTTTACTTGTTAACCTCCCTCCAGTTCTGACCTCATACTTTTTTCCCACTTTACAAGTGTTTTTCTTTTGATCACTGCCCTTCATAATCCCCAACCTTAAGATAAGATAGATGTTTATATACAATTGAGTATGTATATTTCTCTTTGAGCCAATTTTGATGAGGGTCAAGGTTTAAGCTTTGTTCTCCCACCACTCCCTCACCTGCATCCCCTGTCCTTGATCTTGCCCTTCATTGTAATAGCTCTATCATGCCTCTTTTATGTGGGATAATTTACCCCATTCAATCACCCCCCCCATCTTCTTCAAATGCAATTTTGTTTCTCAAACTTTCATTAGGTTTTGGGGGATTTATCATTCTATTTGTCATTTTACACACACATCTTCTGTTTACTGCTTATTGCTCTTAAAATATAAGAGTTACAAAAGATTATTTAGCCATATAGAAACAAAAGAAAAACAGTTTAACCTTACTAAATTTCTTGTGTTTTTTCTTTCCTCTTTTTTTTTTGATATTTTTGGGGTTTCTCTTTTTTAACCTTTTCATGTTTCTCTTAAGTCTTGCATTTGGAATTCAATTTTTTTTTTAATTCAGCTCTGGTCTTTTAATTGGAAATGCTTGGAAGTCCTATTTCATTAAATATCCATTCCCACCTTTCTCTGAAATATTATATTCAGTTTTGCTGGGTAGGTGATTTTTGGTTGTCATCCTAACTCTTAACTTCTTTGCCTTCCAGTATATTATATTCCAAGTATTCCACTTCTTCAAATGTGAAAGCTGCCAAATCCAGTGTAATATTGATTATAGCTCCATATTATTTGATTGTTTTCTTTTTGGCTACTTAAAATACTTTTTTTTTTGTTTGTGAGAGCTGGAATTTGGCTGTGATATTCCTGGGGGAGTGTGTTCTTTAGGGATCTTTTTCAGGTGGTGATTGGTGAGTTTATGTTCAATATTTGTTTTCCCCTTTAGTTCTAATATAGCAGGGCAATTTTCTTTGGTAATCTGTTGAAAAATGTTATCCAGACTTTTGTCTTCTTTTTTTCCCTCACAGCTTTCAAGTAGTCAATTTTTATATTACCTTTTCTGGATCTATTTTCTAGGTGAATTATTTTTCCACAGATCATTTTCACATTTTATTCTATTTTGTTTTTAATTTTTTAATTTATTTTTACCATATCTTGATTTCTCATAGAGTCATTACTAATTTTATTTTAGTTATTTTTTCTGGTAAATTTATATGTTTTGTATATACATTACTTTATCAATCATGTTGGGAGAGAAAAATCATAGCAAAAGGGAAAAAAATATGGGAGAGATTAAAACACAGGGGGGAAAAAAGTGAACATAGCGTGTGTTGATTTCCATTCAGTATCCTTTGTTCTTTTTTTGGCAGCAAATGGCATTTTCTGTCCAAAGTCTATAAGGATTGCTTTGGATCACTAAATGACTGAGAAGAACCAAGCATTTTATAGTTGATCATCTCACATTCTTGCTGTTATTGTGGACAATGTATTCCTGGTACTGCTTGTTTCACTCAGCATCAATTCATGTAAATATTTTCAGGCTTTTCTAAAACTCAGTTTTTTCGTCATTTTTTATAAAACAATAATATCCCATTATCTTCATATATCACAACCAGTTCAGCCATCCCAGATTGATAGGCATCTACTTATTTTGCAATTCATTGCAATTTTGCAATGCTACCACTAAAATAGCTGCTACAAATATTTTTTTTGCATATAATTTCTTTGGGACACAGACCCAGTAATGGTACTGCTGGGTTAAGGTTATATACAGTTTTGTAGCCATTTGGCCATAGTTCCAGATTACTCTCCAGAATGACTGGATCATTTCACAACACCACCAACTATGCATTAATGTCTCAGTTTTCCATTATGGAATATTATTGTTCTGTAAGCAATGACCAGCAGGATGAATACAGAGAGGACTGGCATGACTTACATGAACTGATGCTAAGTGAAATGAGCAGAACCAGGAGATCATTATATACCTCAACAACGATACTGTTTGAGGATGTATTTTGATAGAAGGGGATCTCTTCGATAAAGAAAGCTAATTCAGTTTCAATTGATCAAGGATAGACAGAGGCAGCTACACCCAAAGAAAGAACACTGGGAAATGAATATAAACTGCTTGCATTTTTGTTTTTCTTCCCGGTTATTTATACCTTCTAAATCCAATTCTCCCTGTGCAACAAGAAAACTGTTCGGTTAGGCACACATGTATTGTATCTAGGATATACTGTAACCTATTCAACATGTAAAGGACTGCTTGCCATCTGGGGGAGGGGGTGGAGGGAGGGAGGGGAAAAATTGGAACAGAAGTGACTGCAAGGGATAATGCTGTAAAAAATTACCCTGGTATGGGTTCTATCAATAAAAAGTTATTTTTAAATATATATATATATATATATATATATATATATATATATATATATATATATATATACATATATATTGCCTAGATTAGCAGAAGATAACATATCTAATTTATTATTTAAAAGGAATAATTATATTAAAAGGAATAGCAAGTTGTACATAATAAAAAAAAAGTCTCAGTTTTCCCATATCTCCTCCAAAACTAATGATTATCTTTTCCTGTCATCTTAGCCTGTCTGAGAGGTGTGAAGTGGTACCTCAAAGTTGTTTGAACTTGTATTTCTCTTATCAATAGTGCTTTGGAGCATTTTTTCATATGGCTATAGGTGGCTTTAATTTTGTAACCTGAAATTTGTCTATTAATATTCTTTGACCATTTATCAATAGGAGAATGACTTGTTTTTGTATAAATTTGACACAATTCTTTATATATTTTAGAAGTGAAACCTTTTATCAGAAGCACTGGCTATAAACATTTATTCCCAGCTTTGTACTTTCCTTTTAATCTTGTTTCTGTTGGTTTTTGTGCAAAAACTTTTAATTTAATGTAATCAAAGTTGTCCACTTTGCCTTTTGTAACATTCTCTAGTTCTTCTTTGGTAATAAATCCCTTCCTTTTTAAAAGATCTGATACATAAATTATCCCTTATTTTCCTAATTTGCTTATAGTATCATTTTTTGTGCCAAAATCATTTATTCATTTTGACCTTATTTGGGTATGGGATGTGAGATGTAGGTCTATGCTGAGTTTCTGACATATTATTTTCCAGTTTTTCCAGAAATTTTTGTCAAATAGTGAATTCTTATTCCAGAAACTGGAGTTTGGAGATTTATCAAACACTAGATTATAATAGGTCTTGATTGTTTTGTTATGTGTATTAAATCTATTTCACTGATCCACTACTCTTATTTCTGAGCCAATGTCAAATGGTTTTGATGATTGCTGTTTTATAATGTAGTTTTAGGTGTGGTACTGCTAAACCACATCTTTGTATCCTTTGCATTTTTTTTCATTGATTCCCTTTATATTCTTGAATCGAATAATCTTCCAGATGGATTTTGTAATTTTCTTTGTATACTTCTTAAGTTTGTCCTGGCAGGTAGCCCCCCCAAGTATTTTATTTTATCTACAGTAATTTTAAGTGGAATTTATCTTTCTATTTCTTGCTGATGTGTTTTGTCAGTAATATGTAGAGATGCTGACAATTTGTGTGGATTTGTTTTATATCCTACAATTTTACTAAAGCTGTGAAATATTTCCAATAGGTTTTTGAAGTATTTTCTAAGATCTTCTAAGTATATCATCTGCAAAGAGTGATCATTTCTTTCCTCATTACCTTTTCAAATTCCTTTAATTTCTTTTTTCTTTTCTTTTTGCTAAAGCAAACCTTTCTAGTACAATGTTGAATAATACTGGTGATAATGGACATCCTTTTTTCCACCTTTGACCTTATTACCATGTGTCCAGCTTCTCTCCATTGCAAATAATGCTTGCTGTTGGATTTAGATAGATACTGCTTATTATTTTAAGGAAAGCTCCCTTTATCCCTATGCCCTCATAATAAAATAAGTGCTGTATTTTACCACAAGCTTTTCCTTCATCTATTGAGATTATCATATGATTTCTGTTGGCTTTGTTATTGATATGGTTGATTATGGAAATAGCTTGCTACTATTGAACAAGCCCTGCAATCCTGTTATAAATCCCACTTGGTAATAGTGTATTATTCTGCTGATAAGTTGCTGTAATCACTTTGCTAATATTGCTTAAAATTTTTGCATCAATATTCATTATAAAGTTTTGTCTGTAATTTTCTTTTTCTATTTTGGCTCTTCCTGGTAGAGATATCAGTGCCATATTTGTGTCATAGAAGGTATTTGACAGGTATACTTCTTTAGTTATTTTTCCAAATAGTTTACACAGTATTGGGAGTGATTAGTCTTTAAATGTTTGGTGGAACTCACTTGTGAATTCATCTGGCCCTTGAGATTTTTTCCTAGGGAGTTCATTAATGACTTGTTCAATTTCTTTTTCTAAAATGGGACTGTTCAAGTAATTTATTTTCTCTTCTGTTAATTTGGACAATTCATAAATTTGCAAATATTCATCCATTTCTATTCAGTTGTCAGACTTGCTGCCATAGAGTTGGACACAATTGGCTTAATTTCTTTTTCTTTGGTGCTAAGTTCACCTATTTATTTTTGATGCTGGTGATTTTTTTTCTTTCTCTTTTCTGATGAAAATAACCAAAGATTTATCTATTTTTTTTGGTTATTTCATAAAACCAACTCTTAGTTTCATTCATTAGTTCAATAGTTTTCTTTGTTTCTATTTAATTAATCTCTCCTTTCAGTTTCAGAATTTCTAATTTAGTATTTAATTGGTGTTTTGTGTTCTTTTTTCTAGTTTTTTTTTTTTTTTTTTAGATTTAGATCTAATTCATTGATCTCCTTTTTCTCTATTTTATTCATGTGGCTATTTAGAGATTTAAAATTTCCTCTAAATGTACTTTACCCAAATCACATACATTTTGTTATGTTGTCCTATTATTGTCATTTTCTTGGATGAAATTATGGATTGTTTTTGTGATTTGTTGTTTGACCCCCTCATTCTTTAGAATTAGATTATTAAATTTCTAATTGGTTTTTAATCTTTCTTCCTCTGGCCCTTTATTGAATATAATTTTATTGCATTATGGTCTGAAAAGAAAGCATTTACTATTTCTACCTTTCTGCATTTGATTGTGAAATTTTTAATTCCCTAATACATGATCAGTTTTTGTGAAGGTTCCAAGTACTGCAGAGAAAAAGTTACATCCATTACTGAACTTATTCAGTTTTCTTCAGACAGCTATTGTATCTAAGTTTTCTAGGATCCTAAAAATTTCCCTCATTTTTTTTCTTTATTTTGCTGTGAGATTTGTCTGATTTGGAGAGGGTAAGATTGAGGTTCCCCAATAGAATAGTTTTGCTAATAACTTTTATTATTAAGAGCTATTTTTATTGTAGCAACTTTATTTTTTATACACATTACTTTATGAATCTTGTTAGAAGAGAAAATCATAGCAAAAAGGAAAAAAAAAAACATGGGAGAAATAAAAAACCAGAAACAAAGAAAGGAACATAGCATGAAACTTGGAGAGTTCTTGAAGTTTCCTGGCTTTACTCAGTCACTTTGGCTCCACCCCAGGAAGTCTTCAATTTAATTTAATTTTATTTTTTTATTAAAGTTTTTTTATTTTCAAAAGTTATCTTAGATAATTTTCAACATTCACTCTTTTAAAATTTTGTGTTTCAAGTTCTCCCTCTCTTCCCCCCAATCCTCCCCTAAACAGAAAATTATCCAACATGTTAAACATGTGCAATTCTTCTATATATATATATATATATATATATATATATATATATATATACATATATATATATATTTCCATAATTATCATGCTACTCAAGAAAAATCTGATCAAAAAGAAAAAAATGAGGAAAAATGCAAGCAAACAACAACAAAAAATAAGAATACTATGTTATGATCCACATGCAGTCCTCACATTCCTCTTTCTGAATGCAGATGGCTCTCTATCCCAAAACCATTGGAACTGGCCTGAATCACCATCACATTTTTTGAAAAGAGCCACATCCATCAGAATTGATAATCATATAATCTTGTTGCTGCCTTGTACTGCTTCTTGGTTCTACTCATTTCACTCAGCATCAGTTCATGCAAGTCTCTCCAGGCCTTTCTAAAATCCTCCTGCTGATTGTTTCTTATAGAACATTAATATTCCACAACCTTCATATACCATAGCTTATTCAGCTATTCTTCAATTGATGGACATCCAATCAGTTTCCAGGTCTTTGCCCACCTACAAAAAGGGCTTCTACAAATATTTTTACACATATTTTTTGTTATCTTTTTGAGATACAGCCCTGTGAGAGACTCTGCTGGATCAAAGCGTATGCACAGTTTGATAGCCCTTTGGACATAGTTACAAATTGGAGAGAAAACAATTCCTTAAAAATTAAAATTGAGCCAATGAAAGTTAATGAATCCATGAGGAATCAAGGAACAATCAAATATAACCAGAAGAATGAAAAAAAAAATAGTGAAATATCTGAATCAAATGACCTCAAAAATAGATGAGGAAGAAAAAGACTATTGCACATCCTGAAGGCCATCATTTAAAAAAAGAGCCTAGACATCATATTTTCAAGAAATAATGAAGAAAAACTGCTCTGATATTCTAGAACCAGAGGGTAAGATAGAAATCGAAAAAATCCACCAATCACGTCCTGAAGGAGATTCCAAAATAAAAAACATCAAGTGAAAAAGACAAATTCCAGAGCTCAGGATAATGTAAGATTTACTAGTTTCTACATTAAAGGATAAGGAGGATTTGTAACATGATATTCTGGAGGACAAAGAAGCTAAGATTACACTAAGAATAACCTCCCCAGAAAAACTGAACATAATCCTTCAGAGGAAAAAAGGTGGATATTCAATTAAATAGAGTGTTTTCAAGTATTTTTTTTTTGTTTATTTTAAATTTTTATTTAATAATTACTTTATATTGACAGAATCCATGCCAGGGTAATTTTTTTTACAACATTATCCCTTGCACTCATTTCTGTTCCGATTTTTCCCCTCCCTCCCTCCACCCCCTCCCCTAGATGGCAAGCAGTCCTATATATGTTGGATATGTTGCAGTATATCCTAGATACAATATATGTTTGCAGAACTGAACAGTTCTCTTGTTGCACAGGGAGAATTGGATTCAGAAGGTATAAATAATCTGGGAAGAAAAACAAAAATGTAGATAGTTCACATTCGTTTCCCAGTGTTCTTTCTTTGGGTGTAGCTGCTTCTGTCCGTCATTTATCAATTGAAACTCAGGTCTCTTTGTCAAAGAAATCCACTTCCATCAAAATATGTCCTCATACAATATCGTTGTTGAAGTGTATAATGATCTCCTAGTTCTGCTCATTTCACTTAGCATCAGTTCATGTAAGTCTCGCCAGTCCTCTCTGTATTCATCCTGCTGGTCATTTCTTACAGAACAATAATATTCCATAACATTCATATACCACAATTTACCCAGCCATTCTCCAATTGATGGGCATCCATTCATTTTCCAGTTTCTAGCCACTACAAATAGGGCTGCTACAAACATTTTGGCACATACAGGTCCCTTTTCCTTCTTTAGTATTTCTTTGGGATATAAGCCCAATAGAAACACTGCTGGGTCAAAGGGTATGCACAATTTGATAACTTTTTGGGTATAATTCCAGATTGCTCTCCAGAATGGTTGGATTCGTTCACAACTCCACCAACAATGCATCAGTGTCCCCGTTTTCCCACATCCCCTCCAACATTCATCATTATTTTTTCCTGTCATCTTAGGCAATCTGACAGGTGTGTAGTGGTATCTCAGAGTTCTCTTAATTTGCATTTCTCTGATCAATAATGATTTGAAACACTCTTTCATATGAGTGGTAATAGTTTCAATTTCATCCTCTGAAAATTGTCTGTTCATATCCTTTGACCATTTATCATTTGGAGAATGGCTTGATTTCTTATAAATTTGAGTCAGTTCTCTATATATTTTGGAAATGAGGCCTTTATCAGAACCTTTAACTGTGAAGATGTTTTCCCAGTTTGTTGCTTCCCTTCTAATCTTGTTTGCATTAGTTTTGTTTGTACAAAGGCTTTTTAATTTGAAGTAATCAAAATTTTCTATTTTGTGATCAGTAATGGTCTCTAGTTCATCTTTGGTCACAAATTTCTTTCTCCTCCACAAGTCTGAGAGATAAACTATCCTGTGTTCCTCTAATTTATTTATAATCTCGTTCTTTATGCCTAGGTCATGGACCGATTTTGATCTTATCTTGCTATATGGTGTTAAGTGTGGGTCCATGCCTAATTTCTGCCATACTAATTTCCAATTATCCCAGCAGTTTTTATCAAATAATGAATTCTTATCCCAGAAGTTAGGGGCTTTGGGTTTGTCAAACACTAGATTGCTATAGTTGATTATTCTGTCTTGTGAACCTAACCTTTTCCACTGATCCACTAATCTATTTCTTAGCCAATACCAAATGGTTTTGGTGACTGCTGCTTTATAATATGATTTTAGATCAGGTACAGCTAGGCCACCTTCATTTGATTTTTTTTTTTCATTAATTCCCTTGAGATTCTCGACATTTATTGTTCCATATGAATTTTGTTGTTATTTTTTCTAGATCATTAAAATATTTTCTTGGAAGTCTGATTGGTATAGCACTAAATAAATAGATTAGTTTAGGGAGTATTGTCATCTTTATTATGTTCGCTCGGCCGATCCAAGAGCACTTAATATTTTTCCAATTATTTAAGTCTGACTTTATTTGTGTGGAGACTTTTTTATAATTTTGCTCATATAATTCCTGACTTTCCTTTGGTAGATAGATTCCCAAATATTTTATGGTATCAACAGTTATTCTGAATGGAATTTCTCTTTGTATCTCTTGCTTTTGGGTTATGTTGGTGATGTATAAAAATGCTGAGGATTTATGGGGATTTATTTTGTAGCCAGCTACTTTGCTAAAATTATGAATTATTTCTAATAGCTTTTTAGTAGAATCTCTGGGGTTCTCTAGGTATACCATCATATCATCTGCAAAGAGTGATAGTTTGGTTTCCTCATTGCCTACTCTACTTCCTTTAATCTCTTTCTCGACTCATATTGCAGAGGCTAGTGTTTCTAATACGATATTAAATAATAATGGTGATAGTGGGCAACCTCGCTTCACTCCAGATCTTACTGGGAAAGGTTCCAGTTTTTCCCCATTGCATATGATGCTTACTGAAGGTTTTAAATATATGCTCCTGACTATTTTAAGGAAAAGTCCATTTATTCCTATGCTCTCAAGTGTTTTTATTAGGAATGGATGTTGGATTTTATCACATGCTTTTTCTGCATCTATTGAGATGATCATATGGTTTTTGTTTGTTTGGTTATTGATATAGTCGATTATGCTAATAGTTTTCCCAATATTGAACCAGCCCTGCATTCCTGGTATAAATCCTACTTGGTCATAGTGTATTATCCTGGTGACGATTTTCTGTAATTTTTTTGCTTATATTTTATTTAAGATTTTAGCATCAATATTCATTAGGGAGATTGGTCTATAATTTTCTTTCTCTGTTTTCAGCCTACCTGGTTTAGGTATCAGTACCATGTCTGTGACATAAAAGGAGTTTGGTAGGACTCCTTCATTCCCAATTTTTTCAAATAGTTTATTTAGCATTGGAATTAATTGTTCTTTAAATGTTTGGTAGAATTCATGTGTAAATCCATCTGGTCCTGGGGATTTTTTCTTAGGGAGTTGATTGATAGTTTGTTCTATTTCTTTTTCTGAGATGGGACTGTTTAGGAGTTTTACTTCTTCCTCTGTTAGTTTGGGCAAGCTATATTTTTGGAGGTATTTTTCTATTTCATTTAAGTTGTCGAATTTATTGGCATAAAGTTGGGCAAAGTAACTCCTGATTATTGCTCTAATTTTCTTTTCATTAGTGGTGAGTTCTCCCTTTTCATTTTTAAGACTAACAATTTGATTTTCCTCTTTCCTTTTTTTAATCAGATTTACTAAGGGTTTGTCTATTTTGTTGGTTTTTTCATAGAACCAACTCTTAGTTTTATTAATTAATTCAATAGTTTTTTTACTTTCAATTTCATTGATCTCTCCTTTTATTTTTAGAATTTCAAGTTTAGTGTTTGACTGGGGGTTTTTAATTTGTTCCTTTTCTAGCATTTTTAGTTGCAAGCCCAATTCATTGACTTTCTCTTTCTCTATTTTATACAAATAGGCCTTTAGAGATATGAAATTTCCCCTTATCACCGCTTTGGCTACATCCCATACATTTTGGTATTATATCTCATTATTATCGTTTTCCTGAGTGAAGTTATTAATTATGTCTATGATTTGCTGTTTCACCCAATCATTCTTTAGTATGAGATTATTTAGTTTCCAACTATTTTTTGGTCTACTTCCCCATGGCTTTTTGTTGAATGTAATTTTCATTGCATCGTGGTCTGAAAAGGATGCATTTACTATTTCTGCCTTACTGCATTTGAGTTTGAGGTTTTTATGTCCTAATATATGGTCAATTTTTGTATAGGTTCCATGAACTGCTGAAAAGAAAGTGTATTCCTTTCTGTCTCCATTACATTTTCTCCAGAGATCTATCATATCTAACTTTTCTAGTATTCTATTTACCTCTTTGACTTCTTTCTTATTTATTTTGTGGTTTGATTTATCTAATTCTGAGAATGCAAGGTTAAGATCTCCCACTATTATAGTTTTAATGTCTATTTCTTCTTGCAGCTCTCTTAATTTCTCTTTTATGAATTTAGATGCTACCCCACTTGGTGCATATATGTTTAATATAGATTGTGCTTCATTATCCATGCTACCCTTTAGCAAGATATAGTGCCCTTCCTTATCTCTTTTAATTAGATCAATTTTTGCTTTAGCTTGATCTGAGATCAGGATGGCTACCCCTGCTTTTTTTACTTCACCTGAAGCATCGTAGATTTTGCTCCAACCTTTTACCTTTAACCTGCATGTATCTCCCCGCTTCAGGTGTGTTTCCTGTAAACAACATATTGTAGGATTCTGGCTTTTAATCCATTCTGCTAACAGCTTCCTTTTTATGGGGGAGTTTACCCCGTTCACATTTATGGTTAGAATGACCAATTCTGTATTACTTGCCATCTTGTTAACCCCGGTTTATGCTTTTCTCCCTTCTTTCCCTTTTCCCCCCTTCCCAGTATTAAGCTTGTGAGCACCACTTGCTTCTCACAGCCTTCCCTTTTTAGTATCCCTCCCCCTGCCTTAGAGTTCCTCCCCCTATCTTACCCCTTTCCCTCCCAGTTTCCATATTCCCTTCCTCTTAGCTTATTCCTTCCCTTTTCACTTTTCCCTTCTCACTTTTCAATGAGGTGGGAGAAGTTTCACCATAGATTGAATATGTCTTAAGATTTTTCACTTAAAGCCAATTCTGAAGGCAGTAAGATACCCACTATATTCATCCCCCTCCATTCTTTCTCTCAGATATAATAGGTTTCCTATGCCTCTTCATGAGATGTACTACCCCCACTTTACCCTTTTTCTGGTACAATGTCCTTTCCACATCAGTTTCTAAAAGAAGGTATGCATGTATTCTTTATACATCTTTATAGCCGAAATATAGTTCCCAAGATTAATCTTTACCTTTTTAGATTTCTCTTGAGTTCTATGTTTGTAGATCAAACTTTTTGTTAAGTTCTGGCTTTTTCATCAGAAATAGATGAAATTAGCTTACTTCGTTGAATGTCCATCTTCTTCCCTGGAAAAAGATGCTCATTCTCGCTGGGTAAGTTATTTTTGGTTGCATACCAAGTTCCTTAGCCTTTCGGAATATCATATTCCAGGCCCTTCGATCCTTTAATGTGGATGCTGCCAGATCCTGGGTGATCCTTATTGTGGCTCCTTGATACTTGAATTGGGTTTTTCTAGCCGCTTGCAATATTTTTTCCTTCGTCTGAGGGTTCTGGCATTTGGCCACTATATTCCTTGGTGTTTTGATTTTAGGATCCCTTTCAGTGGGTAATCGATGAATCCTTTCAATGTTTATTTTTTCCTCTGTTCCTATGATTTCTGGGCAGTTCTCTTTGATAATTTCCTGGAAAATAGTGTCCAGGCTCTTTTTTTTCATCATGTTTTTCTGGGAGTCCAATGATTCTCAGATTGTCTCTCCTGGATCTGTTTTCCAGGTCTGTAGTCTTCCCCAGAAGGTATTTTACATTCTTTTCCATTGTTTGATTTTTTTGGATTTGCTTGACTGATTCTTCTTGTCTCCTCGAGTCATTCAATTCCAATTGTTCAATTCTGATTTTCAGTGAAGTATTTTCTTCACTCACTTTTTAAAAATCTTTTTCTACTTGTCCCATTGAGTTCTTTTCTTCTGTGGAATTTTTTTCCATTTCGCCAATTTTTTTTTTTAGAGAGCTCTTTTCTGTTTCCAGTTCACTAATCCTATTTTTCAAGGATTTTATTTCTTTATCCACTCTCTCTTTAAATGACTTCTCCAGGCTCTTTTGCCAAGCCTCCCATTTTTCTTCTAGCTCCCTTGTGAGAGCCTTTTTAATTTCCTCCATGAGATTCTGATCTCCTCCTTTGAGGATTCACCTGGAGACTGTCTATTTTTAGTCTCCTCAGGATTTAGAGTCTGCTCTCTATCTGTGTAGAAGCTGTCAAGGGTTAAAGTCCTCTTCAGTTTCTTGTTCATTCTGTCTAATAATCAAAGACAAACTACCAAAGAAAAACAGAAAAAACTGGAGTCTTTCTTTGGGGGAAGGGCTGGGTGTGTTATCGAGCTTCCTCTCCAGACTGTGGGGGGCAGCAGTGAGGCACTAGCCCAACTGTGCTGCGCCTGCGCTCTGAGATCCCAGAGCGTGCTGAGTCACTGTGGGGGTTGAGGGGGGCGGCCAAGTCCCAAGAGGCTCTAGCTGTTTGGGTTTGTATTCTTCAGCCCCGGTGTTTTTAGCTTCTCTGCTGGGCTGCTGACTTGCTGCCAGGGCAAAGTATCCAAACCTGTAGCGAAGCTCTCCCCGCAGAGATGGCTGCGATCACTCCCCACCCCCTCTCCAGTCTGCTCCCGTGCTCTCACTGCTGCTGCCCTCAGCCTGCGCCCGATCTAAAACCGTCCCAGCCCTCCAGTAAAGATAGACCTTTCTTGGCGAATCTTAAGGATGGCTTCTCTTGGTAACTATTTGTGGGTTTTTTTCAGTCAAGCATTAATTCAGAGGCTTGTAATGAAATGGATAGTGAGAGAAAGTTTGGAGCTTATGCAGCTGTGTGCCTCCTCTCCACCATCTTAACCTTCAATTTAATTTTAAAGGAATTATTTTTTCCATTGAACTTTTGTACTTCATTTTCTATTTGGCCAATTCTATTTTTAGGAAGTTATTTTTCTTAATCAAATTATATTTTCTTCACATTAGAACTGTTGTCATTTCTTTTCTCAATTTTTCTTCTAATTCTCTAATGTTCTTTTAAGGTCACTTTTAAACTCTTACAGGACTTTTTTTTTTTTTTTTCTGGCCTGACACCAATTTATATTTTTCTTTGTATCTTCATGTATAGCCATTTTGGTACTATTGTCTTCTCCTAAGTTTATGGCTTGATGATTTTAATTTCATGTAATCAAGTGTATCTACTCTATTTCCCATAATCCCTTCTTTCTATCCTTTGGTTATAAATTCTTCCCTTATCTATGGATCTGATGAGAATATCTTTCTATGTTCCTATAATTTGTTTATGAAATCACCATTTATGTCTAAATCACATATGCATCTTGATGTTATCTTGCTAAACAGTCTAAAATGTTGGTTTACATTTAGTTTCTTACAAACTTCTTTCTAATTTTCCCAGAAATAGTTTTCAAATATAAGTTCTTCTATGGCCAAAGGGCAATCAAACTGCATACCCTTTGATCCTGCAACAATACTACTAAGTCTATATCCAAAAGAAATGATTTAAAAAGAAAAAGGATCTATATGTACAAAATATAATTTCTCTTTTTTTGAGATAGGAAAGAATTGGAAATTTAGGAGACCCCCATCAATTGGAGAATGACTAACAAATTATGGTATATGAATATAGTAAGATAGTGATGTGCTATAAGAAATGAAGTACAAACACATTTCAGAAAAACCTGGAAAGACTTACATGAATTGATGCTGAGTAAAATGAGAATAATCAGATGAACATTTTTTTTTCACAAAACAGCTACATTATGCAGTAATTAACTATGATTGATTCAGTTCTTCACAACAATACAATGATCCAAGACAATTCCAAAAGACTCATGATGGAAAATACTGTCCACATTCAGAGAAAAACTATGGAGTCTGAATGCAGATAAAAGCATATTATCTTCACTTTGGGGGTGGGGGTTGATTATGGTTTTCCCCATTTGTTCTGTTCCTTCTTTTGCAACATGATTAATGTAGAAACATGTTTACATGATTACACATGTATGACCTTTATCACATAGCTTGCTATCTTGGAAGAGGAGATGGAAGGGAAAGAGGAATGAAGAAATATTTGGAATTTAAAATCATATTGTAAAAATGAATGTCAAAAAGTATATTTACATGTAATTGAAAAAATAACATACTATTTACCAAAAAATGTAAGTTCTTATGCCAAAATCATGGATCTTTGGATTTATCATTGCTATGGTCATTTACTATTGTGTATTAAGTACCTTATCTGCTACAATAATCACTGTATTTCCTAGCCAGTACTAGACTGTTTTTAATGATTATCACTTTGTAATATAGTTGGAAATCTGGAACTGCTAGGCTACCTTCCTTCCAATTTCTTTTTCATTTATTCCCTTGATATCCATGATCTTTTGTTCTTCCAAATGTATTTTATCAGTACTTCTCTAGTTCTATAAAGTAATTTTTGGTAGTATGGTTGATGTAGAATTGAATAAGTAAATTAATTTAGGTAGAATTGTCATTTTATTATATTGGTTTGAAACATCCATAAACAATTAATATTTGTTTGTTAATTTGTGTTTAAAAAATGTTTTGTAATTGTGTTCATGTGACTCCTGGATTTGTTTTGTCATGTAGACTCTCAAATGTTTTATATTGTGTGTAGTTATTTTAAATGGGTGAGAAAAAATTATAATCCTTTTTATTCCCACTCAGTTTTCTAAAGAAATCTATCATAGCTAAATATTCCAACATTCTATTTTTATTTTTGACTTAATTTATTTTATTATATTTGTCTATCTAGCTCTAAGCAGAAAACATTGAGGTTGCTCAGTACTATAGTTTTGTTTTTGTTTTTTATGAGGTATTGGCAATAGCTTCCCATACAAATTGAGATTTTATTTATTATTATTATTATAGCTTTTTATTTACAATGTATATGCATGGGTAATTTTTCAGCATTGATAATTACAAAATCTTTTGTTCCAATTTTCCCCCTGCTTTTCCCCATCCCTCCCCCAGATGGCAGGTTGACCAATACATGTTAAATATGTTAAAGTATAAGTTAAATACAATATATGTGTACATGTCCATAGTTATTTTGCTGTACAAAAAGAATAAGACTTTGAAATGGTGTACAATTAACCTGTGAAGGAAATCAAAAATGCAGGAGGACAAAAGTAGAGAGAAAGGGAATTCTATGAAGTGGTTCATACTCATTTCCCAGAGTTCTTTCACTGGGTGTAGCTGGTTCAATTGATTACTGCTCTATTGTAATTGATTTGATTCATCTCATAGTTGAAGAGGGCCTTGTCCATCAGAATTGATTATCATATAGCATTGTTGTTGAAGTATATAATGATCTCTTGGTCCTGATCATTTCACTCGGCATCAGTTCATGTAAGTCTCTCCAGGCCTTTCTGAAATCATCCTTCTGGCCATTTCTTACAGAATAATAATATTCCATAATATTCATATACCACAACTGTGGTGTTCTTTTTTCTTCTTTTAAATATAATATATAGATGGTTCTCTCTGGGAGAGAGAGTAGGTTTCTCGAGGAGATTTTCTGGAGGCAGCCTTAGTATCAGTTCAGATCAATAATTACTCCAAATGCAGCCAGGTGATAAAAGTTCAGATTTTTTATTGTCTCCAATATAACCCAGTTAGCTTAGAGGCCTATCTCTCTGCTTGGTTCCAAGAGCTCTTGCTGCTTTGTCCTTTGCTTCTGCCTCTGCTTTCTTAAGCCTCCAAAGCCAGCACCAAGTTGAATCTGTCTTGTCTCTGAGAGAGGGCTTCTCAATCTTCAGCTGAACGCTCGACTGGTAGCTTCTTCTGACTGGCCCTATGAAGCTTTATTCGAGAGAGAGGAATTGTGGGATGCAAGAGAGAGGGATTATGGGTTTCTCCCATAGTGCTCTCTGGCCCTAAGAGCTTCAAGGGAGGTGTGAATTCACAAAGTTACAAAGTTTGCTTTGTGAATCTCCCATACTTATGAATTCCAATGAGTAAAGGTGTAAACACAAGCATTGTATTAATTAGTTCTACTTAGTACCTTGTTTCAGGTTCTGGCCCAAAACATCTTCTTGTAAGATCAGATCAATAATCTATCAACTCTAATGAGGGAGAAGGCAGGGGCTCTGGTGCTGGTTCTGGAGGAGTGGGAAAAGTTCGGGGAGAGTCAGTTGCTCACAGTCTGGAGCCAAAGTGCAAGGAGGGCTAAGCCCAGCTGGTTGCAGAGGGATGGCCAACTGGGGGGCCCAAGGGGATGGAGCAGTTTGTAAAGATTCCAACACACAACTTATTCAGCTATTCTCCAATCGATGGGCATCCACTCAGTTTCCAGTTTCTGGCCACTGCAAAGAGGACTGCCACAAACATTCTTACACATACAAGTCCTTTCCATTCTTTAATATCTCTTTGGAATATAAGCCCAACTACTATAGTTTTACAGCACATTTCCTCATATAATTCAAGTTTTCCTTTAAGAATTTAGATGTCCAATTAAAACAGCTCTGGCAAGGTTCCAATTCTATCAAATTGGCTATAATGACAAGAAAAGATAATGATAATATGTTGAAGGCGATGTAGCAAAATTGGGACATTGATGCATTGTTGGTGGAGTTGTGAATTGATCTAATCATTCTGGAGAACAATTTAGAGTTATGCTCAAAGGGCTATTATCCATCATACCCTTTCATCCAGCAGTTCCACTACTGGTTCTGAATCCCAAAGAGATCATAAAAGAGGGAAAAGGACTTACATATGTAAAAACGTTTGTAGCAGTTCTTTTTATGGTAGCAAAGAATTAGAAAATGAATAGCTGCCCAACACTTGGGGAATGACTGAATAAATTATGGTATATGAAACTAATGGAATATTATTATTTTATTAAAAAATGATGAGCAGGCTGATTTTTAAAAAGTCTAGAAAAATGTATATGAACTAATGCTGAGTGAGGCAGGCAGAACCAGGAAACCATTGTACATAGCAACAAAATTATGTAATGATCAAAATTGATAAATTTAGTTTTTCTCAGCAATTCAGTGATCCAGTGATTCAATCCCAAAAAACTTTGGATGGAAAATGTAATCCACATCCAGGAGAGACACTATGCAGACTGAATATATATCAACAAACAACTTTTTTCTCTTTTTCTCTCTCTTTCTTGTGATTTTTACTTTCTGCTCTTATTTTTTCCTCAACATGACTTATTTGAAAATGTTTTTTTTTAAATGAATATATGTATAACAGAAAAAATTAACAAAAATATTTTAAATCAAAAAAACTTTTTATAACATAGGCTTTTTGACAGAGCCCATGCCTGGGTAATTATTTTTACAACATTATGCCTTGCACTCATTACTGTTCTGACTTTTCCCCTCCCTCCCTTCACCCCCTCCCCCAGATGGCAAGCAGTCCTATACAAGTTAAATATGTCGCAGTGTATCCTAGATACAATATATGTGTGCAGAACCAAACATTTCTCTTATTGCACTGGAAGAATTGGATTCAGAAGGTAAAAATAACATGGGAAAAAAGACAAAAATGCAAGCAGTTTACATTCATTTCCCAGTGTTCTTTCTTTGGGTGTAGCTGCTTCTGTCCATTGTTGATCAATTGAAACTGAATTAGATCTTCTCTTTGTCAAAGAAATCCACTTCCATCAGAATACATCCTCATACAGTATCATTGTTGAGTTATATAATGATCTCCTGGTTCTGTCATTTCACTTACCATCAGTTCATGTAAGTCTCTCCAATCCTCTCTGTATTCATCCTGCTGGTCATTTCTTACAGAACAATAATATTCCATAATATTCATATATCACAATTTACTCAACCATTCTCCAATTGATGGACATCCATGCATTTTCCAGCTTCTAGCTACTACAAACAGGGCTGCCACAAACATTTTGAAACATGCAGGACCCTTTCCCTTCTTTAGTAGCTCTTTGAGGTATAAGTCCAGTAGAAACACTGCTGGATCAAAGGGTATGCACAATTTGATAACTTTTTGAGCATAGTTCCGAATTGCTCTCCAGAATGGCTGCATGTATTCACAATTCCACCAACAATGTATCAGTGCCCCTGTTTTCCCACAGCCCCTCTAACATTCCGCATTATCTTTCCCTATCATTCTAGCCAATCTGACAGGTATGTAGTGATATCTCAGAGTTGTCTTAATTTGCATTTCTCTGATTAATAATGACTTGGAGCATCTTTTCATATGGCTAGAAATAGTTTAAATTTCTTCATCTGAGAACTGTCTGTTCATATCCTTTGACTATTTATCAATAGGAGAATGGCTTGATTTCTTATAAATTTGAGTCAATTCTCTATATATTTTGGAAATGAGGCCTTTATCAGAACCTTTGATTGTAAAAATGTTTTCCCAGTTTATTGTTTCCCTTCTAATCTTGTCTTCATTAGTTTTGTTTGTACAAAAACTATCAATTTGATATAATCAATTTTTTTTTTTTTTGTAGTCAATAGTGATCTCTAGTTCTTCTTTGGTCATAAATTCCTTCCCCTTCCACAGGTCTGAGAGGTAAACTATCCTATGCTCTTCCAATTTATTTATAATCTCATTCTTTATGCCTGGGTCATGAACACATTTTGACCTTATCTTTGTATAAGATGTCAAGTGTGGCTCAATGCGTAGTTTCTGCCATACTAATTTCCAATTTTCCCAGCAATTTTTGTCAAATGATGAGTTCTTTTTTTTTTAATTTTTATTTAATAATTACTTTATATTGACAATCCATGCCAGGGTAATTTTTTTTTTTACAACATTATCCTTTGCACTCGTTTCTGTTCCAATTTTTTTCCCCTCCCTCCCTCCACCCCCTCCCCTAGATGGCAAGCAGTCCTTTATATGTTTGATATGTTGCAGTATATCCTAGATACAATATATGTTTGCAGAACTGAACAGTTCTCTTGTTGCATAAGGAGAATTGGATTCAGAAGGTATAAATATCCTGGGAAGAAAAACAAAAATGCAGATAGTTCACATTCATTTCCCAGTGTTCTTTCTTTGGATGTAGCTGTTTTTATCCGTCATTTATCAATTGAAACTCAGTTAGGTATCTTTGTCAAAGAAATCCACTTCTATCAAAATATGCCTTATACAATATCGTTGTCAAAGTGTATAATGATCTCCTGGTTCTGCTCATTTCACTTAGCATCAGTTCATGTAAGTCTTGTCAGTCCTCTCTGTATTCATCCTGCTGGTCATTTCTTACAGAACAATAATATTCCATAACATTCATATACCACAATTTACCCAGCCATTCTCCAATTGATGGGCATCCATTATTTTCCAGTTTCTAGCCACTACAAATAGGGCTGCTACAAACATTTTGGCACATACAGGTCCCTTTCCCTTCTTTAGTATTTCTTTGGGATATAAGCCCAATAGAAACACTGCTGGATCAAAGGGTATGCACAATTTGATAATTTTTTGGGCATAATTCCAGATTGCTCTCCAGAATGGTTGGATTCATTCACAACTCCACCAACAATGCATTAGTGTCCCAGTTTTCCCGCATCCCCTCCAACATTCCTCATTATTTTTTCCTGTCATCTTAGCCAATCTGACAGGTGTGTAGTGGTATCTCAGAGTTCTCTTAATTTGCATTTCTCTGATCAATAATGATTTGGAACACTCTTTCATATGAGTGGTAATAGTTTCAATTTCATCCTCTGAAAATTGTCTGTTCATATCCTTTGACCATTTATCAATTGGAGAATGGCTTGATTTCTTATAAATTTGAGTCAGTTCTCTATATATTTTGGAAATGAGGCCTTTATCAGAACCTTTAACTGTGAAGATGTTTTCCCAGTTTGTTGCTTCCCTTCTAATCTTGTTTGCATTAGTTTTGTTTGTACAAAGGCTTTTTAATTTGATGTAATCAAAATTTTCTATTTTGTGATCAGTAATGGTTTCTAGTTCATCTTTGGTCACAAATTTCTTTCTCCTCCACAAGTCTGAGAGATAAACTATTCTATGTTCCTCTAATTGATTTATAACCTTGTTCTTTATGCCTAGGTCATGGACCCATTTTGATCTTATCTTGGTATATGGTGTTAAGTGTAGGTCCATGCCTAATTTCTGTCATACTAATTTCCAATTATCCCAGCAGTTTTTATCAAATAATGAATTCTTTTCCCAGAAGTTAGAGGCTTTGGGTTTGTCAAACACTAGATTGCTATAGTTGACTATTCTGTCTTGTAAACCTAACCTTTTCCACTGATCCACTAATCTATTTCTTAGCCAATACCAAATGGTTTTGGTGACTGCTGCTTTATAATATAATTTTAGATCAGGTACAGCTAGGCCACCTTCATTTGATTTTTTTTTTCATTGATTCCCTTGAGATTCTCAACTTTTTATTGTTCCATATGAATTTTGTTGTTATTTTTTCTAGATCAATAAAATATTTTCTTGGAAGTCTGATTGGTATAGCACTAAATAAATAGATTAGTTTAGGGAGTATTGTCATCTTTATTATGTTCGCTTGGCCGATCCAAGAGCACTTAATATTTTTCCAATTATTTAAGTCTGACTTTATTTGTGTGGAGACTTTTTTTGTAATTTTGCTCATATAATTCCTGACTTTCCTTTGGTAGATAGATTCCCAAATATTTTATGGTATCAATAGTTATTCTGAATGGAATTTCTCTTTGTATCTCTTGCTGTTGGGTTTTGTTGGTGATGTATAAAAATGCTGAGGATTTATGGGGATTTATTTTGTAGCCAGCTACTTTGCTAAAATTATGAATTATTTCCAATAGCTTTTTGGTAGAATCTCTGGGGTTCTCTAGGTATACCATCATATCATCTGCAAAGAGTGATAGTTTGTTTTCCTCATTGCCTACTCTAATTCCTTTAATATCTTTCTCGACTCTTATTGCCGAGGCTAGTGTTTCTAATACGATATTAAATAATAATGGTGATAGTGGGCAACCTTGCTTCACTCCAGATCTTACCGGGAAAGGTTCCAGTTTTTCCCCATTGCATATGATGCTTACTGATGGTTTTAAATATATGCTCCTGACTATTTTAAGGAAAAGTCCATTTATTCCTATGCTCTCAAGTGTTTTTATTAGGAATGGATGTTGGATTTTATCAAATGCTGTTTCTGCATCTATTGAGATGATCATATGGTTTTTGTTTGTTTGGTTATTGATATAGTCGATTATGCTAATAGTTTTCCTAATATTGAACCAACCCTGCATTCCTGGTATAAATCCTACTTGGTCATAGTGTATTATCCTGGGGATGATTTTCTGTAATCTTTTTGCTAATATTTTATTTAAGATTTTAGCATCAATATTCATTAGGGAGATTGGTCTATAATTTTCTTTCTCTGTTTTCAGCCTACCTGGTTTAGGTATCAGTACCATGTCTGTGTCATAAAAGGAGTTTGGTAGGACTCCTTCAATCCCTATTTTTTCAAATAGTTTATTTAGCATTGGAGCTAATTGTTCTTTAAATGTTAGGTAGAATTCACATGTAAATCCATCTGGTCCTGGGGATTTTTTCTTAGGGAGTTGATTGATAGTTTGTTCTATTTCTTTTTCTGAGATGGGACTGTTTAGGATATTTACTTCTTCCTCTAAATAATGAGTTCTTATCCCAAAAACTGGAGTCTTTGAGTTTGTCAAACACTAAATTATTAAAGTTATTGACTGTTTTGTCCTTTGAACCTAACCTATTCCATTGATCAACTAGTCTATTTCTTAGCCAATACCAGAAGGTTTTAGTAACCGCTGCTTTATAATATAATTTTAGATCTGGTACAGCTAGGCCACCTTCATTTGCTTTTTTTTTTCATTAATTCCCTTGAAATTCTTGACCTTTTGTTTTTCCATATGAATTTTGTTGTTATTTTTTCTAAGTCATTAAAATAATTTTTTGGGAGTTTGATTGGTATAGCACTGAATAAATAGATTAGTTTAGATAGTATCGTCATCTTTATTATATTTGCTCGCCCTATCCAAGAGCATTTAATATTTTTCCAATTGGCTAGAACACAATTAATTTGTGTGAAAAGTGTTTTGTAGTTTTGCTCCCAAAGTTTCTGATTTTCCCTTGGCAGATAGATTCCTAAATATTTATGCAATAAGTAGTTACTTTAAATGGAATTTCTCTTTTTAACTCTGACTGTTGGATTTTGTTAGTGATATATAAGAATGCTTATGACTTTTGTGGGTTTATTTTGTATCCTGCTACTTTGCTAAAATTATGAATTATTTCTAATAGCTTTTTAGTAGAATCTCTGGGATTCTCTAAGTATACCATCATATCATCAGCAAAAAGTGATAATTTGGTGTCCTCATTGCTTAGTCTAATTCCTTTAATCTCTTTCTCAACTCTTATTGCCAAAGCTAACATTTCTAATACAAAATTGAATAGTAATGATAATAGTGGGCAACCTTGTTTCACTCCTGATCTTATTGGGAATGGTTGCAATTTGTCCCCATTATATATGATGCTTACTGATGATTTTAATTAGATACTACTGATTATTTTAAGGAAAAGTCCATTTATTCCTATACTCTCAAGTATTTTTAATAGGAATGGATGTTGTGACTTCCAGTTAAGATGGCGGAGAGGAGGCTCACAGCTGCATAAGCTCCGCGCTTTCTCTCACTATCCATTTCATTACAAGCCTCTGAATTAATGCTTGACTGAAAAAAAACCCAGAAATAGTTACCAAGAGAAGCCATCCTTGAGATTCGCCAAGAAAGGCCTGTCTTTACTGGAGGGCTGGGATGGTTTTAGATCGGGCGCAGGCTGAGGGCAGCAGCAGTGAGAGCACGGGAGCAGACTGGAGAGGGGGTGGGGAGTGATCGCAGCCGGCTCTGCGGGGAGAGCTTCGCTACAGGTTTGGATACTTTGCTCCGGCAGCAAGTCAGCAGCCCAGCAGAGAAGCTAAAAACACCGGGGCTGAAGAATACAACCCCAAACAGCTGGAGTCTCTCGGGACCTGGCCGCCCCCTTCCTTCCCCTCCCCCCCCCCCCCCCCCCCAGTGACTCAGCACGCTCTGGGATCTCAGAGCGCAGGCGCAGCACAGTCCTGCTAGTGCCTCACTGCTGCCCTCTGCAGTCTGTAGAGGAAGCTCGATACCATACCCAGCCCCTCCCCCAAAGAAAGACTCCAGTTTTTTCTGTTTTGCTTTGGTAGTTTGTCTTTGATTATTAGACAGAATGAGCAAGAAACTGAAGAGGACTTTAACCCTTGACAGCTTCTATACAGATAGAGAGCAGACTCTAAATCCTGAGGAGACTAAAAACAGACAGTCTCCAGGTGAATCCCCAAAGGAGGAGATCATTTGTTCTACCTTATACAACTCTTAGTATTTTCATATACATATTTTCAAAAATAGTACATATACTTTTATCGTGACTTCCTTGTTACGTCATGATCTATTTTCTGTTTTCTTCATAGTACAAATCAAAATACTATACATATAGCAGGTACTCAATTTGTGTTTATTGGTTGATTACTGTGATCTATAAATGACTAGTTGCTGAAGGCCATAAGGATGGCTTGGAACAAAGGAACTGTAAATTTGTTTTAAAAATATCTTTTTGTTAATGTTCGGAACAACTTTTCTTCAAATATCTAAACAATCCATTAAGACTAATTGAAAACAAATCTTAAAAAAAGAAAAAGAAAAAAATAGAGTACTAATGAAAAAGCTAATTAAAAATTCAGTTTAGTAATAGAAGCCTTAAAGCACAACCTGAATCTATATATTATAGAAAGTTCTATAGGTAACCAGATAAACAGCCTTGGACAGCAAAAGTGAAAAGACTTGAAAATCAGCAAATACATTTCAACTTGAGATTGCTTAAATAATAATGGAACAGTAATTTTAGTTAATTTGTAGAACAACCTAAAGCTAGTAAGTTTCTATTTCTTTATTATAACTTAGTTTTATTTAGTTTAATCATCTTTTACAAAATAGTAATTTTCTTCAAATTGTTATAGATTCTTAAAATATTGATTTTTATGTGATAAACGTGAAGAGACAGGAAGGTTAGATACTATCTCTATTTTGTAAATAAAGAAAAGGAGGGTCAGAGAGGCTAAGTGATTTGTTCTAAATCACTCAATTTATGGTAGATCTCAAAATATGGCAGCTCTTCAGACTCTCCAGTGTTCTTTCCACTGTGCTTTCTGACCTCTTAACCTTCAGCTTGGTCCTCTAATTTACCACAATACCATTATTATCTCATGGCAACTGTCCCCAATTGTAGATATAGTCTCAAGGGAATAATTAATTCTTTTCAAGAGGATTTGCTTAATCAATTTATCTGTGTATTGTCACACCACAAACATCATGGCTAATAATCTAGTTACCAAGGTAACCTGGTGGATTCTGTCTAGAAAGAAGGTCACAGGAAGAAATATGATCTTCATTGCTCAGTTAAATATATTTATGTGTGTATACACATCTGTACACACACACATACACACACACACACACACATACACACACACACATATATGAGATGTGGGGTTGGAAGAATCAAAGTAATGTGATTATTCCAAAAGTTGGGGTTTGGTCATGTATAGAATTCCCAATGCCCATTCTCTTTGGCAAAAGGTAGATTTATTTAGGGGAGACATTACAGACAAAATGAAAGGATATAATAGATACCAGAAATGGTAAATATGAAATAGAGTTGGGAGAACATAGAAAAAAGTTTTAACAGCACCTCAAAAGATAAGAAGGACAAGTGGAATTGAGAAGCATAGTGAAGATGGGGGGGAGGGAAAGAGAAAGACACTATGAAGTAGAGTGCGGTGGTAGATTGACCCAAAGAAAAGCAACATTTATGGGATTCCCCATAAGTAGATTTTATAGGGAAAATTTAACCTCAGGGAGATAACTGTGATTTCTGATAGGGTATGGCAGGGTGAAACTGCTGGATACCTCTACAGAGGATAGATCTCAGAAGTTTGAAATAACTTGAATTTCAGACTAGAGGACCTCCCCCAGAAGATGGGACCATGGAGTTAAACTCGTCTCTATCAGAACCTTCTCTCTGCTTGCCTCAGGGATCAATTCCTCTACTAACCACATCTTACACATTGAAGACCTCATCAACATAAATAGATATAATTAGGTTGAATTGTGTGCTCAGGTCATACTCTATACAATTTTTGTTTTCTTTCACCCCTTCCCAATGTCCTACTCTGAATTTATTGCCTTATGATTTACTTTTTTCTAAAAAAAGGTGTTGTTTGCCCTTTGTCTTCAAAGAAGACTAATGGTATCACAAATGAGTGATGTCTTGACTTTTCCCTGAATTGGATTTAAATGAGGTGGAGTTATGCAAATCCACCTCTCTCTCTTTCCCAGAGTTATTCAAGTAAAGTGACAAAACAAAACTCAAAATGACTGGTGGTGACTGGAATGCAGTGGATGCCTTTGCCCGCTTCAATGTCTTACCAAATTCAAGTCATTCCATGGGGCTTGTTTCATTTGCTATCATGGCCTTTAGAACAAATTGTTCTGGTCCTCCCATTCCATTGGAGAAGCCTTCACATGCCTGAGGTGAGTGTCTTCCTAAGCCACCAATGAGTTTAAAGTTTGGCATTTATCTTCAACAAGGTTGGCCACTGCACATGGTATAGCTTCTTAAATTCAGAGGTAAGAATTGAATGATAAGAAGATGCCAAAGATACCTAAGAAGTTCTGAAGAGCATTCAGCAAACACTCTCATTAGAGTTGCTAGTTGTCCCTGAATACTTCATACACCTCTACAAAAGAGAGAACTTAAGGGAAAGTAATCCTGGTTAAAAGAGTTGTGGGTTAGTTTGATTCTAGATTTTGTAGTACTAGCTTCACCTTAACAAGACAGATTTATATGAACTCTAAGGTTGCTTCTTATATTCTCAATGAAAGTACAATATATAAGGACCTTTCATATCCTGCCCATCACTATTCCCTTTAATCATTTTATGTTAGTGACTAATGGAGTGAATACCAATGTTATTTCCAAGGGAACCATTTTATAGCCATCACTTTTCAGGCCTATGAAGCAAGTCATGTAGAATATTCCCCTGTTGTTCATCCTATAATGAAAATATATTTTGGATTAGGAAATATGATCTTAGACTTTGGTGCATCTTTGGTTTAAACATAGTTAAAGAAACACTGTCTTAATGGTAAATAAATAAATTCTAAAGAAAGCAATCTAAATGTTCTTTGTTCAGATAAAATATTACCACTTTCCAAGTGAGTGAAGTCAAAAGCAAATCCTTTCACAGTATTCTAATTCCCTCTCTGTGTGCATTCAGACACAAATATCTTAAGATGCTATTAATGAAAATCATTTACCTTCCTGTACTATATTGAAAATTTAAAAGTGACTGGATACACTGTTTAACACAATGCATCAACAACCTACAAAGTAGGTTTAGCTGGATTTATTTTTTCAGTATCCAAACTGGGCTATTACAGCAAAGCACATTACAATCTACTGAGGTATAATGGCAACTGCTTTAGTACTTGAAATAAACTTTTAATTCCTCAGCTCTAATATATATATTCTAAACTAAATACTAGGTAAGTCCCAATTCATTTTTTGAGGGCAAAATTAAAATACTTTATTATTAGAGTAATGTTCTCATTGGAAAAAAAAAAGATGTGAAATTTTAAAAGGAAAGATATTTTTGATTATCCAAATGATGAAAAAGTGATTTTAACATTGAAGATGAACAGTGTTGATATTGAATTAATGATTAACTTAAATCTCTTAAGAAAATGTGACTATTCATTTAAAATATAACTTTCTTAATAGATCCTAAGGTATATCCTCAATGTGGGCTTTCATTATACACTCTAAGTAAAATGAATGAATATGTTTCAATAAAGTAGAATAACCTGAAAAATATTGTCTGTTGATTTCAAATAATATTTAAAATGTCTAATTTTGGAGCATTTGAAACCTACCTAGAAAATTAAAGAAAAACCATCATGATCTTTTTCAGAGATGTATTCTTCCAGATGAAATTATCTGTTTTATTTTCTAGGCATATTCATCTCTATATAACTATAAATAATATTTTAGCAGTTCATTGGTAACTTTTCTTGTAAAGATAGAATCACCAATTGTTATCCACATTACTTTTTAATTACTTGGGGGAGAGGAATGTGCAGAGTGTGTAAAAATTTCTTGTGACCCTGCTCAGATGCATATAGAAAAATGAGGCTCATGTGACAAAACTTAGGTAGCAGTTTCTTAGCAGGGTCATACTCTATGACCTATCACTCTATTCAAAAGTGATTTTCCCCTTAAAATGGGTACAACTGTATCCAGTTTACAATTTCACATAGTGCCTGAAACATAGAAGAGTTGTTGATTCTTACCTTTTAGGGGTGCTAAAACTGAAGCTTGACAGATTTTTACGTAAATTATGTAAAAATTCCTAAGCTCCAAAATTGGAAAGGAAAATCTTCAAAACATGCTATGTGCTTTCAAGTTCTTCAGCTTCTTGCTGATGAATAGAGGCAGGCAGAAGCTTAATTTATTCTTGATGATGGCCAGAATGACATATGTGTCTTTTTTGTGTGTGTGTGTCTTAGTTTTTGTTCTGTCTTGGGAAGAGGAGTTAATACATCTATGTTTCCTTCCCAAAGTAGTGCTATTTTCAAGTGTGGTGAAAGATATAGGGATAATATTTGAAGTTTTGTGTCCTTAAGTAATTATTAATTATCTCCAGCTCCAGGAAAACCAATTAATCCTTTTCGTGAATAGACATCAGGGAAGAGAATATGAGGTCACAAAAATAGAAAATGGTTGCTTCAGTTTGAAATCAAATTTCTTCTGTCTCCGAGTTCAGTATTCCTTCTCTCTACCACACTAGTTGGGTGAGATCAAAAGTAAGATCAAAAGAAGAGAAATGATGAAGAAATTAATGAATGGCAAGGAAAATCGATCGGATAGACAGAAAGAGAGAGGTGTATGGTCCACAAATACATATGTACATACACATATATGTTTTCATATCTATTTATCTAATTTATCAGTGAAATGTTTTCATTTCCCCTGTATCTTTTGTCACTGAAAATTATTAGAGAAAATATAGTATCAATCACAACATTGCCTCTTGAGATGTAAAGAGAACATAAAAGTTAAAGCTTTTTAATCTAGTTATGAAATCTTGAAAATATTTAAGATCATCTGTATAAATAAAAGAGAATTATCATTTAATACTTATAATTCATTCATTTGTTCATGTATTCTGAATTTGTGTCAACAAAGAAAAGATACAGAAAAGATGATGGGATAATGTGGCAGAATAATATTGAGGGATTCACTACGAAAAATATAGTTTTATTTTACAAAATGAATTTCCCCCAAGAAAAGTAAATGAAAAGCTTTTGATACTGTTAGGATTTACCTATCATCATTCTGTTTCTATCCAAAAATATTAATTTATCACTAAATCTGTGTCATCAGAGCTACCAGTGATCAACAAAGTAAAAAGGGATGTCCCAAAT
Organism: Antechinus flavipes; assembly: GCF_016432865.1. NCBI lineage: Eukaryota > Metazoa > Chordata > Mammalia > Dasyuromorphia > Dasyuridae > Antechinus > Antechinus flavipes. Next base: position 217,930,182 of record NC_067400.1, read on the forward strand.
AGAAGTAATACAAGAAACTTCTGGATGAACTTTGCCTTCATATCAAGTATACCTGATAATATTCTGATTTCTGATAGGTCCAGTCTGGTGCCTTATGGTGCATTATGGTTCAAAGGAAAGAATGATGAATGTGGCATCAATTCACCTGAACTTGAATCCCACTTCTACCACTTCCTAAACTTCTATGACTTTGGACTAGACACTCTGGGACACAATCTCCTCATCTATAAAATGAGAGTTAAACTCAATGATCTCCAAGGTGTCTCCCAAGTATAAATAGAGTCTCTGAATCTGTGTGCCCCAGATTACAATTATACGAACCTATTTTCTTGCAAGCTTAGATTCTTATTCTGAGAGTAATTATAATGTCATGTGGCATTCTCTGACTTGACTATCTTGATGCCAAAGGTTTTAGGAGCTCATCTAGTACAACTCTATAAGAACCATAACTCCAAAAAAAATTAGGTGACTTATTCAAAGACATATGAATAAGGAGTTACAGTGCCTAGAATCAAAATTAGGTATTTTGATTCCAAATCTATCACTCTTTCCATTACACTGTGCTACTTTTACTCCCAACATCCATTTGACAGTGTTTTCTCTGTTACTAGGCTAGATTAGGAAATGATAATTAATGTCTATCATTAATTATTATTATTAACAACTAATTTCTGTTCAGCTTAAAATCATTTCCTGAAAGGCCTAAGAAAGAAGATATCCTCCTTTTTCTTTCCTAATCTAGTGGCACCTGCCCACCTATTGCATGGAATATCGGTACATAAGGACAAGAGGACATGTCATGCTCACTATTTCTTTATACAGCTTTTATTGAAAAGAGCCAGCACAGCACAGGGTTTTTCAAACCTGTGTGCTTTATGTTCCTTGGCACTAACTATTTGTCATCTAGAAAGGAATTTGGCTACCTCCAGGAACTCCAGAGGAAAAGGCAATAAGGGCCTGAACCTCTAGCCCTGATTATCTGGCACTCATAAGTAATCCACATTGCAAAATCAAGCCATCATTTGTCATTCAGGTAGAAAACTGTGTAGAATCCATTAATACATTATCTGTGGTCCAATATAGTCTTTCTAAACCAAGCTACCTCAAAGACCAATAGGATTCCTTGAAATTTGAGTGTAAGTCGTGGTCATATTATATAGATAAGTAGCTTCTGCAGGGCATTTGACATTTCAGCAAAATATATTTTAAGGAAGGGGACGGAAGAGAGAGATAAAAAGGAAGAGCAGGAAGAGGGAAAAAGAGAAAGAGAGGGAGAGGAGAAAGGAAGGGAAAGAGAAAGCTAGAGAGAAGGAGAGAGAGAAAAAGAGAGAGGGGAGGGAGAGAGGGAATAAAGAAGGAGGGAGAAACAGGAAGAGAGAAAGAGAGAGGAAAAGAAAGAGAGAAAGATTTTTCCCAAAAAAGTATAGAAGTATCTGTCTCTCTGTGTATATGTGTAAGGGGTAGGATGGGAAAATGAAAGAAAAGTAGAGGAAAGAAACCTACAAGTCTTCTTTAAGCTTTCACTGATAATTGGAATGCAGACATGCTTTTTATTTTTATTTTTTTATTTTCAAATGTTCCTTCCATAATAGGTTGTATTGTCTGACCCTATTAATTTATTATTGGGTTGTCCTACTTAACATGTTTAGCAAATGCTTAACTAAACAAAGGAGAGTTAAATGCAAGTATCTGAAAAAAAAATAGGCTCTATGTGAATGAGAGGAAAAAGGATAATCTAATTCAAGAATAATGTTACAAATAGGTACCCTAGAAGAGAAATCTGTAAGGACCAACTATAATAAATTATAATTCCACTTGATGTCCAAAAGATACGAAATATGTGCAAGTTATGGAGTTATTCCATTTATCCCAAGGTTGTGTAGTGTTTGTTTTTCCTTCTGGAGGAAGCCTACTAAGTAGAGAATGTGCTGTTCCTAGAATTAAACATGTCTTTAAATAATTCATATTAAGCATCTCACATTTAAGAAGTGCAATTCATTCCATCTTCTTTTTAAATTCCTTATCCTCTTTCAAGACTCAGTGCCAATTCCTATTGAATAGCCTTCCATGAACTCTCCTAGTTGTTAGTATGACCTCCCTTTAATATTCTTATCTGATGACCCTTTTGCCCCAATTACTTCTATTATAATATGCTTATCTGTGTATATATTGTATCTTTAGTAGTTAGCTGATTACCAGTTTACTTTGTAGACAAGATTACTTACTAATTCTATATTGCATCGAGAATTAAACTAAAAAAAAAATCCTTTAATCTGTCATTTAAAAGTCCTCACAATGTATATTTCTACCCTCCTTGTTATTGGATAATATTCCCCTTCACAACCTTTACATTACAGCCAAATTGTTCTACTTGTACTTAGCCAAACACACCATTCTATTTCAAAAGGTCATTCATTGACCAGGCTTGCTCCCATCTTTGGAATATACTCTGCCTTCATTTCTATTTTTTTGGATTCTTTAATATTCCTTAAGGCTCAGCTCATGTGCCATCATCAACATCATGTGCCTTGATTCTCAACCATTACTACTCCTTTGCTACTCCTCAACTTAAGTTGTATATACTTATTTGTTCATTTATAATTCTACCTCCCATCAATAGAGCATAAGTTCCTTAAGAACAGGGAGTTGTATCTTGTTTTGTTTTGTCAGTACCAAGCATAACACCTGGACATAGTAGAAATTTAATATAAACTTCCGAGATTAGATTGGATTGAGAATTAAATGCTATCAATCAAATAATCCATATATATGTGTGTGAAAAGAATGAAGTTGAGGGTAATTTATTGAATCATGGATACTTGAAAATTCCTTAGGTTAACTTAGAACCACTAATTATTAATTCCTTTCATTTATTCCTTCATGATTTTAGCTAAGGTTTCTATTATGTAACCTGCCTTTCTGCATCTTGTTGATAAGGATTTCATAAAAGACTTTGACAAATGCCTTGTATGGTATTCTTGACATATAATGTTATTTAGTATCCCCATTTATTAGATTTGTTTCTTTTGAAGAATATATGCCAATCCATTGTTATGTTATAGTCATGAATTTCATACCTTCAAATTCGTGTGACACTTACAAAAGTATATTTACAGCTTTCTGTTAAAATATTGCATTCCTTTTCTTTATTATCTATACTCTATGTATTGGTATATAGTTATTTGAAGTCTTAAGTATTGTTTCAGATCATCTTTCAAGTAATCTTTTTCTTTAAACTTATAAATGTCTTTTGTAGTGTTATTTTTCTTTCTTTGTCATAGTTGTTATTCTCCATATTATCACCTTTAGAAGATTTTTTTTTAACTCTGGGCTTTTTTACTGTCCTCTGATGTTTTCCAAATCTGTAGATACAGCAAAATTGGCGAGGCTAGCTAATTTGATGAATGACAGAATCAAGATTTTTAAAGATTTTGACATATTGGAATGATGGGCCAAATCTGATAAGATGAATTTCAAATGGAGATAAATAAGATTTTTCACAACAGTTAAAAATGAAGCCAGTCTTACACTTAAGTAAAAAAAAAAAAATCAATTGTACATTTACTAGTTGGGGAAAATAAGGCTTACAAAGACAGGCTTGTAGTTGAATTCAAGCTCAATATGCATCAACAATGTCATGTGGTTGCCAAAAACACTAATATAATCATGGGTTGCATAATAGAATATTGCATCCAGATAAAGGGAGATAATAGTTCTACTGTATTTAACCCTGCTCAGACCTTTTGTGTAATAATTGCTTTCAGTTTTCAGTGTCACATTTTATGAAGGAAATTGCTGAATTGAAGAGGATCTGAAGAAAGATGACTAGGATAATGAAGAGACTCAAAACTGTGCCATTTGAAGAGAAGTTTATCATATAAAAGTTCTTAGAAGGTTTATCATATTAAAGTAATTCCTATATTATTGTGTATTTGGATTAGATGTTACATATTGATATTTTGATCGCTCTCATTGTTATGATGCTTATGATTATATCAAAGTAATATTTATATCTTTATATCTTTACCCAGGAGGTCCTAGTCCTTCTTACTGATATTACACAAAACAAATTTAATCATTTTTTCCAAATAGTAGCCCTTTACCTCTTTGAAATCTGCTTCCCCAGTCTACCTGTCCCATGAAATCTTTGCATTCCCACACCAACATCCCTGTCATTCAACATTTCTTCATATACCCTTCTATATATAATGTAATGAAGTAAAAACTTAATAATTGTTCACTGATTAGAACTTGATGCAAAAAGTTTTGCCATCCTGTTTCTTCTAATTTTGACTTGCTCTGAGCTGTCAATGTTATTCTTTAAAGGAGATAGCCTATTTTTTGAGATGATAACCTTGAATACTAACATCAAAGTTTAGTTTCATTTCTGTGGTTGTCTACAATTATTTCTGTAAATTAATGGACAGTCTTTATAAAGTTGGAAAACCATTATCACACTCTGTTAGGGATAAGCCTCCCCAAACAAGCTAGATTGATCCTTGGACCAATTAAGTTTTTTGTCTATGCTGATATAAATTTGAAGTTTGAAGAAAGAATGAGATTCTATCAAAAAGAGGTCATCAAGAATAACATTTCAAGCACTGAGAATGGTCAATGAATACAAAGGCACAGAAATAAGAGAAATGTCAGATGGAGTTACTGAGAGGCCAATTAGTTTGATTCATATAGTGGAAGAAAGGGACTAATGTATAATGGTACCAGAAAGAGAGATTAAGGTCAGATTGTGAAAGTCTTTTAAAATCAAACTGATACATTTATATTTGTCCTACAAGCAACAGGAAATTTTTAGAGTTTATTGAGTAGGATATTGACCTAGCTAGATTTATGCTTAAAGAAAACTTTGTTGGCTGTGTGAAATAAGCACTGGGTGAGAGGGACATTAAGACAAGTCTCTGCCAAGTCTAAGTGAGAAATGATGAGGGCTTTAACAAAGATAGTTGAGTACAGAGGGAAGAGGTAAAACACAAGAGATGTCATGGAGGTAGAAACAGAAAAGATTTGGCAAATAATTTGATATGAGGGGTCAAAAAGAAGTTATAGATGATACTGCAGTTATGAACCTGGAAGACTTAGAAATATAGTAATACTCTTCGAAATTTTGGAAAGGGGTGTTTTTGTAGGGGAATCAGACATATTGAGTTTGAGATGTCTCCGAGAATTTCTCATGGATAAATAAATCTCCAAGTAGATTGAAAAATTACAATTAAATTATATTATAAATAATATATAAATCAAAATATTTACGGATTACCAAAACTTGACTGAGTTCTCAAATATAAGATCATAGTTATAAAGAAGTAAACAGATGTTCAAGATTGAATAGTTAACCTATCTGTTTTTTTAATGAAAACTGAGAGCAGAGAAGTTGAGGCTTGGATTTGAGGATCAAGGAGGGTAAGTGATTCACTCATAGTCACACAGACAATAAATGGAAGAACATGTCCTGCTTTGACTTTTATTTCATAGACCTGATTTTAAAATTGCATACTTTAAAATGCATATTAGTTTAGAAGGAAAGCATGTTGAGTTCTGAGGTCTGATGCAAATTAATTAATTAATTCAGCCTACAGCAAAACATCTATATCAAAGAAATGTGGTGGTTGAGGCAGTAATCAATGTTTAAAACATGAGTTTCCATTCCATTTATTTTTAGAGCATGGCTTTCAAGAATTTATTCCATGCACTTATAACCTACATTGATTTGCAGGTTCATGTCAGCACTTTAATATCTTAGGACTCCAGCAAGATGAGGTGCTGTGATCTATGAATCCTGAACAGAATGACAGAGAAAAGAACAAAGAAGTATCTTTTAGAATTTTCTTTTCAGATTCCATGAATAGTTTACTTGCTTAAAGATCAACTATAATTTGGATTATATGCTATCGCCCATTTACTGATAATATATTACCAATATTTGAGGTGACCACCTGAATATTAATTATGCTGATTCATTTTCTGACATATTTGCTAAAAAGATTTTGTCAAGTATTTTGACACAAAACTGTCAAAAAGCAGTAAAATTGGAGAACAAGGTCTACAATAGGTAATATAAGAATAATTATTCACATTTTAAATATGAGAAAACTGAAGCTCAGAAAGGTGTAGCTTGGTCAAGGTCACATAGCTATTAAGTGTCAGCAAAGTCCAAGTCCTATAACTCCAAATTTGTTTTTTACTATTCTTTTCACATGGTACCCTGTCTCTGGCAATGATTATTTAAAGTAGTCACAAAAACATATTTTGAAGATGAGAATTATCTACCTTAACTGAGAAAGGGAATATTGAAGGGATGGGTATTTGAGGAAAGCTTTGATAAGAGAAGATAGTAAATGAAAATGAAGATAAGCTGCATTATTAGAAGCATCAAAGATAAGCTTTGAGAAGTATCCCTAATGATCTAGAGTCTCACAATGCATATGATTCTTGGAAGTCAGACCTGTGATCTGATCCAAATATTTTCATAGAAATATATAGGTCCCAAGCATCTGGAAACTTATAGGAGGAAATGAGAACTGTAAAGTTAGCTGCTATTTCTTCAAGTTGACAATCTATCTTAGAGACAGTGAATTGCAGAATGGGTAGAGTGCTGTTCCTGGATTCAAGAAGTTCAAAAAATTATTGTTGGGGGTAGCTAGGTAGCAATGTGAATAGGGTGACAGGCCTAGAGTCAGGAAGAACTGAGTTCAAATCCAGAACTGGATTTGTGTGGCTATGTGACAGTGGGTAAATCATTTAACCTTCTTAGTCTTCATTTCTTCATCAGTAAAATGAGCTGGAAAAGAAAATGCAAACCATCCCAGTACCTTTGCCAAGAAAACTCCAAATGGGGAAGCACTGAGTTCAAGTTCAACCTCAGCTATTTACTACATGTGCTACCTTGGACAATACATAACTTTTCTTTGTCTCAATTTCCCCAAATCCTAAGATTGGAATAATATAATTCCTCATCTTTTAGGATTAACATAATGAGTTATCATTAACTTAATATTATAACATATAATATAACATATTAACTTATTATGTTAACAATATTAGAAAGTATTTATTATAGTGCTGGCACACAGTTGCTACTAAATGAATGTCTCCTTTTCACCTTTTTTTTTTCATTATTGTTCCTCATTTATGGAATGCAATATCTCCACTTATTAGAATCTTTGGTATCCCTCAAAACAGTTTATATACTGCCTTCTTAGAAAGTTTTTCTTGCTATCAATACTTTTTTATTATAGCTTTTTATTGACAGAACACATGCATGGGTAATTTTTCAACATTGACGCTTACAAACACTTCTGATCCAACTTTTCCCTTTCTTCTCTCCACCCCCTCCCCTAGATGACAGGCAGTCTCATACACGTTAAAGTATATCTTAAATACAATATATGTGTACATATTTATACAGTTTTCTTGTTGCAAAAGAAAAATCAGATTTAGAAAGGTAAAAATAACCTGAGAAGAAAAACAAAAATGCAGGTAAGCAACAACAGAAAGTGTGTAAATGCTATGTTGTGATCCACACTAATTTCTCAGTGTTATTTCGCTGGGTGTAGTTGGGTCTATTCATCACTAATCAATTGGAACTGAAGTGGATCCTCTCATTGTTGAAGAGAGCTATTTCCATCAGAATTGATCCTTAAATAATATTGTTGTTAAAGTGTGTAATGATCTCGTGGTTTTGTTCATTTCACTTAGCATCAGTTAATGTAAGTCTCTCCAAGCCTCTTTGTATTCATCCTGCTGGTTATTTCTTACAGAACAATAATATTCCATAACATACCATAATTTACCCAACCCTTCTCCAATTGACAGGCATGCATTCAATTTCCAGTTTCTAGCCATTACTAAAAAGGCTACCACAAACATTTTGGCACATACAGGTCCCTTTCCCTTCTTTAAGAACTCTTTGGGATATAAGCCCAGTAGTAACACTGCTGGATCAAAGGGTATGCACAGTTTGATAACTTTTTGAGCATAGTTCCAAATTGCTCTCCAGAATGGTTGTCTCTACTCACAACTCCACCAACAATGCATCAAGTGTCCCAGTTTTCCCACATCCCCTGGAACATCCATCAATATCTTTTCCTATTATATTAGCCAATTATCTCAGAGTTGTCTTAATTTGCATTTACCTGATCAATAATGATTTGGAATGCTTTTTCATATGAGTAGAAATAGTTTCAATTTCATCATCTGAAAATTGTCTGTTCATATCCTTTGACCATTTATCAATTGAAGAATGGCTTGATTTCTAATAAATTTGAGGCACTTCTCTATGTATTTTGGAATTGAGGCCTTTATCAGAAGCTTTGATTATCAAAATATTTTCCCAGTTTACTACTTTTTGTCTGCTTTAGTTTTGTTTGTACAAAAGCTTTTTAACTTGATATAATCAAAATTTTCTATTCTGTGATCAATAATAATCTCAAGTTCTTTGGTAACAAATTCCTTTCTCCTCCACAAGTCCAAGAGGTAAACTTTTCTATGTTCTTCTTATTTATAATCTCATTCTTTATGCCTAACTCATGAACCTATTTTGATCTTATCTTGGTGTACAGTGTTAAGTGTGGGTCCATGCCTAGTTTCTGTCATACTAATTTCCAATTTTCACACCAGTTTTTGTCAAATAGTGAATTCTTATCCCCAAAGTTGTGTTCTTTGAATTTGTCAAACACTAGATTGCAATAGTTATTGACCATTTTTTTCTGTGAACCTAATCTATTCCACTGATCAACTAGTTTACTTCTTAGCTAATACCAAATGTTTTTGGTGACTGCTGCTTTATAATATAGTTTTAATCAGGTACAACTAGGCCACCTTCATTTATCAATACTTTTTAATGATCTCACTCTGTTTAAATTATATTTGTTCCCCTAAATGTTCACATATTGTAACAATATTCAATAGAATTTATGCCCGTGAAGAATAAGGACATCATGTTTCTTTTAACCTTTGTATAATCAGTGCAAAATATGGTGACTTATACATAGAAGTTGCTTAACAAATGTTTATTACATTGAAATGACTCATCCAGACACTGAGACAGCAAGGTTTAAAAATGCTACTTTATTATACTGGGATATAGAAAATTGGGGCCTAATCACTTAAATTCGTAAAAGAGTAAGTAGTCCCTTACTATCATCTACTTTTCTTTGGTTTTAATTCTCCATTAATAATTTTTGTTACATTATTGGTTCTGTTCTGCTTAGCAAAGAGTTGAGTAGTCATGCCTTCTCTCCATCAGGGTTAATCAGAACTCTTTATACTAAGCAGAAGTTTTGTTCCTTCTTTAATCTTTCTCTTGTTCTCAACAGAGCTAAAAAAAAGTTTTCTACTATTTTTAGCATTCATATCAAGTCTCAGTACAGCCTGAGATTTAATGTCCCTGCCATTATTCTTACAGGACCATGTCCATCTTTTGTTCACATCCTCAGTGACTTGCCCTCCCATTAATCTTTTCTATGTGACTTTAAGTTCTTTCAAAAGTTTTTTTTTTAAGTTTCCCTGTAGAAATATCAGTTTTGTTGGATAGCTCCTCATTTTCTTTTTCATTATAATTACTTTTGCTTTGTGTCATCACAATTTTAATAATAGAAGAATCCTGTTTTTTTTTTTTGTTTGTTTTTGTTTTTTCCCAGAGATATCTCTTGCGAAATCGTAGGCCATTAGAATCTACCTCTCTTTTCTCTTGCCTGTTTGAAATCTGGCTCTTTAAAAGTTAGGATACTGTTTAGATTGTACACAAAGGTGACATGTTATCTACTATTACTCAAGTTTCTATCATTTCTATTTAAGCAACAAGTCTCTCCTTATTAGTCAAAATCAATACCATAATAGAAATTTGCTTTTTCACTTATTGCAATTCCTAAAGAAAGAAATTAGCAGCAACAAAATTTTAGTAATTCCAGTTTTTGCAAAAAAAACAAAAAACAAAAAAAAAAAAAACAAAAAAAAAAAAAAAACTGACAATAACAAGTGTTCAAAAACTTAAGTCAATCATTGAAAATATATTCTGACTTTGAGCCTGATTAACTTACTGTCATTTATTGTTTTTTTTTTTTCCATCCAAGTTATCTTTGGTATGGTCCTGTAGCTATAGTAAGTCAAGTCATCAAGAACTTGTTAGGAACCTACTGCCCATCAGGCACTGTGTACATTGTAGAATGCCCATTCTACCTATGCAGCATCTATTAAATATGTCCCTTTTCTCTGCTCTGAATTGAAGTGAAATACAAAGAAAGGTCAAAACAATTCTTGTTCTCAAGGATCTCAAGGCCTAATAGAGAAGACAATAGGCAAGCCATTATTTATATACAGAATACAAAAAAAGATATATTGGAGATAATTACAGAGAAAAAATTATCATTAAGGAGAATAGAAAATATAAAAGGAGGGATGTCTTGTATTTAAAGGAAAACAGGAGATGGAAATGAGGAGAGAGTACTCCAGACATGGCAGACTACCAACATAAATGCAATGAGTGAACCAGGAAGCCATTATCATTAGATTGCAGAGTACTCTCAAGAGAGTAATGTATAGGAGAACTAGAAATGAACTAGGTCAAAAAAATCTTTAAATTTCAAATAGAAGTTTATATTTGATCTTAAAGACAATATATAGGAAACTACTAAAGTTTATTGGAAAAAAAAAATTCAGGAGAGCCAAGATGGTGGAGAAGGCACACGTGACTTTCTAAGCTCCTCTCATCCCCTCACAATCAACTATTAAATTCATCCTCAAAAATAGCTCTTAATTGCTAAAATTCATGAAGATTAGAAGCACACAGTGTACCAGCTGAAGATAATCTGGAAGATCGCCAGGAAAGATTTGTCCTAAGGGGCCAGGAACAAACCAGTGTAGGCAGGGAGAGACTAGTGTCCTGAGCAGACCATGGGCGGGAGTGATCTCTGTGGCCAGAGAAGTTAAAGAGACAACTCTGCTATAAGCTAACTGCTCTGCCTTGATTACAAAGCAATAAACTGGAAGAGAAATTAAAGCCTAAAACAGAGAGTACTCCCTAAAAAATGCCAGAACCTAACAAGGTTGGGCTGTAATCACCCAAAACCAGAAGTGACTCAGGCAGAGCTGTAACACAGCCCTGCAGCTACATCCTGCAGTACAGGGATTTTTCTGGGGCAGTTACAAATCTGCACAGCAGGGGGGCAAAGCCTGGGGTAGCCTCTAATCTGCATAGTGGGGGGCTAGGCCTGGGGCAATAGAATTTCCCCAGCATGACTGTGCTTCCTGAGACAGAGACACTTCTGGTCCTTGCAGGGCTATTCACTGCTCAGCTGCTAATAACCACAGCTCCAGGGCAGGATTTGGCTTGGGGTAATGAAACTTTCACTGCTCATCATCTAGCCCCAATGCAGTCATTAACTTGCACAGCAGGGTTTTTTGCAGGGCACTTTCCCAGATCAACCCTGCAGGCCTGAGTTACTTATGGGTAGGGAACTCTTTCCCAGAGCACTCCAGTACCTCACTGCTCTTTGTAGCAAGTAAGCAGGACAGCTACCCATCCATATACCTATCACTGCTCTGCAGAAGAAGCTGGTAACCACCTGGCCCTGAAGGCAGACCCTACAGGCTTTAAAAAAATGAGTAAAAAAATCAAAAGGACGATCTATAACTTCTATACAGAAAGAGAGCAGGTTTTGAACCCTGAGGAGACTAATAGTAGACAGTCTCTAGACAATTGTTGATCCCCAACACAAAAGGCTCTCCTAGAGGAAACTATTAAAAACCTTAAAAGAGAACTAGAGGGAAAATGGGGAAAGGAAAGAGAAGCTATGCAAGAGAGCAACAACTTCCTGAAATGTGAATTGGAAAAGGTAAAAAAAAAAAAAAAAAAAAAAAAAAACTTCCAAGAAGTGCAAGGAAACAGAATTTGTGAATTGCAAAAAGAAAATAACTCATTAAAAAATTAGTGAAATAGAAAAAATTCCGTAGAGCAAAACAAACTCAATTGGACATATGCAAAAAGAAGTTTTAAAAAAGCTATTGTAGAAAATAACTCACTAAAAATCAGAACTGAACAAATAGAAATAATTGATTCATTGAGACATCAAGAATCTGTCAAGCAAAACTGAAAAAAAAAAATTAAAGATTGAAAAAAAAATGTCAAATATTTACTTGGAAAAACAACAGACCTGGAAAATAGATCTAGAAGAGATAACCTGAGTATCATTGGACTACCCGAAAATTATGATGAAAAAAAGAGCTTAGATACTGTTTTACAGGAAACCATCAAAGAGAACTGCCCAGAAGTAATAGAACCGAAAGGTAAAATAGGTATTGAAAGAATTCATCGAACACCTTCTGAAAAAGACCCTAAAATAAAAACTGCAAGGAATATTGTGGCCAAATTTCAAAACTATCAGACTAAAGAAAAATATTACAAGCAGCCAGGAAAAAACAATTGAAATACCAAGGTGCCACAATAAGCGTCACTCAAGATCTGACTGCTTCAACATTAAAGGATCGAAAGGCCAGAAATCTGATATCCTAAAAGGCAAAAGAACTTGGAATGCAGCCAAGAATAAACTACCCAGCTAAGCTGAGTATTTTTTCCATGGAAGAAGATGGACATTTAATGAAACAGAGGAATTCCATTTATTTCTAAGGTAAAAACCAGATTTAAACAAAAAAAATTGATCTCCAACCATAGGACTCAAGAGAAGTAGAAAAAGGTAAAAGGAACTCTTGAGAACTGTATTTCTGTTGTGGATATACATAAAAATTACCTGTATAATTTGATTTTACTGATTAACATAAAAAAGGGAAGTAGAAATGGAAAGGGGATAGTGTGAGAAAAAAGGATAATGGGAGATAAAAAGAGGGAAACTACATCTCACAATGAGGCAAAGGAAACCTATCATATCTGAGGGAACTTAGAGAGGGGGTGGAACATTGTGTGAATCTTACTCTCATCAGAGTTGTCTTAAAGAGGAAATAATTGACATAGTTGTGTTACAGAGAAACTTCTCTCACCTCATTAAAAAGTGGGAGAGGAAAAGGGAAAAGAAAAAGAGTAATAAGGAAAAAGTACAAGAAAGGGGAAGGGAGTCAAAGGGAGGAGGGAGGTATCCTAAAGAGGGAGAGCAGTGTAACACAAGTGGGACCCATAAGTTTAGTACTAGGGAAGGAGTAAGGGGGGGGCAAGAAGAAGAAAAGCATAATCTGGGGATATTAGAATGGCAGTATTAGTAATTTTAGTAATTTTAACCATAAATGTGAATGGGATGAACTCTCCCATAAGGCAGAGGAGGACAGCAGACTGGATCAAAAGTCAGAACCCTACAATCTCTTGTTTACAGGAAACACATTTAAAACAGGGAGATACATACAGAGTAAAGGTAAAAGGCTGGAGCAGAATCTATTATGCTTCAGGTGAAGTAAAAAAAAAAAAGGCAGGGGTAGCCATCCTTATCTCAGATCAAGCAAAAGCAAAAAGTGATCTAATTAAAAGAGATAAGGAAGGAAACTATATCATGTTAAAGGGTACTATAGACAATGAAGCAATATCAACATTAAACATATATGCACCAACTGGTATAGCATCTAACTTCCTAAAGAAGAAGTTAAGAGAGTTGCAAAAAGAAATAGACAGCAAAACTATAATAGTGGGAAATCTCAATATTGCACTCTCAGAACTAGATAAATCAAAATGCAAAACAAATAAGAAAGAAATTAAAGAGATAAAGAGAATATTAGAAAAATCAGGTATGATAGATCTTTGGAGAAAACTGAATGGTGACAGAAAGGAGCATACTTTCTTCTCAGGAGCTCATGGAACCTATACAAAAATTGACCATATATTAGGACATAAAGACTTCAAAATTAAATGCATGAAGACAGAAATAGTAAATGCTTTCTTTTCAGATCACGATGCAATAAAAACTACATTCAACAAAAAGTCAGGGGTAAATAGACCAAAAAATAATTGGAAACTAAATAATCTCATCTTAAAGAATGATTGGGTGAAACAGCAAATTATAGACACAATTATTAATTTCACTCAAGATAATAACAATGGGGAGACATTATACCAAAATTTATGGGATGCAGCCAAAGTGGTAATAAGGGGAAATTTTATATCCCTAGAGGCTTACTTGAATAAAATAGAGAAAGAGAAGATCAATGAATTGGGCCTGCAACTTAAAAAGCTAGAAAAAGACCAAATTAAAAACCCCCAATTAATTACTAAACTTGAAATTCTAAAATTAAAAGGAGAAATTAATAATATAGAAAGTTAAAAAAAAACTATTGAATTAATAAATAAAACTAAGAGTTCGTTTTATGAAAAAAAACAATAAAATTGATAAACCTTTGGTAAATCTGATTAGAAAAAAGGAGAGAGGGAAATCAAATTAGTAGTCTTAAAAATGAAAAGGGAGAACTTTCCACTGTTGAAGAGGAAATTAAAGAAATAATAAGGGGTTACTTTGCCCAACTTTATGTCAATAAATTTGATAACCTAGATGAAATGGATGACTACCTCAAAAATATAGGCTTCCCAGATTATTAGAGGAGGAATTAAATTGCTTAAATAGTCCCATTTCAGAAAAATAAATAGAAGTTATCAATCAACTCCCTAAAAAAAAAATCCCCGGGACCAGATGGATTCACATGTGAATTGTACCAATGAACAATTAGCCCCAATGCTTTATAAACTATTGGAAAAAATAGGGAATGAAGGAGTCCTACCAAACTCCTTTTATGACACAGACATATTACTGATACCTAAACCAGGTAGGTTGAAAACAGAGAAAGAAAATTATAGACCAATCTCCCTAATGAATATTGATGCTAAAATCTTAAATAAGATATCACCAAAAATACTACAGAAAATCATCCCCAGAATAATGCACCACGATCAACTAGGATTTGTTGGAATCCTTACTAACTGCTAACTAATTAGAGTTGATCTAATCTTACAAGAAGATGTTTTGGGCAGAACCTGAAGCAAGGTACTAAGTAGAACTAATTATTACAAGGCTTGTGTTCACACCTTTACTCATTGGAGTTCAATGAGTTCACACCTCCCTTGAAGCTCGTTGGGCCAGAGAGCACTATGGGAGAAAACCCATAATCCCATTCTCTCAGAAGAGTCAGATAAAAGGCCAGCGATGAGGGCTCTATGGCAGAATACACTTTTTCCTCTTGGCTGTCTGGTTGCGCTGGACTCGAGAGGAGCGACTTTGGTGCAGAGAACACCAGAAGCCCTCTCTCCGCGGCAGGTTGGTGGCTGGGCTCCCCAGAAGGAGTCAAGAGAGACATTCCACCTCTGTGTTGGTTGGAGGCAGAAGAAAGCAGAGGCAGAGGCTGAAGGACAGAACCTTTGGATTTGGAGACATCCGAAGGGCTCTAAGCCTCTAAATCGGCTGTGCTTTGAGAAGAACAAGAACTCCAGCATTTGAACGAATTATATGCGATCATGCTAGCTCTCACTTATTACCCAAGCAACATAAATATAATATCTGGTTCAGCCTATTCAGTAGGTGTGGTACAAAGAATTGCCACAGCCCAAATAAAATTTGCAGCTTCTAATATATATCAGCTCTTTAAGGAACTTCAAGAGCAAGTGAGAAAGCATCCAGGAAAGATTTATATCCTGCATGTCCACTCACATAGTGGACTTCCAGGTCCTATTTTTGATGGAAATTCAAAGGTAGATAGCCTTTTAACTATGTTGGCCAGTACACCTTTATTTCAGGAGACCCAGGAATCCCATTCTAAATACCATCAGGCTGCTCGAGCTTTGCGTTTACAGTTTGGGATTACAAAAGAAGCTAGGAGCATAGTAAAAAGCTGTACAGCTTGCCTTCCCTTCCACGCTCCTACACTGCCTCCAGGGAAGAATCCTCGTGGTTTGAGACCCAATGAAATCTGGCAAATGGATGTGACCCATTATAAATCTTTTGGTCGTCTGTCTTTTATCCACGTTGTGGTAGACACCTTTTCAGGATTCACTTTTGCCATACCAGCAGCAAAAGAGATAGCCCGAGTGGTCACTGAATTCCTCATTCAAGCATTCGC
Source organism: Antechinus flavipes (assembly GCF_016432865.1). Lineage (NCBI taxonomy): Eukaryota > Metazoa > Chordata > Mammalia > Dasyuromorphia > Dasyuridae > Antechinus > Antechinus flavipes. Next base: position 217,946,235 of record NC_067400.1, read on the forward strand.
AATTATGGGTGTGCTACAAGAAATAAAAACAGATAATGGACCGGCATATACCTCCAAACATTTTGAACACTTTTGTGCACAGTATAAGATTTTACACACTACTGGCATACCCTTCAATCCTCAAGGTCAAGCAATAGTAGAAAGAAGAAACAGAGACATTAAGACACTCCTCCAAAAACAAAAGAAAGGGGGAGCCACGGGTAAACATAGAGAACTTCTAAATTTAGTTCTCTATACCATTAATTTTTTAATCTTTGATAAAGATGCACTGGCTCCAGCAGACAGGTTTTATAACCCACCAGAAGAGCAGTGCCCAGTTCGAGCAGCTCCACTATCTTTAGATAATTGCCAGGTGATGTGGAGAGACCCAGAAAGTGGTGAATGGAAGGGACCAGATAGGCTAACTGCTTGGGGGAGAGGATTTGCTTGCATCTCTACATGTGGAGAAGGATTCAGATGGGTGCCGACGAGCCGCATTCGCCTTGTCCATTGCAGAAAGATGGAGCAGACCCTTGAAACAAAAAAGAAGACCCAAGAAATATCGGGTGGTTCTGTTGCTGATTATGCTCACCATTGAAAGAGCATAGCTGACAAGGAGACTGTTAAAAAGACTTTTAAAATCTTCAGGAATCATTGGATTTCCTAACACAAGATGAAACTGTTTTAGTTCTTGAAAAACCAGCGAGAATCATTGGATTCCTTAAGATGAAAAATTGTTGATGAGACCTTTTGCAGTACTTCAGAGCTTACAAGAATTATTAGATTCCTGGCACATGAACTAATGGACAATGGAATCCTATTGGACTGTTTCTAGGACTTATGGACATGTGTAAATTTTCAGGATGATTCATGTTATTTGTTACATTACTACTAGCCTGTGTTATATTGCTATGTGCTTATGTAAATTATGTATAATGCCTCCCATATTGATGGATTTATGTATACCATGTATATCTGTTACAAAGTTCTGGCCCATATTGATGGATTTATGTGTACCCCCTCAGAAACCCCCTATGTTTTAAAACAAAAGAAAGGGGGAGATGTTGGAATCCTTACTAACTGCTAACTAATTAGAGTTGATCTAATCTTACAAGAAGATGTTTTGGGCAGAACCTGAAACAAGGTACTAAATAGAACTAATTATTACAAGGCTTGTGTTCACACCTTTACTCATTGGAGTTCAACGAGTTCACACCTCCCTTGAAGCTCGTTGGGCCAGAGAGCACTATGGGAGAAAACCCATAATCCCATTCTCTCAGAAGAGTCAGATAAAAGGCCAGCGATGAGGGCTCTATGGCAGAATACACTTTTTCCTCTTGGCTGGCTGGTCACGCTGGACTCGAGAGGAGTGACTCTGGTGCAGAGAACACTTTGACGGATTTCAGTGGAGCTACGCCAGAAGCCCTCTCTCCGCGGCAGGTTGGTGGCTGGGCTCCCCAGAAGGAGTCAAGAGAGACATTCCATCTCTGTGTTGGTTGGAGGCAGAAGACAGCAGAGGCAGAGGCTGAAGGACAGAACCTTTGGATTTGGAGACATCCGAAGGGCTCTAAGCCTCTAAATCGACTGTGCTTTGAGAAGAACAAGAACTCCAGCATTTGAACTCTAACAAGGATTTATACCAGGAATGCAGGGCTGGTTCAATATTAGGAAAACTATCAGTCTAATTGGCCACATTAATAATCAAATTAACAAAAACCATATGATCATCTCAATAGATGCAGAAAAAGCATTTGATAAAATCCAACATCCATTCCTATTAAAAACTCTTGAGAGTATAGGAATAAATGGACTTTTCCTTAAAATAATCAGCAGCATCTATTTAAAACCATAAGTAAGCATCATATGTAACAGGCACAAACTGCAACCATTCCCAATAAGATCAGGAGTGAAACAAGGTTGCCCACTATCAACATTACCATTTAATATTGTATTTGAAATGCTAGCTTTGACAATAAGAATTGAGAAAGACATTAAAGGAATAAGAATAGGCAATGAGTAAACCAAATTATCACTCTTTGCTGATGATATGATGGTATACTTAGAGAACCCCAGAGATTCTACCAAAAAGTTATTACAAACAATCTACACCTTCAGCAAAGTTGCAGGATATAAAATAAGCCCACATAAGTCATCAGCATTCTTATATATCACTAACAAAACCCAACAGTTAGAGTTACAAAAAGAAATTCCATTTAAAGTAACTACTGATTGTATAAAATATTTAGGAATCTATCTGCCAAGGGAAAATCAGAAACTTTATGAGGAAATCTATAAAACACTTTCCACACAAATTAAGTCTGATCTAACCAACTGGAAAAATATTAAATGCTCTTGGATTGGGTGAGCAAATATAATAAAGATGACAATATTACCTAAACTAATCTATTTATTTAGTGCTAAACCAATCAGACTCCCAAAAAAACTACTTTGATGACCTAGAAAAAATAACAACAAAGTTCATATGGAAAAACAAAAGGTCAATAATTTCAAGGGAATTAATGAAAAAAAAATCAAATGAAGGTGGCCTAGCTGTACCAGAGTTAAAATTTTATTATAAAGCAGCAATTACTAAAACCATCTGATATTGGCTAAGAAATAGACTGGTTGATCAATGGAATATGTTAGGTTCAAAGGACAAAACAGACAATAACTTTAATAATCTAGTGTTTGACAAACCCAAATACCCCAGTTTTTGGGATAAGAACACATTATTTGACAAAAATTGCTGGGAAAATTGAAATTAGTATGGCAGAAACTAGGAATTGACCCACACTTAACACCGAACACCAAGATAAGGTCAAAATGGGTTCATGACCTAGGCATAAAGACTGAGATTATAAATAAATTGGAAGAGCATAGGATAGTTTACCTCTCAGACCTGTGGAAGAGGGAGGAATTTATGACCAAAGAAGAACTAGAGATCACTATTGACCACAAAATAGAAAATTTTGATTATATGAAATTGAAAAGGTTTTGTGCAAACAAAACAAATGCAGACAAGATTAGAAGGGAAACAATAAACTGGGAAAACATTTTTACAGTTAAAGGTTCAGATAAAGGCCTCATTTTCAAAATATTTAGAGAATTAACTCTAATTTATAAGAAGTCAAGCCATTCTCTAATTAATAAATGGTCAAAGGATATGAACAGACAATTCTCAGATGAAGAAATTGAAACTATTTATAGACATATGAAAATATGCTCCAAATCATTATTAATCAGAGAAATGCAAATTAAGACAACTCTGAGATACCACCTGTCAGATTGGCTAGAGTGACAGAGAAAGATAATGCGGAATGTTGGAGGGGATGTGGGAAAACAGGGACACGGATACATTGTTGGTGGAATTGTGAATACATCCAGCCATTCTGGAGAGCAATTTGGAACTATGCTCAAAAAGTTATCAAACTGTGCATACCCTTTGATCCAGCAGTGCCACTACTAGGCTTATACCCCAAAGAAAATACTAAAGAAGGGAAAGAGACCTGTATGTGCCAAAATGTTTGTGGCAGCCCTGTTTGTCATGGCTATAAACTGGAAAATGAATGGATGCTCATCAATTGGTGAATGCTTGGGTAATTGTGGTATATGAATGTTATGGAATATTATTGTTCTGTAAGAAATGACCAGCAGGATGTATATAGAGAGGCGTGGCGAAACTTACATCAATTAATGCTAAGTGAAATGAGCAGAACCAGGAGATCATTATATACTTTAACAATGATACTATATTAGGATGTATTCTGATGGAAGTGGATTTCTTTGACAAAGAGATCTAACTCAGTTTCAATTGATCAATGATGGACAAAAGCAGCTACACCCAAAGAAAGAACACTGGGAAATGAATGTAATCTGTTTGCATTTTTGTTTTTCTTCCCGGATTATTTTTACCTTCTGAATCCAATTCTTCCTGTGCAACAAGAGAACTGTTCAGTTCTGCACACCTATATTGTATCTAAGATATACTGTGATATATTTAACATGTATGGGACTGCTTGCCAACTGGGAGAGGGGGTCAAGGGAGGGAGGGGAAAAGTCAGAACAGAAGTGAGTGCAAAGGATAATGTAAAAAAAAAAATACCCAGGAATGGGTTCGGTCAATAAAAAGTTATAATTATAGGGAAAAAAAGAAAAGGAAAGAACTTTAGGAAAATTAATTTGAATTTTCCCACTGAAGCTGGGAGATATTTGAGGTGTGCAGACAAACCAGAATATCATTACAGTAGTAGACTTGGGAGTTGAAAAAGGCCTGAACCAATGTGGCAGCAGTGTTAAAAGAGAAGCTGAACATATATAAGACATATTAAAAAAGATTTTACTGACAGAATTTTGCAACTAATTGAATTAGTTCAATTTTGAGCCTGGGTATCTGAGATGATAGTAGCATTCTGAACAGTTAAAAGAAACTTAAGAAGAGAGGAAATCTTAAGAGGCCATAGAGGAGGAAAATAAAGAGTTTGATTTGGGATATCCTGAATTTAATATGTCTACAGAACATCCAGTTCTAATTGTTTAGTCATAGAAATATAAGAATGGAGATCATTTAAGAGTTTTAAAGTGGATAAGTAGATTTTATAATCAAATGCCTATAGATGATTGAATTCGTGGGATCTGATGAGATGACCAAGTGAAATAGAAGAGAAGTGCCAGGATAGAACTTTCAACTTCACCATGGTTAATGAACATAACTTGGATGAAGATGCAGAAAGGGAGACTAAGAAGGAGTGGTCAGACAAATCTTTCTCTTCCTACTAATTTTCATTCAAATGCTTTCCATAATTTTTCCTCTCTGGTCATGAATTTCCTCACTGGAATAAATCTTCTTATTTTATTATTCTATAAACTCCTAATCTACTATCTTTTTTAATTTGATATATTCCTTTTGAACAAAGCATATTCATATTTTTGTCATATGTCACATCCCACCCTCACTAAAATCCAGTAATTTACATATTTGCATCCAATTTTCTAATTTCCTTTTTTGATAAACACTTTTGAATAAACACTTGAAATCATTATTACCCCACTTCCTGAATATTTCTTTTTCTGATTTATTGGAGCTCTCCATTCTTCTTTCTTCTATCTTACACCTGTACTGTACTTTCCTGAAACACCTAGCTTAATGAATGTATGTGTATTGTTTTCTCCTTCCCTCTCCAATTTCAGTTTAAAGTTAACTTCATCAGACCTATTAAATCTCCAGGAAAAATGTTTTTTTTTTTTTTTTCCTTTTCCCTTTCTTATTTCTCCTTATTAATCATGGGTCTAAGAGACCTTTATTCTGGTAGAGACAGCTAGGTGGCACAGTATGCAAGAGCAATAGATTTGGAGTCAAGAACATTTACTAGCTAAATAAATCACCCTTACTTAACAAGTCAATCAAGCTCACTTAGCTTCAGTTTTCTTATGTACAAAGAGGGAGTAATAATAACATCTACCTCAAGGTTTGTTGTGAACATCAATTTAGATAACATATGCAAAATTTTAAACAAACCATAAAACACCGTATAATCTTAATACTGGTTCAATCCTACAAATATCATTTTCTTATTATTATTATCATCTTCTTATTTAATTGATCATTTTCAGGTTCTGCTTTTTTGCCCCCTGAAGTCTCCGTCATCCTTAAGCAGTAGTATTGCCTCTGTCCCTATGCCCCTTATTTTCTTATCATAGCTTTCATGTTGCATAGCAATATTTTTAGGTAGCAAAATTTGTTTTTTCAGGAAACACCACAATGGAGAATACTGGTTGTCCGTTTTGACAGATCTCCAAAGGATATCTGACATATACTAGATATGTACTGTGAGAAGATACCTTCCTTTTTGAAATATAAAAATGATATATAATGACGTTGGTATTCCTCAGCTGGGAGGATCTAACCAATGAATAATCATCTCTTCTTTCTCTAATCAATGTACTGAGTGACCTTCCTCCTGAATGTATGTGTGGATTCTTCATCAATTTTAACAAATATTTATACTATGTAAGCATATACTATGTAGAATCTATAGTGTTAAAAGTTAGAGTTTAAAAGGCAAAAAATGAAGTAGAACTTGACTTTGAAGAGAGCAGCATGATTCATTAAAAGGAGCACTACATTTGGAGTCAGAGGATTGTGACTCTGCCAAATTCTGACTCTACAACTCACTGTATAACCTTGATTTCTCTTCACCGTAATTTCCTTATCTGATGGATATAGACAAGATGCTCCAATGTCTTTTTCAACTCTTTTACCAAGAACTTCACATCCTATTGAAGATTCTCAAAAATACATTAATAAATAAATGCAAGGTAATTTAAAGAGGATCATAACAGTAACTCAGAAGGTCCTAATGGAGCAGATATTGTATGACAGGTGACACATTGAGCAAAGTATTGAAGGAACAGAAGACTTGTAGTAGGATTACATTTCAGGCTGGAAGATGGCTTGTCCAAATGAATAAAAGGATAGTAGATCTAGAATTTAGTGAGAACTTAGAAACAAGCTAAAAAACTTCCCCTTTTTTTAAGGAAGAGAAAGTTATTTTCCCTTAGACACACAAGGAGTAAGTGGCAGAATGGGTATTCAAATTAGGGTCCTGTGATTTTAAATATAGTGCTATTTTACATAGAAGTAGATGAAGTGCTGATTTTAGGAAATGCTAGTAGTTCAGTTTCAGTAGAACATCAAGTGAATGGAGAGAAGTCACATAAAGTAAGATGAAAAAGAAAAAAAACCTAGTCTGGAGTCAGATTGGGGTCAGATAAAATTTAAGGGTTTGTACTTTATCCAAGTGGTTGTTGTGAAGCTATTGAAGATTTTTGAGCAGGCTAGTAACATGATTAGATTTGTGCCTTAGAAAGATTATTTTGAAATCTGAGTGAAGGATGAATGGGAGAGGACAGAACCTAGAAATAGAGAAACTCTTTGGCATCATGTAATAGTTCTGCCATGAACCTATCAGAAAGCTCTTAAATGTCAATGCTGCTTCTTTCTTTTCTTTTTTGTTATATTCTCCCTCTTGACTTTTCTATTTTCCTGACCCAGTTTTGGATAAAACTTCAGATTCTTTTTCTTAATTGAGCATCTTGTCTATGTCCATCAGATAAGAAAATTTTTCAATGAATACATCTTTCTTCTTGTAAGAGATATTCCTTCGGTCCTTTAACCTTTTCTTCTACTTAAAAAATCAACCTGCATTCTGAATAAATGTAAAAGCATGTGAGAATTTTAAATTGAATAATAATAGATTAAAAGCATTAAAATTATATCTTGTACCTCATAATTATTTCTTAAAATATATCTTTATTTCTGAAGTTGTAAATTGTTATCGATGTTTCCAATTGATATACCATTTGATTGTAAACCACTAATCTGTGAAGTGAGGGAATGTGCTTCATATAACTTTGTAATCCCCTCAAGGATTTGAAAATTTTAGATATATAATATATTCTTGCAGAATTTGGACTTGATTCTGGAAAATATAGAAATTATTTAAATAAGCTCTCCCTCATTTTGAATAAACTCTGTATTAGTAGTCTCCAAAGTAAGGGGGGATCCTTCAGGTGAGGACAGGTAAACCACCAGCTATGCAGTTGCTAATAGAAAAATCCCTCTTTTGTTTTTTCACTCCCCAGATTACCTTGTAGTATGACAGCTGTCCTTCAGTGGTTCACATTAATGGAATAAATTCATTCACACAGGATAAGCAAGCATGGATGGATTGTAATATAGGTTGCAGATATTATTATATTGTCTTATCATCCATCTTCCAAATTTGACAAATTCCATTGGTTTAAAAAGAAATAATAACATTCCCTCAATGGATGTGACCATGAAATATGAACAAGTAGTTCTCAAAAGAAAACTTGCAACATATAATTCACTAAATGAAATATAGTGCAAAATCCCTAATTAAAAGAGGAATGTAAATCAAAATAATTCTGAGGTTTCACTTACCACTCAGTAAAATGACAAAGATTTCAAAAAGTACAATTAGTCAATATCGTAGAAGTTTAAAAGGACATGTTTATTAACACAGACATTGAGATAAGAACAGGTCCAATCATTCTGGAAAGCATTTCTTATTTTACTTGAAAATATCTAAAATGCTCATAATCGTTAACAAAGATATTGCTCTGCTTCCAACATACTTGAAGGGGATCAATGACAAAACGTTTCTTTTGTACTGAAATAAATAGTTGCAGAATCTTTAAATTGTTCTGGTTGTAGTAAAGACTTAACAGCAAAAATTTTAAAAATTACTTTTGAATTAATAATTGGATAAAAAAATTGGTACATGTATGCAATTGAATATTACTATCATATAGGAAGCAGGCATCTAGGTGACCCAATGGAAACAATGTCAGGTCTGGAGTCAAGAAAAGCCCTTTTTGTGAATTCAAATTCAGTCTTAGCCTTACTAGTTATATGACTTTAGGCAAGTCCCTTAACTCTGTTAGCCTCAGCTCCCCATCTATTAAATGATCTGGAAAAGGAAGTGGCAAATCATTCCAGTATCTTTTCAAAAACAACAACAACAACAACAAATGGGATCATGAAGAGTCAGAAACTGAAAAATGACTCAAGAAATGATACAGGAAACAATAAATATGAAGAATTCAAAGAAGTATGAGAAAAATTAACTAATGCAAATTGTAGAAAGAAGAATCAGGAAAACTATGTATACAGTGACTATAATAACATAAGCAGAAGGGACAGTAATACAGTCCAGAGACCAAAACCTTAAGAAACATTGGTCTAAAACAGAAGTATTCTAGATAAATATTTAACAACTATATGTCCAGAAGAAGCAAAAAAAATGCTATAGAACATACTTTTAAATTTAAGGTACGTTATCAACATTTTCTTAAGTCTAGACAATCAAAAAAATAACAAATAAAAATTTGTAGTGCTTGCTGAGATAAATGCTTATTGATCATTCACCAATTGTCTTTCTGAGATATCCATGAAAATATTATTTTTAAAGTTCTTATAGGCCTCATGACACTATTGGAAGTCCTTAGCTTTTTCCCTGTCAGCAACCAAACGCAGTCCATTACCTTTTTCCAAGAGTTCAACCTGTATAATCTTTATGATTCATTAATGACATTTAGTGTCCACAGTTTATGAAGCACTTAAATTAGCTAATTAGTGCTAACATTGCTGAGGTGAAATGTGATTCTCTCTTTTTTATAACTGTGTTGATTAACATTTCTTCCTCTTATAATATTGAGTGTCCTCTTAAAGTAAGGTAGGTGGTCCAAGGCCATACAGGGCAACAGATCTGAGGAGCACTGATAAGCTTATTACATTTCTTGTTCAGGAAAAAAATAAAATAAAATGATATATAAGGTAGAATCATCAGGTCTTCAGAGTAAATTTGTCAGGGTTTTTTTTTTGTTGTTGTTGTTGTTGTTGGTTTTTTTAAGTTATGTAAAATTTCCCTCTTTGACACTATAATTCTAGTCTGTCATGGATATACAAGACGAGTCAAAATTTGACAGTTTTGGCCTTTAATATTTTTTCTAAAGCACTGCAACTTTTGAGGCAGTATACAAAAAGAGTATGGGCTTCAAACCTTGAGTTATGTAAACTATATATTTTGAATTGCATTGTTAAGTCTTTTTAGCTGTGAAAACTTAGTTCCTAATATTATCCATATGAGTAAATTTATTAATTAGCAAACCAGTTGTGACATCTATTTTTCTTTTCCCTGAGATAATATTCCTATTCTGTCTAACTATGAGAGACAGAGAGAAAGACAGAAACAGAGACAGAGAGACAGACAGACAGATGAAGACAGAATGATATAATAGTATGGGTACTGTTCTCAGTCATAGTTAGATTAGAGATTTATCTCTAATGTCCATTATCTGTATGAAGTTAAGCATGGCACTGAATTTCTGGCTTCAATTTCCTCACTGATACAATGATGTATTTGGATTAAATGACTTTTAAGTTTCCTTCCAGATCTAAATCTTCATGAGGTTCTTTATGCTTGGATGACCAGATGGCTGCCAAATTTCCCTCTGATTCTAAGAGGCTAAGATAAGAATTTGGCATAAATATTAAATTTCACTTCAACAAATATGTAGTAAAGCCTTACCTTGTGGAGAATGCTGGGCTATGTACTAGCAAAGATACAAAGTTGAGAAAAGACATGATTCTCACTCTCAAGCAGCTTACAATCCAATAGACTGAGTTTAATACTTAAAGTTATCACTGACTTTTCAACAAATACAATAACTCTTAATATGTATTTAATAATTCATAGTTTTGAAAGAGCTTTTTGATCCATTATGTTCCACTGTGAAGCTAACAAAAGAGGAGAGTTATATTTCCATTTGAAAAGTGAGGTCCAGAGAGAATCAATGACTTCTCCAAGATCACAGAGCTAGTTAATCATAGAGTTGGAACTAAATCCAAGAATCCCTAATGTTATCTTATGCTGACTCATCAAAAATTCAATACTCCATATCTTTCATTTGTAGAATTTCAGTGCTTATCATATGGCCTAAACTGAGCCAAACAGACTATTGTGTTGACTAAGTATGAGTATCTCACATGACTGACTGGGCCAAGTCAATAACAAAATCATCAAATCAAACTGCTAATTTAACTTTTGTTTTTATTTGAGGGACTTTGCTATTTATTTTGTCTCATTTAGTCAGTTTAGTCAATTAAAACAGTTGGGTAGATTTGTATATGTAGATATTGCCATTGAATTTCTCTTTCCTTGATTATCTATCCAGGATCCTCTTTTGCATCTTTTCCCCCATACTCAATAGAAATGGCACTTGAGTTAAATTTTTCTCCCCTGAGGTAATAGATCTGAGATTTGTCTGATTTAATCCTTAACACTAAATTACCCCTTCCTGTTTCTGACTCCTATTAGCAGTAAGCTTATTGATTTAATTTTGGCTTTAAAGAGATCATTGAACATGAAAGAAATATTCAGGGGAAAAAAAGCAGATGAATGGAGAACAGCATCTCTTTGCTTTAATTAACTCATTTTTGAAAGACCAGAAGAATCTTTAAACATCTCCCAGAAATCTTCTGTTAGTGAATTGAAGTTCGAATGCTTGTGAAGTCCTAGAGCAAGGTAAAAATACAATATGGAGTCAAATTCCGATACTTACAAGCCTAAACCTTGACAACATTAGTTGGGATGTGTCATAACTTAAGCAATACTTCCAGAGAAAGATTCCTCTTGATAGATTACTTGGTCTATTCCCTCCAAAATGTTCCTGACAGTGGTGATACCACTTTTATTTGAAGATGTGACAATACATTACCTTTCAAGCTTGTTCACACCACTTTTGTATAGTTCTACTCTTCAAGTTTGTTTTATTTTCTCTAAAGCAAGTCTAATTTTTTCTCTTGTAACTTCTCTTTCTTGGTTCTCTCCTTTGGGGACAATTCCTCTTCCATGCAATAGACTTTTTGAAACCCACAGAAAGCTATCACATATTCCTGCTCTCTGCTTAGGTTTCTCTTTTTCAAGTAAACATCCCCAGTCCCTTTCATTGACTCCTATGGCAGAATCTTGTAACCCTTCATTAGTCTAGTCACTTTTCACTACAAATATAGTCCAGTTTACCAAAGTTCCAGCAAGAATACAATTCATCCTTTACTCTTATATAAAAATTAAAATGATGAAGAAGAGTGAACTAATTAATAGAGTTGATGATGTCTATTATAATATGATACAGATATTGCATGAAAATGTAAAACATTATTTCTGAATGTAAACAGTGCACTTTCTGAAGTATTTAGATAGGAAATGTAAGCAAACCTTAGCTTTCTTGTTTTCATATATTCTTTTTTTTAAAAGAAAGCAATTAAATCAGAATATCTTCACTGACTCTTACATTTCAAGGACAAAGTTGCTAATGGAGACTGGAGGAATATCCATCCCCAAAATGCAACTCATTATTGCATATGAAAATTAGCATTACCTAAGGGTAAATTTTCTGCCTGGCATTTAGAGACTGAGGCAAGCAGTTCCCAGAGAGAGAATGTCTTCATATTCTGATTCTTTACTCACTATGTTAAAAAATTTACCAAAAGGGAGGGGGAGAGTCTACACTGCTAATTGTTTCAGTTTTTTTAATAGGTGTCATTTCATAGGTTTTATTTATGAAGAGAAATTCCATCTTTTTCATCTTCAAGGAAATGACTCCATTATTAACAACTGTAGAACACAGATTCTTATGCTCCAGGAGTCCACTAAACCTTGTTTTGACCAGCATCCAGGACTGGACATCTAGATAGGTATCCCTCCATTGAACTTTTGCACTCAATTCCACCTCTTTCTCAAAGATTGATAATTAAGTCAGTATTACATTTCCTTTTATATGTCTTCGGTTCTGAGTCAATCTATGACTCAGTTGAATCTTTCCTTCACAACCACTACTTTTTGCTCCTATGTTAGCACTATTACTTTAAGGCTTTTTTCCACTTTTATTCTTTATTCTACTCTTCCCTATGCTTTTTTTTTTCTGAGAGCACTGTTCTTTTTCTTTTAAAAAAATGCCTTTCAAATTAGACTTTTTTCCCATAAACCTAAAATTAATTTATTTAGTTTGAATTTGATATAACTTCCTTGATCTCAAAAATCATTTTTGTTTTTATCTCCAGTACTTATAACAGTTGCTTGTAATAGAGTATATAACTTCTGGTTGCTTGATTGAGTAAAAGTAAATAATAGAACTCACTTTTAATCAAATTCCCTACAATTTATTCTTCCAACTGAGTTTTGTCCTCATAGTAGTGGCCACCTTGGGAACCGGATATATTTTTTCAGATATGAATTCCAAAACATTTTTGGATTTTCTCATTTGGAATTCCCTTCAAAGACAGTTTGAAAGAGTTAATGCTTTAATCCACACAAGAAAGTCAGTCTCATTATTTTATAATCACATCATATTTTTGATCCCAAATATGGTTACTCAATTTGATAAACAATTTTATTCACCAATCATGGCTTCAGATGACTTGTGACTGTTTCCAAAAAGCAAATGTATCCTCAAAATACAAAGATTTGCACCTATTTAGGAATTTCAGAAATATGTGCTCCAGGCTCTAAAAGCATTTCCAAATATATCTAGTTGCTGAGAAAATGTGGAGTGATCAGAACTGGATGGAATTAGCCAGGAAAGGCTTCCTGGAGGGAATTAAATTTCAAACTGATTAGTAGGTAAGGTTTTCCCCTGACCCTTTCCCTTGAGACTGAAGTCTGGTGTATGATCAAAGTGAGAGAAGAGATGCTGAGGAAAATTAGGTTTAAATATATTTATATAGGCTGAAGATTCTTATGTTTCTCAAATGGTGATACAGTAATTCCAGGATCCAAACAATTGGCACAGACTAAGTTAATAGCTATGAAATAATCTCCCAGGATACCTAACCACAAACAAATCTCCAGACTTCTATGACCTTCCAGATCAAGATAGGGATATAACTTGCTAGGTTTGCTACACCTTTAGGATAATTTTATATTTATAGACTTAAAAGACTCTAAGGAAATAGAGTATAGGACAATATGGTTTGGGGGTCTTTGGGATTTAATGTGAACATCTTTGCCCTTTCTTAACTCAGAGTTTGTTGGAAATCAAAAGATTACTTATGAAGATGCACTGACATATAGAAGTTCCCTCTTGTTTACTCTATTTGAAACTAAAGTAAATTTTCCCAAGCAAAATATTCAATGATGATCCTCAATTTAATTCTTCTGCAGAAATCTCCAACATCCATTCCTTTTAGAAATTATAATGGTACTTTGAATAGGATAGTAACACAAAACAAAATATTTAGGCCCATAAGATTAAAGTCTCACCATATCAAAACTAAACAAAAAAATTCCCAGTATGAAGAATATTTTCAGGATGATCTAGTTTCATTAGTTTCAGAATTTTCAGATTCCACTATGAGTGTAGGAGAAAGGAGATGGGATAACAGGAAATGGAGAGAAGAGAAGGTCATTTCATATTTCATGGTAAAATTAAGGTACCGAGTCCTCTAAGTTCATCAAATATTTATAAAATGCCTCTTATTCAGGCATGGGGAATGGGAAAAGTACAATGTGTAAAATCAGACACATTCTTAACATAATGATAATTAGGAAATAAGATTTCCTAAGATTGCTAAGATTAGAAAATAAGGAAATAATTAGAATTCTTAACTTCAATGAATCTTGGATCACATTAATGTGAATGGTTCAGATCATAATTTATTCCTGCTTTCTCAATCTTTTCAGTTCTTATTCATGTTCTTTAGAAAGTATTTCTCACAGTACCTATTCATTATTATACATCTCTATGAGTACCATAGAAAGAATATCTGTCAGTTAGTTCTCACTTATACTATGTAAATAACATATCTCTTTTTTAAGGCATATCTTTTTTTCAAAGCTGCAAAATTGTTCATATAGGTTAGTGACAGTCATGAACAATATTTTCCAATAAGCACAGTTGAGAAGTACTTAAACAAATGTAATAATAATAAAAATATAACAAGTGTAGAGGCCATTTCTTATATGATAGAGTGTCAAAATGCTTCTTGAAAGAAGTAGCATGTTTTGATTTAAGTTTTGAATAATGGTCAAGAAATCAAGAGGCAAAGTTAAGGAGAAAAGATATTTCAGCATAAAAATAACATGAACAAAGACAGAAAAATGGGAAAACAAACTATATTTTTAAGGAAAGAGTCTACTTCGGCTGTAGTATTCAATATGTGGTGCTTATTAATAAATGGGTTAGATATTTATGCTTGTCAAACTAAATTTTGGATCTTTTGTATGTACAATATAATGAACTACTAATAATAGTCAAACCAGAAGTAGATAAGTGGCTGTTTCAAATATTATATTTGTTTTGTTATTTTTTAAAGTATTTTCAATCTTTGTGATCTCATTTCTGGGTTATCTTGGAAAAGACACTGGAGTGGCTTTCCATTTTCTTCTCTAGATCATTCGACAGAGGAGGAAATAGAGTCACACAGCTAGTAGATATCTGAGGCAGGATTTGAATTTAGAAAGATGAAAACATTACCCCCTGTGCCACCTCATTGCCCACTATGTTTAAATAAGGATGAAAAAAAGTCTAATCTAGTCTTATTTCACATTTTGTTTTATTAGGAAAAATGCAAGGAAAAATGTAATATTTTTTTTGGCAAATACAACTTCTTTACTACATATTTCTATCCTTGGGAAAGGAGGAATAAATAAATATCTCACATTGCAATGTGTCTGGGCTTGTTCCTAAAAAACAGTGACCAAAGGAAGTAAAGATGTATGGAAAATTAATCTGTAAAGTCATTACACTTGAATACATCAACCTAAATAATCATTTTCAGAGTCTATATACATAAAATAATTGTAGGTATGAAGAGGTCACTCAGAGGTATTCTAATTCACACCTGGAAGCACCCAAAACCTAAGATGGGCAGCTATATTTGTTCTCTTACTCATTACTACCAAGCTGCTTCTTGCCAGTTGTATAGTCATTAGGGTAATGGATTTGGAGTCAGAAGACCTAATGTCATGCTTGTGTTCATTAATATTATTTGTGGATGAAATTCTCGTCATTTCTGAACTTAACATTTTGTTTTGTTTTGCTTTGTTTTGGTGTGTGTGTGTGTGTGTGTGTGTGAATTTAATTTCATAGATAGGGAGATCCTAGATAAAGAAATTTTCCCTTTGAAAGCTTATCTAAAAATTCCTCTGAAATTTTGGGCTTATAGAGCTGCAAGGGATATGAAAAGTTTGAGTGATTTACACAATATGACATCTATGTGTCAGAGGTAGAACTTGAAGTCAGATTACTGGAAAAAAAAGGCTAGCTTTCAATCTATTATACAAGATTACCTCAGTCTAGCCATCTGTTAAATGGGAGTAACAATGAATTCTATTCTATTTAATCAAAAAAAAAACGTTATGAATTGCCTATTATGTGTCAAGTTTTGTGCTAGGCAATGGCAAAGCAGAGACAAAAAATAGTCTCTGACCTCAAGGGCCTTACATGCTACTTGGGAGAAACAATACAGGTGCAGATGAATAAATACAAACAAAATAGAAATTTTAAAACAGCAGTTATGAATGGAAGAAAGGAGAACAACTTGGGAGAATCAGAAAGGACTCTTTTTAGAAGTAGACTGGGGGGGGCGGGGGAGGAGTGTGGATCCAAGATGGTATAGAGGACACATGCTCTATATAAGCTCTTCCTTACCCTCAGACTACTTTTTTAATGAAAAAGCCTTGGAATTAATGCTTGATTGTCAAAACCCACGACTATTGGGACTACAACACATAACCAATAGAACATAAATTTGAAATTTGCCAGAAAAGATCTGTTTTTGCTTGTGGACAGGGACCTCTAAGCCAAGTGCAGTATTCAGGCAAGTGGGTAGTGAGAGCACAGAAGGCAACTCACACTGAGCAGACTGAAGGGGGATGGGATGTGGTCTTTGCTAGTGGAAAATTCGTGGGAAGAACTTTACCATAGTTTCTGCTACTCTGCTCTGGCAGCAACCCAGTAGATCAGCAGAGAAGCTATAAACACAGGGATAAAGACTATAACCCCAAAACGCCAGAGTTTCTCTGGTTCTGGCCACAGCCACCCAGCATTGGGAGGGAATCAGCACAATCTCAGAGCAAAACCACTGAGTTTAGCAAAGATGCTGACTATAATGTAGATGCTAATCCCAGTGCAGACACTGATCCCATCACAGCCATTGCTGTCCCACTGCTGCTCCACTGCTACTTCCTGTTTTCTCTTAGGAAGCTTGATAGCATCACACTGCCCCAAAAGCAGACTGCAGTTGTTTGTTTATTTGTTTTTGCTTTATCATGATGAGTAAAAAGGCAGAGTGGGCTCTAACTATAGATAGCTTCTATATGGAAAGAGAGCAGAATTCAAACTCGAGGAGATTAAAAGCAGATTGTCTCCAGATGAAGCCCCAAATGGTGATATAACCTGGTCCCATCACAAAGGGTACTCATAGAAGAAATTTAAAAGGCTCTTTAAAAAAAAAAGCTATAAGAAAAATGGGGAAAGGAAAGGGAAGCTTTGCAAGAGGGTATGGATAAGTCATGTTACTCATTAAAAGATAGAGTGGATAAAGAAAACAACTCCCTGAAAAACAGAATTAATGAATTGGAAAAAGAAAATAGTTCCCTAAAAAATAAAATTGGTGAAATGAAGAAAAAAAATTCCATAGAACAAAACAGGTCATTTAAAAACTCAATTGGACATTTTACAAAAAGAAATGAAAGAAAAGTAAATGAAGAAAATAATTCATTAAAAATCAGAATTGAACAAATGGAAATGAATGACTTTAGGAGACACTAAGTCAAGAAAAAACAAAAAATTGAAAAATAAATGGGAAAAAATGTTAAATACCTACTTGGGAAAACAACAGAACTGGGAAATAAGTCTAAGAGAGATAATCTAAGGATTATTGGGCTTCCTAAAAACTCATGATTAAAAAAAAAAAAGCATAGACACTATTTTTCAGGAAATCATCAAAGAAAACTACCCAGATATTATAGAAACAGAAAATAAAATAGACATTGAAAGAATTCATCAATCACCTACTGAAAGAGATTCCAAAACTATCAGAGCAAGGAAAAAATACTACAAGCAGCCAAAAAAAATCAAATACAGAGGAGCCACAAAAAGGATTACTCTGGATCTAGCAGTATCTACATTAAAGGATTGAAGAGCCTGGAATCTAATATTCCAAAAGGCTAAGGAAACTGGTATGCAGCCAAGAATAACTTACCCAGCCAAAATGATCATCTTCTTCCAGGGAAGAATATGGATATTCAATGAAATAGGTGAATTCCATTTATTTCTGATGAAAAAACCAGAACTAAGCAAAAAGTTTGAAGTCCAAATATAGGACAAGGGGAAACATAAAAAGATATCTTGGAAACTGTATTTCTGTTATGAGTATAAATAAAGAATACGTGTATAATTTGGTTTTACTATTATAATATAAAAAAGAAATGAGGTAGAAACGAAATTATACCAGAAAAAGGGAAAAGTGGAAGTATTACATCTCATGAAGAAGCAAAGGAACCCTATTATATCTGAGGGAAAGAAAGAGAAAATCAATGAATTAGGCTTGCAACTAAAAAAGCTAGGAAAAAAAGCAAATTAATAATCCCCAGTCAAACACTAAATGTGAAATTTTAAAAATAAAAGGAGAGATTAATAAAATTGAAAATAAAAAACTATTGAATTAACAAATAAAATTAAGATTTGGTTCTATGAAACAACCAACAAAATAGATTAGATTAGAAAAAGGAAAGAGGAAAATCAAATTGTTAGCCTCAAAAATGAAAAGAGAGAACCTGATACTGATGAAGAGGGAATTAGAGCAATATTTAGGCGTTACATTGCCCAACTTTATGCCAATAAATTAGAAAATTTAAATGAAATGGATAAGTATCTTCAAAAATATAGCTTGCTCAGATTAACAGAGGAAAAAGCAAATTGGTTAAATAGTCCCATTTTAGAAAAAGAAATAAAAACAAGCGATTAATCAATTCCCTAAGAAAAAATCCCCAGGACCAGATGGATTTACATGTGAATTCTACCAAATATTTAAAGAACAATTAACTCCAATGCTATATAAATTATTTGAAAAAATAGGGATTGAAGGAGTCCTATCAAATTCTTTTTATGACACAGACATGGTACTGATACCTAAACCAGGTAAGTTAAAAACAGAGAAAGATAATTGTAGACCAATCTCCCTAACGAACATTGATGCAAAAATCTTAAAACACTAGCAAAAAGGTAACAGAAAATCATCTTCAGGATAATACACCATGACCAAGTAGGATGTATACCAGGAATGCAGGGCTGGTTCAGTATTAGGAAAACTATTAACATAATTGACCATATCAATAACCAAATTTTTAAAAATCATATGATCATCTCTATAAATGCAGAAAAAGCATTTGCTAAAATCCAAAACCCATTACTATTAAAAACAATAGAGAGTATAGGAATAAATGTAATTTTTCCTAAAGTAATTGGTGACATCCAATTAAAACCATCAGTAAGCATCATATGTAATGGTGATAAACTGGAATTTTTCCAGGAGTGAAACAAGGTTGCCCACTATCACCATTACTATTCAATATTGTATTAGAAATGGTAACTACAACAATAAGACATGAAAAAGAGATTAAAAGAATTAGAGTAGGTAATGCAAAAACCAAATTATCACTCTTTGCAGATGATCTGTTGGTATACTTAGAGAGCCCCAGAGATTCTACTAAAAAGCTATTAGAAATAATCCACAACTTTAGCAAAGTTCCAGGATACAAAATAAATCCACATAAATCCTCAGCATTTTTATACATCACTAAGAAAATCCAACAGCAAGAGATACAAAGATAAATCCATTTAAAATAACTGTCAATAGTATAAAATATTTGGAAATCTATCTGCCAAAGGAAAATCAGGAACTATATGAGCAAAACTACAAACACTTTCCACACAAATAAAGCCAGATGCAGAAATTAGGCAAGGACCCACACTTAACACCACATACCAAGATAAGATCAAAATGGGTCCATGACCTAGGCATAAAGAACGAGATTATAAATAAATTAGAGGAACATAGGATAGTTTATCTCTCAGACTTGTGGAGGAGAAAGAAATTTGTGACCAAAGATGAACTAGAGACCATTACCGATCACAAAATAGAAAATTTTGATTATATCAAATTAAAAAGCCTTTGTACAAACAGAACGAATGCAAAAAAGATTAGTAGGGAAGTAACAAACTGGGAAAACATCTTTACAATTAAAGGTTCTGATAAAGGCCTCATTTCCAAAATATATAGAGAACTGACTCAAATTTATAAAAAAATCAAGCCATTCTCCAATTGATAAATGGTCAAAGGATATGAACAGACAATTTTCAGATGAAGAAATTGAAACTATTACCACTCACATGAAAGAGTGTTCCAAATCACTATTGATCAGAGAAATGCAAATTAAAACAACTCTGAGATATCACTACACACCTGTCAGATTGGCTAAGATGACAGGAAAAAATAATGATGAATGTTGGAGGGGATGCGGGAAAACGGGGACACTGATGCATTGTTGGTGGAGTTGTGAACGAATCCAGCCATTCTGGAGAGCGATCTGGAATTATGCCCAAAAAGTTATCAAACTGTGCATACCCTTTGATCCAGCAGTGTTTCTATTGGGCTTATACCCCAAAGAGATACTAAAAAAGGGAAGGGGACCTGTATGTGCCAAAATGTTTGTAGCAGCCCTGTTTGTAGTGGCTAGAAACTGGAAAATGAATGGATGCCCATCAATTGGAGAATGGCTGGGTAAATTGTGGTATATGAATGTTATGGAATATTATTGCTCTGTAAGGAATGACCAGCAGGATGAATACAGAGAGGCTTGGAGAGACCTACATGGACTGATGCTAAGTGAGATGAGCAGAACCAGGAGATCATTATACACTTCGACAACGATATTGTATGAGGATGTATTCTGATGGAAGTGGATTTCTCTGACAAAGAGACTTAACTGAGTTTCATTGGAGAAATGATGGACAGAAACAGCTACATCCAAAGAAGGAATACTGGGAAATGAATGTGAACTATTTGCATTTTTGATTTTCTTCCCGAGTTATTTTTACCTTCTGAATCCAATTCTCCCTGTGCAGCGGGAGAACTGTTCGGTTCTGCAAATATGTATTGTATCTAGGATATACTGCAACATATTTAACATATATAGGACTGCTTGCCATCTTGGGGGGGAGAGGAGGGAGGGAGGGGAAAAAACAAAACATAAGTGATTGCAAGGGATAATGTCATGTAAAAATTATCCTGGCATGGATTCTGTCAATACAAAGTTATTATTAAATACAATAAAATTAAAAAAAAAAACAAATAAAGCCAGATGTAAACAATTGGAAAAATATTAAGTGCTTTTGGATAGGCCAAGCAAATATAATGAAGATGACCATACTACCTAAGATAATCTGTGTATTTAGGGCTATACCAATCAGACTTTCAAGAAACTATTTTAATTAACTAGAAAAAATTACAACAAAATTCATATGGAAGAACAAAAGCTTAAGAATTTCAAGGAAATTAATGACAAAAAAAATTCAAATGAAGGTGGCCTAGCTGTATCTGATCTAAAACTGTTATGTGCCAGACCTCTGAACTTGAAACAAGGAGCTAAGCTAGTGGAATTGAAAAATATAATGGTTGTCTAGTTTAGCATGGTAATTAATAAGTACTCAAGTTCAGTATGATTGATTTAATCTTACAACAAAAAAAATGGTTTCTTAGTGATATGAGGATTGCTGTATACTCAGTGTGGGGCATATAAGCAGGGACTGAGAGCCACAGAAGGGACGCTTTCAGAATGCAGAGAAGACAGGTGGGAGCTTAGGCTCTCAGAACCAAGGAGAGAAATTCAATTCGATCTTCAATCAGGCAAAGAAATAATAAAGAATTTAGACTTTGGACTTTAATCCCTAGCTACTCATGTCGTGCTTACTGAACTGAAATGAAGGCTGTTCCCAGGGACCCCAAGAAAACCGAAACAAGAGAATGTTACAAAAACTATATCATAAAGCAGCAATCACCAAAACCATATGGTATTGACTAAGAAATAGACTAATTGATGAGTGGTATAGGTTAGGACCACAGAACAAAACTATCAATAACTATCTAGTGTTGGACAAACCCAAAAACCCCAACTTTTGGGATAAGAATTCACTATTTGATAAAAACTGCTGGGGAAATTGGAAATTAGTATGACAGAAATTAGGCATTGACTCACACTTAATACCATTCACCAAGATAAGGTCAAAAGGGGTTCATAATCTAAACATACAGAATGAGGTTATAAATAAATTAGAAGAATACAGAAAAGTTTACCTCTCAGACTTGTGAAGGAAGGAGGGATTTGTGACCAAAGAAGAATTAGAGATCATTACTGATCACAAAATGGAAAATTTTTGTTATTACTAAGTTAAAAAACTTTTGCACAAACAAAACTATTGCAGACAAGATTAGAAGAGAAGCAATAAAATGGGAAAACATTTTTACAGTGAAAGGTTCTAATAAAGGCCTCATTTCCAAAATATATACAGAATTGACTCAAATTTATAAGAAATCAAGCCATTCTCCAATTGATAAATGGTCAAAGCATATAAACAAACAAATTTCAGATGATGGAATTGAAACTATTTCTACTCACATGAAAAGGTGTTCCAAATCATTATTGATCAGAGAAATGCAAATTAAGACAACTCTGAGATACTACTATACACCTGTCAGATTTGCTAAGATGACAGGAAAAGATAATGATGAATATTGGAGGAGATGTGGGAAAACTGGGAAACTGTTGCATTGTTGGTGGAGTTGTGAATGGATCCAACCATTCTGGAGAGCAATTTGGAACTATGCTGAAAAAGTTATCAAATAATGCATACCCTTTGATCCAGCAGTGTTACTACTGGACTTATATCCCAGAGGAATAGGAAAGCAGGGAAAGGGACCTGTAGGTGCCAAAATGTTTGTGGCAGCCCTTTTCATAGTGGTTAGAAACTGGAAATTGAATGGATGCCCATCAATTGGATATTGGCTGAGTAAATTATGGTATATGAATGTTATGGAATATTAATGTTCTGTAAGAAATGACTAGCAGGATGGGCTTGGAGAGACTTACATGAACTGATACTAAGTGAAATAAGCAGAACCAGGAGTTAATTTTACACTTCAACAATAATACAATATGAGGATCAAGTCTGATGGAAGTGGCTATGTTCAGCAATGAGAGGATTCAATTCAGTTCCAGTTGATTAGTGATGAACAGAAGCAGCTACACCCAGCAAAAGAACACTGGGAAATGAGTGTGGAATGCTTGCATTTTTTCTTCCCAGGTTATTTTTACCTTTTTAAATCTGAGTTTCTTGTGCATCAAGAGAACTGTATAAATATGTACACATATATTGTATTTAAGATATACTTTAACATGTTTAACATGTATGAGACTGCCTGTCATCTAGGGGAGGGGTTGGAGGGAAGGAAGGGAAAAATTGGAACAGAAGTGTTTGCAAGAGTCATTGTTGAAAAATTACCCATGCATATGTTCTGTCAATAAAAAGCTATAATAAAAAACATACAGATATATACATACATACATATATGTGTAAATATATGTGTGTGTGTGCATGTAGTAAAATCAATAAATATTTGAATGGATAGATTGAAGATAAAAAAAGGAAGTAGACTTGGGAATCAGCTATGGTTTCAAAAGATGAAAGATTAATGAGAAGGTCATGATGGGCGGCCTATGAGAAGACACAGAGATAAGAGGCAGTATATTATTTGTAGGAAATAGAAACTAGGCCATTTTTCCTGGAACATAGTCATACTGTTTTCATCTTGTACAGCATTACTTGCATCACAGTTATATTTACAAAGTACTATAAAAATGTAGCCATTTTCCTTCTTTGGAAGTCATCTTCTTTTTGAGAGTCAATCACTCAGAAGAATTGTCAATAACTATAAACTCCTATGAAAATAACACTTTTGTACTTAAATGGGAATCATTATTTGATCATAAGTTACATTCAAAGACTATTTCTTTATTAAGGCTTTTATCTAATATCAATACTTAGGATAATTTTACTTCCTCTTCAAAATACACTTATTGTAGTAAGATGAAGTATCTTCTGTGTGTATGCATGTGTCTGTGTGTTTGAATGTTTTCCTGAGATAAAAGCCAATTATATAAGTTCTTGAACACAATCTTTAACTCTCACTTTATCATTCATGATTTCAACACATATTATATTTTGGTCTTTTTCATTAGTTTCCATTGGGAGTATTTTTAAAAGGATCATAGAACCTACAAGAAAGCAAAGATAGACTACTGTGAAAATAATCTCTTCAATTATTATATATGCTTTCTTGAAATGAAAATGTATTGATATGTAGAGAGCTGTAGCTTTGGGAAAGGTATACTTGAAACAAGGATAGTACAGCAGAGTGTTTACTCAGTGTGATTGATGAAATAATGGTTCTCTAATTCACATATACTTAGTGTGACATAATGATGTAATCACTCTAGTTGGCATATACTTCCTGTAATATGGTGATGTAAGGGTTATACAGTTGTCACAGGCTTGGTGTGTTGTAGTGATATCATCATACTAAAGTATTTAAGGTCTGAGAGGACTGGAGAAAAGAGAGTGTGCGCTTGAGCTCGATCCAGACTCCACATGCCAGACTCCAGACTCCATCTTTGACCATCCTCATAGTGGCTCTCCTGCCTTCAGAACACTGCTCCACTTAAGACCAAGGCTCGTCCAGAGATCCTACAGAAAGCTAGTCCAGATATTACATTTTGGCATCCAAATGTGAGGCACTAGAACTGAGGCTCTTGATCTAAAGGCCTATACTCAGCAGCTCGACAGATGTGATCGTAAATTCAATAGAGAAGTCCCTATGACCTGGAAATAGGGTGAGTGCAAAAATAGACAAGCAGGAAACTTTAGTAAGAGATAAACTAGTCACTTTTTTTCCCAATTGAAATGGGACAAATACTAAGAAGAGCCTCCTCTTTAATAATAATAAAGTTTAATAAAGAAGCAAGGTTTGTTGGTAACTTGGAAACAGAT
This sequence comes from Antechinus flavipes, assembly GCF_016432865.1. NCBI lineage: Eukaryota > Metazoa > Chordata > Mammalia > Dasyuromorphia > Dasyuridae > Antechinus > Antechinus flavipes. The sequence goes on from NC_067400.1 coordinate 217,970,904, forward strand.
CATTGGACTCAAATATATTAGTGTGCACATCTCCTTGGTTCTCTAAGGAAGAAAACTTAGAGCCAGATATGTGAAAACTAGTGGAAGAGTAACTAATTGAATATTACAAAGCTAAGGGTCCTGATTCAATTCCTGAGGAAACATTCTTTATGTACAATATAATACAATTAGCTTTAAAGAAGCCCACAAGTTCTAAAAAAAGAAGAATTTAAATGAGAACAGTTATACAAGGAAGTGTAAGGAGAAAGAGCAGGAGGTGTATGGTATTGACAAAGCAGCTGAATGGCATGGAGAATTGGACAAGAACAGAGTTAAGGATAGTGATGATGATCTTAAAAAGTGTAGTGCTTGTTACATTCACAGATCAGTTTCACTTCTGTCTACACCAAAGCAGGCACTCTTACAGCATTCCCCACAACCTCACAATCCTCCCTCAATTATGCCTTCTTGGGTGAAGGGAAGACGAGGAGTGGGAGGGACAGTTACACCACTAGCACCGCCCATGCAGTAGTTTTGTCTAACTCCTATGACACAATTGCAAAAGGCATTAATTAAACTCAAAGAGGAAGGACAGGATACATCTGATTTGCAAACAGAAGCATATCCTGCAATTGAAGAGTTTGACTCTTCAGGCCAAAAAAAGAAAAAGATACACTCCTTTTAATCTGGAAATTATAAAAGATTTGAAAAAGACTTGCACTCTTTATGGGTCTACATCATCTTATGTTAAGATGATATTAGAGGATTTGGCTTATGAAATTTTAATCCCTAGTGATTGGAAATTTATAGCAAAGACATGTTTAGAACCTAGGCAAAACTTGTTATGGATTTCTGAGTATAGTGAAATCTGTAGAAAACAAGCCCAGTGAAATAGGCAACCTGGAGTTAATATAACAGCCACTTTTGATCAACCATCATGTATAGGTCCTTATGCAGACAATTTAGAGCAGATTAATAACCCTAGAGCAGCATATGAGCAAATTGCTGCTGCTGCTATTAAACCATGGGGCACTCTCCCAGGAGGACAAGATAGAGGGACCCTACACTCAAATAGTGCAAGGTCCAAATGAACCCTTTGCTGATTTCATGGAATGTTTGATGAACTATTGGTGAAAATATAGCAACAGAAATTATGATAAGACAACTTGCTAGAGAAAATGCTAATGAGGATTGTAGAAGAATTATACTAGGACAGTATCCTTTAGAGGAGATCATAAGATGCTATGCCACAGTGGGCATAAATGCCTTTTATACCCAGACTATGATGCATACTTTTTAAGATTTAAACATGGAAAGACAGAGTCCCTTTTGGCAAAGGACATCCAGAGAGACTTCTCAGTGCTTTCAATGTGGTAAAATAAGGCACTTAAAAGCCCAATGTTGGCCTAAAGATAGAGTGAAAAAACAGGGTGGGAGAACAAGACCCAAAACCCTATGTCCAAAATGGGTAAAGGGTATCAGAATGTAGATTGACTCAGGGAAACGGGAAGTATGGCTGGGCTCCAGGATCCCAGGCAAAAAACAATTGGAGTATGATGGAAGCCAATGTTGCACCCAGAGAATCTTTAGAATATGATCAATGACCCAAGAAGCAACCTGATGAGAGAAAGTGATTAAAATTGGGGAGAGGAGAATTGTATGCAACTGGGACTACAAAGCTATCTCCTGGAGAGGTGAAATCTGTCCCTGTCTGGCTTATAGATCCTTTGCCTCCACACACAGTAGGCTTGACCATTTCACCTCCTGAGAGTGTTTACAAAACAGTATCCATCCATACACTGATTTGGGAAACTGAGGAATGTGTAGCTAATATCCCAGTCACTAATACAGGTAGACAATGTATGACTTATGACCCAGAAGAAGTACTAGGGTCAGATTAACTGATACATATTCTTGATAGGCAATTTAGTGACATATTTATCCAGATTTTGACTTCCAACAACAGAATCCAGGAATATTCTGGACTTCAGCTGTTACAGTTGAACATCCCATGCTCACTATCTATGTAAATGGCATACCATTGAAAGTATTGTTAGAAATGAGTGCAGATCTTGCAGTCATTGGAGGTGCCAGTTGACCCAGTCATTGGCCAAAGATTAAGACAGATACCCATATGCCTGGCATAGAGGATCATTAGCAGCTGAAGGTAGTGCTATCCCTTTGGGATGGATATTTGAAAGTGAAAGGAGTTTTTACTCCTTTTGTAGTTAAAAAAAAATCCCTTCAATTTATGGGGAAGAGACATCTCACAACAGTTAGGATTACAATTGAATACTTCAACTTTTTGGGCAGGGCTGCTATTGAAGGCCTGCCTGCACTCTTTCCTGTTCCCATTCAATGGAAAACTTATATACCAGTGTGGGTAGAACTTCACAAGTGAAAAAATCCAGGCCTTATTAGATATAGTACAGGAGCAACTTGACACTTACAACCTTCTCTAAGTCCTTGGAATTCCCCTATATTTGTGGTAAAAAAAAAAAAAAATAGAACTCTGGAAAATAGATGTGACTCCTTATAAATCTTTTGATCATCTCTTTTATTCATGTTGTAGTAGACACCTTTTCAGGATTTTCAGGATTTTCTGTTCTAAAATAAAAGAAAGCGGGAGATGTAGGGGGCTGAAACTTTGGGAAAGGTGTAATTGAAACATAGATACTCACAGCAGGGTGTTTATTCAATGTGATTGATGAGATAATGGTTCTCTAGTTCACATATACTTTACGTGATGTAATGATGTAATCACTCTAGTTGACATATACTTAATGTGAAATGGTGATGTAATGGTTCTACAGTTGGCCTATGCTCAGTATACTGTAGTGATGTAATCATACTAAGGTATTTAAGGGCTGAGAGGACTGAAGATGAGAGTGTGTGCTTGAGTTCAATCCAGACTCCAAATTCCTGACTCCAGACTCCAGACTCCAGTCTTGACCATCCTCATTGTGGTTCTTCTGCCTTCATCACTTCTCCACATAAGACCAAGGCCCATCCAGCGATCCTCCAGAAAGCTAGACCAGACATATAGATACATATTTTGAATCCTCCCTGATGCTCTTTTGGTCACATGACAATGATTTTTTTTCTTTCAACTTTCCTTTTCTGTCTTTCTTTTTCTATATTGTTTTTTCTTAGTTTGCATTCAGTTCAATTAAAATAAAAACAAAAATAAAGAAGATCAAAGAATCATAGATTAAAAGCTACAAGGAATCTTAGAAATCATTTCACCAATTCCCTCATTTTTTCACAGGAGAAAGCTTACCTAGAGAGCTGTCATTTTGCCAAACATAATTGATAAGTAGTTGATTTCAGAGTTCACTATGGTTTCTATTAAACCTAGAACTAGAATCCAGTGGACTTAATCTAGTTGCTTTTCATGGGGATTTGGGAATCACTATACTTGGATGAAAAAGATGGTAATTTTAGAGTCAGAAGGTCATAGTTCAAATCTCAGCTCTAGTTCTTGCTACTTTTGTGATTTTTGGACAAGTTAAAAAATCCTAGAACTCAGTTTCTTCATCTATAAAATGACAGAATTGGTTTCTGAGATCTCTTCCAGGTCTAGAATTTCTGGCTTTCATCTTTACCCCAGAGCTGGTTATCCAAACTAAGATAAGATCCTACCATTCATCCACTTTTTAAAAATATTGTTTGTTTGTTTGTTTATTTTTAATACATGTTGCTTTATGAATTATGTTGGGAGAGAAAAATCAGAACACAAGGGAAAAACCTTGAGAGAAAAAAATAGAAAAAAGAAGTGAGCACACCATGTTTATATTCAATCTTCATAGTTCTTTTTCTAGATACAGATGGCATTTTCTAACCAAAGTCTATTGGGATTGCATTGGATCACTGAACCACTGAGAAGACCCAAGTCTTTCATAGTGGATCATAGCACATTCTTCCTGTTATTGTGTACAATGTATTCTTCATTATTTTTATAAATGTCTGCCTTTTAAAGTAACTTTTCTTTACAAATTATTTTATGCATTTTGGTTAAAGTCATATTTAAATTTTGCTGGCACTATTGGCAATGAGAATGAATGAACACTTCTGTCCATCAAATAATCTCTGAAATTTAAACACCAGAATTGGTAATATAATAGAATTGGTAATAATAGTCTGCTTTCCTCTCATTTCTTTGAAGTGTAAAAGACATTGCTATATTATCATACTGAAATATTCTCCTAACAATAACTCTAGGGAATGTGGTGCTTTGGCTTACTGGATTATTTCCTCAAACTCTACATTTTACAAGATAATTTATGTAACAATCCACCAAAAGGAAATCATCTCATTCCAGAAAGTTATTTTTATGTGAAAGTTTTCATGAATAGTTTTTTGATCAGTTAAAAAGCATTTAAGTTTTTACTAAGTGCCAAAAAACTGAGCTAATCCTATGTAAAAGAAAAAAGAAAAAATATAGTACCTATCCTCAGGAAGCTTATAATCTTATACAAGGAGAAGCATTTACCTAGCTATGTACATGTAAGATATTTATTGTATAAAGAAGTCATTTCAGTTATCAAGCTGTGGAAAAGTGGTAACTCAACAGAACTCATTACTTTTTTTTCTTAATTCAGAGGAGGAATGTGAAAACAGGGTGGAAAATGGCATTAGTGAATATGAGAGAGCAAATTCTCTATTATTGGAGATACAGAAACAGAAACTGGATAATGATTAGACAACCATGTCATTGAATTTATTCACACCTCTGCAAGAGGGATGGAGTGCATGACCACACAATTCTCTTCTGAGTGACATTCTTTGTAAATCACTTCATCCTCTACTAGCAACTTCCTATATTAAGATCCTCTCCTACTTTCCCCAACCAATTTTCTTTCAGCTATCTTTATTAAGGAGCAGAACTATTTTCCACTGGGTTTTCTGGAAATTTATACATTAACCCTCAGCTCTAGTCCCCTATATAAGATATGGTTTTGTGGATTCAATAACAACATGTATTATACATAGCATTGTTCTTTCTCTATGCAATTAATTGCATTGAACATTTTTTTTAAATAACAAGCATTTATTTTCTTTTTTCTCCCTCACAGAAATATATACAAATTTTAATTCATGTAAAAATATACATATTTTGGCAAAACCAATCTTCACAATTACAAGAGCAAAAAATGTTTTTCTTATTCTGTACATTTTGTTCATTATTTTTTTTTTCTTTCAGGAAAGAAAGGGAGAAAGGAAATAAGACTGTGTGCAGTACTTCAGATGATCCAGGCATTGTGCTAAGTTATTTATAAATATTATTTTACTTGGTTTTCACAATTATCTTTTACATAATGATATATAAATTTTAACTGAAAAGTGAAAAAAAAACTGAAGTTAAGTGATTTATCTAGTATCACACAGCTAGTAAGTATCTGAAATAAGATTTGAACTCAAGTCTTTCAGTACTCCATCCAATGTTTTACCTGGATGATTCAGGAGGTGGGTAGCACTCTTTCACCTTTCTTATGAGTGTATTATACTTTTAACACACTTGAGGTGATTGCTTCATAGACTGTTGAATGTATGTTGAATATTAAGTAACAAAATCAGAAAAAGAACAATTTTATAAAAATTTTAGAAAAAGCATGAAACTAGAAACTAATGGATATAAGCTTTAATTATAATTTTGCTACCAATTTTCTGGCTTTAAACAAGTCCCTAAGCCTCTGAGTTTCCAATTCTTTATCAGCAAAAAGTATGAAAGGGCTATTTGGCTCCCTTTTACATTACTAGTACTAGAGTGTCAAAAGAGAGGGTATAATGTGTCAAGAATCACCTAATTTTTAGACCAGTGGTTCTCAAACTTTTGTTCTCAGTATTTTCATGTTTAAAAACTATGGAGGATCTGTTCAAAAAGTTTTTGTTCACATGGGTTATATTTATAGGTATTTACTATTTTAGAAATAAAAAATAATTTTGATTTTGTAGGCCCTCTGAAAGGATTTCAGAGACCCCAACAATTCTTTGGATTACACTTTGAGGACCACTGTTTTAGACATTTAACATCAAAATGTCAATGTGGCTATTATTACTCTAAATACAAGTTAAGTATATTGAAATTCCCTATATGTGTTCCATAACCAAGAAATGAACATAATACTTTAGGGATATAACATTAAGCTTGACATTCTTAATGTAAAATGAAAGCAGATAAAAAGGAATTTCTAATGTGAAGCTCTAAAGTCACCCTCATGGGGGTAAAAAACGTCTATCCCAGATAAATAGAAGGATGGTTCATAGATTCTCCTTAGTAGTGCAAATAAAGGAGTAGTGAAGCTGTTTTTATTGTGTATAACCTGATTAGGCTGACTACATAATAAGAATGAAGTATATTTTATAGAGAGTTTATGTTCTACATTGAAATCCATAGAATATCAACATAAAGAGAAGAAATCTAACAAAATGTCCAGTGGATTCATGAAGAACCTAGACAGTATTCAGAAAGATTGGGCATGTATTGTGAAAATAAAATCTATATCATCAAGGAGACTATAGATCAATCAAAGTATCAGTGCATTAATAAAGTAAAATAGGGTGGTTGAACTGAAAGAAATGTAAGGTCTCTTGCACCTTGGGAAACTTTAGAAACTGAATGGTGCTCTTTAATATCATGTGTAAGTTTTTTTGGTGGAACCTATACATAATGTTTTCTGGACATTGAATGTCATTTGCCTGAAGTTATAAATTTTATGTCTTATGGTTATGATAAAAAATATAAAAGCTCAATTCCAACTTAACTTTAAATGACCTCATGTAGAATACATAAAAGTAAGATAGTACTTTATAGTATTTTAAATGATATAGATCACACTAAGGAACTTTAAAAATGTGGAAAGAAAGAAAAACATCTATAGTAAAAAAATGACATGAATCTAACAAAAATATTCAGGATATATTTAATGATGCACTTAGTTTGTCAGCATCCCTTGTTCCCAACTCAATACTTATAATATTTCAAAATTCAGAATTTCCACAATTCTTATCTAAGGTCAAACATTATCCTTATTGAAGGTTTTATTTTACCTCTACCTAAAAACAAACAAACAAAAAAACCCTCAAGAAATAATTTGATGACAAAATTTAAGAGGGCAGCAAGTCACTTATGGAAACGTCAGGGACTCAAAAAAAATTAGTCTACAAAAAGCAGAAAGGAGTTGGATTAAAGGATATCTATACCACATAAATCCTTGAATATTCTATCTCTGAGATTTCTTTTGTTGTTGAACTTGTATAATTGGTGAAAATGAGGATATCCTGTTGGCTGGTGCTTTTATCCTTTTCTATAACGTGGTCTTTGGAATACTCTGGTGACACCAATATATTCCTTTTTCTAATAAATTTTTGAAATGCATAAAAATCATAAGATTACAAAAGAAATCAATTAAATTGAAATGTGTATCAGGATGACAAATTTTATACAATCCAGAAATGGATCGAGTAAATACCATAATTTCAGATTAATGAAGAGTAGAAGTAGTATTTTGAAATATCTACAAACTCAGTAATGGAATATGAAAATAACATTTTATTGAGAATAAAGTCACAATTATAGTAATTACTTCTCTTTCATTGTCTATGAATTCATGATAGAATAGAATGCAAAATTTTAGTTTGAGGTTAGTGAAAATAAAGATGTAATTTTTTCTTACTATCAATTTCATGGACTAAAATCTAAGGACACTTGCTTTAAAGGAATCTACTGTAGTATTTTCATAGAAGATTTATTTGTTTAATTTTTTTCTCTAATAATCAGCATCATTTCTACTATTCATTATTCTAATCCCTTAATGAAAACAAGAGAAACAAAAGTATTATCAGGGAAAGGTGGAAAATATATGTAATTAAACTTGGGGTAATAAAATTAAGGATTCAAACCTAGAATTTGAATTCTGCCTATTCCACTGCCCAGACCTTAAAAAACCTTTAGTTTCTTGACTTTGGGTCTATAAAACATAAGATGTGTCTTGTTCAATTCTTAAAATTTTGTGGAAGTTTCAATGTGTTGTATAAAAAAATCTTTTTAATACCACAAAGTGCAAAATAAATTAAATTAACTATGATTTCATATTTAACAACCTCTATCAATCTGGCACTGCCTTTCTCCTAAATCATGTATGGATTAAGGAATTATCCTCATGACTTCTGTAATGTATCATAGATATAAATGCTTTTTATTTATCTCTGAATTTCTGAAAAATTAAGAATGGAGGGACAGCCTGCTTAATTCCTGGGCATGTTAAAGTGTCATAACAACTTATTTACTGGCCTTCCTTGAGGTTAATTAGACCCAGCCCTGGTACTTACAGACTACTTTGTTAGTGTCTAGCCTCAGTGACTCCAAATGACACAATCTTGAGTTTCACAGTCTGTCCCCAGAGAAGCTGAGAGAATGATGTAAATGTAATTTCAAGTTACTCTCCAGAATGGTTGAATCAGTATACAATTTCACCAATAGTACATTAGTGTTTTAATTTTCCCACATCTCCTCCAACATTTGTAATTTTCCTTTTTATCATATTAGCCAGTCTGACAGGTGTGAGGTAGTATCTTCTCCCTTCTTATTTTCCTATACAGAAATATACATTTCTATACCCAACTGACTGTTTATATTATTCTATCTTTGAGTCAATTCTAATGAGTTTAAGGTTCATGTGTTCCTTTCTCTGCTTCTCCCATTTTCTCTTCCACTGTAAAATCTCTTTCAGGCCTCTTTTATATAAGAATCATTTATCCTGTTCTACCTCTTCCTTTCCCCTTCTTTCAGGAGATTCTTCCTTCTCACAGCTTTATTTTATTTTAGATAATCATACCATCACATTCAAATCATAGCTTTGTTTTCTGTCTACTGCCTGAAAAGTGAGAAAGGAATTATAGGAATTATAAATATGTTTTTATTATTTTTAGGAATTATAAATATAATTTTTACCCATGTAGGAATATAATCAATTTAATCTTACAAAATTCCTCAGAATTTCTCTTTCATATTTAATTTCATGAAAAATGATGTTTAGGTGCTCTATCTTTCTCTCTCTTTCTGTCTCTGTATCTCTCTGTGTTTCTCTCTCTTTTTTCCCTTGATTATGACTTTCAGATAGTCCAACAATGATTAAATTATCTCTCCTGCATCTACTTTCCAAGTCAGTTATTTTTCCAAAGAAATATTTCAATTTTCTTCTATTTTTTCCAAACTTTTGATTTGATTTGATTGCTTTTTGATGTCTCATTAGCTTCCACTCTCCCAATTATAACTTTAAAGGAATTATTTTCTTCAGTGAGCTTTTGTACCTCCTTTTCCCATTTGCTAATTTTTTTAAGAAAATATTTTCCCCAGGTTCATGTATATTCCTTATTTTACATGTTTCCTTGTGATACATGTTGGGAAAGAAAAATCAGAACAAAAGAAAGAACTACAAGAAAGAAAAAAAAAACAGAAGAAAAAGAAAAAAAAAATGAACATAGTTTATGTTGATTTATATTCAGTCTCCTTAGGTCTCTCTCTGTATGAGGATGGCATTTTCCATCTAAAGTTTATTGGGGTTGCCTTGGATCAGTGAACCACTGAGAAAAACAAAGTTTGTTATAATTTATCATTGCACAATTTTACTCTTGCTGTGTACAATATTTTCCTAGTTCTGCTTGTTTTGCTCAGTGTTAGTTCATGTAAATCTATCCAGGCTTTTCTAAAACCAGCTTCTTTATCCTTTTTGTAGAATAACACTATTCCATTACTTTCATTTACCAAAACTTATTCAGCCATTCCCCAATAGGTGCACATTTGCTCATTTTCCAATTCTTTGCTACCACAAAAAGAGCTTCTACAATCATGTTTTCATGTGTGGGTTCTTTTCCCGCTTTTATGATTTCTTTGGGGTATTGACCCAGTAAGTGGCTGGATCAAAAGGTTGCAACAGTTTTATAGACTTTTTGGAATATTTCCAAATTGCTTTCCAGTATGATTGGATCATTTCTTGTCTGGCTTTAGAAACTTTAGACTTTAAAAAGATTGTTTCCTTCCATATCTCTTTTAATTAGATCTTTGCATTTGCTTGATTTGAGATCATATTCACTACCCCACTTTTTTTTTACTTCATTTGAAACATAATAACTTGTGTTCCCAGCCCTTTACCTTCACTCTGTATATAACACTTTGCTTGAAATGCATTTCTTGTAAACAACATATTGTAGGATTCTGGCTTTTAATCCAATCTGATATCCACTTCCATTTTATGGGAGAGTTCATCCCATTCACATTCACAATTGAAATAACTAATTCTGTATTTCTTGCCATCTTATTTGTCCCAAGTTATGCTTTTCTTTTTCTTATTCCCTTTCTTTTTGCCTCATTATTTTCCTTCTGACTTCCCTCAAACTGTTCTACTCCTTTAGAGATCCTCCCCCTTTCTTATATCTTTCCCCTACTACTTATGTTTTTCTTTCTATTAGCTTTCCCTTTTCTTTTTCCCCTTTCCCTCTCATTTTCCTATAAGAAGAGACAAGTTTCTCTGTGAAATCAAATGCATCTGATATTCTCTCTTTGTGTCAAATCTGCTGAGAGTAAGTTTCATACAATGCTCATCCCTTTCCCTTCTTTCCCTCAATTATAATGGGTCTTTACCTCTTCATGAGATATAATTTCCTTCATTTTATCTCCATTTTTTTCTTTTTCCAATGCAATGCACTTTTTGACCTCATAATAAAATCAAATTATACCCACACTCTTATCTTTTTATGCTTCTCTTGAGTTCTATATTTGGAGATCAAAGTTTTTGTTGCATTTTTTCCCATTTCACAAATTCTGTTTTTCAACAAATTGATATCTTTTTCATTTCTATTTTGTAAGGAGTAATATGCTTTTCATCACATCTATTTTTAAGGAGTTTTTTCAAATAATTTCTGTTTTTCCTTTTCCATACCCTTTTGCAAAAATATAATTTCCTTTTCCCATTTTTCTTCTAACTTTCTTTTAAGATCCTTTTTTGAAATCTTCCAAGAAAGTCTTGTGAAATATTCCTTCCTTCCTTCCTTCCTTCCTTTCCTCCTTCCTTCTTTCCTCCCTCTTTTTTCAGGGTGTCAGAGGAAGCAAACACTACATATTTTTCTTTTGGACTTCATCTGGAGTTGAAATGCTTTTAGGAACCTCAGGGTTTGAGCTCTGTTATCTCTCTTCATAAAAATTGTCTATGGTCAGAATTCTTTTTGTTTTTTTGCTTATTTTTTAATGGTTGAGCACTGTTCTTAAGGCAAAGGGGTGACAGGCTGGTGTTTCTGACTGACTTCCTGTGCAGGGTCATCCATGACTAGGGTCTGTGATCTTCCAGGCTTAGTGACTATCAATCTGCCTTTTGTTTTACGTAAATCTACTAATCATCCATTTGCAACAAATCTAGAGTAGTCTAAGAGCCTAGAAGAAGATTCCCTAGTATGTGGACTCTGAAACACACTGCCTCCCGTCCTCAACTCCTTGCCCCAAGCGCCCTATGCTACAGTCTGAGCTTGGCACTGTCCCTCTGCCCGATTCAAACAGATCTATTCTGAAGTTCTTCCAACGTATTTTCTTCTGGAAATATGTTGTGTTCCAAGTATTTGTGTGTTCTGTCACTCCAAAACCAATTCAGAGGCTTAATCTGCTGTTAGTTTGAGAGAAGGTCTGAGAAGATCACAGAAAGCTGTGTGTTATCCACCAGCTTGACTCTGACCCCAGATCTTTCCTGATAATTTACATTGCTGGGGTTAGAAAATAGTTTTACACAATCCTTTTGTGAGTTCTCTACCATTTGTTTACAATATTATTATTTAGAGGAATTTGGGGAAGAGCTCTGCCTTTAGTGGCTATGTCTCTAATATAAGTTCTTTAAAGGGCAGGGACACCTTGGTTATCACTATATCTTCATTGCTTAGTATAGTACATATTAATTGCTTAACAATCACTTTCACACATCTATTTACCTGTAATGTTTCTTCCGTTCCTACCTTCATTCTTTCTTCCCTTCCTCCCTTCTTCCCTTTTTTCCTTTCTCCCTCCCTCCCTCTCTCCTTCCCTTTCTTCCTTCCTTCCTCCCTCCTTCCTTCCTTCCTTCCTTCCTTCCTTCCTTCCTTTCTTCCTTCCATCTTTTCTTCCTCTTTTTCCCTCTCTTCCGGGGGGGGGGGGGGGTCAGAGAACCAAACAGCTACATAAAATAGGGGAAAAGTAGCACAGAAAAAAAAAAAAAAAGAAATAGGAAGAGGAGGCAATCTTTATTTATTTCCTTATTTGACTTCTGATTTATAATCCCTAATTTCTCTATCACATGGAAGAAAACAATCTCTTTTCTGTGCTAATGTTCTCCCATGCCCTCTTTATCCTTCTTTATATCTTAACTTTCATTTTCCCAACACTATAGTATAGAATATGATGAAGTCTATTTGTCTTTCTCATGAATACTGACTGGGTTTCATTCTTTTATTTTTTCCATATCTTCAGTTATAGCTTCTAAATTCTAATGTGTAAATTAATATGAAACAAAATTACCAAAAAGAATCTAGACTAAATGGATGACTCTGAGTAATCTGGTGAAAATTAGACACCATTAACCACTGAGTGACTCAGCATGGATGATCTTCCAACCTCATTCCTTATCTGAACATCAGTTGACACATGGTGACTTTGCAGGCATCTGCATTTTTTGCACATGAAACAGAATGATTAAGATATTTATTTTCAAGGCTTAATTTTCCATTTTTGAGGAGAGTTGGGGTGGCATAAATGCAAGAGAAATGGTTTTAGGCAAAGCATAGAATGCTGAAGATCTATTCTGTATGAAGAAGATCATTTTTCTACTTCTATATCAAACATAAATACTCATTTAGAAGCAGACTTTCTCCAAAAAGGAAATAAAAGGATGTTTTTCCAAGTCTAGTTTGCTGTTCTGATGTATTCTGTAAAGCCTTACTTGAATTTACTCTAATGCATCATTTATCTATTTCTTGCCTCTCCATAAGCTATATTTGTAATTGACTGCTATAAGACTATCAGCATTTTCACAAGCCTTCCACTGCTTAATTTGTATCATGGCTAATGCCAAATACTTTCTGGCAGAGGAAAAGCTATAAATCACATGCAGATCAATGCTGATATGTACACCACCAGATATGAAGCTGAGAACATTTCCCAAGATGCAACATTTTCTTCTTTGCAGATGATATTACTCTTTCTTACAGCTCAAGAAATGAAGTAAACTAGTGTAGAACCCCTTACCTTGCTGTGATTTTACAATGTATTCCAGGATCTGCCCTGGAATAGCATTCTCTCCATTTAAAATGGTCCTATATTTGATCAGTTAAAATATTGGTAACTATTCATGTGAAGGATTGAGGAATCTCTTTATAAATTCAGATTTAAACCTAACAAAAGAGTGTGGTGGCTATATATATGAATTGAAAATTTCTTGTTCTATGATTCAAAATCATAAACCATAATTAGAAGAATATTGGTGTTATAAAGATGGGATTTTGCATAAAGAATAGTTTGGAATTATTGAAAAACATGTTCTATTATCCAAATAAAATATGCCACACTCTCTTCTGCCTATTCATTTCTCAGTTCCCAACTTACTGCCTATCTGCAATGTCTGTCCAAAATATATGCACTCATTTAATAGGCTTATCATCCAACTTTATGTTTAAGCAATTTGGTATTACTCTTGCCTGCCATGTCTTTCCATTTGTCAATACTATCAATATCTGGCTAAATAATTTTCTGGGATATTTTGATCTTCTCTTTGCAACAACTGTTTTACAGTGTTTAAACTTTTGTATATAATAAATATAATCAAAAGCAACATCTTTTTTCTTAACCTACTAGGTTTTTTTTTTTGTGTGTGTGTGTGTGTTTCAATAGCATAATTCAATATAATAGTAACTTCTGGAGACAGAGACTTTAAATCTGAATCCTGCCTATGAAGATTATTACTTGTGTGCATATGAGTAAATTATTTAAGCCTTCTAGGGCTTCAGTTTCCTTATCTATGAAATTAGGGACTATCCCTAGGTAATAGCTGAGGTTCCTTCTAGCTCTAAATCCATGATCTAAAAATCTTTGATCTTGGGTAAACAGGACAATTAGAGGTTGTAATTATGCAGTGTCTCTTCACTTTTTTTTTTTTTACTTTTTCTATAGCTAGTTAAACATTTTACTACACACAATCAATTGCTTCAGAAACTTACAGTCTATATTAAACAATTTTTCTACCTATTGAAATATGGTAAATATTGTTTAGCATTTATCATGCCCACACCCTTATTGCTTCAGGAAGGACATAATCATGCTGTATTCTAATGGTCTACAAGCCCTTCATCTCTGTGTTTCTTAATTTTGAATAATATTTCTTAATGGCATTTTTGCCATCCTACTCTATGCATAAAAGATAGGGTCAGTCTCATGGTAGATGTTCATGTGATTTGGATAATTCTGTGACATTCTAAATAGAATTTCTTACCAAGTTAAGTCTAAAAATATTATCAAACATCTCCTTTGGGCCAGGTATTAGATTAAGCAGTGGAGTCAATCTTTTTGCTTATACTCATTATAAGCAATTCATTTGTTTTCTTCTCCAAGGAGAGCCTGTGAACCATCCATCCATTTAAATACAACTTTCTTGTGGTTTGTCTAATTAATAGGAAGAATGTCAATATCAATATGCTTTACTTCTTCCAGTAGTAGATGTTCATACTGAGAAGCATTTTGCATTATAGTACCAAAAGCCAAGTTATATTATATTGATTATGTTTTAATGTATATTTTAAATACTCTTTTCAAAGGGTAAAACAGGACCCGTTGCTACTTTGAATTGTTTTCTTTGTTTCATGAGTTTGACTAATCTACAGTTTTACTAAGAGATGTGAATTACACAAAAGTAAACAAGTCTAAAAGCCCTTGCTGGACAAACTCAATAGTTGATAAATGGTTATTCCCTTCTCATTTCTTTCTTGACAATACATGCACTGGATGGCATTGAGTATAATATCATACCATGTATCTAAGCATGTAGAATATGTATAGTAATTGAATAAGAGAATAAAAACAGAACAATTCACATTTGGGGGAACTCTGTTTTCATTTTTATCAATGCCAAGTTATTTCCCAACTCAAAATTCATCTTTATGAGAAAAATAGTTTAATAGCAATGCTGAAATTTCAAAATTTAATATTCTAAAGGATAATGTAAAGAGGCGATGGCATCATTTGTCAAAGAGTTTGTGACAGCCTAATTGTATTGATTACATTCATGCCCTAGAAGTTGTATAAGGGACAGAAAATGAGATAATATGTGTAAAGCACTTAGCAACCCTTAAAATTCTTACTAAATGTCAGTTATTATTATTAATATAATAATTTAGGAAATATGTGATTAGAAAGTTGACAGGCAAGCCTAACCTATTGCTGGAATCATCATCAAAACTTATTGCTCAGACCATAATCAAAGCCTTTCAAACTCAGCAAAATCTGGTAGAAGTAGTACTTTACAACATTATTACTCAGCCAGCGTCATAATGAAGTATGGAATTTTATGGTGACAACACATTGGATTTCATTCCTATTAAGATATAAATGATTATTTGATCCTTTTTTAAAGATCATATTTTCTTGGAGAAGAGAAGAAAGATAAGAATGACAAAAACACACCACTTGAATAGAGGTTTCATGAAGGAGGAAAGGGGCACAGAAAGAATACACTGAAAAATATAAAAATATAATTCACAGGCTTGTCTCAGTTGCATATGGTTAATCCTGGTTCTTAAACCATTCTCTCAAAACCCAAATAGGCTGCAGTATTTCTAATGATGACCTAGTTGAAAAAAGCAGAATAAGGGATATTATCCAGGAAATGCATGATCAGAGAAGTAGATGAGTCAGTCATGTGGCAAAATCAAGTGATAACAGATGGATAGTCTGAATGTTGCAGTGGTTCTTCCAATTAAATGTATAAAGGCATAACTGAAAACCTGCAACTTATTGGAGAGAGATTCATATACACCATGGACCATAATCAAAGCCTTTCAAACTCAGCAAAATCTGGTAGAAGTAGTACTTTACAACATTATTACTCAGCCAGCGTCATAATGAAGTATGGAATTTTATGGTGACAACACATTTGATTTCATTCCTATTAAGATATAAATGATTATTTGATCCTTTTTTAAAGATCATATTTTCTTGGAGAAGAGAAGAAAGATAAGAATGACAAAAACACACCACTTGAATAGAGGTTTCATGAAGGAGGAAAGGGGCACAGAAAGAATACACTGAAAAATATAAAAATATAATTCACAGGCTTGTCTCAGTTGCATATGGTTAATCCTGGTTCTTAAACCATTCTCTCAAAACCCAAATAGGCTGCAGTATTTCTAATGATGACCTAGTTGAAAAAAGCAGAATAAGGGATATTATCCAGGAAATGCATGATCAGAGAAGTAGATGAGTCAGTCATGTGGCAAAATCAAGTGATAATAGATGGATAGTCTGAATGTTGCAGTGGTTCTTCCAATTAAATGTATAAAGGCACAACTGAAAACCTGCAACTTATTGGAGAGAGATTCATATACACCATGGACCATAATCAAAAGGATGAGAAGTAGATAGCATTTCTGTTGATGGAATGAATATTTATATCATTGAAGTCACAAATTAATTGAAGGCATCTAGATGATGCCACAGATAGAGCATCAAACTTAGAATGAAGATTAGAGTTTGAATTCTGCCCCAGATACTTATTAGCTCTATGCCTCTAGACAAAATAATATACTTCTGCTTCAATTTCCTTATTTATATAATGGATATAAATAATGGCACCTACCTTCAACAGTTGTGAAAATCAAATGAGGCAATAAATTAAAAAAAAAAAACTTTTCGAACCTTAAAATATTATATAAATAATAATTATTATTCTGAACTTCTTTAGAACATATGCATTTTTTGAAATTAAATCCTATGCCTGAAAACAGATTTTACATTTTGGACAATTATAAATAGAGGAATAATAGATGGTGTAGATTTAATGAAGGCTAGTAAGCATATATTTATTTGGAGTCTAGCAAAGGTAACTAAGAGTGTTTAAATTAAAAAGGAAAGAGAAGGAGAAAGATATCTGCATATACCAAACCAGATAAAATAGAGAGTAACAGTACAATCTAGAACATCATTATGGAGGGTTAGTAACTCATAGGAAACAAAAGTCAAGAAGAGAGTCAGAAATATAATAATGGTCTCAACTACATGTATACAAATGTAGACTGTATCTACAATAAAGGAAATAATCCTATTGGATTGTGACAAACTCAGTCTCATAAGTATCATTGAAATCTAGAGTATTGAGGGAGGTTCATCCCTGTAATATGGACTTGGGAGGGCAAATCTTATTAAGCAGGAATTAAGAGAACTGAATGCTAGAACAGTATCATATATTAGAAAAATATACTGATATGTATAAAAGTTGGAGAAGTAAGCATTGTAACAAGCATATAACATTTTAAGATTTACAAAGCTTTTCATATATTATCTAAAAAAGATCTCAACATGCTAAAACAATGAGAAGGATATAACAATATGGAATTTAATAGGGATAAAAGTAGTCTTCTACTTGATTTTTTTTAAGTTTAATACACAGGTTGGAAAAAGCATAATTATAAAATAGCAGCCAACATCCCTAATGAGATCAGATAATAGGTTCTGTCTTGAAAGGCATCATGTTTGTAGAGGAGAGGTTCTTAATCTGGGGTCCATGACACAAAAAAGGGTAAGTATTTTTGGCTGTAGGTCAGATACTGCTCAACTATATATATTCTTCCGTGGCCAAGTTACATTCAGAATTTTGTCTTTTTATAGGCATCACATTTTAGGAAGAACATCGATGAAGCATGTTTTGTCAAGGTTAACCAAAATGTCAAGAGAAATATATGTGAAAATATAATCTAAAAGTGAATGCTTAAGGGTTACCAATTTTTGTATTTGAATCCCCAATGGGTGAAATTACTCCAGGTTCAAAGGAAAATCTGTAATAATTACAAGTTATAGCTTATGATACTTTACATAATTTTGTGCTTATTCTTCTTAGTCAACTAGAAAATCAATTAGTTCAAAGCAAAAGTAAAGAAATTAAAATAGTAAAAGAAATTATTATTTTTCTCTCTCATAATAATAGCCAATTATTAAAACTTGGGAGAACCAAGCTTGTCCTACACTTAGTCGTTAGACTATTGAAAGCAAATTTATAAAGAGAAAGAGAAATCTATCCATTACCCAACAGAGTCTCAGTGTCCAAAAGCTAATCTCTATTGGAACACAAAGCAGCCAATTATCTAATTAGATATTCAAAGTATTTCATCTGTCTTTTGAACTCCTTGTGTCTGGGACTGAATCAAAATCTATCAATCTAGACAACTCTTTGGCTTAGGGTAAAAAATTCTGTGCAAATTGCATTTATTTCTTAGAGTGATTCTGTTCTCTCAAAATTCATTTTAAGAGTGAGAGTTTTATGATAAAAACAAAGAGCACTATATGGGTAAGTTTGAAAATCAGTAGTTTTCTCTCAACCTCTCAAAATATTCTGAGTTTCCACTAAAAATTAATGAGGGGGAAAAAAGCCACAGGAATAAAATAGGCTAGCCTGGGCTTCTGAAAAGTTCCTAATGCACAGATTATTCTTTTCAAATTCCTGTTGTTGTTGTTGTTGTTGTTGTTTAATGCTGTAACCATATGGTCATTAGCATGCTTTCCAGACTTTGAGTTAACTTCCATGAATAAAGATTCATTCAAGTGTTTCTCTTGACCAGTTTTAGATCTTTAAGTACTTGGGAAAATGCTCTATATAGAGTAAAGCTATTTGATTTCACCTTTAGAGAGGAAAATTAGGTTCAATTATAAAAACATAGAAGCAGATTCTGACTAAATAGAAGTAATTTTTTTTCCAATATTTTTAGCTGTTCAAAAGTGGAATGAGCAAGCTGTTT
This sequence comes from Antechinus flavipes, assembly GCF_016432865.1. Taxonomy (NCBI): domain Eukaryota; kingdom Metazoa; phylum Chordata; class Mammalia; order Dasyuromorphia; family Dasyuridae; genus Antechinus; species Antechinus flavipes. The sequence goes on from NC_067400.1 coordinate 217,989,894, forward strand.
TAAGAAGTACGGGGAAAGGATTCTGGGAAGATGGAAGAGTAGGTCATAATACTTTCAGCTCTCCAAATTTCCTCCACAGAAAAATAGAGCATTGCCTCAGAGAACATGTAGAGCGACAGAATCTTTTTTTTATTTTAAGTAGGACTAACATAGTTGTTCTCCCAAGACAACTTAAGAAGACCCCAGAGAAGGCCTTATCTTCAGGGACAGAGATTCTACCTGACTGAAATGCAAACACTTCCAGGACAATTCTGCGGAATTAATAAACAGTAAACCTGTGGGGCAGCTGGGTTTGGGAGACTGAGTTTGCCTCATAAACTTCCATCTTATAGACTATATCTGTATCTGATGTGAGAGTAGGAGAAGATTGATCGACTTTCCCCTTTTCAGGGATTCCAACCACACTTGTGCTGAACAGACAAATTCCAGGTGTAGGAGGTGGGATGGGGAAAGAACTACCACTGAGCTGGTTAGTATACTGGCTATGGGCATTTATAAGAGAATAGTATCCCTGGTTTTAGCTCCAGGAAAGAGAGAATAGCTATAATTTGAAGCCACCAGAAAACTGAAAAGAATAAAATCTTATAGATCATATGCAAGAGATATTATATCATATACATGGGAAGGGGGTCCCTAGCCATGGCTTGGAAGTAAAGAAGAGGGCCAAAGTTTGAACCCCTGAATAGACCTCAGAAAATAGGTTAAGGGGGACATATTCCCCATAAGTTGGAACTAAACATTGATCACATTAATAACTGCTAAAAATAAAATAAAACAAAAATTACTAAATGAAAATGAGCAACAAAAGAGAAAGAACCTCACTATAGGTAGCCACCAGAAAGATAGAGAAGATCAGGATTCATATTCAGATGCCATGTCAAATGGTCCCAAGCCCAAAAAGATCACTTAAAAGAACTTTACAAAGACTTTAAAAATCAAATAAGAGAGATCAAGGGAAAATTAGGGAAAAATAAGAGCATCCAAGAAAATTAAGAAAATTATAAAAAGAAATCCAACCAACTTGAAATATAGAACTAAACATTTAAGGAAGAAAATAATTCTTTGAAAACTAAAATTGGGCAAAGGAAAGCTAATTATATTCTAAGATGCAAAGAAATAACAAAAGAAATTCAAAAGAATGAAAAATATGAAATATTTAATCAGAAAAACAATTGATCTGGAGAATAGATTAAGGAAAAATAACATAAAATAGTTGGACTGCCTGAAAATTATGAAAAAAATTCTTGATAAAACATTACAAGAAATTATTTAAGAAATTTGCCCTAAATTCTCGAACAGGAAGCAAAGCAGAAATAGGAAAAAAAAAAAACCTTAAGAATCCCTCTAATTACACATCTAAAATCCTAGTGAAGACTGTCATTTGTTTTTGCTTTTTTAAACATTTTACCTATATATCTTAAACTTAAAAAATAGAAAAAGGAAAAAAAAATTGCCATCTGCAATGTAATTAACTTAATCTGAAAATCCCTCCCTTATTCTCTCCCCCAATCCCTTATCTTCTTATTTATTTTTGTATTTAGAAAACTTCTATATATGTATGTGTGTATGTATATGTGTGTATGTATGTATGTATGTAATGTGTAACCTCTTTATCACATTCCCAATGAGTTAGAGTTCCAGAACTACTAGCCCTCTTTACCCATCCATTTACTCGGTCATTTCTAACTCATTTATATAATTATGTTTTTTATCTTTTTCTTTCACTGTTTTTTCTTTCTTAAAATAACAACATAATCAGATCTACTCTAAACTTTTTTCCCAAATTACCCAATTACTAAAGACCATCTTAGATGTATAGTTTATGTTTTCATGTATACAATATAAACAGTTTGTCCTTATTATCCCTTCCTGGTTGTCTTGATATTTATTTTATATTTCTCTTGGAACTTGTATGTCAAGTTTTTATTTAATTCAGGTCTTTTTGCTACAAAATTCTGAATTAATTAAATGTCCATTTTGTTTTCTGTTCACAATAATGCAGAACTTTGCAGGCTATGATATTTTTGGCCACAACCCCAATTGTTTTGCTCTTTGATATCTTTCTCTTTTGTCTGCTCATTTGCTTTTATTGATAGCAGCTTGTCATCTCTAGTCCTGTGGTGTGCTTGAATGGTGATTGTGGCATCAGGTCTTCCTTCAGTTCTCCCTTCTTCGTGATATATTTCTGACCACTGGATTCAGATAGTTCCAGAGGATAAAGTGAGTCTGGTGACCTTGCACATCCCTCTCTTAATCAAATCCAGTACATTTGTATGTCACAGCATCACTTCTCTGATATTATGGTCCTCTTCAAAATAAAGGACAAAACACAACAACCTCTGGCTTAGAACCAAAAACTCCACTCTCCTATAAGTGCCCACATCTAATAGCTTCCCCAGTTTACTGCTTCTGCACTAACTGGACATGTGCTGGTTTCTTCTTTCCCAGGGCTGTGTGTCTCTACCACATAACTGGGCCTGGAATCCCTTATCAGCAGAAGTTCCCTGAATATTCCTTGACTCAGGCCCCCAAAGCCTAAAATTATCTAGGGTTTGAAAGTTCCTGCGGCAGGGAAGGAGGCTTTGTCTCCATTTGCTGCTTCAGTGGAACTAGCATGGAAATTACTACACAGTGCCAAACCTCTGTCCTGGTATATTTCTTTATATCTTTTCTGTTTGTCCCAGGAGTACTACTGTTTTGCCCCAACTCTTATTTATTTTTAGCAGTCTGCATTCAACCTCAGTTTCTATTGTGTCTTGTTTGTGAGGAAGACCTGAAGAACTTGGAATTTTCTAACCTACTCTATCATCTTCCAAGAATTTACTATATATTTTAATATATATTATTCATTTAAATGTTTCCCAATTACAGATTTTAAAATGTTTATTTTTGCATTCATCTTTTAAATTCCCTTCCTCCATCCACTTTTACTTTATTCCATCCCTTGAAAAGGCAAGCAATATGTTGTTGATTATACATACGAAGTCATGAAGTGTATATTTCCATATGATCAATTTTGCAAAAAAAAACACACAATCCTCCCACCACCACCACCACCAAATAACGACTGTTTAAAAAAATATGGAATGCCTTAATTTGCATTCAAATTTCATTAGTTCTCTCTCTGGAGGTAGATAGCATTTTTCATCAAGGATCCTTTGGAATTATTTTTGATTATTGTCTTGATCAGAATAGCTCTCTTTCAGAGTTGATCATGATTATAAAATTACTGTTACTGTGTACTCTCCAGTGTCTATTCATTTTATTTTGCATCAAATCATATGACTTCCCAGGTTTTTCTGAAACATATTCCCTCAACACTCCTTATAGTATAATTGTATTCCATCATGATCATTTAATACAATTTGTTCAACTGTTACTCAATGGAAGGACATCTTTCCATTTCTAATTCTTTGAAAACTACAAAGAGTTTTTATAATTATTTTTGTACAAATAGGTCCCTTTCCCTTTTTTATCATTATTTTGGCATGCAGACCTAGTAGAGATGTTGCTGGATCAAAAGGTGTGAACAATTTTGTGGCCCATTGGGTATAGTTCCACATTGTTCTCCAGAATGATTGGACTAGTTCATAACTCCACCAACAATGCCTCACAGGAATATTATTTATATTACTGGTTGCTCCACACTACATCTAGAGCTCAAGAAGGTGAAATGACTTATCTTTGTTCTTTCACTAAATCCTCCATTTGTTCTGGAAAGTATATATATACATATGTGTACTTGTGTATTATGTGTATATATACACTTATGTATATATCTATATATCTATGTATAGATATATAGATATATAAAAATAGATAGATAGATAAACATATATATCTATATCTATCTATCAATATATATATATATATATATAGTTAAGTATTATATATGTACTTAAGTATTATATATTTAATATACATATATGTGTGTGTTTTTTTAACCAAAAGTTTTGACTTGATGGCTTCATGTAAATATTCCCATATTTGTACATATGCAAATTTCTGGCCAAAAGTTATGTATGTGAGGGTAACTGCCTGTTTTCTGCTCTTCTTTAAATTGCTTTGTTTTTTTCTTCTTCTTATGTCTCTGGTTTCCTTAATGTACACTGATAAGTTATATTCCTTTGTCTCCCAGATGTGTGTTTTAAACAAAAAAGGGAAGGAAGGCACATCTGGCATTTCCCCAGCTGTGTAGGGATAAACAACTTTGTGATTAGACAATGAGAAAATAAATAACATGAGAATATTTTGATATTCGTATGTTCATACTAATCTGATAATTTAGAATGGATATACTTGAATAATGTAATTTTAAAAAAAGACAGATTTTACCAAGGGACAAAGCATAGATTCCTAAGTCTATGCCAGTAAGAGTAATGATTTGTTTATTGTTTTTTTTTCCTCCAATGCACTCAGTTCATCTACCTCTACAGCTCCTCCAGTTACCTCTGGGCTCTGGCAAAAATGAAACAAATAAGAAAACACTCACAGTCAATATGTATGTGATAAGTTATCTGGCTCTAAAGGGCTAAAAAAAATTTTAAGTTTTTTTATTTAATTTCCTCAGTGTTTGCAGGTGGACTTGGTTCAATTCTCTCTCTTGTTCTTTTGGAAGAGAAGAGGAAATAACCCCTAGCAGTGATTTAGAAGGTAGAAAGCAGAGCCCCTCTAAGGCAGAGAAGATTGGGATCCATTTGGCAGGGAGTTTGAAAAAGGCACTTGGGTGTCTGCATCAAAGAAGACAAACCAGAAGCTTACTAGAACTGAGAAGGTCCATCTGGAAGGTGAACAGCTACTCTTCCCCATAACCCAATTACTGGAAGAGGTCCACAACTTTTTTTTCTAAAATCAAATAAAATAATATATTTGTAAAACACTTAGCACAATGCCTGAAACATAGTAGTTTCTTAATAAAAAAGCTTATTACCTTCCTTATTTTTTTATTCTCATAATGAAAAAGAAACTGGGAATAGTATATCAAATATGCTCTGAAGAAGAAACCATGGCACCAAGTTCTTGACAACTGGTCACTGGATGCCAGAAATGCACCCTTGCTATGGGCCAAGTCAGATCAACGGAGTAGAAACAACAACAACAACAACAAAATCAAACTAAAAGATCAACTTATTAATTAAAATTAACTTGATGGAAGAAAAATATACTCAATTACATCAAAGCAAAAAAAAAAAAAAAGGAGAGCAAGAAAAGCAAAACAACGAAAGCAAATGCTTTGTAATTATTATGTTTATCTCCAAAGAGGAGAAATATACCTATATCTTTTATTTACAGAACTGGGAGAATAAAGATATGTGAATATACTATGTACTGCCAGACTTTGCTAAAATGTTGATTAGGGGACTTCCGGTTAAGATGGCGGAGAGGAGGCTCACAGTTGCATAAGCTCCGCGCTTTCTCTCACTATCCACTTCATTACAAGCCTCTGAATCAATGCTTGACTGAAAAAAACCCACAAATAGTTACCAAGAGAAGCCATCCTTGAGATCCGCCAAGAAAGGTCTGTCTTTACTGGAGGGCTGGGGCGGTTTTAGATCGGGCGCAGGCGGCGGGCAGCGGCAGTGAGAGCACGGGAGCAGAGCTGAGAGGGGGTGGGGAGTGATCGTAGCCGTCTCTGCGGGGAGAGCTTCGCTACAGGTTTGGAACCTGCAGCAAGTCAGCAGCCCAGCAGAGAAGCTAAAAACACCGGGGCTGAAGAATACAACCCCAAACAGCTGGAGTCTCTCAAGAACTGGCCGCCCCCCCCTTCCCCCCCCTCAGTGACTCAGCACGCTTTGGGATCTCAGAGCGCAGGCGCAGCACAGTCCTGCTAGTGCCTCACTGCTGCCCCCTGCAGTCTGTAGAGGAAGCTCGATAACACACCCAGCCCCCCCCCAAAGAAAGACTCCAGTTTTCTCTGTTTTTCTTTGGTAGTTTGTCTCTGATTAATAGACAGAATGAGCAAGAAGCTGAAGAGGACTTTAACCCTTGACAGCTTCTACACAGATAGAGAGCAGACTCTAAATCCTGAGGAGACTAAAAACAGGCAGTCCCCAGGTGAATCCCCAAAAGAGGAGATTGTCTGTTCCTCAGCACAGATGAACCTCATAGAAGTGATTAAAAAGGCTCTCACAAGGGAGCTAGAAGAAAAATGGGGAAAGCAGAGTGAGGCTTGGCAAAAGGAGAGGGAAGCTTGGGAAAAGGAGAGGGAGGCTTGGCAAAAGAGCCTGGAGAAAGTTAAAGAGAGAGTGGATAAAGAAGTAAAATCCTTGAAAAATAGGATTAGTGAACTGGAAACAGAAAACAGCTCTCTAAAAAACAAAATTGGCGAAATGGAAAAAAATTCCACAGAACAAAAGAACTCAATTGGACAATTAGAGAAAGATTTTAAAAAAGTGAGTGAAGAGAATACTTCACTGAAAATCAGAATTGAACAAGTGGAATTGAATGACTCGAGGAGACAAGAAGAATCAGTCAAGCAAATCCAAAAAAATCAAACAATGGAGAAAAATGTGAAATACCTTCTGGGGAAGACAACAGACCTGGAAAACAGATCCAGGAGAGACAATCTGAGAATCATTGGACTCCCAGAAAAACATGATGAAAAAAAGAGCCTGGACACTGTCTTCCAGGAAATTATCAAAGAGAACTGCCCAGAAGTCATAGGAACAGAGGAAAAAATAAACATTGAAAGGATTCATCGATCACCCACTGAAAGGGATCCTAAAATCAAAACACCAAGGAATATAGTGGCCAAATGCCAGAACCCTCAGATGAAAGAAAAAATATTGCAAGCGGCTAGAAAAACCCAATTCAAGTATCAAGGAGCCACAATAAGGATCACCCAGGATCTGGCAGCATCCACATTAAAAGATCGAAGGGCCTGGAATATGATATTCCGAAAGGCTAAGGAACTTGGTATGCAACCAAAAATAACTTACCCAGCGAGAATGAGCATCTTTTTCCAGGAAAGAAGATGGACATTCAACGAAGTAAGCGAATTTCATCTATTTCTGATGAAAAAACCAGAACTTAACAAAAAGTTTGATCTACAAATATAGAACTCAAGAGAAATCTAAAAAGGTAAAGATTAATCTTGGGAACTATATTTTGACTATATAGATGTATAAAGAATACATGTATACCTTGTTCTAGAAATTGATGTGGAAAGGACATTGTACCAGAAAAAGGGGAAAGTGGGGGTAGTACATCTCATGAAGAGGCATAGGAAACCTATTATATCTGAGAGAAAGAATGGAGGGGGATGAATATAGTGGGTATCTTACTGCCTTCAGAATTGGCTTTAAGTGAAAAATCTTAAGACATATTCAATCTATGGTGAAACTTCTCCCATCTCATTGAAAAGTGAGAAGGGAAAAGTGGAAAGGGAAGGAATAAGCTAAGCGGAAGGGAATACGGGAACTGGGAGGGAAAGGGGTAAGATAGGGGGAGGAACTCTAAGGCGGGGGAGGGACACTAAAAAGGGAGGGCTGTGAGAAGCAAGGGGTGCTCACAAGCTTAATACTTGGAAGGGGGGGAAAGGGGAAAGAAGGGAGGAAAGCATAAACCGGGGTTAACAAGATGGCAAGTAATACAGAATTGGTCATTCTAACCATAAACGTGAACGGGGTAAACTCCCCCATAAAGAGGAAGCAGTTAGCAGAATGGATTAAAAGCCAGAATCCTACAATATGTTGTTTACAGGAAACACACCTGAAGCGGGGAGATACATGCAGGTTAAAGGTAAAAGGTTGGAGCAAAATCTACTATGCTTCAGGTGAAGTCAAAAAAGCAGGGGTAGCCATCCTGATCTCAGATCAAGCTAAAGCAAAAATTGACCTAATTAAAAGAGATAAGGAAGGACACTATATCTTGCTAAAGGGTAGCATGGATAATGAAGCACTATCTATATTAAACATATATGCACCAAGTGGGGTAGCATCTAAATTCTTAAAAGAGAAACTAAGAGAGCTGCAAGAAGAAATAGACAGTAAAACTATAATAGTGGGAGATCTTAACCTTGCACTCTCAGAATTAGATAAATCAAACCAGAAAATAAATAAGAAAGAAGTCAAAGAGGTAAACAGAATACTAGAAAAGCTAGATATGATAGATCTCTGGAGAAAATGTAATGGAGACAGAAAGGAATACACTTTCTTTTCAGCAGTTCATGGAACCTATACAAAAATTGACCATATATTAGGACATAAAAACCTCAAACTCAAATGTAGTAAGGCAGAAATAGTAAATGCATCCTTTTCAGACCACGATGCAATGAAAATTACATTCAACAAAAAAGCAGGGGGAAGTAGACCAAAAATAATTGGAAACTAAATAATCTCATACTAAAGAATGATTGGGTAAAACAGCAAATCATAGACATAATTAATAACTTCACCCAAGAAAACGATAATAATGAGACATCATACCAAAATGTATGGGATGCAGCCAAAGCGGTAATAAGGGGAAATTTCATATCTCTAGAGGCCTATTTGTATAAAATAGAGAAAGAGAAGGTCAATGAATTGGGTTTGCAATTAAAAATGCTAGAAAAGGAACAAATTAAAAACCCCCAGTCAAACACTAAACTTGAAATTCTAAAAGTAAAAGGTGAGATCAATAAAATTGAAAGTAAAAAAACTATTGAATTGATTAATAAAACTAAGAGTTGGTTCTATGAAAAAACCAACAAAATAGACAAACCCTTAGTAAATCTGATTAAAAAAAGGAAAGAGGAAAATCAAATTGTTAGTCTTAAAAATGAAAAGGGAGAACTCACCACTAACGAAGAGGAAATTAGAGCAATAATTAGGAGTTACTTTGCCCAACTTTATGCCAATAAATTCGACAACTTAAATGAAATAGAAAAATACCTCCAAAAATACAGCTTGCCCAAACTAACAGAGGAAGAAGTAAATATCCTAAACAGTCCCATCTCAGAAAAAGAAATAGAACAAACTATCAATCAACTCCCTAAGAAAAAATCCCCAGGACCAGATGGATTTACATGTGAATTCTACCAAACATTTAAAGAACAATTAACTCCAATGTTATATAAACTATTTGAAAAAATAGGGATTGAAGGAGTCCTACCAAACTCCTTTTATGACACAGATATGGTACTGATACCTAAACCAGGTAGGCTGAAAACAGAGAAAGAAAATTATAGACCAATCTCCCTAATGAATATTGATGCTAAAATCTTAAATAAAATATTAGCAAAAAGATTACAGAAAATTGTCACCAGGATAATACACTATGACCAAGTAGGATTTATACCAGGAATGCAGGGCTGGTTCAATATTAGGAAAACTATTAGCATAATTGACTATATCAATAACCAAACAAACAAAAACCACATGATCATCTCAATAGATGCAGAAAAAGCATTTGATAAAATCCAACATCCATTCCTAATAAAAACACTTGAGAGCATAGGAATAAATGGACTTTTCCTTAAAATAGTCAGGAGCATATATTTAAAACCATCAGTAAGCATCATATGCAATGGGGAAAAACTGGAACCTTTCCCAGTAAGATCTGGAGTGAAGCAAGGTTGCCCACTATCACCATTATTATTTAATATCGTATTAGAAACACTAGCCTCGGCAATAAGAGTCGAGAAAGATATAAAAGGAATTAGAGTAGGCAATGAGGAAACCAAACTATCACTCTTTGCAGATGATATGATGGTATACCTAGAGAACCCCAGAGATTCTACCAAAAAGCTATTGGAAATAATTCATAATTTTAGCAAAGTAGCTGGCTACAAAATAAATCCCCATAAATCCTCAGCATTTTTATACATCACCAACAAAACCCAACAGCAAGAGATACAAAGAGAAATTCCATTCAGAATAACTGTTGATACCATAAAATATTTGGGAATCTATCTACCAAAGGAAAGTCAGGAATTATATGAGCAAAATTATAAAAAAGTCTCCACACAAATAAAGTCAGACTTAAATAATTGGAAAAATATTAAGTGCTCTTGGATCGGCCGAGCGAACATAATAAAGATGACAATACTCCCTAAACTAATCTATTTATTTAGTGCTATACCAATCAGACTTCCAAGAAAATATTTTATTGATCTAGAAAAAATAACAACAAAATTCATATGGAACAATAAAAAGTCGAGAATCTCAAGGGAATTAATGAAAAAAAAATCAAATGAAGGTGGCCTAGCTGTACCTGATCTAAAATTATATTATAAAGCAGCAGTCACCAAAACCATTTGGTATTGGCTAAGAAATAGATTAGTGGATCAGTGGAAAAGGCTAGGCTCACAAGACAGAATAGTCAATTATAGCAATCTAGTGTTTGACAAACCCAAAGCCCCTAACTTCTGGGAAAAGAATTCATTATTTGATAAAAACTGCTGGGATAATTGGAAATTAGTATGGCAGAAATTAGGCATGGACCCACACTTAACACCATATACCAAGATAAGATCAAAATGGGTCTATGACCTAGGCATAAAGAACGAGATTATAAATAAATTAGAGGAACATAGAATAGTTTATCTCTCAGACTTGTGGAGGAGAAAGAAATTTGTGACCAAAGATGAACTAGAGACCATTACTGATCACAGAATAGAAAATTTCGATTACATCAAATTAAAAAGCCTTTGTACAAATAAAACTAATGCAAACAAGATTAGAAGGGAAGCAACAAACTGGGAAAACATTTTCACAGTTAAAGGTTCTGATAAAGGCCTCATTTCCAAAATATATAGAGAACTGACTCAAATTTATAAGAAATCAAGCCATTCTCCAATTGATAAATGGTCAAAGGATATGAACAGACAATTTTCAGAGGATGAGATTGAAACTATTACCACTCATATGAAAGAGTGTTCCAAATCATTATTGATCAGAGAAATGCAAATTAAGACAACTCTGAGATACCACTACACACCTGTCAGATTGGCTAAGATGACAGGAAAAAATAATGATGAATGTTGGAGGGGATGCGGGAAAACTGGGACACTAATGCATTGTTGGTGGAGTTGTGAACGAATCCAACCATTCTGGAGAGCAATCTGGAATTATGCCCAAAAAATTATCAAAATGTGCATATCCTTTGATCCAGCAGTGTTTCTATTGGGCTTATATCCCAAAGAAATACTAAAGAAGGGAAAGGGACCTGTATGTGCCAAAATGTTTGTAGCAGCCCTGTTTGTAGTGGCTAGAAACTGGAAAATGAATGGATGCCCATCAATTGGAGAATGGCTGGGTAAATTGTGGTATATGAATGTTATGGAATATTATTGTTCTGTAAGAAATGACCAGCAGGATGAATACAGAGAGGACTGGCGAGACTTACATGAACTGATGCTAAGTGAAATGAGCAGAACCAGGAGATCATTATACACTTCGACAACGATATTGTATGAGGACATATTTTGATGGAAGTGGATTTCTTTGACAAAGAGACCTGAGTTTCAATTGATAAATGACGGACAAAAGCAGCTACACCCAAAGAAAGAACACTGGGAAACGAATGTGAACCTTCTGCATTTTTGTTTTTCTTCCGGATTATTTATACCTTCTAAATCCAATTCTCCCTACGCAACAAGAGAACTGTTCGGTTCTGCAAACATATATTGTATCTAGGATATACTGCAACATATCCAACATATAAAGGACTGCTTGCCATCTAGGGGAGGGGGTGGAGGGAGGGAGGGGAAAAAAAAATCGGAACAGAAATGAGTGTCAATATAATGTAATTATTAAATAAAAAATTTAAAAAAAAATAAAAAGAAAAAAAAATGTTGATTAGTTTTGTTGATCTGTTATTCCTTTTTTCTTTTTTTTTTCATTGTTATAAGGAATGACACTCTAAGAGAGGAGAAGCATGGACTTGGAAATGAAAGCAATATAAAAAACTATATACATACAAATATATTTAGAACTATTAGTCCAAAACCTCTGCTATTCAATTAACTGAGATGAAGCTTATAAATTTTTTGCTGTTATTTGCTCTTCTAAAAATGATTTCAACTATTACTGTGTTATATGTGGAATATAGTGTCTGCCTTTATTGAGCTAGGAAAATCTATACTGCATTTAGATTTATTCAGAAAAAAAAATTATGAGTATGTGAAGAGGAGGTATATGTGCATGTGCTCACTTGTGTCCACATTCTTGAGTGTTGTGATCTAGTTCAGATGGATCTGAATCGGTCCCTGTTCGGGCGCCAAAATGTGGTGAGCTTTTTCTTCTCAAAACGCAGCCAGGTGATAAAAGTTCAGATCTTTTATTATCTCCAATATAGCCCAGTTAGCTTAGAGGCCTATCTCTCTGCTTGGTTCCAAGAGCTCTTGCCGCTTTGTCCTTTGCTTCTGCCTCTGCTTTCTTCAGCCTCCAGAGCCAGCACCAAGATGAATCTGTCTTGCCTTGAAGAGAGGGCTTCTGGCATAATTCTGCTGAAATCCCGACTTGTAGCGTCTTCACTCTGAAGAACTTCCTTGACTGGCCCATTGAAGCTCTATTTATGCTCCCAAAGAGCTTCAAGGGAGGTGTGAACTCATTGAACTCCAATGAGTAAAGGTGTGAACACAAGCCTTGTATTAATTAGTTCTACTTAGTACCTTGTTTCAGGTTCTGCCCAAAACATCTTCTTGTAAGATTAGATCAACTCTAATTAGTTAGCAGTTAGTAAGGATTCCAACACTTGAGTGTGTGTGTAATAAAACTTTTAACTTCTTCCTTAGAAGCTGATTTAGAGAGAATAAATACATGTTTATAACTCATCAATTCCAAGGAAAAATAACAGTCAGTATCAAGTGATCCTCTTGCTCCTTTTCATTATAAATAATAGCATTTTATAGAACTTTAAGATTTGCAGATTGACTTACAAATATTTCATTTTATCTTCACAATTGTTGAAAGTAGATACTATTATTATACTCATTTTGCAGAAGAGGAAACAGAGGAAGAAAGAGGTTAAGTGATTTGTTTAGACTTATACAACTCTTAAGTATCTGAAGATATATAGAGTTCAGGGAGTTCTTATATCTCTGATATAAGGACTTACTGAGCCCTTTTCAGGACTGCTCATCAATCTTTCATATCTACCCTGCCTCCTAACTCTCACTTGTGGCTACAAGAAGCTACAGAAGTCACAGAGGCTATATCCTAGTAACAGCATAAAGGCATATAGGCTAACCCAGGTAGAGGGTCACTCATGTCTACCAAAAGCAGATGAAGATTTTTCTTGATAGAATTGGAAGAAGAAAATTTATTACAATGGCCATGAAGGGAATGGAGGCAGATGCTATGAAATGCTTAGAACATCAAAAATGCCAAGGCTATCCACTGTATCGCAAGCCAGCCAGTTATCTTAAATTTTGTCTGCACTTTAATGACTGGAAAAGGGTAAGGCTGATGACTTTGTGCAACTCTACTCTGATCCAATTCACTTGCAAGTCATTATTCTGAGATGCCATTGGTTCTCTGAAAATGAAGAATAAACAAGAAGTATCTGAGACAGGATTTGAACTTAAGGCTTTTCTTAATTTTAGGTCCAGATACCTCCTAACTGTCTCACACAAATCATTCACATTTATGCTTCAAAGGGATGCAAAAATCTATTTTCACAATCAGTCTATAGAAGTAAGGAGAAAATTTAACTATAACTCACACTGACATATAGCTTTAGTATTTACAACACTGGCTTTCTCCTGTACTTTTTGTAAGTGGTTCAAGCATTGGTTGTTTCAGTTTGTATATTCAGGGATTAGCACACTGCCTGGTAAGTAAATATTTATCAAATGTACATGTTTGTGTGTGTGTGTGTGTGTGTGTGTTCCTATGTAGGGTCTTGGAAATTTCACATTCTTGTATACTCAAATGAAAGTGGAGATTAAAAAGTACATTATTTACAAAAATCCACTTCTGTGTCAGACTACATGATGGAAGTCCTCAGAGGGAAAGACTACTTTGCTTTCAAAGACACTTCAATGCAAAATTGTTTAGAATACTTGTCATACTTCCAGTGCAAAATATAGGAAGGTTTCAATAAATATTTGAAGCAAATCTGTCAATACAGGTGAAAATATTTTCAATTAGTATATAATGAGCTTTTTGACACTTCACTGTTACAGTAAAGATTGCAAATGATTAATTAGAGCATTAATTAATGCTCTTTCATGTCCAAATAAGGTAAGATTTGAACTTGAGTTCAAATGTATTTTATCAAATAGAAGTCGAAGGAAATGTGTAAAACTTAGGTTAATGGGAATCTAATTAACTAGAACTCTCAATTATTCGCATTAGTTTACCATACAAGCCATTGAAGAAAAATACACTAAACATAACAAGTTCAATTCAATTCAATAATCATTTATTGAATACTGTCTATATTCTTGGGACTGTCCTATGCCTGTGGAAATGAAAATCAAATCACAACTCCTTTTTTCAAAGGGCTAATGCAAACTAATATTAGAGCTTTGGAGAGCTGATTAGTAGAAGCAAAACCCATTTTCAAATTACTTCAGAATTCATGACTGGAAATTGAACCAATTTAGATAATTTCAGTTAATTAGGAGAAGAAATTAATTGCTATCATAGTTTTTAATTAAGATTATCCATGTTAAATATTTGCACCCTTTTGATTTTTTTTTTTAATTTAAGAAACAAGAAACATGAACGTGCCATTGTAATAAAGGTGAACAGAAAAGGGTATCATTTATGGAGCTGTAAATTTGTAATGCACAAATAACTTCTTTTTAAATGCACATCAAATTTAACATGCTAACAAAATTACATCTTTTTTCTTTATTCCATTCTGAACTTGTTTCAGTATTCTTTTTTAAATTTTTAAAATTTGGGAGGAGCCAAGATGGCAGAGAGCAGACACGAATTTCTGTAACCTCCTGTGACCATCTCTCAAACCAACAGTAGATTAAGCCTCTAAAGTGGTTTTGAAGTGACAGAATCCACAAATATTTAGAATCCAATCCATTTCCTGAAGATGATAACTTGGAAGAACTTCAGAACAAGTCTATTTCAAACAGATAGGGGGACATTCTGCTGAATCCAGATTGCAGCACAGGTAGCTTGGGGCAAGGAGTTGGGGCAAAAAGTCAGTGTTGCATGCCCCATACCAGGAATCTTCTATGACACTCTTAGGCTACTCTGTCCTGGTTGCAAGCAGGTGGTTTGGAAGATTTGCTAAAAAGGCAAAATGTAAGCCACTAAACCCCTGGCCATAAGCACCACACCAGAAGTCAATCAGCAGAACTGCAGCACCAGAAGTCAATCAGCAAAATTTCAGGACCAGAAGTCAATCAGCAAAACTGCCCTAGGGCAAATTAAAGCAGAGGTCACTCCTTTTCATTAAGAGCAGATCTCAACCTTTTAAAAAATGAGCAAAAAAATAAAAAGAACTCTCACCATAGACAGCTTTTATGGAGAGAGAAAAAGAACAGACTTCAAATTTGATATCCCCTCAGGAGGTGAAAACTGTCCCTGTCCAGCCTTCAGGAACAGTAGGCTTAAACATTTCACCTCCCGAGAGTGCTTACCAAACAGTGTCTATCTATACACTGATTTGGGAAACTGGGGAATGTGTAGTTAATATCCCTGTCACTAATTCAGGTAGACAATGTGTGACTTATCAACCAGGAGAAGTAGTAGCATCAGGTTTATTGATATACACTCCTGGTGGGCGATCTGGTGATATTTATCCAGATTTTTGACTTCCAGCAAAAGAATCCAGGAATATTCTGGGCTGCAGCTGTGAGAGCTGACCATTCTATGCTCACTATATATGTAAATGGCATGTCATGGAAAGGATTGGTAGTGCAGATCTTTCAGTCATTAGAGGTGACAATTGAACCAGTCATTGGCCAAAGATAAAGTCAGACATCTATATGTCTGGCTTAGGAGGATCAATAGCAGCTAAAGGTAGCACTATCCCTTTGAGATGGATATTTGAAGGTGAAACAGGAGTTTTTACTTCTTTTGTAGTTGAAAAATTCCCCATCAATCTATGGGGAAGAGACATCTTACAACAGTTAGGATGACAATGAGTGCTTTGGCTTTTTAGACAGGGCTACTATTGAAGGCCTGCCAGCACTCTCACCTGTTCCTATTCAATGGTAAACTGATACACCAGTGTAGGTAGAACAGTGGCCCTTAGCAAGTGATAGAATTCAGGCCTTATTAGATATAATACAAGAGCAACTTGACCAAGGACACTTAGAAACTTCTCTAAGTCCTTAGAATTCCTTTGTATTTGTTGTAAAAAAAAAAAAAATCTGGAAAAATGTGGATGTTGCCCTTCTGAGAAAAGTAGATTAACAGATGGAAACTATGGGAACACTTCAACCTGGACTTACATCTCCTACTCATTTGCCTAGAGAATGGCCTCTTTGGGTTATAGTCATTAAGGATTGTTTGTATTCTATCCCTCTGGACAAAGAGGATATTAAAAGATTTGCCTTTTCAGTACCCAGTGTTATTTTAGCTGAGCCTTATAAAAGATATGGATGAACAGGTCTGCCACAGGGAATAAAAAATAGTCCTACTATGTGTCAAATGTATGTTGCTGCTGCTCTTACTCCAGTAAGAAAAGCATTTCCAAAAGTTATGTTGCTACATTACATGGATGATATCTTGGTGTGTGCACCTGAGGAGCAAATGCTAGAAGTCAGTCCACAAAAGATCATAGAAACATTAAGAAATTACAAATTGCCTAGAGCTCCAGAAAACAATTCAAAGGCATGCTCCTTTTCAATATTTAGGATATGAACTATATTCTAAGACACTTATAATACAAAAATTTACTTTAAGAACAGAGAAGTTGAACATATTAAATGACTTCCAGAAATTGATAGGAGATATACAATGGATGTGTCCAGTGTTAGGCTTAACTATCCATCAATTGTTAATGTTATATGACATTTTAAGGGGAGACAATGCCTTAAATTCACCATGTCAGCTTACAAAAGAAGCTCAAGATGCTTTGAGAGAACTTGAACTGGTTTTATCCAATGTGGTTGAAATAGTTACTCAAAAACCCTTGGAGATATTAGTTTTTTTGTTACAAAAGAGGCATCCATAGCAGTTCTTCATCAAGGAGACACTGTGATAAAGTGGGTGAACCTCCCAGAATAACCAGAACAAACCCTTACTCCTTGCCCAAGTAAGGGGTGGCTTGTGGCTAGAATCTTATTAAAGGCCATTGAGAGAGTAGTGCAATTATCTGGGACAAGACCTGACAAAATAGACACTTTTTATAACAATGCACAAAGTAATGTATGCTGTGAAACCATCCCAGAGTGGCACATTTTATTGACCACAGCTCCAAATTTTACAAAGGATCTCCATTAAAGATAACCTAGCTATTACATAATTAGCAATGGATATTTGAAGAAAAGCTTTCTCTGTTCCCACCACTGAAAGAGCATGGTAATTATGGCAATTGACTCATGAACGTCAAAAATTGTCAGTGATACTGATGCAGTACTTCAAAATCTGCAAAAATCATTGGATTCCCTGACATATGATGAGATTGTTGTAGGACTTCAAAACTTTCAGGAATCATTGGATTCCATGACACATGAAGTAATAGATCATAGATTGGTTTCTATCTCTTGGCTGCTTAAGAAGGTGTATGTGTGATTGTTACTTATATAACCTCCTTCTGGGACTTATGGACATGTACATTCATATTGTTTAGTATATCACTATGTTGATTCACGTTGTTTGTTACATCACTACTAGCTTGTGTTACATTACTATGTGCTTGTGTAATACCTCCTATACTGATGGATTTATGTATACCTGTTTCAAGTAAGACCCTTCAGTCCAGAAGAAATCTGATAACAATATCTGGTTTGGTATTCGCACCTTCCTAAGAAGTCAGGGAAGGTATGATCCCTCTTTTTTTTTTTTTTTTTTTTTGGTGCTTTCACCTTCCTTCCTGAGGAATCAGAGAGGGCATGACCATCTGTGTTTTAAAACAAAAGAAAGCAGGAGATGTAGAGGGCTGAATTCTTCAAATATATTTAAAACAAGGATATGTATAACAAGGTGTTAACTCAGTGAATTGATGAGATGATAGTTCTATAGTTCACATATATACTTAGTACTTAGTACAGTGATGTAATGTTTCTCTAGTTCATACATGCATAATGTGCTATAATAATGTTATCATACCAAGGTATTTAAGAGCTGAAAAGCACTGGAAATGAGACATTCCATTTTTCATAATTCTCCTGGTGGCTCTCCTGCCTTCTACACTCCTCAACTAAGATAAAAGCTGGTCTCAAGATCCTTCAAAAAGCTAGCCAGAATATTACAAGAGTATCTATTTAAAACTATCAGTAAGCCTGATATGTAATGGGGACAAACTAGAACCATTCCTAATATGTTCAAGAGTAAAACAAGGTTGCCCACTATCACCATTACTATTCAAAATTGTATTAGAAATGTTACCTTTCCAATAAGAGAAGAAAAATAAGATTAAAGGAATTAGAGTAGGTAATGAGGAAACCAAAATATCACTCTTTGAATATGATATGATGGTATTCTTAGAGAACCCTAGAAAATCAACTAAAAAATTACTAAAAAATTCACAACTTTCACAAAGTTACAGAATATAAAATAAATCCACTTAAATCATCAGCATTTTTACATATTACCAACAAAGTCCAGCAACAAGGGATACAAAGAGAAATTCCATTCAAAATAACTGTTGGACCTGTCAGATTGGCTAAGATAACAGGAAAAGATAGTGACTAATGTTGGAGGGGATGCAGGAAAACTGGGATACTGATGAATTGTTGGTGGAGTTGTGAACAGATCCAGCCATTCTGGAGAGTGATTTAGAATTATGCTCAAAAAGTTATCAAACTGAAGATGGCAGAGAGGAGGCACACAGCTGTGTAAGCTCCACGCTTTCTCTCACTATCCATTTCATTACAAGCCTCTGAATTAATGCTTGACTGAAAAAAAAAAACCCACAAATAGTTACCAAGAGAAGCCATCCTTGAGATTCGCCAAGAAAGGTCTGTCTTTACTGGAGGGCTGGGATGGTTTTAGATCGGGCGCAGGGGGTTGGGCAGCGGCAGCGAGAGCACGGGAGCAGACTGGAGAGGGGGTGGGGAGTGATCGTAGCCATCTCTGTGGGGAGAGCTTCGCTACAGGACTGGATACTTTGCTCCGGCAGCAAGTCAGCAGCCCAGCAGAGAAGCTAAAAACACCGGGGGTGAAGAATACAACCCCAAACAGCTGGAGTCTCCCGGGACCTGGCCACCCCCCCTTCTCCCCCCACGGTGACTCATCACGCTCTGGGATCTCAGAGCACAGGCGCAGCACAGTCCTGCTAGTGCCTCACTGCTGCCACCCTCAGTCTGTAGAGGAAGCTCGGTAACACACCCAGCCCCTTCCCCAAAGAAAGACTCCAGGTTTTTCTGTTTTTCTTTGCTAGTTTGTCTTTGATTATTAGACAGAATGAATAAGAAACTGAAGAGGACTTTAACCCTTGACAGCTTCTATACAGATAGAGAGCAGACTTTAAATCCTGAGGAGACTAAAAACAGACTGTCTCCAGGTGAATCCCCAAAGGAGGAGACCATCTGTTCCTCAGCACAGATGAACCTCATAAAAGTAATTAAAAAGGCTCTCACAAGGGAGCTAGAAGAAAAATTGGAAAAGTAGAGTGAGGCTTGGCAAAAGGAGAGGGAAGCTTGGGAAAAGGAGAGGGAGGCTTGGCAAAAGAGCCTGGAGAAGTCAGTTAAAGAGAAAGTGGATAAAGAAGTAAAATCCTTGAAAAATAGGATTGGTGAACTGGAAAACAAAATTGGCGAAATGGAAAAAAATTCCACAGAACAAAAGAACTCAATGGGACAAGTAGAAAAAGATTTTAAAAAGTGAGTGAAGAAAATACTTCACTGAAAATCAGAATTGAACAATTGGAATTGAATGACTCGAGGAGACAAAAAGAATCAGTCAAGCAAATCCAAAAAAATCAAACAATGGAAAAGAATGTGAAATACCTTCTGGGGAAGACAACAGACCTGGAAAACAGATCCAGGAGAGACAATCTGAGAATCATTGGGCTCCCAGAAAAACATGATGAAAAAAAGAGCCTGGACACTATTTTCCAGGAAATTATCAAAGAGAACTGCCCAGAAGTCATAGGAACAGAGGAAAAAATAAACATTGAAAGGATTCATCGATCACCCACTGAAAGGGATCCTAAAATCAAAACACCAAAGAATATAGTGGCCAAATGCCAGAACCCTCAGACAAAGGAAAAAATATTGCAAGTGGCTAGAAAAACCCAATTCAAGTGTCAAGGAGCCACAATAAGGATTACCCAGGATCTGGCAGCATCCACATTAAAAGAACGAAGGGCCTGGAATATGATTTTCCGAAAGACTAAGGTACTTGATATGCAACCAAAAATAACTTACCCAGTGAGAATGAGCATCTTTTTCCAGGGAAGAAGATAGACATTCAACGATGTTGTGAGCTTTTTCTTCTCAAGACACAGCCAGGTGATAAAAGTTCAGATCTTTTATTATCTCCAATATAGCCCAGTTAGCTTAGAGGCCTATCTCTCTGCTTGGTTCCAAGAGCTCTTGCCGCTTTGTCCTTTGCTTCTGCCTCTGCTTTCTTCAGCCTCCAGAGCCAGTACCAAGTTGAATCTGTCTTGCCTTGAAGAGAGGGCTTCTGGCGTAATTCTGCTGAAATCCCGACTTGTAGCGTCTTCACTCTGAAGAACTTCCTCGACTGGCCCATTGGCCTATTTATGCTCCTTCCAGAGAAAGGGATTATGGGTTTTCTCCCATAGTGCTCTCTGGCCCAACGAGCTTTAAGGGAGGTGTGGACTCCCTTGAAGTTAGAAAGTGTACTTTGTGAAGCTAGCATACTTGTGGACTCCAATGAGTAAAGGTGTGAACACAAGCCTTGTATTAATTAGTTCTACTTAGTACCTTGTTTCAGGTTCTGCCCAAAACATCTTCTTGTAAGATTAGATCAACTCTAATTAGTTAGCAGTTAGTAAGGATTCCAACACAATGAAGTAAGCGAATTTCATCTATTTCTGATGAAAAAGCCAGAACTTAACAAAAAGTTTGATCTACAAATATAGAACTCAAGAGAAATCTAAAAAGGTAAAGATTAATCTTGGGAACTATATTTCGACTATATAGATGTATAAAGAATACATGTATACCTTGTTTTAGAAATTGATGTGGAAAGGACATTGTACCAGAAAAAGGGTAAAGTGGGGGTACTACATCTCATGAAGAGGCATAGGAAACCTATTATATCTGAGAGAAAGAATGGAGGGGGATGAATATAGTGGGTATCTTACTGCCTTCAGAATTGGCTTTAAGTGAAAAATCTTAAGACATATTCAATCTATGGTGAAACTTCTCCCACCTCATTGAAAAGTGAGAAGGGAAAAGTGAAAAGGGAAGCTTTTTGGAAGGGAATACGGAAACTGGCAGGGAAAGGGGTAAGATAGGGGGAGGAACTCTAAGGCGGGGGGAGGGATACTAAAAAGGGAGGGCTGTGAGAAGCAAGTGGTGCTCACAAGCTTAATACTGGGAAGGGGGGAAAGGGGAAAGAAGGGAGAAAAGCATAAACCGGGGTTAACAAGATGGCAAGTAATACAGAATTGGTCATTCTAACCATAAATGTGAATGGGGTAAACTCCCCCATAAAGAGGAAGCGGTTAGCAGAATGGATTAAAAGCCAGAATCCTACAATATGTTGTTTACAGGAAACACACCTGAAGCGGGGAGATACATGCAGGTTAAAGGTAAAAGGTTGGAGCAAAATCTACTATGCTTCAGCTGAAGTCAAAAAAGCAGGGGTAGCCATCCTGATCTCAGATCAAGCTAAAGCAAAAATTGATCTAATTAAAAGAGATAATAAGGAAGGACACTATATCTTGCTAAAGGGTAGCATGGATAATGAAGCAGAATTAGATAAATCAAACCACAAAATAAATAAGAAAGAAGTCAAAGAGGTAAGTAGAATACTAGAAAAGTTAGATATGATAGATCTCTGGAGAAAATGTAATGGAGACAGAAAGGAATACGCTTTCTTTTCAGCAGTTCATGGAACCTATACAAAAATTGACCATATATTAGGACATAAAAACCTCAAACTCAAATGCAGTAAGGCAGAATTAGTAAATGCATACTTTTCAGACCATGATGCAGTGAAAATTACATTCAACAAAAAGCCAGGGGAAAGTAGACCAAAAAATAATTGGAAACTAAATAATCTCATACTAAAGAATGATTGGGTGAAACAGCAAATCGTAGACATAATTAATAACTTCACCCAAGAAAACGATAATAATGAGACATCATAACAAAATGTATGGGATGCAGCCAAAGCGGTACTAAGGGGAAATTTCATATCTCTAGAGGCCTATTTGTATAAAATAGAGAAAGAGAAGGTCAATGAATTGGGTTTGCAATTAAAAATGCTAGAAAAGGAACAAATTAAAAACCCCCAGTCAAACACTAAACTTGAAATTCTAAAAATAAAAGGAGAGATCAATAAAATTGAAAGTAAAAAAAAAACTATTGAATTAATTAATAAAACTAAGAGTTGGTTCTATGAAAAAACCAACAAAATAGACAAACCCTTAGTAAATCTGATTTAAAAAAGGAAAGAGGAAAATCAAATTGTTAGTCTTAAAAATGAAAAGGGAGAACTCACCACTAACGAAGAGGAAATTAGAGCAATAATTAGGAGTTACTTTGCCCAACTTTATGCCAATAAATTCGACAACTTAAATGAAATAGAAAAATACCTCCAAAAATATAGCTTGCCCAAACTACCAGAGGAAGAAGTAAATATCCTAAACAGTCCCATCTCAGAAAAAGAAATAGAACAAACTATCAATCAACTCCCTAAGAAAAAATCCCCAGGACCAGATGGATTTACATGTGAATTCTACCAAACATTTAAAGAACAATTAACTCCAATGCTAAATAAACTATTTGAAAAAATAGTGATTGAAGGAGTCCTACCAAACTCCTTTTATGACACAGACATGGTACTGATACCTAAACCAGGTAGGCTGAAAACTGAGAAAGAAAATTATAGACCAATCTCCCTAATGAATATTGACGCTAAAATCTTAAATAAAATATTAGCAAAAAGATTACAGAAAATAATCCCCAGGATAATACACTATGACCAAGTAGGATTTATACCAGGAATGCAGGATTGGTTCAATATTAGGAAAACTATTAGCATAATTGACTATATCAATAACCAACCAAACAAAAACCATATGATCATCTCAATAGATGCAGAAAAAGCATTTGATAAAATCCAACATCCATTCCTAATAAAAACACTTGAGAGCATAGGAATAAATGGACTTTTCCTTAAAATAGTCAGGAGCATATATTTAAAACCATCAGTAAGCATCATATGCAATGGGGAAAAACTGGAACCTTTCCCAGTAAGATCTGGAGTGAAGCAAGGTTGCCCACTATCACCATTATTATTTAATATCGTATTAGAAACACTAGCCTCAGCAATAAGAGTCGAGAAAGATATTAAAGGAATTAGAGTAGGCAATGAGGAAACCAAACTATCACTCTTTGCAGATGATATGATGGTATACCTAGAGAACCCCAGAGATTCTACTAAAAAGCTATTAAAAATAATTCATAATTTTAGCAAAGTAGCTGGCTACAAAATAAATCCCCATAAATCCTCAGCATTTTTATATATCACCAACATAACCCAACAGCAAGAGATACAAAGAGAAATTCCATTCAGAATAACTGTCGATGCCATAAAATATTTGGGAATCTATCTACCAAAGGAAAGTCAGGAATTATATGAGCAAAATTATAAAAAAAAGTCTCCACACAAATAAAGTCAGACTTAAATAATTGGAAAAATATTAAGTGCTCTTGGATCAGCCAAGCGAACATAATAAAGATGACAATACTCCCTAAACTAATCTATTTATTTAGTGCTATACCAATCAGACTTCCAAGAAAATATTTTAATGACCTAGAAAAAAATAACAACAAAATTCATATGGAACAATAAAAAGTCGAGAATCTCAAGGGAATCAATGAAAAAAAAAATCAAATGAAGGTGGCCTAGCTGTACCTGATCTAAAATTATATTATAAAGCAGCAGTCACCAAAACCATTTGGTATTGGCTAAGAAATAGATTAGTGGATCAGTGGAAAAGGTTAGGTTCACAAGACAGAATAGTCAACTATAGCAATTTAGTGTTTGGCAAACCCAAAGCCCCTAACTTCTGGGAAAAGAATTCATTATTTGATAAAAACTGCTGGGATAATTGGAAATTAGTATGGCAGAAATTAGGCATGGACCCACACTTAACACCATATACCAAGAAAAGATCAAAATGGGTCCATGACCTAGGCATAAAGAACGAGATTATAAATCAATTAGAGGAACATAGAATAGTTTATCTCTCAGACTTGTGGAGGAGAAAGAAATTTGTGACCAAAGATGAACTAGAAACCATTACTGATCACAAAATAGAAAATTTTGATTACATCAAATTAAAAAGCCTTTGTACAAACAAAACTAATGCAAACAAGATTAGAAGGGAAGCAACAAACTGAGAAAACATCTTCACAGTTAAAGGTTCTGATAAAGGCCTCATTTCCAAAATATATAGAGAACTGACTCAAATTTATAAGAAATCAAGCCATTCTCCAATTGATAAACGGTCAAAGGATATGAACAGACAATTTTCAGAGGATGAAATTGAAACTATTACCACTCATATGAAAGAGTGTTCCAAATCATTATTGATTAGAGAAATGCAAATTAAGACAACTCTGAGATACCACTACATACCTGTCAGATTGGCTAAGATGACAGGAAAAAATAATGATGAATGTTGGAGGGGATGCGGGAAAACTGGAACACTAATGCATTGTTGGTGGAGTTGTGAATGAATCCAACCATTCTGGAGAGCAATCTGGAATTATGCCCAAAAAATTATCAAATTGTGCATACCCTTTGATCCAGCAGTGTTTCTATTGGGCTTATATCCCAAAGAAATACTAAAGAAGGGAAAGGGACCTGTATGTGCCAAAATGTTTGTAGCAGCCCTATTTGTAGTGGCTAGAAACTGGAAAATGAATGGATGCCCATCAATTGGAGAATGGCTGGGTAAATTGTGGTATATGAATGTTATGGAATATTATTGTTCTGTAAGAAATGACCAGCAGGATGAATACAGAGAGGACTGGCGAGACTTACATGAACTGATGCTAAGTGAAATGAGCAGAACCAGGAGATCATTATACACTTCGACAACAATATTGTATGAGGACATACTTTGATAGAAGTGGATTTCTTTGACAAAGAGACCTAACTGAGTTTCAATTGATAAATGACGGATAAAAGCAGCTACACCCAAAGAAAGAACACTGGGAAACGAATGTGAACTATCTGCATTTTTGTTTTTCTTCCCGGGATATTTATACCTTCTGAATCCAATTCTCCCTATGCAACAAGAGAACTGTTCGGTTCTTCAAACATATATTGTATCTAGGATATACTGCAACATATCCAACATATAAAGGACTGCTTGCCATCTAGGGGTGGGGGTGGAGGGAGGGAGGGGAAAAAAATTGGAACAGAAACGAGTGCAAAGGATAATGTTGTAAAAAAAAAATTACCCTGGCATGGATTCTGTCAATATAAAGTAATTATTAAATAAAAATTAAAAAATAAAAGTTATCAAACTGTCCATACTCTTTGATCCAGCAGTGTTACTACTGGGCTTATATCCCAAAGAAATATTAAAGAAAGGAAAGGGACTTGTATGTGCCAAAATGTTTGGGGTAGCCCTATTTGTAGTGGTTAAAAACTGGAAAATTGAATGAAGGTCCATCAATTGGAGAATGGTTGGGTAAATTGTGGTATATGAATGTTATGGAATAATATTTTTCTCTAAGAAATGATCTGCAGTATGAATACAGAGAGGCTTGGAAAAACTTACATGAACTGATGCTAAGTGAAATGAGTAGAACCAGGAGATCATTATGCACTTCAACAATACTTTGTGAGGATATATTCTGATGGAAGTGGATATCTTCGACTAAGAGAAGATCCAATTCAGTTCCAATTGATCAGTGATGAACAGAATCAGCTACACCCAGAGAAGGAACACTGGGAAATTAATGTGGACTACTTGCATTTTGTTTTTCTTCTGAATCCAATTTTTTCTTGTGCAACAAGAAGACTGTACAGATCTGTATGCATATATTGTATCTAAGGTATACTTTAACATGTTTAACATATGTGAGACTGCCTGCCATCTAGGGGAGGAGATGGAGGGAGATCTGCCCAGCAAAAGTCAGGAAGTATATGAGCACAACTGCAAAACACTTTTCACACAAATATAGTCACATTTAATAATTTGGAAAAATATCAAGTGCTCATGGATAGGCCAAGCGAATATAATAAAAGTTGCAATACTATTTAAATTAACCTACTTATTTAGTGCCATACCAATCAAACTCCCAAGAAATTATTTCACAGATCTAAAAAGTTCATCTGGAAGAAGAAAAATTCAAGAATTTCAAGAGAATTAATGAAAAAAAATGCTAATGTGGGTGGCTTAGCTGTGGCTGATCTAAAAGTATATTATAAAGCAGCAATCATCAAACCCATTTGGTTCTGGCTAAGAAACAGAGTAGTCAATCAATGGAATAGGTTAGGTTCAGAAGACAAAATAGTCAATAACTGTAGTAACCTAGTATTTGACAAACTCATTGATGCCAGCTTTTAGTATAATAACTCACTATTTGACAAAAACTACTGGGAAAATTGGAAACTGGTATGACAAAAAATAGGCATTCACCCACACCTAAATACCAAGATAAAGTCAAACTGGGTTCATGATTTAGACATAAAGAGTGAGATTATAAGCAAATCAGAAGAATATAGGATAGTTTACCTTTCAGATCTTTGGAGAAGAAAGGAATCTGTGACCAAAGAAGAACCAGAACTCAAAATTAAAGACCAAATATACAATTTTGATAGTATTAAGCTGAACAGTTTTTGTACAAACAAAACTAATGCAAACAAGATTAGAAGTGAAGCAATAAATTGGGAAAACATTTTTACACTTAAGGGTTCTGATAAAGGCTTCATTTCTAAAATGTATAGAGAATTCACTCAAATTTATAAGAATTCAAGCCATTCTTCACTTGACAATTGGTCAAACGATATGAACTGACAATTTTAAGATGAAGAAATTAAAACAATTTCTAGTCATATGAAAAGGTGCTGTAAATCAATATTATCAGAAAAATGCACACTACACACCTCTCAGATTGGCTAAGGTGACAGGAAAAGATAAAGACAAATGATAGAGGGAATGTGGAAAAGCCAGTACACTAATACATTGTTGATGGAATTGTGAATTGATCCAGCCATTCTGGACAGCAATTTGGAATTATGTCCAAAACATTATCAAATTGTGCAAAATCTTTGATCCAACAGGGTTTCTACTGGGCCTATATCCTAAAAAGAGCTTAAAGAAGGAAAAGGGACCCACATGTGCAAAAGTGTTTGTGACATCCTTTACTGAGTGGCAAAAAATGGAAAGTGAGTGGATGTCCATCAGTTGGAAAATGGTGATATAAGTTATGGTATATGAACGTTTTGGAATATTATTGCTCTATAAAAAATTATCAGCAAGATGATTTTACAGAGGCCTGGAGAGACATACATGAACTGATGCTAAATGAAGTGAGTAGAATCAAGACAACATTGTACACAGCAACAACAATATTATACAATGATCGATTCTGATTGATATGACTATTTGCAACAATAAGATCAGTAAGGCCAGTTTCAATGATCTTGTAATGAAGAGAGGCATCTACACTAGAAAGATAACAGTGGGAACTGAGTATAGTTCACAACATAACATTCTCACTCTTTTTATTGTTTACTTGCACTTTGTTTTCTTATTCATTTTCTTTCCTTTTTGATCTGATTTTTCTTGTGCAGCAAGGTAATTGTATAAATATGTTATCATGTATTGGATTTAACACGTATTTTAACATGTATAACATATATTGGATTGCTTTTCATCTAGGAGAAGGGGTTAGGAGAAGGGTGGGAAAATTTGAAACACACAGCTATGCAATTGTCAATGTTGAAAATTTATCCATGTATACATTTTGAAAATAAAATGCTTTTATTTTGTTAGTAATATAATCACTACGAAGATTTTTTTAAATACCTTTTTTTAAAGAATGGTTGAGATTCACCTCATCCTATATTCCTATTTCTTCATCTAACAATGAAAAGATGAAAGATAACTTCTAAGGGTCTTTCCAGCTCTGATTTTCTATTCTACTCAGAAACTAAAGAAATAGCAAGGTAAACAGTACTACCTCAATATTTCAAATCCTATAGAGCAAATTAGAACACCAGTGAAATGAGTAGTAACTCTTTATGTTTAAATATATATATATATATATATATATATATACTCACATAATAGGATAGGATAATAGCTGATACAGTATGCTTCTTGCCAAAGTTCAGGCACCTAATGAGTAGAAGAAGCAAAGCATAAAACTATTTTTCCTTATTACAGATTCTGTGTTTTCCCCCATATCATAGAATTTCATTTTTCTTGACAGTCTAATTGCTTATATAGGACCACATGAGAAAATTATATCTATGAGTCAAAGAATATTACAGTCTCCATATTAATTGAACTTTAGCATCACTTATTAGATTTAACCCTAGTAAAATGATGTCTTAACTCATGTGTGAATTTCAGTAATGCAGAGTTGCACAAAATCATCAACCTAATCTGTTGGAGTTCTTGTTCTTCTTTATAAATAATAATATAAGAAGGTTCTCTCTGGGGAGAAAGGAGGTTTCTTGGGGGAGGTTTTCTGGAGGCAGCCTTAGTTTCAGTTCAGATCAATAATTACCCCAAATGCAGCCAGCTGGTAAAAATATAAACGTTTATTTTCTCCTTTCAAAATAGCCTGGTTAGTTGAGGCCTATTTCTCTGCTTGGTTCCATGAGCTCTTGCAGTTTTGTCCTTTGCTTCTGCCTCTGCTTTCTTCAGCCTTCAATCCAGCTCCACACTTCATGTAGTCTCATGCTCTACCGACTGAGCTATCCAAAGTTCTGGCCCAAAACATCTTCTTGTAAGATCAGATCAATAATCTATCAACTCTAATGAGTTAGCAGTTTGTAAAGATTCCAACATGTCTCTTTCTTTTTTATGAGAGAGAGAGGAATTGTAGGATACGAGAGAGAGGGATTATGGATTTTCTCCCATAGTGCTCTCGGGCCCTAAGAGCTTCAAGGGAGGTGTGAATTCACAAAGTTACAGTTTACTTTGTGAATCTCACATACTTGTGAACTCCAGTGAATAAAGGTGTAAACACAAGCATTGCATTAATTAGTTCCACTTAGTATCTTGTTTCAGGTTCTGGCCCAAAACATCTTCTTGTAAGGTCAGATCAATAATCTATCAACTCTAATGAGTTAGCAGTTTGTAAGGATTCCAAAACTAATCCTCTCTTCCAGAGTCATCAAAGTTGAATAGCAAGACAAAATTCAAAACAACTGACAATGGCCTGGCAAGCAGTAGAGGACCTTGGTGTCTTTGATATTTGATCCAACTCTAAGGGCTCCATAGCACCTGCTTCAGCCACTTTACTGACTTTTGGGACAAATTGTTCTTATCCACCCCTTCCACCAGGGGAAGTTTTCACATCCTTGGGGTAGATATCCTACTAACTGAAGCTGACAGATATCCTACTAACTCACCAGGGTTTGTGCTACATCATTTACTATCAAACTCTCTGCCCAGTTTATGACCACTATGCATGCTATAGCTTCATGGAACCATGGGTGAATTGAATGGTGGACACTAAAGGTGGATGAGCAACTCTTAAAACAGATTGCCAATCCCTTATACCAGAGATGTGGTCCTCCCTGAATACCCATACAATACAAAATATCACTTGAATGGCAATGAAGAGTTATATATGCTGTCATGAATTTTCTGTAACATATATTAAGGAAATAATACATGGAAGAATTGGTTAAAAATGTAATTTGACAAATATATGGCCTAGGGGAAGCAAATTTATATATAGCAAGGTCTCCTAAAACCTATAGACATTTCACCTCCTTTGGTATCAATACTGATGAAATACTAATAAAACTGATATAGATAAAAAAAAGAAGATGGCTTCTAATGCATATTTTTTTAGTGAACTGTGCATGGATAATTTTTGAGAATATATGGAAGCCATCAGTAATGGAAAGGCTTGAATGAATTGCAATCTATATCAGTGGAAAGAATCCTCATATCAGAACTCCTCAGAATTTTAAGACCATTGTAAAACTTTGAACATCTCTCCTTAATAACAAGACTAATAATACTAGCTTTTGTTTACATAGTATTTTAAGGTTTGCAAAGCTTTATATTCTATTGAATTTGATCCACTCAAAAATATTGCAAAGTAGATATTATTATTATCCACATTTTATGAAGAAACTGAAGCTGACAGAAATCAAAGTGACTTTCCAGGTCATATAGCTCCTACATGTCTGAGGGAGGATTTGAACTGAGATCCTCTGGTTTCAAAGTTCACCTCTTTATGCTGTGCAACAGCTAGCAGATTAGTAAATGCTAATAAGAGTAACTTTTTTTGCATATTGGATCAAGATTCTTTTTGTAGAGAAAATAATCTGAATATTTTAAGATAAATCAATATTCCACATATTTATTTTCCACGTAAGTTTTCAGAAGCACATATATTACATAAAAAAAGATTAACATATGTGTCGTGATCTAGTTCAGATGGATCTGAATCGGTCCCTGTTCGGGCGCCAAAATGTGGTGAGCTTTTTCTTCTCAAAACGCAGCCAGGTGATAAAAGTTCAGATCTTTTATTATCTCCAATATAGCCCGGTTAGCTTAGAGGCCTATCTCTCTGCTTGGTTCCAAGAGCTCTCTCCAAATGTCTTTAAATCCAAAGGTCTGGTCCTTCAGCCTCTGCCTCTGCTTTCTTCAGCCTCCAGCCAGCTCCAACTCTTCATGTCATTCCGCTGAAATCTCGACTTGTAGCATCTTCACTCTCTCGAACTCTCCGACTGGCCCATTGGCCTATTTATGCTCCTTCCAGAGAGAGGGATTATGGGTAGTTCTACTTAGTACCTTGTTTCAGGTTCTGCCCAAAACATCTTTTTGTAAGATTAGATCAACTCTAACTACTTAGCAGTTAGTAAGGATTCCAACATCTCCCCCTTTCTTTTGTTTTAAAACATAGGGGGTTCCTGAGGGGGTACACATAAATCCATCAATATGGGCCAGAACTTTGTAACAGATATACATGGTATACATAAATCCATCAATATGGGAGGCATTATACATAATTTACAAAAGCACACAGCAATATAACACAGGCTAGTGGTAATGTAACAAATAACATGAATCAACATGAAAATTTAACTACTGCAAAAAGTCTCATCAACAATCTTTCATCTCAAGAAATCCAATGATTCTTGCAATTGCTTAAAATACATAAGCACATAGTAATATAACACAGGCTAGTAGTAATGTAACAACATAAATCGACCTGAAAATTTACAAATGTCCATAAGTCCTAGAAATAGTCCATAAGGAATCCATTGTTCATTAGTTCATGCGCCAGGAATCTAATAATTCCTGTAAGCTCTGAAGTACTGCAAAAAGTCTCATCAACAATTTTTCATCTCAGGGAACCCAATGATTCTTGCTGTTTTTTCAAGAAGTAAAACAGTTTCATCTTGTGTTAGGAAATTCAATGATTCCTGAAGCTTTTAAAAGTCTTTTTAACAGTTTCATAGTCAGCCATCTGATTCTTTCTCCATCTGTGGAAATATAAGCAGATCCTCTTCCCCAAGCAGTTAATCTAATTCCCTTCTATTTACCAAATTTGGGATTTCTCCTCATCATCTGGTAATTACATTGGAGTCGTTTGCATTGGATATTGTCTTGTTGTCTTAAAAGGCCTGTATTCTTCCCAACTGTAATCCTGATTGCTTTTCTGTTGGTTGATGACATCAGAATCCTGAATTTCTAAAGTCTTTCTGGGTGTAACTTCAGCTGCTATCATGCCCCACCTGTCCTTTGATTGATACTTTGGAACTGGGCCTTGCCTCTCCTTCCTCTGGGTCAATATACATTTAGAGGCCCAGTGAAAGCCTCCGTTACATTTTGGACATGGGGTTTTGGGTTTTCTCTCACCCTGTCTTCTCATTGTATCTCCATATCTACAATGAGCTCTCAAATGTCCAATTTTTCCGCAATGAAAACATCGAAGAGTTTCTCTAGAATTCTTTTGCCAAGAAGGACCTTGTCTTTCCAAGTTCACCATAGTCTGGGCATAATAAGCATTTGTGCCCACTGTGGCACAGCATCTTATGATTTCCTCTAAAGGAGAATCTTTGTCTAGCCCCCATATAATTCTTTTGCAAACCTCATTGGCATTTTCCTTAGCCAAATGTTTAGTCATTATTTCTGTTGCTGCATTGTCTCCAATGGTTCTTATTACAGCTGTTTGTAAACGTCCCACAAAATCTGCAAAAGTTTCATTGGGACCTTGCTCTATTTTTGTGAAAGCATTATTTCCATTTTTCTGTTTCATTAAATGTCCATCTTTCTGTCCAGGGAGAGAATTCCAAGCTTTTATTGCAGCCTTAGAAATTTGCTCATACACTGTTATGGGATAATAAATCTGTTCTGAACTCTCTGCATACTGACCTTCACCAGCTAGTTGGTCAAAAGCAACTTGTACAATAGCTCCTGTTTGCCTATTGCATTGGGCTTGAATCCTACATAATTCAAGAAACTCCGAAAGCCACAATAAATTTTGTCCCGGTTCTAGACAAGTTTTCGTTATGGATTTCCAGTCATTTGGGGTTAGGATTTCATAAGACAAATTATCCAGTAACATCTTCACATAAGATGATGTAGCCCCATAAAGAGTGCAACCCTTTTTCAAATCTTTAATTTTTCCCAAATTAAAAGGAGTGTATTTTCTCTCTTTTTGACCTGAGGAGTTGAGCTCTTCAATCACAGGATATGCATTTATAAAATCAGATATATCTTCTCCTTCATTTTTTGCTTTAATTAATGCTTTTTCTAATCTTGTCAAATTCTGCTTTACAGGAGAAGCTGACTGTGTTTCTGTCTCTCTCCCTCCCCCTTGTTCCATCCATGAAGGGTTAATTGCGGGGGAGGGTCATGAGATGTGGAATCACCTAATTCCTCCTGCTGTGAAGTATCATACTCAGAATTGTAATTAACTCCATTCTCATCTGATTCGTCCTCCTTTTCACCTAGTAAAGTTGGCAATTCTTCCTCCTGTACTTTCCTTTTCATCATTCTATCACTTAAATAACTTCTTATAGCCAATTGTATTACATTATATGTATTAATTATTGAGTTAGGCCCATTTTTATCATAGAATTGACAAAGATCCTCTCCAACCAATTTCCATTCATTTAGATCTAATTCCTTATCAAGAGAGAAACAAGGACATATGTCCTTTACAGTTTGTAAAAGTTCAGTGATTTGCTGTAAACTTATAATTAAACCTTGGCTTTCCATAATTTTGACAATGCTCTCTAAACATTTTCCTTGAACAGAAACAGACTGTTTTCTAAATATCTGTCCCATCTTAGATGAAATTCTACTTTAACTCTTCTAACAAAATTTCTTTGTTGCACTCACCCTAATTTCTGGGTTGAAGTTTTTTCCACTGGATCAGGATCAGAGGCTTTTCCACTTGAATCAGGATCGGAGCTTTTCCACTGAAATCCACTGAGGGGTCTGTTTGTCCCTGTGATGAAATTCTACTTTAACTCTTCTAACAAAATTTCTTTGTTGCACTCACCCTAATTTCTGGGTTGATGAGTCTTTTCCACTGGATCAGGATCAGAGGCTTTTCCACTTGAATCAGGATCGTAGCTTTTCCACTGAAAACCACTGAGGGGTCTGTCAGCCCCACGTTCAGGGCGCCAAAATGTCGTGATCTAGTTCAGATGGATCTGAATCGGTCCCTGTTCGGGCGCCAAAATGTGGTGAGCTTTTTCTTCTCAAAACGCAGCCAGGTGATAAAAGTTCAGATCTTTTATTATCTCCAATATAGCCCGGTTAGCTTAGAGGCCTATCTCTCTGCTTGGTTCCAAGAGCTCTCTCCAAATGTCTTTAAATCCAAAGGTCTGGTCCTTCAGCCTCTGCCTCTGCTTTCTTCAGCCTCCAGCCAGCTCCAACTCTTCATGTCATTCCGCTGAAATCTCGACTTGTAGCATCTTCACTCTCTCGAACTCTCCGACTGGCCCATTGGCCTATTTATGCTCCTTCCAGAGAGAGGGATTATGGGTAGTTCTACTTAGTACCTTGTTTCAGGTTCTGCCCAAAACATCTTTTTGTAAGATTAGATCAACTCTAACTACTTAGCAGTTAGTAAGGATTCCAACACATATGAATATTACCTCTGCTTTCTCATTTACAGGCTTGTCTGATTGTTTGATTCTTGGAAAACCCCTATGTATTTATGTGTGATCAGGTCTTTTTTAAAAACATACCCCTGATTTTTACCTTCTATGGAACACTGAAAAAAGAAAAACAATAAAAAACAAATTTTGAAATGAATGTAATATGTTCTGGTTTTAATTGTGATTATGATCTGTAGATGAAATTTTATAACTTCCAAAAGTAGTTATCATTTGTTAAATTAACACAATGAAATTTTTAAAGGTAAATCTTCTAAATTAATAAAATCCTTGACTACAAAATTAAAACCAGTAAATGGTGACATTTCAAAATAGTTCTAATAGTTTTACATATTCCTCTTTATTTATTTATTTAGCCATTCATTTAGTTCTGTGAAATCCACTTTCAGTTTCTGGAGGCAATAAAAAGGATAGAAGATTCTTGAAATTGCAGTTTTTTGAATAAATACATGCACAAATTTAACACTTGTAATCTGATCATTACATCCTTGCACAATAATAACATCACTTGAGAAACTTTAACCATATAAATATTGACATTATTGAAATAAATGAAATAAGAAGACAAAAGGAAATCAAAGAAAAATGGGAGGCACCTTATACATTTTCCTTGGAGAGGCAAAAAAGGCAGCAGGGTAGCTTTCACTATCTGTCTCCAAACAATAGGAAGCATTTTATATAACAAGTAATAATCTTGTCTTTTAATAATTAATAATAAAATAATTTAGTAATTTAATAATGATGTTCTCATTGGTTTCTATAGTTTCAATTGTCATCTCTATGTAGATGATGCTCTGATCTAAACTTTGTCCAATCCTAATTTCTCCTCTCAAATTTCTAACTGCCTATTGGACATCTCTTAACTTAATATTCCAACAACATTTTAAACTTTACATATACAAAACTGAACTCATTATATTTTCCCAAAAACCCTCCCCTCTTCCAAACTCTCATGTTACTTTTGATAGTACAATCATTTTCCAGCTATACAGACTCAAAACTTAGGTGCCATCTTTTACTCCTCATTTTCCCAGAGCTAGCTTCATATGCAAGTCTTATCAATCCTATCTTCATAACTCTCTGTCAATAGCATCTTTGTTATAACCTCAAATGTTCCCCTTTTTTTCCCCTAGCACTGCAACTACCCTGGTGGAGTTCTTCCTCACCTCATGCTTAGCCTACTGCAATAGTCTGCTTCCTAAATGTTTTCCCATTTCTACTCATCGTCCACTCTGTCAAACTGATCTTCTAAATGCAGGAATGATAATAACCTCTCCCTTCTTAAAAAAAAATCAAAAACTCCATTGGCTCCTTATTACACCAGGATCACATAAAAACATCCTCTGCTTGATTTTTTTATATGTTTTTAACTAAGTATCCTTAATCTTAATGGTTTCATCTGAGATTATTGTCAATGTCTAGATTTTATTTGTGAATAATTACTACATATTGTTTTCCCCATTACATTGTGAGTTCCTTGACTAAATTTTTTGCCTCTTTTTGTATGTACCTGAAACATAAAAGGTATTTAATAAATGTTAATTGACTTACTGACTGCTTCAAAATATAGGTCAAGAAAAAGCAGTTCACTTATCTTTTGCTCCCAACTTCTAATTTCAGAATCAACCTCTCTATTACCATCATCCAGTAATCTATTTTTCTTTATGATTTACTTTTTCTAATTGTACCATCCATATCATTGTTGCTGAGTTTTACCAGCCTCTTACTCACTGACCCCTCATATTTCTCATGGATTTCAATAATATTTTACATCCTTTCAAATACAACTTTACACTTGGGATAGGAATATCATTCTCCACATTAAAGCTCTCTCAGAATCCTGATCTTCCTTTTCATTAAACTTCTCAATAACCTATAGCTTTACTCTACCTCAGCCACACACTGGAATGATCACGCCTTATTTCTTAACATCACTCATATCTGTGCCAGATCAACTTTCTTTTTTGTTTTTAACTCAACTTTCTTTTTTCTGACCATAATCTTCTGTCTTTTCACATTTCCTCTGTCTCATTACTTCTAGACCTATTCTGTGTCCTGTTTGCAAAGTCTAAGATCCATCCCTCCCTATTTTTTTAATTCATTGCTTATGCTATGCTGATGAGTTGAAATACAAGCTTCCCTTATCACTTCACAGTCTTTGTCTCCTTTTTCACCTGAGTTTCAGATCTCACCTATCCTTAACTTCTCTACTTAATCTGCTTATATTTCCATAATGCCAAGCATCAGTAGAGGAAACCATAGCACCATACTAACTGGGTATATTGCAAAGTCATAATATTTCAATAAGGACTCTTAGTCCTGTATAGAAATCTTTTATTTTTCCTTAATTCAATGTCTTCCTAACTTTCCTCAATAGTCACTTCAAAACCTTCTTTTTTTAAGTCTCCTGTGGCTGCTTCATCCTACTTTTTCTAAACAAATTTTCTTGCATCATACTAAGAAAATAGAGATCAATTATTACTCTTTTCTCCCTTATTTCATCCTTCACAACCCTTCCACATATTCATTGAGCCTCTCTTTCTCTGCTGCTATCTAAACCAAACTTAAATTTCTATACCCTAAATTCCACTCTTCTCATCTCCAGTGATCATTTTTACTCTATCTCATCTTCAAGGTATTATTTATTTCTCTACTGTCTATAAACACGTGTAGTTTTTGGCCCATTCTTATAGAGGGCTATCTGTGGATAGTGGGGGACCTCTGAATTAGGTATAAGACCCTTCAGCCCAGAGGGAACATGCCGACAATGTCTGATTTGGCTCCCCATTTTCCTTGGTGTTCACACCTTTTCTGAGAAGTGAAGAAGGGTACCTCCTGTGTAAGTGGGATATTTACAATAAAGAGATGCATTTACATATCAATAGCAGGGTGCTTATAGTTAGCACCTGCTCAGTGTGATGTAATGATATAATGGTTCTCTAGTGGGCACAGACTTAGTGTTCTGTAATGATGTAATCATACCAAGGTATTTAAGGGCTGAGAGGACTCCATCTTTGACCATCCTCTTGAGTCTCCTGCCTCCTTCACTTCTCCACTAAGACCAAGGCTGGTCCCAAGATCTTCTGAAAAACTAGTCTGGATGGTAGATTTTGGCACCCCAGTTTGGAGGCTCTAGAAACCCCACTACACATTCTCTAAAAAAAGAAAAAAAATGCATATTTCATAGCGCCAGACTTCAAATTATCACTTTCTCTTTCTTCTCTTTTTTAATACCAAATGTTTAATATCCACTAAATATGCTGCCCCTACTTTCTCAATACCTAGTCAATTGTCTACCTACTGCCATCTGGCTTCAAACATCATAAATTACCACTTGGTTGCTCAACTTTGTGTTATTTTCCTATTTTTGATTGTAACTGTACTCTTAACTTTTTGTTATTCCTAGCCACTCTTGAAAAAAATTTTCCTTCCTTGATTTGCATGACACTATATTCTCTTAGTACTGATACCTACTTTTTTTTTTTTTTTTTTTTTTGCATCATCATCTATCTTTTGTCTCTTTATTATGGATTTTTCAGAAGGCATTCTTCTGGACTCATTTTTTTTTTCTAACAAATCTCATCAATTCTCATCAGTTTAGATATCAACCATGGAAAATTTGGGGAATAATGATGAAGAGTAGCAGGACTGAGAAGGAATGAATATATTTCTGTCTACCAATATTATTCTAGGTAGCACAGTGGATAAAGTGGTGGACCTGGAATCGGTAAGAAGTGAATTCAAATTCACCCAGGTCTTAGCTGTGTGACCTTGGGCAGATAACTTATACTCTGAACATCACAGTTTCCTCATAAAAATAATAATAAGCACATCTTCCTCCCAGAGTTGTTGTG
Organism: Antechinus flavipes; assembly: GCF_016432865.1. Classification (NCBI taxonomy): domain Eukaryota; kingdom Metazoa; phylum Chordata; class Mammalia; order Dasyuromorphia; family Dasyuridae; genus Antechinus; species Antechinus flavipes. The sequence continues at coordinate 218,028,298 of NC_067400.1, forward strand.
AAGATCCAATGAGATAATATCTATAAACAATAATTTTCAAAATGTTGTTATTATTACTGTTATCTATTAAAGTGTCAAAGTATTTTTACTTAAAATCAAATAGTTGTGTAGCAAACTGACAATTAATTTTAAAATACCTTCATTCACTATCAAAACTAATTAGTTTTAGTTATTGTTATTATCATTTTTACATGAAAATGAAGCAATTATACAGGAAAATGAAACAATAATAATGCTGTTCCAATCTGTTGTTCCATTTATTGTAATTTCTGAACAGAAGAAAATATTCTGAAAGTAGTATTTGTATTCTGGCCCACATCAGTTTTAGATAACGGGTATATAAAAACATACTAAATTGCTTATGTTGCTAATTTTATATATTTTAATAGACATTGCTTTATAAAATATGTTAGAATAGAAAAATTACAACAAAAGGGAAAAAAAAAACACCATGAGAGGAAGAAAAAAAAAACAGAAAAAAGTGAACATAGCATGTGTTAACATTCAATCTCCATAGTTCTTTTTCTGGATTCAGATAGCGTTTTTTATCCAAGTCTATTGGGATTGTCTTGGATCACTGAACCACTGAGAAGAACCAAGTCTTTCATAGTTGATTATCACACATTCTGGCTATTATTATATACAATGCATTCCTAGTTATGCTTATTTCACTCAGCATCAGTTCATGTAGATCTTTCCAGGCCTTTCTAAAATTAGCTTGTTAATCATTTTTTTAATAGAACAGTAATATTCTATCATCTTCATATGCCACAACTTGTTCAGCCATTCCCCAATTGATGAGAATCAATTACATTTTCCAAATCATGTATCCATAAAAATGCATCATCTATTTTGACCTTATTTTGGTATGGAGTGTGAGATGTAAGTTTATGTTAAGTTTCTGGCATATTATTTTCCACTTTCCCCAGCAAGTTTTGTCAAATTATTCTAGAAGTTGATGTTTGGGTGTATATCAAATACTAGATTTCTATAAGCCTTGATTATTGGGTCATGTGTATCTAATCTATTCCAGTGACCTACCATGCTATTGCTTAGGGAGTAGCAAATGATTTTGATGACCATTTCTTCATAATAGTGTTTTAAATTTGGTATTATGAAGCCACCATCCTTTGTATTTTTTTTTTCATTAATTCCCTCAATAGTCTTGACTTTTTGTTCTTCCAGTTGAGCTTTGTTATTATTTTTTCTAGTTCTATAAAATAATGTTTTGACAGATTGATTGGTATGGCACTGAACAAGTTGATCAATTTATACAGAATTGTCTTTCTTTTTCTCATGTTAGATTGGCCTACCCATGAGATATTGATATTTTTCCAATTGTTTAAATCTGACTTTATTTGTGTGAGAAGCATTTTATAATTATGTTCATATAGTTTTTGGGTTTATCTTGGCAGGTAGACCATCCAAGTATTTTATTTTGTCTTGCAATTTTAAATGGAATTTCCCTTTCTGTCTCTTGCTCATGGACTTCATCAGTGATATTTAGAAATACTGATGATTTCTGTGGGTTTATTTTATATCCTGCAACTTTCTTACATCTTTGTATTGTTTCTAGTAGGTTTTTGGTGATTTTCTAGGATACTCCAAGTATGCCATCATATCATCTGCAAAGAGTGATAGTTTTACTTCCTCTTTGCATATTCTAATTCTTTTAATTTCTATGTTTTTCTTATTGCTAAAACCAACATTTCTAATACAACATGGAATAATTATGGTGATAATAAGCACCCTTATTTCACCCCAGATCTTATTGTGAATGTGTCCATTTTCTCTCCATTACAAATATAGTAATGCTTGCTATAGATTTTAGATGCATAGTGATTATTATTTTAAAGAAAGCTCACTTTATCTCTATGGTCTCTGGTGTTTTAATAAGAATGAGTACTGTATTTTATCAATTTTTTTCTGTATCTATTGAGATTTTCATAGAATTTCTGTTGGTTTTGTTATTGATATGGTCCATCATGGCAATAATATTCTTGATATTGAGACTGCTTTATAACACCAGTATAAGTTGGTCATAGAGTATTATCCTACTGATAAGTACCTGTAATTTCTTTCCTAATACTTTATTTTAAAATTTTGAGTAAATATTCATTAGATAAATAGGTTTGCTATTTTCTTTCTCAGTTTTATCTCTTCCTGGTTTAGGTATCAGTACTGTATTTGTATCATAGAAAGAATTTGGCAAGATATCTTTCTGTCCTATTTTTCTGAATAGTTTACAGAAGTATTAGTATTATTTGGTTTTTAAATGTTTGGTAGAAATTTCTTGTTAATCCATCTGGCCCTGGAGATTTCTTGAGATTTTTTCTTAGCGAGTTTATTAATGGCTTGTTCAATTTCTTTTTCTAAAATAGGGCTATTTAGGAAGTTAATTTCTTCTGTCAATCTGAACAATTTATATTTCATATTTTTGTTAATTTTGTTAATATTTATCAATTTCAATTAGCTTATCAGATTTTTTGATACAGTTGTTCATATTAATTCCTAATTATTGCTTTAATTTTTTTTTCATCAGTGATAAGTTTACCCTTTTCATGTTTGATGCTGGTTATTTGATTTTTTCTTTTCTTTTTCTAAGCAAATTAACCAAAGGTTTTTCTATTTTATTGTTTTTTCATAAAACCAATTCCTAGATTTTTAAAAATTATTTCAATAGTTTTCTCAGTTTCAATTTCATTAATCTCTTCTTTGACTTTCATAATTTTAAATGTGGTATTCATTTTTTTTTTAATTTGTCCTTTTTGTAGCTTTTTAAATTTTATGTTCACCTCATTGATTTCTGTTTTCTCTATGTTATTCAAGGAGCTAGTTAGAGATATAAAATTTCTTCTAAGAACTTCTTTGGCTGCATCCCAAAACATTTTGGCATGTTGTCTCATTATTGTTATTCTTTTGGATGAAATTATGGATTGTTTGCATGATTTGTTGTTTGATCCAATCATTCTTTAGAATTAGATTATTTAATTTCTAATTGGCTTTCAGTATATCTTTTCCTAGCCCTTTATTTAATAGAATTTTTATTGTATTGTGGTCTGAAACAGAAGCATATACTATTTCTGCCTTTCTGTATTTGATTGTGATGTTTTTAATGCCTTAATATATAGTCATTTTTTTGTGTAGGTGCCATGTACTGCCAAGAAAAAGTTATATTCCTTTCTGTCCCTATTCAGTTTTCTCCTGGCATCTATCATATCTAGGGTTTTTTTTTTTTATGATCCTAAAATTCTCTCTATTTTCTTTCTTCTTTATTATGTTGTGAGAGTTGTCTAATTTGGAGAGAGGAAGGTTGAGATCCCTTGCTAATATAGTTTTCACCAATTTTATTTTTTAGAGATCTATTTTCTGTTTATTTTCTTCACTTACTTTTTTTACATCTTTTTCTAATTGTCCAATTGAGTTTTTAAGTGAGTTGTTTTGTTCTATGGAATTTTTTTTCCATTTCACCTATTTTATTTTTTAGAGAGAAATTTTCTGCCCTGCTAATATAGTTTTGCTGTCTCTTCCTGTAACTGACTTAATAACTTCTCTAGAAGTTTTGGTGCTCTACCTCTTCGTGCATATACATTTAATATTGATAGTATTTATTATTTACATTACCCTTAATCAAAATGTACTTTCTTGGGGTGGAGCCAAGATGGCAGAGAAGGCACACCCAACTTTCTAAGCTCCACCCAACCTCAGGACCAAATATTAAATTCAGCCTCAAAAATAGCTCTTGACTGGTAAAAACCTACAAGGATTAGACGCAATAACTCACCAGGCAAAGATAATCTGGAAGATCCCTAGGAAAGATTTGTCCTGAGGGGTGGGAACAGACCAGCACAGGCAGGGAAGTAGCAAAGGCTAGCAAACAGAACTAATGGGAAAGGGGGTGGTTTCTGAGGTTAGAAAATTACAGAGGCGACTCTGGCATAGGCTGACTGCTCTGCCTTGATTACAAAGCAGTAAACCAGCAGAAAAATTAAAGCCAAATACAGAAAGTACCCTAAAAAACACCAGTACCTAACAGGATCTGTCTACACCCACCCAAAACTGGAAGTGAGGGACCCAGCGTAGATATAACACAGCTCTGCAGTCACATTCCGCAGTATGGGCTTGCTCATGGCAGTTACGAACCTACATGACAGGTGGGCACAGACTAAGCAGCCTCTAATCTGCATGGCGGGGGGTCGGCCTTGAGCAACAGAACTTCAGCTGGAGGACTATGCTTCCAGGGCAGAGACACTTTTGGTCTGTGTGGGACTACTTGCTGGTCAGCTGCTAATACCCACACCTCTCTGGTGGGCTTTGGCCTGGGGAACTGACACTTTCACTGCTTAGCCTCTAGCCTCAGGGCAGTTGCTAATCTGCACAGCAGGGGTTCTTCATTGGGTAGTTCCACAGCTGGAGCAAGTGCCTATCAGGTCTGAATCACTTCCAATGGGGGTGGGGAGGCAGAATTTCCTTCCAGAGTACTCCTCTACCTCTCTGCTCTTTGGAACCCTTTATACCTATTCCTGCTTTGCAGAAAAAGCTGGTAACTTCCTTGCCCTGAAGGCAGAACCTAAAGGCTTTAAAAAATGAATAAAAAAAATCAAAAGGACAATCGATAGCTTCTATATAGAAGGAGAGTAGGTTTGCAACCCCAAAGAGACTAATAGCAAACAGTCTCCAGACAATACCCCAAAAGGGAATTATACCTAGCCCCCATCACATAACACTCTCCTAGAAGAGACCATTAAAAGTCTTAGAAGAGAGTTAGAAGAAAAATTGGGAAAAGAAAGAGAAGCTATACAAGAAAGTAACAACTTCCTGAAATATGAATTGGAAAAGGTAAAGAATTCCCAGGAAGTGCAGGAAAATAGAATTTGTAAATTGGAAAAGGTAAAAAAAAAAAAAAAATCCCAGGAAAGTAGGATTTGTGAATTGGAAAAAAATAAAGAGTTCCCATAAAAGTAGGATTTGTGAATTAGAAAAAGAAAACAGCTCACTAAAAAAAAAAAAAAAAAAATAGTGAAATGGAAGAAAATTCAATAGAGCAAAACAACTCACTTAAAAACTCAATTGGACATATACAAAAAGAAGTAAAAAAAAAAAATCCAATGAAGAAAATAACTCATTAAAAATGAGAAGTGAACAAATAGAAACCAATGATTCATTGAGACAGCAAGAATCAGTCAAGCAAAACCAAAAAAAAAAAAAAAAAAAAAAAAACACTGATAAATTGGAAAAAGCCATGAAATATCTACTAGGAAAAATGACAGACCTGGAAAATAGGTCTAGGAGAGATAATCTGAAGATTATTGGACTTCCTGAAAATTATGATGAAAAAAAGGACTTAGAAATGATTTTACAGGAAATCATCAATGAGACCTGTCCAGATGTAATAGAATCAGAAGGTAAAATAGGCATTGAAAGAATTCATCGAACACCTTCTGAAAAAGACCCTAAAATAAAAACTCCAAGGAATATTGTGGCCAAATTTCAGAACTATCCTAAAAAAAAAATTCAAATACCGAGGTGCCACAATAAGGATCACCCAAGATCTGTCTGCCTCCACATTAAAGGATCAAAGGGCCTGAAATCGGATATTCCAAGAGGTAAAAGAACTTGGAATGCAGCCAAGAATAAACTATCCAGCCAAGCTGAGCATTTTCTTCCAGGGAAGAAGATGGACATTTAATGAAACAGATGAATTCCATTTGTTTCTAAGGAAAACATCAGAACTAAACAAAAAATGTGATCTCCAACCATAGGACTCAAGAAAAGCAGAAAGGGTAAAAGAAACTCTTGAGAACTGTATTTCTGTTGTGGATATACATAAAGATTACCTGTATAATTTTATTTTATTGATATAACATAAAAAAAGGAAGTAGAAATAGAAAGGGGATAGTGTCAGAAAAAGATGAAAGGGGGATAAAAAGAGGGAAAAGACATCCAAGAAGAGGCAAAGGAAACCTATCATATCTGAGGGAACTTAGAGAGGGGGAGGAACATTGTGTGAATCTTACTCTCATCAGAGCTGGCTCAAAGAGAAAATAATTGACATATTTGTTTTACAGAGAATCTTCCCTCACCTCCTTAAAAGGGGGGAGAGGAAAAAGGAAAAGGAAAAGAATAATAAGGGAAGGGAACAAGAAAGGGAAAGAGATGCAAAGGGAGGAGGGAGGAATCCTAAAGAGGGTGAGTGGGGTGATGCAAATGGGGCCCATAAGTTTAAAAATGGGAAAGAGGGTTGGGGGTAAGGGGTAAGAAAAAGAAAAGTATAATCTGAGGTAATAAGATAGCAGAAAATACAGAATTCATAATTTTAAATGTAAATGTGAATGGGATGAACTCACCCATTAAGTGGAGGCAGATAGAAGATTGGATCAAATTGTCAGAACCTTAAAATATGGTTTTTACAGGAAACACATTTAAAGCAGGGAGATAACATACAGAGGAAAGGTAAAAGGCTGGAGCAGAATCTATTATGCTTCAGGTGAAGCCAAAAAAGCATGGGTACGCATCCTTATCTCAGCTCAAACAAAAGTAAAAATTGATCTAATTAAAAGAGATAAAGAAGGAAACTATATTTTGCTAAAGGGTAGCATAGACAACGAAGCAATATAAATATTAAACATATATGCAACAAGTGGTATAGCATCTAACTTCCTAAAGGAGAAGTTAAGAGAGCTGCAAGAAAAAATAGACAGCAAAACTATAATAGTGGGGGATCTTAACCTTGCATTCTCAGAATTAGATAAATCAAATCACAAAACAAACAAGAAAGAAATTAAAGAGGTAAATAGAATATTAGAAAAATTAGGTATGATAGATATTTGGAGAAAACTGAATGGAGACAGAAAGGAATATGCTTTCTTCTCAGCAGTTCATGGAACCTATACAAAAACTGACCATATATTAGGATGAGTAGGAAGCAGAAATAGTAAATGCTTTTTTTTTCCAATGATGATGCAATAAAAATTACATTCAACAAAAAGTTAGGGGTAAATATATCAAAAAGTAACTAGAAACTAAATAACCTCATCTTAAAGAATGAATGTGTGAAACAGCAAATTATAGACACAATTAATAATTTCACTCAAGATAATGACGATTATGAGACATCATACCAAAATTTGTGGGATGCAGCCAAAGCACTAATAAGGGGAAATTTTATATTCTTAGAGGCTTAATTGAATAAAATAGAGAAAGAGAAGATCAATGAATTGGGCTTGCAACTTAAAAAGCTAGAAAAAGACCAAATTAAAACCCTCCAATCAATTATTAAACTTGAAATTCTAAAATTAAAAGGAGAAATTAGCAATATTGAAAGTAAAAAAAAACTATTGAAGTAGTAAATAAAACTAAGAGTTGGTTTTATGAAAAACCCAATAAAATTGATAAACCTTTGGTAAATCTGATTAGAAAAAGGAGGGAGGAAAATCAAATTAATAGTCTTAAAAATGAACAGGGACAACTTTCCACCAATGAAGAAGAAATTGGAGAACTAATAAGGAGTTACTTTGCCCAACTTTATGCCAATAAATTTGGTAACCTAAGTGAAATGGATGACTACCTCAAAAAATATAGACTTACCAGATTAACAGAGGAGGAAGTGAATTGCTTAAATAGTCCCATTTCAGAAAAAGAAATAGAACAAGCTATTAATCAACTCTCTAAGAAAAAATCCCCAGGACCAGACATATTTACATGTGAATTCTCCTAAACACTTAAAGAACAATTGGCCCCAATGCTATATAAATTATTTGATAAAATAGGGAATGAAGGAGTCCTACCAAATTCCTTTTATGACACAGACATGGTAATGATACCTAAACCAGGTAGGTTGAAAACAGAGAAAGAAAATTATAGACCAATCTCTCTAATGAATATTGATACCTGGAATTCAGTGCTGGTTCAATATTAGGAAAACTATCAATATAATTGGCCCTCTTAATAACTAAATTAACAAAAAACATATGATCATCTCAATAAATGCAGAAAAAGCATTTGATAAAATCCAACTTCCATTCCTATTAAAAACACTTGAGAGTATAAGAATAAATGGACTTTTCCTTAAAATAATCAGCAGCATCTATTTAAAACCATCAGTAAGCATCATATGTAATGGGGACAAACTGCAACCATTCCCAATAAGATCAGGAGTGAAACAAGGTTGCCCAGTATCTCCATTATCATTCAATATTATATTAGAAATGCTATCTTTGGCAATAAGAGTTGAGAAAGAGATTAAAGGAATTAGAGCAGGCAATGAGGAAACCAAATTATCACTCTTTGCTGATGATATGATGGTATACTTAGAGAATCCCAGAGATTCTACTAAAAAGTCATTAGAAATAATCCACAACTTTAGCAAAGTTGCAGGATACAAAATAAACCCAAATAAATCATCAGCATTCTTATATATCACTAACAAAATCCAACGGTCAGAGTTATAAAGAGAAATTCCATTTAAAGTAACTACTGATAGTATAAAATACTTAAGAATCTATCTTCCAAGGAAAAATCAGAAACTTTGGGAGCAAAACTACAAAACACTTTTCACACAAATTAATTGTGTTCTAGCCAATTGGAAAAATATTAAATGCTCTTGGATAGGGTGAGCAAATATAATAAAGATGACAATACTACCCAAACTAATCTATTTGTTTAGTGCTATACCAGACTCCCAAAAAACTAGTTTAATGACCTAGAAAAAATAACAACAAAATTCATATGGAAAAACAAATGGTTAAGAATTTCAAGGGAATTAATGAAAAAAAAAATCAAATGAAGATGGCTTAGCTGTACCAGATCTAAAATTATATTATAGAGCAGCAGTTACCAAAACCATTTGATATTGGCTAAGAAATAGACTAGTTGATCAGTGGAATAGGTTAGGTTCAAAGGACAAAACAGCCAAAAACTTTTAAAATCTAGTGTTTGAAAAACCCAAAGACCCCAGTTTTGGGGATAAGAACTCACTCTTTGACAAAAATTGCTGGGAAAATTGGAAATTAGTATAACAGAAACTAGGCATTGACCCACACTCAACATCACACCCCAAAATAAGGTCAAAATGGGTTCATGACCTAGGCATAAAGAATGAGATTATAAATAAATTAGAGGAACATAGGATAGTTTACTTCTCAGACCTGTGGAAAAGGAAGGAAGAAATTTATGACCAAAGAAGAACTAGAGATCATTACTGATCACAAAATAGAAAATTTTGATTATATCAAATTGAAAAGTTTTTGTACAAACAAAATTAATGCAGACAAGATTAGAAAGGAAGCAATAAACTGGGAAAACATTTTTACAGTCAAAGATTCTTATAAAGGCCTCATTTCCAAAATATTTAGAGAATTGACTCTAATTTATAAGAAATCAAGCCATTCTCCAATTGATAAATGGTCAAAGGATATGAACAGGCAATTCTCAGCTGAAGAAATTGAAACTATTTCTAGTCCTATGAAAAGATGCTCCAGCCCTCTTTGTAGTGGCCAGAAACTGGAAACTGGGTGGATGCCCATCAATTGGAGAATGGCTGAATAAATTGCGGTATATAAATATTATGGAACATTATTGTTCGGTAAGAAATAGCCAACAGGATGATTTCAGAAAGGCCTGGAGAGACTTACACAAACTCATGCTGAGTGAAATGAGCAGGACCAGGAGATCATTATATACTTCAATAACAATACTATATGATGACCACTTCTGATGGACCTGGCCATCTTCAGCGATGAGATCAGTTCCAATGGAGCAGTAATGAACTCAACCAGCTACACCCAGCGAAAGAACTCTGGGAGATGACTAAGAATCAATACATTGAATTCCCAATTCCTATATTTTTGCCTGCCTGCATTTTTTAAAAATTTCCTTCACAGGCTAGTTGTACAATATTTCAGTGTCTAATTCTTTTTTACAGCAAAATAATAGTTTGGACATGCAAACTCATTTTTATTTAATTTATACTTTAATATATTTAATATGTATTGGTCATCCCACCATCTAGGGGAAGGGGTGGGGGAAGGAGAGGAAAAATTGAAACAAAAGGTTTAGCAATTTTCAATGCTGTAAAATTACCCATGCATAATTTGTAAATAAAAAGCTATAATAAAAAAAAAATAATAAATGAGGAAAGAAAAATATGTTCCAAGTCATTATTAATCAGAAAAATGCAAATTAAGGCAACTCTAAGATACTTCTACACACCTGTCAAATTGGCTAGCACAACAGGGAAAGATAATGCGGAATGTTGGAGGGGATATGGGAAAACAGTGACACTACTACTTTATTTGTGGAATTGTGAATCCATCCAACCATTCTGGAGAGCAATTTGGAACTATGCTGAAAAACTGTGCATACCCTTTGATCCAGCAGTGTTTCTACTGAGCTTATATCCCAAAGAAATCTTAAAGAAGGGAAAGGGACCTGAATGTGCAAGAATGTTTGTGGCAGGTGTCTTGGTAGTGACCAGAAACTGGAAACTGAGTGGATGCCCATCAATTGGGAAATGGCTGAATAAATTGTGGTATATGAATATTATGGAATATTATTGTTCAATAAGAAATGACCAGCAGGATGATTTCAGAAAGGCCTAGAGAGACTTCCATGAACTGATGCTGAGTTAAATGAGCAGGTCCAGGATATTATATGATGATCACTTCTGATGGATGTGGACATCTCCAGCAATGAGATGAACCAAATCAGTTACAACAGAGCAGTAATGAATTGAACCAGCTACACCCAGCAAAAGAACTCTGGGAGATTACTATGAACCATTACATAGAATTCACAATCACTATATTTTTGTCCACCTGCATTTTTGATTTCCTTCACAATCTAAAGTACACTATTTCAAAGTCCAATTCTTTTTGTACAGCAGAATAACTATTTGGGCATGTATAAGTATATTGTATTTAATTTATATTTTAACATATTTAACATGTATTAGTCAACCTGCCACCTGGGGAGAGGATGAGGAGAAGAAGGAGAAAAATTGGAAAAAAAAAAGCTTCAGCAATTGTCAGTGCTATAGAATTACCCATGCACATAACTTGTAAATAAAAAGCTATTTTAAAAAAGGACTGCCACAAAAATATGTACTTTCCCTCCTTATCTCTCTTAATTAGATCTGTTTTTACTTTTTCTTTATCTGAAATCAGAATTTGTGCCCCTGCTTTTTTTTTCCCTTCAGCTAAAGCATAAAATAGTCTACTCCACCCTTTTACCTTTACTCTGAATGTGTCATGTCAAATATGTTTGTTGTAAACAATGCTGGATTCTCTTTTTATCTCACTCTGCTATTTGCTTTCATTTTATGGGAGAGATCATCCCATTCATATTCAGTTATGATTACCTGCTCTTTATCTCTCCATCCTATTTTCTTCCCTGTATATACTTTTGTTCTCTCCACACTGTCTCTCAGTAGCACTTTCTTTTAACCATTCCACTATCTGCCCTATCTTCTATTACTCCCCCTCCTTACTCCTTTCTCTTAATGCTTCTTTCTTGCCTTCTATCCAGCCCCTCCCTATTCTTTCCTCTTTCTGTTCCTACTTCTTTATAGAGTAAGATAATTTCTACACTCAACTAAAGGATTAAGCTCTTTGATCCAAGCTTCATATATTGCTCATCTGCCTCCCTGCTTTTCTTACACTGTAATAGGTGTTTAGTGCCTCCATTTGGTCTAATTTGCCCCATTATACCTCCCATTTCCTATTCTTCCAGTATAATCCTTTTTCCATCCTTAATGTCTTTTTCTTTGATATCATCACATCAGTTTATTGACAACCATACCCTCCATCTATGTGATGCTCCCCTCTAAGTGCCCCAATAAAAAATATGGTTTTCAAAAGTTACAGATATCATTTTCCCATCTAGGGATGTAAACACTTTAACCTTTAAATAATATATATTTCCCCATTTACCTTTCTTTGCTTCTTTTGAGTTCTGTGTTAGAAGATTATTTTTTCTGTCTATTCATGTTTTGTTTTCCAAAGGTAATTGATGGATTCTTTAATGCCATTTCCCCCTCCATTTCTAGAATAATAACCAAGTTTTGTTTGTTTGTTTGTTTGTTTGTTTTTTTGGTCATGGCCTTTAGGTAGATCAATAATTTTTAAATTGTCTCTTCTGAATCTATTTTCCAGATCGTCTTTTTTTTTTTTCAATGAAGTATTTTCTATTTTCTTCAATTTCTTTTCATTCTTTTTAGTTTGCTTGAATGATTCTTGATGTCTCGTAGTCATTAGCTTCCATGTGCCCCATACTAGTTTTTAATATGTAATTTTTCCATTTAGCTTTCATATCTTTTTTTTTTTTCATTTGGTTAATTCTGCTTTTGGAGATGCTGTTTTCTTCAGTAGACTTTTTTTTTTTTTTTGCATTTTGCCACTTGTATTTTTGAAGGAATTGCCTTCCATTTCCAAGCTGTTTACTCTTTCTTACATCCCTCTCATTTGTTTTCTCATTTTCTTCTACCTTTCTTATTTGCCTTTTAAGTCTTTTATAAATTCTTCCAAAAAGCCTCTTTGGGCTTCAGACTAACTCATATCACTTTTTTTGAGATTTTCTCTGTGGACATTTTGTCCTCAACTGAGTTGGTCTTCCCCGTCACCATAGAAGCTTTTTATGGTAAAGATTTTTTTTCTGTTTCTTGCTCATTTTCTTTCCCTTTCTTTTGGTATTTCCTGTTTTGTGATTTTTATGGTTGAACTCTGCTCCTGGGTTAAAGAGGCTGCTGTCCCAAGTTTTCTGTACAGCACTGAGCTTTGATTTGAGTGCAGGGGCCCTTGTGTTTGCATAGGATAGCTTTGCCTGCTCATTCCAGTAAAATACTATTTTCCAAGAATTTGTTTCCTGAGATGGAACTGAAGGCTGACCCACTTGTCTGTTCCTCAACTGAGCCATAACTGAGGGTCTCAGTTATTGATCTTATGTAATTAAGACCCTCTCAATGGCTTTTCCAGACTTTGTCTTAGTTGGGCTGAACCCTTTTTTTACCCCAGTGAGACTGACCTTTCTTGACATTTTTCTAATCTATCTTGAGCTGGAGAGTGCTTTCATTCCATAGCCTCTCTTCAGTGGCTTGTTTCATGTGATATTTGAGGGAAAGTGGTGGAGTCTGAGCACCTTCCCAGCTCCACTCCATCATCTTGGTTCCACCCTCAGAACTATGTTGGTAATTTTTAAACATATTATAACATTCTGACTAAACTATTAATACTTTGAGATTTCAGCTCCTTTTGTTGATGGTAAGATGGAATAAAATATTAAAATATTTATTGATTATTTACTATGTTCAATGTATCATGGTGGTGAGTGCTTAGCATTAAAAATAACTATCAGTTCCCTCATACATACATACACACACACACACCAATTGTTCTTCCAAACAAAATATGTTAGGATAACTGTTATAGTCACCCCAGCCCTATGATGTGCACCCAACATAGAAAAACAATAGACTACCAATCCAAATGGAATACAAGAATTTATTATATATATAGATATATAGATATATATATAGATAGTTATAGATATAGATATACACATATATTACATATATGTATATTATACAATATATATTAATATTATATATTATATGTATAATGGATTATATAATATGTACATTACATATATATATATATATATATATATATATATATATATATATGTTGCTAAGTGATACCAATTCTGCTTTTTAAATATCTCTCAATCTTTTGTCTTCTCTTTTCTTTCCTTTTTTTATAGCTTTTTATATACAAAACATATGCATGTAATTTTTCAATACCGACTCTTACAAAATTTCTGTTTCAACTTTTCCCCTCCTTCCTTCCACCTCCTCCTTTAGATGGTAGGTAGTCCCATACATGTTAAATATATTAAAGTATATGTTAAATACAATATATGTATACATAGTTATACATTATTTTGTTGCACAAGAAAGTTCAGATTTAGAAAGAAGGTAAAAATAGCCTGAAAAGAAAAAACAAAAATGAAAGCAAACAATAACAGAAAGAGTGGAAATCTTATGTTGTAGTCCATACTCATTTCCCAGTGTTCTTTCTCTGGGTGTAGCTGTTTCTGTTCATTACAGATCAATTGGAACTGATTTAGATCCTCTCATTGTTGAAGAAAGTCATGTACATTAGAATTGATCATCATGTAGTATTGTTCTTGAAGTGTATAGTGACCTTCTGATTCTGCTCATTTCACTTAGCATCAGTTCATGTATGTCTCTCCAGGCCTCTCTATGCATTCATCCAACTTGTCATTTCTTATAGAACAATAATATTCCATAATTCCAATAATATTCCATATTCATATACCACAATTTATTCAGCCATTCTCCAATTAGTGGGCATCCTTTCAATTTCCAGTTTCTATGCCACAAACATTTTTGCACATAAAGGTGCCTTTCCCTTCTTTAATATCTATTTGATATGAAAGCCCAATAGTAACACTGAGGAATCAAAGGGTATTGACAATTTGATAACTTTTTGTGTCTTCTCTTTTCTCAAACCACAACCAGTTTAGTTCAGGTATTCATCATTTCTTTCCTGGGTTATTGCAATGGCCTCCTGAGTGGTATCAATGCATCTAGTCACTCCCATACATCCTTCCCACAGATGCCAAATTGAAATTATTGATGTATTGGTCACCTTGTTATTGTCTTACTCAAAAAATCTCAGCAGTTCTCTATTGCCTTGAGGAGAAAATATATTTACCTCTGTTTGGTATGTAAAGTCCTTCACAGTCTAGCTCCAGCCTTTCTTTCTAAGCTAATTATACAATCAAACGTGAAAACATATGTGAAAGCTTGAAAATGGTCGATTGCTACTGAATTGCTACATATGTATTTTTATTGCCATTATTATCATTGAATTAATTGGTTGGGAAGGAAAGCCTCACACTAAAAAAAAAATTCTGAATTAAAGAATATTGGTAAACAATACAGCATATCTGTGTATGTATAAAAATTCAGTATTTCTAGTATATTCAGAAACAACTAATATCAGTCAATTATTGCATACTAGATTTTCTTGATGATTTTCATGAATAGAAAACATACCTGAATAATAGGAATATTAATTACTTGCAAATAAGATAGTAAATGTGCTTGAAAGCAATGTGTTTTCAATAAGTAAGTTAAACATTCCCCCTGAAAATTAGCAATTACTTTCTCTTCATAATAAAAATTAAGAAAATAAAAATTAGGAAAAAACACAACTATTATACTTTAAATGACATAACAATTTATTTGCAAATGGCTAAATCAAAAATATATTTTAGTATTTTTAAAAGTAGCTCAGAATTATGTTTTCTCTAACACATCACTGTTTTTAAAACACATAGTAAAATAGATTACAATTGGTCACATTAAGAACCATTACTATTGTATAATAACAGATGTCATCTTTTAAGAGGATCTTAGAAACTCCACTTAGAAATAATAATAACAAAGACCTAAGTAATTCTATTTTAGTGCTTACATTGTTTTCCATAGATTCTGTGCTGCATAATATAGTTAATTGTATGGAAACATGAATAACAATTCAATTACCTTGGTAACCATATTGCATTCTATTATGATCAGTAGGAATGTCAAACATTGACCATTGAGAAGAGACTAAGTAACCTTAAATGGCTGCTTTTAAGGAATAAGTTTTATATGATTCAAAAATGGTGACAATTATGAGCCTACTCTCTTGAGATGACTAAATCAGTATATATCCTTTATACTTTAGCACACAATACAGAAAACAACTTATTGTCTACTCTAGCTAAATCTAAATTCTGTAGGAATGTAACAGATCAACCACCTCAGTGCCCTTATTGAATTCCTATGGACTCAGAATATAGGGAGTAGGTGTTTCTCTTACGTTCACTCAGGCTGTTCATCAAGGGCAGAATTTACTTACAATATTTTTTTCAATCTCTAGGTTGAAATTTGGATAAATCATTGTCAATATAAAGGGCACTAAGAATTTTACTTGGTTTTGTCTTTCACAGAGCAAATAAAATAGCATCCTTTAACAGAAGAAAAATTGATTCCTTCTGAATTAGTCAAATTGTATCACCTTGTAATTGTCATCAGTCTGTCTAGTGGAATTTCATATCTGACAAGAATTAGAAGATTTTATACTCCCTCTTTTATTTCCCTTGATTTATTATTATTATTGTTTGTTTTGTTTTGTTTTTACAATAGTGGTAGCTAGGTGGTTCAGGGGATAAAATGCTGGGATTAGGGTTAGGTATACCTGAATTCAAATCTAGGCTCAGACACTATCCCAATGACCCTGGGCAAGTAATTTTATCTCTCTGAGTTCCCTCATTTATAAAATGAAAATAATAATAATATACACCTCTGAGGGTTGTTGAGAATATAATGAGATAATATTTGTTAAGTGCTTTGCCACTTAAATTACTATATACATTTTAATTGTTGTTAATCATATTTTTAAAAATAATTTGCAAAGCACTCTCCTTCCTCATATAACTTGAGGTAG
Source organism: Antechinus flavipes (assembly GCF_016432865.1). Lineage (NCBI taxonomy): Eukaryota > Metazoa > Chordata > Mammalia > Dasyuromorphia > Dasyuridae > Antechinus > Antechinus flavipes. Next base: position 218,044,809 of record NC_067400.1, read on the forward strand.
GTAATAATAGCTTACAGTTATATAGTATTTTTAGTTTTATAAAGTGTTTTTCTCACAACAATTCTGTAAAGCAAACAATGTTAAAAGTATTATCCCCACTTTGCAAAAGAAGGAAAAGGCTTTGAGTGATTAAATTACTTGACAACAGTCCTTCAAATATTATCTAGCAAAGCTGGAACTGAAATAAAGGGCTTCTGAGTCATTGTCTAGTATTCTTTACTTGGATCAATGTATTAGGCATGATAACATTGTCTCCTTCAGAAGACAATATTTTATCTTTCATCCTATAGAAACAATGGTTCTGAGTATTTCTTTTGGGAGTTGCTGGACTTAATAGATAGTATTAGGTTCTGTGAAAAGAAATCTCAAATACCATCTCAAAGTAGCAAAAAAATATGCCAAATGAAAAAAAAATCAATACTTTAAATATTTTTGTTATTCTGAACTTTGAAAATACAAAAAAAAAAAAAAACCAACAAAAAAAACAAACAAACAAACAAACAAAAAAAAAAAAAAACCATAAACATTCCTATAGAGAAAGAACAAAAGAAGACTGAAATCATGAATTTCTTTTAGATGTAGCTTTTTTTTCCTCCCTTAAACACATTTTGGGGACAGGAAAGAGAATAAGCATTTACATAGCATCTATCATATTACAAGCACTGTACTAAGAGTTTTCTACAGTTATCATTTCTTTTGATCCTCATAACAAAACTGGAAGATAGGTTGCTATTATGTGATTGTGATTGTTGTTCCAGTCATTTCAGTCATGTCCCCATAACTAATCTTATTTGGGGATTGGCTTGGTGAAGATACTGGAGTGGTTCACCATTTCCTTCTCAAGTTCATTTTACAGACAAGAAGATTTAAGTGACTTAGCCAAGGTCACACAGCTACTAAGTGTCTGAGGCTGGATTTCAGTTGAGATGAATCTTTCTAATTCCAAGTCCTGTGCTCTGCTTAAACCATTTAGCTTCCCTGATGGGTGCTATTATCATCTCCATTTTACAAGTGAGGAAACTGAAACCAGCTAGTTAAGTTACTTGCCCACATACACTGGTTAGTGTCTATCTGGGGTCAAATATTAACTAAAATCTTCCTAATTTCAATGTGAGCATTTTATCTATTGAGCCATCAGGTGCTTCTATGTAATAAACTCAATTTATTGGTCCAAAGCAGTTCTATTTGTATCTCACTCTGGATGTCACAGTATTCTCTCTGTGTCTCTGTCTCTGTGTGTGTGTGTGTTTCTTTTTGTCTCTGTCTATCTCTATCTGTCTCTATCTCTGTCTCTGTTTCTGTCTCTCTCTTTCTGTCTCTCTCTCCCCACCTCTCGCTCACTCTTGCAGATTTTAAAATGTTTTATTGACTTTCTTCTTTTTTTCTTGCATCATTGTCACTAATCCCCACTCTCTTCTTCCCACATCTCCTCACAAAAGGATAAATATATTCAAGTAAACATTGTTATATCAGAACATATGTCTAGCACTATACCTCTGGCTTATCTCTGTAAAGAAGTGCATAGCATGATCACATTAGTCATTAGTCTTAAAAAAAAAAAAAGACTTTGTATTAGTTTACATTTGTTTTTAAAATTTTGAGCTCCAGATTCTCTGTTACCCCACCTTTGCCCCTATTAAGAAAACACATGTGAAGTTATCCAAGACACTTTCATAAAAGTCATGTTGTGAAAAAAAAAATAAAGGTAGACTTCCTCCCCTAAAAAATAATCCTAAGAAAAAGAAAGGAGGTAGGGTAAGGGTAAGAGAGAGAGAGAGAGAGAGAGAGAGAGAGAGAGAGAGAGAGAGAGAGAGAGAGAGAGAGAGAGAGAATACTTAGATCTGTTTTCAGATACAATCTGTTCTTTCTCTGGATATGGGTAGAATTTTTCATCATAAGTTCTTCAGAGTAGTTAGGGATCATTGTACTGCTGAGAATAGCAAAATCATTCACAGGAGATCATCCCACAACATTTTAACTACTTTGTACACTCTACATTTCAATTTGCTTGAGTTCATGGAGGACTTTCCAGGTTTTTCTGTAAGCATCATGCTCATCATTTGCCATAGAACAATGATATTCCATTATCCTCACATACTACGCTTTATTCAACATTCTTCAATTGATAGGCATCCCCTTAGTTTCCAGTTTTTTGCCCTGAGAAGAGAGATGCTTTAAATATTTTTGTATATACAAGTCCTTTTTAAAAATCTCTTTTGGGATTCATGCCTTGTGGCAGCAAATGGTGCAGTGGATACAGCACTGACACTGGAGGAATTCATGTCCAGTAGTGGTATTGTTAGGGCAAAGAATATGCATGATTTTATAGCCATTTGGGCATAGTTTATATCTTTTAATCATATGTCAATTGTGGCATGGTGCTTATTTTTTATAAATTTGACTCAATTCCCTATATATCTGATCTTAGAGAAACTTGCTTCGAAATTCTTTTTACAGTTACTATTGCTAACTCGATTTCTCCTCATGTATTCTATTCTTTTTCTTTTTTCATTTTCTGCCCAGCCTCAAAAGTGCTTGCTACTCCCCCAATACTTCTTCCTTTCTATCAGCTTCCTGTATCTGTATCCCCTTGCCCTCCTACTTTGCTTCAGGGTAAAATAGTTTTCTATACCCCTACTGAGTGTGTTTACTATTTCTCTTTGAGCCAATTATATGAGATTAAGACTTACTCCTCTCCTCTCCCTCTTCCCTTTTCTTGCCTCTTTTATGGAAGATAAATTATACCATTCCTGTAATGTTCTGGCTAGCTTTCTGGAGTTCCTATGGAAGGGCAAAATAGACACCAAGAGAATGGACAAGAATACAGTCCAAAGTCTTTACTCTCTCTTACACAGTCTGTATCTCTCATGGTCTGACCCAGTCTCAGTCCGATCCTCCAGTCTCATCCAGCAGTCTGCCAGTCTGCTAGTCTCAACCAGTCTCCCTCTGAGTCTGACATTTTCTCCAGTTTAAATATCCTATTGCAATTACATCATTACAGTATACCAAATATGAGCCAATCTAGAGTGATTATATCATTATATCAAACTAGAGTGATTATATAATTATATCAAACTAAAGTGATTATATCATTATGTCATACTAGATATATGTGAACTAGAAAACCATTATCTCATCAATTCCACTGAGTTAAGACCTTGTTACAAGTATACTTCTTCGAAGTTCCACCCTTTACACATTCTACTTCCCCTTTCTTTCTCCCAGTACATTCTATTCTCAACATTTAAATTCATCATTTTAAAAACATATTATTCCTTCATATTCAACTTACACCTGTACCCTCTGTCTATACATACTCTTTCTAACTACCACAGAAATAAGTTGTAATGAATTCTGAATATCATCCTTCCATGGAGGAAGGTAAACACATAAAACCTTATTAAGTCCCTTATGATATCACTTACCTGATTACTTCCTTATGCTTCTCCTGAGTCCTGTATTTGAAAATCAAATTTTCTATTCGGTTCTGGTCTTTTCATCACAAATATTTTAAAATCCTCTATTTCATTAAATTTTCATTTCCCTCCCTGAAGGCTTATACTAAGTTTTACTGGACTGATGATTCTTGGCTGTAATCCTAGACTCTTCAAAATCTCATATTCCAAGCCTTCCAGTCCTTTAATGTAGAAGCTGCTAAACCTTGTACCTTGTAAGAATCCTTTGTTTCAAGTTAAAGCTCTGGCCTAACATCTCCTGCTTTCTTTTGTTTTTAGGACATAGGTGGTCATGACCTTCCTGACTTATCAAGGAGGTGAGAACCCCAAAAAAGGGGGTGATCATGCCTTCCCAGATTGCTCAAATGCCCTCTCTGACATCTCAGGAAGGGAGATGAAAACACCAAAGAGAATGAGAAATCAAATCAGATTAGCAGGTTTCTGAAGGGTTTCACTCTTAAAACAGGTATATATAAATATGGGAGATATTACACATAATTACATAAATTACATAAGCACATAGTAACACAAGCTAGTAGTCATGTAACAAATAAATGAATCAAAATGAGTATTTATATATATCCATAAGTCCTAGAAATAGTCCAAAAGGAATCTATTGTTCATTACTTCATGTGCCAGGAATCCAATGATTCCTGCAAGTTTTGAAGTTCTGTAACAGTCTTATCAACATTTTTTTAATTTCAGGAAATCCAATGATTCCTGCTGGTTTTGAAGTTCTTTAACAGTTTCATTATCAGCCATGCTCTTTCAGTGTCAGATTGTTTTTTTTAAGGTCTTCTCCTTTGTTTCGAGGTTTTTCTCTTTTTTTGTCTCTCTCTAGGTGCTCATTGGCACCCATCTGATTCCATTCCTTCTCCATAGAGATACAAGCAAACCCTTTCTCCCAAGCAGTTAAACAGTCCAGTCCCTTCTATTTACCACTTTCTAAATTTCTTCTCATCATCTGGCAATTACATTGGAGCTGCTCACTATATTTGAGCTGCTCACACTGGACACTGCCCTTCTGTTGGGTTAAAAAGCTTGTATTCTCCCCCAATTGTAATCACTTTCTGCTATCTGATTGCTTTTCTGCTGATTGATTATGTAATCCCTTTTTGCCATTTGATTGCTTTTTGGCTGATAGAATATGTAATCCCTTTGCTTTTTTGGCTGATTAATCACATCAGAGCGCTGAACTTCTAAAGACTGTCTGGGTTTAACTTTGGCTGCCATCATGCCCTACCTAGAGCCCTAATATTGGGTCCCACCTCCCATTTCCCTAAGTCAATCTACATTTTGAGGCCCAGTGGAAACCTTGGTTGCATTTTGGATAGGGTTTTAGGACTTCTCTCATCCTGTCTTCTCAGTCTATCTCTTTACCTACATTGGTAAATGTCCGATTTTTCCATACTGAAAGTATCAACAAGTCTCTCTAGAAGTCCCTTGCCAAGAGGGACCCTGTTTTTCCATGTTCATCATAGTCTAGGTATAATAAGCATTTATGTCCGCTATGACACAGCAACTTATGATCTCTAAAGGAGCATCCTTGTGTAGTCTGCATATAATTCTTCTGCAAACCTTATTAGCATTTCTCTTAGCCAGTTGTCTTATCATAATTCTTGTAGCTGCATTTTCTCCAATTGTTCTTGTGACAGCTGTTTGCAGACATCCCACAAAATTAGCAAAAGGTTCAGTGAGACCTTGCTCTATTTTCATGAAGGCTTCCCCTCGATCTTTCCCTTGGAAGGTTCTCCAAGCTTTTGTAGCAACAGCAGCAATTTGCTCATATGCTTCTATGGGATAATTAATCTGTGCTAAATTGTCTGTGTATTGACCTTCACCTGCTAGTTGGTCAAAGGTGATTTGTATATTAACTCCAGTTTGCTTATTGCATTGGGCTTGTATCCTGCATAATTCACTGTACTCCAAAAGCCACAAGTTTTATCCATATTCTAAACATGTCCATACTATGGATTTCCAGTCCCTAGGGGTTAAGATTTCATAAGCCAAATTCTCTAGTAACATCTTAACATAAGATGATGTAGCCCCATAAAGAGTGCAACCCTTTTTCAAAACCTTAATTTTTTTTCCAGATCAAAAGGAGTGTATCTTCTCCATTGTTGACCTGAAGAGTCAAGCTTTTCAATCAAAGGGTATGCATTTATTAAATAAGATATATCCTGTCCTTTTCTAGCCTTAACCAGAGCCTTTTCTAATCTTTCCATACTTCATAGGCTACTTCATAGATGGTGCTGATTGCATTACTGCCTCTCCCCCTCCTCCTTCTCCTTTCACCCATGAAGGGTTAATTGAGGGGGGAGGGTCATGAAATGGAGAATTCCCTAATTTCTCCTGCTGTGAAGCACTACATTCAAAATTGTACTTAACTCCATTTCCTTCTTGTACTCACTCTAATTTCTGGATCACAGATGAAGGTTCTTGGTCCCATGTTTGGACGCCTAAATGTAATGTTCTCTGTTTCAGTTTTCTTGAGGTCTCTGGGAGCAGCTTTTGTTTCAGTTCAGAATAATCACCACACAATTAGCCAGGTGTTAAAGTCCAAATCCTTTATTATCTCTTTCAAAGTCTCCTTTCTTGGGGCCCGGTTAGCTTTCTTAGAAGCCTATTTCTCTCCTTGGTCCTGAGAGCTTGAGCTCCCTCTTCTTTTCTCTCCCCTTTGCATCTCTCAGAGCAACCTAGCTGAGGCTTCTAGTTTATATGCTCTACACTGAGTATAAACCAATCATTATATCACTAGGAAACCATTATTTGTTTTAGGATTAAATGAATCATAATGAACCATGATAAACCACTGTCTTCTCAATTCCACTTAGTACCTTGTAAGCATCATTTGTTTCAAGTTCAGAGTTCTGGCTCCTAACAAGTAAGTGTCTAAGGTCATATTTGAACTCAGAACATGTGTCTTCCTGATGCCAGGCCTAAAATTTGCACCACCTAACTGCCTCATCAATTATAAATTTTAGCGCTTTTATTTTTAAGATATTACTTATCACACTAATAAAAATATATATTTATTCTTATATTTTAATAAACTAAATAGAAATAAGTATCATATCTTACTAAAAGATTATCTTTCACCTATTGATATATTATGTTATTTTTATGGTGGAAAAATCTTTATCTGTCTGTATAGTCACTTTCCTAACAATTTTAATATGTTTGTGACTATCATCATCAGAGATTTTGATCTATAGTTATTTTTTCTCTGCTTTCTATCCCCCTGTTCATATTTGTAATCATAGAAGGATTTTGGCAAGATTAATTCTTTTCCTTATGTTTTTCAAAATAATTAAAATTTTGGAATTATTATTTGAATTTTTAATAAATTCAATTATTTGTCTGGTCCTTTTTTTTTTTACTCTGGAAATTAATTTATACATTTTTAAATTTTTTCCAAGAATTGTTTACTTAAATTTTCTATTTCTTGTTGTGGTCAAAATACATACTACAGAGAAGTGTTGCATCCATTGAGGCTCACAACAACATAAGGTCCCTTCGATGAGATACAAGATTCTTTAAATGAAGTAAATGTATCCATCCACATTGGAAAAAAAAAAATAAAATGAAAGAAGGAAACAAATAGTCAAGATTGTGACAAGTAATTGGACAAAAATCCTATTTTGTTAGCTTAAAAGTAAATAACTATCTCTGTGCACATAAATATATGTGTATGTACCTATATATGTATATAATAATGTATATTTAAATACAGATAGATTGCACACACATACATTTGAAAAGCACTGCAAATAAATAATAATGTGGGCCCAAGATTTAATAGGGAGAAGTTAGGCTAAGTCACATTTTTGAAACAGTACAGTACTATCATTCATCCTAAGTTGCTCATCGCTACAAAAGCACTATTTTTTAAAGCATAGTCTGCTGGCCATACTCTTTGGCTATAGATTTTATAATATCAGAGTCTCAGAAGAATAAAAATTACAAGTGATTCGAAGAAAATGAAAAATGGAATGATAGCTCTAGCAATGATGTTACCAGCAATGAAATTTATGGGAAGTGGCATAATATAAATCATTAAGCATGTGCAAATTGCAAAAATATGTACACTGACTATATATAGAGAAAAATAAATAGAAAACATTTTAAGTTCTAAGGTAAATGCAAGACACAACATAAGATTATTTCTTATGGGAAGCTAAAGGAAAATTTGAAACAAACTATTCCACAAATTTCACAAAAAGCCAAAGAAAATATACAACCCTAAATTACTGGATACACAGTAAAAGGAGTAGAATTAGAATCATTCATTCAAAATTACTCAGAGAAGAATAGGATATTAGGAATACAACCTAATCAAACATCATAAATTTAAGTGTTTTCAGACGGAATGGAATATGTAAAAATGAATAGTTTGTTTCTGTATGGCTAAAGCTAGACAAGATTATGAAGGTTGAGTAGGTAAAATTTTCTGTTGTTAGTGCTTAATTTTCTTTAAAAACCAAAATAAAACAGGTATTGCCTGAATAACAATGAGAATTAAAAGAGCATTTTAGAGCTAAAAAAAGAAAATTATTTGATTGAACATTTAGAAAACTCTGGAAAATTAGTGATGAAACTTCTCTGTGATTAATAATTTAGTAAAGTAGAAAGATATAAAATAAATTCATAAAATCGTGAGCATTTTAGTATAATGTTAATGAGTTATTAGTCAAAATCATGAGGAAACCAAAATTAAATAAACAGTGGATATACAATAAATGCTCAATTGATAAATATCCAGGGGTTAAGCTATAGAAGCATATGTGTGATTTGTATAAATACAACTAAAAATATTCATCATAGAAATAAAAGTAAACAGAAATTAGAGAGATTTTACTGACAGATGGATTGTGTAAACATAAGAAACATGGCAATAGCACATAAATTAATTTGCAGAATTAGTGTGTAATACCAAGAAATTATCAAAATGATATTTTATATAATTTAAAACAATTTAATATGCATCTACTTAGTGCTTACTATGGGTCAGGTGCTATTCTAGATGCTCAACATAAAAGGACAAAATAACATTTTGTTGTCAAGAAGGATCTCATATTCTCTTGATAGAAGACAACTGATACATAGATAAGTCAAATAAAACATACAGAATCACAGTTAGGCTGTAAAGTTTAGGTTTGGTTTGTGTGTAGCCTCATATAGAAGATTATAAATGATGTATTTACTGCAGAGCCCAGATCAAGAATAATACAGACATTCATTTCCCCCTCCCCCAAAATACAAAAGAATCACAAGCACTCATTTGCAAATACTTAAACAAGTGATAGTAATTTTAAGTTCTGTAATAATCTCCTGAGAGTTTGATAGTTATTTCAAAATGTGAATTTGAAAGTGATGAATTTGTATGTCACATTCATATGTTACACCCTGTCCAAACATTTCTCTCTATGTACATCAATCTCTTCTAGTCAACTAAAATAAGAGTCTGGCTTAAACTTCCTCTGGGGGTTATCTTACACATCAAGTTTTGTAATATTTGCAGGAGCTCTTCCTAAAGAATAGACAGAACTAAAAAATATTGGAATTTATTAAATAATATTGTGAATAATTAGAGGCTTAAGGGCTCAGTTCAACAAATTCAGGCTTTTCTTTAGCTCCTATAAGGTAGCACTGGCTACATCTGTCAGGATATGATAGGCCATTCCTCTTTCAGCATCTCTTACATGAAATCTTAGGGAGAGAGTTACTTGCCACATAGTCCAAAAAGTTGTATAAAGATAGAGCCAGAGAGTTCATTTTCTCTCTTTCTAAAGTCTCTTGAACAGATAATTCTTCTGTCCAATACTCTTGACAGATTTTGAAAACTACCCCTTTTCCAAGCTACCAAAATGTTTGGAAAATTGGAGACCTTAAGGTTTGGTCTGACATCCTCAAGTGTCAAGGAAGGAAGGATGTGGGATAGAGAGAGGGGAAAAACAAAACTAGCTATTTGGGCAGAAATAAGACTAGACATAAAAGTCAAGTTAAGTTGACAATAAAGGATAGAAATGATTGGGCTAAAAGGATAACAGTAGTAGATGAAGAGGAAAAAGGTGTTCAGATCCTCGACGACAGTTGACCATTAGAGGAATAGAAAAGAATATACCCAGCCAATAGCTGTATCATTTGGGCTGAGTAAGTGACAAGAATTAGGTCAACTGCAAAGTTAATTTTAACAACTGTCAAAGAAGAGTTTCCTCTTCTGCTCCTTTCAACTTTGGGACAATGATTCATGCTAGAATAAATTGACCAAGAGGAAATTTAAACAGGTCTTTTTGTATGGAACATTAGCTTCCAAAGAATTAAAATGAATATCAAACATAAAGCAATAAAGAGATGCAAGAACAGACTGTAAACTATAATGAGGAACTTTGAAGAAGTTCAGAAGTAAAAGATGCCATAAGGGAAGGTGTACATAGGAGAATATTATAGAGAGTGAGGGAAAACAAGAGAATAGTTTGTGAACCGCACTTGTGTTGTAATGTCTGAAAAACATCAATGCATCAATATCTGTTATGTGTCTGAAAATCAAGAAGGGCCTCAAGTAAATTGGGTAAAACATATGGGAGGACATGAGCAAGAATATCACAGAGTGTACAGGCAGGATGGGTTACAATCTGCACCATTGGCAGGGACATGCAAATATATGAGATCCCAGATCCTTATTGGCATTTACCAAGTAGGAAATTTTTACTCAGACAGATTAAGTGAATCATAAAACTCAAGCCTTCTGTCTCCTCTTCCAGTGCCCTTTTTGATATAACAATACCTTGCAGATTTCTTTTGAATGCTTCCTAATATAATGAAATAATCTACTAAAATTATTAGGAAAAATGGAATATATGCCTTAATTTAATTTCCAGATGAAATAAATTCACTCTCATCTGTAGAAAATGTAAATCTTTTCAGCAAGTGAAACTATAGTCAAATATTGCAGGTTTGTGATTTAATAGTTAAGATATGAACATTTTACCGTAAAACTTCCCTCGATATATAAAAAAATCCTGATTGCATAGAAAATAGTCATATTAAATTTCAGGCATTTTGTATTATAAGTGAAGGCTCTGTGACCCATAGTTGTGGGCGGTCTTTCTACCAAGGCAGAACTCAGTCTAACTATATCATGTACAATTGCTTTTGAGACATATAGAGATTATAATTTAGTCAGATCCTTGAAAATAGGGACTGAATGCTTACTTTTGTTTTGAATCCTCCAAATCTAGCTCAGGGAACTCAATAGAGTCTTTTTTATCAATCAATTTACCCAGAATAACATAGTTAATGTAATAACAATGTCTCTAGGGGGCATCAAGAAGAACCTGGGTTCTCAGAGATTGAGCCAATATAGTAAATATTTTTTCCTTGGTTTTACAAAGATGAAAGTGTTCATGTACAGAAGCATCCAAGTGTCATAGGAGACAGTGCCAGCCCTAAAGTTAAGAAAATCTGAGTTCAAAACTGACCTCAAACACTTACTAGCAATGTGACCCAGAGCAGGTCACTTAACCTTAGTTTGCCTCCATTTCCTCATCTGTAAAATAAGAGTAATAATAGCAAGTACTTCCCAGTGTTGTAAGTAAAGCACTTAATAGAGTTTTGACCCATAATATGTGCTATGTAAATGTTAGCTATTGATTTTTATTATATGATGGTATATTGTTGCCCTAAGAAAATCTTAGTTAAATTCAGAATTGACTCTTTCCTGGAAAAGATAACTTCTTGTGGACCCAACAATTAAAACAATTAAAACAAAGCATGAAGGACCTACCAAAAAAATCTGATAATAACAAGAGTAATCAGACCAAGAAAAATCATAAAACATTGAAAATAGTAAGTGTATTGTTTTTGTTGCTTTCTAAGCTTTATTTTTTGTTAAAAAATAATAGCCTTTTATTTTCAAAATACATGCAAACATTCATTTCTGCAAAACCCTGTGCTCCAAACTTTTCTCCCTCCTTTACCCCTACCCTTTCTCTTAGCAAGCAATCCAATATATGTATGCAATTCTTCCAGACATATCTCCACATTCATCATGTTGCACAAAAATAATCAAATCCAAAAAAAAAAAAAAAAGAGAGAAAGAAAAAAAAAAGCAAGCAAAAAACAAAAAAGATGTTGTCATCCACATTTAGTCCCCACAGTTTTCCCTTTGGATGCAGGTAGCTCTCTCCATTACAAGTCTTTTTATGTCTCTTTGGAATATAGGCTCAGTAGAAATACTGATGGATTAAAGGGAATACACAGTTTTACAGCCTTTTGAGGATAGTTCCAAATTGCTCTCCAGAATGTTTGGATCAATTCACAATTCTACCACCAAGTATTAGTGTTCCAGTTTTCCCATATCCCTTCCAATATTCATCATTAGTTTTTTCTGTCATTTTAGCCAATCTGAGAGGTATGTAATGATACTTCAGAGTTGTCTTAATTTTCATTTTTCTAAACAATAGTGATGTAGAGAATTTTTTTTCATAGACTAGAAATGGCTTTAATTTCTTCATTTTAGAATTGTCTGGTCATATCTTTTGACCATTTATCATTTGGAGAATGACTTGTATCCTTATACATTTGAGTCAGTTCAGTATATATTTTAGAAAACAAGGCTTTATTAGAATCCTGGGATGTAAAATTTCTCTCCAGTTTTCTGCTTCCCTTCTAACTTGGCTGCATTGGTTTGTTTGTACAAAAACTTTTTTTTTAATTTAATATAATCAAAATTATGCCTTTTGAATTTCATAATGTTCTCTAATGTTCTTTGGTCATAAATTAATTCTTTATTCACAGATCTGAGAGATAAACTATCCCTTGTTCTTCTAATTTGCTTAAAGCATTCTCCTTTATGTCTTATTCATGAATCCATTCGACTTTATCTTGGTCAACATTGGTGTTGGTCATTGCCTAGTTTCTACTATTTTCCAATTTTCCTAGCAACTTTTGTCATATAGTGAGTCCTTATCCCAGAAGCTTGCATCTGGATTTATCAAACACTAGTATAGTCATTGACTATTATGTCTTGTGAGTCCAATCTATTCTACTGATCAACTCTTCTATTTCTTAGGCAATACCAAATGGTTGTGATGACCACTATTTTATTATATGTAACTTTTTTCAGCTATTCTCTAACTGATGGGCATCTACTCAGTTTCCAATTCGTTGCCACAGCAAAGAGAGTTCCTACAAACATTTTTGCACATGTATTGTCCTTCATTTTTGAAAAGTCTTGATGACATCACAGGGTGATGTCCTGACTTGCACATGAATTAAATTTAAATGAGGCAGAGCTGCACAACTAAGTTCAGTGGCAAGACAAAATTTGGGATGAATGGTGATAATGCAGGATGCAGTGGATGACCTTGGCATTTTCAGTGTCTCATAAAGCTCCAAATGCTCTACAGCACCTACTCTAGCCACCTTCACGATCACTGAAACAAATTGTTCTTCTCTATCCATCCAAATGAGGAAAAACTTCACATATTTGGGGAGGTAAGATCATGAAAAACTTTAAAAGCTAAGTACAGCAGTTAATAACTAATTTTAAAGAAAATAGGAAACCACTTGGCATTTCAGAGTAGGAGTGTAGCACAATCAAATGAGTGCCTATATCCATGTATATGTATGCATATACACAATGATAAATGTGGAAATATGTTTAGAAGCATTGTATATATTTAACCTATATCAGATTATTTGTTGTCTTGGGGAAAGGGGAGAGAGAGAGAAAAATTTGGAATATAAGGTTTTGTAAAGGTGAATGTTGAAAATAATCTTTGCATGTATTTGGAAAAAGTAAATACTATTAACAATAAAAACAATAATAATATTAAAAGACATAGTTATAGATAAAAGCTAGATATAAGTCATTTCTAAACTAAAATAAAGGCTTTGCAATGGAATGTGTGTGTGTGTGTAAAATATGCACAACAAAATTGGTTTCTAGTCCTCAATTTGATCTTTTACTGACCTGCAACAGGAAACTATCCTCTGGGTCACTGCAGAATTATCATGTTGTAGCTCAATTTTTAATCTGATTTTGTTTCTTCATAACCATTCTCATGTGAGTATGACTTCATTAAAACTTTTTGCAAATACATGCATGTGGACACACATAGGCACACATACCCACATACACACACCCTCCTTCTTAGAGTTTCCCTTTAACGATAGACTTGATGAATCAGACCCTTGAAAACAAAAGAGTGATCAGTAAGCAGAATTGTATTCAGAGAATTAATCTACAGTTGGGCACATGACTGTTTCAAAAATTCAGGCCATGGTTAAAAGGGTAGCCACTTAGGAAGTATCACCCAAGCAGGTGATACAGCTATACCAAGAAGTTCTTAATATACTGCTTGAGAACTGCAGCACTCAGCAGTTCTTGTCCTTTGCCTTAGAGACAGGACCAATTGAAATAGTGTACTTCAGTTCTTATTAAAATTTTATTTGTATGTCAAGCTTTACAAGCAAAGCTCTCCAATTTAAACAATTCCTACTATTGCTAGGGCTCTTTTATTATTTGGGAAGAAAGGAATAGTTAACCAGTTCACAAAATAACATAATCCAATAACAGAGCCAGAAAAGATAATGGGAAAGGTCAGGAAAACATGACCTTAATAAGGTATGAACAGCAATAGTACATATGAAGGTATTTCTAATATCATTAGAAGTTGAATTTGGGGCATCTCCATGAGCCAATAATTCTCTCCAGGACAAGTTAGCCTACCCAAAATTATTTTGTCTAAACCAATTTATCTGAAACCAATTCACCTAAAACCAGTTTACTCCAAGTCAATTGGCCTGATGAGCAAATCCACTAACCCTATTCTCCATTTCTGTATCATTCTTGTGATGCTTTATTCTTATTTAGATTTGTTTTGAATTTTTTAATATGTAAAATAAAGGAGGAGGGGGAGGCAAATATGGGAAATAGAATGGCATCGTTTTTCACATACATAGTAAATTAAACATTGGAGGAAGGTCAATATGAGAGAGTAGACTGATCATAGTTTTAAATGTGATGCTTAAGTGTTACTAGGGCATCCATTTAGAAATAGTATACAGGTAAGTAATAATGAGTTAATAATGGCTGGACCTGGAATTCAAAAAACAGAGATTAATATTGGGACAATAGATAAAGGAATTCATGGAACAGATGTGATACAATAGTGTAAAATTGACAATAAATATTTAAAAATAACAAAATAGTTAAAATAGAGTAATGAAGTAAAAGTAGAAGATAAAAGAAATCAGATGGGATTTTAGAAGCAAATTTTGTCATGATTTCACAGTAATAAACATACTTTTAAGATATTTTAGAAATAGTTTGGAATATATGATATGATACAAAGCATTTTTTTTGTCCAAAGTCATCTGTTAATGACTAATTACTTTAGGATGTGTGAATTATCCTGGGCACCTAAGGAAACAAAGATGCATTTATCAGTGAGAAAGAATTTCCCAACCAGGAGATCTTTATATACCTCAACAACGATACTGTTTGAGGATATATTCTGATGGAAGTGGATCTCTTCGATAAAGAGTGCTAATTCAGTTTCAATTGATCAAGGATGGACAGAAGCAGCTACACCCAAGGAAAGAACACTGGGACATGAATATAAACTGCTTGCATTTTTGTTTTTCTTCCCTGGTTATTTATACCTTCTGAATCCAATTCTCCCTGTGCAACAAGAGAACTGTTCGGTTCTGCACACATATATTGTATCTAGGATATACTGTAACCTATTTAACATGTAAAGGACTGCTTGCCATCTGGGGGAGGAGGGGGAAGGGAGGGAGGGGAAAAATCGGAACAGAAGTGAGTGCAAGGGATATGCTGTAAAAAATTACCCTGTCATGGGTTCTGTCAATAAAAAGTTATTTAAAAAGAGAGAGAAAGAGAGAGAGAGAGAGAGAGAGAGAGAGAGAGAGAGAGAGAGAGAGAGAGAGAGAGAATTTCCCAGGGTAGCTGAGTCCAAGTTAAGGTTTTCAATCAAAGAGCCACAGAAATCCAAATCCTTGGATTTGAGCCAGAAATCAAGCCACAAGCTAGAAGTTTTCCCATTCTATATCTGTCAGGGGAGAGACACCTATAGTTGCTTAAGGTTAATTTCAACCAGTTAGCCAGAAATTTCAACTACATGCAAAAGTTATCTACAAATATATTCTCTCTACTCCAGCTTTTTATCTTCAATCATTCTATTAACCAGATTATCAACAAATTGTATTTAACTCTCTTATCTCATCACTAGATTATAAATTTCCATCCAAAATATAACAAACAACATAATGTATGGTACATTACATGCCAGGTACTCCTATAAGGTTGATTGAAAATTATTTTAATAAGTACTCCATGTAACTCAGTGTTCTTTTAATGTACAACTTTACAAAATGTTGACATTTATGTTTCATGAGGCTTGGTGACACAACATCCAAATTCTTCTCACCTATGGATTTCATTGTATTGAGCATTCATTTTTCTAATATTCAATTGCTATTTATTTTTTTTTTATTTTTTTTTATTTATTATTATTTTTTTTTTTTTTGCTGAGGCAATTGGAGTTAAGTGACTTGCCCAGGGTCACACAGCTAGACAGTGTCTGAGACCAGATTTGAACTCAGGTCCTCCTGACTTCAGGGCTGGTGCTCTATCCACTGCGCCACCTAGCTGCCCCAATTGCTATTTATTTTCAAAGTTAAAACAGTTTAATAAGCAGCCCTTAATGAAAAAGAATTTTAGAAATTTCTTTGTAATTTAAATTTCACTGATATGTTTGTATTTATAATTGAAAAATTAATTTAGCTTTAGATTGCTCCAGGAGTGACAAAAAGTCTAATTTCTTGAAAGAAAGGAAACCAAGTTGCTAAATGATTATAAGAAACAACTAAGTTAATTACTCTCTTTAAAATTGTATTAAATTATTTAGGATTTTATATTTTTAATTAACCGATAATATGCAATACTAATGTCATTTTATTTATTTAAAGGATGCATCTCTTTTTCTGAAATATATATACTAGAAAATGTGGTCAAAATCAATAAGAACTCATGTTCTTATTTTTTTATTTATTGTTTTTAATTTACTTTCAATATTCTAGTGATACTATTACATAGAGAATTTCAGCTCACTTTTCTCTCATTTGTGTTAGAAAATTAAAATGCAATTGAATTTTAACTTTTTAATTTGTTTTTCCCCCTTTTTCTTGAAGACTATTACAACATTTTTCTTACAATTATCTTTTTCTGAGAATTGATATAGTCCTCACCTATTGTTCTAAGTACAAATTAAATTCTAATAAAAAATTGCCAAGATATCCTTTGCAGGGAAAACAACTTTACTTAAACTTCCTTGATCAGTACATAAATTTGAGAGCACAATCAAGTCTTTAGTTTTAGAAAATATCTGATTTTACTATAATCACTTCTGAAATATTATGGTTAACACATGCCCAAATGCTCTCTCTTTTTCTCAGACATCACACACACACATATACACACACATATCTCTAAAGATAATAGCATTTCAAGTTTTGCAAAGAATACTACAAATATTTTTCTTTGAACTTCACATCAACAAATATTATCCCTATTATACTGAGGAGGAAAGTGAGGCAGATAATGTTTAAATAATTTGCCTAGGACCACAAGCTACTAAGTGACTAGGGATATATTTGAACTCAGGTCTTCCTGACCAAATCCAGAATTCTATCCCCTTTTGCCGCTTAGGTGACTCAAAAAATAATTTTAAATGCTTATCTACATATCAAGTGATAAAAGGCAATGAATAAAAAAAAAAAGTTTTACACAGACAGAAATTTTCTACATAGAAAGATGTGTACTATAAAAACACAACTTTAAAATGATAGCTTCATTGTCCCTGATTATATTTGCCTATACATATTTTTCTATCTCAGAATAAAGATTTAAATGTACTTTGTACCATTTGCAATTTATATAATCTATATATGTATACATGTCTGGGTAAGTATGTATGTTCATACATCCATATCCTCAAAATAGAAAAAGTTCTAGAGGATGGTAGCAGCAGACTGAGTGGGAGAGAGTTCTCAAAAGGATTTATGTAAAGAAAAGGACAAGAAACAAATGACATGAGAAAGCAAAGATGAACTGAAATCAGTACTACTAGAAAGATTAACAACATGAATAATTGCAGAGATGCACTGAAGCACTTAACTAGGAGTGTCTAAATTTAATTTTATATAGAGAACAAACAATAGAATTAGACCTAAATATAATTAATTCATTTTACAAATAAATTGAACCTGGTTTGGGATTAACTATTCTATGGCACCCGAAGCTCTAAAATATGCCTAATCAAGATGCATCCACCATGCATAATTACATACAAACACACAATTCAAATGTGTGTGTATGTGTGTTTCCCACTAAACTCCTCCTTTGATACTTTATTGCAACAAAACAATGACGCAAGTGTTTACCATTCTAAAACTCTGGAAGTTTTCTCTGTTCTGGAAAAGCAGCAAATATCCAGTTAGTATTATCTGTCATTTGAGAACCAACCTTGCTCATTTCAGAATTTAAACAAAGAACTTGACCTAATAATGAATTTTGAAGCTGCCATAGCAACTCTCTATCCCTCAGTAGAAATGCTGAGAAATCTCTGTGCTCATAAGATGTTCTAGTGAGCAAAGTGATGTAAGATTTTGGGGAGATAAGATAATTTGACTTTTGACAAAATAGCTCAGAGACTAGCAGGGGCCCTATAAAGACAATTCACTCAATCTATTTATCGCCTATATATGTCAGTTAGATTCCCTGATGAGCAAGTGGAGAGTGATAGATACTTATTTCAGTAGCCTCTAAGCAAAAGAGACCACCTAGTAGCCATACAAAGACTGACTGACACAGAAAATGGCTTAGAAAATGACATTTCTAGGGAAGAAGACTATTTCCAGGAAAACAACAAGAAGATCAAATAGGAAGAAAGTCTAAATCCAAAAGAAATACTTTTTTGTGCCTTTTCATCTAGACCCTTAGAATACAGTCATACCAAGAACAAAGTTAGGTAGCCTGGAACCTCCTAAGGTCCAATTTAATGCTGCATGTCTAAGTTCTAATGGAAACTGTGACCATATCATCATTCCTGCATAAAGACATTTAGGTCAGTATTTTACAGGAAGCTAGGTTACAATGATCAGTGACCACACTAATGTAACATTCTGAGAAAAAAAAACTGGAAAATGGCTTACCCACATAGCCAAATATCAATACTAATGTTTTTCCATGTAATGTGTGTCTTCTGGGTAATTGCATGAGTTTATTGAATCATGTGTTAATTACTTCATGGTTTGAATTTGCTTCTGCTTTATTATTTTTCATTATTTTTATTTGTTTTTTTGGTGCTAACATTTGACATATGTTGTAGATACACTAGCCTTTTTAAAACACAGTTATTTGCACATATATTACTATTCCTGAATGTTTTATTATTCTATAGACCTATTGATATTATCATTTTAATTTTGCTTTACTTTTGCATGTTTCTTTGTGTTCTTTATGATATCTGTGTGATGTGTTCTATATGTAATTTGAACTAATAGTTGGTGAAGCTTTGTTTATATTATACTATGTTTATTGTGTATATGATTCCTGTACATGGCACTTTGAGTTGACTAATGGAATATTGAGTTAATCATCCTCATTCTATTAAGTGTTGATTCTGATGCTTATATTGTTTCTATGTGTAATTCCAGATTTCAGATATACTATGAGTGGACTTTGCAAAGAAATACAAAATTTCTGACTTATGGAGTAGCAGTGATTGGCATTTGGAAACAGATATAATGTTCTCAGTGGCAATAACTGAAAGGATAGAATTCTGAATCTAACTTGAATTCAAATATAATCTCAGACACTAGCTATATAATCCTAGACAATTCAATGTTTGCCAAATTTTCCTCAAAAAATTCCTCAGTTGTAAAATAGGAATAACAAGTGCAACTATCTCCCAGGATTATTTTGAGAATCAAATGAGATAATAATTGTAAAGCACTTAGTACACTACCTGGCACACAGTAAGTGTTTTATAGACACTTATCCCCTTGCCAACACCTGTTAATATAAGTCCCTAGGAACCATGAGAATAAATATCAAAAATGACAGAGACATTATCCCTTCATCATAAAAACAAAAGAAAACAGCCTAAATCTCACAAGAGAGAAAAAGTTCTGGAAATGAGGACACAGTGGTCCTTAACGGTGAAGCAGAGAGTGGTAGATTTCTTGAGCTTCAGAATTATGGGCTTATTGATTTTTTTCTGGCATAAATTATTATTATTAATTATTATTATTATTATTATTATTATTATTATTTAGTAGAGAGATCAGGTTGTCCCTAAAAAGAGGCAAGTTAGCCCAGGTGACAGAGTTGGTCAAAGCTCCAATGCTGATCAATGTTGGGATCAATCTTAAAAGTATTTACTTGTATACTTGTATGTAAGTAATATTTGTACGAAACAGGGAGACCCAGTCAGAAAGAAAGGAAGAGAAAGCAGAAGGTAGAGAGACCAAAGGAAGGAAGGAGAGAAGGAGAGAAGGAAAAAGGGAGAAAAGGAGGGAGGGAGGGAAAGAGAGGGAGGAAGAAAGGACTCAAGAGATGAAAAGTGAATGTGTGCCTGAGAGAAAAACAAAACAAAACAAAACGACTTAAGCTGTCTTTAACCAAAAAAAAATGTAGAAAATGGTTTCTTTTTCTCTCCTAGTTGTCTCTTCCCTCTCAAGAATAATGAATATCTATATTTTAAGATTTATTGTCTTTTCTTTAATATTTATATTGTACAATGCTCTTTGCTAAGTTTCTGCAAGTCAATATAAAGGTACAATTGGGGCTAACCCAAAGCATTAGTGGTATATATATATATATATTTTCCCCAAAGGTGGTTGAAAAAGAAGTTAAAATTAACTAGCTAGTGATACTGAAGGAAACCTCTTTCTAAATCACTTAAGGGTTTCCAGAGCTGGGGGAATGGAAATAAAACAAAGAAATCTTGCTCATAAATGGTATTATATCTCTTTCAAAGCAAGAAAAAGATTAATCTCTGTGAACTCATAACATCATGGATTCCCTTGGGCAAATAGTGAGCTAAGTAGTGGTGTTAAGGGAAACAAGTATAGTAAGTAAAGAATTATAAATCTTTTTATTGTTCTATTTCTTGGATCAGGTTTCAGGGGCCTCATCCATCCTAGATAGTTTGGGGAAGGTCTAAAAGACTAAGACAAAAATGGGAAACCTGAAGGGAGAACAGAAAAATGAATAGCTCCCCTCAGGCCAGCAAAGGATATATCCAAGAGGGAGTAGTCAGTGTCCCTTTTCTACAAAACAATTTAAATTTCCATCCACTGTTTTAACCTTAACACTTTGTTTATTTAATAAATTACTTAAACAGATCAGATTAAAGAATAGGTGTTTTTTCATCTTCCTTTTCATATTAACTTCAAACATGACTATAGGCAGAATAGTGGTCTCTGCATACTAACTTCTATATTAGAGATCAATTATTTTCTTTGCATTAAAATTCAGTAATAAATTGTTTGTCTTTATGTATGTATGTGCTCATGTGCCCACATACAACATCATATAGCCCTTTCTGATTTTCTGCTTGTAAAAGTTATTAGTCATGTATAGGCATGAAGTTTCTATATAGTCCATATAAACAGATGAAATCCTGAGTATCTAGGTAGGATTGCCAGAGAAGGCCTGAAATACTGATAAGATTACTGCTTGAGGCAAGTAGGAAAGGGCACTGATCATGATCAGTTAAATCTTATACTCTGACCCTTATGTCACCTTGGGTAGTGTCACTTTGCTCTGTCCAGTTAGAAATCCAGATTATGTCAAATCCCCGATGTTAAATTTCCCTTATAAATCTGTCCATGATTCACATCATCTTTGTTGAATCCCTTTTGGGTTAGTCCACTATAGTATTCTTTCTTCTGATATCTTTCTCCTTATGCCCCTACTATGTCTCATATCTTATTCTATCTTATAATTAACTAACTCTTTTAGGATACCAAATTCTTCTATGGATTTAGCTTGCCAGTCAATGGTATATCCCTACCTCATGGAGTATTTCCTTTCTCCTGGTTAATTGTGAGTTCCAGGATAAAACTTATCTTTTCTGTTTTTAATAGTTAAAACCCCTTTCCTGTCTAACTATGGGCTCTCCCAAATCTGTTTTATATTTACCACCTTTGGTGTCTATCAAATCTCTTCATTTTGTCTGCAACCTCTTCTCATAAATAAAACTACTTTTTGACAAAAAGAAAGGCCACTATTAATTCTTCACATAACCAAACCCCAACATTGGGTGTTAATTGCTCTCCTAAATCTCATTTGGTGCTTGAATATCAATCTTATCATTTAGTGCTAAATCTCAAACACATCATAGTCAGTTAAATTATATCAATTCAAAAACATATTTAAGAGGAGCAAGAAGAAGGCAAGAAACAGATTTGTCAAGATTGTTTTCCATTTCTGGAATATGCTTGCATTTTTTCATTCAACTAAAAGAATCCTTAGTTTCCTCACAAGGCTCAATTTAGATACTTCTTCCTACTGGAGATCTGTCTTAATCTCCTATACTGTAAAAGACCTCCATCCCTGGAATGCCTTTGCATCTCTTTTGTGAAAATTGTGTGCTTATTTCTCTGTGTATCAATTACTTCCTCCCTCCCATAGAATATGGACTCACACCTGTTATAAGGTGCCTGGAATATAGTAGTTTTTAATAATGTTTGTTTAATTAATTAGTAAATGAAAAAACATGAATCATTTTTCTGATGTTTTTAGGGAAATCCATTATTCCCAATAGGGTATCTAGGTGACAGTAAAAAGAATGCCGGGTCTGGAGTCAAGGAAGATTCATCTTCACGAATTCAAATCTGGCCTTAGACATTTACTAATTGTGTGACACAAGACAAGTTACTTAACCTTATTTGCCTCAGTTCTTCATTTGTAAAATGATCTGGAGAAAGAAATGGCAAACTATTACAATATCTTTGCCAAGAAAACTCCAAATAGGGTCATGAAAAGTCAGACACTACTGAAATAAATCAATAACAACAACATTCTTGTCAACAGTAACATTAGTAAAATTCCCACTTTTGGACTTTTTGATGTCAGTGTACAATTCACTCTCTAGCAAAGTGGCAGTGGCCCTTGACCTTGATCAAATATATAGAGAAGAAATCTATACCATCAATGACATAATTTAAATAAGGCAGGGGACTAATTTTTAAGGTATCTCAAAGACTGAAGAAATAAATACAAAAGATGTGTGGGAGGTCAGCACATACTTGAAAATGTACTTTGTTTTGCCTATAAAATATAACTATCAAAAAATAAATATAGCAGAATCTTATATTATCTGAACATTTTAGTCAATTGTATAAAAATAAAATCTTTAAAAACTAGCCTATTTGATAACATCATATTTTGATAAAGGTTACCTTCAATATGTGGGTACTTGAGCTTATTATGAAATTGAAAAAAATAGAACTTTGGGTCCCTTGTTATTGGTACTTATTAAATTATATTTTCAAGTAGTAAAATCAGAGGTGAATTTTCTCCCCATTCCTTTGATAGTGTTCTATTCTTGAGATGTTTTATAAAATGATACCCTAGAGCCTTCAAGATAGTATAACATTCAGAATAAGTTTCCTCAGATTGTACTTTTTTTCCTGATGTGACATTCTTCCTGCTCCAAACTTCTTAAATGCCATTTTTGTACCCTCATATAAAACATATTACAAAATGAAATGTTAGAATCCAAATGTGATTCTCTTCTCAAGGACAATAATATTGATCATTATAGAGATAATTAAGGATAGTTTACATTTTCATATATTTGTTGTTCTTCTGCCAATTATATTGATTAGGTCTTCAATGTTAGATGTGGTTAGCAGAGGAATTGATATAAAAAATAATAATAATCCCTGAGGTGGGCAGGGAGATAGAGATCAATTTAGTTCCAGCATCCCATTCTATAGGTTGGTCATTCAGTCTGAAATCCAAGTAATATCAAACCCCACCTAGAGGTAGGAGTCTGGATTAGTGTCACTTTTCCATGCCCTGTCAGAAATCCCAATCATGTTCCTGAAGTTAAATGGGCTAGCCATGGCTACTGCCCTCCTTTGGATCAATTCTCTACACCACTCTGTCCCATGGTGTTTTTCTCCTTATCCCTCTTCCCTTGCCACATGGTATCTCTCCTAACACCAACATGCTTCTCAATTCCATTTCTCCTCCTTAAAGCTAATTGATTCTTTTAGGGTGCTATGTACACTTCAGTATTTAGCCTACCAGCAAGGAGGTGCCCCAACCTCATGTGGTGCTTTCTTTATAATGGGTATTTGTAGGTTCTGCTAAGGAACTTGTCTTTCACATGCTCTCCCATATGTATTTCATATTAAACATTCCCTAAGTCTATTGTATTCTTTCATTTTGTCTGCTACCTATTCCCCTAAATAAATTTACCTTTTGTCAAAGAGAATGGCATTGTGAATCCTTTACATGACTGAACCCCAACTTTTGACGCTTACCAATTCTACATCATCCACACCACTTTGGTGCTCAGACTACATGAATATCAATGAATGCTTTTCAAATGCTATTTCTTCATTAAATATCACTCAGACTTTTTATAAAATTATTTTCTTTTCCATTGCTTTTTTAAAATTTAATTTATTTATTTATTAAAGCTTTTTATTTACAAAACATATACATGGGTGATTTTTTTTATTACAACTTCTTATTTAGAAGTTATATGCATGGGTAATTTTGAAACATTGACAATTACCAAACCTTTTGTTCCAATTTTTCCCCTCCTTTTCCCCATCCCCTCCCCCAGATGGCAGGTTGACCAATACATGTTAAATATGTTAAAGTATAAATTAAATACAAAATAAGTATACATGTCCAAACAGTTATTTTCCTGAACAAAAAGAATCAGACTCTGAAATAGTGTACAATTAGCCTGTGAAGGAAATAAAAAATGCAAGTGGACAAAAATAGAGGAATTGGGAATTCTATGTAACGGTTCTTAGTCATCTCCCAGATTTTTTTCGCTGAGTGTAGCTGGTTCAATTCATTCCTGCTCCATTGGAACTGGTTTAGTTCATCTCATTGCTGAAGATGGCCAGGTCTATCAGAATTGATCATCATATAGTATTGTTGTTGAAGTATATAATGATCTCCTGCTCCTGCTCATTTCACTCAGCATCAATTCGTGTAAGTCTCTCCAGGCCTTTCTGAAATCATCCTGTTGGTCATTTCTTACCAAACAATAATATTCTATAATATTTATATACCACAATTTATTCAGCCATTCTTTAATTGATGGGCATCCACTCAGTTTCCAGTTTCTGGTCACTACAAAGAGGGCTGCCACAAACATTCTTGCACAAACAGGACCGTTTCCCTTCTTTAAAATCTCTTTGGGATATAGTAGTAACTATGCTGGATCAAAAGGTATGCACAGCTTGATAACTTTTTGAACATAGCTCCAAATTGTTCTCCAGAATGGCTGAATGTATTCACAATTCCACCAACAATGTATTAGTGTCACTGTTTTCCCAAGTTCTTTTGCCTTTTGGAATATCAGATTCCAGGCCTTTCAATCCTTTTATGTGGAGACAGACAGAGTTGGTTGATCCTTATTGTGGTATCTCGGTATTAGAATTTTTTTTTCTGGCTGCTTGTAATATTTTTCCTTCATCTGATAGTTCTGAAATTTGGTCATGATATTCCTTGGAGTTTTTATTTTAGGGTCTTTTTCAGAAGGTGTTCGATGAATTCTTTTAATGCCTATTTTACCTTCTGATTCTATTACATCTGGACATTTTTCTTTGATGATTTCCTGTAAAATGGTATCTAGCCTCTTTTTTACACCATAATTTTCAGGAAGTCTTATAATCCTCAGATTATCTGTCCTAGATCTATTTTCCAGGTCTGTCATTTTTCCAAGTAGATATTTGATGCTTTTCTCTATTTTTTTTTTTTTTTTGGTTTTGATTGACTGATTCTTGATGTCTCAATGAATCAGTCATTTGTATTTGTTCAATTCTGATTTTTAGTGAGTTATTTTCTTCATTAGCTTTTTTTACTTCTTTTTCTATATGTCCAATTGAGTTTTTAAATGAGTTGTTTTGCTCTATGGAATTTTTTTCCATTTCACTATTTTTTTTTTTTTTTTAGTGAATTATTTTCTTTTTTTCAATTGTAAATCCTACTCTCTTGGGAATTCTTTATCTTTTCCAATTCACAAATCCTACTTTCTTGGGAATTCTGTATCTTTGCCAATTCACTAATCCAACTTTCCTGGGATTTTTTTTTACCTTTTCCAATTCACAAATTCTGTTTCCCTGCACTTCCTGGGAGTTTTTTACCTTTTCCAATTCATATTTCAGGAAGTTGTTACTTTCTTGAATATCTTCTCTTTCCTTTTCCCATTTTTCTTCTAATTCTCTTTTAAGACTTTTAATGGTTTCTTCTAGGAGAGTGTTATGTGAAGGGAGCCAGGTAACATTCCCCTTTGGGGTATTATCTGGACTTGCTATTAGTCTCCTTGGGGTTACAAACCTGCTCTTTTTCTGTATAAAAGCTATTGATCATCCTTTTGATTTTTTTATTCATTTTTTTTAAAGCCTTTAGGGTCTGCCTTCAGGGCAAGAAAGTTACCAGCTTGTACCTGGATCTCAGGGATTAAATGTTGTCCATTACTGTACAAAACCACGGAAAGGTATAAATAGCCTACAAAACACAGCAAGGTATAGGAGTGCTCTGTGAAAAAGTCCTCCCCTCCCAATCGGAAGTGATTCAGCACTGGCTGAGCTATGGAAGTGCCCAGTGGAGAATCCCGCTGTGTGGTTTAGCTACTGCCCTAAGTCTAGAGACTAAGCAGTGAAAGTGTCACTACCTTAGGCTAAAGCCCACTGTGGGGCTGTGTATATTACCAGCTGACCAGCAAATAGCTCCACACAGACCAGAAGTGTCTCTGCTCCGGAAGCAAGTAGAGCTGCAGAAGTTCTTTTGCCCCAGGACAAACCCCCCACTGTGCAGATTAGAGGCTGCCCTGGGCTGTGCCCCCCTTGCCGTGCAGGTTCGTAACTGTTCCAAGGGAAAGCCCCGTACTCTGGGTTGGGGCTGCACAGTTGTGCTGTGATCTATACTGAGTCACTTCCTGTTTTGGGTGGGTATAGCCAGATCCTGTTAGGTTCTTTTCTGACAAAATTCCAGATTATCTTCAGCTGGTAATTTGTTTTACTTCTAATATTCATGGATTTTACCAGTCAAGCATTATTTTTGAGGCTGAATTTAATAATTAGTTGTGAGGGTATGAGAGAGCTTAGAAAATCATGTGTGCCTTCTCCACTATTTTGGCTCTGCCCCTACATGGGTAATTTTTCAACATTGATCCTTGCAAAATTTTCTGTTCCAAATTTTTTCCCTCCTTCCCCCTACCTCTCCCCTAGATGGCAGTTAGTCCAACACATTTTAAATATGTTAAAATGTATGTTAAATCACATATACATACATACACACACACACACACACACACACGCATTTTTATACAGTTATCTTGCTGCATCTATTGAGATAATCTTTTTTTTTTTGGTCAATTTGGTTATTGGTATAGTCAATTATGCTAATAGTTTTCCTAATATTGAATCAGCCCTGTATCACTTGTATAAATACTACTTGGGCATGGTATATTATCCTGGACATCATTTTCTGTAAACACTTTGCTAATATTTTATTTAAGATTTTTGCACCAATATTCATTAAGGAGATGAGTCTATAATTTTCTTTCTCTGTTTTCTTCCTACCTGGTTTAGGTATCAGTACTATGTCTGTGTCATAAAAGGAACTTGTTAGGAGTCCTTCATTCCCTAATTTTTCAAATAGTTTACATACCATTGTAGTTAATTATTCTTTAAATGTTTGGTAGAATTTACATATAAATCCATCAGGTCCTGGGGATTTTTTATTAAGTAATTGATTAATAGCTTGTTCAATTTTTTTTTTCTAAAATGGGACTACTTAAGTGATTTATTTCCTCTTCTGTTAATCTGGGCAATCTATATTTTTGTAGGTATTCATCCATTTTACTTCAATTATCAAATTTATTGGCATAAAGTTGGGCAAAGTAACTCCTAATTATTGCTTTAATTTCCTTTTCATTGGTGGAAAGTTCTCCCTTTTCATTTTTGAGACTAATGATTTGATTTCCCTTTTTCTAATCAAATTAACTAAAAGTTTATCTATTTTTTCCATAAAACCAACTTTTAGTTTTATTTATTAATTCAACAGTTGTATTTTTTTTTTTACTTTCAATTTTATTGATCTCTCCTTTTATTTTTAGAATTTTAAGTTTGGTATTCGGTTGAGGGTTTTTTATTTGTTCTTTTTTTTAGCTTTTTTTAGTTGCAAGCCCAATTCTTTGACTTTCTCTATTTTATGCAAGTAAGCATCTAGATATAAAAATTTCCCCTTATTACCACTTTGGCTGCATCCTACAAATTTTATGTTTCTCATTATTGTCATTCTCTTATATGAAATTATTAATTGTGTCTATGATTTGCTGTTTTGCCCATTCATTCTTTAGGATGAGATTATTTAGTTTCCAATTACTTTTTGGTCTATTTTCTCCTGGCCTTATATTGCATGTGATTTTTATTGTATCATGATCTGAAAAAAATGCATTTACTATTTCTGCCTTTCTGTATTTGATTTTGAGGTTTTTATGTCCTAACACATGGTCAATTTTTGTATAAGTTCCATGAAATGCTGAGAAAAAAGTAAACTCTTTTCTGTCTCCATTTATTTTCTCCAAAAATCTATCATACCTAACATTTTGTTTACCTCCTTAACTTCTTTCTTATTTATTTTGTGGTTTGATTTATCTAGTTCTGAGAGAACAAGGTTGAGATCCCCCATTGGTTTAGTTTTGCTTTCTGTTTCTTCTTGCATCTCTCTTAACTTCTTCTCTATGAATTTCCATGCTATACCACTTGGTGCATATATGTTTAGTATTGCTGTTACTTCATCATTTATGGCACTCTTTAGTAAGATATAGTTTCCTTATTCTTTTCATTAGATTTATCTTTGCTTTTACTTGATCTGAGATCAGGATCACTATCCCCATTTTTGTTACTTCAGATGAAGCATAATAGATTCTGCTCCAGCCTTTACCTTCACTCTGTATGCATCACTTTGCTTTAAATATGTTTCTTGTAAACTACATATTATAGGATTCTGGCTTTTAATCCAGTCTGATACCCACTTCTGTTTTTGTGGGAGATCATCCCATTCACATTCACAGTGTTTCCTGCTATCTTATTTACCCTAGATAAATCCCTCTTCCCTCCTCCCCAATTTTTTACTTTTGATGACCACCTCTCTCAAACAGTACTCTCCCTTTACAACCCCTTGCCTTTTTTCACACCTTTTTCCTAATTCTTCTGTTTTCCCTTCTATTTCCCCCTTTCCCTTCTACTTCCCCATAAGGTGAGACAAGTTTCTTTATGATACAAAATATGTCTGATATTCTCTTTTAGAGTCAAATCTGATGACAGTAAGATTCACATAATGTTCATCTCCCTCCCTTCTTTCTCTCAATTATAATAGGTTTTCTTTGCCTCTTCGTGAGATGCAATTTCCCTTATTTTACCTCCTTTTCCATCTTCTTCCAATATGATCCCCTTTCCACCTCTTGTTTCTTTTTCATATTATCATAATAAAATCAAATTATATCTGCTTTCTCTAAATATACCCATAATACTAATATAGTTCTCAAGAGTTCTTTCCTTTTTACCTTTTTATGCTTCTCTTGAGTTCTGTATTTGGAGATCCAATTTTTTGTCCAGATCTGGTCTTTTCATTAGAAATAGGTGAAATTCACTTATCATTGAATTTCCATCTTCTTCCCTGAAAGATAATGTTCATTGTAGCTGGATAGCTTATTCTTGGCTGTAATCTCAATTCCTTTGTTTTTCAAAATATCAGATTCCAGACCTTTTGATCCTTTAAGGTGGAAGCTGCTAGGTCCTGGGTAATCCTAATTGTGGCTCCTTGGTATTTAAATTATTTCTTTTTGGCTGCTTGCAATATCTTTTCCTTGGTATGATAGTTCTGAAATTTAGCCAGGATATTCCTTGGGATTTAATTTTGGGGTCTCTTTCAGGAGGTGATCAGTGGATTCTCTCAATGGCTATTTTACCTTCTGATTCTAAACTATCAGGGCAGTTTTTTTGTTTTGTTTTGTTTTGTTTTTGTTTTTGTTTTTGTTTTTTTTTGTGATTTCCTGTAAGATAATGTCTGTTTTTTGTTTTTGTTTTTGTTTTTGTTTTTTTCTCTATCATGGCTTTCAGGAAGCCTATAGTCCTTAGATTGTCTCTCCTACATCTATTTTCCAGGTCTGTTGCTTTTCCTAGGAAATATTTCATATTTTCTCCTATTTTTTTCATTTTTTTGTTTTTGTTTGATTGATTCTTGAAGTCTTATTGAGTCATTCACTTCCATTTGGTCAATTCTAATTTATTTTCTTCAGTTACCTTTTTTAGCTCCTTTTGCAATCAACCAATTAAATTTTTTTTATTGCATTCTTTTTCCATTTTTCCATTCCTTCTTGAAATGATCTCATTACTTTTCCCCATTTTTCTTCTAACTCTCTTTTAAGATCCTTTATGTAATCTCCAAAGAAAGCCTTGTGAAATGGGGACCAAGTCATGTCTCTCTCGGGGCTTCCTCTGTAGTTGTTTTGCTTTGGGAGTCTCAGGATTTGAGATCTGTTCTTCTCTCTCTCCATAAAAGCTGTCTATGGTGAGAATTACTTTTTATTATTTATTCATTTTTTTAAGGGTTTGAGTTCTGTTCAATGCAAAGGAGCAGCAACTGCTTTAATTAGCCCTGGAGCAGTTCTGCTGATTAATTTCCAGTTCTGGGTAATGGAGGCTAGGTTCGGTGTTCTTCTGGGACTCAGTAATTTACAATTTGTCTTTTTCAAAAGGCAAAATTGCCAAACCACCTAATTACATCTAAGATAGATTGGCTTAAGAAGCTCACAGAAGATTCTCAGGTTCGTGGAAGTTACAGTGCTCTGACTTTCTACTCCAGCTCCTTGCCCTACTCTCCCTGTGCTTTGGTCTGGGTTCAACAGATTGTCCCCTGCCCAACTGAAAGAGACCTGTTCTGAAGTTCTTCCAAGGTATCTTCTAGAAATGTGTCCTACTTCAAATATTTGTGTATTCTTTGATTGCAAAACCCATTTAGAGGCTTAATCTGCTGTTGGTTTGAGAGAAGGTTAGAAAAGGTTAAAGAGAGTCATGTCTGCTCTCTGCCATCTTGGCTCCACCCTTTTTGCTTTTCAATTTTTTTTTTAACGAGATAATATTGCTGCTAATCTTCTGCCATACATCTGTATAATTGCTGCTTCAAAAAAAAAACAATATTTATAAAACATTTTAATATTGTCAACTACTGTACTTTAGCTCACTGTTTGGGTAGCTATGTGACAGGGTGGATAGTTATGGATCTGTAATCAAGAAGGACTGATATCAAATCTAACTTCAGATATTCACTACCTGTGTGACCCTAGGCAAGTCACTTAAATCTATTTACCTCAATTTCCTGTTCTGTAAAATGACTTGGAGAAGAAATAGTAAATACTCCAATATCTTTGCCAAGAAAACACTGTATTATTGTTTGTCCTTTATTCTCAAAGAGAACATGGCATCAGAAGGCTGATGTCTTGACTTGCAAGTGAACTGGATTTAAATGAGGCAGAACTATGAAAAGTTATCAGCCCTGCTTTCTCCTCCAGGGTCATCTGAATCCAGTGGCAAGGCTTAACTGAGGAAGAATGAAGGTAGTCCAAGATGTATTGGAAGACTTTAGTCTCTTTAAACTAAGGTCTTTCTTGGGTATCCATTTGTTCGAAGCAATATCCATTTAGTACTTAAAGAATTGGTAAGAATTGAAGTAAAAATGGTCTTCTTTGTCTCCACAAAAGAATCATTCTGGGAGGAAAAGACCCCCATAATTTCTGACCTGAACAGAAAAGGTTGTTATTTATGTTATAAGATTGTTATCAATAGAGTCACCAAAACACAATGAGCAAGAGATGCTTGGGCTGAGGTCTATTATTGGCCAATCAGTGAGAGCCAGAGTGATTTGGGTTTAAAGGCTTAGTGAAGTAGTTCCATTTGAATCCCAATAAGCTTTATTGTCTCATGTAATTTTCATTCATAAAACTCCAAATTGGATCCTGAGGAGACACAATTGAAAAGAAAGAACAACAACAAAACCCCATTGTTGCCCTTAATTATCTTGTATTTATATTTTTTTCTACTCCTCAAACTGTTCAAATGATTGCCTATACAGTTTCTGGATTTTTTGCTTTCTCATTCTCATTACTGTATCATATGAGTTAAGATTATGCAGGAAATAATGATAATCTATGTTAATATCATCATCTTTTCTTTTCCATTTCTCTTCTTTTACACTGATATTTTATTTGAATAAGGTAAGCAAATTGCTCAATATGCTTTCTTCTTATCTTACATTTGAGGCTCCCTGAGGGCAGAAACTGTTTTATTTTGGCATTTTTATAACAAGGCATAGCATAGAACTTGACACATAGTAGACATTCAATAAATGCTAGCTTATTATTTGATTCTAATTTGGTCTTAGTTTTGACATTTGTTGAATTATTCCATGTTTAAGTACATTTAAGTTGTATATTCTCATTTCATACTACTTCATCATTCATAACTAGTCATTTATTTGCTTCAGATGTAATAGACAATTTATTTTAATGCTCCTATTTGATGCTTACTATTGTCTAGCACCTTACAATTCTTATAAGTAAAGAAGATATTTATATAATCCAGATAAATGGCTTTTGGGTAGAATGCAAGCTTTGGATATTTCATTTATGAAACCTAAACTTTATTTGCTAACATTGTTTTCAATTGTCCCCCATAAGGCATTCTTATTGAAGTCAACAACCATCAAAGTATTTATTAAGTTATTTGTAGGAACTTTTCACATTTTTCAAATAATTTATCATCTTTTATATTGTCTGCAACTGATACTGGAGCTTAAACTACAATTATGTTCAGGGAAGTCTCTTTGCTTATATTCATCACATGTACTACATGACAAAATAACCATGATAGAAGCTTCATATTTCTTATTTCTTTTAGTCTTTGGATAAAACTAATTCCATCAATCCTTTCTTTCTCTTTCAATGGAGAACATATGGATCACCCTTATATTTAGCTGAAAATCCCTTTTGTCATCCTATCGCATTGATCACCAGAAATAATAGTGTGGTTCAGTTCTTTCTATACAAATTAATTAAGTGATTGTATTAAATACATTTTAAGAAAATATTTAAAAAGTTATGTTGACCTTCATAGATGGTTTAAAAACTCATTCTTAACTCTTTCCTCTCCTTTTTTTATTTATCTATTTTTATCCAAAATCATCACTTCAGAATCAGATGAGATCTTATAGGATTGAGAACCACTAAAAATTTCCTATGTTGCAAGGTTTGTCATGATCAAAGAATTAATCCTTTAATCACTATTTACTATCTATGATCCTGAATTAGTCCTCAATGAGTAGACCTGATTTGTTGCCAAAATCATAGTCAAGGTCTTTCTAACTTGGTAGATGTGGAAATTATGGCCATTGTCTTGAATATACAGATCATTTTCCTTTAACATTTATGGAAGAACAGCATCTATGTGCATTTTTAAAAATGTATATATAGATAGATACAGAAACACATACATATATATATATAGATAAATTGAGATGCAGGTAGATATCTGTATACACACAGACATCTATGTGTGTGTGTGTATACATATCATATTTATTTGATCGACATATGATGTTTTTGCTTATTTCCAATATTGACTCTTCTGGAATTTTTCTTTTGGAATTAAATCAAGATCAAAATAGTCTTTTGATTTGAACATGTATAACAAAGATCTCTTGCAGCAAATACTCAGCCCACACAGGGGTTCCTGACCCAAAAGTTTCAGGGGAGGGGATTAAGAAACTGCTATGGCAACTAAATTTCAATGACTTTATAGTAGTTTTGATTATCAAAAGAAAAAATATTTGAATCCTTTTAATAGAATGCATTCTTAAAGTCTCTTTTCAAAATAAGACATCTCTCTTTCATTTCTTAAACTGGTAGCATGACAGATGCAAGGAAGAAGATAACTTTGTTCCATAGTCTGCTGAATTTCATCTTCAAACAATGCATAACACAGACACATATGTTCACCGAAGATGTTTGTCAGTTCCATGGAGTATATACTACTGAGCTGCTTTGGTTAATATAAACTGTGCAAAATGCAAATATGACAGTGATTCCCTAGTGATGGATAAGTTGTTTTAATATGGTTACTATATCAATGAACTGCTTACATTGAGCCCCAGAACATGATGTGACTCTTTCAAATTTTTATTTAATTAAATGAGATAAGCATATCCAACAACATTGGAGAAAAATGAAGAATCCAAATGATCCAGATTATGACAATTAGTAGAACAGTGAGCCCATTTTGTTTGTCTATCAGTAGAAGTATCATGGAATAGTATTTCTAATGGAGAAAAACTTGGACAAAAAATGAATTAGGAAGATATCAGGATCTCATTTTGAAGAAAGTGATAACTTTGATCCCAAATTGCTCCCACTTCAAAATCTCTTCTTTTTCTTATAATAGTATGCTACATGCCTCTAAGTGAGGGAACATTAGTGTGAGAAGAATAAAAATTACAGATGAATCAGAGATCTTCTGACAAGAAATGTGTTAGATACAGCCCTGACACCACTGGTGATGCTGTACATTAAAATATATCATAAGGATATATAAAATAGAAAATGAAATGATCTAGTTATGTAGAAGAGAGATATTAAATACATGGCCTGACTATAGACTACAACACTCTCAACTGCTTCCTGAACCAGAATAAAATGTTGTTCCTATGTGATTTAAGAGGTAAAATATTAACAAATTACAAATAAATGTGTGTGCATATGTGTATAAAAACATTTTCCTAAATCAATGAATAACCCTCAGGGATCCTTATGTATGGTTTTGAGTTTATATTTCTATTTGAGTTTAATACCACTGATATAGAGAATAAGAGTTAACAGATGAAAAAACCAAATACTACACTAATATTTACAAAAAAGAAAGTAAACTAAGAAAATCCTGTGGTACATTGGATAGGTGACTTGTGAAAAGAGAAAAATAACTTAGGATGGAAAGTTTTAGACAGGTTGTAATCTGTACAAGTGGAGGACTATCTACATCAGGGAGATCATGAATCCAAAAAAAGAAAAAAACTATATATACATTGATTTGTGTGTACACACACACACACACACATATATATAAAGACACATATTTTAAACATTACTTAGTCCTTTGCAGCCATTCAGAGAGTAGCTATTTAATAAGGAAGATTCTGCTAACAAGCATCTAAATATATACATATATATATATATATATATACAAATACATATACACACACACATATATAGCAGAAATACTCTTTTCATATGTAAAAATGTGAATCTAGTTACATATTTACATATAGGCAAGTTGAGATATTTATGTTGCTAGATTTATATATACATACATGTATTCATACACCTATATACATACATACACATAGAGACTGAAAGAAAAGTGGCAAGACCTGTCTCTATGACTATCCTTATAAAATTAAATTATTAACTTGATATAGAAAGCTTTATATGGGTTATATAATATATGCTTCTAATATGTGCTTGAAATATATTGTGCTGCTTCCTGTTCCTTGAATTCTTTAATGTAAATGGCAACACCCAGACTACAAAACAAGATTTCAAGTCACTTTCAAAATTTGCCTCTCTGGCCTAAGGGCACAAAGAACATAAAGAGACTTGTAATTCATTGTTGTATTGACTATAACAATAGGAACTATATTTCTTTGTTTGAACCTTTTTAAGAAGTACCGGCTATGAAACTGCTTTGTGGTCTTCAATAGCTATTAAGATTCTTGAGGTTTTCTCATTTATAGTTTGAAAGATGAGTATAGTTACATATAAACTTTTATAAAAGTATCTTAGCTATGAAAAGTTTCCTAGAACCCTAGATTCTATCACATTAGCAAAAAAGTCTCAATCTAACTTAAATATAGATAAAATAAAATGTAAAAACATATTTCATTGCAATAGAATCCTTGAAATTTGAGATAACATAGAATTAAATTAAAACAACTATGAGGTATGATCTTACCCGTCTCAGATTGGTTAAGATGACAGAAAAAGATAATGATAAATGTTAGAGGGGATGTGGCAAAATTGGGACACTAATGCATTCTTGGTGGCATTGTGAAACGATCCAACCATTCTGGAGAACAACTTGATATTGTGTCTAAAAGGCTATAAAACTGTGCATATCCCTTGATCCAGCAGGGCATTACTAGGTTTGTATCCTAACGAAATCATAAAGGAGAGAAAAAGACCCACATGTGCAAAAAGGTTTATAGCCACTCTTTTTGTGGTAGGAAAAAATTGAAAAATGAGTACATGCCTAACAATTGGGGAATGACTGAACAAGTTTTGGTATATGAAGACAATGGGATTTTATTGTTCTCTAAAAAAATGAAGAACAAGCTAATTTTAGAAAGGCCTAGAAAGATTTACTCAAACTTATGCTAAGCAAAACAAGTAGAAGCAAGAATACATTGTACACAATACCAGCAAGAATGTGTGATGATCAACTTTGAAAGACTTGGTTCTTCTCAGTGATTTAGTGATCCAAAGTAATTCCAATAGACTCTGGACAGCAAATGTCATCTGTATCCTTAAAAAGAACTAAGGAGACTGGTTGTAAATCAACACATGCTATGTTCACATCTTTATTTTTCTTTCTTTTTTTTTTTTTTTTGCTCTGATTTTTCTCTCCCAACATGATTCATAAAGCAATATATATTAAAAATTTAAAAAGTTAAAAATATAATGTATCACTTTTAGTAATTATTTTAAAAGCTGAAATAATCTATGCGAGATACTTTTCTAAGTGTGAATACATAAAGTCCTACTCTCAAGGAGCCAACAGGGCCATTTAATTTAATTTAAGAAATATTTATTTATTAAAATAGATTTTTTTTTATTTTCAAAATAGATGCAAACATATTTTTAACATTCACTCTTACAAAATGTTGTGTTCCTTTTTCTCCTTTCCTTCCCCCCTTCTAGATGACAAGTAATTCAATATGTTAAACTGATATGAGTTCAAATGTTGGAGTTCTTGTTCTTCTCAAGGCAAAGCCGGTTTAGAGGCTTGGAGCCCTTCGGATGTCTCCAAATCCAAAGGTTCTGTCCTTCAGCCTCTGCCTCTGCTTTCTTCTGCCTCCAACCAAGACAGAGATGGAAGGTCTCTCTTATCTCCTTCTGGGGAGCCCAGCCACCAACTTGCCGCGGAGAGAGGGCTTCTGGCGTAGCTCCACTGAAATCCGTCAAAGTGTTCTCTGCACCAGAGTCGCTCCTCTCGAGTCCAGCGCGATCAGCCAGCCAAGAGGAAAAAATGTATTCTGCCATAGATCCCTCATCGCTGGCCTTTTATCTGACTCTTCTGAGAGAATGGGATTATGGGTTTTCTCCCATAGTGCTCTCTGGCCCAATGAGCTTTAAGGGAGGTGTGGACTCCCTTGAAGTTTGAAAGTGTACTTTGTGAAGCTAGCATACTTGTGGACTCCAATGAGTAAAGGTGGGAACACAAGCCTTGTCTTAATTAGTTCTACTTAGTACCTTGTTTCAGGTTCTGGCCAAAACATCTTCTTGTAAGATTAGATCAACTCTAATTAGTTAGCAGTTAGTAAGGATTCCAACATCTCCCCCTTTCTTTTGTTTTAAAACATAGGGGGTTTCTGAGGGGGTACACATAAATCCATCAATATGGGCCAGAACTTTGTAACAGATATACATGGTATACATAAATCCATCAATATGGGAGGCATTATACATAATTTACATGAGCACATAGCAATATAACACAGGCTAGTAGTAATGTAACAAATAATATGAATCATCCTGAAAATTTACACATGTCCATAAGTCCTAGAAACAGTCCAATAGGATTCCATTGTCCATTAGTTCATGTGCCAGGAATCTAATAATTCTTGTAAGCTCTGAAGTACTGCAAAAGGTCTCATCAACAATTTTTCATCTTAAGGAATCCAATGATTCTCGCTGGTTTTTCAAGAACTAAAACAGTTTCATCTTGTGTTAGGAAATCCAATGATTCCTGAAGATTTTAAAAGTCTTTTTGACAGTCTCCTTATCAGCTATGCTCTTTCAATGGTGAGCACAGTCAGCAACAGAGCCACCCGATATTTCTTGGGTCTTCTCCTTTGTTTCAAGGGTCTGCTCCATCTTTCTGCGATGGATAAGGCGAATGCGGCTCGTCAGCACCCATCTGATTCCTTCTCCACATGTAGAGATGCAAGCAAATCCTCTCCCCCAAGCTGTTAGCCTATCTGGTCCCTTCCATTCACTACTTTCTGGGTCTCTCCACATCACCTGGCGATTATCTAAAGATAGTGGAGCTGCTCGCACTGGACACTGCTCTTCTGGTGGGTTATAAAACCTGTCTGCTGGAGCCAGTGCATCTTTATCAAAGATTAAAAAATTAATGGTATAGAGAACTAAATTTAGAAGTTCTCTAGGGTTACCCGTGGCTCCCCCTTTCTTTTGTTTTTGGAGGAGTGTCTTAATGTCTCTGTTTCTTCTTTCTACTATTGCTTGACCTTGAGGATTGAAGGGTATGCCAGTAGTGTGTAAAATCTTATACTGTGCACAAAAGTGTTCAAAATGTTTGGAGGTATATGCCGGTCCATTATCTGTTTTTATTTCTTGTGGCACACCCATAATTGCGAATGCTTGAATGAGGAATTCAGTGACCACTCGGGCTGTCTCTTTTGCTGCTGGTATGGCAAAAGTGAATCCTGAAAAGGTGTCTACCACAACGTGGATAAAAGACAGACGACCAAAAGATTTATAATGGGTCACATCCATTTGCCAGATTTCATTGGGTCTCAAACCACGAGGGTTCTTCCCTGGAGGCAGTGTAGGAGCGTGGAAGGGAAGGCAAGCTGTACAGCTTTTTACTATGCTCCTAGCTTCTTCTTTTGTAATCCCAAACTGTAAACGCAAAGCTCGAGCAGCCTGATGGTATTTAGAATGGGATTCCTGGGCCTCCTGAAATAAAGACGTACTGGCCAACATAGTTAAAAGGCTATCTGCCTTTGAATTTCCATCAAAAATAGGACCTGGAAGTCCACTATGTGAGTGGACATGCAGGATATAAATCTTTCCTGGATGCTTTCTCACTTGCTCTTGAAGTTCCTTAAAGAGCTGATATATATTAGAAGCTGCAAATTTTATTTGGACTGTGGCAATTCTTTGTACCACACCTACTGAATAGGCTGAATCAGATATTATATTTATGTTGCCTGGGTAATAAGTGAGAGCTAGCATGATCGCATATAATTCGTTCTGCTGAGTGGACTGAAAAGGAGTTCTGACTTTTCTATATATATATATATCTCCACATTCATCATGCTGTACAAGAAAAATCAGCTCAAAAATTAAAAAAAAAAAGAGAGAAATAAAACAAGAAAACATTTAAACAACAAAAAAACATGGAAATACTATATTGTTGTCTACATTCAGTTCCCACAGTTCTCTCTCTAAATGAAGATGGCTCTCTCCATCACAAGTCCATTGGAATTGGCCTGAATCATCTTATTGGTGAAAAGAATCCATCAGATCAACAATTATTTATTAAACATTTACTCTGTACAAGAACTATATTTATAATAATTTGTTAAAGATTGAATGTGTCTATTAATATATGCTGGACACTGCCTTAGGCATTAGATAAACATAAAGATTAAACAGATATTGCTCATCTTCTAAAAAGTTATTTTCAATAGGACCTGCTTAACATGGAATATGGAAATCTGAGTCTTAATTTTTAATAGATTACTTCAATTTTTGGCTTAAAAATGTTCTTGTGATCTGTTCTATTCTATAAACCTGGTATTGTTTCTTCTTGGTTTATGTAATTCAGATACTCACCCAATTAAAACTTAGCTTGTGTTTAATACACCTATTAGAACTAAAGAAGCTTCAATGTTTGCTCTTTCTTGGCAAGTTGCAGTG
Organism: Antechinus flavipes; assembly: GCF_016432865.1. Lineage (NCBI taxonomy): Eukaryota > Metazoa > Chordata > Mammalia > Dasyuromorphia > Dasyuridae > Antechinus > Antechinus flavipes. The sequence goes on from NC_067400.1 coordinate 218,084,554, forward strand.
CTTGAATTCCATTGGTCCATTCTTTGGCATAGAACTTATGTTGATTAACGTTCCTTGAAACTGAATAAAAATGTCATATCCTTGGTTAATCTTTGGATTATCTTAGTTTAATGTTAAGGATCCTGCGTAGGTGAAGGGGCAGGTCAATACTCTGACAGCCTCCATAACTGTGAATCATAATACTTGAAGGAGATGCAAAACAGCCTTTGCAGATGTTCCTTGTGGATTGGGAATGAAATAAATTGAAGCCAGAGGGAAGAGGAGAGAGGTCAGATAATGCAACTGCCTCTCAATGGAGAGGTCAGAGAACAGCAATTGCCTCTCATTCTTCTTGTATCACCATCATGCTCTCACATGAAGAGATCCATTCTACAGGTCTGAGTTAGACCTCCAACAGCCACTGGCAGGTGACACCCGTATCACAACAATTTAGAATTGTGCTTGGTTATTACTTGACTCATGAAAGTTCTAATGCTTATGTCCCTTCCCAACATTAGGAATCCCAAGTTCCCACAAAATGCAAGGTAGATGCAACACATTATTTGTCTGTAACCTTCACCTGAAAGACAGTATGAGTTGCAGAGATAAAGCCAATATTGGAGTTAAGAACACCTGGTAAGTGACATCTACTAGCTGTGTCACGCTGGACTAAAACATGGTTCCTTAGAAGGAGAATTAGCTCTGCAGTTATAGACACCAGACTGTAATCTTACTTCTGTGACTTACTATTTTGATAACCTTGAGCATATCATTTAATCTCCCTGAGTTTCTTCATTTATAAAATTGTGAGATAGTACTAGATTACCTTTCAGTTCTCTTCTGGTTTGAGACCCTTAATTTTATGATCCAAATCACTTAACCACTTAGTAATCATGGCAACTCTTTTAAGCTATATTTTGTATTAATAGAAGGAATATCTGTACATTTCCTATGATACTGAAATAAAAAGAACCATTCACACACAGAGACACCCCAAAAACAAAAGAAAAAACTCATTCTAAATAATGGAATTTAATTGTAATGATAGATATGGACATATATATCTTGTATCAATACTATAGATGCTGAATGGATTGTGAGGCAATTATGACATGATTCAAGGAAATGGAAAGACTGAAAATCTTCACTCTAAGTTATTTGAAGTAGTCTCCCATAAATCCACTGTGAAATCAATTTTCATGGACTTGGATATTTAGAAGTCTAAACGAATGGCTAAAGGATTGAGAGACAAGGAACAATATAACAATTTTAACAAGGAAAGTAGAACAATTGCCATTCCTAGAAATATAATTATTAATTACATTTATAGACATATTCTATTGAGTTCAATAATATGGCAGGGAAGAAAAATCATTTAGTGGTGATATGATATGAAATGTGATTCTTTGCAATTTGCTACATTTAGGAAAGTGCTTGTGGTGATCACATAATAGTAATTGCTGCCAGAACACAACTTTTTAAAAATGAAAATCATCCAGCAAACTTTGAGGTAAACATAAGGTTATCTGAATTGGAGCAATTCAGAAAAGAATACCAGAACTGATTTCAAAGGTCCTAAATTCAATCTTGTTTTTGATCCTTATTATCTCTGTCACTTAACTTCCTTCAGACTCAATGTTCACATTTGTAAAATGAGGCATTCAGAATAAATGGTCTTCCAAGGTCCCTTTCAATACCAGATTTAAGTTCCATTTACATTCAAATAAAAAAAAAATTGTGATACAACATAGTGAGGTCAAAATCTAGATCTCTAAACAAAATTAGCAAAAAATTTCAGTTTTTTTTCTTTCACAGGACTGCTCATACAAGTGAAGTTTTGTTACATATATTTATATACAAATGTGTATACTTATAGATAGATAATCTTTGTGTGTATATACCTATATATGTGAGTGTATATACATACATATTATGCATATATGTATGTATATACAAATATATATGTATGTATATACACTCACATATATATGTATATATAATATGTATGCACATATATATATGTATATGTATAATATATAGGTATATATCGGAGTTGGAAGCAAGGCCCATGTAATGAGTTCATCCACCTGCTACTTCCTTCTGGGTTCTTGAGAAGGAGAATGTAGATGATGACTACTGGCAGTCTTGGCCATAGTTAGAAATGGAAATGGAATGGGAGACAGAGCAAAAAAGAAGACAGAGGAAGAGTAGCACCTAAAGAAATTGAGGGATGTGCCCTAGCATTCTTAGAAGTGTTATTTTTATTGAGTCTCTTCAGTTCATTCCAACTTCTAATGACCCCATTTGTTATTTTCTTGGCAAAGATACTGGAATGTTTTGCCATGTCCTTCTCCATCTCATTTTACAGATGAAGAAACTAAGATAAACAGGGTTAAATAGCTTGCTCAGGGTCACAAAACTACTAATGTTTGAGGCCAGAGTCGAATTCAAGAAGGTGAGTCTTCCTGATTCCAAGTCTGATTTTTTTTTCTACTGAGCTGTCTCCCTATTATAAAAAGAACTATAAATTTGGAGTTGGAGGGATCTTAGACATTATCTAATCTAATAACTTCATTTTATAAATGAGATAACTGAGTTCTAGAGAAAACACTTAGCCAGGGTCAAGAAGGAAAAAAAAAATTGTAAAGACAGGAATTGAACCTATATCCTCTGATTCCAAATTTAGTACTCATTCGAACAACAACAAAAAAAGTCAATTTATTATTGTTATATAGCACTTTAAGGCTTACAAGGTGCTTTACAAATATTCTGATTTTGTATCATAACAAATCAGATAGATACTATTACTATCTCCGTTTTACAATTGAGGAACTGAAGCAGATGAAGGCTAATTAAGTTGCTAGGCCACACAGTTAAGTGTCTGAGGCTGAATTTGAATGCAGATTTTCCTAATTCCAAGTCCAGTGTTCTATCTACTGCCTCATGATACCTCTGAAATAGCAAGATAGCCCACGGAATCTGCCTCCTAAGACATTAATAATAAGTGTGCAACTGAGATAGCAGTGGTACTCAGTGAAAATGATTAAATTGTACCACAAAAAAAAAAAATACTATATATCTAAATTATAGGTTCCAGATCATGAAAAAAGAAAGAATACACATAAACACACCAATACACACACACACACACACACACACACAAACATAGGCACACATACAAAAATATACACAACCACACTTACACAACCATACACAAACACAGACGCATACACAAACATATGCACAGAAACATTCACACACATAAATACAAACCCATAAACACAGATGCAAAAGGACAATTACACAGATATTTATATACAAACACACATAAACACAAACATACATACAAACACACACAAACACTCAAATATACAACTCTGTGAGAAGGTGGGAAACCACAGATAAGTAAATAGAATGCCAATCAAACAAGAATCAATTGGAAATTAGGAAAAGAATCAAGAATTGACTGTGTATAACTCATTAAGTGATGACTTTGAGAATGGAAAACTTTTAAGTAATTTGGTATAGGGAAGAAATAATCTAGGTAGAAAGCATACCCTTGACTTCAGGCAGGTATCTGTGTATGACTGTTTCCAGCTGTTTGCTGGTGGGGAAATAACTTAAAATCAATGCAAATTAAGGCTATTTCTCCAGTAGTCAAAATTAACTTGCAGGAATGTTTAAGGCATTGGTTCAAAAGGGTTTTAATGGTGAAGAGAATGCTTTTGGAATCCCACCTCCTGTGTACCTACTGATGGCTCAATTCCTAGTTTCTTTTCCTCGGGCCTGTCCAAAAAATGGTATCAGATCTGAGCCTTTTAAAATTTTTCCCAAATTGAAGCTCTGATTTTTAGAGCTGTGCATAATAAATTAAAATGCAGAAAAAGAAAAACTGTTCCTATATGTCAAAATAATCTCTCAGGTCTCTTCCAACTCTAAACTTCCAAGATTCTGTGGTAATGATGTGCTAATTGTATGGCACAGACAGTTACTGCTGGCTGAGTTCAGAGGAGGAGAAGATCAATGAGCAGTAGAAATGTCAGTGAAGGTTTTGAGCGAGGCCTTGAAGGATAGGTAAGGTTTGGACAGAGAAATAAGAAAACATTCTCAACCAGAAGCAAAACAAGAATAAAGTTCAATTAGTGAGACAGTGAGGAGACTGGCTTCATTAGGGCAAAGATTATAATTTGAGGAGTTAATACCCATCTATAACTCAATCTCAGAGATATTTGAAGTTCTGAAGTACTAAATGATTTGCCAACCTAATAAGTGTCAAATGTGGTATTTGAATCCAGGTCTACTTGATTTAAAATACACAGTTCTATTCAACATAATATGTGGCTTTCAATGCTTGTGGAGCTAGGTAGTTGCTACTAGTAACTAAAGTATTTAATCTTGATGTGCTAAAAAACAGAAAAGAATATATATATATATATATATATATAATATATATATATATATATATATATATATTTCCCTAATGAAGTAATCAGTTCAAAAGTCCTGTTTAAGAACAGATAGTTTAGAAGCAATATGCTGTATGGATAATTATCCATACTGCATATTATGCAGTATGTTATGCAATAATGGAGAAGACTCATATCACATCATTGCCTTGAAAAGCATAGAGGGCTCCCAAATCACCTATAAAGTATAAACTTTTTATCCAAGCAATCAATGTTCTCCAAAAGCTGACTTTACCACCATTTTAAAATTTAATGGAAGTTAATTTTTTCAATTAACACAGATTTATTTTCTCTCCCTTTTGTTAGCCTACCTATACTTAAATGGGAGAGCTTATAACAAATATGTGTATATGTATATATCTATCTATCTATCTATATATATACATATATACATATATATATACATACACATATATATATATATATATATATATATATATATATATATATATGCAAAACTTCATTTCACAAGTCAGTTAAGTAAGGTGAAAAGAATTGAGATTATCCAAGGACATTCATATAGTATTTAGCCAAATCAGACTTTGAACTCAGATTGTCTGACTGCATAAGCAACATTCTTTACTATGTCATGCAGTACTCTCATGGTGGGGTGGGCACTGAATAATTTTTAAATGAATCTTTGCATTAAGTAAAAAAGCTAACAATAGTTATTGAGGTTATTGCTCCAATGAGATGCCAGTGACAGGACAAGGGCCTGGATTTAAGACAATGACAATAAGAATATATGGGGGAAGGGAAACCTCATAGACATTGCTAGGAGGAAAAATGAACAGGAATTGGTAACTCCCTTCAAAAATGATGAAAATATAGTACATCTTGAAATTATTGATAGAGGCATGGAAGTTGGAAGAGGAAACTTAACAATCTTATGTTATCTAGACAGTTGATTTTATATTACCTTATTATCATATTCAGAACTATAACAAGCAGTTGTTGCCTGTGGAAAAAGAATTTCCAAGACAAGTGATGTGAAAAACTGATTCAAGACAAATTCACAGGGGGTTGGGAGCTTTCTTTTCCTTCTTTTCTTTTTATCTTTAGATCAGAGTGCCCAAATGCTTTTCTCCAACTTGCTGGGAAGGAGCTTAGACATAAGAGACCAATAGAGAAGAGAGTAAATCAAAGAAACTTTTAAATTTGACCAGCTATGTGATAGAACTTTTTTGATCTCCTCTAACGTATGCAAAAATCTTTATCTAGCCTTCTCTCTCCTTATGCTCATTCTAATATATTTGTTGTTTAGTCATTTTTCAGTCATGTTCAACTCTTCATGACTCTAGGTCTGGCATTCTCTCTGTAATACCACCTAGCTGCCTCATTCTAATCTATTTAAAAAAAAAAAAAAACATTAGTCAAAGGATATCATTCATGATAAGAACTTTCAAAACAGGGTAGGTAGGTAGTACAATAGACCAAGTGTCAAAATTTATATTCAAATCTGTCCTCAGATACTAGCCATGAAGTCCTGGGAAGGTCATCTAATCTCTGCCTCAATTTCCTCATCTATAAAGTTGAATAATAAACACCTCCTTCCTACATTTATTATCAGAATAAAAAGATCTTTGAAAAGTATTTGGCAAATCCCAAATGTCTATATAAATATCAGTTGTTATTATCTTAGTTTGTTACATCTATGGGCTGAATGACTTCGGTAAGGCAGCAATTACTCTCATTAGTTCGCTTGTCTATATTAAAAGTCTATAAGAACTGTCAACAGTCTCTAAATTTTGGCAACCTCCATCAATTGGAGAATGGCATATGAATGTTATGGAAAATTATTGTTCTGTAAGAAATGACCAGCAGGATGAATACAGAGAGGCTTGGAGAGACTTACATGAACTGATGCTGAGTGAAATGAACAGAACCAGGAGATCATTATACACTTCAACAATGATACTATATGAGGATGTATTCTGATGGAAGTGGATCTCTTCGACAAAGAGAAGATCTAACTCAGTTTCAATGGACAGAAGCAGCTACACCCAAAGAACACTGGGAAATGAATGTAAACTGTTTGCATTTTTGTTTTTCTTCCCAGGTTATTTTATCTTCTGAATCCAATTCTTCCTGTGCAGCAAGAGAACTGTTCGGTTCTGCACACATATATTGTATCTAGGATATACTGTGACATATTTAACATGTATAGGACTGCTTGCCATCTAGGAAAGGGGGTGGAGGGAGGGAGGGGAAAAGTCAGAACAGAAGTGAGTGCAAGGGATAATGTTGTAAAAAATTACCTAGGCATGGGTTCTGTCAATAAAAAGTTATAATTATTAAAAATAAATAAATAAAAATAAATAAATTTTGGCATCCTGTGAATAAATCTTATCTCATCAATTGTACCATTCTTACAGCTTTACATATATTTAATTAATATTACCTTTGTATAGACTTTCTTTTATACAATTCATGTGTATTTCCCCTGGATACCCAACGATGCTTTTAGGCTCTTTCTCATCTACTTCTTGATTTAAGAATACTAATGTATTTAATTATTAACCTAAGCAACACATTCTCAGAAAAAGATAAATTATACTTATATTTTGAGGTATTTTTATTTCTGTACTTTATCCATCATTTTAAAGCTAAACATATAATTTAGATTATCCATTATTTTGTATTGTCTAAACCTCTGTTTTCATTGATGTAGGTAATTTTTTGTTGCTCTTTAAAGTCATTTTTCAGTAATGTCTGACTCTTCATGAACTGATTTGGGGTTTTCATGACAAAAGTATTGGAGTGGTTTGCTATTTCCTTTCCCAATTCATTTTACAAATAAGGAAACTGAGGCAAACAGGCCTAAATGACTTGCTTGGGGTCTCATAGCTTCTGTCCGAGGTCAGGTTTGAACTCAGGAAGATGAGTCTTCCTCACTTCAGTCATCTCATTTCTCCCAAAGCAGATAATACAAGCATACTCAATATGTCATCAATTTAAGAGATATTTAGAAGTATTTAGTAGCCTTTCCCAAGCTCATGCAGAGAGTAAGGAAAAAATAGAGTTTTGTACTTATGTCCTCTGACTCAGGATTCAATTCCAGGCTTTTTTTTTTTTTTTCCTGATATAACATCTATATAATCTTAGGGAAATCACTTAACCTCATTGTGCCTAAGTTTTCCCATATGAATGCATGGATTAAATAGCATTTATACAACATTTGTCATTCATCAAATACTATGCTTAAGCCTTAGACATACAAAGAGAAAAAAGTGAAATAATCTTTACTTTCAAGAAGCTTATTCTACATATGAGGTGACAATACAAAAAAATCAAATATAGTTATAAGAATGATGGGAAGGGCCAGTATTCCTAAATGGAAGTGAAGCAACAGATTCCCAGGCTCAGGGATTGCTAGGTGATATCACTAGGTCAGATGGCAATGCTAAGGGATCTGCAGGGTTTAGATGCAGAGAAAACAGTAAATACTAGTAAAAGAGTAATTTTCTACTTCACTGAGACGAATGACTCCCATCTTATTTAAACCATGTCAACATTGAAACAACCTGATGAGTTTTAGACAGTCTTAAGTCAAGGAAAGGTTATGAAGAGGGAAGACAAGGATGCTCTTGGTACTAGTGAATATTATTTCCACCTGACCTTACTAGACATATTTGTAAAATGAAATTATTGTTATTTTGGTTTTATAAATTGTTCTGTTTTTGCTCATTTTATTTTTCCTCAAAACTTTATTCAACACAATGTCCACCCATAATTTCAGAAGACTGATAATGACAGAGAAGGAATGTACTCAGGATATATTTTTTGGATATGAAAAATGAGAAATTAATTTTGCTAAAATATTTGTTACAAGAAATATGTTCTTCATCCTTTCCCCCTTCTGTACTTCATGGGTTAGGATGATGAGAAAAGAGAGAAAATAGATTTCTGTTCATTAAAAAAAAATGAAATTTAATTTAAAAAGAAAAAAAATCTAATAAAATAATATAATTCCAATAAATTTTTTTTTAAAATGTAAGCATTATTAGTATTATCTCTCTCAGAGTTGTAATGCAAAGGAAAAATTTTAGAGATTTTAAAGCACAGCATAAATGTGAGTTATTATTATGGTTTACATTTGGCAAACATTTATTAAGCTTCTACCATTTAGAAGACAGTCTCATAGTTGTTAGGAACACAAAGGATTAAGTAAGGCATACATCCTGCACTCAAGGAGTTTATTATCTAATTGTGAAGAAAATTTAAGCCATATACACAATTAAATATGATGTAATAAATTCTTTGGAGAGAAAATAAAAATGCTTTGAAAATTTTGAGAAAGGAGAGTTCAATTTTATTTAAAACAATAGAAAGGACTTCAGAGGAAAAAAGGTGGTAACTGGTTTGGATGCTAAAGGATGCTAAAGGAAGAAATTGATTTTAATAAAAATTCAGCAAAAATATCAATTTCAGGAATAAAGAATAACAAAAGTAAAGACATGGAAATAGAAAAGGCCAGTGGGAGAACAGTTAGTAGAAAGTAATCTTATTTAGCCAGACTTAAGAGTGAATGAAGAAAACTTGTATTGGATCAGAGAAGAAAGATAATTTGAGTGTATGCTATGAAATATTTTGAATATTGTTGTGTGGGTTTTATAATTTATTGAATAGGGACCACTGAAGAATTTTGAACACAAAATAGTGACCTAGTCAGATTCATGTAAGATAAACACCATTTTCAGAACAATGAAAAAGATGGACTGGATGAGAGAGATAGGATGCAGGGAGTCTAATTGATAAAGTGATGAAGGCTTATGTTAAGGTATAGAACTGGAGGGAGAAGAAAAGAAGAAAAATATGAGAAATATTTATCAAGGTAGAATCAATAATACAAAGCAAATAATTAGATTAAGAAATAAAAAGTGAAGGAAAAGAAAATAGGATTATTAAATGCTACAATTACCTTGTGCTTTGAGATCCAGAAATATAATTTTAAAGTCTGCAGTCTTTCTTTATATAGAAGGGATGGGTTATAATAGAAGGATCTATAGTCTCTATCAATATTTTAGTAAGTAGAATTGACAGAGCCATGGAGATACATATAACTTACCATCCATTCTGCTTACCAAGTTATTTACTATAAAATATTTTTTGTTCTTCTCTAGAATCCTACACAATTCTCTGAGCAGAATCCCCTTCACACAAGGGTGCCCAGCATATTGCTTTAGGATGGAATGTGTTAATCATGAGATTCCTAAACACTTCTGAAGCCCCATGACATGACAGCACAGGAATGCTGTCAATAGCTGAACAGAACTGTTCTCCTGTTCTCTTTCTAGGACAGCAGCTCATAAAACCCGAGTAGGCCAGCCCAGATTGCATTCTCTGGCTGTGGGAAAGCTCCAGTGAATGAGTTTATTGAAGTGAAGTGATTAAAATGAGGGCACTCTGAAACTGGGAGCCTGTTCAAAGGACTGCAGTAAGCATTCCTCTGCCCAGAAAAGGAAGGAGGTAAGAGACCTAAAACAGAAGGATTCTCCTTCTTAATGTGGAAGCCTGGAAAGCACATCTCGCTCTTTCTCCCATAAAATGGGATGCCACAAATGCTAGACAGCACCAGCACCACAAATCAGTTCATTTTGTCTGACATGAGCTTTGAAGTTCATGCATTTCAGTCACAAAGAATGTTGTTCTATCTCCCTCTTCCACCCTCACCCCACTGCCCCATCTTAGACAACTATCATTTAGTCAGGATGTTCAAGAGGAAGTCTCCTAAATCTTACATCTCAATCAAATAACAAATATATACTGAGTACCACCAGCTAAGTATGCAGTGCAGGGAAAAACAAAAAAGATATAGGAGTCAGATTAGGCCCTTATATAGCAGAGTCAGTGACTCAGAATTAAAATAGCTTTTATTTATAGGCATTTTTACCTCTGAGAGAGACAGCTAGATAACCTATAAGTTTATAAGGAAATTCCTTTGGAAAAAAAAATAAAGGTTCTTCAAGCTTTGAAATACTCAACAATCCCTTTGCTTCCTTTCCCCTTTCCCTTTCGTTATCCTTTCCCTTTCCACCCCCTTCCCTTCTTTTTATTTCCTTCCTCTTCTATGTCTATGACTAGCCCAACAGTCAGGTAAAATGATGGATATAACCTAAACAGAACCTCAGACTTCATTTTAACCTTATTTATCCTACCACAATTAATTCCTAAATCAGCTCTATCTTGTCAAGAGTAATACTGGTTTCAGTACTCTTGATGGGCTTAAATCTGATCTGCAACATTTGTACATCTCTGATTATAGCTTAAAGCTCTCACATTCTGTGATATTCTATCATGCCTAAGTCTTTCTGAGGACTTTTAAATTTAATGACATTCTGTAATTAGTCTAGAGCAATGGATCCTGATTTATATATAGAATAAGCATATCTAATTCATGGTGAAATTTGTTTAAAAGTGGGAAAAAAAACTTAAATTCTTTCCCAATCACCTTCCATCCCACTGAGTTGGATGACCTCAATGAAAAAGGCAGTGCAAATTCCCATGATGCCAAGCCACTAGACAGAGTTTCCAGGGGCAACAGGCTGTCGCCGTTCCAAAGTACAAGTTTTTGACAGAGGCCAATAGGCTCCTGGGCAAATATTAATTTATGTTCTGGGATAGGTTAGCCCTGCCATCAAATTAATTGGAAAGAAAAAATGACTATCTTTCAATCCAATAAATATATAAAGCAATAAAATGCCTTCTTACAAAATGCTTTTCATCATTGAGACCACACTATACCAATCAGTCCACATTAGTCCATTGAGTTCTATAACATGAGAGTGTATGTATGAATGTGGGGAGGAAGAACTAATCATAATTTATATAATGGACTATTAGGGACATAGCCCTCTAGAATTCACTATACAGATTCACTATACAGATTTCAATGTGAGAAGTTACTACAGTAACATTCTGGTATAAGTAATCAAAGAGAAGTTAGATTATACATACATTTCCAAATCTAGGGGAAAAAAATCTAGGCAACATCCCATTAAACATTTATTCTGATTTCAATCTGTTCAACTAAAATTATAGGCCTGAAGAAAATGTTCTGATTCAACTTGGGATATATTTTTCCCCCCCTTTGGATGTTTTGTGAAGATTAAGTCACTAATTATAACTAATATTCACATAGTGCTTACAATGTTCCAAGTTTTGTTAAGTGCTTTGCAATTATCTCATTTGGTCTTCATTTATTTTGGAGGTAGATGCTAATTATTGGCTTAATTAATATTAGCTATAATTATATTAATATTAACTAACTAGCATAAAGGATCAAAATAATTTGATGCAAAATTTTAGAAAAGTCAGGTTTAACGTCAATATGCAGCTGCCAAATCAATAACTGGTTTTAAATGAGTCCAGCATCTAAATTAGTTCTCCATGAAGTCTTTTTTCATGTATAAAACCATCACTTAACCTCCTGTGCATTTTGTTGTTGGGTCCCATCTTGTCATTTACTGTGTGGCCCTGAAGAATGCCATAGGTAATTCTTTAAGATCACAAATTGTAGATAAGGAGCAAATTGGAGGAGGAATTTCCTCCCCAGGAGTTCCTTACTTGGATGAAATCACATATCTAGTTAAAAAAACAACAGCAACTATAAAATGTTCTAATTACCTTCCTGAGTGCTAGGATTACAAAGACATAAATGAAAATAGCCTTTGTCTTGTAGGAATTTTTATTTTACAGTGCACATCACTACCTAGCCATACCTCATACTTTTAATTCTTGGATATATCCTTTTCCAAGTCTTTTCAAAGACATTAACTGAAAAATGTTGGATGTTTGAGAGCACTGGCTTTAGAATCAAGAAATGTCATCTTTATGAGTTCAAATTCAGATGTAAACATTTACTAACTAGCTGTTTAACTCTAGGCAAGTCATTTTACCTGACTTCCTCTGTTTTTTATCTGTAAAATGAGTTGAAAAATAAAATGGAAAACCACTCCAATATCCTTGCCAAGCAAACCCCAAATGAATCACAAAAAATCAGATATAACTAAAGAATAACTAAATAATAAAATGTAAATTATATATAATATAATTATGTTAATACTATAGGTATTTTGTTAGGTATATAATGTGTATGTTAATGATAATATTTATATATTTTATAATATTACATATATCTTTCTATATTATATAATTTATTGTAGCAGTAGCTAAATTCCTATAATTATATATGAATTTTATTGTTTTCTTATATAAAGATGTTTTATATAAAATGTCTTATATAAAATGTTTTATAGGTGATCCTGTTTTTTGCAATGAATTTTTGTGTGTGTAGGTGTGTGCATAAAAATTGCTTTTTGTAGTGAAAAGGACCTGGAAACTAATGGTTTGTCCATCAACTATAGCATTGAAAATTACAAAGGAAACAAACATAGAAAAACCTGGAAAGAATTGTTTTGTGTCCTGCTTTCTAGAACCCCCAAGTTGGGGTGATAAAATTTAATGTGCTTTATAGGCCCCCCTCCAGGGTGTTGTGTGCTTTCTAGAGCCTCTAAGTTGGGGTTTCAAAACATACCATGCTTTCTAGATCCCCCATGCCACCGTGATTAAAACATACCATCTTAGTGAGGAATGATGAGGTGAGACTCCCAAGGATGGTTAAAATATGGAGTCTACTTATTCCAAGGTCTTTCTCTTTTATATAATCTAATACCCTTATGTAACCAAAACAACACTGGGCATACATTAAGTATATACCGTTGGACCATATGAACAACTTGCTATTGTATGTAGTTTGCCACCTGGTATCATTCTGTTTCAATTACAACACAAGTTGTCACTGCCCCCTGACTAGTCAGAAAGATTGAGAGCCCTTAGGGGAGATGGGGAGCTGAACCAGACATTGTTAACAGGTTCCCTCTGGGCTGAAGGGTCTTATACCTTACCCAGAGTTCCTCTACTGCCTGTGGCCCTCTACAGATTTGTATGAAATTATTTATTATAAAAACACTAGAAAAATATAAAATATAACAAATAATTATAAAAACAACGTTGAAAGATTTAAGAACTTTAATGAATGCAATGATCAATTATGATTCTGGAAATGTAATGATGAAGTATGCTACCTAGCTTTAGACACAGACTCAGGTGCAGAATGAGGTAAATTTATTTTTGGATATGGCCAATGGGGTAATTTTTTTTTGTTTGATTTTGAATGTTTGCTTCAAAGGTATTTTCCCCTTCACTTTCAAGATGGGAGGGGAGTAGGAGAGATAGGAAATGAATGCTTATTGTCTTAGAAAACTTTTCATATGAAATTTTTTAAATAAATAAAAAAAAATAAAGTTTGCTAGGTATTTAGAAAAGATATGGGAGCAGCTAGGTAACACAATGGATAAAGGACCAGCTCTGAAGTCAGGAAGACCTGAGTTCAAATCTGATCTCAGACAATTAACACTTCCTAGCTCTGTGACCCTGGACAAATTACTTGACGCCAATTGCCTCAGGAAAAAAAAAAGGAAAGATATGGGAAAAAAAAACAAATATAGCAGGTACTATATCCAGATCATTGGGTCAAGGCAATAAAAATACAAAGAAATATAGCCTGGTTTCTCTTTGTAAGTTTTACATTTACATTTGACAAGACAAGAAAGATATATTAAATATATGCACAACATATCAATATGTGTATATAATTTATATACATAAAGATAGTTCTTATATGTATATGTATATGCAAGACAGAAAATTATAATGACTATAGAAATTGTATAGCTATAAGTGCTATTGATATTCAGCAAAAATGTAATCCTTGTTTGCTAGGGGAGTCAATTAAAATTACATACATAAAGTGTGCCAATAATTGATGAAATAGTCTTTAAATAAGCAATGAGCAGAAACAAGGAATTGCAAGACTGAAGAAAAAGAAGAAGAAGAAAGAACAGGTGTGAATTGTTTGCAGAGACAATTAGCAAACCAGTTGAGTAGCATCTTCACCAGGAAGGGAGGCATAGAAGATATGCATAAACAGCTAGAGTAACAGGTAAATATCTGCTCTGCAATCTCTGGCTCCAAAAAAATCCTTCCGGTCTATATCATTAGTGCCTTACTTGCTTATCCTAAGATTAATGAATTTTAAAAAATTAAATGCCACCTTTGTCTAATTTTAAATAAAATCCCAGAGCCTCTAATGTTTTTTCAAACTAATTAATTCTTGGGCAGAGAAATCAGAGCTGATTTCTTGAGATTCAACATGTGATTTTACTTCCCTCAGAGAGTCAGGGTGACATGAAAATTGAGAATATATGTAGATTTTCCCTTTGGTGTTTACATATGTCTACTAAATGCACTCATAGACTATTTATTAAAACAAAAACATGTAATTGGGTCAACTTAATGTGATTTTCTGTATAAATTTGTGTAAGTTTCTTCAAATTCACAAAACTCACTGGCACAACTAATGAATGGAATACACATTGAGATGACAATTATGAGTAAGGTTGCAGATGGTTTTGAATACCAGGATTTGAAGTGTGAACTTAATGCTATAGTGAAAAAAATCTGATGTTGTACATCACAGTTGATAACTCTCCTAAAAGAGACATCAGAAAAGGATCAAACAAGTAAGAGATGCTTAAATTAAGAGGGCTTTATTAAAATAGAATACTTAGGGCAAAGTCATAGGAGAAATGGGGAGAAAAGAAAAGGGAAAAAGGAAAAAAGGATTCATAGTAAAAGATACAATGAGAATATAATCACCATAGGAAAAGATAATGTAGTATTTCACTTACCAGATAGGGATTACTAATTGTGATGATCTTCAAGCCATGCCAGAAAGAGGAGAAAGGTTGGGAGAGGGTTCTGTGCGCAGTTGCTTTAAAACTTGGTATACTCAAATTTTGCCAAAATTTCACTCCCAGTTATTTAATGGACAAGTTGGACGAAGTTTTTTTATCACTTCCATACAAGGACAGATGAATGTGAAGGAATAGAGATAGATAGATAGACAGACAGACTGACAGACAGGCAGGCAGATAATATCATTTTAGGAGAGGTAAGTTTTCACTCATGTCTGTCTTACTATTTTGCTATCTCAGTTATCACTGGCAGATAATGTTAGGTAGTTAGATGCCATGCAATTATGAATCTTGGAAATTTCCAAAAAAATAAAAAATAAAGAGCAGGAAGAGGGAATTTTAAGCAGAAGGAAAGGTTATATATAATAAAAAATATCCTACCCCCAGAAAATCTCATGGATATCAGATTCTAGTTCTCCATTGTCTATGGACATATGTGTATATATATATGCATAGTACCCATAAATGAGTATATATAATACTCATTCAAATTTATAATTATCTATTAATATATTACTTTGAATGATGCTAGGCCAGTCAAAAGCATATTTTGGACTGTCTCAAGATAATTGAAAAAATTTAGGAGAAAATGCATGCAAAAGACTATTTTAGAAGGTCAGTGCTGGGATATCTATAATTGCCTCATGCCTTTTTTCCAATTTGAATAACTTGTGAAAATATTTCCCTAATGAGAAATAAAAGGTGGTAGTAACTGCAATAGACTCAAGAGCAGAATAAATGAAAGGACAGTAAGGAGACATGAAAATCAATAGTAGAGAAAAAAACCTAGGAAAAAAAGTTCTGCTCTTTCACTAGGAAGGTAGGGCCAAAAAACTGTATAATTTCATAGAATTGTAGCTTGAAAACCAGAGACTATTTTTGTTTACAATAGGAATGAGTAGAAAGGGACAAGTATGAATGTTATTAGAAAAAAAAAGTATTAGATTTTGGTAAAACACTAAATGTAGGTATGGCAAAGTGAGTGAATAACAACTCACTTTTCATTTGAGTGTCTAAAAAGTAAAAGCATTATCCCATTGACATAAAAGAAAGTCTGGTGGGAGAGTTAGGAGAAGAACTTGGAAGCGATTGTAAATGAAGAATTTTATTTATTTATTTTATTTGAAAAAAACAGAGTAAGAAAAAAAAATGGAAAAGGAACACAAAAGTAAATAAAACAAAACAAAAAAGAACATTGTCATGTACCCAGCAAAACATTAGGGAAGATTCAAAAATACATAACAAATTAGCAGATCAAGAATATATATATATATTAGAGAGACAGAGAATAAGAAATTATATTCATGAATGTTCATCTTTTCTTTACTTCTGTGTAAATTGTGCTTCAATTCTCTGCTGTGCATCTTATTTATTTTATTCTTTTTGCCACCTTTCATCCTCCCTCTCCCCAAGCCACACAGTTAAGAAAAGATGTATTTATATATACATATAACATACTGTTGTATATCAATGTTGAGTTCCTTAAAATTGATCTTTGATGAGATACTAAATAAAGGAAAGGGACCTGTATATGCCAAAATGTTTGTAGCAGCCCTGTTTGTAGTGGCTAAAAACTGGAAAATGAAAGGATGTCCATCAATTGGAGAATGGTTGAGTAAATTGTGGTATATGAATGTTATGGAATATTATTGTTCTGTAAGGAATGATCAGCAGGATGAATACAGAGAGGACTGGTGAGACTTACATGAACTGGTGCTGAGTGAAATGAGCAGAACCAGGAGATCATTATATACTTCAACAACGATACTGTTTGAGGATGTATTCTGATGGAAGTGAATCTCTTCGATAAAGAGAGCCTTAATTGATCAAAGATGGACAGAAGCAGCTACACCCAGAGAAAGAACACTGGGAAATGAATATAAACTGCTTGCATTTTTCTTTTTCTTCCCGGGTTATTTTTACCTTCTGAATTCAATTCTCCCTGTGCAACAAGAAAACTGTTCGGTTCTGCACACATATATTGTATCTAGGATATACTGCAACCCATTCAACATGTAAAGGACTGCTTGCCATCTGGGGGAAGGGGTGGAGGGAGGGAGGGGAAAAATCGGAACAGAAGTGAATGCAAGGGATAATGCTGTAAAAAATTACCCTGGCATGCGTTCTATCAATAAAAACTTATTTTAAAAAAATGATCTTTGATGTGATATTGCCACTTATATGTTAAGTTTTCTGTTAAGATCAGGTTTGGTTGATAGAAAGTCCTGAAAATCTGCAAGTTCAATGAATATCCATTTTTTTTTCATTCAAAATTATAGATTTTTTTTTTACTGTGGTAACTTTATTTTTAACACACATTGCTTTATGAACTTGTTGGGAGAGAAAAAACAGAGCAAAGGAGCAAAACATGTGAGAGATTAAAAAAAAAACAGAAAAAAGAAATGAACATAGCATGTCTTGATTTACATTCAGTCTCCTTAGTTCTTTTTTCTGGATGCAGATGGCATTTTCTGTCCTAAGTCCATTAGGATGCTTTGAATCACTGAATTACTAAGAAGAACAAAGCCTTTCATGGTTGATCATTGCACATTCTTGCTGTTATAATGTATTCCTGGTTCTGCTTATTTTGCTCAGCAACAGTCCATGCAAATATTTCCAAGCCTTTCTATAATCAGCTTGTTCATCATTCCATTACCTTCATGTACCACAACTTGTTTAGTCATTCCCCAATTGATGGGCATGTATTCATTTTCCATTTCTTTGCTACCACAAAAAGAGCTGCTACAAACATTTTTGCACATGTGGGTCCTTTTCCCTCTTTTATGATTTTCTTGGGATACAGACCCAGTAATAGCACTGCTGGATCAAAGGGTATGCACAGTTTGATAGCTCTTTGGGCATAGATCTAGATTGCTCTCCAGAATGGTCGGATCATTTCACAACTCCATCAAAAATCTATTAATGTCTAAGTTTTCTCACATCCCCTCCAACATTTATCATTATCTTTTCCTGTCATTTTAACCAATCTGAGAGATATGAGGTGTACGTCAGAGGTGTTTTAATTTAAATTTCTCTATTCAATAGTAATTTAAAGCATTTTTCATATAATTATAGATGGCTTTAATTTTGTCATTTGAAAATTATCTGTTCATATCCTTTGACCACTTATCAATTGGGGAATGCCTTGTATTCTTATAATTTTGACACAGTTCTTTATATATTTTAGAAATGAGATATTTATCAGAAACACTGATTATTTAAAAAAATACAGCCAGATTTGTACTTCCCTTTTTATCTTCTTTCTGTTGGTTTTGTTTGTGCAAAAAAAATTTAATTTAATCTAATCAAAGTTATCCATTTTACTTTTCTAGTTCTCTAGTTCTTTGGTAATAAATTCCTCCATTCTCCAAAGATCTGATAGGTAAATTATGCCTTCTCCTAGTTTTTTTTTTTTTTTTTTGTTGTTGTTGTTTGTTTGTTTGTTTGTTTTTATTGTTTCATCCTTTATTCCCAAATCGTGTATCCATTTTGACCTTATTTCAGTATGGGTTATGAGATGTAGGTCTATGCCGAGTTTCTGACATATTATTTTCCACTTTCCCCAGCAAGTTTTATCAAGTAGTGAGTTCTTATTCCAGAAGTTGAAGTTTGATGGTTAATCAAATATTAGATTGCTATAAGCCTTGATTATTGTGTCATGTATCTCATCTATTCCAGTGATTCACTACTCTATTGCTTAGATGTAGCAAATGGTTTTGATGACTGCTACTTTATAATATAGTTTTAGGTTTGGTACTGATTAGCCTCCATCATTTGTATTTCTTTTTTTTTTTTTCATTAATTCCCTCGATACTCTTGACCTTTTGTTCTTCCAGATGAATTTCATTATTATTTTTCCTAGTTATATAAAATAATGTTTTGACAGGTTGATTAGTATGGCACTGAACATATAAACCAATTAAATGGAATTGTCATTTTTTCATATTAGAACAGACTACCCATGAGAGATTGATATTTTTCCAATTGTTTAGATCTGCCTTCATTTGTTTGAGAACTATTTTTATAATCTGGTTCATATAGTTCTTGCATTTATCTTTGCAGGTAGACCCCCAAGTATTTTATTTTGTCTACATAATTTTAAATGGAATTTCTCTTTCTACTCTTGCTCATAGATATTGTTAGTAATATATTCAAATGCTGATTTGTGTGGGTTTATTGTATACCCTGTAGCTTTACTAAAGCTGTGAATTGTTTCTAATAGGTTTTTGGATGATTTTCTAGGATTCTTTAAGTATATCATCCTATTATCTGCAAAGAGTGATAGTTTTATTTTCTCATTGCCTATTCTAATTCCTTTAATTTCTTTTTCTCTTTATATTGCTAAAGCCAACATTTCTAGTTCAGTGCTGAATAAGAGTGGTGATGATTCACATCCTTATTTCATTCCTGATCTTATTGAGAATGTGTTCAGTTTCTCTCTATTACCAATAATGCTTGCTGTAGATTTTAGATAGATACTGCTTATTATTTTAGGGGAAAGATCCCATTATCCCTTTTCTATCGTAGTGTTTTTAATAGAAATGGGGGCTATATTTTGTCAAAAACTTTTTCTGCATCTATTGAGATTATCATACAATTTCTACTGATTTTGTTATTGATATGATCAATAATGGTAATGGTTTTCCTGTTATTGAACCAGCCCTGCATTCCTGGTATAAATCCCACTTGATCATACCTATTGATAAGTTACTGTAATCTCTTTGCTAATATTTTATTTAAATTTTTATATTAATATTCATTAGGGAGATTGGTCTATATATTTTTTTCTGTTTTGGCCTTTCCTGGTTTAGGTATCAGTGCCATATTTTGTGCCATAGAAGGACTTTAGCAGTACTCCTTCTTTACCCATTTTTTTCAAATAGTTTACATAGTATTGGAATTAATTTTTCTTTAAATGTTTGTTAGAATTCGCTTATGAATACATCTGCTCCTGAAGATTTTTTCTTAGGGAATTCATTAATAACTTGTTCAATTTCTTTTTTTCTAAAATGGGACTATTTAAGTATATTATTTCCTCTTTTGTTAACCTGGGCAAATGATATTTTTGGAAATATTCATCCATATTGGCTAGATTGTCAAACTTGCTGCCATAGGAAAATAGCTCATATTTATTGCGTTAATTTCTTTGTCATTAGTGGTAAGTTTACCCCTTTCGTTTTTGACACTGGTGATTTTTTTTTCTTTAAAACTATAGATAATTTTGCTGGATATGATATTTTTGGTCACAGGCATAGTTCTTTTGATTGTCAATAAAATGATTCCAGGACCTGCAGGTTTTTATTGTAGCTGCTAATAAGTCTTATACAACTCTAATTATAGCTCCATGATATCTGAATTTTTTTCTTGTTTCTTGCAAAATTTTCTCTTTGATCTTGGGGTCTTGAAATTTGCAATAATCATGTGTGTTTTCCACAAAGTATCCCTTTGAGGTGGTGATTGGTGGATTTTTTTCTATTTTTACTTTCCTGTCATGTTCTATCACTCCAGAACAAATCAGGGGTCCTCAAACTACAGCCCACCGGCCAGATGCAGCAGCTGAGAACAATTATCCCCCTCACCCAGGGCTATGAAGTTTCTTTATTTAAAGGCCCACAAAACAAACTTTTTGTTTTTACCATACTCCAGCCCTGCAACAGTCTGAGGGACAGTGAACTAGCCCCCTATTTAAAAAGTTTGAGGAACCCTGATTTATGCATTATTGTATCAAGGTTCTCTTTTTGGTAACAACTTTCTGGTAATACAATTATTGTTATATTTTCTTTTCTTGCTCTATTCTCCAGACCTATCATTTTTCTTATAAGAAGTTTTACATTCTGTTCTATTTTCACATTTTTTATAATCTGTTTTATTTCTTGGTCTCTCATAGCTTCACTGGCTTCCCCTTGCCCAATTCTAATTTTCAAAAATTATTTTCATCTTGGAGATTCTGTACCTCATTTTCTAATTAGTTTTTTTTTGCATTATTCTTGTTTTTCTTGGATTTTGTTTTTAGTTTTTCCTCAATGTCACTCATTTGATTTTTAAATTCTTTTTTGAGTTCTTCTATAAATTCTCTCTGGGTAGGAAGCCATTTCATGTTATTTTTTAGGATAGAAGCTTTTTTTTTTAACTAAATTTTCTCTGAAAATGAATTCCATTCTTCCCTATTCTCATAATATATTTCATTTGTAGGATTCTTTCTTCTTTGTGGGTTCATTTTTTAAAATAAGAGATATTAGTATAAGCACCTCTAATCATAGGCTGGGCAGATGGTACCTTAAACTTCCCTTCAGTTGTCCACTCTGACCAGGAACCTCAAATATAAGAGCTCCACCCTCTACAATTTCCACAGCCAGCAGCTTCTGCTGGTTCCAGATCACCAGATGCTGGTTCCTTCTTACACAACGCAGTATTCCTACAGAACAACTGGGATTGGTGTTTCCAATCAGCCAAGGTTCACTCAGTCTTCCAGGACTCAAACCCCTACTCGACAAATAGTCTAGGAGGTGAAAGTCTCTGTGGTTACTAAAGACATACCAGCCATACTTAACTAACTCTAGGGGTCCTCACTTGCTCTTTCTGCAGTGCTAGCCAAAGTGTTTGCACTTCAGACAGCTTAATCCTCAGCCAAGTCTTTAGATTTTCTTGGCTTGTATCTGGAGGACCATGCTCTGCCCTAAGTTTTTTTTTTTTTTTTTTTTTTTTTTCCCCACCAGTCTATGTTTGCCCTGAAGTGCAAATTTGTTGTATATATGGGAGAAATCTGGAGAGTTTGAAATTCACCAACGGGCTCTGCCATCTTCCCAGAATCCTCCCCCCAACATTTTAGCAATAGTATGAAATGTATTTTTTTAATTTAGTTTACCTCTCTAATAGTGTTTCATAAACTAACTTTTGTTCCATTCTGTAAGATTTATTCCACAGATTTCACCTCTCTCTGTTCTATTTGTCACTATTGGGTTAGCTATCCCCAGTAGCTTTATTATTATTCTTATTAGAGGCAACCTCTTAACCTAAATAGTTCAGTGATATACACTATCTGACTAAATTTGGCATAGTCAGCTCAAATATTTCTCTCTACCTGATTCTGTCACTATTGTAAAATCCCACCAGACTACTTGTATATCTAACAAGATGTAGAGACTATCTATCACATCATCTAAAAGAAACACACACATTTTTATTATTTTTATTCAAACTATATTGTTATAATACTATGATTCTGTTCCAATTTGTGTTAAATAAACAAATTGCAATGAATTTTAAATAAAAGTGTTTACCACTATACATATATATATATATATATCTTTGAAGATTTCCAATACTTTCAAACTGTATTTAAATTACCAAAAACTTCAAAATAAAATAAGAACAATATCATGAGCATTAATATTCTTTCATAACTGAATTACAAATAGAGAAAATGATAATTAGCTATATAGGATATAACTCATAAATATGGAAAAGTAGTTGTTTAATCAATGAGGAATGCAAGGAGAGCAGACTTTATCAAATTAGACTATTTCTAGTCTTGTGCCAGAGCATTATACTTAGGTAAAGAGGTCCACAAAGTCAATATCTTCTGAACAGAGTTTATTATTTTTTTTTCCTTAAATTCATTCTTTCTTCCTAACTTCTACATTTTTGTTCAGTGAACCATGATACATTCAAGCACCTAGGTTCTCAGACTTAGAGTCATCCTTGATTCATCATTCTTTCTCACCATTGCCATATCCAATTATTTGTCAAATCATTATAGTCTAAGTCCGTGATATCTCTTGCATCTATTCATTTATGTTCACTCACAAGAGCACCATAATTATAGTTGAAATTCTTATCACCTCTCATTTAACTATTGCAGTAGTCTCCTGATTATTCTTCCTTTCTCCAGCTTCTCTCATCTCCAATACATGGTAAACAGACATGCTAAAATAATATGCTTAAAACATATTTGACTGCCTTAGTCTTCCTCTTTAAGAATCATAGTGGTTCTCTATTAAATCAGGAATAAAATACCAACTCCTATGGCATTTAAAAGCCTTCCTGGTCTCTCTCAAATCTATTTTTTCTAGATATAATTCACGTTATTATTCTACATTCCAACTAAACTGACCTACTTAAGTTAATAAGACATGCCATTTTTAGTCTCTTTCTGTGTACAAATTCTCCCACAAAGTCCTGAGTCCCCTTAAAGTTCAATTCAAGTGCTGTCTCCTAATTGAAGCCTTTCTTCACAGCTTGGTTGTTATTAATAATCCCTAGAAATTATTATGAAATTATTTTGTGCATGTTTTCTATTTATGTATTTGAATATCTGTACTTTCCCTCCAATAGAATGTAAGATGACTTGAAGGCAAAACGTGTTTTGCTATTTTATCATTTTGAAATTTAAAAGCTATTTTAAAATTTTATATTAAATCGAATTGAACCAGCTAGTCCATGCAAATATCTTTATTCTACTCCACAATAACTCCATTGTTATTTAAATTCATCACTGAGAAAAATCTCATTAAAGTTAATTAGTATATTATTAACTTTATTAATTCCCTGTCTACTCTGTCATTGAAATCTTTAGCTTGTTCCAGAATACCTGAGCCCAAACTACAGTTTTTCCTTAGATTAATTTTGCGCTGAAATTTGGCATTCTAAGAAAGAACAGCATTTCTTTTTGTGTGTGTGTTGATCTCTCAGGTTTTGATTCTTCATATGACTCTGTATATCATAGCATTTGGGTGAAAAAACTTTTTTTCTTTTTATTGATTGGAAATTTCTCTTCCAACAAAGTATTTCCCACATATATCCCACATATAACATTCATTTGATTCAAAATATCTGTCACACAACGATATTGTATGAGGACATATTTGGATGGAAGTGGATTTCTTTGATAAAGAGACCTAACTGAGTTTCAATTGATAAATGATGGACAAAAGCAGCTACACCCAAAGAAAGAACACTGGGAAACGAATGTGAACTATCTGCATTTTTGTTTTTCTTCCCGGGTTATTTATACCTTCTGAATCCAATTCTCCCTATGCAACAAGAGAACTGTTCGGTTCTGCAAACATATATTGTATCTAGGATATACTGCAACATATCAAACATATAAAGGACTGCTTGCCATCTAGGGGAGGGGGTGGAGGGAGGGAGGGGAAAAAATTGGAACAGAAACAAGTGCAAAGGATAATGTTATAAAAAAAATTACCCTGGCATGGATTCTGTCAATATAAAGTAATTTTTAAATAAAAATTAAAAAAAAAATCTGTCACAAAAACTGGAAGACTTATTCTCACCAAATAGTAACCACCTCAATGAATATAAAGAAAAGTCTAAAGTCAAGAGAAAAAGTCTCTAAATATTTCTGTTTACAGATGTGGTAACTATATGAAACCATTGAACAATGCAAAACTTCCAAAAGAAGATACATTATCATTTTAAAAAATGTAGCTTGATTATAAAAAAAGCTTAAAAAAAACCCTTCTAACTAAATTAAATTTTCAATTTTCCAGAATGTAATATAGAATTGGATGGATAATCCCTGGGAATAGTCAACCAATATCTATATTTTGAACAGTTTTCATACATGGACAATTAACTCAGCCCAGAGTTGAATAGAATCAAAGAAGGATAATTATATTTAGTTTATGATTAAAGAAATAACCTCCTTCCTAAATTAAAGGCCCTTCCTTCTTTAATAATATTATATGGATGTAAATGATAGGACATTAAAATAGCAGAGTAGAGGAAGCAGACAAGCTCTCCCAATATTCTGCTTCTAAAATTTAATAAAATAAGATAAATTTTTTAAAAATACCTCAATTAAAATTCTGGAGTGACAAAGCTCACAAAAGTTCAGCGTGAGATATCTGCTGCCCGAGAAAATTTGAGCTTTGGAAAGAATAGGTCTGTGATATTGGGGTGGGAGCCAGACCAGAGGGCATATGGTGACAGTATCAGCCGTGGGCTGAGGTGGCACAGCCTCAGTTTGGAGTTAACCAGAGACAGTTAAGAGATCAGACAGCTGATCAGAAAGACAATACAGGAGACCCATATGCTAACACTAGGCCCAAGGTGAAGTTCTGTTTGGCAACTCCATTGCTCATACCCAATTCCAAGTGACAGAATGCATAGAATTCTCTCAAGACAAGAGGAATGCTCCAAGGAGCAGAGGTTATGGGGAGCAGTATCACATTTAGTCAGAAGGGAGTAAGGGCCTGAGAAAGAATAATATTTGCACTCACAAAGGAGCGGTGACTATACCTCTCTCTGGATTACTAACTAAAAAGCATCAAAAACTTCCAAAACTCTTGACCTACTGCAAAAACAGTAGTGTGAAAAAAAAAAATTGACCCCAGGAATTCAGCCTAAATTTAACATAAATTTCAAGGGAAAAAAAAGAAATTAGCTAGAGAAATGACCTCCCAAAATTTTTTTAAAAATTAAAAAATAAAAATAGAACCTGAGTATAAAAATCTAGGGATACCAAGACAAAATAGAGAAGACAACATTGTCAAAACAGCTTATGAGCAAAGACTCAAAGAAAAAAAATGTTAATTTGACACAAACCAATACAAATTTCTGGAAAAGATTTAAAATTATTCTAAAAATCAAGTGGTATCAATAGAGGAAAAATTGGAGGAAGAAATTTAGTTATGTAAGAAAATTATAAAAGAAACAATTAGAAGTGGCAAGATGGCACAATGGATAGAGCACCAGCTCTGAAGTCAGTAGGATCTGAATTTAAATCCAGCCTCAGGCACTTAATATTTACTAGCTGTATAACCTTGGGCAAGTCACTTAACTCTAATTCCTTGACCAAAAAAGGACAAAGGGATGGATAAAAGAGATACAAAAATATTACTGAAGAAATTGACACCTTAATAGATAGATAAAATTGACTAAATAGAAAGAGTACAAAACTTCACTGATAAAAATAGCTTCTTATAAAAGAGATTTGGCCAAACAAGAAGAAAAGTACAAAAGCTCATTGAAAAATTAATCCTTTAATGTGGAATGTTGGGGGAGATGTGGGAAAACAAGGACACTGGATACATTGTTGGTGGAATTATGAATACATCCAGCCATTCTAGAGAGCAATTTGGAACTATGCTCAAAACATTATCAAACTGTACATCCTTTGATCCAGCAGTGTTACTACTGGGCTTATATCCTAAAGAGATTTTAAAGAAGGGAAAAAGACCTGTATGTACAAGAATGTTTGTGGCAGGTCTCTTTGTAGTGGCCAGAAACTGGAAACTCAGTGGATGCTCATCAATTGGAGAATGGCTGAATAAATTGTGGTATATGAAATTATGGAATATTATTGTTCGGTAAGAAATGACCAAATTTCAGATGATTTTAGAAAGGCCTGGAGAGACTTCCATGAACTGATGCTGAATGAAATGAGCAAGACCAGGAGATCATTATATACTTCAACAACAATACTCTATGATGATCAATTCTGATGGATGTGGCCCTCTTCAGCAATGAGATGAACCAAATAAATTCCAATAGAATAGTAATGAATTGAACCAGCTACACCCAGTGAAAGAACTCTGGAGATGACTATGAACCACTACATAGAATTCCCAATCCCTATATTTTTGTCTGCATGCATTTTTGATTTCCTTCACAGGCTAATTGTACACTATTTCAAAGTCTGATTCTTTTTGTACAGCAAAATAACTGTTTCGACATGTATACTTAATATTATATTTAATTTATTCTTTAACATGTTTAACATGTATTGGTCAACCTGCCATCTGGGGGAGGGGGTGGGGGCAAAGAGGGGAAAAACTGGAACAAAAGATTTGGCAATTGCCAATGCTGTAAAATTACCTATGCATATAACTTCTAAATAAAAAGATATAATAATAATAGTAATAAATAGAGTTCTAGCATTTGCAGGGTATGCACAAAATATATTTCATTGGCTAAATTTTTTTTTTCCCTCTGACCTCCAAGTCCTCAGAGCTGCTTGAATCTTATTTCATTAAAAGTTAATATATACTTGGGGAAAAAAAAAGAAAAATTAATCCTTTAAAATTATAATTGGTCAAGTGGAAGGTAGTGACTCTATGAGATATCAAGAAATAAACAAAAAAAAGTTAATAAAGAATAAATAGAAAAGAAAAAGTGAAATACTTTATAGAAAAACAACTGACCTGGAAAATATTTTAAGGAGAAATGATTTAAGAATTATATACCACAATGTAGAAGCAGTAACTGTACTTTAAGGAACCAGAAAGAAGTCATTGTCACACATAAGGATTTAGTAGCTACTACAGTAGAGTAGAGGGCTTAGAATATCATGCTATGAAAAACAAAAGAACTGGGATTAAAACCAGAAATAATGAATCCAGCAAAACTGAGTTTAATCTTTCTAAGACGAAATGAATATTTAATGAGATGGAAGATTTCAAGCATTTCTGATAAAAAAACAATAAAGACCAGAGTTAAGTAGAAAATATGAATGTCAAATACACGACTTGAGAAGCATGAAAAGATATCAGTGAAAGATAAATCATTATGGACTTCATAAGTTTAAACTATTTAGATTCTCATAATGGAAAAACAATAGTTTTATGAGCCAAATTTCTGAATTTGAAACAAAGATTCTTTCAAGATGCTAAATCAGTGGAATTGATAAAGAATGGTTACCTAGTTTAGTAGCATATATATATAATTATAAAAATTATTAAAAAATAAAAAATTATATATATATATATATATGTATATAATTTCTAAGATCTAAGAACTTTATCATTATTCAGACAGTTACAAGGACTTGATGTAGTCAAGGATCATATAATAAATCAATTATCCTGGGATTATCTAAAAAATGCAGATAGATATAAGAAGGTGATGTGTGAGAGAAGGGGGAAAAGAGAGCAAGAATGGTGAAAACTCCACAAAAAATGGGTGTACAAGGAAGAATTTTTATAAAGAAAAAGGGGAAAATAATGGGGACAAGGAGAAAGGATGCTCTATTTAAACCTCATTCCCATCTGCAGTGGTTATAAAAAGGAAGAACACATATGTACATATAGAAATCTATATTCTGTAATAGGAAAGTAGAAGGTAAGGTATAAGATAATGTGAAGGAATGTGTAACAAAAGGAAGCGCAGATTAAGGGAAGCAATGATCAGAAGTAAAGTACAATTTTAAGTTGATACAATGTAAAAATAGAGAAGGATAAACTAAAGAAAATAGACTGAAACAGTTAAAAATGTAGGACTGAAGCAACTAAAATAAAAAAGGCAGGCAAAGGTTATCAAAATGATCTTAGACAAAACAAAAGCAAAAATGACCTAATTAAAAGATAAAAGGAGAAAAACTACAACTTGTTAAAAAGCATCATAGACAATGAAACAATATCAATACTAAACAAATTTGTTTTAAATGATATAGTATCCAAATTTTTAAAGAAAAAGTAAAACAAGAGAACATAGACAGCAAGGTATACTAGTATAGGTACTCGGCTTTCTCCTCTCATAGATGGATAAATCTAGCCATAAAAATAAGTATGAAAAAGGAAAGGAGATGAGTAATATTTTGAAAAAAAATTAAAGTTCAATAGACCACTAGAGAAAATGAATAGGCATGGAAAGGAATATATCTTTTTCTCAGTAGTATATTGCACCTACAAAAAAAATTGACCAAAATTATGGCATTAAAACTTACAAATAAAGACAAAACAAATCTAGAAAAATATCAAAAATCTTCAATTTGGATTGGAAAAATAGAAAATCTTGACCAAAAATAAAAATCCTCAAAATCAAAAGAGAGAATAAAAGTTAAAGAAAACAAAACTTTGAACTAACATATAAAGCTAGAAACATTTTATGGGGGAAAAACAATAAATTTGATAAGCTATTATTTAATTTGATCTAGAAAAGAAAGAAGAAAACCAAATTACCAATATCAAAAATGAAAAAAAAAGTAAATGCACCAACAATGAAGATGAAATTAAAGCAATTATTAAGAGATATTTAGCCCAATTGTATGCCAGAAAAAACTGACAATGTAAGTGAAATCAATGAATGTTTACAAAAATATAAATTACCCAAATTAAACAGAAGAAAAAAATACTAACTTGAATAATCCTATCTAGTAAAAAGAAATTCGCATCACCAGTGAGGTTCCTAAGAAAAAAACCCCAGCAACTGATAGATTTACAAGTGAATTCTGCCAATCATTTAAGAAACACTAAATCTCAACATTTTATATATTATTTAAAAATGAAAAAGTAAAGAGAGAGTTCTACCATATTGTTTTTATGACATAAATATGATTTTGATAACTAGAGAACAAAAACAGAGAAAGGATTCTACAGAATAATTTTCTTAATGAATATTAGTGCAAAAAATTTAATAAATACTAGCAAGGGTATTACAGCAATGTAGCACAAAAATTATACACTATGACCAGGTGAACTTTAGGCCAAAAAGGTAGAACTAGTTTTATATGGGGAAAACTGTCAGCATAATTGACCACATCAATAGCAAAAAAACAATAAAAATCCATATGATTATCTCAATAGATGGAGGGAAAAGATTTTGACAAAATCCAACACCTACTCTTATTAAAAACACTACAAAACATAAGAACAAATAGATAGGTAATATTTAACTAAAACAAAGAATATGCATGATCTACAAAAAGGAAAAGTTAGAATACTTCCCAGTGAAATTAGGAGTGAAGCCAACTTCCCTACTATCACCACTATTATTCAATATTGTATTAGAAATGCTAACTGTAACAATAAGAAAATAAAAAGAAATTAAAAGAATGAAAATAGGCAAAGAAGAAAAAAAGCTATTATTTTTGCAGATGATATGATCTTATACTTAGAGAAAAATAGAGAATCAAGTAAACAAAACTAGTTAAAATCATTAGCAACTTAAGCAAAGTTTCAGGATTTAAAATAAACCCATGTAAAGCATCTGCATTATTATGATTTACTAACACCTCCTTGTGAATTAGCTAGCTAATAGCAATAAAGACTTCTTTTACCATCTTCTTGGAGGCGCTAATAGAATAGAGATGTGAGATGTTGATGTCTTGCTGAAGGAGAAGATGGAGAGGATAAAGAGCTTAGGACGCTCTTCAGAGAAAGAGTTGCTTTTGTAAAGTATTTTAAAGGATCCTTAGTCCCTGGCAACAAGAGGCCTCCAAGAAGATAGAAGCTAAGAAGAGACAGGAAAAAATCTCAAATATATTCTCTCTTCTTCTAAGTAGTTTCTAAAATACTATAACCAATATGGGTTAGATGCATGAGTTTGAGAGGAAAGGCAGTAATGAAGAAGCAACAGAAAATACTATAGCTCTGATATTTCACAACTTTTCATGAAAGAAGAAAAAAAAGCATTTCACCTTTTGAGGTGGTAAGAAAACATAATGAAATATGACATGAATTATGCTTGAAACTTGCCTTTAAGAAAGGTAAATGTGTGTGTGTTTATATAATAGGAGATTGTTAAGGAGAGTCATTGATCAGTTTAATGATACCTCCAATTGACCTAATGAGATTTATTGAAAATAAATACCTTACAACAATGTAGACATACTTTCTATCCCTTGGCCAAGAAGATAAAGAGAATTCCTTTGATTGGGTTCCAATGCATAGGGAAGATATAATTTTATACCATTAAAGTATTATAATGAGAGCTTTCTTGCAATAGAGAATTGCAAAACATATATATATAGCATTTTTCCTGACGGAATATTATTTTTTTTTGCTACAAAATTCCCTTCCTAAGTAGGCTTTCCCTCTGATATAAACAAACTGAACATATGGCTTAGTAATTAAAATATTGAAGAAATCTTTTATTGCTAGAGGCTATTTCTGATGAATTAAAATATGTGAAAATTTATGGCTAATTTATAAAGTACTCTTCAAACATCACCTTAGACTTTCATTTCAGCCAGTCTAGTAACACTTTTGATTATGCAATCTTTCACCTTAATTTTCTTTGATTATTTTTCCCTTCTAAACATATTCTTTACTTTTTTAAGTTAACGTTCTTTTAAGTGATTACTAGTATAGAACACATTGGGAAATGGACAATGGGAATACAAAGACAGTAATGAAAAGAGAAACTAGACTATTTTCGATTTCTTTGTTACTTCAAAAAGTTTACATTCGTTTTTAAGATTTTTTTTTCTCAATAGTATTTTTTTTCCCAAATACACATAAAAATAGTTTTCAACATTCTTTCTTTTAAGACTTTGTAATCCAATTTTTTTCTTCCTCCATCCCTTACTTCCTGCCTCCTCAATACAGCATACAATCTGATCTTAGGGTAATTATGTGCAATTCTTTTAAATATATTTCTATAAATCAGACCTAAAGAATAAAAAAAAAAAAAACACACACACAAGAAAGAAAAAGCAAACAAAGAAAAGAAGGTGAAAATACTATGCTTCAATCTACATTCAATATCCATAATTCTCTCTCTGGATGTAGATGTCACTTTCTATCTGAAGTCTATTGGTATTGTCTTGGCTCATTGAACTGCTGAGAAGAGCCAATTTACCTATTCTTTAAAGTCCTAGCATGCTATACTTGGATTCAGAAAGATTTGAGTTTGAGACCTGCCTCAGATACTTAGTGACTGTATAAACCTAGGCAAATCATTCAGTCCACTTCATTCTCAGGTTGCCCATATGTAAAATGGGGAAAATAGCACCTATCTCATAGGGTTATTTTGAATATTGAGAGAAAAAAAAGAATATATATATATATATATATATATGTATATGTATATGAAGTGCTTTGCAAAACTCAAAGTGACATATAAATGCTAGTTATTATCATCATCATCATCATTATCATTACATTGGCACAGTGCAAGAGCACTGGACATTGCAAGAACAATACATTGAGTGTTTAAAAGACTTATGTTCTAATTCTTTATCTTCTACAACCTGTGTGACTTTGATATAGTCCCTTAATTTATCTGGATTTCAGTTTTCTCATTTATAAAATGAGGAATTTGGAACAAAATGGCGTCTAAACTCCTGGCAATTCTATATCTATGACCCTACAACTCTACAGTTTTCTTAAACTCAGATATCCTTCTAAGAATGAAGTTTTATATAATCAGAGTGAGTTTATTCAGGGTGTTTGAAAGATTACTTAGCTTTGAAATATGCTATTACTTTTTCTTCAACTTTAACACACCATTCCATAAGCCAGATTCCTCCTTTTAGTTAGGCAGTGTTTAGCCAGAGATATTATTGTCACAAATTTAAAGTTTTATTTTTACTTTAATTTTTTTCCTATCCTCATACAAAGAAATCAAAGCTCTCTATAGGATAAAGATGCTCTAAATCACTATTGATCAGAAGAATTCAAATAAAAAAAAAAAAACAACTCTGAGTTACTAGAATTGCTATTATAACCAAAAAGAAAATTGTTGGATGCCAGAGAAGACATGGGAAAACTGGGACACTAATGCATTGTTGGTGAAGTGCGAACTAATCCAACTTTTTTAGAGAGCAATTTGGAGCTATGCCCCCAAAGGATATAAAACTGTGCATACTCACTGATCCTGCAGTATTACTGCTACATCTATATTTACAAACACTTCTCCAAAAGGGGAAATGATCTATTTATACAAACATATGTATAGCAACTCTTTTTGTGATGGTTAAAAATTGGAAATCAAAAGATACCCATCAAGTGAAGAATAGTTAAATAAGCTGTAGTGTATGATTGTAATGAAAAATTATTGTGCTGTTAAAAATGACAAGGAAGATAATTTCAGAAAAACCTGGAAAGTTTCACATGAACTAATGGATAGTGAAATGAACAAAAGCAGGAAAATGATGTACACAGTAACAGAGATATTGTTTGTTGAAGAATTATAAATGACTTATTCTCAGCAATATAATGATGTAATGCAATTACAAAGACTAATGATAAAACATACTTGTGCCACCAGAAAAAAAGCTGATTTGGATAGAATACAGACTGAAGCATGCTATTTTCAATTTCTTTCATTTTTTTTTTGCTTTTATTTTAGTCTTCTTATACAAAATGACTAACTTTGAAATGTTTTACATAATTGTACATGCATGTTATATATTTGATTTCTTACTGTCTCATAGAGGGAGGAAGGGAGGAAGGGAGGAAGGGAGGAAGGGAGGAAGGCAGGGTGGGAGGAATAGCATTTGGAACTCAAAGCTTTAAATTTTTAAAATGTCAGAAGAAAATTCCTTCCTAACTAAATTTTAAATACTGCTATAATATCTACATAGTTAAATACCCATTGATATAGATATTTGTCGTGTTTTGGCTTTGTTTAAACTCATATTTTAATAAATTAGATTGCTTCTAAACCATTTATTCTCAGGAGCTGTAATTTTTTTTTACTCCCTTTCTCCCTCTGCAGTTCACTACATCTTTATTTTAATTATCCTTGATGCTTCATCTAGTTTTATTGCTATAAATATCATTAGTATAAGAAAAAAGAAAAAGGATGTTTTTTGCACCAACAAAACCCAACAGCAAGAGATACAAAGAGAAATTCCATTCAGAATAACTGTTGATACCATAAAATATTTGGGAATCTATCTACCAAGGGAAAGTCAGGAATTATATGAGCAAAATTATAAAAAAGTCTCCACACAAATAAAGTCAGACTTAAATAATTGGAAAAATATTAAGTGCTCTTGGATAGGCCGAGCGAACATAATAAAGATGACAATACTCCCTAAACTAATCTATTTATTTAGTGCTATACCAATCAGACTTCCAAGAAAATATTTTATTGATCTAGAAAAAATAACAACAAAATTCATATGGAACAATAAAAAGTCGAGAATCTCAAGGGAATTAATGAAAAAAAAATCAAATGAAGGTGGCCTAGCTGTACCTGATCTAAAATTATATTATAAAGCAGCAGTCACCAAAACCATTTGGTATTGGCTAAGAAATAGATTAGTGGATCAGTGGAAAAGGCTAGGTTCACAAGACAGAATAGTCAACTATAGCAATCTAGTGTTTGACAAACCCAAAGGCCCTAACTTCTGGGAAAAGAATTCATTATTTGATAAAAACTGCTGGGATAATTGGAAATTAGTATGGCAGAAATTAGGCATGGACCCACACTTAACACCATATACCAAGATAAGATCAAAATGGGTCTATGACCTAGGCATAAAGAACGAGATTATAAATAAATTAGAGGAACATAGAATAGTTTATCTCTCAGACTTGTGGAGGAGAAAGAAATTTGTGACCAAAGATGAACTAGAGACCATTACTGATCACAAAATAGAAAATTTCGATTACATCAAATTAAAAAGCCTTTGTACAAATAAAACTAATGCAAACAAGATTAGAAGGGAAGCAACAAACTGGGAAAACATTTTCACAGTTAAAGGTTCTGATAAAGGCCTCATTTCCAAAATATATAGAGAACTGACTCAAATTTATAAGAAATCAAGCCATTCTCCAATTGATAAATGGTCAAAGGATATGAACAGACAATTTTCAGAGGATGAAATTGAAACTATTACCACTCATATGAAAGAGTGTTCCAAATCATTATTGATCAGAGAAATGCAAATTAAGACAACTCTGAGATACCACTACACACCTGTCAGATTGGCTAAGATGACAGGAAAAAATAATGATGAATGTTGGAGGGGATGCGGGAAAACTGGGACACTAATGCATTGTTGGTGAAGTGCGAACTAATCCAACTTTTTTAGAG
Source organism: Antechinus flavipes (assembly GCF_016432865.1). NCBI lineage: Eukaryota > Metazoa > Chordata > Mammalia > Dasyuromorphia > Dasyuridae > Antechinus > Antechinus flavipes. The sequence goes on from NC_067400.1 coordinate 218,119,541, forward strand.
AGCAATTTGGAGCTATGCCCCCAAAGGATATAAAACTGTGCATACTCACTGATCCTGCAGTATTACTGCTACATCTATATTTACAAACACTTCTCCAAAAGGGGAAATGATCTATTTATACAAACATATGTATAGCAACTCTTTTTGTGATGGTTAAAAATTGGAAATCAAAAGATACCCATCAAGTGAAGAATAGTTAAATAAGCTGTAGTGTATGATTGTAATGAAAAATTATTGTGCTGTTAAAAATGACAAGGAAGATAATTTCAGAAAAACCTGGAAAGTTTCACATGAACTAATGGATAGTGAAATGAACAAAAGCAGGAAAATGATGTACACAGTAACAGAGATATTGTTTGTTGAAGAATTATAAATGACTTATTCTCAGCAATATAATGATGTAATGCAATTACAAAGACTAATGATAAAACATACTTGTGCCACCAGAAAAAAAGCTGATTTGGATAGAATACAGACTGAAGCATGCTATTTTCAATTTCTTTCATTTTTTTTTTGCTTTTATTTTAGTCTTCTTATACAAAATGACTAACTTTGAAATGTTTTACATAATTGTACATGCATGTTATATATTTGATTTCTTACTGTCTCATAGAGGGAGGAAGGGAGGAAGGGAGGAAGGGAGGAAGGGAGGAAGGCAGGGTGGGAGGAATAGCATTTGGAACTCAAAGCTTTAAATTTTTAAAATGTCAGAAGAAAATTCCTTCCTAACTAAATTTTAAATACTGCTATAATATCTACATAGTTAAATACCCATTGATATAGATATTTGTCGTGTTTTGGCTTTGTTTAAACTCATATTTTAATAAATTAGATTGCTTCTAAACCATTTATTCTCAGGAGCTGTAATTTTTTTTACTCCCTTTCTCCCTCTGCAGTTCACTACATCTTTATTTTAATTATCCTTGATGCTTCATCTAGTTTTATTGCTATAAATATCATTAGTATAAGAAAAAAGAAAAAGGATGTTTTTTGCACCAACAAAACCCAACAGCAAGAGATACAAAGAGAAATTCCATTCAGAATAACTGTTGATACCATAAAATATTTGGGAATCTATCTACCAAGGGAAAGTCAGGAATTATATGAGCAAAATTATAAAAAAGTCTCCACACAAATAAAGTCAGACTTAAATAATTGGAAAAATATTAAGTGCTCTTGGATAGGCCGAGCGAACATAATAAAGATGACAATACTCCCTAAACTAATCTATTTATTTAGTGCTATACCAATCAGACTTCCAAGAAAATATTTTATTGATCTAGAAAAAATAACAACAAAATTCATATGGAACAATAAAAAGTCGAGAATCTCAAGGGAATTAATGAAAAAAAAATCAAATGAAGGTGGCCTAGCTGTACCTGATCTAAAATTATATTATAAAGCAGCAGTCACCAAAACCATTTGGTATTGGCTAAGAAATAGATTAGTGGATCAGTGGAAAAGGCTAGGTTCACAAGACAGAATAGTCAACTATAGCAATCTAGTGTTTGACAAACCCAAAGGCCCTAACTTCTGGGAAAAGAATTCATTATTTGATAAAAACTGCTGGGATAATTGGAAATTAGTATGGCAGAAATTAGGCATGGACCCACACTTAACACCATATACCAAGATAAGATCAAAATGGGTCTATGACCTAGGCATAAAGAACGAGATTATAAATAAATTAGAGGAACATAGAATAGTTTATCTCTCAGACTTGTGGAGGAGAAAGAAATTTGTGACCAAAGATGAACTAGAGACCATTACTGATCACAAAATAGAAAATTTCGATTACATCAAATTAAAAAGCCTTTGTACAAATAAAACTAATGCAAACAAGATTAGAAGGGAAGCAACAAACTGGGAAAACATTTTCACAGTTAAAGGTTCTGATAAAGGCCTCATTTCCAAAATATATAGAGAACTGACTCAAATTTATAAGAAATCAAGCCATTCTCCAATTGATAAATGGTCAAAGGATATGAACAGACAATTTTCAGAGGATGAAATTGAAACTATTACCACTCATATGAAAGAGTGTTCCAAATCATTATTGATCAGAGAAATGCAAATTAAGACAACTCTGAGATACCACTACACACCTGTCAGATTGGCTAAGATGACAGGAAAAAATAATGATGAATGTTGGAGGGGATGCGGGAAAACTGGGACACTATTGCATTGTTGGTGGAGTTGTGAACGAATCCAACCATTCTGGAGAGCAATCTGGAATTATGCCCAAAAAATTATCAAATTGTGCATACCCTTTGATCCAGCAGTATTTCTATTGGGCTTATATCCCAAAGAAATACTAAAGAAGGGAAAGGGACCTGTATGTGCCAAAATGTTTGTAGCAGCCCTGTTTGTAGTGGCTAGAAACTGGAAAATGAATGGATGCCCATCAATTGGAGAATGGCTGGGTAAATTGTGGTATATGAATGTTATGGAATATTATTGTTCTGTAAGAAATGACCAGCAGGATGAATACAGAGAGGACTGGCGAGACTTACATGAACTGATGCTAAGTGAAATGAGCAGAACCAGGAGATCATTATACACTTCGACAACGATATTGTATGAGGACATATTTTGATGGAAGTGGATGTCTTTGACAAAGAGACCTGAGTTTCAATTGATAAATGACGGACAAAAGCAGCTACACCCAAAGAAAGAACACTGGAAAACGAATGTGAACTATCTGCATTTTTGTTTTTCTTCCCGGGTTATTTATACCTTCTGAATCCAATTCTCCCTATGCAACAAGAGAACTGTTCAGTTCTGCAAACATATATTGTATCTAGGATATACTGCAACATATCCAACATATAAAGGACTGCTTGCCATCTAGGAAAGGGGGTGGAGGGAGGGAGGGAAAAAATTTGGAACAGAAACGAGTGTCAATATAAAGTAATTATTAAATAAAAATTTTTTAAAAAAGGATGTTTTTTGGTTGTTTTTTTTGCTTAAAATCACAAAAATATCTGAAAGAATCATGAGTCACTCCCCCAGGAATGATGCATAATGCCGCAGTAAAAGTATTGTTTGGTTTATGAATAATATGTAGTAACTATGGAGATCCTTTAAAATTTAAGTTATTTTAAAATTAATTTAAATAAAAAAAAGTATTGACTTTTCAGTAAAATTTACTCATCTATGGTTGTTAGGGTAAGTTGGATGGTGTAGTAGACTTAGGAAGATCTGAGTTCAAATCCTGTCTTAGACACTTTTATGTGACCCTGGGCAACTCAGCTCTTTCAGCTTTAGTTTTCTCAGTTATAAGACAAGACCACACGGCATTGTTGTATCAAATTAGATGACATAAGAAGATTTGTACATTGTAAAGCACTTTGTCAATGTTAACTACTGATATTAGAACATTTAGTTTCCAGAGTTTTGTCAATCAAAGGACTTAAAGCTGAAGAAGGGCTTTAGAAGTCAATCAGTCAAACTGATTGGATGCCTAAAAGTTGGGGAATGGCTGAATAAGTTATGATATATGAATGGAATGGAATATTATAGTTTTATAAGAAATGATCAGCTGAATGATTTCAGAAAGGCCTGCAGAGACTTAAAAAGAACTGATGCTAAGTGAAGTGGATATAACCAAGATAACATTGCACCCAGCACCAAGATTATGTGATGATCAACTGTTTTGGATGTGGCTCTTTTCAGTAATTAGATGATTTAGGCCAATTCCAGTAGCTATGATGGAGAGAGCCATTTGTATGCAGAGAGAGGATTTGGAGGATTCCAAGTAGATCACAACACAAATTTTTCACCTTTTTGTTGTTCTTTTCATGTTTGTTTTTTTATCTGAATTTTCTTTTGCAACATGATAAAAATATGTTTGAAGAATTGCTTATGTTTAACCTCTATTGGCTTGCTTGCTATCTAGGAGAGGGAGGGGAAGAAGAGAGAAAAACTTGAAAAACAAGGTTTTGCAAAGGTGAAGACCTTTGCATGTATTTTGAAAAATAAAAAGCTATTATTATTATTTTTCAAAAAGTCAATTGATCCCTCCCACTTTGCAGATAAGGAAGCTGTTGTCCAGAAATGGGAACTGACTTGTCCAAGAGTATAGAGGTAGAAAATTAGAATTGTGATATATGAAATATTTAAAATTAGGATCATTGGATTATAAATTTAAATGTGGTATGAAAATATGCTCCAAATCATTATTAATCAGAGAAATGCAAATTAAGACAACTCTGAGATGCCACTACACACCTGTCAGATTGGCTAGAATGACAGGGAAAGATAATGCGGAATGTTGGAGGGGATGTGGGAAAACAGGGGCACTGATACATTGTTGGTGGAATTGTGAACACATCTAGCCATTCTGGAGAGCAATTTGGAACTATGCTCAAAAAGTTATCAAACTGTGCATACCCTTTGATCCAGCAATGTCTCTACTGGGCTTATACCCCAAAGAGATACTAAAGAAGGGAAAGGGACCTGTATGTGCCAAAATGTTTGTGGCAGCCCTGTTTGTAGTGGCTAGAAGCTGGAAAATGAATGGATGCCCATCAGTTGTAGAATAGTTGAGTAAATTGTGGTATATGAATGCTATGGAATATTATTGTTCTGTAAGAAATGACCAGCAGGATGAATACAGAGAGGACTGGCGAGACTTACATGAACTGATGCTAAGTGAAATGAGCAGAACCAGGAGATCATTATACACTTCGACAACAATATTGTATGAGGACATATTTTGATGGAAGTGGATTTCTTTGACAAAGAGACCTGAGTTTCAATTGATAAATGACGGACAAAAGCAGCTACACCCAAAGAAAGAACACTGGGAAACGAATGTGAACTATCTGCATTTTTGTTTTTCTTCCCGGGTTATTTATACCTTCTGAATCCAATTCTCCCTGTGCAACAAGAGAACTGTTCGGTTCTGCAAACATATATTGTATCTAGGATATACTGCAACATATCCAACATATAAAGGACTGCTTGCCATCTAGGGGAGGGGGTGGAGGGAGGGAGGGAAAAAAAATTGGAACAGAAACGAGTGTCAATATAAAGTAATTATTAAATAAAAATTTAAAAAATAAATAAAAATAAATAAAAATAAATAAAAAAAGAAACAGCCTGATTTCTCAGAATTTGCCTTCTGAGCTGGAAATGGAAGTTGCCTCACTGACTTTTTCCTCTACTTAGCAAGCCTGACAGTTTTAGTTGCTGATTTTCTGTGATTAAGATCATCTCACTAGCTTTCCCAGAGTCTATCTGAACTGTGTTTAATGCCCTTTTAGCCCCAATGAGATTGACCTCTCTTGAAGTTTTTTCATTCTATCTTGAGTGGAGAATCGTTTCATTCCTTCAGACTCTGTTCAGTGGCTTGGTTTCATATGGTTTTTGAGGGAAACTGGAGAGCTGGAGTAGCTTACTGGCTTTACTATGCCATATTGATCCCACTCCCTGGAAGTCCCCTATATCACTCTTTTTTGAACTTACTCATTCTTTTTTGATGACCTTTTACAAGAAAACTTTGAAGCTCCTAATACCTTCACTCTCAAATTACTTTTTGCATTATTTGTATTTATTCACTATATGTTTATTCTTACATTATTTTGCTGGAATGTCTCCATCCCATTCAAATTTAAAAGTTCTTTTTGAATAGAAGTTGTTTCATTAAAAAATATTTGCATTCTCAGAACCTAAAACAGTACATGGCTTATAATAGCTACTTAATAGATAATTATAGATTGACTAGATTCATGGATTGCCTAGAGAAAAAGGCACTACCCCTGAAATTCCATGGTATATTTTACCCTGAGAGGCAAAGTGTGAGAGTGATTAAGGCACTGAACCTAGAGTCAGAAAAATTTGGGTTCAAAATCTGCTAAACCAAAATCAGAGCTAAACCATAAAAGTAAAAAAAAAAAAAAAAAAAAAAAGAAATACCAAAAGAAAAAGAAAGAAAATAAGCAAGAAACAGAAAAGAACATTGACCACAGAAAGCTACTAAGGTGACATGGCAGACCAAAACACAAACTCAGACAAGGACAGAATATCCAAGAAGATCTCTCAAGAAATCTCAAAGAGTGATGTGAATTTGTTTCAAGCACAAAGAGACTTCTTGGAAGTGCTCATAAAAGACTTCAATGGCAAAAAAAAAAAAAAAAAAAAAGTAGAAGGAAAACTAAGAAAGGAAATAAGAGGCATGCATGCATTAACAGCTTGGAAAAGGAAGGAAATAAAGTGAAGAAAACAACTTCCTAAAAAGTAGAATTAGGGGCATCTAGATGGTGCATTGGATGGAACACCAGCCCTGAAGTCAGGAGGACCTGAGTTCAAATCTGATCTCAGATACTTAAAATATTCTAGCTATGTGAACTTGGGCAAGTCACTTGACTCCAATTGCCTCAGCAAAAAAAAAAAAAAAAAAAAATAGAGTTAACCAAATGTAAAAATAGTTACAAATGCTAACTGAAGAAAATCACACATTAAAAACAAGAACAGGGCAAATGAAAGCTAATGACTCTGTGAAGCAGCAAAAATCAATCAAACAAACCAAAAAGAATGACAAGATGGAAGAAAATATGAAATACCTCATTGGCAAAACAGCCCACCAGAAAAATAGGTTCAGAAGAGACGATTTAAAAATTATTAGCCTTGAAGGACATGACCATAAAAAGAGCCTGGATAGCATTATTCAAGAGATCATTAAGGAAACTTCCCCAATATTATAGAAACAGAGGGGGAAATACTCATTGAAAGAATCTATCCATCATCTTCGGAAAGAGATCCCACAAGGAAAACCCCAAAGAAACATTGTTTTTAAAAGCCAGAACTATAATCTCAAGGAAAAACTACTGCAAGCTGCCAGATAAAAACATGCCAGATAATGAAATATCATTACCCAGGATCTGGTAGCTTTTACAATAAAGAATTACAGGGCCTGGAATACCATGTTAAGGAAGACAGAGGAACTAGAGTTACAACCAAGAATTAACTATCTAGCAAGACTCAGTATCATTTTTCAGGAGAGGTATTAAAGCTTCAATGAAGTAAGAGACTTTCAATCATTTCTATTGAAAAAACAAGAACTAAAGAGAAAATTTTATTTACAAATACAGGACTCGAGAGAAGCATAAAAAGGTAAACTGGAAATATATATCTATATCTATGCATATGTATATATACATATACATATACATATACATATACATATACATATACATATACATATATATCTTAAAGGTTAAACTGTTTACATCCCTAGATGGTAAAATGATATCTGTAATGCTTGAGTACTGTATCTGTCACTGAGGCAGACACAGTTTAAAGAACAATTAATTCCAATTTATGTAAACTATTTGGGAAAAATAGATAAAGGAATACTGCCAAATTCCTTCTTTGACACAAATATGGTGCTGATACATAAACCAGGAAGGGCCAAAAGAAAGAAAGAGATATAAGTTTATGCCTATATTCTGACATTATCTTCCAATGTTCCCAACAATTTTTGTCAGTGAGTTCTTATTCCAGAAGCTGAAGTTTGGGGATATATTAAATACTAGATTGTTATAGGTCTTGATTATTGTGTCATATGTGTTTAATCTATTCCACTGATCCACCACTCTATTGCTTAGCCAGTACCAAATGATGGTGATGTGTACTGCTTTATAATATAATTTTAGACTGGTACTGATACTAAGCCATTATCCTTTGTATTTTTTCTCATTAATTCCCTTGATATTTTTGGCCAGATATGGGAAATAATGTCAGAATATAGGCATAAACTTATATCTCACACCATATATTAAAATAAGGTCTAAATGGGGTACTTGATTTGGGCATAAAGGATGATACCATAAACAATTTAGAAAAATAAGAATAATTTACCTATCAGATATTGGAGAAGAGAGGAATCTGTGACCAAAGAAAAACTAGAGAACATTATGAAGCACAAAATGGACAACTTTGATTACATTAAATTAAAAAGACCAAATAAAACCAACACGAAGAAGATTAAAAGGAAAGTACAAACCTGAGACAATATTTTTATGTCAGTGTTTATGTCAGTGTTTCTAATGAAGATTCATTTCCAAAATATATAAAGAATTGTGTCACAAGTCATTCCTCAATTGATAAATGGTCAAAGGCTATGAACAATTTTCAAATGACAAAATTAAAGCCATCTATAGCTATATGAAAAAAAATTTCTGAATCACTGTTGATTAGAGAAATTCAAATTGAAACAATTCTGAGATGTCACCTCACTTCTCTCAGATTGGCTAAAGTGACAGAAATAGATAATGATAAACAAAATTACAAAACTCTTCCTACAAATAAAATCAGATTTAAACAATTGGGAAAATGAATTGTTCATGATTGGGCCAAGCTAATACAATAAAAATGGCAACTCTGCCTAAATTGCTTTATTTCTTCAGTGCCATACTGATCAAACTACCAAAATATTATTTTCAAGAACTAGAAAGAATAACAGCAATGTTCATTTGAAAGAACAAAACATCAAGAATATCAAGGGAATCAATGTAAAAAATACAATTAATGATGGCTTAGTAGTATCAAACATAAAACTATTATAAGTAACAGTCATCAAAATCATTTGGTACTGGCTAAGAAACAGAATGGTAGATTGGTGGAACATATTAGATACACATATTGCAATAATCAAGGCTTATAACTATCTAGCATTTGATAACCTCCCAAACTCCAGGTTCTGAAATAAGAGCTCACTATTTGACAGAACTTACTGGGAAAACTGGAAAATAATTTCAGACACTTTGCATAAACATACATCTCACACCCCATACCAAAATAAGATCAAAATGGATATATGACTTGGGCATAAAGGATGATACCACAAACAAATTAGGAGAACAAGGGATAATTTATCTATCAGATCTTTGGAGAAAGTAGGAATTTATGAACAAAGAAGGATGAGAACATTATGAAAGTTAAAATGGACAACTCTCATTACATTAAATTAAAAAGTTAAAAAGGAACTATAAGACTGCGTATACTCTTTGACCCAGCAGTGCCATTACTGGGTCTGTATTCCAAGGAAATCATAAAGGAGGGAAAAGGACCCCCATAAGTAAAAAATGTTTGTAGCAACTCTTTTTGTAGTAGCAACAAACTGAAAAATAAACAGATGCTCATGAATTGGAAAATGGCTGAATAAACTGTGGTATATGAAGGTATGGAATATTATTGTTAAAAAAAATAATGAACAAGCTGATTTTAGAAAGAGCTGGAAAGATTTACATGAACTCATCCTGAGTTAAACAAACAGGGTACATTGTGCACAATAATAGCAAGAATGTGCAATGATCAGTTAGAAAAGACCTGGTTCTTCTCAATGTTTCAGTAATCCAAAGCAATCCCAATAAACTTAGAACAAAAAATGCCATCTTCATCCAGAAAACAAAGGAGACTAAATATAAATCAAGACATGCTATGTTCACTTCTTTTTTGTTTTTCTTTATCTCTCCCATAGTTTTGTCCTTTTGTTCTGATTTTTTCTTTCCCAACATGATTCATAAAGCATTATGTATTAAAATAAATTTAATACAAAATAAAAAAGAAAGACTAGTAAAATATAATTTGAAGATGAGGACTGAGTACATTCCAGCATGGAGAAGAATCATTTGAAAGGCACAGAAACTGAAGATATAAAATATTATATCACAGTATTTGGTAGGGATTTATTATCAGATATTTACATATATCAAAGAATGCAGGACGGGGATTGATATAAAATGCCAGGAAGATAGGTTGGAACAAGATTATGAGAAACTTTAAGGCCAAAGAGAGGAGTTTATATTTGGTTCTTTTTTTTTTAATGAATATATATTTCTTCTTTCTCTCACCCAGTGTTGAAAAAGTTTGCCCAAAAAAAAAAAAAAAACAAACAAACCAAAACAAAAAACTTTCCATGGAGACAACTAGATGTTACATTGGATAAATCACTAACCCAATAGTTCAAATGCAACCTCAGACACTTAACACTTACTAATTGTGTGACGCTGGGCAAACCATTTATCCCAAATTGCCCCATACACACACACACACACACACACACACACACACACAAACACGGTGGAGTTAAGTAAGGAACTTGCCCAACTTCTCTCCTAGACTGCTATAAATTCCTTTAAATAATGAGTCTAAACAAATTTTAGAGCATCAGAACACCACTACCACCACCACCCAAAAAAAAAAAGTCAGAAAAGAACATTTTGCATCCAAAGACAACTTAGAAGCTCAGCAGTAAAGATCTATGACTTCAGGGTGGGAGCCCTGGCCCCAAACTCAGCCTTGGCCCCAGCCTGACCTCTGAATCAGAGGCAGTACTGGTGGCTTCCAGACCTCTCAGCCCAAAGACACTAAAGAGGACCTGGAAGATCTGTGGAACCAGAGAGGGAGGCACTGTAATCCCAGCTCCAACCCCAGCCTGGCCCCAACCCCAGCTCCAGCCTTCTCCCAGGATCAGTGAGGCAGGACCTCTGAATCATCAGCAGTGCTAGAGGCTTCTACACCTGACATCACAGGGACACCAGGGAAGACCTGGAAAATCAGTGGGAAGGATCTGTGACAATGGGTGGGAGTCTGATGTGCTGTCCCAGGGCAGCCTAGGGAAGCAAAGATCCAGACCCACTCAGCAAAACAGGTTTTACATCTACTATGGGAAGAGGGACACATCTAAAAGTTCCAGGGCAGAAAAGAGTACTTACTTGTGGTTAGATTCTTAGGAGGATCTCTGAAAACAGTTGCATAAAACCTCTGAAGCTTGGGACAATGCACTCTCCACCCTGGAAACTCAGCCCTACTTTAACAAAGAGTTAAAAGCAGAGTAATAGGCTAGGGAAATGAACAGAAAACAAGAAAAAAGAAATGTTTCTGACCAGTGAAAGTTATTTGGGTAACAAGGAAGATCAAAACACACACTCAGAAGATGACATCAAAGTCAAAGTTCCTACATGCAAAGTCTCCAAGAAAAATAAGAATTGGGCTCAGGCTATGGAAGAGCTCAAAGGGGACTTTGAATATTAGGGGGGAAAGACAGAGGAAAACTTAGGGAAAGAATTGAGAGAGGTGCAAAAAAAATACAAAAAGTTAATGAGGAGAAGAATCCCTTAAAAAACAAAATTGACCAACTGGGAAAGGAAAGCTCACTAGGAAAATAATTCCTTAAAAAACAGAATTGAGCAAATGGAAGCTAATGATTTTTATGAGCAATCAAGATACATACAATAAAGCAAAACCAAAAAAGATTTTAAAAATAGAAAAAAAAATGTGAAATATCTCACTGGAAAAATAACTGATCTGGAAAATAAATCCAGGAAAGATCATTTAAAAATGATTGGTCTATCTGACAATCATGATCAAAAAAAAAAATAAATAAAAAATAAAAGGCCTGGACATTATCTTTTTTTTTTTTTGATAAAAGAGGTTTATTATTGGATAAGCAAAGTTAAAGTATAGGCGAAGGTAGAGATAAGGAGGGCACTGGACAGAGGGTCCAGTGGACAGAGGGTCCTCACATGGTAGCCATGTTTGGAGGGGTGAGAATGGAATGTATTGCAAAAAAGAGAAAGGGAGAAGTGGAATGATGCAAATTATGTGCCACAAAAAAATAATAATAATAATAAAAACTTTTACAGTGGAGAGGAAAAGGGGAAGGGAGAGTGAAAGAATGAGGGAAATTTACTGTCATCAGAATTGGCTCAAATAGAAACTAACATACATATTTAATAGAAGTATAGAAATCTATCTTACCCTGGAAGAAAATAGGAGGGGAATGAGACATGGGGAGGGGCAGAAGATGATAAAAGAGAGGAGATATTGAGGATGGATAGCTTAGTAGCAAAACACTTTTTGGGAAGGACAGGATGAAAGGAGAGAATATAAATGGGAGGAAATACAATTAGCAATAGTAATAACAAAAAATGTTCTGCACAAATTTCTCTGATTAGTTCTTATTTTTCAAAAATAGAAGGAACCTAATCAAATTTGTAAAAAATAAGACCCATGCTCCAAATGATAAATAACCAAAAAATATGATTTGTACACAAAGGTCTGCAAATTCGTGCATATATTTTGACCAAACAATACCATGATTAGGTATGAATACCAACAGAGATTTTTGGGGGAAAAAACAGGAAAAAAAAAGGAGAAATGACCTATAGGTATCAAAAACATTTATAGCAGCTCTCTTCTCAATATACAAAAAGATTAGAAACTGAGAGGATGTCTGTCAATCAACTGGAGAATGGCTCAATAAATTGTGGTATGTTTTGTGATGGAATATCATTATTTTATGGGAAATGATGAGCAGACTGCTCTCAGGGTGGAAAAAACCTAGAAAGTCATCAGTGAACAAAGTGAAATATATTGTGTACAAAATAAAAGCAATATTCTGAGATGACCAGCTATAAATGACTTTGTTATTCTCAGTAGTACAATTATCTACAATTACTTGAAGGACTTGTGATAAAAAATTCTATCCATATCCAAAGAAGGAAATTATTATGTCTGGATACAGACTGAGACATTGTCTCTCTCTCCCTCTGTCTCTCTCTCTCTCTCTCTCTTTTTCTCTCTTTTTAACTTAATTTTTTCTCATAGGTTTTTATTTTTATTAGGGTGGGAGATCTATGTTTTCTTTCACAACTTGAATTTGATGGAAATATTTTGCATAACTTCACATGTCGTTTCTTAATTGAGGATGGACATAAGGGAGAGAACCTAGAACTCAAAAATCTTAAAAACAAAGATATGGTATTGTTTTATATAGAATTGAAGGAAAATATTAAATAAATAGATATTTTTTAAAAAACATCTGGAAAAAAAAAACAACCATTCTTCACAGAGAGTTTGTCTATAAAAGCATAATTCCTATAGAATATTGGTTCCCAAAGGACCAAAAAAAATTTTTCAAGATATTTTTTTTTCATTTTTATGGTGTCATTTATTTTCATTCAATTTGTATCTAGTTTACAGTTTTTTTTTAAAATAACTTTTTATTGATAGAACCCATGCCAGGGTAATTTTTTACAGCATTATCCCTTGCATTCACTTCTGTTCCGATTTTTCCCGTCCCTCCCTCTACCCCCTCCCCTAGATGGCAAGCAGTTCTTTACATGTTGAATAGGTTGCAGTATATCCTAGATACAATATATGTGTGCAGAACCGAACAGTTCTCTTGTTGCACAGGGAGAATTGGATTCAGAAGGTATAAATAACCCGGGAAGAAAAACAAAAATGCAAGAAGTTTATATTCATTCCCCAGTGTTCTTTCTTTGGGTGTAGCTGCTTCTGTCCATCTTTTATCAATTAAAGCTCTCTTTATCGAAGAGATCCACTTCCATCAGGATACTTCCTCAAACAGTATCATTGTTGAGGTTTATAATGATCTCCTGGTTCTGCTCATTTCACTTAGCATCAGTTCATGTAAGTCTCGCCAGTCCTCTCCGTATTCATCCTGCTGGTCATTCCTTACAGAACAATAATATTCCTTAACATTCATATACCACAATTTACTCAACCATTCTCCAATAGATGGGCATCCTTTCATTTTCCAGCTTCTAGCCACTACAAACAGGGCTGCCACATACATTTTGGCACATATAGGTCCCTTTCCTTTCTTTAGTATCTCTTTGGGGTATAAGCCCAGTAGAAACACTGCTGGATCAAAGGGTATGCACAGTTTGATAACTTTTTGAGCATAGTTCCAAATTGCTCTCCAGAATAGCTGGATGTGTTCACAATTCCACCAATAATGTATCAGTGTCCCTGTTTTCCCACATCCCCTCCAACATTCCCCATTATCTTTCCCTGTCATTCTAGCCAATCTGACAGGTGTGTAGTGGTATCTCAGAGTTGTCTTAATTTGCATTTTTCTGATTAATAATGATTTGGAGCATCAATATAATTTTTAATAGGTTGTGAACATGGTAGTTTTCAGTCTGTAGACACCTTATCAAAAAATTCCATGATTTCCAACATCATTTCTCCAACTCACTGAAACATATAAGCTTTTTCCACTTGATTTTCCAACAGGATTCATTTGCTTGGACCTGTGAAAATGAACCCCTAATAAAATTCAACTCTGATGCTTCATTCTAGCATGGAGATGAGTGGAAATAATGATTCCAACATTCTCAAAAAATTGTTCTGACAATTAAATAAGATAATAAATCTTTTAAAATCTTAAAGCACTATATAAATATGAGATATTATCACTGACACTATTATTATTGTTGTCACAATTATCTTATGTTTTCTTATCCTTTTTTACAGAATTTGGACAGAAAAATTCTAAAAGCAAATAGTAATTCTTGCTTATTGTCAAATATTTTTAATGAGAGAAAACTGTTGCGCAGGTAGATATAAATGATTATTTTTAAACAAATGAATTAATAATATTGGAATGTAAGCTAATTTTGGGAGGACTCACAAAGGCCAGGACAGCTCCAAGAGCAAATGTTACAACAGCGATGATGTAATTCATTCTATTGCCACATGGCTTCAATTTCTTTTTCTAGATCTCTATATTTTTAAAGTTTTTACTCCCATGAAGTTTAGGGAATATAGGTTTTATAGTTACTCTATAAAAAAAAAATTTTTTAATATTTAAATATTAATGTTGTGAAGATTGTAAACAATAGTTTATCTTTGATAATACTCCAGTTCCAACTCAGTTTGTTTGTGAATTATGAGGGTTATTATGGATTTTTATTTGTAGAAGATGTATCTTTTTGGTTTTTAATTTAAATTAATTTTTATATTTATAAATTTGTATATTTTTAACTTGTAAAGTGCATTATTAGCCACCTGATTGTACCTTTTTAGATAGCTGGGTAATACTAAATTATTACAACTTGAAGCAGTATGCTTGCATATTTTCTGGCATTTAGTTGCATAGTTTACATCAATCCATAAATTGAGATTTCATAAGGATTAACTTTCTGCAATTTTTCATGACAGTGATCTAATACTAAATTGTGACTGAAAATGTTGTTTATTCTATAAGCAGTGACTCAACCATTCTTCCATTAATTCATCCGTGTTTACCCTTCATATTTGCCTTCCATGAGCTCCAGCATTTGTTAACTACTTCTTTGTCAACACATTTTGGTTGAATTCTGTTGAATGATGTACAGAAAGTTCATCTAGATTGCATCCTTAGATCTTAACTCTTTCCTAAACTCCATCTTTATATGGTTACATTCGACAAATCCAGTGATATATTTTTTATTTTATGAAGAGGAGTCTATTTGTTCCCATGGTGTTAGTGAAATTTTAAAATTGTTTATCCAATATTTATGAATATCTATAAATCATTTTCCTCTTTGTTCATGCAGAAATGTGTATCTTTCTATAGCTGCCTTGGAGTGATAAGGTCTATATTTCATTAACATTGTACAGGTTTCATTTAGACATCTAGATTCATTAAAATCAATTTTACTATGTCAAAAGACTAAACTAAGCCTCTTGTTATATAGGCTTTAGTTGCTTTTAATTAAAATTTAAATTGTTCTTCCCTTCAAGCTCCCACTTCTTGATGCCAGTAAGTCTCAACATAAGCTGCATCAACCTTTTTTTTTTTTTCCTAACAGAATTAGGCTCAATGTATCTTATTTAGAGACAATCAAGATATTTGTTAACATTCCCTCCATCTGTTGGTTCAATTTGGCCTCCAGATTCAAGCTCAAAGATTCAAGTTTTCCTCAGTGCATATTAGAAATTTTATACTTATCAAGTTCAAATGACATTTTTATATCATTGAAGAAAGTTTCAGGGTGACATAGCTGTTTAATGTTCTTTTCAGTGAAGCTACGTAAGAGTATCATCCAAGTACATCAAGCAATTAGCATGATGTTTTGCTATCATACTCAATTCTATTCAACAATAATGATAATGGATTTGGGGGTAAGATGCTATGTTTTATTTCAATTGTTCTTGATGTTATTGAATTATGGACAAGTTTCAGACAGATAAATTCCTTGGGGACATCAACTACACCATTATTCTCACTATATTTTAGTCTGTTTTGTGCATTTGCCATGCCTGACATTGCATGAAACTGAATTAAAGGCAAACAATCATTTGATTTAGTAAATGTAAATGTTACAGCACTTTCAGGTAACTTTTGTTTCCAATAATCATCAATTTGTTCTTCATACCACAGAGGTCTTTTATTATTTTCATTTTTTTCTTTAGGCAATATATTATTTACATTTAAATGTTTTTACATTTATTGAATGACACAAGCTGTTTTCTGGAAAGGGTTTATGTATATAATGGGTCAAGGTTGGGGATGAAAGGTCACTGATGTTATCATATTTAGAAGGAAAAAAAAATAATTTGGTGTTTTCTGTTTAAAAAGCCCAGATTTTTCTTGTGCAGTGTGATAAATGTGGAAATATGTTTAAAAAGAATTGTTTATGTTTAACCTATATTGGATTACTTACTATCCAGGGGAAGGGTGATGTAGGGAAGGAGGGAAAAACATTTGGAACACAAGTTTTCATAAGGGAGAATGTTTAAAACTATCATTGCATGTATTTTGAGAAATAAACAGCTATTTTTATTTTTAATTTAAAAAATCTCAGATCTAACATATCTGAGATAAAGCAAAAAATGATTTGTTAACAATCTCTATAGTCTGTATTTTTAAGACAAATAATTAACAATCTTACTCAGACCCACCACTTCTGAGTTTTACAGAGAAGCTAGAGTTTCAATAATCTTGCTGTAACACATCCATTATTTATTATATTAATGATTCACACAATTTCTCTTTAATGTTTGATCCAAATTCAGCTTATAATACATGTAGTTGGCAGAGTGAATACAGTATGGAAATGGAATCAGAAAAACCTGAATTCAAATTCAATCTCAGATATTTACTAGCTATGTGACCCTGGACAAATCACTTAAACTCTGTTTGTCTCAGTATCCTCATCTGTAAAATGCAGATAATAATAATGCTTACCTCTCAAGATTGTTGTGAGGAGCAAATAAAATAGCAATTGTAAATTACTGCATATCATTGAGTACATAGTAAGCTCTACATAAATGTTAGCTTCTTCCCATAATGATGATGATATAACACTGGAATTCTTTTGGACACATAAGCAAACAGAAGCATTTCACATCTTCCTCCTTCTTTGCTCTCTTTTGTTCCCCATGTCTCTTATATGATTTTTCTTTCAGTTGTTGCTGAATTATCTATCTTTTTTTCCTTTTCTATTGTTTTGGCTTTTTGTATTGCCATAACTTTTTTGGGGGCTTTCAGTTCTAATTATTGATTTTTTTTTTCTTTACCTTCAATTGAATTTAATACTGTGGTTTTTTTTTTTTTACACTTTCTTCTTCATATATTAGCTAAGTGTTGATGTTATCTTCACTTTCTTTCTGTAGTTCTTTAATAGCTTTCTCAAGTCAGAGTTGGATGTCTCTTTGCATATATGCACAGAGGCAACAGTCATAGCTCATGGCTCATACTATCTGTCCAATATCACAAAATAATTTATTCCTTTGGTCAAAGCAGTTCCAGCTTTTTTGAATCATTTGACTATTCAAGTAATAATTTGAATTAATATTTAAATTATGTAATTTAAATTCATATAGTATTCATATAGCCTTATAAAGCTTACAGAATATTCTTCATGTGTTTTCATTTTTAATCCTCACATCAATCTTATACGCAGATTCTAGTATTATTCTCATTTTACAAATGAGAAAAATGAGGGTAAGGGAAATTGTTGTGACACAGCCAGTAAGTTTCTGAGGCAGGTTTAAAATTTAGCTCTTTCTGACTCCAAATTCAATACTCAACTAGCTACTCAACACAAACTAGCTACCAAAGTTTGTTGGTTTAATTTATACAATGAAATTCAGAGAGAGAGAGAGAGAGAGAGAGAGAGAGAGAGAGAGAGAGAGAGAATGACATATCATTTCTAAGAACAATGAAATTAATTTAATTTTAATTCCAGAACTTGAAGGGAAAAATATAACAACAAGATAACTGGTATTTAAAAGATGACTGGAACATGAAATAAAGTTTGGCTGAAATTGGACTTAAACAAAGAATATCATGGCACATACCTACCGATCAAGATATTAGGAAAAATTCAACGGAAGAAACACTAATATAAGTGAAATCCTTAATATTTTCCTGAATTGAAATATGGCATAGATATGATTTACTAAAAATGCTTACATCGTCCCATGATGCAAATCAAAGGGCCAGTTCACAGATGACATATTAGCAATGAAATATCAAACAAAGCAGAAACTATTGAAATAGGTAACTTGTAATGGGAGAAGTTGATCATTTTTTTCTCTTCTTTTTCTATTACCACTGACTAATAAAGAAACTCTTGAAGAAGCCTATAGAACTCCAATGATAAACTAATAAAACAATGGGAGATGCCCAAGTGCATCACATCAAAAGGCATATCTGCTGCCAATTAGGCAACCAGAGTATTTAAAAACATCAGAGCTGCTACTTTGAAAGGGACATGCCAAGATAGCATGAAGCTGCTATCTATTATAGAGGAAGCTTAGGGCAATCTCCCTTTGCCCTAAGAGCAGACCTCAAACTTTAAAGATGAGAAAAAAAGCAAAAAGAACTCTGACTATACATAGCTGTTATGGAGACAAGGCAGAACAGGCCTCAAAGGACACTAAAGGCAAAATATCTCTAGATAAAGCCTCAAAGAGTAATATAAATTAGTTGCCATCTCACAAGGTTCTCTTGAAAGCATTCAAAAAAGATCTTAAAAGAGAGTTAAATGAAAATGGGGAAAGGGAATGAGAGCATTGTAAAAAGGAACACAGAAATTGTCTGAAGAAAATCATGCCTTAAAAAATAGTTTTAGTGAAATGGAAAAATAAAACAACTCCTTGAGAAAAACAGAATTTTTGAAATGGCAAAAAAATCCAACGAACAAAATAACCCATGTAAAATTCAAATGGCCAAATGTAAAGGAGATAAAAAAAGCTAATTGAAGAAAAGAATTCATTAAAAATTAGAATTGAACAAATGGAAGCAAATGACTCAATGAGACATCAAGAATGAGTTAAACAAAAACAAAAAATTGAAAAAAAAATAGAAGAAAATAGTAAATACCTCATAGGAAAAACAACTGACCTGGAAAAACGATCCAGGAAAGACAATGTAAGAATTACTGGACTACCTGAAAACCACAATGAAAAAAAAAAAGAGTCTAGACAGCTTCTTTCATGAAATCATCAAGGAAAATTGCTGTGATGTCTTAATGACAAAGGATAAAATAGTCATTAAAAGAATCCATCAATCACTTCCTGAAAGAGACTCCAAAGTGAAAATTCCAAGGAATATTATAGCTAAATTCCAAAATTACTAGATCAAGGGAAAATACTTGCAAGAAGCCAGAAAGAAACAATTGAAATCTCAAGGAGCCACAATCAGAATTACAGAGAATTTAGCAGCTTCCACATTTAAGAATTGAAGGGCCTGGAATAGGATATTCTGGAGGGCAAAAGAACTTGAATTGCAGCCAAGAATCAACTATCCAGCAAAATTAAGCATTGTATTTCAGAAGAAAAGATGGATATTCAATGAAATAGAGGATTTTGTTTTATTTTTGATAAAAAGACCAGAACTGAACAGAAAATTTGATCTTCAAATACAGAACTCAAGAGAAGCATAAAAAGGTAAAAAAGAAAGAAAAAAAAAACTTTTTTTAAAGGTTCAAATGTTTACATATCTATATGGGAAGATGACATTTAATTCTTGAGAATTGTGTTTTTGTTAGAAGTATATTTAGAGGGTATAAGTGATGATGTGAAAAAGAAACTATGGGAGGAAAAGGAACTGTACTGGAAGAAGAGGGAAGGGGAAGTAAAAATAGGATAAATTTCATTATATGTAGAGACAAAAGAGACCCATTACAGTTGAGGAAAGGAAAGGAGAGGGATAAACATTATGTGAACCTTAATCTTATTGGATTTAGCTCAAAGAGAAAATGTCAGGTATATTTAGAAACTTGTCTCATCCTATAGGTAAGGAGGAGGAGAAAGGGGGAAAGAAAAAAGGAGGTAATAGAAGGGAAACAGAAGTATAAGGGAAAAGGGAGAAGAAATGGGAGGGGCTGTAACAGGAAAGGGCAGATTGAGGGAGGTGGTCATCAGAAGCAAAATATATAATTTAGGGAAAATAAGATGGCAGGAAATAACACTTAGTAATTTTACCTGTGAATGTGAATGGGATGAACTCTTCCATAAAATGGAAGCAGATAGCTTGTTGTTTATAAGAATAGCATTTAAAACAGAGTAATACATACAGAGTTAAAGTAAAAGACTGGAGAAGAATCTATTATGCTTAAAAAGCAGGGGTAGTGATCCTGATCTCAGATCAAGCAAAAGCAAAAATTGATCTAATTAAAAGAGATAATGAAGGAAATTATATCTTGCTAAAGGGTACCATAGATAATGAAGCAATAGCAACACTAAATAGTATAGCATGTATTATAGCATGGAAATACCTCAAGGAGAAGTTTAAAGAGTTGAAAGAAGAAATAGGCAGTAAAACTATAATAATGTGAGATTTCAACCTTGCTCTCTCAGAATTAGATAAATCAAACCAGAAAATAAATAAGAAAGAAGTTAAAAAGGTAACTAGAACACTAGAAAAGCTAGGTATGATAGATTTTTGGAGAAAATTGAATGGATACAGAAAGGAGTCACTTTCTTCTTGGCAGTTCATAGAACTTATACAAAAATTGACCATATATTAGGATATGAAGACCTCAAAATCAAATGCAGAAAGGCAGAAATAGTAAATGCAATTTTTTTTCAGATCACAATGCAATAAAAATTACACTCAATTAAAGGCCAGGGGGAAATAGACTAAAAAGAAATTGGAAACTAAATAATCTCATGCTAAAGAAAGAATGGGTGAAACAGCAAATTATAGATACAATCAATAATTTCATCCAAGAGAATGACAATAATGAGACAACATACCAAAATTTGTGGGATGCAACCAAAGCAGTAATAAGGGGAAATTTTATATCTCTAGATGCTTACTTGCATAAGATAGAGAAAGAGGTCAATAAATTAATCCAATTTCTTTTTTGCTATGATTTGGATAGATTTTTTTGCTATTCTCTATGTGTGTTTACCATAGAATACATTTTAGGTAGGAAAGGAGTCAAGTCTTGAATTCAAAGCTCAGAGTATCTTTATACCAAAATGAAAAAAGTAAGCAAGTTAGTTCAAATCAGACCATATAACCTAATAAAATTTAAAGGGGTAAATAAATATATTTCTAACCTGATATCACATTTATGTGACAAGAGCAAAATGATGCAGATGTGCTCTTGTCCCAACCTCCTGGTTCTTCTCCTGGGAGTAATAAAAGTCTCCATTTGGAGAAAGGAAAAGAGAAAAAAGAGCCACATCATGGCAGTTTTTTCATCAAATATGGGTGTTTCTCTGCACATGGGGGCTCATTATGTCTTCATTGCTATAAATTATGGTTTTTTTTTTGCATTATATGCATTATCTCTTTTAATGTCCAAATAAATATTGTGTTATCCATTTTATAGATGAAGAAATTGAGGTTGACCACAATGAAATTTGGTTTTCCTGATTCCAAGTTCAACATTGTCTGCACTGGCCAAAATAACCGCTTCTAACAACACACATAGGAAGATTCATATATTTAGAATTCATCTCCAGGATTAAATGACAGTTCAGATAAACCGGGCTTTAGAAATAGGACAGATAGTAAAGTCTGAAGGATTATGGTTGGAGACTCATTATTCATCTAAATGGTATATGGAGCCTTCTGTTGTGGGTTATGAGAAAACAAGGAGGAACCTGGCTTAGACCATAATTATTGAAAATGGGAGAGGAGTATACAGAGAATCCAAGTGGAGTAGGAGCTCTGGGTAACTTCTATTCATGATAGTGAAGAGGCTAGGGGTCAGTGTTTAGCCCTAAGGGAGTATATAGTATCTTGTGGGGAGTCGGCAATGGATATGCTGGGGTACAGGAAGGTTTTATTCTTATGGTGCATGATTCTATTGAATCCTCTAAAGATTGTAATGATGCCACCTTTCTACAAGATATGACATTATCTATGTATAGTTGAAAATGTTAATAAATGCTAAGTCATTTTCCCTCATCTCTTCATAGACCACTGGGACTTCTGACTCTCAAATTAAGTCCTTTTCATTCTAAAGTGAATATGGCAGATTTCTCTGTCACATTACTTTCTATCTCTAGCCATGTGTTTGCCCAAATCTTTGCAGTCAACCATGCTCTGTTGTCTTTTATTCCCATATGCTTTTAAAAATAAAATCAATTGTACCTCAGGGATCTGTTGCTCATCCTGATGCCCACAACTGTCAGAAAATCATGGGCATCTGCCCTTTGCTTCCCAAGGCAGCCAAAATATATATACCTTGTATTTTTATGACAGTAGGCAGGTTGTCTGATTTGCAAGGATATAATTCAACCTTCTGTAGCAGACTATGGTGAAATTGCCTAGCAGAATAACAATTTATGAGATCATCCAAAGCTGGCAATGGAATGAATTCCCTTTACTCACTACAGGATACCTTGTTTAATTATCTTTCATTTCCTAGTAATAGGATCCCCCTCCTGTCATTCAGCTTTAGAATATCTAAAAATAGCATCACTGTCATGCTAGAAAGGATTACAAGCACGAATACAGGGACCATGAAAAGAGATTTTTTTTAAACCAAATCTTAAGTGTCTGATCTAAATTAAGTTCACTTGAATTAAAGAATTAAAATCCACACTAGCCATTCTGTCATCAACCAATAAATATCTACATACTAGGCATTCAGTTTTGCTTTGGCTGTCAGAGTCACAAAAGAAAATGTAGCCCCTGCTGCTAGAAATGCTGTTTCTTGAATGATAAGATAAAATGTATGGTACAGTGAAAAGCACACTGAATTTGAAGTCAAAGGATAAGAGTTCAAAACTCTCTTCCATCACTGATCGATCCTACTTGTATCATTAATATAATTATGTTAAGGAAGTAATTTCATATTTTGGGCTATAGTTTCTTTCATTATGAAATGAAAGAGTAGGAGAAGATGACTAATGAGGATACTTGCAGTTCTAAATTCATGATGCTGATGATGATATTGGTGATGCTGATGATAGCAACAATAATACCATTTATGAATTACTTTAAGCTTTCCAAAGACCTTCACAAATATTATCTTATTTTATCTTCACAATAACTCCAGCAGTAAAAATATTATTATTCCCAAATCACAAATGAGGAAATTGAAGCAAAAAGAGATTGTTAGATAGTCAGAATCATACAGCTATTATGTATTTGATGCTATATAACTCAGATCTTCTTGACTCTAGACCAAACACTCTAAACTCTATACAAACTACAAACCTCTACTCCTTGGAATAGATACAAATGAATAGTAAATAACACTTGACAATATAACTAACAAGTTATGAAATACAAATTATAGGAATTGTAATGCTTCACAGTAGTGGATGAACAATATGTGGTTAAATACAAACAAACAAACAAATGAAAAACATTCTTTGTATATCAAAGACAGTGCCTTTGCTGCAGGTAAAGAAGTATCTAGGATGGGAGTAGCTCAAGTGTTCTTTGCTTTCATCAGATCACATATGGAGTGTTTTATTCAGATCTTGAGTGCCACATTTTTGGAAGGGCAATGATGAGCTGAAAAGCTTATAGTGAATGGTGACCAAGTTGCTGATGAGTCTCACTATCATTCTTTATGAGAATCTAGTTGTTCAAGGGATGAGGAATGTTTGACCCAGAGAATAAAAGATTTATAGGAGTACCCAATAATTATTTTAAGTATTAAAAGTACAGTCAAATGTAATAAGGCAACTTCTGTGTAAACTCAAAAATCATAATGACAAACAAGAAGTAAAATAAATAACCTTTTATGGGGTGGAGAGACTACCAATGAAAATTATCTCCAAGGGGAATGGAATGCCTTAAAGTTATTTCTGCTTCTTGGGAAGTATTCAAATAGATGCTAAATGATCACTCATTAACTCTGCTATAAAGATTCTTAGCCATGTACAAGTTGAACTAAATGATTTTTTCTGATTCTGAGATTCAGTGCTCCTATTACATATAATTCTGGTGTAGCTTTATGAGAGCATTAATGCAAATCTAACACTAAAAATAAAACTTGTGCAAATTGTTATGAGAAGTTTAAAATTCATTGCAAATACATACTTCTAAAAGCAAGTGTTCTATCTTTAGGAAATATATATCTTTCAGTGATATTTTGAAATAGCTAGTTTTTTTTTTTATTTTGTTTTGTTGTTTTTGTTGTTTTTACATATATTTTTGCAGAATGAGGACGATAAGATTGAAATTCAAGAAAAGATTAAATGTAAATATATGGATATTGGAAAATTGTGTCACCCTCGTCAATTATAAAGTAAAATTCTTCAAAAAACACTTCAATAATATGTCATTACAATTTCAAGTTTATAGAATCTTGAGTGTTCCTAAGTAATTAGAAATTGTACTCTAGTTACACATCACCCTTTTTAGAAAGTTATTAAACTAGTTCCTTAATAAGAGCTGCATAAATAGCATTACTATAATGGCCTAAATGGTTTCTTTCAGAAAAATACCTCTTATACAACAAAACCACTTTACTAGTAATTATTCAAATAGGAAATTATTATCGACACAGTAGAGCAAAAGTGAACATTCTTTAAGTTACAAAAGAGAAATTTATGTGTCAGAGAGCTGAATATTCATGTGCTGGCTGAATTTATATACATATAATTAATCAATGGAATTTGCCCTTTTGTACAAGTGCTCAGACAAATTTTAATATGATCTTTGACATAGAAACAATATATAACTACATTACTCTGCCGAGTTCTTTGGCAGACTTTTAGATGTCGAGACATAATTTAAATAATAAAATAAATCTATGCTTTCTTCTTTGAAATGCGTCAGTTGAGTGTCTCTGGAAGATACCATCTTTGATTATGTTTTGACTATACCTATTAAACAGTGAAAGGACATAGCTGATATGCTGCCTTTCCTAGGTTTATCCTATGTGGGAGAAAAATTATTTTTTCTAAAATCCAATAAGAACATTCATATTTTATCAAATCTGTTCATAATATGAAAATGATTTATGATATCTCCTAGCATATGTATCATGGTCAAGGAGCTATGCATACTGCTTTATCTATTGATTTATTCATTCATTTGCCTATGTATCTATTTAGATAGCCATTCATTCATTCATTTGTTCATTCATTTTTCCATCCATTCATTCTTTGGTTTGTCTGCTTATAGGCTAGACTTCCCTATCTTATCCAGAATAAAAATGCAGCAACCACACCTGCTAATCTCACAACTTGATGGGCTCAAAAACTTTGATCTCCCTTGATTCATACCTAGGCGTTTTTGCCCCTGCTTAGGCAGGATGGTGGCTTCTTGATCCCAAGGGACAACTATATTAGTGCTGCACTCATGGCAGACATCTGATTAACTAAACTTATTATAGTTTAGAACTTCTGAACTCAAGCAATCTACTGGCATCAATCTCCCTGGGAGCAAGCATTACAGGTATGTGGTGTTATTAGTGGCTGCATGTCATTTTATTGGTATTTTCTTCAACATGACAAGCTTTAATGAAGAATAACAGATGATACACAAAGTCTCTTAATCTTGGGGAGATTTTGCAGGAGTATGAGGGTAGATGATTCCTAGTGAGAAAATGTTATTTGTTTAGATTGATGCTCAGCTATTAATCAGCTAATTAATAAATCATTAGTATAGTTATAAAACTTGCAAAGCAATGACAATTTCTCTTTTTGGACTAGCATTAAGAATTTTCATTAGAAACCCAGAAAGCAACATAAAAACTTCTTTTAAAACTATGCTTGTCGACTTCCAGGTAAAGAGCCAAGATGGGGGAGATAACACATTTCTTTCTGACCTTCTCCTACAACCCTCAAACTAATTAGCAATCCAGCCACTGAATTAGCTCTGGACCAGCCAAACCTACAAATACTGAGAGTGCAACAAATTATCAGCAGAAGATAATTTTGAAGATCACCAGAAAAGGTCTGTTTCAATCTGAAACTGGAGAGAGGAAGCCAAGCATAAGCAGCTAAACACAAATGCCAGCAAAGTCAGCACAGAGTCCTGGGGCAGTGCGAACTCAATGGGCAGTGTGGATTCAGCTGGCCATGCGGGCTCTGCATAGTGGAGAATCTATGAGGAGGAATCTACAGCAGTGTTGGCCAGTCTGCCCTGGTTGCAAGCCAATATATCAGCAGAGAAGTTATAAAGCATGCAACATAAACTCAAAAGGTCAATAGTGAACTCCAAAACACCAGAATCTCATGGAATCTGGCCACACCCGCCCAGCACCCAGAGTAATGGCAGCTTATAGAGGAAGCTGCTGCTTGTAGAGAAAGCTTGGAAAACTTTCCCCATCCAAAAAGCATACCTTAACTTTAAATATATATATATATATATATATATATATATATATGTAAAAAAGGAAAGAGGACTCTGACAATATGATGAAAGAGAAAAACAGATTTCAAACCCTGAGGAGACTAAAGGCTGATTGTCTCCAGATGAAGACCCAGATATAACCTGATCCCTATCACACAAGACTCTCCTAGAAGAAATTAAAAAGAATTTTAAAAGAGATGTAGAAGAAAAATGGGAAAAGGAAAGGAAAATTCTGCAAGAGGGTTTGGAAAAGTCATATTATTCATTAAAAAATAGATTTGATAAAATGGAAAAAGAAAGCAATAGCCAGAAAAACAGAATTTGTGAAACAGAAAAAAGAAAACTCCTTAAAAAACAGAATTTCTGAAATGAGAAAAGAAACTTCTTAAAAAACAGAATTTGTGAAATGGAAAAAAAACAACTCATTTAAAAATTCAATTGAACAAATACAAAAAGAAATTTAAAAAGTAAATGAAGAAAATAATTCACTAAAATTCAGAACTGAACAAATGGAAATAAATGACTCAATGAAACAACAAGAGTCAGTCAAGCAAAACAGAAAAAAATGAAAAAATAGAAAAAAATGTAAAATATCTAAGTGGGAAAATAATCAACCTAGAAAACAGATCTAAGAGAGACAAAATAAGGATTATTGGACTCCTTGAAATACATGAGGAAAAAAAGAACCTAGATAGAAAAATTAATGGAACTCATCCATTTCATTGAATTTTTATCTTCTTCCCTGAAAGAAAATGCTCAGTTTATCAGGGTAATTTATTCTTGGCTGCATTCACTTTTCTGAATATCAGATTCCAGGCCCTTCACTCTTTTAACATGGAAGCTTCTAGGTCCTGAGTAATCCTTATTGTGACTCCTATTTGAATTGTTCCTTTCTGGCTGCTTATAATATTTTTTCCTTGGTCCAATCATTCTCAAATTTTGCCATGATATTCCTTGGGATTTTAACTTTGGGGTCTCTTTCAGCAGATATTTGGTGAATTCTTTCAATGGTCATTTTACCTTCTGCTTCTATGATATCTGAACAGTTATCTTTGATGATTTCCTGAAAAATAAAAAGCCAGGGTAAAATAGATCAAAAAAAAAATTGAAACTAAATAATCTCATCCTAAAGAAAGAATGGGTGAAACAGCAAATCATAAACACAATCAATAATTTCATCCAAGAGAATGATAATAATGAGACAACATACCAAAATTTGTGAGATGCAGCCAAAGCAGTAAGAAGAAGAAATTTTATATCTCTAGAGGCTTACTTGCATAAAATAAAGAGAAGATCAATAAACTGAGCTTGCAACTAAAAAAGCTAGAAAAAGGAAAAATTAATTTCCCCTAATCAAATACCAAACTTGAAATTCTAAAAATAAAAGGAGAGATCAATGAAATTGAAACTAAAAAAAAACTATTCAATTAATAAATAAAACTAAGAGTAGGTTTTATGAAAAAGCCAACAAAATAGATAACCCCTTAGTTAACTTGATTATAAAAAAGAAAAGAGGAAAAGCAAATTGTTAGTCTCAAAAATGAGGAGAACTATCCAACAAAGAGGAAATTAGAACAATTTATGTCAAAAAATTTGACATCCTAAGTGAAATGGAGGAATACCTACAAAAATATAGATTGCCTAGATTAACCGAAGAGGAAATAAATTACTTAAATAGTCCTATTTTAGAAAAAAGAAATGGAACAAATTATTAATAAACTCCCTAAGAAAAAATCCCAAGGACCAGATGGATTTACATGCCAATTCTACCATACATTTAAAGAACAACCAACTCCAATGTTATAGAAACTATTTGAAAAAAATAGAAAATGAAGGAATCCTACCAAATTTCTTTTATGATACAGACATGGTACTGATAAATAAACCAGGTAAGACGAAAACAGAGAAAAAAAATTATAGACCAACCTCCCTAATGAATATTGATGCAAAAATCTTAAAGAAAATATTAGCAAAAAGATTACAGAAAATCATTCCCAGGACAATACACCATGACCAAGTAGGATTTAATACCAGGAATGCAGGGCTGGTTCAATATTAGGAAAACTATGAGCATAATTGACTATATCGATAAACAAATTAACCAAAAAAAAAAAAAAAAAAACATATATATATATATATATATATATATATATATATATATATATATATATATATGATTATCAATAGATGCAGAAAAAGCATTTGATATTATCCAACAACCATTCCTAATTAAAAAAAAAAAAAAAATCAGAAAGCTTAGGAATAAATGGACTTTTCCTAAAAACAGCCAGTAACATCTATTTAAAACCATCAGCAAACATCAGATGTAATGGGAATAAACTAGAACCATTCCAAATAAGATTAAGGGTGAAACAAGGTTGCCCACTATCCCCATTACTATTCAATATTGTATTAGAAATGCCAGCTTTGGCATCAAGAGATGAAAAAGAGATTAAAGGAATTAGAGCAGGTAATGAGGAAACCAAATTACCACTCTTTACAGACAATATGATGGTATACTTAGAGAATCCCAGAGATTCTACTAAAAAGTTATTAGAAATAATCCACAACTTTAGCAAAGTTGCAGGATACAAAATAAATCCACATAAATCTTCAGCATTTTTATACATCACTAACAAAAACAATAGCAAGAGATTCCCTTTAAAGAAATTCCATTTAAAATAACTGTCAATAGTATAAAATATTTGGTGATCTATCTGCCAAATGAAAGTCATGAATTATATGAGCAAACTACAAAACACTTTCCACATAAATAAAGTCAGATCTAAACAACTGGAAAAATATCACTTGCTCTTGCATAAGTCAAACAAATATAATAATGACAATACTCCCTAAACAAATCTATTTATTTAGTGCTATACCAATCAAACTCCCAAGAAATTACTGACCTAGAAAAAAAAATAAGAAGAAAATTCATCTGAAAGAACAAAATGTCAAGAATTTCAAAGGAATTAATGAAGAGAAAAGCAAATGAAGTTGGACTACCTGTACCAGATCTAACACTATATTATAATGTAGTAACCATCAAAACCATTTGGTATTGACTAATAAATAGGAAAGTTGATCAGTGGAACAGAACAAAATAGTCGATGACTACAGCAATCTAGTATTTGACAAACCCAAAGGCCCCAGCTTTTGGTATAAGAATTCATTATTTGACAAAAAGTGCTTGAATATTGGAAACTAGTATGGCAGAAAGTAGGCATAGACCCACACCTAACACCATATACTAAGATAAGGCAGAAATGGGTTCATGATCCAGACATAAAGAATGATATTATATACAAATTAGAAAAACATAGGATAGTTTTACCTCTCAGATTTGTGGAGGGGGAAGGAATTTGTGACTAAAGAAGAACTAGAGATCATTATTGATCACAAAATAATTAATTTTGATTAAGTTAAAAAGTTTTTGTACAAACAAAACGAATACAGACAAGATTAGAAAGGAAGTAGTAAACTGGGGAAACATTTTTACATCCAAAGGATCTGATAAAGGCCTCATTTCTAAAATATATAGAGAATTGACTCAAAGTTATAATAGTCCAAGCCATCCTCCAATTGATAAAGGGCCAAAGGATATGAACAAACAATTTTCAAATGAAGAAATTGAAACTATTTGTAGCCACATGAAAACGTGCTCCAAAATACTACTGATCAGAGAAATGCAAATTAAGACAATTCTGAGATATCACTACACATCTGTCAGATTGGCTAAGATAACAAGAAAAGATAATGACAAATGTTGGAGGGGATGTGCAAAAACTGAGACACTGATACATTACTGGTGGAACTGTGAATGGATCCAACCATTCTGGAGAGTAATTTGGAGCTATGCTTAAAAAGTTATCAAACTGTGCATACCCTTTGATCCAGCAGTGTTTCTACTGGGCTTATATCCCAAAGAAATCTTAAAGGAGGGAAAGGGACCCACATGTGCAGAAATGTTTGTGGTAGCCCTCTTTGTAGTGGCAAGAAACAGGAAATTGAATGAATGCCCATCAATTGGAGAATGGCTGAATAAATTATGGTATATGAAGGCTATTGTATGGAATAGAGAGAGATAAGGTGAAAAACTTACAGGAATGTATGAATTCTTTTTCTGTATTTTATTTTCATTATTTCTGTGTTTCCCCTATGACCTGTATAATATGTACAGGGTCATATTTACTTGAGCCTTGGCCAGTTAGAAACATATTTACTTAACCTGAGCTGATGACATTTATTAGTATTTGACATTTATCAATATTTAGTCTATTAGCTGGACCACTGTCTGCTTGATTAAGTGTGAAGACCTGACTTTCTGTTTCCTAGAAATCAGGAGAATTTGGGGAAACAGAAACCTTTCATTCCAACCTCTCCAAATAGCAACAACCAATTAGATGCCTCCCCCTCCCCTTCTCAATGCTCTCTTACTTGTGATGTAATTTCTTGTATAAAAGCTATGTATCTTTATGATACAGACATGGTACTGATAAATAAACCAGGTAAGACAAAAACAGAGAAAAAAATTATAGACCAATCTCCCTAATGAATATTGATGCAATATTGCTACCTCCTCCTCCTGCAAGCTTTTTCTTTCTTATCTTGTGATGGGACAGTTCATCTTCTGGGGGTTTTCAATAAACAACATTTCTGCTTCTACTGAATGATCTCTGAGTAGTCATTTTGGGTAAGGGTCTTCTACATCCCTTATACTATAAAAAACTATTGTTCTGTAAGAAATGACCAGGATGATTTCAGAAAGGCCTGGAGAGACCTACATGAACTGATGTTAAGTGATATGAGTAGAACCAGGAGATCATAATACATGGCAACAAGAAGACTATCCGATGATTAATTCTGATGGATGTAGTTCTCTTAAACATTAAGAAGATTTAAATCAGTTCCACTTGTTCAATGATGAAGGCAGCCATCTACACCCAGAGAGAAAACCATGGAAACACAGTGTGGAACACAACATAGCATTCTCACTCTCTCTACTGTTATTTGTTTGCATTTTGTTTTCTTTCTCAGCTTTTCTTTTTTTTTTCTTCTTGATGTGATTTTTCTTGTGCAGCAAGATAACTGTATAAATATGTATACATATATTGGATTTAACATGTATTTCAACATATTTAACATGTATTGGACTACCTGCCAGGTAGGGGAAAGGGTGGCGGGAAGGAGGAGAAAATTTGGAACAAAAGGTTTTGCAAGTGTCAATGCTGGAAAAATTACCCATGCATATGCTTTGTAAATAAAAAGCTTTAAAAATTTATGTTTATCATCTATGTCTTTTTCATAATTTAAAATATATATCAATTACCTACTATGTACAAGTTACTAATTTTAGAACATGATAACTTGCACAATAAATTTATCATTATTAATAATAAAGGAAAAAAATGATTGTCAAAAATGTATGCTAATATCATGTTAGATATCTAGATCAAAATCTAGATGGAAAATGAATTCTCTATAAATGCTGAAGTCCTTTAGGTGTTCCCATTTGCACATTTTACTGATTTTATGAAATCCTTAAATATTTTAGAGACTCCTGAATGAGATCCAAAATGAAGAATTTAGACTAACCTCACAGTTAAAAACAACAACAAAGTGCACCTGAATACCTGAATGAATATGCACACGCATACACTTGGAGCTCATCCATTATTGCATAGACAGCCACTGTGAATACATCTACAATTGAAGAGGAGGGAAATGAGCTGTATTGCCTTTTGAAAACTTTTCAGTGTTTTTCATTACACCCAAGATTCTCCTTGAAATAATGATCCAAGTATATGGTATGGAAACATTTTAGAACAGTGTTCAAAGAATTTAGGTCACCTAAAGGGCAATAGAGAAATCTTATATGGCTTTAACAACCACACTGGAGAACTATGTCTTTAGGGATGCATTCCTAGAAAAGAAGTGGGCTAGTGATGGAGCAAGATTAAAGAATAAGAAAGGACAACTTCTGTGATCCATTAATAAATAGGTTATCTCTTCAGAAACTAGAAGAAGGTCCCAGGATCTTGGAGGGAGTCCCTCTAGAGAACTTACAGGAAAATACAAAGTTGAATAATGTGAATATACAAATACATGAAATTAAAGAAATACTCAAATATTGCTCCTGGGAACTACTACATATATACTTAGTGCTTAATATGTGTTGTAATGCAGGAGAAACTGAGCAAGATAGAGATTAGAGAACAATTTAATAATTTATTTAATAGATAGATTTATTGGGACCAAATGGATCCATGGTTTGGTCCCAGGGCTGAATGAGACTATCGTCTCCAAGAATCCAGCAGTGAATGTCAGATACAAGATTCTTTTATAGGGTAACAAGAACAAAGACATAATGGGGGAGTACCTAGATGGGGATGACCTAATGGAGGGAGGTACCTAGGATGACATAATGGTAGGTACTGGAGAGGCTCCTGATATTCTAATGATGTCTAAAATGGATAAAGACCTTTATCCCATCAAACATTAAGAGAGAATGATTATAGCCTAAGGTCTAAGATATAAGACCTTTATCCTATCAAACATTAAGAAGGAATGGTTATAACCTGAGGCAGAGTAACTGAATAGGACAATTAGGAAAACTGGGTCAGGACATTAAAAGAGAACTATGTCACAACAGTATCTGTTTAATTGAATCAAACACTGAGTCCTTTATTATTTTTCTGTAAACTAAATATGCAAAGCATAAGGAATATATAAATACAAGGGTTCACAGAAAAATTGGGGAATAAGAATGGAAACAGAAAGTGGGTATAACATGTTGTGGTTGATCTAGAATTGACCTTAAAGCCAAAAAGACTAAATTCATATCCTACCTCTGATAAATATAGGCTCTGTAATTCTGGATCTAAATTATTTAATCTTTGGGTCAGATGTGTTACACTTGACATCAGGGCAGCATATGGCCTGCCTGCAAAAGGTTTTTGTTTTTTGTTTTTTGGTTTTTTTTTTTTGATAAATGAAAACACAAAAAAACATGGACAATATTAATTTATGATTTTCTAAATCAATATGTGGACTATAAGGATCTTTTTTCTAATTGAGTTGATACCACTGCTATAGTTAAGATCATAAGAGATAAAGTTCTCCTTTTGATTTAACACAAAGATATATAAATCACTGCTTTTAGAACTTTAAACAATAAATCTTATGCACATTTTATAAAACCTAATAATAAATCCAGCTCAACTTTTTATTTGGGAATCATTATCTTAAGTATCAGCTCCAGTTTAGCATTCATAAGTCTGCATTCACAAGCCAGGAAAATACATTTTAAAATTTTACCACTAGTTTTTCAATCATACTAATAAATTTTAAGCACAAAGTTTTGAATTACAGATCCTTCCTTTATACTGAGGATATAAGTGACAGATTTATAAATCAGGATCTTTAAAATATGCAATTATATACCCTCAACCTAATTTGACTATGACATTCTATAAAGAAAATATCTTAGTGCTACATTTAGGATCAGCATAATAAATTAATTCTATAATGAATACATAAGTCACATATTTTCAGATATTTCTATAATGTCATATATCTTTTGTAATACATATATAGACATTTGCTCCTTTCAGGATGCTTATGACCTTCAAATCCATTTTCATTCCTAACTTTCATATTAGAAATTAACTAGGAAAAATTCTGTTCAAGTGACAGCAAAATCTTCAGCCTTTCTTTAATTTAAATTTCAATCAAGAAAAGTTTTTAGCTTTAAAAAAAAAATCTGGTTTTCTTGATTTACTCCCCAAGAATAGTTTATATTATGGAAGTGAGAGTTTAATCGGGAGATTAATCTGGAGAACTCCCGATTGAAAAAACTCTCACTACCAAGGCAGGTCAGTAACTTCTTTATAATATTCAGTCTTGAACAATTACCTAGAGCATGAAAAGTTAATTTATTTGTCTAGTTACACATTTTATCAGAGGAACAACTTTGGACATAATCTTTCTAGGTCCAAGACTAGTTCTTAAAAATTAAAGTGATTAAAGAGAAGAAAATTTTTTTCTCAAATATATTTCTCCTTAAGTAATACTTTATAATACTATAGTGGGTAGATAATATAAATATAATTCCTTAAAATTTAATTGTTATACTGGGGGAAAAATGACTCAAGAAATGAGAGATCAGAAAGAATAGATAAGTGTGTCTTTTATGTGATAAATATTTAACACATTTGCTGCATTGAATTGGATTATATGTTAATGGTTTTTCTCACAGTCAGAATGATGACAATGTAACACATAACAGTAATGATATTTCATATTTATATCATTCTTTAAGGTTTATAATACATGGCATAAATTATATGACAAACATAGAAGGCAGGTATGTGATAATATATATATATGTATGTATGTACACACCCACCCACTCACCCACACATACACACACACACACACACTCACACACACACATACACAGACACAATAAATTTAGCTAAAAGGAATTGAAAGAAGGCTTTATTTTCTTTTCTAAAGCAAGCATTTATATTGAATGACTATAAGAAACAATGGTATCCTTTCTCTTCTTGCCGCCATTGCCTATCAAACTATTCCCCCCTTTCCTTTTCCATCTGATCTTCAGCCTTCTTCCAATAATCCCTTTCCTATAGCTTTAAACTTTAAGGAACATTACTGACACTAATTGCTGTGCTATCCCTGAGAGAAAAGGACTGAGAAATACTGGTCATGGGAAAAAAACAAAGAAGAGGTAGAGATTAGTGAAAGCACAGGTTGTTAACATCTAGTGGGATAAAAGCTTTTACTGATTCAGGAACTGATTGGTACTTATACTTTCATAATTTGTGTTCTGAACAAAGCTTTTGGAACCTAATTTCAAAGCTGGAATCTCTTTATCTGTGCATGAGAACAGCTGCCTATGTATTTTTAACAGATGCCAAATATTCTCAAGGGCCTAATTCCTAAAATGCACATATCTTCTATTAGAAAATATATTATAAATGGAAAGAACACTCCTGCTTGATGCCAGATTATAGTATATTGCTGACATTTTAAAATATCAGAATAACATTTTGACTGGTTGTTAAACTAAAAACATGAAATTAATGAAAGAAAAAGACACAATAACATTCTCAACATCATTATATTAAAAAATGCATTCAATTCTGCACTTTATGAGAACTATTAGTGAAAAGAAAAGTTTGTAGATTATAAAACAACTTCTAAAATAAGAAAAACTTTAATGAACAAATAAACATTGAATTAATAAGTGACCAGTGTTTACCAAGTTAGACTCTAAGAATGAGGATCAGATCTCATTTTAAAATATGATTTATAGGCTCCTGACCAGGGGTGGAGGATATAAATAAAAGCAATAAGAATATATTTGACTAATTTCTATCAAATGATAAAAAATTAAGTCAAAAAGGAAGAAAAGAGAAAACAGCTATGTGAAAACGTCAAGATATAATATGGAGGGATAACTAAGTGGCACAGTGGATAGAGCACCAGCCCTGAAATCAGGAGGACCTGAGTTCAAATATGGCCTCAGACACTTAACACTTCCTAGCTGTATGATGCTGGACAAATCACTTAACCCCAATTGCCTCAGCAAAAAAATAAAAGAAAAAAGATATAATATGGAATATCAATATATAATAGTATCATGTTAACTGATGATAGAAAGAAACCAGAGTTGCTCAATTCATATTTTATTTCTTGTAATGACTTCTAGATATGAAAAGTCAGGATAAAAGTTGGCTAATAAAAAAATGATACCCAAGCCTGATAAGGAGATAGCAACAGAGAAGCTACCTACATTTGGTACATTCAGGTTACATGTCCCAGAAGAACTTTATCATGAGGAATTAAAACAATCTGTAAATTGATTGTATCTATTCACTGTCAGTGATATATGAAAGATCATAAAAAAACAGAGGTATGAACCTCAGATAAAGAAAATGATGAGTCTTATCTTGATTTTCCAAAAAGGAAAAAAAAAAAAAAACTGTGATCTGAAAGCTATTGGACAGTGAAATTGCCTTTGATCCTTGGAAAAATTCTAGACTTTGTAACGAAAGACTTGACTGGTGTACATACAGATGTATGAGTAATACTTAGAAATAGTCATTACATGATACTAAAATAAAGTAACATGTATAATTAAAAGAGTTTTTTGAATTAAAGTCATTGAAACAGTGGGAACACATTTTTTAAAATCTTTTGAATCATGGATAATCTTTAACTTTTCATTCTTTGGAATTTTTCACCTAATTAATTCATGCTATTATTAGGTAATTTTTAAAAATTAGATTACCATTTTAAAATGAGGCCAATATTAAAAGCACTTAATATTGTTACACTATTGAGTGAGCACTTTTTATTATTATTGGAAGCAGCTGTCTGAGAAGCATTGCTATTACTGTCATTGGACAGCACAAATTTGGCAAAACCCATTTCCAAAGTGCTTTTAAATCATTTTTATTAGTTATTAGCCTGTGCCCTAGTTTGTTGTTGTTGTTGTTTTAATTGGCAATGACTTGCTTTCAGAACAATGTCTCAAATTAAATCACCAAACCAGCTTCTGACAACTGCACAATCTTTTTTGCCATTATATCATATAAATATGATATAAAGGAGCAATAAATGAGGTTTAAATGTGTTGCTTATCTTTGAAAAATCAGTAACCAAATGCTGGATTTTGGAAAATAGCCCCATTAAAAAAACTTCAGCTTGTTTACCCTTGGATTGGGGTTTTGTTAGCTTATCTTATAAGTCAAAAGGAAATTTTCATGCTAAATAACAATAAATCTAAATCTATCTTGATCTAAGTGAAGGGCTAAGGAACTAAAAGGCTAAAAGGAGGAAGATCTGTTGTACTCACTTGAAGATGACTGAAAAAAAATTATTGAAGTTAAAGTAATATAAATTTTAGGACACAAGAAATTGAGTGATTATTTAGTTCAATCTCTCATTTTACTCATGAGGAAAATGGATATTAAGTAACTTTTTCAAGTTCAGACAGTACTAGAGCCTAGAATAAAATACAAGTCCTGGCAAATGCTCTCCTATTGTACTTTGCAAAGACTTCAGTTTTAAATATAATTCATTAGGCTCTCCACTAAAATCCTACTGCTATGCTTCAATGTAGTATGAAAGTGACCCTGATTTATTGGAGACTATAACAGAGGCTAAACTCTGGCAGGGAGTGCTACATTAAAAAGGCTTCAGACTTTGGACACAGCAATGGATAGTGTGAATGTTGTAGGAGGATAGGCTTGCTTGTGTTTGGAGAATTTTGTCACCAGGCAGGCTTCAGTGATAAGTTTATCAGCAACTTCTGAAGACTAAGTTACAAAGAGACTGAGATCTTCACTAATGAAAGCTAAAACCACACATTAAGCCCTTCTTGAAATATTAAGCATTTCATAAATAATCGGTTGTAATTTTTGTAAGAGAATTCTTATAACTAACCTATCATAGGAAATGAGTGAGAAAGAAAATAAATGACAATCTCTGATCTAGCTTTATCTTGTCCGCTCTTTCTCCTTACTGTGGCTTGCCAATCTTCTTAAATGACAGGATCCACATGTGCAAAAATATTTGTAGCAGCCTTTTTTAAAGGGACAAGAAACTGGAAATGGAGTGTATTCCTATCAGTTGGGGAATGACTGAATAAGCTTTAGTATATAAATGTAATGGAACAGTATTGTTCTATACGAAATGATTAGTAGGCTGGTTTCACAAAAGCCTACAAAGACTCACATTATTAATGCTGAATGAAGTGAGCATAATCAAGAGAACTACACAGCAACAAGATTGTGTTATGATGAATTGTGATGGACTTGACTCTTTGGGATGGAAAATGTCATTTGCAGCTAGAGAGAGAACAATGGAGACTGAAAATGGAACAAAGCATAGTATTTTCAACTTGTTTGTTGTTGCTTGTTTGTTTTTTTCTTTCTCTTTTTTTTTCTATTTTAATCAAATTTTTCTTTACACAACATGACAAATATGGAAATATGTTTAAAAGAATTCAACATATTTAGCCTATATCAGATTGCTTGCTGTCTTGGGAAGGGAGGAGATAAGGAAGGAAGGGAGAAAAATTTGGAACACAAAGTTTTACTAAACTGAATGTTGGAGAGAAAATTCTAGGAAGATGGAGGAATAGGTCAACAAATTTCAAATTTCAAGCTCTTCATATTTCTCTCAGAAACAGAATAAATCCATGCCTCAGGAGGAACACAGACTGGTGAAAAATCAAGAAGACTTAGGGCACAAGAGGGGCCTCCTGGCAAGGAGGATCTGAAGAAAGACCCAAGACTGGGAATTAACCAGTGTGAAGTTTAAGTATCTCCAGGCTAGTTCTGTAGCAACACCAAGTCGGGGTCCCTGGGACTAGCTGGGTTTGGCTGGAGCTTCAGCAGGAACCACAGAAACTTCTACTTCCATGACTGTTAGCAGGTTTGAGTACCAGAACTACACATATGTATACACACACACACACACACATACACACACACACACACACACACCCCTTTTCTACCTTTACTAAGTCTTTGCTTTAATTCTGCTCCATAACTTTCCTGGCTTACTTTAACCTCTCCCAACCTATAGATTTTTCCTTTGTTTTCTCCCCTCATCTTCTGTCCATCTTTCCCCACCTTATTTCTTTATAGATTTTGGAGGGTGATATATATCATTATATATACCTCCTCATCTATTTGTATGACATAATTATTATTTTTACCTTAATTCTGCCCAATTTTGATGTCAATTTTAAATATATGGCATACATTTTCATGTAAAAAACATAAACAAGCTACAAATTCCTATTTTCAATAGTATCCGAAGAGTCTTTACTTCCATCTTTTCCTGGTGTCTCAAACTGCACATGTCTAAATTTTACTTCTCATCTACTCCCAAACTTTTTCTTTCTTCTAACTTCCTCATTTTGTTGACACTACTTTCATTTTAGTTGTTTCACTATATATATATATATATATATATATATATATATATATATATATATATATATATATATATATATATAATATCATTGCTTAACTATAGCCTCTTCAGGGGAGGTAGGGGAATAAAAGAAGAAAAAACAAAGAATAAAGTGAAAATAAAATATACAGAAAAAAAAGAACAACTCACAAGGAAGTAAAGATAGACACTCATAAACATAATGTCTTCTACTATTATGCATCCTTTCTTGAACTGGTGATTTTTTTGTTATATGTTTTGAATCCTTCCTAATATTCTGCCAAGCACATGACAATGTTCTGCTGTGTTTTATTTTTCTTTTCTGTTTCTCTTTTTTAATTCTGTTTTTTAAATAAAATTAAAAAAACCTTTTAAAAATGAATGTTAAAAATTATTTTTATGTGCATTTGGAAAAAAAATAAAATACTATTTTTAAAAAAGATTAACCTGTTGCTTTTACTTTATCATCTATTTATTCAGCAACTTGCAGTGAGATTTCAATTCCTCTCATATTGCTTAAGTTTTGGTGGGCTTTTTTCCTATTTTTTTAATCCAAATTATCTATTTGCCATAATAACACAGTTTTTTTTCCCCCATCCTAAAATTCCTTGGCCTCTCCATTGTATTTAAAAATGTTGACAATTTCCTCCTGCTTAAACCTTTCTGACAGAGTGCTTTCTATAGATTCTCTTTCTCCATATGACTGTTTCTTATTTCTAACACTTCCTGGATGTTGTTCTCCAGGGTGCTCTTCTCTATGCTTCTGTATTCTTTTCTCCTTACCATGATGGGCTTGTAGAAAATAAATTGGTAGGTAGAAGTGTCCTCTGATAGCACTCTTCATTCTATAGATGAGGAAACTGAGGCTCAAGAAAATCAAATGACATGTTCAAATAGATAGTAAATGTCAGAAGAGAAGTTTTAACCCAAATTATGTGATTTTAGGGGCAGTAGGTTTTTTTTCCTCTTTCATTGGAACAACCAAAACTGTTTGTTCAATGTTTATGATTCTAGAATATGATCCCCAGCTGTCACCTCTCTCCCAAGCTACAAATTCCTATTTTCAATAGTATCCGAAGAGTCTTTACTTCCATCTTTTCCTGGTGTCTCAAACTGCACATGTCTAAATTTTACTTCTCATCTACTCCCAAACTTTTTCTCTCTTCTAACTTCCTCATTTTGTTGACACTACTTCCATTTTAGTTGTTTCCCACAAATCCAATTATCTTTGAAATCTTTTTCCCCCTTGTATTCCCCTTTCCTGATCCCATTTAGCCAATTCTGAAGTTATATTATATGAAACTGTGCAAAATCCCTTGCTTCTGTCTATTCCCTCAACTGACTATTATTCCAGTTTCTTTTCCTGCTTCAAGTCCCTTCCCACTCTAAATTCATCCTATACATTTCACAAAATGAAACTTCTTAAATTATTTTGACACTTGCAAAAATAAACAAACAAAAAAGCCATGAAAAGCAGTGGTTTCACATTCTACAATTCTTTTTTTTCCTGACATTCATTGCTCTTCATGATTTGCAATCCCAGCATCCCCCTGACTACAGTTATTTTGTACCTTCTACTCAAATAAAAAAGAACTTTTTATTGTTTCCTTAATATTCCTATATTTCCTTCTTTTGCAATTGTAATCATAGTGTGTTTTTTTTCTTTTAGAGGTCTACTTAAATCACAGTTCTTTCTGTATAACTCCTATGAAACCTGCAAATCCAGGTCCAATGTCATCTCTTCTATTTAGTTTTATATTATTGTCCTACCTAGAAGCAATACTTCTCTCCACTAAATCAGCACAATGGATAGCACTATCCATTTTACTTTCATGTTCATAGGATCATGGAATATGAGCTTCAAAGGGCCTGTGGCCTCATCAAGATCAATTTTATACCCTCTATGTCATCAATATATGTACATGTTCTATTGGATTTAAGTTCCATGATGAAGACTACATGTTCATACATCATGGACTAAGACAGAAATCTCTTTCAAAGACTCTTACATGATTTTGATGTATGTATGAAAGCTATCCTGTGGGAGAAGAACCTTTAAAGATTCCTTTTTACTACCAACTAAAATGTATACAATTAAAAAACATAAATGCAATATAATCCTCTGTTCTCTCAACCTGTTTGTTACTTGCTTGACTAGAAAAATATGATCTGTCACAAAAACATCATTTGCAAAAGATATATCTATCTTTTTCTCAAAGTTTCATTGTTGTTTGAGCATGTCTGACCTTTTGTGATCTATTCTGGGGGTTTTGTGGCAAAGATACCATAGTAGTTTGCCATTTCATTATCCAATGGATTCAAGCAAACATATTATGTGGTTTATACTTAATCACATAGCTACTAAATATCTGAGGCCACATTTGAACTCAAGTCTTCCTGACTTTAAGCCCATGCCTCTGTCCACTGAGCCACCTAGTTGCCTACAGAATTGACCTCAGAAAGATGAATCGTCCTGATTCCCATTTGGGCACTCTCTCCATTGTATCACTTATAGATCATATTCATAAAGACTGGCTATGGAAAAGTAGGTATTTGGGTTGTTGATATTTCTATTTACATTGTTTTTAGTGGGAATGATTATTTTTCCCCAAGCATTATGATGTTCTTTCAAATATCCAGGAAACTGATAACCATCTTCTGGGTATACCTGATCTACCCTGCATGGCCTTCCCATTTTTGTTTTCTTTCCTGCCATTTCTATATTCTCATGTAACACCCTAGGGTCTGCAATGTTAAATTTCTACAAGGACTGATTTATACTTGAGTAAGAAGAGAATTTATCCTGGAAGTGTCTATAGTTTTTTTTTTTTCATTTTATCTATTTTCTTTGGATAAAAAGCCTTTGGGATAATCTAGCTTAGTTAAGTCGCTCACTAAGCATTCTATAACCTGTTTTTGTCACTTCTTACCATTCCATGAAGCAGTAATGTTGAAAAAAATATTAACCTTACTCCCCAATATGATTTTCAAATAAATTTATATTCCAAACAAGAGTTGTTATTAATGAGCGTACATTTTGGTATGGTAAGGAGATCAAGTTATCTGCTGACAGAGAAAGGCTAAGCTCTTTTGGTATCCTCTGTGGAAATTGATTTACATAAGCAAAATTTTCTTGGCAATAAGTGATAAACTATTTAAATGCTTGTTCTTTTATCCATTTCTCATTTTTTTCATGTCAACAGCTTGTTTAAATAACCCATATTAGAAAGGTCTCATTTGCACATTACATATTTTACTCATTTTTATTCTTTCTACTAATTTAATATTAATATTTATCTTTTTAGAATAAGCTGGTAAGTTTGCTACACATAAACAGCTAATTCAGAAATGCTTCTTACTTCAGTAACTAATCATTTACTGACTGTTAAATTATAACTATTTCATTTTCTCTCATATTATATGGTACTTACAATGTACAGCATCTACTTTTCTTCTTGGAAAAAAGTAACAATATATGGATATGAGATTTCTGCTTATATATGTCTTTGAATTCATCAAAGATCTCTTAGGTGCCTACTGTGGTACTTATGTGCAAGATAGTTCCTGTGCACCCGAAATACAAAGAAGGAAATAAAATAATTCCTGCCCTCAAGAAGCTTAGTTTCTTCTTTCTAGTCATATAAAAAAATGCTCTAAATCCTTATTGATTAAACAAATGTAAATTAATACAACTCTGAGATACCACTACATAGCTCACAGATTAGCTAAGATGACAGGAAAATATAATGATGAATGTTGGAGGGAATGTGAGAAAACTGGTACAGTAAAACATTGTTGGTAGAGTTGTGAACTGATCCAACCATTCTATAGAGCAATATGGAACT
This sequence comes from Antechinus flavipes, assembly GCF_016432865.1. Classification (NCBI taxonomy): domain Eukaryota; kingdom Metazoa; phylum Chordata; class Mammalia; order Dasyuromorphia; family Dasyuridae; genus Antechinus; species Antechinus flavipes. The sequence goes on from NC_067400.1 coordinate 218,162,900, forward strand.
ATGCTCAAAGAGATATCAAACTCTATATACCCTTTGATCCAGCAGCACACCTTTTGGGTCTGTCTTCCAAAGAGATCTTTAAAAAGAGAAATGTACAAAATATTTGTAGCAGCCTTTTTTGTATTGGCAAGTGTCTATCAATTGGAGAGGGGCTAAATAAGTTATGGTATATGAATGTTGTGGAATATTATTTTTCTATAAGAAATGATCAGCAGGATGATTTCAGATAGGCCTGGAGAAATTTACATGAACTGATGCTGAATGGAATGAATAGAACCAGGAGATCATGGTACACAGCAAGATGTTATAATGATCAATTCTGATGAATATGGCTCTTTTCAACAATGAGGTGATTCAGGCCGGTTCTAATGGTCTTGTAATGAAGAGAGTCATATGAACCCAGGAAGAGGATTGTGAGGACTGAATGTGGATCACAACATAGTATTTTCACTTTTTTTCATTGTTGTTGGCTTGGAATTTGTTTTCTTTTTCATTTTTTTTCTTTTTTATCTGATTTTTTCTTGTGAAACATGCTAATTGTAGAAATATGTATAGAAGAATTGCACATGTTTCATATATGTTGGACTAATTGATGTCTATAGAAGTGAGTGGAGGGGAAGGAAGAGAGAAAAATATTATTATTATTATTATTATTATTATAGCTTTTTATTGACAAAACATATACATGGATAATTTTTCAACATTGACACTTCTATTCCAACTTTTCCCCTCTTTCCCTCCACTCTCTTCCCTAGATGGCAGGCAGTCCTATACACATTAAGCATATTAAAGTATATGATAAATACAATATATGTATACAGTTATCTTGTTGCATAAGAAAAATTGGATTTAAAAAGAAGGTAAAAATAACCTGGGAAGAAAAACAAAAATGGGAGCAAACAACAACAGAAAGTGTGCAAATGCTATATTGTGGTCCACACTCATTTCCCAGTGTTATTACACTGGGTGTATCTGGTTCTGTACATCACTGATCAATTGGAACTGATTTGGATCCTCTCATTTCCAGGAAAAAAAAAAAATAAACCACAAGGTTTTCAAGAGTGAATATTGGGGACTTCCAGTTAAGATGGCGGAGAGGAGGCACACAGCTATGTAGCTCCACGCTTTCTCTCACTATCCATTTCATTACAAACCTCTGAATTAATGCTTGACTGAAAAAAAAAAAAAAAAAAACCCACAAATAGTTACCAAGAGAAGCCATCCTTGAGATTCGCCAAGAAAGGTCTGTCTTTACTGGAGGGCTGGGACGGTTTTAGATCGGGCGCAGGCTGAGGGCAGCAGCAGTGAGAGCACAGGAGCAGACTGGAGAGGGGGTGGGGGTGATCGCAGCCGTCTCTGCGGGGAGAACTTCGCTACAGGATTGGATACTTTGCTCCGGCAGAAAGTCAGCAGCCCAGCAGAGAAGCTAAAAACACCGGGGGTGAAGAATACAACCCCAAACAGCTGGAGTCTCTCGGGACCTGGCCCTTCCCCCCCCCCTCCACACAGTGACTCAGCACGCTCTGGGATCTCAGAGCACAGGCGCAGCACAGTCCTGCTAGTGCCTCACTGCTGCCCCCCGCAGTCTGGAGAGGAAGCTCGGTAACACCACCCAGCCCCTCCCCCAAAGAAAGACTCCAGTTTTTTCTGTTTTTCTTTGCTAGTTTGTCTTTGAGTATTAGACAGAATGAGCAAGAAACTGAAGAGGACTTTAACCCTTGACAGCTTCTATACAGATAGAGAGCAGACTCTAAATCCTGAGGAGACTAAAAACAGACAGTCTCCAGGTGAATCCCCAAAGGAGGAGATCATCTGTTCCTCAACACAGATGAACCTCATAGAAGTAATTTAAAAGGCTCTCACAAGGGAGCTAGAAGAAAAATGGGAAAAGGAGAGGGAGGCTTGGCAAAAGAGCCTGGAGAAGTCAGTTAAAGAGAGAGTGGATAAAGAAGTAAAATCCTTGAAAAATAGGATTGGTGAACTGGAAAACAAAATTGGTGAAATGGAAAAAAATTCCACAGAACAAAAGAACTCAATGGGACAATTGGAAAAAGATTTTTAAAAAGTGAGTGAAGAAAATACTTCACTGAAAATCAGAATTGAACAATTGGAATTGAATGACTCGAGGAGACAAGAAGAATCAGTCAAGCAAATCCAAAAAAATCAAACAATGGAAAAGAATGTGAAATACCTTCTGAGGAAGACAACAGACATGGAAAACAGATCCAGGAGAGACAATCTGAGAATCATTGGATTTCCAGAAAAACATGATGATAAAAAGAGCCTGGACACTATTTTCCAGGAAATTATCAAAGAGAACTGCCCAGAAGTCATAGGAACAGAGGAAAAAATAAACACTGAAAGGATTCATCGATCACCCACTGAAAAGGATCCTAAAATCAAAACACCAAGGAATATAGTGGCCAAATGCCAGAACCCTCAGACGAAGGAAAAAATATTGCAAGCGGCTAGAAAAACCCAATTCAAGTATCAAGGAGCCACAATAAGGATCACCCAGGATCTGGCAGCATCCACATTAAAAGATCGAAGGGCCTGGAATATGATATTCCGAAAGGCTAAGGAACTTGGTATGCAACCAAAAATAACTTACCCAGCGAGAATGAGCATCTTTTTCCAGGGAAGAAGATGGACATTCAACGAAGTAAGCGAATTTCATCTATTACTGATGAAAAAGCCAGAACTTAACAAAAAGTTTGATCTACAAATATAGAACTCAAGAGAAATCTAAAAAGGTAAAGATTAATCTTGGGAACCATATTTCAGCTATAAAGATGTATAAAGAATATATGTATACCTTGTTCTAGAAATTGATGTGGAAAGGACATTGTACCAGAAAAAGGGTAAAGTGGGGGTAGTACATCTCATGAAGAGGCATAGGAAACCTATTATATCTGAGAGAAAGAATGGAGGGGGATGAATATAGTGGGTATCTTACTGCCTTCAGAATTGGGTTTAAGTGAAAAATCTTAAGACATATTCAATCTATGGTGAAACTTCTCCCACCTCATTGAAAAGTGAGAAGGGAAAAGTGAAAAGGGAAGGAATAAGCTAAGGGGAAGGGAATACGGGAACTGGGAGGGAAAGGGGTAAGATAGGGGGAGGAACTCTAAGGCGGGGGGAGGGATACTAAAAAGGGAGAGCTGTGAGAAGCAAGTGGTGCTCACAAGCTTAATACTGGGAAGGGGGGAAAGGGGAAAGAAGGGAGAAAAGCATAAACTGGGGTTAACAAGATGGCAAGTAATACAGAATTGGTCATTCTAACCATAAACGTGAACGGGGTAAACTCCCCCATAAAGAGGAAGCGGTTAGCAGAATGGATTAAAAGCCAGAATCCTACAATATGTTGTTTACAGGAAACACACCTGAAGCGGGGAGATACATGCAGGTTAAAGGTAAAAGGTTGGAGCAAAATCTACTATGCTTCAGGTGAAGTCAAAAAAGCAGGGGTAGCCATCCTGATCTCAGATCAAGCTAAAGCAAAAATTGATCTAATTAAAAGAGATAAGGAAGGGCACTATATCTTGCTAAAGGGTAGCATGGATAATGAAGCACTATCTATATTAAACATATATGCACCAAGTGGGGTAGCATCTAAATTCTTAAAAGAGAAATTAAGAGAGCTGCAAGAAGAAATAGACAGTAAATCTATAATAGTGGGAGATCTTAACCTTGCACTCTCAGAATTAGATAAATCAAACCACAAAACAAATAAGAAAGAAGTCAAAGAGGTAAATAGAATACTAGAAAAGTTAGATATGATAGATCTCTGGAGAAAATGTAATGGAGACAGAAAGGAATACACTTTCTTTTCAGCAGTTCATGGAACCTATACAAAAATTGACCATATATTAGGACATAAAAACCTCAAACTCAAATGCAGTAAGGCAGAATTAGTAAATGCATCCTTTTCAGACCACGATGCAATGAAAATTACATGCAACAAAAAACCAGGGGGAAGTAGACCAAAAAATAATTGGAAACTAAATAATCTCATACTAAAGAATGATTGGGTGAAACAGCAAATCATAGACATAATTAATAACTTCACCCAAGAAAACGATAATAATGAGACATCATAACAAAATGTATGGGATGCAGCCAAAGCGGTACTAAGGGGAAATTTCATATCTCTAGAGGCCTATTTGTATAAAATAGAGAAAGAGAAGGTCAATGAATTGGGTTTGCAACTAACAATGCTAGAAAAGGAACAAATTAAAAACCCCCAGTCAAACACTAAACTTGAAATTCTAAAAATAAAAGGAGAGAGCAATAAAATTGAAAGTAAAAAAAAAACTATTGAATTAATTAATAAAACTAAGAGTTGGTTCTATGAAAAAACCAACAAAATAGACAAACCCTTAGTAAATCTGATTAAAAAAAGGAAAGAGGAAAATCAAATTGTTAGTCTTAAAAATGAAAAGGGAGAACTCACCACTAACGAAGAGGAAATTAGAGCAATAATTAGGAGTTACTTTGCCCAACTTTATGCCAATAAATTCGACAACTTAAATGAAATAGAAAAATACCTCCAAAAATATAGCTTGCCCAAACTAACAGAGGAAGAAGTAAATATCCTAAACAGTCCCATCTCAGAAAAAGAAATAGAATAAACTATCAATCAACTCCCTAAGAAAAAATCCCCAGGACCAGATGGATTTACATGTGAATTCTACCAAACATCTAAAGAACAATTAACTCCAATGCTAAATAAACTATTTGAAAAAATAGTGATTGAAGGAGTCCTACCAAACTCCTTTTATGACACAGACATGGTACTGATACCTAAACCAGGTAGGCTGAAAACTGAGAAAGAAAATTATAGACCAATCTCCCTAATGAATATTGATGCTAAAATCTTAAATAAAATATTAGCAAAAAGATTACAGAAAATCATCCCCAGGATAATACACTATGACCAAGTAGGATTTATACCAGGAATGCAGGGCTGGTTCAATATTAGGAAAACTATTAGCATAATTGACTATATCAATAACCAAACAAAAACCATATGATCATCTCAATAGATGCAGAAAAAGCATTTGATAAAATCCAACATCCATTCCTAATAAAAACATTTGAGAGCATAGGAATAAATTGACTTTTCCTTAAAATAGTCAGGAAGCATATACTTAAAACCATCAGTAAGCATCATATGCAATGGGGAAAAACTGGAACCTTTCCCAGTAAGATCTGGAGTGAAGCAAGGTTGCCCACTATCACCATTATTATTTAATATCGTATTAGAAACACTAGCCTCAGCAATAAGAGTTGAGAAAGATATTAAAGGAATTAGAGTAGGCAATGAGGAAACCAAACTATCACTCTTTCCAGATGATATGATGGTATACCTAGAGAACCCCAGAGATTCTACTAAAAAGCTATTAGAAATAATTCATAATTTTAGCAAAGTAGCTGGCTACAAAATAAATCCCCAGAAATCCTCAGCATTTTTATACATCACCAACAAAACCCAACAGCAAGAGATACAAAGAGAAATTCCATTCAGAATAACTGTTGATACCATAAAATATTTGGGAATCTATCTACCAAAGGAAAGTCAGGAATTATATGAGCAAAATTATAAAAAAGTCTCCACACAAATAAAGTCAGACTTAAATAATTGGAAAACTATTAAGTGCTCTTGGATAGGCCGAGTGAACATAATAAAGATGACAATACTCCCTAAACTAATCTATTTATTTAGTGCTATACCAATCAGACTTCCAAGAAAATATTTTAATGACCTAGAAAAAAATAACAACAAAATTCATATGGAACAATAAAAAGTCGAGAATCTCAAGGGAATTAATGAAAAAAAAATCAAATGAAGGTGGCCTAGCTGTACCTGATCTAAAATTATATTATAAAGCAGCAGTCACCAAAACCATTTGGTATTGGCTAAGAAATAGATTAGTGGATCAGTGGAAAAGGTTAGGTTCACAAGACAGAATAGTCAACTATAGCAATCTAGTGTTTGACAAACCCAAAGCCCCTAACTTCTGGGAAAAGAATTCATTATTTGATAAAAACTGCTGGGATAATTGGAAATTAGTATGGCAGAAATTAGGCATGGACCCACACTTAATACCATATACCAAGATAAGATCAAAATGGGTCCATGACCTAGCCATAAAGAACGAGATTATAAATAAATTAGAGGAACATAGAATAGCTTATCTCTCAGACTCGTTGAGGAGAAAGAAATTTGTGACCAAAGATGAACTAGAGACCATTAATGATCACAAAATAGAAAATTTTGATTACATCAAATTAAAAAGCCTTTGTACAGACAAAACTAATGCAAACAAGATTAGAAGGGAAGCAACAAACTGGGAAAACATCTTCACAGTTAAAGGTTCTGATAAAGGCCTCATTTCCAAAATATATAGAGAACTGACTCAAATTTATAAGAAATCAAGCCATTCTCCAATTGATAAATGGTCAAAGGATATGAACAGACAATTTTCAGAGGATGAAATTGAAACTATTACCACTCATATGAAAGAGTGTTCCAAATCATTATTGATCAGAGAAATGCAAATTAAGACAACTCTGAGATACCACTACACACCTGTCAGATTGGCTAAGATGACAGGAAAAAATAATGATGAATGTTGGAGGGGATGCGGGAAAACTGGGACACTAATGCATTGTTGGTGGAGTTGTGAACGAATCCAACCATTCTGGAGAGCAATCTGGAATTATGCCCAAAAAATTATCAAATTGTGCATACCCTTTGATCCAGCAGTGTTTCTATTGGGCTTATATCCCAAAGAAATACTAAAAAAGGGAAAGGGACCTGTATGTGCCAAAATGTTTGTAGCAGCCCTATTTGTAATGACTAGAAACTGGAAAATGAATGGATGCCCATCAATTGGAGAATGGCTGGGTAAATTGTGGTATATGAATGTTATGGAATATTATTGTTCTGTAAGAAATGACCAGCAGGATGAATACAGAAAGGACTGGCGAGACTTACATGAACTGATGCTAAGTGAAATGAGCAGAACCAGGAGATCATTATACACTTCGACAACGATATTGTATGAGGACATATTTTGATGGAAGTGGATTTCTTTGACAAAGAGACCTAACTGAGTTTCAATTGATAAATGACGGACAGAAGCAGCTACACCCAAAGAAAGAACACTGGGAAATGAATGTGAACTATCTGCATTTTTGTTTTTCTTCCTGGGTTATTTATACCTTCTGAATCCAATTCTCTCTATGCAACAAGAGAACTGTTCGGTTCTGCAAACATATATTGTATCTAGGATATACTGCAACATATCAAACATATAAAGGACTGCTTGCCATCTAGGGGAGGGGGTGGAGGGAGGGAGGGAAAAAAATTGGAACAGAAATGAGTGCAAAGGATACTGTTGTAAAAAAAAAAATGTGAATGTATAAAACAATCTAATAAAATGAAAAAGATTGCCAGTAAAAAAAAAAAAAAAAGAGTGAATATTGAAAATTATCTATGCATTTTTTTAAAAAAATAAAAAGCTTGATTAAAAATGTAAAACAAAAAAGAAGTTTAGGTTTTATAGGGGAAAAGACAGGAGATAAACCATGTAGACAGAAAAAAGAAGGTGTTTGTAAATGTTTTAAATACAAAGGATATTCAAAGACAATATAACAAAAATGGCAATACAATGAAAAGTATTTATATATTCAATGTCATGGGTCTTCGAACACCATATATCAAAGAGCAAAAGAGCTGGAGCTGCAGTCAAAAATATCACATCCAGCAAAATTAACTATGATCCTGAGGGGGGTATAAAAAGACATTTAATGACTTGCCAAATTCTTCGGGATTTTGTTGCAGACAGTCTTGAACTTGATAAAAAATTTGGCATATGACATACAAGAGAAATATAAGGCAAATATTCAAAACTTTGTTATGTTTTATTGTGCACATGGCAATATTTGTTTTTCTTTTAATATCTTGTATTTAAGTTTAAAATTTATTAAACAATTAATTTTAAATGAAATATTTTTAAAAGAATTGGAAATTGCACATAATAGATTTGCAATTTCATGTGCAATCACCTTTTTTTTCAACTGTTATTGAAATGTTTGTTTTATTTCATCATTTTTTTTTATTTTAAAAGAGCTGGAGAAGAAAATAGTAAACCACTAGTATCTTTGCCAAGAAAACCCCAAATGAGTTCACAAAGAGTCAGACATAACTTAAAATGACTAAAAAAGAACAATGACAAAATGGGCAAGCTCTACACTCTCTTGAATCCCACTCAGATACCTTGGAGGAAACATTTGTTTTCTGAAATTTAGGGACACAGAAGACAAATCAAGTCAACAAGTACTTATGACATGTGTATAATATGCCAACAGCTCTGTTAATCACATGCTCTAGAATAGATGAAAGCAATTTTAATTCAAAGGGGGCAAAAGGCTGTATGGCTCCAGTCCAAAGATGAGGATCTCTATGTTTAGATGGACTCACTTTCAGTAATGGATGGGAAATTTTTTTTAGCCATAGTAACTCATACCGATCATTTTTATTTATTTATTTGTTTGTTTGTTTATTTTTATTAAAGTTTTTATTTTTAACACATATGCATAGATAAATTGACACTTGCAAAAACTTGTGTTACAAATTTTCCCCTTCTTCTCCCAACCTCCTCTTCTAAATGGCAAATAATTCAATATATGTTAAACATGTCAAAATTCATGTTTAATCCAATATATGTATATCCATTTATATAATTATTTTGCTGTACAAGGTCAAAAAGAAAAAAATAAGAAAACAAAATGCAAGTAAACAACAACAACAACAAAAAAAAATGAAAATACTATGTTGTGATCTACATTCAGTTCCCACAGTCCTCTCTCTGAGTGTAGCTTCTCTTCATCACAAGATCATTGGAAGTAGCCTCAATCAGCTCATTGTTGCAAAGAGTCAGTCCATCAGAACTGATCCTCATATAACATTGCCGTTGATGTTTATAATGATCTGGTTCTGCTCATTTCACTTAACATCAGTTTGTGTAAGTCTCTCCAGACCTCTTTAAAATCATCCTCCTGATCATTTCTTACAGAACAATAATATTCCAAAACATTCATATACCATAACTTATTCAGCAGTTCTCCAAATGATGGGCATCCATTCAGTTTCCAGTTTTTTGCCACTACAAAAACGGCTGCCACAAACATTTTTGCACATGTGGGTCTTTTTTCTCTCCTTTATAATCTCTTTGGCATATAAGCCCAGTAGAAATACTGCTGGATCAAAGAGTATGGACAGTTTGATAACTTTTTGAACATAGCTCCAAATTGCTCTCCAGGATGGCTGGATCTGTTCTTCACGATTCCACCAACAATGTATTAATGTCCTGGTTTTCCCACATCCCCTCCAAATCCATCACATAATGATCATTTTTAAGGAACAGTGATCTATATCAATGAAGAGAATATTTTTAAAGTAAAAGCTATTACATAATTGTTATGGGACAGAACTCTTGTACTTGAAACAAGGATTCTTACAAGGTGCTAACTCAGAGGAAATGATAAGACAATGATTATCTAGTTTAACATCGTGATTAACACTTCTCTAGTTCAGAACATGAACTTAGTACTTAATATAGTTCTACAAGATTCACACCTATGATGCAATTAAAATAGAGCATATAAAGCTGGGATAAGCTCAGCCAGAGTGAGAGCCAGAGAAGACAAGAGGACTGGAGATGTGGGCTCAAACTCTCAGAGCCAAGGAGAGATATTCATTCCCTCTTCATCAGCCTTGTAGTGGCTGACCTGGCTTCCTGCATTTACCCCACTGAGATCAAGGCCGATTTGAAAGGCTTTCCAGAAAGCTGCCCAGCCCCAGGCAAGGAGACAATAAAGAATTTGGACTTTAACACCTAGCTATTCTTGTAGTGATTACTGAAACAAAAGCTACTCCAAGACCTTCAGAAAACCAACAAGAACACTACATTTTGGCATCTGAACATGGGGCTAAGGACTTACATCTGTGACTCAGAAATTAGGGTGAGTACTTAAATAGACAAGAAGGAAACTTTGTTAAAGCCTAAAGTAGTGTTTCAGCTGATATTCAGGGACAAATGTTTAGAAACTAGCCTTCTTTTCCACCTCAAGGAAAATGTGTAGAAAACATGGTTAGATTGATATTAATTATATATAGATGTATAGATATTAATTATAACTTGGAAGCAGATCATTGAACTCTTTGAAATATTAAAATGCATATCCCCTTGGTTCTCTAAGGAAAAAGAATTAGATTCAGAGGAGTAGAAATTAGCAGGAGAGCAACTATGTGAATATTATGTGAAGATATATATATATATATATATATATATATATATATATATATATCTATATCTATATATATCTATATATATATATATATATATATCTTAATACAATTGGCTTTAGGAAATTATATAAGTTATAGAATAAGGAAAAAGAAGAAAGTGCAGGAGGGGGAGGACAAACTTGGATGAAAAGGAAGAAGAATTAGACAAGAAGCAAGACAAGACAAGAAATTGAGTAAAATTCTGATGAAATTAAGGAATGTGGTGCTTTACAGCAGGAACCATTAGGGCATTCCCCATCTCATGACACTCCCTCCTCAATTAACCCTTCATGGGTAGAGGGAGAAGGAGAAGGGGAGGGACAGTGACACAATCAGCACCACCTATGAAGCAGCCTATGACAAGATTAAAAATGGCACTAGTTAAAGTTAAAAAAGAAGGACAGTATATATCTGATTTCCAAATAAATGAATATCCTGTTATTGAAGAGTTTGACTCTTCAGGTCAAGAAAGGAGAAGATACATTCCTTTTGATCTGGAAAAAAATCAAGGATTTGAAAGAGTTGCACTCTTTATGGGGCTTTATCGTCTTATGTTAAAATGGTATTAGAGAATTTGGCTTATGAAATCTTAACCCCTAGTGAATGGAAATCTATAGCAAGGACATGTTTAGACTCTGGACAAAACTTGTTGTGACTTTAGAAATATAGTGAACTATATAGAATACAAGCCCAATGGAAATAGACAAACTGGAGTTAATATACAAATCACCTTTGACCAACTAGCAGGTAAAGGTCAGTATGCAGACACTTCAGTACAGATTAATTACCCTTTGATAGCATATGAGCAAATTGCTGCTACTGCTATCAAAGCATGGGGCTCCCTCCCAGGAAAACAAGATGGCATGAAAGCCTTCATAAAAATAAAGCAAGATCCAAATGAACCTTTTGCTGATTTTATGGGACATGTGCATGCAGCTGTCACATGAACGATTGGAGAAAATGCAGCTACAGGAATAATGATCAAACGAATTGCTAAAGAAAATGCTGATGAGGTTTGTAGAAGAATTATATGGGGACCTACACAAAGATGCTCCTTTAGAGGAAATCATAAGATGCTATGCCACAGTGGGCACAGATGCTTTTTATATCCAGGTTATGATGCAGAACATGGGAAGACAGAGTCCCTCTTGGTAAGGGACTCCCAGAGAGAATCATCAATGCTTTCAGTGTGGTAAAATAGGGCATCTGAAAGCTCAATGTAGTCAAAGAGTTAGAGTGAGAGGACAGGATGGGAGAACAAGGCTCAAAACCCAATGTCCAAAATGCAACAAGGGTTTCCACTGGGCCTCAGAATGTAGACTGACCCAGGGAAATGAGAGGCAGGGCCCAGCTCCAAAACCTCAAAGAACAAACAGGTGGATCGTGATGGCAACCAAGGTTACACCCAAAGAGTCTTTAGAAGTTCAGAACCCTGATATGATCAATCAGCAGAGAAGCAATCAGATGGGAGAAAGGGGTTATGATTGGGGAGAATACAGGTTTTTTAACCCAAGAGAAGTGCAGTGTTCAGTGCAAGCAGTTCCAATGTAATTGCCAGGTGATGTGCAGAGATTCAGAAAGTGGTAAATGGAAGGGACCAGATAGGTTAACTGCTTGGGGAAAGGGTTTCCTTGTATCTCTACAGATGGAGAAGGAATCAGGTGCCAAGAGCACCTGGAGAGAGAGAGAAAAAAAAGAAAAAAAACCTTGAAACAAAGGAAAAGACCCAAGAAACATCTGACACTGAAAGAGCAAGGCTGATAATGAGACTGTTCCAGAACTTCCAAACCAGCAGGAATCATTGGATATCCTGAGATAAAAAATTGTTGAAAAGACTATTGCAGAACTTCAAAACCAACAGGAATCATTTTTTTTTTTTTAATGAGAACTGTTAGAATAAGTACCTCTAATTCTGGGTTTTGGAGGGATGGTGCCTTTAACTTCACTTCAGCTCTCCCCTCTGACCTGGAACACAAAACCAAAAATGCCCCTCTCCTGCAAGTGCCTGCAGCCAGCAGTGTCCCTGACCCATGCTTCTGCATTCACTAGGTGTGCTGGTTCTTTTTTTTCCTTCAGGGATGCATCTGTGCAGCACAGCTGATTCAGGTATTCCTAATGAGTGAAGGTTCCCTCAGTATTCCCAGAACCCAGCTAGCCTCAGGGCTCCCTAAGTTTTACTTGTTTTTTCACTGATCTGTGTTATCCTGAAGTGCAATTTTATTCTATTTGGGAGAAAATCTGGAGAGCTTGAAAGTTTCATATATATATATATATATATGGTGCACATCATAGAAAATGACAATTTTAAAATTTCCTACATGTAATAGGTAATGTGTTTATATTGTCTTCTCCATTTTTTTTCTCTTTATAATCTGGTGCTATAAAAATAATCATTCATAGATTTTAGAACTGAAAAGTATCTTTAAGGCCATACACTCTAACTACTTTATTTTCTATATGAGGTTACAGGCACAAAGAAATTAGATGAATTGACCAATGTCACACAGATATCTTGTTTCCTTCAACTCTCAGATAGTCTCATCTTTTGTCTTTATCTTTATCTTTCTTACATTTAGTCTTTGTCTTCCTTACATTTAGTCATTTTCCTCTTAGATTGTCTCCAATTTATACATGTTATTTGCATAGAATTGTTTTTATGTTTTCTACTACATTAGATTGGGAAGCCCTTTTAGTTTTTTGCCCCTTTTTGGTGTCCTTAGCACTTAACTCTATTATGAGCATGTATTAGATACTTGTTGACTTGAATAGTAAGTAGTGGAAATAGAATTTGAAACTGGGACATATGCCTCTGCATTCATCATTCTTTCCCCTTGACCACATTGCCTCTGATTACCCAGTCTAATAATGGATACTACATGAATATCAATATTCACTGTTTCCTTGAAATACTCCTTTACTACCTTCCCACCTTCTTTCCACTCAGCAGTTACATCAACATGTTTTATCCACCCTCCTCATTTCTTCACCTATAAAGATTAGTTTTTTTTTTTTTAATGTGGCTTCAATGCTACTGCAATCACAATATTCCATATTTCATTAAGCTGATGGCTTAATCTAACATATGAAATAAAACAAGACTAAACTCGGTATCCATAAAACTAAAGTAATAGGGGAACTGAATAAAATTCAAATTTTTGTACCCGAAAGTCTGCTGCTTTCTTGATTTTCTCCCATTTCTGATCTATGAGTCCTAATGTATGGGTTCCCTGCATCCAATTTTCATATTTTCACTAAGAGTCATTGAAAGCTAAAGAAATTGATTTCAACCACTATAGACTTTGGGTAAATAATCTTAGCCAGGCTGTCAATGCTGCCACACATACTTCTGATATTCTCCCTGATTTGGAGTCAGTAAACCTGCAATCAAATTCCAACTTTGTAATTTAATAATTGTAAAACCTTGGATAACTCATTTTACCTCTATTATACTCAATTTCCTCATGTGTAAATTATTTTCTGAGTTTTTCTATAAATTCTTCCTGAGCAGGGAGCCATTTAATGTTACTCTTTGGGATGGAAGAAGCTTTTTTTTTTACTTCACTGTCCTCCTCTGAAGATGAACCCCAGTCTTCTGCTATTTCCATAGTAAGTTTCTATGGTTATGTTCTTTTTTCTTCACTTATTCTTTTTTTTTTAATGAGAACTGTTAGAATAAGTACCTCTAATTCTGGGTTTTGGGGGGATGGTGCCTTTAACTTCACTTCAGCTCTCCCCTCTGACCTGGAACACAAAACCAAAAATGCCCCTCTCCTGCAAGTGCCTGCAGCCAGCAGTGTCCCTGACCCATGCTTCTGCATTCACTAGGTGTGCTGGTTCTTTTTTTTCCTTCAGGGATGCATCTGTGCAGCACAGCTGATTCAGGTATTCCTAATGAGTGAAGGTTCCCTCAGTATTCCCAGAACCCAGCTAGCCTCAGGGCTCCCTAAGTTTTACTTGTTTTTTCACTGATCTGTGTTATCCTGAAGTGCAATTTTATTCTATTTGGGAGAAAATCTGGAGAGCTTGAAAGTTTCTGACTCATTCTGCCATTTTCCCAGAATCCTCCCCAAATCTTAAAAAAATTTAAGATCTACTACATCTCTATATTTATGATCTTGTGATCTTTTGTCTCATGTCATTTTCTACAACAAATCTTCAATTTTTGTTTGGCTCTCTTCTCACTATTAGCCATAGTTATGTCGCTATTATTTATGGCAAATAATTGAGGCAATCTAATGAATGAGATGATCTGATAAGAACTCTGTCAGCTCAACATTTCTATTTCTTAAAATCTTTTAGCTTTATCAATTTATTCCTTCTTTCTTTTCACTTAAGAAAGAGATTTCTCTTTCTAGAGTACTTACATATTTGTGTTCATAATCTGATTATCTGCTATTATCTCTAGGTCTTGCTCCAAAAGATATCCTGTCCCTCATAGTCTTCAATTTTGCCCTTGGTACAGATTTCTTTTTGTCTACCCAAAACCCCAAATTTTATTCATTTAAAAAAATATTTTTCTTGACCTTCTAGCCTGTCCAGCTGCTGTCCCATATCCATCTTTCCATTTACTTCTTAATTCCTGACTAAGGATGATGGGGGTTGGGGAAGGAGAGGGAGGAAGAGAAAAGAGAAGTATATACAGGGGAGAAAGTAGGATAGAGGAAAATAAGGAGCTGGTAATCATAATTGTGGAAGTGAAAGGAATTAACTCTCCCATAAAAAAAAGAAATGCAAAGCAGAGTAGATTAAAAAACAGAATCCTACAATATGTTGTTTACAAGAAACACATTTGACACAAAAAGACACATACAGAGGACAGGTAAAAGGTTTAGACAGAATTTACTATGCTTCAGCTCAAGTTTAAAAAAAAAAGCAGGAGTAGTAATTCTGATATCAGATAAAGCAAAAGTAAAAATAGATTTTATTTAAAAAGATAATGAAGGAAAGTATGTCTTGATAAAGAGTACCATAAATAATCAAATAGTAATGATACTAAATGTCTTTGCACCAAGTGGTAGAACAGTCACATTCTTAAAGATTTTAAGCCAGTTACAGGAAGAAATACACAACAGAACTATTTTAGTGGAGCACTTCAACCTTCCCTCTCAGATCAGACAAATCTAATCACAACATAAACAAGAAAGAAACTTGGAAGGTTAATAAGATCCTAGAAACCCTAGATATGATAGACCTCTGGAGAAAATTGAATGGGGACAGAAAGGAATGCACCTTTTTCTTGACAGTACATGGCACCTACACACAAATTGATTATATATTAGGACATAAAAACCTTACAATAAAATGAAGAAAGGCAGAAACAGTAAATACTTCCTTTTAAAACCACGATGAAATAAAAATTATATTCAATAAAGGAACAGGAAAATATATAATAAAAACCAATTAGAAATTAAATAATCTTAATTCTAAAAATATGAGTGGGTCACACAACAAATCACAGAAACAATCCATAATTTCATCCAAGAGCATGACAATAATGAGACAACATACCAAAACCTAAGAGTTGTAGTCACAAAAGTTCTTAGGAGAAATTTTATATTTCTAATTAGAATTTTTAAAAATGAATAAAATAGAGAAAGAAAAAATCAATTAATTAGGCATAAAAATAAAAAAGCTAGAAAAAGAACAAATTTAAAAACCCCAATTAAATACCAAATTCGAAATTCTGAAACTGAAATGAGAGATTAATAAACTAAAAACTAAAAAAATTGCATTAATAAATAAAACTAAGAGTTGGTTTTATGAAAAAAATCAACAAAATAAATAAATTTTTGGTTAATTTGATTAGAAAAAGGAAAGGAAAAAAAATCACCAGCATCAAAAATGACAAGGGTGAACTTACCACCAATGAAAAGAAATTAAAGCAACAATTAGGAGCTATTGCTCCCTACTCTATGATAGTAAGTGTAGTGTTCTTCTTCTTCTAAAATATGATCATTCTCTGGGAGCAGGTTTCTTAGGAAGGTTCTGGAGGCAGCCTTCATTCCAGTTCCAATCAATAATCACTTCAAATGCAGCCAGCTATTAAAGTAGTTCTTTATTGTCTCTTTCAAAAAAGCCCAGTTAGCTTTCTTTGGTTTCTAGAGCTCTCATTGCTAGTCTTTTGCCTCTGCCAGCTTCTGCCTCTGGCTCAACTCCAACTCCTGGCTTCTCAATCCCCTCAACTGACTGACTCCTCACTGACCCCTGACAGAGGCTCTAAGAGCTTCTTATATATGATCTCTTAAAGGTGTGAACCCAAAAGTTGACTCCTCCTCTGAGAGATTGGGATTGTAGGTTCCCCTCTACTTGTGAATCTCCAGAAGTCTCCTTCTCTTCTTGGAGGCTTTTAGCTAATATAAACTCTCTAAAGATGTGAGCTCTAATGTGTGACCTCTAATGGGTAAACTCTCCCAAAGTGTGAACTCCAAAGGTGTGAACCAATAACATAAGCATTGTTTCTATCAACTCTAGTGACTTAACACCTTGTAAGGATTCTAACAAGTCTGATAATTTAACTGAAATGGATGGATATTTACAAAAATATCAGTTGCCCAGGTTAAAAGAAGAGGAAATAAATTACTAAAATAGTCCCATTTTAGAAAAAGAAGTCGAACAAGTCATTAATGAACTCCTTAAGAAAAAATCTCCAGGACCAGATGGATTCACAAGTAAAGTTGACCCAACATTTAAAGAACAATTAATTCCAATACTATGTAAATTATTTGGGAAAATAGATTTTTAAAAAAAGAGTCTGCTAAATTCTTTCTGTGACACAAATATGGCACTGATATCTAAAGCAGGAAGAGCTAAAATAGAGAAAGAAAATTACAGACCAGTCTCCCTAACACTATGACTAAGTGTGATTTATACCAGGAATGCAGGGTTAGTTCAAAATCAAGAAAATTATTAACACAATTGACAGAATTTCCCAACTCCTATTAAAAAAAAAAAAAACACTTAATTACCCACAATGTCTTTGCTTGCTCTTGACTGATTCTTCTTGTTTTTGCAAACCAACTTCTATCCCAAAGAATCTATTAAATTTGAAGTTCTTTCTAAGATCACAAAAAAGCTCCTAAATTCCAAGACACATGGCCTTGTCTTTTTTGTTCTGATCCTTTAAACATTTTTATGCTTCTTTGACCCTATAAATTTCAGCTTCCTAACATATCCCTTCACTTTTCTTTGTTTCAGGGGCATTGCACTCTTCTGTTTCTTTTCATACTTTTTCTAACAACTACTTGTTCTCTTTTATAAGTCATTCTCTTCATCCCCTTTCTGATATTTTAATGTGAATTTTCTTCAAATATCTATTCTTATACCTCTTCTCTTTCTGTACTATCCCCAATGGACATCTTTTTCACTTTCATATTGTCAACTGCAATTTCTATATAGTTGATTAACAAGTCTGAATCCAAACTGCTTTCTGTTCTGACTTTCAAGCCCCCTTCATAATCACCTACTAAATACTTCACTGATATGGCACATCCAAGCCATCCAAAAAGAACTTTAACCCTAAGCCTGATCTTCATTTTGCCTTCATCCATTCTGCCTGTGATACAACTGTTAAATTGGTCTCTTTGGACTTTTGTTTTTTACCTTGGGGTGATCTCAATACTTTTCCCTTTACTTCACTTTTTATATACAAATCAACTATCAGATTCTATTGACTACATCTGGCTAAAATCTCATTAGGAAACAGAGTAGTGACATGGATAGAATGTTGAGTTTTGAATCAGGAAGACTTACCTCAAATATGTATTATCTTTATAAACACAGGGAAATCAATGAGCCTCTCTAGTTTTCAGTAGTTTTATCCAGAAAAGAAGAGGGACTGAATCTGTTCATTTCTAATGCCTCTTTCAACTTGAAATTAGTATACTTTAATTCTACCCCATCATACCCTTTCTATCCAACACTACTACTCTAGTCTAGGCCTTCATTACTAAACACCTGAATTAATGCAATAGCTTCCAAATGAATCTTCTTGCCATTCTCAACTTTCTCTTCACACATCAATCTTCCTATCATATGTAAAAATATTAGCCTCCTCATGTATAGATCTGGACATGTAAATAATCCTCTTAAAAATCTTAAGGAGCTCTCTACTGCCTAAATAATTTAAAACCCACTGCTTTCTGTTCAAAACATTTTGATGAATACTATGATACTTTTCCAAACTTATATTATGCCACTCTATATTCCATTCACTTTGAATAACTCTTTGTCCTTCAAATATCCAATGCCTTTTCATGGTTCCCTACAGCAATGGCTAAAAATTTCTGATCCATGGAATATAATCTCCATGGAATAATAAAAGAAATGTCATTTCTTTTGCTGTTGAATTCCTACTGTATTCTAAAGCCCAAGATTTACAAATAGTTACAATAAAGGCTAGAACAAAATCTATTTTTCTTCAGCTAAACTTTTAAGGGGGAAAGCCTTATTTCAAATAAAAATATAGTAAATAGATTTCCGGCCAAGATGGCAGAAATGACACACGCATCTATCTAAGCTCTTTCTTGCCCTCAGAATACTTTTTTTTTTCATGATACAGCCGCAGAATTAGTGCTTGACTGAAAAAACCCACAGATACATTACCAACAGAAGATATCCTCAAATTTTACCAGAAAAGGTCTGTTTTTTTGCTCAAGGGCGGGGATGGTTAGATCAGGTGCAGACTGCAAGCAGGCAGAAAGAGCACAGAAGGCAGCTCACACTGAGCAGACAGGAAAGGGATGGGATGCACTTACAGCCCTTGGAAATTTGTGGGGAGAATTTTACCCACTGTGAACTTCTTTGCCCTGGCAGCAAGCCAGTAGTTCAGCAGAGAGGTTATAAACACAGAGGGTAAAGACTTCAATCCTGAAACACTGGGGTCTCTCAGAACCTGACCACACCCACCTAACACCAAGAATGACTCAGCATGCTCTCAGAGTCTCTGAGAGTGGTCACTGGGCAAGCAGCACAGCCATTGCCGTTCCATTGCTGCTTCATTGCTATCTCCAGTGGTCTGTAGAAGAAGCTTGGTAATACCATACTGCCCAAAAAGCAGACTGCATTTGTTTTTTTTTTTGTTTGTTTGTTTGTTTGTTTGTTTTCTTTTATTCTTTTTTTGTCAAAATGAACAAAAAATTAAAGTGAACTCTAACTATAGATAGCTTCTATATGGATAGAGAGCAGACTTCAAACCCTGAGGAGACTAAAAACAGAGTGAATGCCCAAAGGGGGATATGATCTGGCCCCCACCACACAAGATTCTCACAAATGAAATTAAAAAGGCTTTTTACAAGAGAGCTAGAAGAAAAATGGGGAAAGGAGAGGGAAGCTTGGCAAGAGGGCCTAGATAAGTCATCCCACTCATTTAAAGATAGAGTGGATAAAGAAATAAAATCCCTGAAAAACAGAATTAGTGAATGGGAAAAGGTAAACAATTCCAAGGAAAACAGAATTAGTGAACTGGAAAAAGAAAATAGCTCTCTAAAATATAAAACTGATGAAATGGAAAAAAAATCCATAGAACAAAACAATTCATTTAAAAACTCAATTGGAAAATTACAGAAGGAAATAAGAAAAGTAAATGAAGAAAATAATTCATTAAAAATCAGAATTGAACAAATGGAAATGAATGACTTGAAGAGACACCAAGAATCAATCAAGCAAAACCAAAAAAATGAAACAATAGAAAAAATGTGAAATACCTACTTGAGAAAACAACAGACCTGGAAAATAGATCTAGGAGAGATAACCTGAGAATTATTGGACTTCCTGAAAATTATGATGACAAAAAGATCCTAGACACTATTTTCCAGGAAATCATCAAAGAGAACTGCCCAGATGTTATACAAACAGAGGGTAAAATAGACATTGAAAGAATTCATCAATCACCTACTGAAAAGAGACCCCAAAATCAAAACTCCAAGAAATATTGTGGCTAAATTCCAAAACTATCAGGCCAAGGAAAAAAATACTATAAGCAGCTAGGAAAAAAAAAAATTCAAATACAGAGGAGTCACAATAAGGATTACTCAAGACCTAGCAGCATCCACATTAAAGGATCAAAGGGTCTGGAATATGATACTCCAAAAGGCTAAGGAACTTGGTATGCAGCTAAAATGAGCAGTTTTCCAGGAGAAAAGATAGACATTCAATGAAACAGGTGAATTTCATCTGTTTCTGATGAAAAAAAAATGGAGCTAAGCAAAAAGTACTCAAATATAGGGCTCAAGAGAAGAATTAAAAGGTAAAAAGGAATCTTGAGAACTATACTTCTGTTATGAATATACATAAAGAATACATGTATAATTTGGTTTTACAATTATAAAAAAGAAACTAAAGGTGGAAAGGAAATTGTACCAGAAAAAGGGTAAAGCGGGGGTACTACATCTCATGAAGAGGCAAAGGAAACCTATTATATCTGAGGTAAAGAAGGGGGGTGGGTGTGAACATAGTGTGTATCTTACTCATATCAGAATTGGCTTAAAGAGAAAAAATTTAGGCATATTCGACTTACAGAGAGACTTCTCCCATCTCATTGAAAAGTGGGAGGAGATAAGTGAAAAGGGAAGGAGTAAGCTAAATAGAAGGGAATACAGAAATTGTAAGGAAAAATTTTAAGAAAAGGGGAGGAACTCTAAGGTGAGGGTGAGGAGATCCTAAAAAGGAAGGGCTGTGAGAGGCAAGTGGTGCTCATAAGTTTAATACTGAAAAGGGAGTAAAGGGGGAAGGAAAGGAGAAAAGCATAAGTAGGGATTAACAAGATGGCAAGAAATTCAGAATTAGTCATTTTAACCATAAATGTAAATGGGGTAATCTTCCCCATAAAGCAGAAGTGGATTAAAAGCCAGAATCCTACAACATATTGTTTACAGGGAACACACTTGAAACAGGGAGATACATACAGAGTAAAGGTAAAAGGCTGGAGCAGAATCTACTATGATTCAGATAAAGTAAAAAAAGCAAGGGTAGCCATCCTGATCTCAGATCAAGCAAAAGCAAAAATTGATCTAATTAAAAGAAATAAGGAAGGACACTATATTGTGCTAAAGGGTAGCATAGATAATGAAGCAATACTAATATTAAATACAACAATAACAGCACATGACCAATCTATCTCCTTTTCATATTATATATTTACCCAATGGTATTCTTTACATCTTTTCTTAAGTATAGATCATAAAATATGTATGTTATATACCTCCATTGATCTTCATTGATTGATAGGTCACCTACAACTTTATTCCTTGGAGATTGTGATGCTTCAAAGTTCATAATTATAGATCTTTTTAAAGAGAGAATGTATATTGAAAATATGTAAAAGATGCACCAAGAGAAAAAATGGAATCCTTAACAGCAATGGTAAATTTCTAAAATATCATCCATCACTTTCATGTTACTTATTCTTGAGTATTTTTGTATATGTATCCCTTTTTTAGACTCTAAGCACCCTAGGTTCAATAAATGTGCTCTTTTTAATCATAGTTTAGCTAGAATTTAGAGCTGGAAGAGACATGATAGATCATTTAGTCCAATTTCCTCATGTCACAGCTGGGAAAACTGGTGTAGCTTCCTCAGGTGTACTTCTCTGAATACTTTAGGCATTTAATAAGTGGGGGTTTGCATGTGTTTCCTTTTTATATGAAGTTTTCCAATAAGTATTTTTCTTAAGTTATTTTATTCACAGTAATGAATATTAGAGCAGTGAAAGAGGAGTTAATGCAAAATCCTAAAAGAGAAGAATACTTTCCATCCCTAAAAGCAAGACCCAGTATTTTGTTAGCAATGGGAACATTTTCCCATTGAAAAACAAAGATAGTATCAACTAGAAATGTAAAAAAAAAAAACAAACAAACAAACAAACAAAAAAAAAACATTTCGTTTTCCTTCACTGACTCACTATAATTGAGCACAGATATGTTATCTAACATGTTTGTGCTACAGTAGTTCCATTTCTAAAATGTATTTAATCGCCAACTGAGTTGTTTTGACGATTTCAGCGAAAATGTATTGCATGGTTGAACTTAGCTATTGATTAGCTGATCTCAGATATCTCTCTTTTAGTGTAAGGGCAGTATATATCTAAAGTTTCAAGACTGCCCATGAATGTTGCTACATTTGTCACCTACATTACTTCTCTTTCTTCTCTCTTGTCATATGATATTCTTTAAACAGTAGGATCAGATTATGATGGCTGTAGTGTAATGCATAAAAACTTGGACTAGAAGTCAAAGAATCTGAGTTTTAAAAGCCCAATCATTGATTATGAATAGTTGCATGATTTGAAGGAAGTTTCTTCACTTCTCTAAATTCTATTTCTCAAATAGAGAAAACAATCTCTGCATTTTCATACTCACAAGGTCATTTTAAGAAATAGACTATAGACTATCATTTAGAGAATGGCTGAATAAATTGTGGTATATGAAGGTAATGGAATATTATTGTTCTATGAAAATGATGAACAAGCTGATTATAGAAAGACCTGGAAAGATTTACATGAACTGATGCTGATCAAAACAAGCAGGGCTAGGAATACATTGTACATAGTAACAGCAAGAATGTGTGATGACCAACTATGAACTATTTAATTTCTTCTCGGTGGTTCAATGATGCAAGGCAATCCCAATAAACTTAGTATAGAAAACACTATCTGCATACAGAAAAAGAACTGTGGAAATTGAATGTAAATCAACACATGCTATATTGATTCTTGTTTCTGTTTCTTCGTTTCTCCCATAGTTTTTCCCTCTTGTTTTGATTTTTCTCTCTCAACATGATTCATAAAGCAATGTGTATTGAAAGAAAGAAAGAAAGAAAGAAATGCTATATAAACATCATCCATTATTACTTCACGAAAATAGGATCTTGCATTTTTGTTACCAATTCCAAGTTTGAAGATAAATATCATTTTGTGAGAGCTGTCTAGTTCTGTGATGCTTACTTCCACTCACAAAAATGTAATCTTACTATACCATTTTTGTGAGTAGAATAATAAGAATCTAAATAAATGATTTAATAAAGTAAAAGTAAATAAAGTAAAGTAAAAAAGTAAGGTGAAAAAGTTGGTAAGGGTGAGAAATGTAAGATGGACAGAAAATATGCTAAATTAGCATCCTTGCCAAAAAGTAATATTTCTAGAATATTGGTTGAAAACCTACTTTGATTAGATCATATACATGATGAGATCCATTTGATTTCTTAAAAACTTCCTCAAACACAGAAATAAGGGTGAACCTATCAAAAAGATTCACTGTGAGAAATTCACACCACCCAAACACATACAAAAATATGAAACATGTGGCTTAATATGATTATTTTAGCTCTGATCTTAATATCCATGATTTCTAAACTTTTAGAAGAGTTTACTCTTCTTTACTCTTCTAAAAGAGTACTCTGGGACTCTTGTAAAATTTATAAACTGAATTTCTATTTTCCTTTCAATCATACCAGCATCCTTTAAGTCATTCAATTCTACATTAGTATCATACTCAACTCTATAATATTATTTAAGATTCTACTCAAATATCAAATCTTGTTATTTTTATTTATAAAAAAACTCCTATATTTATGCATTCTATCATCACATAAATGAATGCCCTATTTACACTTTTACCATCTCTAGTCTAGAATATTTAAATAACCTGGAGATCTTATTTCAAATCTCTCTCCTTCTCAATGCCATCTTTCATATAGCTGGCAAAGTGATTTTTCTAAAGTATAGATCACCAACTCAATAAACTTCAATAGCTTTCTTTTACCTCTAGAATTAAATGTAAAAATATAAATGTAAAAAATAATAAAAATATAAAAATAATCTAGCCCCAGCTTGCCTTTCCAGTCTTATTTCATTTTAATACCTACCATATAGATTACAGTCCAAACAAATTGGCCTTTTATTTTCTTACATGGCAATCCATCTTCTATCTCCCAGAAAACATTTTTCTTCTTCACTTTCAGCTCTCAGAATCCTTAAATTTTCAACAAAACTTAACTCTATTACAAACTTTTTCAAGAAGTTTTTCATGAGCCGTATACATACTACTTAAAAAAAAAATCACCTTTTGACTATCATCATGATTGTAAGGGCCTTGAGTGCCTAATAGGCATTTAATCAATATTTATTGAATTATTTAATTTATTGTATTTTTATCATCAATAAGAATGTATTAAGTTCTAACTATGTTCTAGATTCTATGGTAAGTGTTGGAAATGCAAAGAAAAGCAAAAAACAAAATCCCTATCTCAAGGAGCTCAAATTCTAATGGAAAGACCAGCATGCAAACACAGACATTTATATATGCATATGTGTTTACATATATACATGTGTGTATATGCACATGTGTATATAATAAATAGAATTATATGTATATGTATATATGTATAGCATAAATATAAGTTATTTGTAATGTACTTTATATACACTTAATATGTACATTTTATATGCCTCCATTCTTGATTGTGAGCTCTTTGATAGAAAGAATTGCTTTCACTTTTGCTTTATTCACTGCCTCCCAATATGGGAGTAAGGATTTCCTGGCAGATAGTCATAATGAATGCTTATTGAATGATTGCCTGATTGAATATTACCTATTGTGATGTAAATTTTCTCCCCCACAACATATAAAATATTAACAAATTAATAGAAGTCATTGACAATTCTCACTCATGGGACACTTGACAAATGCTTTTGGTACGTTGTTTTTTTCCTATACCATTTCTAGTTAACCTCTTTAATAATGTTAGTTATTGCCCATAATATACTTTGGCCTCTTAATTTTCTTGGGAAATCCAAAAATAATCAGATTTTGATTCAGGAATTTTGCCTATACTTCCATAAGCTAATTTTACAAATAATAGATGACTAGAATTGCATTGTGTATCATTTTTTATTCACTATTTTTATTGTCCAGTTAAACTTGGACTCAACTTATTAATACCACACACATTTACACATAGTATTATATAGCATACTAGACAACACACAATAGCAATACACACCTCTCTATATATATTCTTTTACATGTTGACTTCTATTTCCCTGAAAATTCAGAGGAAATACTTATGTGGAGAAAAAGAAGAAAAGAAATGGGGGAAACATTCTTTCTTGACTTGAGAGGAGAGAAAATTGAATTTTAGTTTTTCATCTCTAGTTCTTTCAAATCTTTCTCCCTTTTCAGCTATATGAATTTAATGCTAGATATACCTAGGATTCCTCACTTAAGGAAATGATCTAAAAGTGTAATTCCTCATCTGAAAGAGTCTCTTGAAGTTATTACTTCCCAAAATGAAAGCTGTTGCATAAACTCCATTTTATCCCAAAACATCTCATTCTAGGAAATGAGAATCTAAATGTTCAAAGCAATATTTCTCCATAGTTGGGACCTGACTCATTTCCCAACAAATCTCTGGAAAATCTAGAGATGAAAAATAAAATTTACCTTTCTCTCTTCTCAAGTGAAGGAAGAATTTTTCTCTATCCCATCCCTCCTCTTTCACCATATAAATTTTCCCCTTGATCTTCCCTCATTCACTAATGTGGATAAATGCTAGAGACTGATGATGATGATAACAATAGATAGATAGATAGACAGACAGAAACAAAGAGAGAAGGAGAGAGAGAGAGAGAAAGAGAAAGGGGGAGGGGAGAGTTTATGGGCTTTACACAAGAAATATTAATTCAGTTCTTCAACTTTTCCTTCTATGACTCTAACAACTTCCTGATATGATAGAATAATACATTTGCAGTTTCAGAAGACCTGAGATACCATCTAGTTTATTTCCTTAATTAAAGAATAAATGAATTAATGAGCAAGCATCACAAACAGGTTTTGAACATGTCTTCTGACTCAAGACCTGAAGCTCTTTTCATTCTGCTCTCTTGTATCATAGCTTTTATGCTTCCTGAATATTTTTCTATGTATTCTTGTTAATCTTTATCAAAGAAAATATTAATAATTATTTTGTGTTCTGAATTTAGGTCTGTCTAGCAAGGAACATTTTATTAAAATTTCTATTAAAATAATTTTAAGCTAGCTTTGTTTGACTTTAATTTTTTTAAGTATATAGTATATTTCTTGGTGATTTAAAGTTGTCATTCTCAATGAACAGATTGTGGATTCTATTGATATGTATTTTTGCCTTTCAAATACTTGCAAGAAATTTTCTTATGCTATTTTCTAAAATATATTTTTTTCCAAAATAAGATTTTTAAGTTTTTTTTTGGTTTCTTTATAATTTTGCAATTATCTCACTGCATTATATTTGGGCTAACTTTCTGAAAGTCCTCCAGAAGGACATTGGTCTCAACAGGATAGACAACGTGAGAATGGACAAGAATAGAGTCCTAATTCTAATTCCTAATTCTAAGTCCCTAATTATAATTCTAAATCCTAATTCTAACCCTTATTTTTATTTTTCTTCCTTCTGAACCATTATGAAATGTTTAACTATCACATTATAACAAGAGATGTCTTGTAGAATTCATTGCCTTGATTTTCCTTCCAATTGAGATTTTCTACCAATGATCCATGTATATTAGAATCAGAGTACATTGTATCCATGGGTGAACCCAAGCAGCTTAGTTAACCTTCTTTGACTCAGTTTCCTCATCTATAAAATGAGTTGGAGAAGAAAATGTCAAACCATTATCTTTGTCCCCCCCAAAAAAAAGAAAAAAAAAAGAAAAAAAAACAAAAATAGGGTCACAAAAAAATTGGACACAACTGAAAATGACAACATAGTACTTAACTTTAGCGACTTTCACCTCCAAAATGTAAAAGTTTTTTAGAGACCCTTCATAAACCAAGTAAAACTTTGAACCAAGATTCCCCATGACATTGAACTCACACAAAACAAATCTAATCTTGGGATTTTGATACCAAGAGGATCATTTTTTAAAAAATTATTGAATCTTAAGGGTTTTACTCCTGTGTAATTTCTCAGATTAGGTATAGTTCAACTATTAGGTATAGTTCATATCTGTTTCCCCAAATGGTCCCAGTACCTGCATTTGAATTCAATGTACAATATTATTCATTGATTTCAGTCACTATGCAGAAAGTGCATAAGATATAAAGTACTCATAGGAATCTATGAACAAAAACAAAAACATGAAATACATTATATTTTAACTGAAAAGTAAAGATTCTTTGGAGACTGCTAAAACAAAAACAAAACAAAACAAACAAACAAAAACTCTTGCCATTCATCTCAGACCTGCATTATATAAACCACTAAAGGCAAGAAGTATAGAAAATAGACAATATTTTAAAATTCTGAAACTCAGGAATGTTAAAATCAGTGAAATCTTAACCTTTGGTATTACCACAAAGGTAATTCCTCAAACTTATGAAAGTCCACTTCCAAACTATTTCCTCTAAGGTTACATGAAGAACCTGTCTACTTTACTGTGTGCTATTAAGAAGTCCATACTAATGGTCATTATTTTCAATAACCCGGGTTGCTGTAATATTTTGAGCATAGAAAAACTGTTCTTGACAAGTCTATTCTTTTTTTGTTGTTTTGAAAGGGAAACACAAATTCAAAAGCAAATGACCAGAAACCTATTCCAGCCACTTTCTTACCTACTACCCTGCCTAGATCTGTTGAAACCAGATTCTGACCTGAATATTTCATGCTTTCATGTCTGGAATTCACACCAAGAGAGATTGTTAGTGTCCTGAATGGTGAGTGGTTCACTCATATGGTTCATTCTATCTAGATGATCAGGACCAGGCTTTATTCTATACATTGTAGCCATTTCCTTATTTCCTACCAAACATGGAACTTTGCCTACATTCCCTCAGCCCAGCTTTCCTGGGTCAGAACCTAGAAAAAGAATATTACCATTGATACGAGGAAGGGTAATTCATTCTATTTCACTAGTCACTCTCTTTGTGACTTTCCAAATCCTCCTCCTTAGTCATTACTTCCTTCTATGTGTTTTCTTCTACTATTAATTTTTTATTATTTTAAAATTTTATTTAATATTTCCTCCAGTTATATTTAAGACAATTTTACAGTTGTTTTTAAAACTTTCAAACTCCATATTCTCTCCCTTATCCTCATCCCTAACCCTCATTAAGAAACCAATGTGAATTTATGCAAAACATGATCATAAGTCATGCTTTGAAAGAAAGCATAGGTTTCCCATATAATAAAAAAAGAAAAAAATTCACCATTCTCCCTGCAATCTGAAGATCAGTTTTTTCCCTGGATATATAAAGGATTTTTCATCATAAGTCCTTCAGAGTATCATGGATTATTGTATAGCTGAGAAGTCATTTGTAGCTTATCATCCCAAGAAATTTCTATTGCTTTATATATAATACATCTCACATTGAGTTCATGGAAGATTTTTCAGGTTGTTATTGTTGTTGTTGTTTTTCTGAGAGCATCCTGTTAATCATTTCCCATAGCACAATAATTTTCCATGACAATCACATACCACAATTTATTCAGTCATTCTCCAATTGATAGGCATTCACTCAATTTTTTAAGCCCTGAGAAGAGAGCTGCTACCAATGTCTTTTGTATATATAGCTCTTTTTTTCCCTTTTGTTAAAAATTTCTTTTAGTATTCATGTCTAGTAGTAATATTGTTAGGTCAAAGGATATGTATGATTTTGTAGTCCTTTGGGCATAGATATTATCTATTGATCATTTATCAATGGGGCATGGCTCTTATTTTTTTTTATAATTTGACTCAGTTCCCTTTATGTCTGAGAAATAAGATCTTATCAGAGAAACTTGCTTCAAAATTCCTTTTACAATCATTATTGCTAATCATATTTCCCTTCGTTTATTCTATTCTCTCTCTCCTTTTACTCTATTCCCTTCTCACAAGCATTTTGTTACTCATCACTCCCTTCCCATATTCCATCCCTTCCAACTTTCATGAAGGGTAAGATAAATTTCTGTACCCGCGAGTATGTATGTTATTTCTTCTTTGAGCCAATTCTGTTGAGAGGAAGGTTCACTCACTCCCACTCTTCTCTTCTTCTTTCCCTCCACTATAAAAGCTTTTTCTTACTCTTTTTATGGCAGATAATTTACAACATTCCACTTCTTCCCTCCCTTGATCTTAGAACATTTCTTTCTTGCTTCTTAATTTAATAATCTTTCATATATTTTTCCTTCATATTCAATGCATGCCCTCTGTCTATATATATACAATCTTTCAAGTTGTCATAATAATGAGAAAGTTCTAATAAGTTGGAAGTATCATCCTCCCGTGTAGAAATGTAAGCTGATAAACCTTATTAAGTCTCTTATGATATCATTTTCCTGATTACCTCCTTATGCTTCTCCTGTGTCCTATATTTGAAAATCTAATTTTTCTATTCAGCTCTGGTCTTTTTACCATGAATGATAGAAAACCCTCTATTTTATTAAATTTCCACCTTTTCCCCTTAAGGATCATATTCAGCTTTGCTGGATAGCTGATTCTTGGATGTAATTCTAGCTCCATTGCTCTCCAAAATATCACATTTCAAGCCTCCGGTCCTTAAATGTAGAAGGTACTAAATCATGTGTTATTCTGACTGTGCTCCATTATACTTGAATTGTTTCTTTCTGGATGCTTGCAATATTTTCTCCTTGACCTGGGAGTTCTGAAATTTGGCTACAATATTTCTGGGAGTTTTCATTTTGGGATCTCTTTTAGGAGGTAATCAGTGGAATCCTTCAATTTCTATCTTACCCTCTAATTCTAGAATATCAAGACAATTTTCCTTGATAATTTCTTGAAAGATGATGTCCAGGCTCTTTTTTTTTTTTGATCATGCCTTTCAGATAGACCAATAATTTTAAAATTTTCTTTCCTAGATCTATTTTCAAGGTCAATTGTTTTTTGTTTTTTTTTTTTTTTCAATTGAATCATTTCACATCCCCCCCCTATTTTTCATTAATTTGTTGTATTTCCTTTTGCATCACTCATTTTTTTCCTAATTTTTCCTCTATCTCGCTTATTTGATTTTCAAAATTCCTTTTGAACTTTTCCATGGCTAATTGTTATTTTTCTTGGAGGCTTTGGATGTAAGAGCTTTGACTCTGCCATCTTCTGAATGTGTATTTTGATCTTCCTTGTCATCATAGTAACTTTCTATAGTCAGAAACTTTTTTGTTGACTACTCATTTTCCTAGTTTATTACTTGGCTATTAACTCTTTGTTAAAGTAGGGTTCTGTTTCCTGGGTAGTGGGGTGCATTATCCCAAGCTTCAGGGGTTTTGTGCAGCTGTTCTCAGAAATTCTTCTAGGGCCCTGACTCACAAGCCCTCTTTTCTGTCTGCTAAAGCAACAGAGTCATGGTTTGCTTATGCTGAGACTGGGGGCACAGCTGCACTGCTGTGACCTGCACTGGGATTGGACACTGCACTCCCACTCTCCTATGGACTTTTTGTGCTGACATTTCAAGTTTTCTTTCATGTTTCTGGACTAAAAGCTCTGGAAGCCAGCAGTACTGCCACTGATTCAGAGATTCTGTTTTCCTAATGCTGGGACTGGGGCTGAGATCAGAGCTACACTGGTGTGCCCTAAACTGGGATTTTACAATGAACTTTCTACCCTGAAGTAACAGACCTTTTCTATTGACCTTATAAATTGCCTTTCACTGGAAAATATTCAGCTCCATCATTTGGGCTGTTCGGATGCTCTAAAATTTGCTTGGAATCACTATTTAAAGACTTCTGCCCAGTTTGGGGAAGAAATTGGGTGAATTCATGTCTTTACTCTTCCATCTTGGCTCTGCCTCTCTCTATTAAATTATAATGACCTTGATAACAAAAACATCTTTGCTTTTAAATTTGCATTCCTGTAATTTAGCAGATAATAAGTCTTTAATAAACTTTATTTATTCATTCATTCACTTGTTCACTCATTGAGAAACTGGGAATTTAGGAACTTTCCTCTAAAGCTCACTTCAGCAAATAGTCTATGCTGATCAAGAGGTAGAGAAGAGGACAGGACACATTTTTGTCTTCCCTTCTCTTGCTATAATATGGTTTGGAATTCAAAGGTAAAGAAAATGCACAGAAGGTACTTTTTTTTAAACTTGTTTGTCTTCATATATCACAAGGGAAGAAGCTTCTCTTTCTGTACCTCCATCAGTCAATAATCAAGAGACATCTCTAGTATCTTAAGAAAAAACTGTTCATAATAATATTCTATTAACTATTATGGATCTGGGTCTCTTCTGATCAATACTTCCCTTTTCCTTACATATGACAATTCTTCAAATCTAGGCTTTGAGGGTAATAAAAGTGAAAGCAAATAAAGTAATATAAGTCTCTCAGACATTATACTTCATAGCTTACATTTGTATTTGATAACTCAGTTCTGCAAAGAAAAAATAATATTTCTTCTTTGAAGAAGGAAAATTATAATGGTCCACAAAGAGTTGAGCTTCTGTAATATGAATTCCCACCTTGTAGTTGTATGACACACTAGAGCATTAGCAGTTATCAAAAGTAGAGATAGTAGAATTTTCAAAAAAAAAAAAGTTTAATTAATATTATGTTGAAAAATGTTATATATACCAAACATTTTATTTTATTGAGGAATTTGGTAGAAGATATTATGTATTTAGAAAGTGAGCTCTGCATAAGAGCTATAAACAAGAGCAACTTGCTTAAACTACAGTTTAAGATGAGTATTGGCTAACTTTGTACTAGTGTTTTTTTCTTGCTACAATCCAAAAACTCTCTGGAGAAAATAGAGTAATAGAAAACTATAGAATATCTTCCTAAATATAATTGCTTTCTCTTCTTGACCTATAGTTGGGAGAGAAAAAAGAACTCTTCAAAAAGCATGGTGGGAAACAGTATGGCAGGAATCAATGTTTGAAAATTAAAAAGAACCAAAATGTTAGAGAGGGTGATAGATATATGGATAGACAGTTAGGTAGGCAGATAAAAGGAAGTGATGAGATAACAATGTAATGTCAGAACACCTAGTTGGAGGATTGTAAACATGATTCTCTTCATTCCCTTTTCCAGAACCATAGCAATTCACTTTGATTCAACAAACAACTATTATGTGCCAGATATATGTGAGATGGGATTATAAATCCTAACAACTGTAGTTAAAAAGAAGAAAGAAAGAAAAGACAGAAATGAAATAAGTTTCTGTCAGGAATTTTACATTTTCTGGCAGATATACAATATAAAATATATAGGATGGTGTGTGGGTGTGGGTGGGTGTGTGTACATGTACATATATGAAAAAACACTATAAAGTAATGATGAGAGGATACTTATAACTGGATAAATCTGGAAAGGTCCCATATAGGCCATAGTATTTGTGCTGGATTTTGAAGAAAACTAGGATTACAAGAAGTTGAAATGAAAAGAAAAAAATTCCAAAGAGTTGGGAAGGAATGAAGATGAGAAAGGTTATACAAAGACACAGAGTCAGGAGACAGAATATTTTGCATGGGGAACAGCAAATTAACATCCAGAATAGTATTGTGAGAAGAGTGATTTTACAGGCATCCATAATGGAAGGAAAAGAAAGCCTACTAGAAGTAAGAAATGAACCCTTTCAACACTGTGGACTAGGATGTGAATCTGTTCTGTGTCTTTTCCTATATTAAAAAAATTGATTTTATATTTGAAAACCCATGAATTGTTTAAAAGAATAATTTCTATTTCCTTTGGGAGTGTTCCCCATATTCCCATAGTTCACCTAGTCAGTAGAGGAAAGACAAACAAATGCAAACTTCTCCTAAAGTTAAGCACGCTCTTCAAGTTAGGATGGCATCTCAAACACACTTACTTTAAATTCCCTGACAGAATATGAAATATCAAAGAACAATAACAACAGTAAATTTTTCCTATAAATGGAACAGCTTGTTCTAGAGCCCAAGACCTTCTTCTGCCTTTCAGCCATTGGCACTAATTCATGCCTATGCCCCCAGTTCTTGGATGTAGTACTGGCCTAGGTATTTACATTCTTTTTCTTCTCTTTGTTGTACCTGAAAAATGTCTACATTTTCAAAGATACTTTATTAAAATTTAGTTACAGGGTAAAATAGACATCAATTAATCTCAATCTATCTTTTCAACAATCAGCCACCATGTTGCCTTGGAAAAAAGAAGCTTCTTGTACTTTCCCACATCTCACCTATAATTCATTTCCTTTGTGCTTCCAAGCTGGAAACTTCCTGTCATTTTCACCAACTTCCAAGACACTTGCTATCTACATACCATGGACAAGTCAATTAATATAACTGGGGTCTTAGTTTTCTTGCCTTGTGACTCTAGGTCTATGATTGCTTTATTCTCTCGCTGTGCCTCCAAATGAGCAAGATTCCAATCTGTTTGATAAATCATGGTTCACATAGGGGTTGCAGGGGTGAAAAACTTTATACTGAAAAGCCCTGCAGAGCATAATATCACAGAAAAAGCTTAAGAGACATCAGGAATATGGTAAGATACCAGGATATTTTGAATCATTTAGGGGAGAGGAGAGGACCAGTTTGAAGTATTTCTACCCTATCACATTTACAGTTAGTACTTTCTACATTGTAGCTGTGATTTTGCCCTTAGTATAGACTTTTGAGAGCTACTTTATAGGGATAATACATCTATGAAGTATTCAGCCTAATAAAAAACAAAGACCATTTTCAATTTTTTAATATAAATATAAAAATCCAGCAATGTTCAATGGCAATCCATTTCAATTTTATAGGCAATTGTCATCATTGGTAGTTTTCAAGGTACTAGAAATGTGATGTTATTTGAAAAGAATATTTGGAATTTGAAAAATGCTCTATGATCACATTGTACTTTGTATTTTATATGTCATAGAGATGTAGCTGTTTGCTCTCTTCTTTAATGAACTTATATATATATATATATATATATATATATATATATATATATATATATATATATATGTTTCCCTCTGCAATACATTTTAAAAATAAGAGACTTATAATAAATTATTTTCTTTTATTTCTCAATGTATTACTAGCATGCCTTTCTAAGTCATGCTTTTGCATACTAATAATTTCCTGCCAATCAAAAGACCTTGGTCCTCTCTGTTTCCATTATGAGTCAACAAATGGAGTTTATTGATCCAAACACTGTGATCTGTAGATTTCAGTTTTCATCAAAATGAGTTTCCATGGTTGTTTAAATTAAAGAGTGGCAAAGTCTCAGAGTTTTGCAAAGAAGACTTTTGTGAATTGTGTATATTTCTAAACAAACCAAACTGCTCATTACTCAAGATATTTTGGACAATTCTACATTTATAGGAGACTCAAAGATGTACAAAGTACATGAGTTGATCCTCCAGGGAATGCTCATTCTAGGGAAATTCCATGATATAGTTCCTTTTTTTTTTTTTTTTTTGAAATTGTATTCACTTTTAGCAGATGACTGGATGGGGAGTGTTTAGGTATGCTTGTATAAGGATTAGTATAAACCTTGCTTCTCTATAATGCTTCCTTGAGGAGAAATATTTAATTGGGTCAATTCTGAACTACAGTTGTACTTCAATTAACTGGCATGGCTAATTAAGTTTTCTGGTTAATTGAGTGAAACTTCTTGTGATGAGGATGCCCCTGCACAGGATACAAGGACAAGCACATAAGGAGTTCTTTCAGGTGTGTAGGATATTACTGGTTTATCTCTCAGTTCTTTATTCTCTGAAATAAAGCACTTCCCCAATCCCTGATCTTCAACATGGTCACCAGAGCATCATCTTCAGAGTAAATGAACACAATTTGAAAGAGGCCTCATGAAATATAAAGCTCAATTTCTCTCTGATGACTATAGCTAAGCGGATTAAACCTAGAAGAAAACATGATATCTTTCTCTAAAACTTTTCATGCATAGGAAGCAGAAGACTTCAGAAATCATGAGATGTCTTATTCCCAAATAAAATTTCATTAGAAATAAATCAGTCAGTAAGAATTTATTAAGCACTTATAATTTGACAGTTACTATGTTAATTGTGTAAGAATACAGGAAAGGCAGAAAGAGAGCAGCTCCTAGAAAGATTTAAATACCAAAGACAAATTTTGTCTTTAATGGGAAGTCTCTAGAGTTTACTGACTGAATGCTGGCAAGGTTTGTAGGGAATGATATGATCAGACCTGAGTTTTAGGGAAATTGTTTTCATGATTGTGTGAAGGATAGAGGAGTTAATGAGATGCTTGAGACAGTGAGGCAAAATGCAAAGTTATTGCAATACTGCAAATGAGAAGTGACAAAGACCTGACCCAAATCCTTAAGTATAAAAAAAAGGTATGGATGTAAAAAATGTGATGGAAATAGAAATAACAAGATACTATAACTGCTTTAAGAGTTAACCTGAGTAAGTAGAAGAATGATTGATGATGGTAATTCCCATGACAGTAATAGGGAAATTTGAAAGAGAAGTGGGTTTGAGGGTAAGGAAAGAAAAATAGTTGTTTTAGACATCCTGAGTTTAAGAAGTATCTGAAAGTTGAGATATTTCTGTAAAACAAATAAAGGAACAATTGTAAAATCCTCAAATCACAAAGTATAGAATTATAATCATGTTAATATAACATCTTATCACATAATATTTAACATATTGTATGTATCACATATCCTGCATTATGTTGTATGACATTATATCACATATTTTATTACACTAACAATAGATTTAGAGGTATAAAGAATCTTAGAGGCTCATTTAGTATATATCCACATGTGTATAAATATGTGTGTATAAATACATGTTATATAAAGAATATATAATTCATTATCAAAAGTATGCAATATATGTAAATTATTGAACAAATGACAAATCATAAATAATTATACATGGTACAGCTAAGTGGTACAGTGGATAAAGTGCCAGACTTGGAATCAGAAACACTCAACTTCTTGTTTCAAATCTGACCTCAGACACTTATTAGTCATGGGAACTCTATTTGCCTCAGTTCCTCATTTATAAAATGAGCTGGACAAGGAAATAGCAAACAACTCCAGTATCTTGCCAAGAGAATCCCAAATGTCACAAAGAGTTGGACATGCCTAAAATAATTAAAATGATTGAACATAAACAAAATAGCTATTGTACGTTTGTGTAGATAGATAAACATGCGTATATATTGTTATATATAGACATTTATATATGTGATATTATACATATACATATACATATATATTCATATATAATATATTAGAGGAAGGGGTAGATAAATCTATGGCTTATCTATTTGTCTGTATGTGTTTTGGTGTGATACACACAAATATGTCTCAGTTTTAATTTCCCTTCAAGATCTCTTATCTAAATTATTTTATAATCATTATTCAGAGTAATGGTTTGGAATATCTAAAAATTATTCAATCATCAAAGAAAGGTTATATTTTATTCATTCTGCCTTATATACTTTGATGAATTTGTTATTTTATCTATATAAGTAGTCCTTCCAACAATTCAACTAGGTCTAATGACCTCCTACCACTTCTGTCAATATTCTCCTATTAATCTGCTACTTGGGGATGAGCCAATGAGTAGGTGGAAAATATCTTAAATGTCTTTTGAGGTTCTGTGAATATCAATGGAGCAAGAGACTCTGTATTACTTATGCCTTACCATGCATGTTTTGCAAAATAAGAACAACAACAAAAAAAGAATGCTAACAAAAAGAGCAATATGAAGTAAGACAAAAAATAATGTCTATTGACACAATGTCCAACTTCTGCAAATACATGTATTTTAAATTACATAAGATATGAAAGATGTCAACATTTATTAATGAGACTTAGGAAAGGAATTTCTTATTTTTGAGAAAAACACATAATAAATGGATTACTACATTAAACATAAATTGAATACTCATGTACCTTAATGTTTTCTCTTTTTCATTATAAAGAAGTGAGTTAATAGTTATAGTTTTTTAAAATAGACATATTTTGTTTCAATGCTTAATATTTAATTGCTATCTAGATGATAACATTTGTAAAGTTTTAAAAGAAAACCTTTTTATATTATTAAATTTTTCTCTTCTTTAAAATGTAGAGATAATATGCTTTTAATATTGTTTAGGTATTAATGTCTTTATTAACTAGAATATACTATTATAAATTATTTACATAAACTGAGAATATTTTGTAGAGGGCTGAAACTCCAAAAAGGTATGCTTGAATCAGACAACCTAGCACTTAAGGCTAATTACCTATTCATTGTGAGATAATTACTCTATTAGCATATATTTGGATAAATGGCTCCTCTCACTGTTGGTGCTTACTGAATGTTTGGTGTTAGGATAATCATAGGCAAGGATTGGAGGGTTGGGGGGAGAGAAGCCAGAATCACTTGGCAGTAGGACCAGAGAGGCTGAAGACTTTGGACTCCAGAATCTATGATACATCTTTGGCAAGCCACGTGGCAACTTACCTACCTCATTCACTTCTCCCCCTAAAGACCAAGAACTTTGATTTATCCTGATTCTCACTGACCCTGAGGCCCTCCAAGGAGCTAGCCCATACACTACATTTGGCACCCAACATGGACCAAAGACCCTAATTTCATTGAAAAAGTCCCTGTGAGCAGGAAATAGGGTGAGTATTTTAATAGACAGAGAACTTACTTTGTTAAGAGCTAAATTAGTAACTTTTATTTTCTGACTGAATGAGCAGATATTAGGAAAAGATTCTCTCCTCCACCCCTGCACTGAGGGAGCTCTATAGAAAGCATACTTAGACTTTTAAAAAGGCAAGATGTACTTGTAACTTAGGAGCAGATTGGTGGACTCTTGGATACATTAGAATGCACATTCCCTTGGTTCTTCAAGGAAGAAGAAATAGAGATAGATAATTGGAAACTTGTAGGAGATCAACTATGTGACTATTATAATGATAATGGTCCTGATTCAATTTCTAAGGAAATATTCTATATGTACAACTTAATACAATTGGCTTTAAAGAATACCACAAGTTCTAGAAAAAAGAAAAGTTTTAAGAACAGCCAGATGAGGAAGTGTTAGGAGAAAGAGGAAGAGAAAGGAGAGATTAATTGAAATATCAGCAGAGGGCATGAGGAGTTAAGTGAATTTGAAGGGCCTAGTGATTCTCACTCTCACAGTCCAGCTTCAACTCTTTCTACACCAGAGCAAACTCTTGGCCTTTCCCCAACAACTTCACCCTCCTGGGTGAAGGGAGGAGGAGGAGTGAGAGGAGCAGTGATATCACCAGCACCTCCCCCCCCCAGCAATCACTCCCTTCTATGATTCAATTGCAAAAGACGCTACTTAAAGCCAAAGAGCAAGGGCAGAGTTCAGCTGATTTGAGAACAGAAATGTATCCTGTGATTGAAGAGTTTAACTCTTCAGGTCAAGAAATCTAGAAATTATCAAAGATCTGAAAAAGGTTTGCACTCTTTTTGGGGCTACATCATCTTATATTAAGATGTTATTACAGAACTTGGCTTGTGAAATTTTAACCCCTAGTAACTAGAAATCTATAACAAGGACATGGTCAGAATCCGGACAAAACTTGTTATGGCTTTTTGAATATAGTGAACTCTGTAGGATACAAGCCCAATGAAATAGGAAAATTGGAGTTAATACACTGATCATTTGTGACCAATTAACAGGTATAGGTTCTTATGCAGACACTTCAGCACAGATTAATTACCCCATAGCAGCATATGAGCGAAGTGCTTCTGCTGTTATCAAAGCATGGGGCTTTATCCCATGTAAACGAGACAGAGGAGAGGCCTTCATGAAAATTGCACCATGTCCAAATGAACCCTTTGCTGATTTTGTGGGTCATCTGCAGACTGCTGTTATACAAACCATTGGTGAAAATGCAGCAACAGAAATTATGATAA
This sequence comes from Antechinus flavipes, assembly GCF_016432865.1. Classification (NCBI taxonomy): domain Eukaryota; kingdom Metazoa; phylum Chordata; class Mammalia; order Dasyuromorphia; family Dasyuridae; genus Antechinus; species Antechinus flavipes. Next base: position 218,202,064 of record NC_067400.1, read on the forward strand.
GGCAACTTGCTAAAGAAAATGTTAATGTGGTTTGTAAAAGAATTATAGTAGGATTACATAAAGATGCTTCTTTTAGAGGAGATCATAAGATGCTGTGCCACAGTGGGCACAAATACCTTTTATAGCCAGGCTATGATGCAGATTTCCCAAGATCTAAACATGGGAAGACAGGGTCCCTTTTGCCAAAGAACTTCCAGAGAGACTTGTTCATACTTTCCATGTGGTAAAATGGGGCATCTGAAAGCTCAATGTTGGCATAGAGACAGAGTGAGAAAACAGGTTGGGAGAACAAGACCCAAAACCCCATGTCCAAAATGCAACAGAGGCTTCCATTGGTCATCAGAATTTAGACTGATTCAGGGAAATGGGATGGAGCGCCCAGCCCCAGGGCCCAAAACAAAAAACCATTTGGGGCATGATGGCAGCTGACGTTACACCCAGAGAGAACTTTAGAAGTTCAGTACTCAGACATGACCAATCAGTCAAGAAGCAATATGATGGGAGAAAGGAATTACATAACCAATCATAAGTTCAGTACTCAGGCATGACCAGTCAGCCAAGAAGCAATCTGATGGGAGAAAGGGATTATATAACCAATCAGCCAGGAATCAACCAGATGGGGAAAAGGGATTACAACTGGGGAGAATAGAGTCGTATGCAGCTGGGAATACTGAGATAACCTCTGGAGAAGTGAAATCTGTTCCTTTCCAGCCTATGGACCCTTGCCACCAGGCACAATAGGCTTGACCATTTCACCTCCTGAGAGTACTTACAGGAGTTCATCCTGTACACTGTACAGTGTTCATCCATACACTGATTTGGGAAACTGGGGAATGTATAGATAATATCCCAGTCATTAATACAGATAGACAATGTGTGACTTATCAACTAGGAGTGGTAGTAGCATCATGTTGACTGTTACATACCCCTAATAGGCAATCTGATGATAGTTGACCAGATTCTGACTCCAAGCAACAGAATCTGGGAATATTCTAGACTGCAGCAGTTACAGCTGCCTGGCCTATGCTCACTATCTATATAAATGGCATACCATTAGAAGGATTGGTAGATACAGTGCAGATTGTACAGTCATTAGAGGTATCAAGTGGCCCAGTCACTGGCCAAAGAATAAGGCAGACACCTATATGTCTGGCGTAAGAGAATCAATAGCAGCTGAAATTAGTGCTACTCCTTTGAGATGGACAGGAGTTTTTACACCTTTTATACTTGAAAAAATCCCCATCAATCTGTGGGGATGAGACATTTTACAACAGTTAGATTACAAATGAGTACTGCAGCTTTTTAGGCAGGGCTGCTGTTGAAGGCCTGCCTGCACTCTCACCTGTTCCCATTCAATAGAAAACTGATACACCAGTGTGGATAGGACAGTGGCCCTTAGCTAGCAATAAAATTCATGCCTTATTAGATATAGTACAGGGGCAACTTAACCAAGATCACTTACAATCTTCTCTATGTCCTTGGAATTCCCCTGTATTCGTTGTAAGAAAGAAATCTGAAAAATGGAGAATGTTGACTGTTTTAAGAAAAATTAAATAAACAGATGGAACCTATGGGAACTCTTCAGCCTGGACTTCCATCTCCTACTCAATTGCCTAGAGAATGGCCTCTTTGGGTTATAGACATTAAGGATTGTTTCTATTCTATCCCTCTAGATAAGGAGGATATGAAAATATTTGCCTTTTCAATGACCAGCATTAACTTAGCTGAGCTGTTGCTCTTACTGCAGTAAGAAAAGCATTTCCAAAAGTTATGTTATTACATTATATGGATGATATTTTGGGATGTGCACCTGAGGAGCAAATGTTAGAAGCATGTCTACAAAAGGCCATGGAAATACTAAGGAATTACAAATTGCATATAGCTCCAAAAAAAAATTCAGATACATGCTCTTTTTCAACATTTAGGATATGAGGTATATCCTAAGGTGTTTACAATACAAAAACGTTTCTTAAGAACCGAGAAGCTAAACACCTTAAATGACTTTCAGAAATTGATAGAAGATACCCAATGGATGTGTCCAGTGTTGACCTTAACTGCCTATCAATTGTAACCATTATATGACATTTTTAGGGGAGACAGTGCTTTAAACTCACCACTCCAGCTTACAAAAGAAGCTCAAGAAGCTTTGAGAGAAGTTGAACTGGCAATGTGGTTGAGTCACTCAAAAAAACCTTGGAAATATCAGTTTTTGCAACAAAAGAGGCACCTAGAGCAGTCTTTCATCAAGGAGACTGTGTGATAGAGTTGGTGAACCTCCCGGCACAACCAGAACAAAGCCTTACTCCTTACCCAGTGCTTGTGGCTAGAATTTTATTAAAGGCCATTAAGTGAGCAGTACAGTTATCTGGGATAAGACCTGACAAGATATACACCTTTTATACCAATGCACAAGTTAATGTATGCAAGTGACAAATTTTATTGGCCACAGCTCCAAACTTTACACACAAGTCTCCATTAAAGATAACCTGACTATTACATAATTGTCAATGGATTCTTGAAGAAAAGGTTTCTAAGGTTCCTTTTAAAGGACCAACTATTTTTACAGATGCATCCAAACATAACATTTGTGCTGTATACTCTCATGACTTACCTATAAAGAGAGTAATCAGAACTCCTTTTCAGTCCACTCAGCAGAATGAATTGTATGCAATAATTCTCCTACTTATTATCCAGGAAATATAAATATAATATCTGATTCAGCCTATTCAGTAGGCTACTATTCAGTAATAAGAATTGCCAAAGCCCAAATAAAAATTTTACCTTACAATATATTTCAGCTCTTTAAGGAACTTCAAGAGCAAGTAAGAAAACATCCAGATAAGATTTATACCTTGCATGTCCACTGTCATAGTAGACTTCCAGGTCCTATTTTTTTATAGTAATTCAAAGGCAAATAGCCTTCTAACCATGTTGGCCAATACTCCTTTATTTCAGGAAGCCCAAGAATCTCATTCTAAATATCATCAGGCTGCCCGAGCTTTACATTTACAATTCGGGATAACAAAAGAGGAAGCTAGGAGCATAGTAAATACCTATACAGCTTGCCTTTGTTTCCACGCTCCTACACTCCCTCCAGGGAAGAACCCTCATGGTTTCAGACCCAATGAAATTTGGTAAATGCATGTGATCCATTATAAATCTTTTGGTCATCTGTCTTTTATCCATGTTATAGTAGACATCTTTTCAGGATTCATTTTTGCAATACCAGCAGCAAAAGAGACAGTCTAAGTGGTCACTGAATTCCTTATACAAGCATTTGCAATTATGGACATACAACAAAACAATAAAAGCAGATAATGGACCTGCATATACTTCTAAACATTTTGCACACTTTTGCTCACAGTATAAGATTTTACACACCACTGGCATACCCTTTAATCCTCAAAAACAGGCAATAGTAGAGAGGAGAAAGAGAGACAGTAAGACACTCCTCCAAAAACAAAAGAAAGGGGGAGCCACAGGCAACCCTAGAGAATTTCTAAATTTAGCTCTTTATACTATTAACTTCTTGATTTTTGACAAAGATGCACTGGCTTCAGCAGACAAGTTTTATAACCTACCTGAAGGGCAGTGTCCAGTGCAAGCAGCTCCACTATCTTTAGATAATCTTCAGATGATGTGGAGAGATCCAGAAAATGTGAATGGAAGGGACCAAATAGGTTAACTGCTTGGGGGAGAGGGTTTACTTGTATCTCTACAGATGGAGAAGGAATCACATGGGTCCCAATGAGCTGTATTTGCTTTGTCCTTCAAAGAGAGATAGAGCAGACCTTGAAATGAAGAAGAGCCAAGAAACATCAGGTGGTTCCATCACTGATTGTGCCCACCAATGAAAGAGCATTGCAGTTGTGGTAACTAACTCATGGACAGCAAAAATTGTTAATGAGATTGATGCAGGACTTGAAAACCCTCAGGAATCTTTGGAATCCCTGAGACATGATAAGATTTTTGCAAGATTTCAAAATCTGCAGGAATCATTAGATTCCCTGACATATTACGGGACTCTTTAAGGATTTCAAAATCTGTAGGAATCATCGGATTCCCTAACACATAAAAAGATTGTTGCAGGACTTCAAAATCTTACAGGAATCATTGGATTCCCTGACACATGAAGTAACAGACAATAGATTGGTTTTGGACTATCAGTTGCTGAAGAAGGCATATGTGTGATTGTTATTTACATACCCCCCTTTTAGGACTTCTGGAAATCTTTTGCAATACCATGTTGATTCATCTTGTTTGTTATATCACTATTTGCATGTACAATTCGTTTTTATTACACCACATTGAGCTGGCACTGGTTGTGGGGAGAGTGATCACTGCTAGCCTGTACTTTATTGCTATGTGCTTGTATAATACCTCCTATGTTGATGCATTTGTGTATACCTGTTTCTAGTAAGACCCTTCAGCCCTGAAACCCACTCACAATATCTGGCTTGACTCACCACTTACCATTGGTGTTTTTTCTTTCCCTTCCTGAGAAGTCAGGGAGGGCATGATCATCTCCTTTTTAGTGCTTTCACACCCCCTTCCTGAAAAGTCATAGAGGGCATAATCACCATGTACTAAAATAAAAGAAAGAGGGAGATGTAGAGGGCTGAAACTCCAAAAAGGTATGCTTTAATCAGACAACTGAACACTTAAGGCCAATTGCCTATTCGATGTGAGACAATGACTCTACTATCATATATTTCAATAAATGGATCTTCTTGCAGTTGATGCTGCCCGAATGTTTGGTGTTAAGATAATTATAGGCAAAGATTGGAGGGCAGAGGGAGAAAAGTCAGAGTCAGAGTCACTTGGTGGCATGACAAGAAGGAGAGAGGTTGGTGACTCTGGACTCCAGGATCCAGGATACATCTTTGGCAAGCCTCACAGCAGTTTGTCTGCTTCCTTCACTTCTCCCCCTAAAGACCAAGGGCTTTAATTTATCCTGATTCTGGCTGACCCCCGGGCCCTCCAGGGAGCTAGCCTATACACTAAAATATTTCAGGGTTTTTTTTTTTTTTTTTTTTTTTTTTTTTTTTTTTTTTTTTTTGCATTTCCTGCTGACATTTTAAAGTATAATGACTCACAAAACTTGTGATACAACAAAATTAAAGGATCCATCAGAATAATAAATTGAATGACAAATATTATTGAAAGACATAATCTTATTCTAATCTTAAGCCTATTTAGCTTTGTAGTATTTCAGAGTGATAGTATGTATATATATATATATACTTAGCTTTGTAGTAGTTCAGAGTGATAGTATATATATATACACACACACACACACACACACACATATACTATATATAGCTGGCCTCCAGAGTCAGGAAGGTTTGAGTTCATGTCCAGCTTTTCACACATAGGACAATTTGACCTTGATCAATTCACATAATTTCAGCTCAAGATTCCCAATTCATCCTTTCAACAAGTAGCCATTCATTTTCTAAATGTCTACATGCTATATACTATTTGGTTGTATATAAGAAATAATCATAGCTAAGGCTCTACCCTAAAGAAACTTATTAACTATTCTAAAGATATTTATACTCTTCAAAACTTAGTATTTACAAAAAGTTGAAATATCTTTTCAGCATTAACTTTAAAAAGACTAGATCATTTTCCAGGTGAACAAAAAATATGTTTTCATTTTTAAAGGGATTTGGAGTAGTCTGGGGGAGAAATAACTGAGTTCCTACCTTTACTCTACCAGCTTGTCTCTGCCTATTTGTTTTCACTTAAAAAAATAAACATTGAGTTACCGAGAAACAAAAAGTATGTTCCTGAATTAAAAATAGCATTGTTTCAAAAAACAATAATAACAGCAGCAACAAAGATGGAGTGTGTGTGGAGAGGGGTGGTGATAATAGAAGAACAAAGAAATATTCACTTTTTAAAAAAATTTATTTTAAACTTAAATACAAAATAGAAAAGGAAAAATATTGCCATGTGCAAAACATGAGAGGACTCAAAATGTGGAACAATAAATTTCCATTTCAAAAAAATTTATTCAATAAATACTACATGTTATATTCAGAACTATCTTTGCTTCCTTGTAGGTTTTCTTTTGTTCTCTGTTGTGTACCTTTTTACTTTATTCTTTTTTTTCTCCTTTCTTTCCCCCAATATGGCAAAGAGACTACCATCAAATATAGATATATTTACATAAACACACATATACATACATATACTCATGTAAGCACATACATATATAAATATACACACATACATACACATACACAAATATCTATAATCATAGATATTCATACACATTTACATAAGACCATTCTATGCTGATTGTCCTCTGTGTCTCTGACAATAGTTAACAACATCCTACATAAGTCCGAGTCTTTGCATATTTTTTTCTATATTCACCAACTCATCATTTCGAGTATCACACCAACATTCCAATTTCATATTGTCTAGTATTTTAAATAGTCTAAAACAATATTGATTAATATGGCTCACAGTGTAGTTTCCTTATTTTTTCTCTTATTTAAATATATTTTAGCTTTAACTTTATCTGAGAACAATTATCACCATAATATTGTTCAAAATATTTTCTCCTTGCCCTGGAGATTTCAGAATTTGATTATGATATTCCTATAGATTTCCCTCATAGGTCTTCTTTCAGGTAGTGATTAGTGAGTTTGTCTTTTCTATTTCTACCTTATCCTTCTGTTCTAACACTTGAAGACATTTTTAAAAATTATTTCTTTTATTATTGCATCAAGATTTTTTTTGTATACCCCAAAGAGATAATAAAGAAGGGAAAAGGACCTGTATGGGCCAAAATGTTTGTGGCAGCCCTGTTTGTAGTGGCTAGAAACTGGAAAATGAGTGGATGCCCATCAATTGGAAAATGGTTGAGTAAATTGTGGTATATGAATGTTATGGAATATTATTGTTCTGTAAGAAATGACCAGCAGGATGAATACAGAGAGGACTGGTGAGACTTACATGAACTGATGCTAAGTGAAATGAGCAGAACCAGGAGATTATTATATACCTCAACAATGATACTGTTTGAGGAAGTATCCTGATGGAAATGGATCTCTTCGATAAAGAGAGCTAATTCAGTTTCAATTGATCAAAGATGGGCAGAAGCAGCTACACCAAAGAAAGAACATTGGGAAATGAATATAAACTGTTTGCATTTTTGTTTTTCTTCCTGGATTATTTATACCTTTTGAATTCAATTCTCCCTGTGCAGCAAGAAAACTGTTCAGTTCTGCACACATATATCATATCTAGGATATACTGTAACCTATTCAACATGTAAAGGACTGCTTGCCATCTGGGAGAGGGGGTGGAGGGAAGGAGGGAAAAAGTCAGAACAGAAATGAATGCAAGGGATAATGCTGTAAAAAATTATCCTGGCATGAGTTCTATCAATAAAAAGTTATTAAAAAAAATTTTTTTTTTGATCATGGCTTTCAGGTTATCTGATTATTCTAATGTTTTCTCTTATTGATTTGTTCTTGAGATCAGTTATTTTTCTTATGAAATGGCTCAGTTCTCTTCTATTTGTTTTTTTTTTCCATTCCTTATATTTTGTTTTGTTATTTCTTGGTCCCTTATCACTCCTTTGGCCTCTCTTTGCCCAATTCTATTTTCAAGGAGTCACTTTCTTCTTTAATATTCTCTCTCTTTCCAGTTAACTTTCTTTCCATAATCTTCTTGCTTTTCTTGTATTATTCTTATTTTTTAATCCAATCTCTTTTATTTGATTTTCAACGTTCTTCTATGAATTCTTTTTGGACAGATGACCATTTGGTGTTACTCTTTAGGATAGATGAATCCATTTTCTCTATTCACATAGTAACTTTGTAGAATTAGGTCCTTTCTCCTTTGCCTGGTCATTTTTTAAAAAAATAAGAATCCATTAGTTTAAGCATCTCTAATTCTGAAATACAGGGATGGTGACATCAGGAGAACTAAAGGATGTCCCCATTGGCCTAGAACTAAAACCAAAAACTCCACTGTTTTGTAACTGCCCACAGCCAGCAGCATCCTTGCCCCACTGCTTTTTCAATCAAAAAGATTGGACCTGGTGTGGTTCCCTCTCACACAGTGTTACATCTCAGCCTGCTGCTCACCTGGGCATGGCATTTCTTATTAACTCAGATTGCCTGCCTCCCTACACTGTAGCTAGTGCAAAGGCTACTTCCAAAACCAACCAGCCCAAGGGCTTGCCACTTGCTGTTTCATTGGAACTAAATTGGAGTTTTTGATACTTCACAGTAGCCAAATGTCCATTTTGGTGTCTTTCTTCTCAGATTGTCACAGGAAAACCACTGCTCTGTGCTAATTTTTTTTAATTGTTCTATGTTTTCCCTGAAGTGAAATTTTGTCTTGTTTCTGAAAGAAATATGAGATTTTTTTTTGACCAACTCTTCAACCTTCCCAGAATCTTCTTCCAAAAATTAAAAAAAAAACTATTTTATGTGAGATGGGTTTTTTTTCACATGGAATAAATAGGAGGCAAAGGAGTAACCCAGAGAAATTAAGGTTTTAGAATGACCACAGATGACAATTGCATCTACTTTCCCTATATTTCAATATTTTGACAATCTTGGGTCAGGTATTACCCCTTTTACTACCACCTTGTACCCATTAATTAAATATTACAAGTAAAACATCAAAATTGGGGGGAAAGTGAAACAGAAATTGAACATTTATTCAGCATTAAGCATACTACCTTCTTTGAAGTGATTATTTTGTTTTCTAGCCTCTTTATGACCATTGAATTGTGAAAATCTGTGAAACTGGATTGCTCTCTTGTGTTTACTATGAATATTTAAGCAATTTTTATCAGTTTATGACATGAGGAAAACATATTAATATTCATACTAGAAGAATAACATAATTGTTCCATCCATATAATCTTCATAATAATAACCATAATTTTGCTAGTGATAAAAATTACTAATAAATTTACTAATGATTACCAAATATTCTATATATTATCCATCAAATACTCAAAGACAGCTATAATGACTCTTCTTCTGTTCTTAGGGCAAACAACTTTATTTTTTTAACCATTCTTATATATTATTTTAACCACTCTTCTGCCTTCCCAAAACTGGTTTGCTTCCTCTCAATATGTTCCAAGTTCTTAATATCTTTCTAAAGAATTGAAAAGATTAAGATTTATCCTGCATCATTTTCTTATTGATCCTATTTACAATTCATTTTGTCCTATAATTGTTTAAATCATCATCCTTTCACTCTGAACTTAGTTGAGTTCAGCTGGCCAGTTATCAATTAAGTTTAGAAATCCAGGTTTACTGCTAATCACAAATCTATTTTTACCTCAAGGAATTTTGCTAACCTTGGGACATATGTGTGAAATAAATGGAATCAGGCATTATGTCTTTACTCACCAAGCTATCTTTCAAGGATATCTTTCTTGCTATCCAAATGTTTTTGCCAATTTCACCTCTCAAACCATGAGTATTTTTAGTCTCATGAGAAAAGAAAGGTGGTCATTGTTAGCCCCCATTATAAAACTTGAATTAATCATTATTATTCTTTATCTCAACCCTGGAACTAATCATATTGTTCTGAATCACACATCATCTATTCTATTCTATTCTTTATTCTATACCATCCTTTTCCTTAGGTTCTTTGCAATCCAAGTAGCAAACTCCTAAAAATAAATGTTATCTTGTTCTTAGATCTGCCTGACTTTTTACTTTGTAAAACTTCAGTTGCAAAAGAGTCATGACTAAGAAAAGAGAATTTACTCCAGGTATAAACTGATAAAGTCAGAGAACAGTGCAACTAAGATTTCCCTTACTCAAAACAATAAGCTTCTATTAATATAATCTAAGATTTCATTAGCTTTTCTAACTAAAATGTCATCAAGTTGGTTCATACTGAGATTGATTTCCATTCAAATCCTCAGATTTTTTACATGCAAATTGTTTTTGGCTATGTACCCTTCCAGGAATATGTTATTGATTATTTGAACCCCACTATATAGCACTTTCTATTTATTCCCATTAATTCTTATTTTACTAATCTGAGGCAATTATTCTAGCCTGTCAAAATAGTTTTAAATGCCATTTCTATCATTCAGAACATTATTTATCCTTCCAGGTTGCATGACATTCACAATATGATAAGCATGCTTATCATAATTCTTGGGAAAAATCATAAATTCTTAGGAAAACAGATGATAAGATAGAACACTCATTTTGTCCACTAGATCTTTCTTCCCGTATTTGGTTCTAATTATTAATTAACATTCATTGGTTTAGTCATTCAATTAGCTCAGGAGCCACTGAGTCATATGATCATTCGATACAGATTAACTACATCTTGTCCAAAATAGAGTCATAAAAATGTCTATCAAATACTCTCCTAAAATTCAGTTATGTTTGATGCCTTTCATTCTGTGTCTTTCCCCACCTCCAAAAAGAAGGAAAAAGAAAATGAAAAATGAGGTCACAAAGTCATAGCCTGTTTTAGATGAACTTAAACAGGGTCACCATGCTCTCTAGTTCTATTTTTAAGTGTTTACAAGTCATTTTTAAAATAATAAATTGTAGAATTTTATTTCCCAGGAACACTTTACCCTTGAAGAAGACATTCCTTCTCTTTTTTATTCTTTTAGTGTAACTATCTACTGACTTTTCTTGTCTCTATCAAATATATATATATATATATATATATATATCATATTATCCTACGAAGTACATCTCTGGAAAAATGATCTAATAGAAAATAATCCATATATATATATATAGCATAAATGGATTTGGGAATAAATACTGCCAATCACATCTCCCTAGGGTTGTTTCATGGACTCAGGCATGGCTAATGATTCTCTAGAGTCAGAGAAAACACATTAATTTACTGCCTTTTTTTAATGCCTGATGTAGTCCAAATTTTTTAGCTGAAAGAAGAATCCTTTATTTTAAAAGTGGTAAAGCTAACAGCTTCAATTAAGAATCATCCATAATAGATTTTAAAATTCTTTTTTTAAAGGATATTCAAATTATTTTAAAAGTTTTAATCATATTTTAACATTTTTTCCACTTAAAACCTAAAGCTGTCTCTTTTAAAAGTTATTTTTGTGTGCATGTGCATTTTCCTTTCATTGAGTATTTATTCATCAAGCTGTTTTCCTTCTTAGTGTTTACTATCTTGATAATAGGTCAAAATCCAGAAGACCAAGTGGAAAAATATAAAATCTGAAATTATTCATTAATTATTCTTTGAACATCTTATGGCACTTGGTTTTTATCTCTGCTATGTAATTAACAGATTCCCCTTTACATTAGTTATTAACTTGCCAACTAGAGTGTGACACAGTGAAAAACATATTATATCTGTTAGTGTAGTCAGTGCTTGGATTCCATGCAATCTCCTATTTCTTTTGTGGCCTTGGAAAAAATAACTATTTCCTGGATATCAGTTTCCTTATCTGTAAAATGAGATGGTTGTTGTTCAGTCATTTAGTCATGTCTGAATCTCCATGACCCCATTTGGGGTTTCCTTGGCAAAATACCAATGTGGTTTTCCATTTGCTTCTTCAGCTCTTTTTTCAGTTGAGGAAAGGCAAATAGGGTTAAAAGATTTTCTCAGGGTCACACAACTAGTCTGAGTCTAGATCTGAACTCAGGAAGATGAGTCTTCCTGACTTCAAGACCAGGACTCTATCTACTAATTTACCTTTTTTACCTCTAAGTCTATAAATCCTGACAACAAAGTGACAAGGTGAATACAATGTTGGACCTAGAATCAGGAGGACCTGAGTAAAATCTAGTTTCAGACAATTATTGACTGTGTAATCCAAGAAAAGTCACTTCACCTCCATCTGACTCAGTTTCCTCATCTGGAAAATGAAGGTAATAATACCTCATTCTTTAGAGAGTTGTTGTGAGATAAAATCATATATTTGTAAAATATTTTTGCAAACCTAAAAACACTCTATAAATGCTTGTTATTTTTTTCAAGGTTTTACAAAGAACCATATATGTTTATATATACATATACATATAAGTGTATATATATATATAAACATATATTTAAACTGATGCTTAATGAATAAATAAATTAATATTTTTATAATCAGATTAAAAGCATGTTGTGATGACTCATCCAGAGTCAGGAATTCAGGTTAAGGGAAAATTCTTCAATCTTTATTGAAGTGAAGAGGTGAAGAAGGATTGCGATAACAATATGGGCAGACAGGAAGCCAGCTAGCAGAGGGAGATCAGAGGTCAAGGGCGGTCACGATAGCAATGCGAGCAGCTGTGACAAGATGCCAGCCAGCAGTCTCTCCTTCCTCTTCCTTTTCCACTCCCTTGCCTCCACCCACCAAAAACGTCATTTCCTATGCAACACATCAGGCCTTGCACAAAGAATGGGTGGGGGCCATTCTTTCTCCAAGCTTATATATTAATAGAGTATGGTCCAATTACTATTTAGCCTCATGTGCTTGGGATCTCAGTGCATCAACTCGAGCCTCAGCCCATTACAGCCTGTGGTAATAGATAGTATTAATATCTTTTAAGGAAAAGCTAACTTTTCTGGAAGTATGGGTTAGGATATTGTTTCTATGCCCTTTTTGTGGGTTTTCTTTCTGTTCCTCACCCTCCACATCTTTACAACACTATTTTACTCTTTCCTCACTTCTGCCTCTTAGAATCCCCAAGCTTCCTACTGAGCTCAGCTCAAATGCCTTTACAACTCACTTTTATCCTATACCCTACCTCAAAGTAACTAAGGCCACCATCTTTAAATTATTTTATATTTACTTTCTACATATTATATATAGGAGATAGTGTAATCTAATTTAATGAATAAAAAGTTGAAGTCAGGGCAGAAGTTCTATTTTTTTGTAACAAAATAACTAGTCATATATGTTCATATATATGTGTATAGTTATACAAATATATACACATATGCAAGAATGTCACACACATGTATATGTGTGTGTGTATTTTTCTACATAAAATATAAATTTTCAGAAGACTGAAATTCCTCATTTCATTCTTTGTATCCTTTAGATCTTAACACAGAGTTTAGTACATAGTAAGAACTTAATAAATGCTTGTTGATTGATAGATTCAAAAAGAAAGTTATGAAATGTTCTGTGATGGGGGAGGATCAATGAGGCTGATCATAGAGAAAACAATTGCCAGACTGTCAAACACAAATTCCCAGAAAATTAGAAGACAAGGGGAGCTTGCTCAGTCCCTTATTAATGTTAGTGCTTTCAGTCTGAGGTAACTTCAATGTTATCTTAAATTTGCTTGTCATTCCTATACCCTTCTTATCTGAGTTGCCCCTAAATTTTGATCTTATAACATCTTTGAAGTTCTCATCCATTTTGACTTTTTTGAATGGGAAGGTTCATGGGGTCACCAAATTCATTCCCTTTAATTAACAGATGAAGAAAATGAACTTCAGAGCAGTTAGATGACTTACCCAGGTTACAAAGTATCAGAGACAAGATTTCAAATCCAGGTCTTCAATAATGCCATATCCAACATGGAGGCAGACAGAATAAACAGTTTCAACAGAAAACAAAGAAAAGAAAAGAAAAAGCAAATCATAATAACAATCATTATGCTGAATACTTTGTCCTTTTCAGTTAATTTTCTATTTTTTTTTAATGTGGATGGTTGCAAATACTAGTGATCTGTAAAATCACACAAAAACATGTCATTTTTATGATTGATTGACTATTTACAAGAAAAAGGGAAGATAAAATATTTAAATCAACACAAACAACTATCTTCATTTGCAAGGTTTTTCTTTTGTTTTGTTTTTTAAATGTGGCCAGTGTAGAAATAGCTAATGAATATTGACAAATTGTAATCATTTATCTATATTTGTTTGTTTTTTTTTCCTGAATTCAATTACTATCTTTGTATATATTGATATAATTCCTATTGTAATGCTGGAGAAATTGAGGCAAGATAGAGATTAGAGAGTTTTTAATATTTTATTTGAAAGGGGGAGATTTACTGGGACCAAATGGATCCATGGTTTGGTCCCAGGGCTGAATGAGACTGTCATCTCCAAGAATCCAGCAACCAGTCTGAGTTCTCAAGGACATAGATAGATAGATAGATAGATAGATACATATATATATATATATATATATATATATATATATATATATATATATATATATATATGCAGGTGGCTCAGCTACAGGGCTAGACAGAGGCAGGGGTGGAGTCACAGCACTGAGAGTGGGAACAGGACTGTCAATCTGACAGGGTGGGGGAAGCATGGGACAATCTGATAAATTGGGATTACAGACTGGGGAGAGGCATGGACATGCCAAGATATAAGATCTTTATAGTATCAAACATTCTGATGATGTTTGGGAGGGGTGGTGTTGTAGGATTGAGTATCACGATTAGGAACTGAGGCAGAACAATTTAGGGAAATGAGTCAGGACGATAAAAGAGAACTGTGGCACAACACTATACTATACACTTTTTCACCCTGTTACTTTTCCATGATAAATATGATGAGCTATAAGATACATTATATCTCTTAATTTGATCAATATAAAAGCATCTAGCTCTGTAATTTAGTTCTTAAAATGGGCTAATAGAATAATTGCCAAATTTCTGCTTGATTTTGGAATGTAACATTAAAGATTGGTTTAAAACCAAATATTTTGATGAAATTCTGAAATCTAGAAATGAAGGCAATTCATGTGGCAAGTAAATAAATAGGATACTTTACAGGAGAATGAAGTTAGACAACATTTACAAGAGAAAGTTTTGAATTTACCGTTTTAGACCAATATGCAAAATAAGGACAGATTCTAAAAGAGACAGATTGTAACAAAAAAGCAAAAGGTTTGTAATGTGCTAATTAGTTCCTTGGGATATTTACATATATCTGATACAATTAAGCTGAGGGAATGTGTAGATGTGATTAAGTCTATGGAAATTAGTTAATTGGCCTCAAAAGCCCTAAGACAAGGAAAAGGTAACTGACTGTATCCTGGGCTAATTCCAATCATTATGACCTTTGTCTTGCCACTGGATATCAACAATTCTGAAGGAGAAAGTGAGGATGATGATTGTACAACTCTGCCTCACTCATTTACAGGTCAAGATATCATGCTAGTAATGTCATTGGTCTTCTTTGAGAACTTAAATGTTCATATTTGACATGTCCCATAGTTACTAGGAAGTTACTTGAAAAGGCTGAATTTGAGGTTTTTTTTTTTTAAGCCACAAATTCAATTTGAGAAACATTACTGGAATAAATTATCCCATACTTCTTTTCATCTCCTTGATATTGTTGTGTTGCCTAAGTCTTTTTCTCATTTTTTTTTTTTTTTGGCTTGGTGAGGATGTAATCTTATTCTTGACCTGAAACCTATGATTAACTTAAGTTGGGGGAGAAAGAGCAGCAAAAATGGGAGTTTGAATTAGGTGATTTCTAATTTCTTTTCCACCTATACTGACTATGAGCCAGAATAATTAAGTACAATCCTAGTTACAATGTTCATTTGCTATAAGGTAGACAAGTTGTATAGGGTGGCAGATGGTTGGGGAACTCTGGGTGAGGTAGAAGATCCTTCAGCCCAGAGGGAAGCTGCTGATAATGTCTGGTTTGGCTCCCCATCTCCCCTAAGGGCTCTCAGCCTCCCTGAGAAGGCAGGGTGGGGGTGACCACCTGTGTTCTACTTGAATCAAGGGATACTTATAGTAAAGAGGCATTTACATATCAATAGCAGAATGCTTATAGTTAGCACATAGTATGCTGTGATGATATAATGCTACTATAGTTAGCACTTGCTCAGTGTGATGTGATGATGTAATCATACTAAGGTATTTAAGGGATGAGAGGACTTGAAATAAAGACTCCTGTTGGGTCTCCTGCCTCCTTCACTCTTTTACTAAGACCAAGGCTGGTCCCAAGATCCTCCAGAGAATTAGTCCAGATGGTATATTTTGGCACCCCAATTTGGGGACTCTAGAAAGCACGCTACATTTTGGCATGCAAGCAAAGACATCCAGAAGGACACTAAAACAAATCATTTAACCCATCTGAGAATCTGTATAATCAATAAAATGATTGATAATACTGCATATATTATGATAAGGAAAACATTTTGAAAACCTTAAAATGTTAGATAAATTTGAATTTTTATAATTCTTATGTATGTATATGAGCAATAGAGAGAAAATGCCATCAAGGAAATATTACCGGCAAATGACAGAAGGATGAATGAACAGTATCACAGAAGCTGCTATGCTCATTTTGTTACCTTCCAACTTAATCTTCATTTTTTCCTGGACATGCCTACCAAATAATGACAGAAAATGCCATCAGTTCCAATCACTTTCTCTCTCTTAACCTTGAACTTTTGGAATGCAAAGAATAGATCTTGCCAGATTGCTATCTATAATTACTCTTCATGATGTAGGTATAATCTTGAATGTTCAAAATACAGGTTCTGTAGGTTCTCCATTCCTCCATAACAACAACAACAACAACAAAAAAAAAACAAAAACAAAAACAAAAACAAAAACAAAAACTGTCAATTGTAGACTAAGCAGGAGAATGTATATCTATTATCTGAGATTCAACTCCAACTTGATTAATTTCAGTCTCATCACCAAAAGTCTGGCAAACAGGTGATAGATTTTAAGGTTTAAGCTCAATTCATGAAGACTGACTGCCAAGGTATAAATCACTTCAAATTACTCTCCTGTCACATTCGAGGCCAGGAAAAATGTGAGGTATTATGTTCTTGTTGTTGTTGGGTCAGGGGAAGGCAAAGGAGTTATTTTTCCAATTTCTCTTTTTACCATCTTCTTATTAGTTTTGTCCCCAAAGTGAAATTTAATTTTGTCTTTTTCAATTTCTGAATAGTTAAGAAGCACCAAATTTCAGTTCCACATAAAGATTTTATAAATGACGATTTAGATCAATATGCAAAATAAGGAAGGATAGATTCTAAAAGAGACATAAGGTAACAAATGATTAAAAGATTTATACTGCATTGAGGTAGCTAAGTGGTATAGTGAATAGAGAGCTAGCTTTGGAGTAAAGAGGACCTGAGTTTAAATTCAGTCTCAGACAGTCTACCTGTCTGACCTGAGGAAATCCCTTAACCCTGTTTGCCTCAGATTCTAATCTGTAAAAAGGAGCTGGAGAAGGAAATGACAAACCACTATTGTGCCTTTGCCAAGAAAATCCCTAATGGTATCATAAACAATACTACTGAAACAACTTAACAAGAACAACAATGCATTATTGAATGTTAATTACTTTAAGATATTTATGTAAGTCTTATACAATTAAGACACTGGCTATTCCATACATAACAGAAAGTCACTCAGAATGGTTAGTTTGAAAGTTTTCCTTAAAAAAAACAAAAAAACAAAAAGCAAACAACTTTGGGGCAAACTTTGGATTTTGTTGTTGTTATTGGGTTAGTTTGTTTTGTTTTTTGTTTTATTGTTATTGCTCCCTAAACAATCCAAAGGGGAAAAAGTATATCAAAGAGATACATTTAAGCTAAACAAGAAATGAGAGTAAAAATTCTGAAAGAGTATAGGGCAGTATAATTAGGACCAACATATGGTATTCAAATTCACTGGTCCCTTAGTTTTTTCTTTCTCCCTTTTTAAAAAAAGCTTCTATAGAATTTTGTTGAATATAACTAGCTATATGTAGGTTATCAACAATGAAGTGTAATTTAAACGCTGAAATACAATCTACCCAGGATATATCTCTCCCAAAAAGAAGCTGAATTTCCCATTAAGAAGTGATTAATATGGGCTAGGCACTGTGCTAAGCCCTGGAAATACAAGTAAAAACAAAAAGAAAATACCTATCTACAAGGAACTTAAATTCTAACGGAGAAAAAGAAAGGGGAATGAGGGGAGGGGAGGAAGGAGAAAGAAATCAGAGAGTCTGGAGCAAAGCCAGAGAGCATTAAAAGAGTTAACCACTAGAGTAATTCTTTTAACTTAAGCATTCTTTAAAGTAGAAAGCTTCAATAATGTTTTGTTTTAAATAAATACTTATTAATAGAAAATTATATATTACTCTAGTGCCAGTCATTGCTCAGTGAGACATTAGCTCTAATTAATTATTAAAATCTATTAATTTAACAATTTAGACAAAGGTCACCTTGGAAACTAGTTTTCTTAAAGAATAACATATAATACAATAACAGCATTAAAACAAATAAAAGCTAAACTAGCAATAAGACTTTTGGGACATCCTCTATAGTGCTTTACATGCTTTGAGAGGAATCTTGTGTCTGAAGATCACCTTCATTCCTAAATATATTTCGGTCCTTTTCTCTCCCACGAGTCATATATTGTGACAAAATAAATAAAGACAAAGGGGGTGAGGGAAATCTAATGAAACCTACCAATACTACAATTAAATCTTAACAGTGCACGTAATGTTCCATCTCTCTATCAAAACTCATGTTTTTATTTGTTCTTCAGAATCAAGCTTGATAATTATAATTAAACAACATTCAGTTTGAAATTTAGCTTTGTTGGTAGTTAGTTGAGGTAATTTTCCATTTAGATTGTTGTAGCCATTGGGAATATTGTTTTCCTCATTCTCTTGAATCATCCTTGCTTCACCTGTATCCCCATCTCTCTCCAAATTCTTCATAGCCATTTTTGTTAGAACAATGTGTCAAAAAAAAAAAAATATATATATATATATATTAAGTGACTGGTAGGGATACTGTGCTAAATTCTATGGATACAAAGAAAGATAAAAGACAGTCTTGCTTTCAGTAGTCATAATCTAGTAGGAAGGCAACAGGCAAACAATTGTATACAAATAAGCTATGGATAGGATATATTGGATTGTTTCACTATTTTCATGTATCATAATTTGTTTAGCTGTTTTTTTCAACTGGTGGACATCTACTTTGTTTCCAGTTGTTTATTGCCATAAAAAGTATAGAACTCCTGCCAATATTACCTCCTGTTAGGTTTCAATGAATTGATTTAATCCATATTCATTGACAAAAAGATATTTCAGTGTTTAGGCACAAAAATGTATTTTTCATAAAGCTTTTTATTTTTAAAACATGTGCACAGATAATTTGACAACATTGACCCTTGAATAGCAGTGTTTCAGATTTTTTTCCTCTTTCACCCCCCCCACTTCCTCCCCTAGATGTCAAGCAATTCAATATTTGATAAACATGTTAAAATATATGCTAAATCCAATATGTATAAACATATTTATATAATTATCTTGCTGCACAAGAGAAAAAAGATTAAAAAAAAATAAATTAGTAAGAAAGCAAAAAGCAAGCGAACAACAACAAAAGGAGTGAAAATGTTATGTTGTGATGCACATTCAGTTCCTACAATGCTTTCTCTGGGTGTAGATGTGATGGGGTAAACCCTGAAATTGTCTAAACTCTCTTCTGACAGAAGTCCACCCTTCAGGGCATTTAAGTGGTTTCATTTAGTTGTGGTTGTACCTTCTATTGAGTTGAAGATTAATCCGGAACCACTCCCACCAGCTCAAAAGATAAGTAATCTCTTTTCAATTAGCGATCTAAACCAGGGGCATTGACAGCATTGAAGTAATTTCATTCAATTTTCAATTGAAGCCCCAGCCTTAGACAGCTAATAAAAGATAACTCTGAGCCTTGAATATTTGCAGAAGTCCTAAACAGGATTATGCTTGCCAAGGAAGCTGTTTTCTTGGCAAGCTGCCTGCCAGGACTTTTGCCCACTGGCAAAGATATTCTCTTCTCAGTGGTAACCTTTGTTATCTTCCTAACAGGACCTTTTTTGCCCAATGAGAAATCTGTCTTCTTAGCAAAGCAGGGTTTTCAGTGCCAATAAATCCCTTTTTGCCATACAGATTTCTGGTTTGTGAATTCTTTCACATAGGACCTGTGCTGACCAGAAGGGATTTCCCACTCCAATTCTCACACTTTATCACAACTACCATGAACCTCATCATGTTTACATCAGATGCTCTGTTCATCACACAGTCATAGAAACTGGCTTCAATTATCTCATTATTAGAAAGAATCACATTCATAAGAACTGATTGTTGTATAATATTGATGTTATCATGTACAATGATCTGCTGGTTTTGCTCATTTCACTTAAAATCAGTTCTCTCCAGGCCACTCTAAAATCATCCTCCTGATCATTTCTTATAGAACAATAATATTCCATATTCCATTCCACATTCATTTACCATAACTTATTTAGCCATTCTCCAACTGATGGACATCTACTAAGTTTCCAGTTTCTTGTCACTACAAAAAGGGCCGCCACAAACATTTTTGTGCATGTGAGTCCATTTTCTTTCTTTAAGATTTCTTTGGGATATAGGCCCAATAGAAACACTGATGGGTCAAAGGGTAGGTGTAAAGGGTTGAAATTCTGAATAGGTGCACTAGAATCAGACAACCGAGCACGTAAGGCTAAATACTTATTGGGCAATATTCTATTAGCATATGCTTGGAAAGTGGCCCTTCCCACTATTATGTGCTGGCTCAATCTTTTGGTGTATACAGATAATTGTAGGAGGGATTAGGGGATGAAATAAGATAAGCCAAGGTCACTTTGGCTGTGGACAAGGAGGAGAGAGGAGGTGTGGAGAGCTCTTGGAGTTTTCATCCATCTCCTTTATTTCTCCCACTAAAGACCAAGGACTTATGCTTATCCTGAATCTGGATGATTCTAAGGCATCCAGCGTGCTAACCCAGACATCACAGATAGGAACAATTTTTGAACATGGTTCCAAATTGCTCTCCAGAATAGGTGAATCTATACACAACTCCATCAACAATGTATTAGTGTCTCATTTTTCCTACATGCTGTCCGGAATTTTTCCTTGTCTTTTCCTGTCATCTTAGACAACCTGAGAGGTGTGTAGTGATCTCTCAGAGTTCTTTTAATTTGCATTTCTCTGATTAATAGTGATTTAGAGTATCTTCTCATATGAATAGAAATAATTTTAATTTCTTCATCTGAAAATTGTCTATTCATATCCTTTGACCATTTATCAATTGGAGAAAACTTGAATTCTTATAAATTTGAGTTAATTCTCTATATATTTTAGAAATGAGGCCTTTATCAGAACCCTTAAATGTAAAAATGATATCCTAAATTATTGCTTGCCTTCTGATCTTATCTGCATTACTTTTATTTGTACAAAACCTTTTTAATTTAATATAATAAAAATTATATATCTGGTGTTTAATTATGAGTTCCAGTTCTTCTTTGGACATAAATTCCTTCCTTCTCCACAGATCTGAGAGGTAAACTATCCTTTGTTCTTCTAATTTGCTTATGACATTACTCTTTATGTCTAAATCATGAACTCACTTAGATCTTATCTTGTTATGTGGTATTAGGTATTGGTCGAGCCCTAATTTCTTCCATAGAAGTTTCATATTTTCCCAGCAGTTTTTTTTATCAAATATTGAATTCTTATCCCAAAAGCTGGCATCTTTGAGTGTGTCAAAACACCAAATTGTTATAGTTATTGCATATTTTGTCCTATGATCCTAACCTAGTGTATTGATTGACTATTTCTTAGTCAGTACCAAATGGTTTTGATAATCACAACTTTATAACTATATATAGTTTTAGGTCTGACACAGCTTGGCCACCTTGATTAGCAGTTTTTTTTTCGTTAATTCCCTTGAAATTCTTGACTTTTTGTTCTTGCACATGAACTTTGTTGCTATTTTTTTCTAGATCCATAAAATAATTTCTTTGAAGTTTGATTGTTATGGCACTGAATAAATAGATTAATCAGGTAGTATTGTCATTTTTATTATATTGGCCTACCCATGAGCACTTGAAATTTTTCCAACTGAGTAGATCTGTACGACTTTGTGTGTAAAGTGTTTTGTAATTGTATTTGTGTAGTTCCTGACTTTCTCTTGGCAAATAGATTCCCAAATATTTTATATCATCAACAGATTTTTTTAAAGTTATTTTAAATGAAATTTCTCTTTATATCCCTTGTTGCTGGACTTTGTTGGTAATATATAAAAATGCTGATGATTTGTGTGGATTTATTTTGTATCCTGCTACTGTGCTAAAGTTGTGAATTGTTTCGAATAATTTTTTTAGTTGAATATTAATACTATTATCTGCAAAGAATAGTAATTTGGTTTCCTCATGACCTATTTTAATTCATTTAATCTCTTTTTCTTCTCTTACTGCCAAAGATAACATTTCTAATAAAATACTGAATCATAATGGTGATAGTGGGCAGCCTTGTTTCACTCCTGATCTTATTGGAAATGGTTTTAGTTTGTCCCCATTACATGTGATGCTTGCTTGTTATGAGCCAGGACTTGAAACAAGGTACTAAGTGGAATTGAGAAGACTGGTTAAATCTAGGTTAGCATTGATTTAATCTTTCAACAAATAATGGTTTCCTAGTGATATAATGATTGATGTATACTTAAAGTATAGCATATAAACTAGAAGCTCTCAGAGGCAAAAAAGACAAGCACACTAGAAGCTCTCGGAGGCTGAGACAAATTCATTCCATCGTCCACCTTTGTAGTGGCTGGAGGCTGAAGCACAAACCTTTGGATTAGGACAGATATTTGGAGAGAGCTAGAGAAGAAGCTGATATCTCAGGAAGGGAGATGAAAACACCAAAGGAAATGGAAAAATCAAATCAGATTAATGGGTTTCTGAAGGGTCTCAGTCTTAAAACAAGTATACGAAAATCCATCAATATGGGAGGCATTACACATAATTACATAAATTACATAAGCCATAGCAATATAACATAGGCTATATATATATATATATATATATATATATATATATATATAGTGATATAACAAATAACATGAATCAACGTGAGGATTTATACATGTCCATAAATCCTAGAAATAGTCCAAAAGGAATCTATTGTCCATTAGTTCATATTTCAGGAATCCAATAATTCCTGCAAGTTTTGAAGTCCTGAAATAGTCTCATCTTGTGTTAGGGAATCCAATGATTCCTGCAGATTTTAAAGTTCTTTAACAGTCTCATTATTAGCCATGCTCTTTCAGTGTCAGATGTTTTTTAGGTCTTCTCCTTTGTTTTGAGGTTTTTCTCTTTTGTTTTTGTCTCTCTCTGATGGACAAGGCAAATACAGCTCGTTGGCACCCATCTGTCTAAAGAAATAAAAGAAAACCCTTTCTCCCAAGCAGTTAATCTATCTAGTCCCTTCTATTTACCAGTTGTGGGATTTCTCCTCATCATCTGGCAATTACATTGGAGCTGCTCATTATATTTGAGCTGCTCTTGCTGGACACTGCCCTTCTGTTGGGATAAAAAGCCTATATTCTCTCCAACTGTAATCCCTTTCTGCCATGTGATTGCTTTTTGGCTGATGAATCACATCAGAATCCTGACTTACTAAAGGTGTAATGTCAGCTGCCATCATCCCCTACCTATCTTTTGATTGAGATCTTGGGACTGGGCCCTGCCTCTCATTTCCTTGGGTCAATCTACATTCTGAGACCCAATGGAAGCCCTTGTGGCATTTTGGACATAGGGTTTTAGGTCTTCTCTCACCCTATCTTCTCACTCTATCTCCATACCTACACTGGGCTCTCAGATGTCCTATTTTTCCACACTGAAAACATCAACGATTTTCTCTAGAAGCCCCTTGCCAAGAAGGACCCTGTCTTTCCATGTTTATGATAATCTGGGCATAATAAGCACTTGTGCACACTGTGGCACAACATCTTATAATCTCCTCTAAAGGAGCATCTTTGTGTAATCTCCATATAATTCTTCTGCAAACCTCATTAGCATTTTCCTTAGCCAGTTGTCTTATCATTATTCTTGTAGCTGCATTTTTTTTCCAATGGTTCTTATTTCTGTAGATGCATTTTCTCCAATGGTTCTTGTGACAGCTGTTTGCAAACATCCCACAAAATCCACAAAGGGTTCATTGGGGCCTTACTCTATTTTTGTGAAGGCTTCCCCCTGATCTTTCGCTGGGAGGGAATCCCAAGCTTTTGTTGCAGCAGTAGCAATTTCTTCATAAGCTGTTATGGGGTAATTAATCTGTTCTGAATTCTCTGCACACTGACCTTCACCTGCTAGTTGACCAAAAATGATTTGTGTGTTAACTCCAGTTTGCTTATTGCATTGGGCTTGAATCCTACATAATCCATGATACTCCAAAAGCCACAACAAGTTTTGTCCTGGTTTTAAACATGTCCTTGCTATGGATTTCCAATCACAAGGGGTTAAGCTTTCATAAGCCAAATTATCTAATAACATCTTAACATAAGATGATGTAGCCCCATAAAGAGTGCAATCTTTTTTCAAATCCTTGATTTTTTCCAAGGCAAAAGGAGTATATCTTCTCCTTTTTTGACCTGAAGAATCAAGCTCTTCAATCACAGGGTATGTATTTATTAAATCAGATACATCCTGTCCTTCATTTTTTTTTTTTTTTGGCCTTAACCAGTGCTTTTTGTAATCTTGTCATAGGCTGCTTCATAGGTGGTGCTGAATGTGTTACTGCCTCTCCCCCTTCTCCTTCTCCCTCCACCCATGAAGGGTTAATTGAGGGAAGTAGGTCAGGGGACTGGGAATGACCTAATTTCTCCTGCTGTGAAGGACCACACTTAAAATTGTACTCAACTCCATTCTTATCTGATTCTCCATCCTTTTCACCTAGTTTAGCTGGATCCTCCCCCTCCTGCTCTTTCTTCTTTTTCCTTATTCTATAACTTATATAATTTCCTAAAACCAGTTGTATTAAATTATATGTATTAAGTGTGTCTTTAGAAATTAAGTCAGGTCCATTTTCATTGTAGAATTGACATAGTTGCTCTCCTATTAATTTCCATTCCTCTAGATCCCTTATTCAACTTTAAACTCCATGAAGGAAAGCATTAAATTCTATTTATTTTCCCCATCTTTTCAAAATACAAAAAATGCCTTTTATATTATAATGTCTAATAAATGTTGGTTAGTTGAACAGACAAAGTCAGTGAATTTGAATCTAAATGTTTATCTCTATTTGCTTAACATAAAATATCTGGCTTCACATTTCTTAGATCAGAGGATTTACAAGCTAAGGGAAAGTGGGGAGAGATAGGGTCCAATCTTTTCAAACTATAGATGAGGAAACTGAAGCTCATAGAGTTTAAATAATTTTCCCAAAGTCATACTTACTACAAGTTATTATTGAACTTCTGAATCCCAACACCATAATCTGCTCTTTACAAAATCTCATATTATATATAATTTTCAAATTTTAAAGAGCTCAAATGATTTTTTTTTATATTCAAGATTAAATGTTCTCATTTTTAGAAAGTTGTTAACTAGGAAGAAAAAAAATCAGTAGGAATGTTTTCAGTATTGTTGCTAGATAATTTATCATATTGGACACTGAACAAAATTAACTCTCAGATCCCATAGCACTGGAAAATGTGCTTACAAAGAGTTTTCAATTTCTTATAAGTCACAGCACAGCTATGTAGATTCAATCTACCTTTCTGTCCTTCAGTGAATACTGACATAGATTGTGTGAATTCAAATTTCATCTATAGGCATTTCTCTATTAATTCTTGGCAATTAGGAGGAAAAAAATCCTAAACCAAAATAGGCCCTAAATGGAGTAGGATAAGAAAAGAAAGTGGTAGCTTAGATGAATGATTAGAGATATATCAAGAAAATTCCTTCCCACTGAATCACTTACCTTAATGGCATATCATGTAACGCAGAGCTCAGAGTTCCCTCAATTTTTCTGTGCATAAGTTCAATCTTGAGGACTGATCCCAAAAGGACAATTTCTATCTCTTTTTACAGTCACCTTAAGTAATTGGGGAAAATTTCAAAAATATTACTGAGGACACCAATATTCAGTTAATCAGACTCCCAAAGTATCCTTGGCTCCATATTCTTTCTCACATTTTATATGCAATTAGTTGTCAAGACATATTGATTCTACCTCAGCAGATTTTTTTTTTCTTTTTCTCTATCTGTGTGTGTGTATGTGTGTGTATGTGCACGAGCATCTCATACACACACATGTAATTTTTTTTTTGTAGTCTTAATTTGTAGTTTAATGTATGTTTATGTAGTTAATGTAGTTTAATGAATAGGACAATGGGAAAGATAGCAAATAATGCATGAAAAACAATTAATTTTATTTTTACAATTTTTTTTTCCATTTTATCTAGTAGTAGTCCTAATAATGAGCTTCTTCATGTAGTCAATGAACTTGTAAACACACTGAGTCTACAAGCACTAAATGAATTTGGTATTTGTATGTATGTATGTATGTATATCAGTGGCTGTGTGTGCATATATATATACATATATATACCTGTGTGTATATCTTTTATGTGTGTGTTTGTATTTTTTCTATGTGTGTGTTAGGGAAGATAAGGGGAACTGAAAGATATATATAAATAGCTAGATAATAGATAAGATAGACAGAAAGATAAGTAGATCATTCTCTCTTTCTCTCTTCTAACACTAACAAATTTTTGGTTCCAGCCTTTATCACTTCATTCATGCATTATTTAAAGAGCCTTCTGTTTATTCACCCTATCTTAATCTTCACCCACTCCAATCTATCATCTACTCAGCAATTAATTTGATCTTTTTAAACCCCAAATCTGACTATATTGCTCCCCTCTATTCAATAACTCCAGTGGTTCTCTATTTCCTTGAAGATCAAAAATAAAATCCTCTAGCTTTTAAAACTCTTCACAACTTGGCCTCTTTTTATGAGGAGTCATTTCTGTATACTCTACAATCTAATTTTCCTACTGATACTCAACAAGATATTCCACCTCCAGATTGGACATTTCATCAGCTGTCTCCCATGCCTAGAATTTAATTCCTCTTCATCTTAACCTCCTGAATCTCTGGTTTCTTTAAAAATATCAGTTAAAAAGCTTACTTTTATTAGAAGTCTTTCTTGATTTTCCATAATGCTCATGCCTTCCCTCTATTGATTTTTTCCAATTTATCTTATTTGTATCTTGTTTGTACATCATTGTGTAGAAGTTGTCTTCACCTTTAGACTATGAAATCCTTGAGAACACAGACCACCTTTTGCCCTTTTTTGTATCTCCACTATTTAAATACTCCACATCACTATCTTAATGTTATTAGTCCTCACAAGGGCTAAAAAACTGCTTACTATACTAGGTGGTGCATAGTAGGCACTTCATAAAGGCTTAAATGTGTCACTTTACCTTACTGATCATTTCAGTTGTTTAGGAAAAACTATCCCCTACCTTTTAAGAACCCATCCATGGTTTTAGACATATTTAGAGAAGTTTCAGTCAAATCCCTTTGAGCATCAGTGTGAGACTCATAAGCAAATGTATTTGTAGGCATATCATTATATCATTACAAATCAAACTTGCTATGTTGTCAAATATTTAGGGTAATTATCTCCCTTCACCTAAAACAAGCTCAAGTTGTTACATTCTCGATTCTTGTAGTATGAGCTAGTAAAAATTCCTTCTGGATCTCAACCTTAAACCCTCTCTATCATAGATGAATAAAAAAATCCATCTTTTAAAGCCATTTTTATTGACTGATCATTTTCACTTTGTAACTCTTTGTAACTCATGAAATCTCTCCTTTAAAAGCATAGTTCTCTGGGGAAGAAAAAATGTTCTTTTTTATACATTCAGATTCTTCAAAATGACCTAGATTCCTTGAAACATAGTACAGAGCATGCTATATGGAATCCTGCTTAAAATGCTTCGTGGTTATCTCTTTGAATATTGTACAGTTGATTTAATTACTGATTGTGTATCCAGAGACAGCTGGGAGGGGGAGGGGAGAGAGAAATGTAATGCATTCCCAGAGTGTGGAGAATTTTGACCTAGTATATGTTAGTTTTGGTTTTTTTTTGTTTTGTTTTGTTTTGTTTTTACTGTAGAGGTCTGGATCCAGGATATCATTAGAATAGAAACTTACCAGTGATGCAGAATAGCAATCCCTTGAGTCTGTAATTTAGAATATTATCTAGTTGCCCTCAGGCCTGAGAAGTTTCCTGGTTTACTCAGGATAATACAACCATCATGTGTGAGAGGAAAAACTTGAATTCTGATCTTTCTGACTCTAAAGGTGGCAGCCCAGGTAAGTGGTTGGGGGCTTTCCTAAGTCATGCAGGTTCAGTCTAATTCCTATTTTCCCACAAACTGTAAATAATTGAAGCTTCATAGTTTCCCGCATAGTCTCCTGTAGTTATTTGGCTCAGAATTTCATTGCTGGCTTTGAAGTATTGTTTCAGGATTTAGTTCACTCCCTGGCTTTGTGGGTCATTTGTTTTTGTGAAATAACTCCTGGCTTTGACACTGACCTGGTTTTCTGTTCATAACATCCCATGCCATCTCTTTTCAGAACCATACCCTTCTTCCTTTCAGGTGTAATCTTTCTTTTTTGGTTTGAATTGCTACTGCTCTAAGATTTGCCTCAAATTCTACTTGAATCATCATTTTCCCCACCCAACCCTACCTCAGCCTCTACTCCATGAGGGACAAGGGAGGGACTCAAAAGCGTCATTAGACATTGAAAACTTTAACTATTTTAATACAATTCTCTCCATTTCCATGATACTTAAAGTTAATGGATGACTGAAAACAAAGCCATAGTTTAATCTCTGCAATACCTTTTTAAATTAATGGAATAGGACCCTGTGGTTTCCATAGTATATTGTAATATTTTGTATGCTCTTATTCTCCTTTGCCCAGTTTTGATTCAGCCCCAGTGAAAAGAGAAGGTGGATATGGTGGTAAGAATAAAAAAGAGAGAAAGAAAGGAAAACCTTTTAGGGGTAAAAAAAGAGAAGAGTAGATAATGTGTCATGGAAGGGAGAAAAAACATGTGGTAATTGCTGCCTTATGAGAATGTCTCATTTCATTGTATGGGATTTGAATTGCCCGATAAGTAATTAAATTGTGTGGTTTAATCATTTTTTCCTCTACCAATTCTCTCTATTGTGTGAGGCAGTACTATCCATATAGTGGCATGATGAATGACACACTCGGTTTAGAATCAGGGAAACCTTTTGACTTATGAAACTTACAGGCTGTGAGAGTCAGAGTTTAACCTGGGCCAAATCATTTAAACTTTATGTGGCTCCGACTTCTTATGACTTATGTACTAAATCATAAGTGACAATCTACTATGAAGGAAGTGGTTCTCCATACTAATAAAATCACAGATTTTTCATACTTTGTTCTACCAGCTTTAAATTTACAATTTTTCAAATTAATTTATATTTTAAACTTCTATTTTCCTTGCTTGCTATGTCTCTGTCAAGCATGGAAGTCAAGCAGTAACTGGTCAAGATAATTTCTGGATTGTTTGAGCTTTCTTGTTATCTTCCATCTACACTATTTCAATAGCCTTCTAGCTTGTCTCCTGGCCTCAAATGTCTGCACATTCCAATACATAGCTGTCAAAGTGATTTTTATAACTAGGTCTGATCATATGACTCTACTCAATAAACTCCAATGGCTACCCATAACTTTTAAGATCAAATATAAACTCCTTTTTCTGACTTTTAACAGCCTTCACAATCTGGCTTTCCTGACTTCTTACACTTCACTCCCTTCTACAAAGTTTACTGTCCAGCTCTACTTACCTTCTTGCTATTCTTTACATGCAAATCTCCATTTCCTGCCTTTATGTTTGTGTTTTGTTTTATTTTGTTTTGTTCTTGCTGGCTATATACATACTTGTTATAGTCTTTCTTCTAATCTTTTTCTCTTAGAATTGTTTAGTTGTTGGGGGGGAGATTTGCTTGTTTTTTGGGTTATTTTTTTTAAATCTCAGATCTTCCTTTCAGTACCTCCTCAGCTACTGGTGGCTTACCTTCTAAGATTCCATTTATTAAGTTTATATATTTTATGTACATTTAATTACACTTTCTTCTCCATCTAAATGTAAGCTCTTTAATGCAGCACTCACTAATAGTGAAGAAAAATTCAAATTAAAGTGACTTTGAGATTCTGCATCATGCTCATCATGTTGGAAAAATTGACAAAAAGAAAAATCTGAAGTGCTAGTGGGGCTGTGGGAAAAGTTATATTAATAAATTGTTGGTAAAGATGTGGTCTAACCACTCTGAAAAGACTATGTATATCCTTTGACCCAACAATACTACTCCTTTATAATCAAAAGAGATTAAAGAAAGAGGGGAAAGATCTATCAATATAAATATTTATAATTTTTGTCTTATTGTTGTAGTTAAAAAATTGTAAGATAATGTGGTACCCATCAATTGAAGAATGCGTGAACAAATTATGGCATATGATACTTTTGTGCTAGAAGAAATAATGGAGGGGGTGAATTCAAAGAAACTCAGGAAAATTCATATGAACTGATAAAGACTAACATCAGAACCAGAACAATATATACAATAGCACTAATATTGTAAAGTCAAACAACTTTGAAAGACAAAAACTTTGAAAAACCCAATAACCACCCGAATTTCAGGGACCCAGTGATAAAATATAATGCTTCCTGTCACTTCCTATTAAAAATGTAATGAACTCAAGGATTCAGGTTAAATGTAATGATACATAGTTTGGGGATATGATCAGTGGAAGAATGTGTCCTTTTTCTTTCTTTTCAATGTGGAAGGCTATTGAATGGGAAAAGTAGATTTTCAATCATGGAAAAAGAATTTAATTGAAAACTAAAAATAATAATAAATATATATTTAATCATATATTTGAATATAAAATAAAAAGAATATAAATTCCTCAACGTCAGAGATTGTTTTTGCTTTTCCTTTGCATCCCCAATACTTAGTACAATGCTTAAATAGTAAAGGTTTAAACATACTTGTTCACCAATTATTGACTTATCACTGTACACTTAAGAGTATCAAGAGTTCAATGAAAGTCTATAGATAGTCTAAAAACAATGCAATATTTATCCCAATGTAATATAAAAATATCCCTTTTTAATCCCTTATTGCTGTGCATTATGATGATGATATCTAGGAAAATCTTTTAGCCAGAAACATTTAGGGAAGTTTGTTAACATTGTTCTAGACATTGTATTTAGACTAAACCGTCATTTAACACTTAAAAAAAAAGATTTTACTTATTTTATTTTTAATTTATGGAATAAAACAAGAATTTCCATAACAGTATAATAATAATAATGCTAATAAGATGTCCTTTCCAACCTATTCTATTATAGGAAATGTCTAATCTATTTATTTCAATTCAATAAATATTTATTAAGTACCTTCTCCATACGAGACACTAGGCTAACTTTGGAGACACACTAGATTAAAAACAAACAGAGCCCCTGTCCCCAAAAAATTTATAATTAAATAAGAATGATGACAAATATGCTAAAAATGGCTGGGGAAGGTGATACAGGAGAATGTGCTCATGATAAAGGAAGAAACCAATGAAAATGTTATAAGGAATATCTGGTTTTAGCAAAGGTTTCATATGGAAGAGCTAATATCTGTGGTTGACTTTGGATAGAGAGTGGGATTTCAAAGATAGATTTATAGAAATAGTGCCAGCTAGGCCTGGATTTGGAAGTATATGCATACATTGAAAAGAAAAGTTAAAATAGCAATGATGAACAACAAAAATATTGTATTCATAACTTTAATGGAAATTTAGAGGATGGAAAAATCAGTGTGGCAAGGGGGAATCCTGAAAGGCTTCTCAGGGGAAATGGAACTAGATTCCTAAATGAGAGTTAAGTCTTGACTAGCAAGATAAGAGTAGGCAAATCATCAAGAAAAACAGAAATAATAAAATTGGAAAGGTGGGCATGTACAAAGTGTGTTTAAGAGGGTAGACAAGAGTGGTGGAACAGATAATACACAATAGGGAAGAGTGTGAGAAAGATAAAAAAGTTAAGTTGGGGTAAAATTATGTGGGGCCTTGAATACTGGCATAAGAAATTCATTTTTTTTTTCTATTAAAAAAAAAAAAAAAAGGAAGCCACAGAAGTTACCTTGGGAGATGTTAGAGAATTTGCATACTATAAATACAAAAGGGAGCATGGAGACTATCCACAAAAGTACAGTAGTAAAAAATTACTAGAGAATGTATTGAAAAACAAGCAGTAATTTTAAATAGTCACTTCATGTTTCATTTAAAACCTATTAGGTTCTTTCTAGACCTATTTTAAATTGCTTTGGAAAATGAGCTTTGTCCAATCCTGTCTCAAAGCAGGTTCATAATTTCAGTTGGGATATAAGATATTGAATGAATGAATATATGAAAAATGAATGAAAATGCATTTATTATGTGCCAGGCATTGTGCTATGATCTCAAGATGTAAATACAAGCATACAAGATAGTCCCTGCTCTGCTCCCCAATGAGTTTACATTCTAATAGCAAAAGATAAGTTATAAAGAAAAACTTGAAATTGAAAATTGGGTGACAGAATGGAGGGACTGGGAGATAGGAATGACATTTAAAAAATGGTCTAGAAGTAGAATGGTCATCTGTTTAAAGGCAATATAAGGTAAATACTCATCTATATATGTTCAGGATCCTAAGGGCAAAATCTGAGCTCCAGTGGAAAGATGGGAAAATGACCAGATTAATAGCAACATGATTCAGAATGGCCAGGAAGTAGCATGCTAGCCTGATTCTGAGCAAGATAAAAAGCAGGGTCTCAGAGGCAGATCAAGAGGCCTGTAGTATAGCCGAAATAATTTGAACAGAGTTGAAAGAGGATATGAGGCAGCTAGATAGCACAGTGGATAGAGCACCAGCCCTAAAGTAATCAGGACCTGAGTTCAAATCCAGCTTCAGACCTTTACCATTCACTAACTATACGACCCTGGCCAAGTCAGTTAATCTCAATTATTTCACTCCCCCTCTCCAAAACAAATAATTAGAACATTAAGGACAACCTCAAGGAAAGTGATGTGAAAAGTTCCTAGAATTTGGTATATAATGACTTGGATTCACATTTTAATTCTTGTATTTATTACCTGGATAACCTTGAACCAGTCACCTCACCCCCACTGAACTCAGAAGATTAGATAATGACCAAAGTCCCTTCCAGCTGTAGATCATGCTTTTGTGAGGGAAAAGTAGTCAAAACAAATCCATAAATGAACACCTAGATCCAAACAGAAATCAAATTTCAGGAAAACTGATGATCAGAGAACTAAGGAAAGACTGAGAGAATTCATAGTCATGGATGTCAGAGGTAAAGATCTGACTTAATCATCTTTGGCTTGGTTGCAGTATGAATTTGTACCAGTTGTTCATAGTTACAATCCTATTCCATGCTTGCATACCTCTGTTCTGAGCAGCTATATTCTGAGCTGGCACTGACAAGTCCCTCATGAGAAGCTTCTTCTGAGAGAGGCCAGGCTGCACAACTACACAGGTTAGTAAAGAAAGCAATTATATGCTCATGTCAAGATGCCTGATGGGAGGGAGAAGCTGGAATGACATAGAACTTGTCACTGCCAAGTTCTTCTGCCAGAAGACTCTTCTAATTGGAAAAGGACTCACAAAGGATTCATACTGCTGATTTGCACACAGGGTATATTCATAATCTCTCTCTCACTACTAGACTTTGCCAAGCCATATGAAGTAGGAAGCCAACTTTTCCCCCAAACAAACAAACAAACCAAAAAACCAGAAAGGGGCTGGCAAGTATCGTAGTAAAAGCAGAACATTTCTTGATCCCTTGTGTCACTGAAAATCTTGCTCCCATGAGAAATCTCCAAGCACTTTGTAATTCTCAATTTGTTTGAGATTATCACAGTGTGACATGATGGATAGAGAGTCAGTTTTGTAGTAAAGAAGACTGGGCTTCAAAGAGACCAAAAGAAAAGAAAAAGGAACTATATGTACAAAAATATTTATATGAGCTCTTTTTATTCTGTCAAAGAATTGAAAATTGAGGCAATGACCATCAATTAGGGAATGATTGAATAAATTGTTCTATATACCTGATAAAATACTATTGTACTCTAAGAAATGATGAGGGGAATGGTTTCTGAAAAACCTGGGAAGACATATAAATTTATGCAAATGGAAGTAAACAGAACCAAGAGAACCTTGTACACAGTAACAGAAATTATCAAGGCAATAATCCAAAACAATTCCAAAGGTCATGTGATGAAAAATGATATTTGCCTTCTGAGACTTAAATAATGAACTCTAGGTGCAGATTGAAGCACACTTTTTTCAGTTTCTTTTTTTTCTTGCCTTTTTTTTTTTTTTTTTGCAATATAGCTAATAAGGAAATTTGTTTTATATGACTTCACAGGTATAGTGGATATCAGATTGTTTACCTTCTCAATGAGTGGGGGAAGGGCAGAACTGAGGGAAAAAATTTGGAACTCAAAATGTTGTAAATGATTGTTTAAAAATTATTTTTTCTTTTCTTTTTTTTTTTTTTTTAAGAAACCTGGGTTCAAGTCCTGCCTCTTAAATATCATCTGTACAACTTTGGATAAACCATTTAACACTGTAGCCCACAAGGCAACTCAGTAAGATTGTAAACTAATTAGAGAATAGCTGCTAATTAACACTGGTAGAAGAAGTTCCCTTACTGGGTGGTCTTGTCCCAGGAGGGCAAAAATCATGTCTTAGCAATAATTTATATTTCTTCTCATATTCTACACACAGCAGATGTTTAATAAACATTTTTACTTGGATCAAATGGTTAAACAGTGTTAGAAGGTAGAAAAGAGCATCACAAAATATTCAATTGAAGATTCAACCAGACAAAAAGGTTTTTGCAGGTTAAAATACCTGACAGAACTAACTTGAGGAAGGTCTCAGAAATAGGTAAAAAGCCCAGACTAGTCAACAGTATCTCATGGTGAGTTTTCTATTTAAATGAATAGGTACATGTGTAAGATTTAGGTTAAGGCATGACTAGTTGCCATTTATCAATCAATAAATATGTCTTAAATGATTACTGTATGATAAGTATTGTGTTGAATACTAAGGGTACAACAAAAGTAAGGGAAAGAAGGGGAGAGAGATAGAGAGAGAGTACACAAAAAGAATGAGAGAAAGCATTTAAGATTTAGGGAAGAGACTATACAATAACATAAAGATGGTATATAGAATATCATATGCAAGGAATGTAGCCACTATAACCAGTGTGATGAGACCACAGAATATATGAAAGAGCAAAGTCTGAAAAGACTGGAAACATAGGAAGTACCATGAAAAGCTTTAAATAACAACAACAACAAAAAAAAAAAAAGACTTTTCTTTTTTATTCTAGAGGAAATAAAGAGCTACTATAGATTACTGAACAAGTAATGGTAGTGGTGGTGCTGGTGGTGTGACATAGCAATATGTACTTTAGGAAAATCATTTTGACAGCAATGTGAAATGCAGATTAGAGCGGGAAGAGACTTGAGTCAGGGAGTAAAGTTAGAACTCTATTGCATAAATTGAAACAAGGAGTGATTTGACCTTGAACCACAATAATAGTTCTGTGAATGGAGAAAAAGAAGTTTGTACCAGAGATGAAGGTAGAAACAAGATTTGAAAATGCATTTGATATATGGGGTGAATGAAAACAAGGAGACAATAGAGGATGCTAAGTTTATGGATCTGAGTCACTAGAAGGATGATGATGTCCTTGACAATAATACAAAAGTTAAGAAAATAAGAGAATTTGAGGAGAAAGATATCTATGGGACATAATATTTTAAATGTCCATGAGGCATTTAGAGATGTGAAACTAGAACACAGAAGAGAAATTAGGGCTGGAAATTTAGTTCTGAGAATCATCTGCATAGAGATGAAAATTGATCTGTACGATTTGATGAGATCCCCAAAGGAAAGAGTATTTTTTTTTTAAGTACATCAGTACTTTAAGACATGCACCTGCTCTGCAAGTTTATATCCTTCCTGGACAAATTTTTAGGAGGGATAAAGTCTTTAAAGGACTTCTAAAATCCAAAGAGAGCAGAATCAGCACTGTCTAGAGAACCACAGAAGTCTTCCTAAAGGAATTTTAAGTGAAGCCAAATATGAGAAGAAGAGATTCTTAGGCTGGTAGTAAACATACTGGAAAAGGTTCCAAGAAAGCCCAGTTCCCTCTGAAATCTCAAAGAGAATTAGACACTGTCAACTAAAAAAAAAAAAAAAAAGAATTGAAAGGAAAGAAATTTACATGAAAAATAGCAAAAAGACGTCAAAACAGTAAATGACACCATTACCTTCACTACCTTTCATATGATCCTTTGTCTTACTCTGAGCCAGTACCAATGGGAGGGATAGAAGAGGTGGTGAGGATCACAATTACCTGAAAGGGAATCATTCATGAACCTGGCATGGGCCCTACCCTGAATTGTGCTCTATTTTGGGAGCCACGGTCATCTGTCTATCTCTCCCTGGCACCTGCCCTCAGTGCCAGGGTAGGGATTATATATTTCAGCATACATGAACACTAGATCTGATGCCCCACTCTGTTCTCCCCATCTCCCATTTCAAACCCATGCTTCTACATAGTCAAAAAAAACTTCTGGAACAATATCTACACCATGCAGGATTGTTGTTGCTGTAATTCAAGACTTTTAGTAGGTGATTGAAATTGGAGATCAGCACAGTAGTGGAGACTTAAATCTTAGCTCATATACAGAAACCAGAATACACAGGAGAATTCCAAGTATGGAAACTGGATGATAATGGTGATACCACTCTTATATTTTTTCTAACTGATCAACAAGCTTCTACTAAGTGCTTCTTATATAAATTTATTGTAAACGTCATTTGAGACAATGTATATAAGGTCTTGTAAAATTTTAAACGTTAAATAAATGTTGTTGCTATTGATCTTTTCAATCATATCAAACTCTTTGTGATGTCATTTAAGGTTTTTTCTTTCTTCATTCTTTCTCCAATTCATTTTGCAGATGAGGAAACTGATGCAAGCAGGATTAAGTGACTTACCCAGGATCATATAGATCCCATGTTTCCCCGATGATAAGACACTGTCTTATTATTTTTTTGGACAGAAAAACACCAGAGGGCTTATTTTCAGGGGAGGGCTTATTTTAATGAACATTGACAGCAATTTTAATAAACAGGTAAATGTGAACAAAAAAAAGTACCTTTATTCAATAATGATCATGTCTCTCCTCTGTGGCACTGCTCTCAATGGCGCCAGCAAGCAAATCACTGGGGAAGAACAGGATGATGCACTCACTGCTGCAGCTCTGATTGGATGCAGCTTGGAGAGCGGTGTGTGTTTCACCTGGTGGGGAGGGAGGGGGTAGGGACGGTGCATACAGAGGGTACCATAACGTAGCGTGTAGCGCGTAGCGCAGGGGATCACCTTCACTACAGTAGCAATCTCAATGGGACTTATTTTCGGGGAAGGGCTTATTTTAGAGGAATCTTACACAGTAAGGGGAGGGCTTATTTTCGGGATAGGTCTTATTATCGGGGAAACACAGTAGTATCTGAAGCCTTATTTTAACTCAGGAAAATGAGTCTTTCTGACTTCAGACACAGTACCCTTTCCATGGAACTGAGTGAATTGCAAATTCTGTTCATCTAAGATATAATGTGAATTCAGAGTGTATTGTTAATTCATCTATCCTGTCTCCAATTTAATTAGCATCTTTAAAGACATTCAAAAAAACCTTAACTTTTCTGGACTGTCTTATTACCATATATTAAGAAGTTATGCTTTCCCAGACAATCTTGATTGCCACATCTTTAGAAAAGTGTGGGATCTGGGTTGCCAGGTGCAGACCATCTAGCTCACTGATCCTCCCTCTTGATTTCCTGCATTTGCACCTGAGAAATCACCAAAGCTATGTTTTCCCTATAAAAGATCTGCTTATGATAAAGCTCTTTTATTAAGTTCTCTTTAGGCTAAAGCCCACTATGAGGTACTCTTTTCCTCTCTCTCATAGTGTCTTTCCTTTAATAGTGTTTTTCTTCTTGCTCTAGCTAACTCTGTTTAGTCTAACCTACCAGTCAGTGGCTTTTTCCCACCCCATGGAATACTTCCTTTCTCCTGGTCAATTGTGAATTCCCCAGGGGAACTTGTTTTTTTCCTTACTAACTATAAGCAATCCCAACTCTATTTCATATTCGCCACTCCTGATGTCTATTCTATCTCTTATTTTGTTTGTAAACTCTTCTCCTAAGTAAACCTTTCTTTTGGCAAAAAGAAAGGCCATTGTGACTTTGTCACATGTTTATTTTGAACTAGGTATTGCTACCTCGACCTTATCATTAGCACCTAGCTGCACAGAATAAATATCACTTATTATTGTTGTGGTGCAAGAAAAACATTACTTGTAGGACAATTCAAATCCTGTGCTCACTAGCTTAATAATTAATACAATTGACAAGCTGCTGTTTTAGTAGGTTAAGAAAAGTAGCATTATGTCTTGGACCACTCACTCTGCAGAATCCTGCTATTAGAGTGCTTCAAATGTTACATTTATTTTGTCATTTAATTGTCCTAGTCATATTTTGCTCTTTATGACTCATTTCTGTGTTTTCTTGACAAAGACAAAGGAATGGTTTGCCATTTCCATTTCTACCTCATTTTATGGATGAGGAAACTGAGGCAAAGTTATATGACTTAATCTTTTCCCTGACTCCACCACTCTATCCACGATGCTGCTTAATTCCCTACAGCATTTAACTGTCCTAAGTGTCATATATGAGGAACAAAAATGACACATATAGTGTATTCAAAGTATCACATAAATAGCTCTATTTTAAAGGCTAGGAAATTGGCTTGGAGGAGAAAGTGATTTGTTCAAGGTCAATTAGCTGTAAGGAATCTAACTGCTTCATTTTTTTTTTTTACTTGGATCTATGTTGTTGAAAAAATCAGGTACAAAGGAAGTACAAAGGTGTATTTACAATTATTTAATCCTTTTGGAAGAGAGACAAATAA
The DNA here is from genome assembly GCF_016432865.1 of Antechinus flavipes. NCBI lineage: Eukaryota > Metazoa > Chordata > Mammalia > Dasyuromorphia > Dasyuridae > Antechinus > Antechinus flavipes. The sequence continues at coordinate 218,240,938 of NC_067400.1, forward strand.
CTGACAGAATTGGGAGAGAGCTAAGACCTTTCAATCAGCCAATAGATAGTTGCCATATCATTAAGAGTTGTAAAGGAATTGCAAATGGGATATTTTTTGCATCTTTTGCTAATTTTTATGCTAATTAAATAAAATGTAATTAAATGAAATGTACATTCTTTCATGATAGAAACAATTTGTTTTTGTTTTTGTGTTCTTATTCTACCTAGTTAAGTGATTTGTGCAAACTAAATATTTAATAAATGCTGAATGAACTCAATTGAATATAGGCTTTCTCATCCCTGTGATCCTAATCTCAGCCCAGAACATTTTTTGAAATTGCTAAAAGTTCAATTTTTGCATTTCTTTCCTAAGAGCTAACTTCAAGATGAGAAAGTATCTCAATATTACCAAAATATTTTTACCACATCATAATTCAGTAGGTACAAATATTGGCCAGTGAAGTGTGGAATTAAATATTTCCCCCCAATATTGCTATATGAACGAGTGTTCATGTTACTTGTGACACCACATTAATCTAATGGAAGGTTTATTAATTGCCCTGGATATATGTGGACTCTAAATTCAGAAAAAATGTAAAATAAGTTATTACCTTGAAATTTGCTACCCAGAAAATCCAGTCTTGGATGTCCAACATTTCTGAGTTATTGCCTAAGAAATCTATCTACATATTGTCAAACATTATTGAATACCTACTATGTGCAGAGCATTGTCCTGGCTATATGACAAAGAGAAAGTAATATAAGCAGTACTACCCTAAATCTTACAATGTAAATGACAGAAAATTTGTTACTTCCAAGTTTATCTCTGTAGAGCATCCTGTCATTACTGGAGAAGGAGGATCATAATGGATTTATCATGCTGAAATACACACTTGGATATGCATAATCTTGATGACAGTTTTTACCAAGCTTTATGGAATAAACAAAGAGGTTCTCCCCTCAAGAAAGAAGCAGAAAGGGGGTGAATAGTATTGTTATGCCCTGAATAAAATTATTATTCCCCCCACACACACTTTTTTCCTTGCCATTATGTTTAGGAAAATTGAGTCAGTAAAGAAGCCTTGAAATACCATTGAGTCACAAAACTCCACATGCTATCTCAATCCTTGTTAAGATAATTTCCCCTCCATTTGAGTATTGCCCTTTCCTCATTGTGTCCTTCCCTTCCCTTCTTATTTTGACCTTACCCTTATCCTGTCAGGACTAAGTTACGATTTTTTCCTGGAATTATGGCTTGTCCACTCACCCAGTGTCCTCTCCCCCCTATCTGCCTTTGTTTCCGCGATAAGCTGTTTGAAAGTTCAAGTTAGCTAGAAAGGTTTCCTGCTTCAGTTGCTCAGGGTCGAATGATTTGTGAACATGAGTTCCATTGGACTGGCTAGCCTAAACTCTCCACAATCAAAAGATTTAAAACCAATCTCTGTTTTGCCTCAGTTTCTCTGCCATTATGATATTATAAAGAAAGAAAAGCTTTATGAATGCTGTTGTTACCAAAAAGCCTTAATAAATTATGAATAAGGGTTAAAGTTCTCTTCTTTTGGTAAGCATTACTATTCAAGACTAAAGCAATAATTTCATTTAAGGCAATTGAGATTCTGCTTTAAATCACATGTAATGTCATAAGATTAGAGAATGTAAGGATCATAGAGTTTAGGGCTGAAATGAAACACTCTCTGACTGTTCCAAAAAATTAACTTAAAATCATACTCAAAGTTTTGGGACTCATACATAGATATGAAAACAAGACATTACAAGGTCATGTAGATAATAGTTATTTGTCTGGACTTTTTAATAAAAATCTGATTTCTTTATATTTTAATAATAGCAAAGAAATGAAACACCTTATTAAGGCTCTTTTCACTCAAGGGCAATGGCTATAATAATTTAAATTAAAACAACAAAAAATGAAACAATGCTTTGCAATTATTAATAATTAAATGATATCAAAACAAATGACATCAATTTAAAAAGACAGTTCATGAAACATTATTAATCAACAATCCTCTCAAATGATTAGTATGAATATCTACAGCCCTTCCACCCCTCAGAAATAAAGATTGGAGTAAACAAAACTAGAATTTCATGAGGTAAAATGAGTGGAAATGAATAATCAAAGAATCTTAATGAGGACTTAAAAGTAGTGACTGAAAAAATGTAGTGATGTTATATGTGTTGAAGTTAATTTTAGCATGCTTCATTACTAAAGAAGTTTAGGTGCTTTTTGGTATTGGCATTTAAAGTTACATATCTAATTTTTAACCATTTAAGAAGTAAAACAGCAAATCTGAAAAATTGAACTTTTACTGTAATATATTTATTATCATATTAAATTTTGATGTTAAGATATTGGCTTGCTAGTATTTTTATTTATGTATGCATAGAGTTTTTTCTTTCTTTCTTTCTTTTTCTTTCCTTCCTTCCTACAGTTGGGTGGTGACTTGGATAGTGTGAGACCTTGAGTCAAGGAGACTAGAATTCAAATCCAATCTCAGACACTTACTAGTTGTATGACTTTGGGCAAGTCACTTTATCTCTAGTTTGCCTCATTTTCCTCATCTGCAAACTATACCCCAGAATTGTTTTAAGGCTAAAATGAGACATTTTAAATAGTTTAAATCTTAAAGCTATGTAAATCCTATCTATTAGAATTATTTTCCTTCCTCCCTCTTTGTTTCTTTTGTTCTTTCCTTGGATCCAAAAAATTTGGGAGCTCAGTACCTAGCAGTGAAATTTTTTCTACCAATGTAGATCAACATCCACTTTGCAACTTTTAGTAAAGGAGCATTTTCTGGGACACTGAGATCTTATCTTAGTCAGGACCATATAGCCAGCATGTGTGAAGCGTCTTGGACTCAATTTTTCCTGACTGAGGCTAGATCTCCATTATTCCATACTGCTTCTCCCTTTGTTTAGTAAAAATGTAAACTTGTTTAAAGGTAGCATGCTGTAGTACAAAGTACATGGTCCAGTACATGGACACAGGTCCAATCAACCTGGATTGAAGCCATTCAGCTCTTCAACTTTGTACAACTTTATACAAAGCAAGCTCTATAAGCTTCAGTATCCCAATTACAATAAGGGTATAACAATGGTTGTATTACCTATGCAGTGAAGGAGTTGTAAAGATAATCCTTTAGTTAAATAGGTTTGTTAGTATTATAATATAGGTCAGAGATGAATATTACATTTTTTCTTCAAGTCTTTCTACACTTGTGCTTTGTGTTCATGCAAAGTTGAGAGGGAAACTTTTGAATATTAGAAATAAAAAAAAAATTAAAAGGGGAAGCATTAAAATAATAATGTAAGTGCAAGAAAAGAAACTGTGAATCACAATAATTCCACATGAAAAACCATCTAACAAGAAAAAGATTTAAAAAGTAGATTAAGCAAAACAAAATAAAAATAGATTTATTAAAAACAGCACATAAACAAAAAGATCTAGCAATACTGCCTTAAGTAAAGGGTCCTACTATAAATTACCTGGGACTTTAAGCTAAATGCTAATTAAGCAGATGCTCTTGTTCACAATGTCATAGAAGCAGAGGAGGAATAATATCATTTGCATGGCAGAAATCAAATTTAGCACATTGCCTCTAGGCTCCCCATTGGCTAAAAATTCATAGGTCTTATTAAATAGTAAATCTCTGATTGCCAAGCTTTTTAATCCCTAAAGGATATTAGGTACTTAGGACTACAATGCAAACTAACAAAGAAGGTTCATTTGATTTGAAATGTTCAGAAATCCCATCCCCCAATAGCAGTATGTTAAAAGATTCTGGTTCTGATTCAACTCAGGTCCTAATTTCCAACATAATTTATAATTAATAGAAAAATACAAAAGAAAAATTGTAAATAAAATCTTAAGGAATGTGAACTGGAGCTTTCACTAAAGTGCATCAATAAATTCTAAGAATAAATTAATCAGATGTTAAGAATAAATAATTCAGAATTCCACTTATAATAGGATGATTGACTATACTGTTAACAGCTTATATCATTCTTATATTACTGTTGAAAATGAATTTATCAACATTAATGATCTCCCACCTCTAAGCAAGCAAGTACTTCGTCATTCTCCAACATAACAAAAAATGGCACCTATAGTTGCTTACATCAGGTTTTCCTTTTGATCAAAATGTTTCACTAGTTTTCTTATAAAGAAAAGGGTTATTACTTGTATATTAGTCAAAAACACTTCTTCTCAAAGAAGATTCCCTAAAACAGAACTATTCTGAGTTAACTCTGACTACTTCACTGCTTCCAAAAGCACTGGCTAGGTAGGAATTCATAAGATCATATGTCGAATACTAGAAGGAACTTTAGCGTCCATCTGGTCCAATGCCCTCATTTTCTAGATGACGAAACTGTTCTCAGAAGTAAAACGTTTTTTCCCAAAGTCAAACAGATATTTATTGTATGAAATACAATATTAGAAATATTATATACTGATGTGGGAAAGATTCCTTTCTAGATTTCCACCCCCTCCTAGTTAATAATGTAAATTACCCTTTAACTCACAAATCCTGGTCTCTTTGAATTCCAATAGAAGATGGAGACCTGTTCCATCCCCACCCGGATCTGATCCAACTTTGGGGCTAAACCCAAAAGCCCCTTGAGCTAAATCTCTCATTATAAAAGAGAGACCCTGGGACCCCCTCTTTGCAGAGATTCCAAACATGCTAGCCATTTGAGTACCTTCTGTCCACTGGACCCTTTGTCTGGTAACCTCTTTACCTCTACCTTCACCTAGCTCCTTATTTCCCTACCCAATAATAAACCTCTTTTATCAATCTAGCTCTCAGGCCAATAAATGCTTTTATTGGGGACTTGCACTGCTACTAGATCTCATTTACCACTGTACCCTTGCTCTGAATCTGGGGGGGGGGGTTTGCAGGGGAGCTTTACTTGACTTCCTGTACCCCAAATCTGCCACTAGACCTCAATTAAACCCTAATTTCACTTAGGTATCTCAAATCTAGACCTCATAATACAATATTGAAAACTATCTCCTTTTTTGAACAGCAGGATCCTATCTGCCAATCTTTAATTATTTGACATTTCTCTTTTTTTCACATTCTTTCAAAGATTATCTATATTAGCTTAAAAAGCTGGTCTTTAAAGGCTTTTAGTTTCCTGGGGAATATAGTTTATTCAACTTACTTATATTTTTAAATTATTTTAATTCATTTTTATTATTATTATTATTCATTAATTATTTAAATTATATTTATTTAATATTCAACACCTATCAATTTATATTTATTGAAAGCATCTAGGCTTTCTCTTATCATCTTCATAGGTGTATTGTGTTTCAATTTATTATTAACATTTTTGTCTTATCTTACCCAAACTAAAGATAATAATCTTTATTATAATCTTTATAATAATCTCCATGTTAAAGAAATTAAAAAGGAAATAGTTACTAAATCGTTCGTCTTCTTTTCATCATCACTTTGATAAATTATGGGTACAGTATCATGTTCAATATATCCAGGCAGTGCTCTAGTCTCTTCTTTGACTTGCTTCTTACATGTGGCATAGCTTTTAAAAAAGCTCCTGATGTTCCACTTTGCATTTAGGGCAAGCCTAAGCTTCTTCTGAGATATTTCTAATTGCATTTTGCAAGATGTTCCCATCACAATAATGTTTCTCTTTTCACTGAAAAGCACCTACATAATTTTCACTATTCTTCTCAAGTTCATTGATTTCCAATTATATATCAGTCTCTACGAATATACACATATATGCATGTATAAGATAATATATAAGTGAATGGGTGTAGATAGATAATGCTATTCCATCACTCTTTTTATTTTTATCTCCATCTTTTAAACAATGTATCCTATTGGCATATTGTAATTTTGAATTATATTCAGTGACTATTATCTCTCTGTATTAAAATCTATTGCCTTTTTTGTTTATTTCTTCTCTAGAATATTTTCTCACTTTATTTCTACAACTTTTCTCAAAGTATTTTGATATCTCTTGACTTCTTCACTATCTATCTTGCATTATATATATGTATATTTCTTATATTCACACAGTATAAGTGAATCTGGGACCAAGAACCCTGCAATCCATGGATATTGTTTCCTGCCACTTACTAGACATTCTTTCTGTGTCCTACCTACCAATTTTGTGATCCTGCTTAGTATTTGCTTGTGGATATTTTTTTCCTTTCCATATGATTTTCAATTTAAGACTCTCTTCATTACATCTACAGGTTTTCAGGTAAATATATTTTTCACAGTCCTCATTATATGACTCTCCACCTAATCAAGAGCTCTTCACATTTGCTTCTAAAGCTTTGGTACAGAGATCTCATTATTTAATAAACCTGAATAATGATGATGATGGTGATGGTAATGCCATCTCATACTGAATTTTAAAAGTATCATTTCTTGATCACAGGAGACTCTAAAAAATGTAATTGTGACTACAAGCACAGCTAATCTCAATCATAACTTATATAAAGGTTCTATTATATCTAATATTGATGGAGTTATATAGAGAGAATTGAGCCAAATTCTACACACAGTTGAAGAGATTAAGGGGTTTGTTATTGTTGTTGTTGACCTTTACAAATTAGGAAATGTCTAAATGAATACACTATTTGGCAAGAGACCTGAAAATTATACCATGTGAGAAACATTTATGGGAACAGAGGGTAATCTCCCTCGAGAGAGAGAAGGACATGTTTGTTGTCTTAAATATTGGAAGAGTGTATGTATGTATTTATGTATATATGTAAAATGTACCTTTCTGTACATTTCAAGAATATCTGAGAAGATCAAATAAATATATGTTTATGGGAAGATTTTTATTTGCAGCTTCAGATAAAGCTATTAAATATGAGAAACAGACTAAAAGACTTTTATTCAAATATCAATGATAACAAATTTTGACTTCTGAAGTTTCATACCCTATAGTTATGTTTGATTACTTTTCTCCACTGTTACATCATTTTGAAGATGAGGGACATAATACATGCACAGATTACCTCATATTGCTGATGCAATAAAAGCATTTTATAAGCTTTGGGGTCATAAATAAATAATAATAAAGTCTGTAGTACTGATCAGATAATATTGATTTTACAATACTCTCTATGTTTAATAATATACTGCTTGTATTATTTTATAATTAGAGATATCAAAAGAAACTTGATACCTTTGGGTGAGATTTTATAATACCCCTTGATATAATTAAAGGCAGTTGGGTTATAGAAAAATCAGACAAATGAGAAGTCATTATTCTGCTGTGTGCAAGATATTGTTTTACATATATTTATTCATTTCAACACATACTTATTAATAAAAATTTCCATTTGGATTCCCAGATCTACTTTTACCCACAAAGAATCATTATAAGTTCTAAAAACAGATGTACAGTTAAATAGATAAATAAATGAACAAATTAATGAATAGAAAAATCAATCAATAAATTTTAGACATATGTGAAAATCAAATCCAAAAAGGGAACAGTGGTTAAATAATGAAAATCTTTTATGTTGTATATTTAGTATCTAAAAATGAGGCCTTAATAATTTCTACTTATTAATTCTGTTTCTTTTTATTTTTATCTCAAAAAGCTTATAAAGTTAAGGAAGAAGAGATAAAATGAAACTTAAATAGTAAAAATTTCCTATATGTAATTGTAATTACATATGTAATATAATTACAATTATCATGTAATATGTAATGCCTGTTTCAAGTTATTCAGGACACATAAACATCCTCTAATTAATCTTTTCTGCATTACTTGGAGGGAAGTAATGGAAAGAGATACATACTGTTCACTTTCCAAATAGAATCTGCATCTACTCACCACAAAGTGAAAGGGAAGGAAAATTGGTACATTGAGTTGGTAATTCATTTCGGATGATTATTTTCTGCTCAAAACTAGTAATTCTGTTAAAGAAATCTTTTACTAAGATCCATATTTTTTAGATTGTCAATCTACATTAAGTAAATAACATTAAGAAATGAATTCAATTATACTCTCTTTCCTTGAATATGTGATAGACTTAGTGATAGCAGGGAAATATCAGATGCTTCATTTTGATGGGACAAAACTTCTCTGGACGCTTTGCCTGAGGCATTATTGAGGATGACTCAAAGTACTTCACAATTTTCCATAAAAACTATTTGAGTTTAATTCTCTGAATTCCTTCTCTTTCCTTTACCTTAGATTTCAATACTAACAAGTTACCTCAATCCTGACCCCAAATTACTTCTACATTTATACTTGTTTTGTACTTGGGTCTCAAAAAATCATTTTAGAAATGGGACAAAAATCCTAAATCCCTTCTCCCAATCCCCCTAAAAATCATTCAAATGGTTCAAGAGTTTGGCTAAATGGGAAAGGCAATGCAAATTCACGAAGATCCAGGCCCACAATTTCAAGATTAAAGACAGATTTCCACACATGGAATAGATCTTGCCTAAGTGAACAAAGAGGAGGGCTAGAAGCAATTATTCAGCCAACTCAGGACAAATATAAAGTCATGCAAGTTGGAATGGTTTTAATTTTACAGATTAAAAATGTTCTTTTTTTTTTTTTTTCTGAGGCAATTGGGGTTAAGTGACTTGCCCATGGTCACACAGCTAGGAAGTGTTAAGTGTCTGAGACCACATTTGAACTCAGATCCTCCTGACTTCAGGGCTGGAGCTCTATCCACTGCACTACCTAGCTGCCCCAAAAATGTTCTCTTTAGACAGTCAATTGGGAAGATGGTTTGATCACTGGATGTAGAATTAGAGAGACTCAAGTTCAAATCCTGTTTAAATGTGTGCTTATTATGCAACCATTGGTAAATCACATAAATTCAACCTTAGTTTTTTCATCTGCAAATGAGGATAATAATAATAATACCTACCTCACAGAACTGAGGAGAGGTCAAAATGAGATAATATATGTAAACTCTATATCTCACATGTAAAAGTAGGTTTCTTTTGATGCTGATTTTCCATAAGGTGGTGAGAATGTGGATAGTACACTTTTTCTCTTTATTTATTGGCAGTTCTTATTTGGCATAGAGGCAATAAATGCAAAGAATAACATATCCATCAAGATTCTTGAAGTAGACTACAAATAGTACACAAGATAACTTCAAAAACAGGAATTCAAAGTGATGAACGGTTTGAGTATGTTTAGTTTTCCACATGAGAATAAACACAATACAATATTGTTCAAAACTTGATTACTGTTTCATGTTTCAGTTAGGCTGATCTTAAGAGTGAGACACAAACATTTTCTAAAGACTTAGGATTCATGACACAACACATATATCAGGATGCAGTTGCAAGAGAAAACAGAAATAGTCCTGGCCAATGCTTTCCTCAGTCATATGGTCCCTGAACCTAAGCTGCATATATCTCATTGTTTATGGAGCAAAAGGAGTTTACTCAATGGCCAGCTCACTGAAGGATTAGTCTTCTGCCGTCATGATCAACTAACATGACTCTAGTCTTGTAGCAGCCCTTTATTGTTTCTTCTCATTTTCTGAAGGCAACAATTTGCTTCTTTCATTCCCACACTAGACCAGAAAGCAGAGAAGGTAAGATATAATGAAAAAACTCTGTGTGTGTGTTCTGTGTATAAGTGCATGTATATGTATACCCACACTTGAGATATTGTGTATTAAAATTAATTGTAGTCTAAAGATAATTAAAATTATATGAGTATAATATTCCATAGTAAATTAATAAGTATTAGTGATTTTTCCCTGGTTTTAGTTTATATATAGATTCAGCCTTAATCTGTGATAACATTCGTAAACAGAGTATCTAGAGAAGAACTATTTTTCCCAATTTCATTTTTGCCAGTGTCATACCCTAATGTATCATGGCACAGTAAGAAGTCAGAAGCAGAACTTGAACCCTGGTCTTCCTGGACTTGAAATCCACCATAAAATGCACCTCTTAGTTATACAAGTGTTCCAAAAGTCTTAGTACAGTTTCCAAGTATTATTAGTTTAAAACTACACTAAGAGTTTTGAGACACTGTATAGAAAAGTGATTTCAGGGTTTAAAAATGGAATATGATAGAAAAACAATTTGTTTCTGTGTAGACAGTTTAATTTCACACTAAAGTACTGATATACTTAAAGTTGCTATTTAACTTGTCTTAATTCTATACCACAATGTTTTTGATTGCTAATGGCTTTCAGAAAACATTTACTGGGAAATTTTCTTGTTTCTTTTTTTTTTTCATTTAAGTCATAAGAAAGAAAGAAATGTTATGTTTAAAATCTGAATTAAGCTATGTAATTGCTATTGAATTATATTTAAATATCTATATATGAATGTATATATATGAATGCATGCATGTATGTACATTTATTTGTAAATATGCTCATTGTGCCCATTTTTAAGACATTGAAGGACTTGAGAAGTCATCCATGTTTTCAATGAAACTTTTTAATTATTGAAAAAAAGGGGATTTAGAAGATAGCAATCAGCACCAAACCATATGGCTACTTTATGAGCTATACAAATTTTTATGACAATAATATAAATAGGTACTGAATTCATCCTTGATAAAATATTAGAAAGGAATAAGAAGACTTTCACAAATATTATTCAATAAATCTCATCTTTACCATTCCATAATTGTCAGAAGAACAATATATAGGACATAGGATTCCAGTGTGCTATTTGTTTTTAGGTTAAAAAATAAAAACATTTCATTTGATAGATGAAATTCCTCCCCCCCCCTTTAAAGATTCTCTTCCAACAAAATTTTTCATATATACATTAAAATCATTCCACATTTTGTGCATAACTATCAAAATTACTTTGATGACACTGATTATTAACATCAAGTCAGTCATAAAACAGGCAGATTCATGCCCTCTACTGTCTTGGAAGATGTTCATAATATTCAATTTAAGAATTCACTCCACTCATTTCTCTTGGAAGAAGCCATTGTGCTTATAATATCAAGTCCTGGAACATTTCATATCATCCAAAATTAGAACCATACTAACTCAAAAGAATTTGTTCTAACTATCCTTACTGGGAAAACAAAGAGCTAGATTACCATCATTTAAGTGGATAATGATGACAATGACATTTAATTGGATAAATAACGTTAAGCTGGATAAATACATAGAATTCATTCACTAATACAGGTTTGTTAAATTGACACTAATTTGAATTAGGCCCTAAAATGAAGAGACACAGCAAAGTAACCATGTTTTTGTTTCTGTTTTTGTTTTTTGTTTTTTTTTTTTTTTTAGGCAATTGAACAAATTTTTCAATGACTCCATGTTTCTCTCTGAAGCAAATGTTCATCTGTGTGAATGATCATCAATTTTCTTCTGCTGCTGAGTCATGGAATATTACAGTCTCTAAGGAACTGAATTTTAGGATCACTTCATGGAGAAGTTCATGGTGTTTGAATATGTTGCAACTCATTATAGACCAAAAAATTTAAAAGACAACAAAACAAAAGTATCTATAATCAAAAAAAAAAAATAAGAATGAAAAAGAAGATGAACCATTGACAGAGAGGAAATAAGAAATAATAATATGATAGTTCAAATATTTCATTGGTAACAACAAAATCCAAGAATGTTTCTAAATCACTAGCTATATCCCCACTCATCCGTACATGAGATATTATGAACAAGACATAATGGATGGATATGCATAAATGGATTATTCTATTCACCCTTGATTACTTATTTCGGAGTGATCAATATAGAGCCACTAGCATATTGAAGTTGTTTTTGTTGTTGTTAGGCACTTACATTATTTAAATATAATTGATTTTTCAAAAGTTCAAACTTAAATATGTCTAGATTTAAATAATATATATACATATATGTAAAATGCACATATATATGTATGCATGGATATAGACACATTTATTTACATGTACACTCATACAGATACAAACATATAAATATGTTTTGCTTATACAAACAACCTTTTATCAGAATTTTTGTTACATAGGCAAAAAAATTGTAAAAGTTCAGATGTTAACACTAACTTCATTTCTCTGAAATTACTATCTCTTGGGTTTATCTTTTCTGAAACAAAAATAACAATATAACATATATAAAGTTGAAGGATGAAACATAATGGTTTATAATTTCAAATTTTATAAATTTTGAGATTAAAAATGTAAAAATTTCCTTTCTAACTATAACATTAAATTGTAACACAAGCATTATTTCTGATTATTAATTACATATGTACTTTGATGGATGTTTCATGGAACAATATTTTCTTTGGTGTGAGTAATCTCTCTCAGTACAGATCTCTAGCCTTTTATACTTTTTCATCTTGCTAAATAATTGTCTAAGCTGTCCTTACATTCTCTATAGAATGCTTTCTCAATGTGCTAGACACATATATTTTTGCATTCTCTCATTTACACTAAGGTAGCACTTGAGTTATATTGAATGTCCCAAAAGTCTTAGTGCATTTTAAACCTAAAAATGCAGAGAATTGAAGAGTTCAATGTAGTAGTCACTTATTGAATATAAAAATCAAAAGCATTTGATTCAATTAAAAATATTTTAAATAATTAACAAAATGGATTCAATAGAAGTCCATATAGCTTTAAACTTAAAAATGCAGATTATACATGATCTCAATGTACTATTTGTTTATTGTGTATAAAAATAATAGCTTACTTTTTGCTTAAAACTGCACTAAGACTTATGGGACATTGTATATAAACAGTTTCTTTCATTCATGTTACATAACTGCCCACTTTAAAAAAAAGTCTTCTTGTGCTCAAGTTTTCTGTTACTTGTAATAGATATAATTCTTTCTATGTCAGCGATTTGTCTTTTTATTATTTTTTATATTGTTGGAACTTTAATTCTTTTGAGATAATGTTCCATGATTTCTAAATCCATACTATTACTGGAGAAATAATAACATTAAAAATTTGGTTTTTAGTGGTGTTAAGCACTTTGGGATCATGAAAACTAGTGCACAAATTTTCAAATATGATTCTGTTTAATTTTCTCTGATTCCATTCTGGGCTCAGTCAATACTCAACTATTATAATACTTATATTTATTAATTAAGTTGGTGGGGTTCCCATCCATTTATAATTTGGGCTATGTATATTTTCTATACCTTGATTTTTTTTTCTTAATGTGAATTTCACTAAGCAGGTTTTGTGTTGTTTGGAGACAATGGAATTAATACAATGTCATGTGTAAATTAGAAATCAGTGAACTCTGACATCATTAAGACTTCCTTTCATTTCAAATGTAACTTCCATGATGTTGGTACATATCTTAAATAAATATATGTTATGTTATAAATGTTAATTGTGTTATAAATATTAGTCACAGAAAATATTGTCTCATCAACCAAGAAAGTTCTTTAAACAAAGGCTCAATGACTTCTTATTGAGTATTTTGTAGAATCATTTGTTTTTTACATAATGAGGAGGGTTGGATAGCTATTGAGGCTATTTCCAAAAATTCAGATTCTATGATCCTGTGATTTCTTTTTACATTTGGAAAACAGAACTTTGTGGTTGAATCAATCTCAATCAACAAAATAATCATAAGTTTCAAAGAGAGATAAACCAAGATATTTAATAAAGAGTAGCAAATGCAAATCCAACATTTTGATTCAAATATGAACAATAATCTATATGGTGGGAATTGGAGAAGAAGAAAATCCCTACTTAGCTTCAAGGAATCAAGGACTAGGCCATGAAAGGTAATGTAAATTGAATAAAACCAGATTGGTTTAGCAGAGAATTCAAAGGTCTGACACCAGTCAGTTTGTACAATTTGTGCAGTTGTTTGTATAGTGATTCATGTCTGGAAATCTTGTATGAGATTCTATTCTAAAAATTCCGGGATATCAGAAATTGATTCTTAATCTGACTCAGTCTTATTTTCCAAAACATATGTTTTTTTTTTTTTTTCATTATAACTGAAAACATTCCTTTTTATTTTCAGTCCCATATTCCATCATGGTTATGAAAATGATTCACTACATCTGCTTCTAACTTCAAACATGTACTGAACATGTACCCAATGAAAGTTCTAGACAAAATACATCAAGTTACATACAAATATAAATAAAATAAATTAAATAATTTTTAAGGTACTATAAATTAAGAAGGAAAATCTTAATAACCCTAGTATTACAGGGTAACATTGTAGATAGAGCAGGTGAAATAAACCTGAGTTCAAATTCAACCTTAGTCATTTACTGGCAGAGGACTAAAGGCAAATCACTTAACCTTTATCCCTTCCTTATCTGCAGAGTTAGGGTAAAAAAAAAAAAAAAAACCCTCTCAGGGTTGTTGAGAGAACCAAATGAGATCAGATTTGTAAAGCATTTTGCAAACATTAATGTACTGTAAATACTAATATGCATAATAAAGAAACATTTCTATAAGGAGAATGGTATTAGTTTCCAAATTAATATATTCCCTGGACCTTGTTGGATTTATTTGCATGAAATTACATGACCTAGGAGCTCCAAAACAAACATACATTTTTTGACATTCCAATATGGTAATTTTTTTTTTGCTTGATTATGCATGTTGTTACAGGGGCCTTACAAGGTTACAATGTGAGGTTAGGTAAAGGAAGAGAAAATAAAAAGTTGTTGGTTAAAAGTTTATTATTTTTTTTAAATTTGGGTCTCTGTCTGGGTCACCTTGGAAATCCAGTGGCTACTCAAAATTCCAAGTCTATTCCCCTTTTTACTAAGGACTCACTGTATTGATGCCAGCCTTAATGCACTGTTCCAAAGATTTTAGCCCCACTGTACTACAGAATTACTGAATTCAAGAGAACAATCAGCCAGTAATTTATATGTATGCATGCCTATTTACATACATGTGTACCTAATCATATATAATGTAAATATGTGTATTTCTTACATACACATATATGCACATTGCATACAAAATATATGCCTGCACTGTGTATTTTTAAGATCAATAACATAGAGAAAAATGTCTCCTATATTGGATAAGAAAAAAAAATAGCAACATATTTAGAAACCTGACAACTATATCTAGAAAGAAAGAAAAAAAAAAGAAAAACAGCAAAGCATATTTTTGAGTCAAAACCTCTATCTAATATGTATTTCCCCTATTTATCTTCTCCTAATGTCAATCAAGCCAAATCAAATGAAAGAGAGCTGAGGAAAAATGATGATCCATTTTTCTAGCATCTCTTGCTTGCTCAGCAATCTAAGAGGACTGGAGCAAAATATCTTACTTTCTGCATTGTAAATACAATATAAGTTATGAAGGTCATTTTGAGCTTGTACTCCTTTCATAAAGAGTTGTGAGAATATCCTATGGTGTTATCAGGAGGTTAACTCTTCATTCCAGTCACATGGAACATTGTTATCTTATTTTCTAAGACTTGTTGTTTAGAATAGGCATCTAGCTCCATTTCCAGATGTCCAAAAGATAATTACAATTTAACAGTTAATTATGGTTCAATTTAATGCAATCCAAACATTTATTAAGAATTGGCTATGTGCAAGGACTGCACTATACCATGAGGCATAAAGACAGGAGCTAACATTCTACTATGGGATAAAACCCAGAAAACAAGCATATGAATACAAGCAATAGGACACAAGTACTAAATAGAACAATTCCAAGAGAAATAGAATAAGAGGTAGAAGAAGGGAGAAAGAGACAAAGACAGAGAAGGAGACAGAGAGACAGAGAGTACTGGATAATTAGGAGATTATGAAAGATCACCTAAAAAGACATATCTGATATGGGCTTTGAGGCAAGCTATGTATTTTATGAGAATTAGGTGAAAGGACTGTTCAGTCCAAATATGGGAGACCACTTCTTATTTATTTTATTTTTTATGGAATAAACAGGCATTTCCATAACATAGTACAATGAAAAAAATGATTGAATGTCAAAGTGCAAATCCGCTCTGTACAATTTGTTATTTCTTTTAAGTATACAATAAAGTTATAATGTAATTTCCCCCTATTTTTCCTTCTTCTAGCTCTCTTTCTAGCCCTCAAGGTGGCCACCATTAAACACAAATAGGAAAATATATGTAAAATTATTCTATACATACTTCTATTTTTCAGTTCTTTCTCTGGGTGCAAATGGTGTCTTTGTTCATATGTCCTTTATAGTTAATTTGGGTATTTATAAGACATCTTGTGTGAAGAAACAGAGGCAAGAGATGAATTATCACATATGGGAACTAGCTATCTAAAGAATTTGATTGATAATAGGATATATTATTGGGAGCCTCTTACTCTCTGAATCAATTACTAGTCATGAAGTTAAATATTCATTCTTGGAATAATAGATACACTGAGTTACAACTGCTAATGTGTTCTACATTTCTAGGAAATACTTTCTTGTCACAATAACTTCATAGGTAAAGTGTTGTACTGGTTGTACTAATTCTGTACCAAAGTGAAGCCACCATATAAAACTGTCTGTAATAACTTATAGGTGGAACTAGATATTCCTCTTTGAATAAAGAATTTATTATTTTTCTTACTTTCTTCCCAGAACTCAAAGAGGACTCCTGGCAGAGTAAAAAAAAATCATGCGCCATTTTCTATGTCTTATGGAATCAGAGCTGTCCTAGCACTAACTTCTTACCTTCTCAGTAAAAAAAAAAAAAAAAAAAGATTGTTTTTACTGTTCATTAAAGGTTGAAAAATGACTGCAAATTCTAGGAATTGAGTAGTGAAGCACAGATGAGAAATCTGGGTGCTGTCTCTTAAGGGAGCTTTTTATCTAATGAACTCCAATCTAGCTTCACCAAATGCTTGCTTGATTATTTGCTTGTTAGGCATTCCAAAATCAATACTTTGCAAAAAAGAACTCATTATCTACCCAGCCTACCCCTACTCAAATTTCCCTACTTCTTTCTAAAGCAAAGCTTCTTATACTGTGAATCATGACCCTATATGGTGTCATATAACTGTAGGGGGCCTGTCAAAAAATTTAGCAATAGTAAAAGGTATCAAATATTCAGCTAAGATTTAATTTTTATATAATAAATAAGCAAATCCATCTCATTAAATATGCAAATCTGCTTTCATCTTTAATATGGCAAAATATTTGAATATCAAATAATTGTTTTAAAATAAATTTCTTTATGATTTATTATCAACAAATGTTTGATTTGTATACCTATTTTATATACCCAATATATCCAGGATTCATATACAGGATTTATATACAGGATTGCATAAAAATTCCTTAGGCAACAAGAGGTTTCAAATGAGAAAAGTTTCAGAAACCTTGGTCTAGGGCATCATAATTCTAGTTACCTGGGTTCACAACCTAATGAGTAATTCTCAATGCAACTCACCCCCATTTCATAGCCAATTCATTGCTAAATAATGGTAATGCTACTTCCAAATATAACTCTGACCATGTCACTTCTCTGTTCACGAAATGTAAGTTACTGGCTATTAAATATGGGTTAAATAAAAGCTTTTCTGTTTGGTATTTAAAACCCTTTACAATTTGTCTCAAACCAACTTTTCCACATTTTTCCATTTTACTCCCCTTCACTCAGGCTACAGATTACCCACACCAATTTTTTCCTATTCCTTACATTCCTTTGTCATTTACCACTCTTTATATACAAATAACCTGCCCATTGCTTAGAAAGCACTTTTTCCTCAGTTTTATCTCTTAGAATACCTATTTTCCCAAAATACTGCTCAAATCTTTTTGTATTCGTGATTTATATTGTGTGTGGAGATATTAATATACACATATATTTGTTATATCAGTCCCCTACTCAAGGATAAAATATAAACTCCTCTTTTTAGTATTTAAAGTCATGCATAGTCAATTTCTATTCTGTTTTTTCAAACTAATCACATGTTACTACATCTCATGTACTTTGTATTCCAAACAAATGCTCTTTCATATTATTCCATATATATATGCCTCTTTACTGCCTCTTAGAACCCTAATTCTCTTCAAGGCTCTGCCCTAATTTTCCCAAACCAAAGCAGGCTTTTCCCTGTATGTATGTGTGTGTGTGTGTGTGTGTGTGTGTGTGTGTGTGTGTGTGTGTATGTGTGTGTGTATGTGTGTGTGTGCATCAAAACATTTATAACAAAAAACTGGGAACAAAACAGACATCTTCTAGGGCAATTACTAGCCAGATTTAGTGCATGAATACAATGTTATATTCCCGAACTAGGATAACAATTATAGTGACTACAGAGTAATATGAAAAGATTTATATGAATAGATGCAAAGTAAGCCGACCCTAGAAATAAATATATGTAGTGACAATAATATTATCAATAGAAATAGGAATCCCAAAGTAATATTAAAAAGTGATTATTAGAAAATTATAAAGATTAAGCTTAGGCTCAAGGAGAAGTACCACTTGCTATTCCAGTGAGGAGATGATAGTGCAAAAATTGGTTATACATGTTTAGCCATTTTTTTAGTTCTCTGCGATTATTTTTTAATCTATCTGTAGTTTTCTTGGCAAAGATATTTGATAGGTCTGCCATTTCTTTCTCTTCATTTAACAGATAAATAACTAAGGCAAACAAGGTTAAGTGATTTTTTCAGGAGCACACAACTAGTGTCCAAAGTTACATTTGAACTCAGGAAGTTAAGCTTTCAGATTCCAGGCCTATGGCTCTACCCACTGAGACACCTTGCTGCCCTAATCCATGAATTTAGAACTTTGCATAGAATGGCCATTTTTAAAATATTTAAGTATTTATTCTTTTTGCCATTTTTTTCTTAGCCACTATTCCTTTCATTTATTTGTTTGTTTAATAATTTATTTTTTTATATTTGTTCTATATTTATTTTGTTATAAGATGGTTCTCTGGGAAGGAGGAAAAAGGTGGGGTACATAAATAAACCTGAGTATTATAAAAAATAAAACTATTTTTAAAACGAGAAGTCTTACACAAATTCCCTGGTTTTACTATTCCCTTTTTGAAATAACTTCTATATTTTGCATAGATTTTGCATGAATTTATCTCTATATATGTTGCCTCCCCACCTCTGCCACCTCTGATAGAATATAAGTTATTTGAAAGTAGTGATTTTTAAGCAAAAACCATGTATACCTTCTGATTCATAGCAAAGTCCTGGTACATAATAGATGAATAATAAATGCATATTGAATTAAAGTGAAATAAAAGGTTTTGAAACAACAACAAAAACTTTAGGGGAGATATTTTTTAATTAAAAGGCAATTTTAATGTTTTATATAATTTCACATGTGCATTATTAATAGGGGTGGGGTGAGGAGGGAGAAAGGGAGAGAATCTGAAAGTCAAATTATTAAAGATAAATGTTAAAAATGGTTTTAGATGAAACTGGGAAAAATTAGATATTAAATAATGAAATATTGAAAAAATAAAATAAAAGGCAAGTAAAATGGGAAGCAGATGAATATAATAGCCTAAATGAATATATCAATTTTAAAATTATTTATTATGTTTTCAATTTATGAAATAAAACAAGTATTTCCATAACATAGTATAATAAAAAGATGATTGTACATGAAACTACAAATCTGATATATACAACTTGTTTTCCCTTTTAAATACATAATAAAATTATTGTGCAAATTTATTTTTCCTTTTTTTCTGTCTTCCCTAAAAACTACCTTGCCCTCCTCAGAGATGGCTATTATTAAGTTACAAATGTGTATACATATATAAAATCACCCCAAACATATTTCTATTTTTATCAGTTCTTCAGATACAGATAGCATCTTGTTTTATATATCCTTTGTAGTTAATTTTGGTTTTTAGAATAATCAAAATGACTTATTTGCTCAATAATGAAAGTCACATATAATTCAGGAAATAAATTTATTTCTTTAAATTAGAGTTGAATCACATGGCAAAAGGTATACAAATTTCTTTCTCAATATCTCCAAGAGAAGCTTTTATTCTATGATCATACTTCATGTAAACACAAAGGAAGCAAAAATTATCAAGAAAAAGAATTCTTGATATCATTTCATATCATTTAACATCCCATCCCCATGAAGAAAAGGAAAAGAAGCAAAGGAAAAGTACTAAAGAGAAAAAAATTGCTGTTAATAAAAATAAGAATGTGTTTCAATTTAGAGAGTCTTCTACAGGATATTGTCTATAAAGAGGAGCCAGATAGCATATAATGGTGTTATTAATAATGTTACTAAGTCAAGTGGACTTGATTTGAGATTCAAATAAAGGATTATAATAAGGACACATTTCTGAAATATTAACTTAAATTACTTGAATTTAGATGTGGCTAAGGCACTTTTTATATTAATTTTGTTTTATTTATTTATGTATTGAAAAAAATGTGCTTCAATCTGCATTCAGACTCCCTAGTTTTTCCCCCCCCCCCTCTGGATATAAATATCATTTCCTGATGGTTCTTTTAAAATTATCTTAGATCATTGTTTTGCTGAGAAGAGCTACATCTATCATAGTTTATCATTGCATAATCTTGCTTTTATTGTGCCCAATGTTCTGCTGATTCTGTTTACTTCACTCAGCATTAATTCATGTAAGTCTTACCAGATTTTTCTGAAATCATTTCTGATAGAACAATAGTATTCTCTTACATTAATATAATACAACCATTCCCCGATTGATGGACATCATCTTAATTTCCAGTCTTTGCTACCAAAGAGTGCTGTTATAAACATTTATGTACATGTATTTTTTATGATCTCTTTGGGATATAGACCTACTAGGGGTATTGCTGATTAAATTTAGAGAATGTGCAAATTTACAGCAATGTGAGTATAGTTCCAAATTGCTCTCCAGAATGGTTAGATCAGTCACAACTCTACTAATAATGCATTAATATTCCAATTTTCCTTCATCTTCTCCAACATTTACCATTATCTTTCTCTGTCATATTAGTCACTCTCAAAGATGTGAGATGATACTTCAGAGTTGTTTTAATTTGTATTTCTCTCATCAATATTGATTTGGGGCATTTTTTTCATATAACTTTATATGGCTTCTTCTGAAAACTGCCTGTTCATATTCTCTGACCATTTTTTCAAGTGGGGAATGACTTGTATTCTTATAAATTTAATTCAGTTTCCTATATCAAATTAGGTCTTTATCAGAAACACTGACTGTCTTAGCGACTTTATCAGAAACACTGTCTTCATATCCTACCCTCATGAAGAAAATGAAAAAGAGCAAAGGAAAAGTACTAAAGAGAAAAAAAAAATTGCTGTTAATAAAAATAAGAATGTGCTTCAACTTAGAGAGTCTTCCACAGGATATAGTCTATATAGAGGAGCCACCTAAAAACTATATTATAATCCAGCAGTCATCAAAACCATTTGGATAAGAAATAGAGTGGTACTTAAGTAAAATAGATTAAATAAACATGATATAATAATTAATGACTATAGTAATCTAGTGTTTGATATCTTCTTTCCCCACCCTCCCTGCAAACTTCAGCTTCTGGGATAAGAAGCCATTATTCACAAAAATTGTTGTGAAAATTGGAAAATAATATGTCAGAAACTTTTTATACACCTACATCTCACAGCCCATGGCTAAATAAGATCAAAATGGATATGTGATTTGGGCATAAAAGGTGATACCAAAAACAAATTGGGAAAGCAAGGGATAATTTACCTATCAGATTTTTGGATAAGAGAGGAATTTATGATCAAAGAAGAACTAAAGAAAATCATGAAGGCCAAAATGGACAATTCTGCTTACATTAAATTTAAAAAGTTTTGCACAAACAACAACAAACACAAGATTAAAAGAGAAGTATAAAGCTGGGGGAAAATTATAGCCAGTGTTTCTGATAAAGGTCTCATTTCCAAGATATATAAAGAATGGTGTCAAATTTATAAAAATATATCATCCGATTTGCTAAATGGTCAAAGGATATGAACAAACAACTTTCAGATGATGAAATTAAAGCCATCTATAATCATATGAAAAATGCTTTAAATCACTATTGATTAGAAAAATTCAAATTAAAACAACTCTGAGATACTACCTAACACTTCTCAGATTGACTAAGATGACAGGAAAATAATGATAAATTTGGAAGGGATGTGGGAAAACTGAAACATTAATGAATTCTTGGTGGAGTTATGAAATGTTCCAACCATTTTGGAGAGCAATTTGTAACTATGCTCCAAAAGACTATCAAACTGTGCATGCCCTTTGATATAGCAATGCCACTAATGGTTCTGTATCCTAAGGAAATAATCAAGGAAGGAAAAGGACCCACATGTGCAAAAATGTTTGTAGCAGCTCTTTTTGTGATAGCAAAGAACTGAAAAATGACTAGATTTCCATCAATTAGGGAATGGCTGAATAATTGTGATATAGGAAAATAATGAAATATTATTGTTCTATAAAATATGATGAACAAACTGATTTTTATATGGCCTGGAAATATTTAATCAAACTGATGTTGAGCAAAAGAAAACAGAACCATGAATACATTGTACACAGTAACAGCAGGAATGTGAGATGATCAACTATGAAAAACTTAGTTCTTCTCAGTGGTTTATTGATCCAAGGAAATCCCAATAAAGTATGGAAAGAAAATGTCATCTGCATCCAGAAAAAGAACTATAGAGATGGAATACAAATCAACACATGCTATGTTCACTTATTTTTTGTTTGTTTTTCTCTTTCATGTTTTTCCCTAGTATTCTGATTTTTCTCTCCCAACATGATTCATAATACACATTGTATTAAAAATAAATAAATAAATGGATAAAAAAAAAAAAAAGAGAGAGAGAGAGAGAGAAATTTTCCCCAGTTTTTTTCTTGCCTCCTAATCTTGATTACATTGGCTCTGTGCAAAAATAAATGGATAAATAAAAAAAAATAAACAAACAACCAAATAAATAAATATATTTAATCTTAACAAAATTATCCAGCTTGCATTTCATTATGTTTGATCATAAATTCTTCTTTGCTCCATAGCTCTGAAGGGTAAACTATTCCTTGCTCTTCTAACTTGCTGAAGGTATTACCCTTTATGTCTTAATCATATACCTATTTTAACTTCATCTTATTATAGGGCATGAGATATTGATAAATAGCCAATTTCTACCACACTATTTTCCAGTTTTCCCAGAAGTTATTGTCAAATAGTGAGTTCTTATACTAGAAGTTAGTCGTTGGGTTTATCAAACAGTATATAACAATAGTCATTTAATATTGTAACTTTTGTATCAAACCTATTCTACCAACCCATCATTCTATTTATTAACCAATATCAACTAGTTTGATTAAGGAACTTTCATTGTAAGAAATATTACAGTCTATAGTAATTGTGAGAGTAGCCTAGTATGCTAGGTAGAAAGGCTCTTGCAGTAAGAAGGACCTTAACATAAATCCTACCAATAACACATAAGCTGTATGATTATGGGCAAATCCTTCAATGATCCTTCAGGTGGCTAGTACAAAACTTTAATTTTAAAGAAATTTTTTGATCTTCTTTGGTGGAGTGAGTTTTCATAATCTTGTTCCGTACAACTTTCTCTCTCTCTCTCTATGTGTGTGTGTGTATGTATGCATGTATACACATATACACATACATATATACTCTTAACACATGTATATATGTATGCATGCATGTGTATATTTACACACACATGTGTGTGTTTATATGTGTATATATGTGTAAGAGCTCTTTCTTCTAAACAAGCTTTTTATGAATAACATAAATTAGGCATATGTAATAATGACACTTTTAGTCACCAAAGTCTGGAGATTTTCATGCATAAAAAAATATTCAACAACACAAAGGATGGTTGAGGAAGATGGAGATGAGGGATAAATAGGTAAAAACAAATCAGAATTTGTTCTATACTTTGTCATCTTTTTTCTCTTTCTCTTAATTTCATCATTCTTTTCCCTACCTTTTAATAACTATGTCCCCATAGAAAACTATGATTGACTGAGAATATGGGTATTGATCTGATTAAAGTAATTGACCAGTAACTGTCCAGTGCTATATTTGAATGCCCAACATGGGGCTTATTAACTCAAATGAAATTAAAATTATTTGAATGTGTAGTAGACACATTTCTTAGCTGCAAGTCTAGCAGAATCAAGACTCAAGGGGATCTCAATAGACTAGAATTACTAAACTAAAACTAAGCAGATAAAAACCTAACTAGAACAAATTTAAAGTTCCACATTTAGGTTTAAAAGGATCAGTTATTCTAGCAGCAAGGAAAACTAGGCTTGATTTAGCCCATGCAAAATAAATTGATCACATGCTAATAGGTACCAACTGCACACTCTGGCTTCCAAAACTGAAGTAATCTTAGGCTATGTAATAGGAAAAATAATATTCAAATTATAGAAAGCAATAACTTCATTGTAATAGGTGTGGAACATAACACATCTGGAATAGCATGTTCAATTCTGGGAGTTACATTTCAAGAGGGTATTTGCCAAATTATATATGTCCAGAGGAGTTAAGCCAGGACATTGTGGAAGACAGGAGATCATATCATATTATGAAAAATGATTAAAGAAAGCAAAATTATTTCTCTTAAATAAGAAAATACTAATAGAAAATGATAGCTGGTGTCAGCTATATGAGGGGATATCATGTATGAGAGTGAATAAATACATATCTTATAAGAAACAACTTTTAAAATTGAGTGTTTGAACATTGCCTCATAATGCCACATACCTTCACATACCTATTAATTATAATAGCTTCCACTGATGCACTAAGGTTTATAGAATTTATTACAAATATTATTTCATTTTGGAAATGAGAAAATGCATAGTTAAATATCTGATAGCAGATTTAAACTTTGGCAATCCTCAGCTCCAGGCAAGTTGTTTCTTATAAGATATGTATTTATTCACTCTCATACATGATATCCCCTCATATAGCTGACACCAGCTATCATTTTCTATTAGTATTTTCTTATTTAAGAGAAATAATTTTGCTTTCTTTAATCATTTTTCATAATATGATATGATCTCCTGTCTTCCACAATGTCCTGGCTTAACTCCTCTGGACATATATAATTTGGCAAATACCCTCTTGAAATGTAACTCCCAGAATTGAACATGCTATTCCAGATGTGTTATGTTCCACACCTATTACAATGAAGTTGTTGCCCCTCTATATACTGGAGCACCTTGCTGGCTGGAAATGTCTACTCTGAAGCATTTTTCCCCTAATTGATAACTTCCTTAATGGGACCACAGTTTCAAGAACTGTCAGAACCTGTATTATTTCCTTCAATGGTTCAATTCCTTCTCTTTATCAAATATTTTTTTTCATAGAGGTATCCTTTTCTCCCCTTTCTAGTTCTCCTTCCTATATTGTCTTCTGCAATTAAAATGTAATCTTTTTAAAAGAAATTACCTTACTTACTTGCATTTATAACCCCAGCTTTGAGGATATTGTCTGAAATATGTCCAGTATTTAATAACTATGTTGTTTTTCTCTCATTCTCTGTTTCTGTCTCTCTGCCTCTCTCTCTGTCTCTGTCTCTGACTCTCTTATCTTTGTCTTGGTCTCTGTCTCTCTGAATTTCTCTGTATCTCTCTTTCTCTGTATCATTTTCTCTCTGAAATTGAGGCAGCAAACCACCCTTAATACTTTTGCTCTTTGTATGAACTCATGACTTCCTATAAAACAAAAATCTAAACAAAGCTATGAAGATTGGCCTCCATCTTTCAGAGAATGGATTAACTCATGTTATTAATTTTTTTTCTTTTTACTTCCATTTCTCTTTTTTTCCACTCCATTAACCAATCATAATTCTCTAAAATGCCAAAATGTAGATATGAGGTCACCCATAATATCTTGCTTCCCATCAGTAATCAATCTAGAACCCCAAAGAGTTTATGCACATATTTAATATATATGAGATGATTTTTCCTATTAAAAAACTTGGAGGTTTTCATAGGATTTTCTGCAAATAACCTCAACATCTAAAAAGACATGAAAGACCACAGTATTACTTTTGTCTCCAGTCCTCCAAAATCCTTACGTGGTTACGTAGAAGATTCTTTAATAGGTCTCCTTTAAGATAAAAATCTCTCTTGTGGGTATTCTCCTTTTTCTGATCTCTAGTATACATCACCACATAATCATTTGGATATACTTTTGTCACTAGATAAAAATTGAAATGAGTAATAGAAACTGACCAAATCTCCTCATATTTTATGGAATTCACAAAAATAGTGTTTATTTGAATTGTAATATAAATAAGTCCAGGAATGGTGTTAATTTAATTGAAAGGTTGGAATAGCTGACCTTATGATTCCCTTCAATTATAACCTGTTTTAATCAATAAGTGCACATTAAGTATTTATCTGTTTATTGACCTCTTACTGGCAAGATATAGACCTACAACTATAAAACTATCAACTGGTCAGGTAGCTAAGTAGCATAGTGTCAGACCTTAGACTCAGGAAAATCTCAGTTCAAATCTGACCTTTGATTCTTGCTAGCCCTTTAACTTTCTGCTTCAATTTCTTCTGTTGTAAAATGGGGATAATAACATCTCCTTCCCAAGGTTGTTGTGAGGACAAAATGGGTTCATATTTGTAAAATATATAGCACCCTGTGAGTAATATATAAACACAATCTAATATAAATGGTGTTTGGATCCCTAATCTAGCTGTAGCCTAAAGTCATTGCTTTTAATGTCCAAATATGATAGTCTTTGCTTAGGACTCATACAAATTTTCTGTGTTACATTTTTCATTGTTGTCTCTGCCCTCTCCTCTTGAATACCTTTGAATTTAAATTGAAATCATCTTGAATACTCTTTTGGTTTTTGCAATCTTTTCAGTCATTTTTGCTATTTCATTATTTATATTGTCTCCTAACTATCAGTACTCTTGAAAGCTAAGATTTGGGCCCTTTTTTCTTCTCTCTTTACAATTTCTCTCTTGATAATTTTATAAGCTCATATGGGTTTAATTATCACAACTGTGCATACAACTATAATATTCAGCTTGAATTTGAGTCTTTTAATGAACAATTTAAACAATGTCTAAGAGACATCTTAAACTCAAAATTTCTAAAAATAAACTCATTTTTCCTTCCCCAAAATTCTTACTTTTCTTCCAATCTTCCCTATTTCTGTCAAAATAGCATCATTGATACTGATGGGACTGAGCTTGGACACACATGCAGAGCAGCACAACCCTGAATAAAATAAAGTGTGTGAATAGGCTTTTTAGAAACAGAAGCTGCAGGGGATGTAGTTGGAAGAGTACAGATTTTCTGTTTGCTACAACAAATACAGCAAAACCTACCCCTATTCTGAAATTTGAAGTCCAGATATGGGGAGAGCCATAGTTAAGAGATATCCATTTCCTTAGGATCTAACAAATTACATATGGTCCTGGCAAGGGATGAGGAGACCTTTATTTATGAGGAAATTTTGTTCCACAATTACCACCCTGCATAGCTCAATAATGCACAGAAGACCCGGAACATCATTGTTCCAGATGGTAAAAATCAGTGGGAATCTCTTTACTGATCTGAGTGGATAGATTACATAACTGGCTCCACCTACCCAAGTTTATGCCCAGATAATTCCTGATATGATTGCCATTGTTAAAAAAAAAAAAAATCTCCCAAGTGCTGGTGACTAAGAAGAAAGAAGATCTTGATACTGATGCTGGAAACTCAAAAGGAGATTTCCCTGACAAGCCAATTACCAACCCTACATGGCAAAAATATCTGAAAACTAAGTTTCCATGGAGATGCAACATCATATCCGAATAATCCTGTAAATGTATGTGTAAGGATAGTTTAAGATAATTTTTCCGGAACAATTTGTAGTCATGAAGGGAAGGATTAGCCTACATCCTTTTATTCTACCTGTCAAAGTAATGGGCATTCAAGTAATTCCAACATAAAATGCCAACCTGTGGACTGTGATTCTCTGAATCCATAAAAAAAATGGAAAATCAGAAGATTCAGAAAATAGTCTTTTTGGAACTGTGGTTCAATATATCTGAAAAACAAAACATATTTTCACATGAAGAATGAAGGGACTGAGGAATATTTCTGTGCTATTTATGTGACATGTGTGAATAAGATTTCACATAGAGATGCCAGTGTGTGTAGCAGTCTATGGAGTTCCAAGTGAAAAATTTGTAGAAACAAGGTGGGGGGGGAGAGGAGGAGAGGGTTCAAAGGCCAATGTTAGCAGCTTCTTTGGGGAACTATTATTTCAGAGCCCATGAGCTAGTGAAACCCTCATTAGTTATCACTGAGTGTTAACCACTGTCTAAAAAGTAAGCAGGAAGCTAAGCCATGTACATGGGAACCATCTTGGTTCATCATTCAGATTTGAAGAAAGCCCAGATGTTCTTTGCTAATGATGTCTTTATCCATCTGTTCTAGATATCTGTTAGTAAGCTTGAGTTATAGAAGAATTGTTGACAAAGATGTTATATTGGTATATCTAAAAGACCCAGTGAAATTGGATCTACCATCTTTTCTATATGCCTGCCAGGCAGTTCCCCAGAGTATGAGCCCCAAGTTTGGGCTCCTGGAAATGATATCAGGCTGGGATCTTCAAATGAGACATTCATATGTCAATCAACTCTGAGGGACAAAGTTACCTGTGGCTCCCCTGAATTGCCAATCAGTAAAGAAAGAATTATACAATAAATATTATTACCTTCACTTTTTAGTAATAACATGATTTGTTCTGGAGAAAAGAAAGGGAGTGATAGCTTTGAAATCTGTGTTTCTTGTGGAACCTATGTTATACACAATTACTCACAATTACTCATATAGAATTGAAGGTTCCTTTCATTAAGATATGCCTATGTGACTAACCTGGTGTCTGGAAGACCCAAATATAGAATTTACAGGATATACACTGGATGAAGAATTATTTTTCCTAGATTGAGAATATTATGCAGGAAAATGGGATTTCTGACCAGGATTAATCCATTCTTATATCACCTACCCATCTTTGGGTTTACATGATAAGGCTTCTGTCTTACAGAGCTACATATTCAAAATTTCACTGTGATTGTGAGGAGTGAAGATGGAAGATACTGAAATACTTGTGGTAGAAGTAGAGAATGATGTTGATTCTGAGAATGACAGTGGCAGATAAACATGTACACTTCTCTTTCTTCCCTCCCCTCATTCAATGTTATATTTTAAAAATCATTTTTTTCTCACAAGAAAATACTATAATGATTTTATGTAGTGGGCTCTGAGAGCCCAACGACACTACAATACTTTAAGTGTTGTAGGAAACAATTCACAAAAACATAAAATATTTCAATGTTTATCAGTACATGTTCCCAATGTTCCAAGTATATACCTTCTCATCAGCATTTCCTGTAGATAGCTCTTCTCCAAGGAATGGACAGTTAAAGTAAGAAGTCTATCTTAGAACCTAGTCCTTCCTTTGGCTTCTTAAAATCCAAAATGCAGTCGCAATAAAGAGTGATTACATGTCTCTCCCTGATTAAAAAAAAAATCATTATCTTTCCAATTTCCCAGCTTCATAACCTTAGTGTTATCCTAATCTCCTTACTCTTCTCTACCCTACATATCTAATTATTCTTTTTCTTTTTTTATTATAGCTTTTTATTGACAAAACATAACCATGGGTAATTTTTCCTTGAAAAAACTTCTGTTCCAACTTTTTCCCTCCTTCCCTCCACCCCCTCCCCTAGATGGCAGATATTCCCATACATGTTAAATATGTTAAAGTATATGTCTAACCAAGTTTCAAATCTTAGTATTTCTACCTCCTAAATATCTCTCCTAACAATCCCTGTTTGTGATTTATTTACCACTTTATTTTAGACCCTCATTACCTTGCATCAAGTTTAGTGTAACAACTTCCTAATTGCTTTCACTTCCTCAAGTTTCTTCCTGCTCCAGTCTACCCTCCACATACCTGTTAATTTTCTTTAAGCCCAGATCCTGCAATGCCATTTTTCCATTGTCTCTCTATTTTCCTCTATGATAGAAAAGAATCTTCTCTGCTTAATCGTTAAAGCCAGTCACAATATGGCATCCATCAATCTATCTTTCTATCTTCATTATACAGGTATATATACAAGAGAAATTGTGGATTCCATTCCAGACCATCACTGTATAGCAAATTCATGATGAAACATGTCATTTATTTTTTTTTATCCTTCCAGTGCATATAAAAGTTTTGTTTATACTATACTATATTCTATCAATGTGCAATAGTATTCTGCCTAAAAATAGGGTTCATAAATTAAAATGCTTCATTACTTAAAAAATGTCAATTATCATTTGTGCCTACAGCAAGTCATAATGTTTTTGCTTGTAGAGGGTCTTGCCTCAGTGTTGGCTGCTGACTGCTAAAAGTGGTGATTACTGAAGGTTTGAATGACTATGGCAATTTCTTAAAATAAGACAACAATAAAGTTTCCTATAGGAACCGACTTCTTCTTTCACATGAAAACTTAGGGGCCATTTTA
Source organism: Antechinus flavipes (assembly GCF_016432865.1). NCBI lineage: Eukaryota > Metazoa > Chordata > Mammalia > Dasyuromorphia > Dasyuridae > Antechinus > Antechinus flavipes. The sequence continues at coordinate 218,271,359 of NC_067400.1, forward strand.
GGGTTATTAATTCAATATTCAGTATTGTTGTATTTTGGAATAAAGAGGATTGAGGAGAGAAAGAAAAATGGAGAGTGGTCAGAACACATAATTTTTGTCAATTAAATTTATCATGTTATATGGGCAGAGTTTGTAGTACCCCAAAATTACAATACCTATTACAATAGTAACATTAAAAACCATTGATCACAGATTACCATAGTAGATATTATAGGAGAAAAAAAGTTTTAAATAGTGTGAGAATTACCCAAACATGACAAAGAGACATGATATGAGCATATGCTGTTGGGAAAATAGTGCTGATAAACTTGCTCAACTCAGAGTTGCCAAAAACCTTCAATTTGTAGGGAAAAAACTCTACCAAGATGTATGCAAACTGCAATAAAATCAGATATCCCTGTTTATATTTTCCCCCTTTTCTTACTCTGTAATCTAATTAAACTGGCCTTCCTTCAGCTTCTTATACATAGCATTCCATCTCATTTCCATTCCAAGCATGAACTCCCTCTTCACCTTCACATAATTTCAAGATGTATCTCAAGCACCATATTCTACATTAACCTTAATTGATTATCACCTCAAACTTCTAGTTCCCTTACTCTTTAATTACTTTGCTTTCATTTGTATCTATTTTCTTTACATGCAAGCTCAAGAAAATAGTTTTTTTTTTAATTCTTTATATTTATATCCCAAACACATAGTGAATACATATGGACTGATATATAATAGGTGTTTGATAAATGCTTGATGATTTATTGATTGATTAAGGAAAAAGCAGTAGCTCAGAAAAAAAGGGTAACTGGAGATACAGATTTAACAGTGTCGTTCCCTTTAAGATATTCTTGGAATCATATATTTAGGGCTAGATGAGAGCATAGTGGTCTTATAGATGGTCATTTTATTCAACAGGATATGGGAACTCAGATGATTTCAGTGATTTACCCAAGGAGGGAGAGCCTGGATTTAAAATCAGGTCTACTGAGTATATATATCTAGCACTCTTTTTTTCTGTGCTCAAACTTTCCTTGGCCAAAACCTTAAGTCATTGACTTAAAAATAAAGACATTAATTTGGGGAGGGGGAGAATATTAAATGTGCAAATACACACATAAATAAAAACACTTGAATATTTTATGGATCACAACATCACCACTATAACCCAACTTCAGAGTTTTACAGGGACTTGGGGAAAGGAGGAAGTGAGGCAGGAAGGGGGCCATGTCTATGAAAGAAGAGTCCAGTACACAGTTTAAGGACACATGGGGGCCAGGGTCAGAGAATGTAGAGTTGAAAGAAGAATGTGCTGTGGAGGCTGGACATAAAAAGAAAGGACTGCCTACATGTGGAGATACTCCAGATAGGGACAGACAGATGATATTCAATGGAAGGATAGAAGACAGATATGTTAGTGCTAGATTCAGGGACTGGTAGGCAAAGTGCGGGTAGAGGTTTTCTTACTTGAAGGTCTCAGTTCTAATCCTAGATGACATTGGTTGTCTCTCATCCTTCATGCATTATTCTGCCTTCACTTGGAAGGATTGCTTTAAGTTTTTTTTTTTTTTTTCTGTATTGAGTTTTAAAACTGTAGATTGCCACAGAGGGCAAGCAGAGACTGACAGACAGAGGGACAGAGAGAAAGAGAGAGCACAGATGGGGACATGCCAAGATGGTGGAGAGTAGTCAAGTCTTTGTTTAAGCTCTTCCTGGCTTCCCTCAGGTCAACACAAGATCAAGCCTCTGAATTGGTTTTGGAGTGACAGGTCCCACAAATATTCGAAGTGCAGCAAATTTCCATCAGAAGATATTTTGGAAGAACTACAGAAAAGATTCTGTCTCAGTCAGGTAAGAGAACAAGGTGACAGCCCACCACTGTGGGCCACTGGTGTGGCCCAGTGCAGTGCAAGGCAGGGAGACCCAAAGCAGAGAGGCTTCCACATGCTGGAGGAATCTAGCCAAACTATAGCAGTATTTACTGCTCTGATTTGGTTCAAAAGCCAGTAGATCAGCAGATAAGCTGTGACACTCCCAACACAACTACAGAAAGCAATAGTAAGCACCTGAACTCCAGCATAACAAGCAAGACTTGGCCACGCCCAATCAGCACATGAGGGAAGCCAGCAGCACTGCTGTTGCCAGGCATTGTGAAGTCACTATTATCTATAGAAGAAACTTAGGGAAAATACCCCCTTTGCCCTAAGAGTAGAACACAATCTTTAAAAGTGAGCAAAACAGCAAAAAGACATCTGACCATAGGTAGCTTTTATGGAGACAGGGAAGAACAAACCTCAAACTCTGAGGACACTATAGAAAAACAATCTTCATATAAAGCCTCAAAGGGTGATATAAGTTGGATTTGATCTCACAAGACTCTCTTAGAAGAATGCAAAAAGGATCTTAAAAGAGAGTTAAAAGAAAAATGGGGAAAGAAATTGAGAGCTCTGGAAAAGGAAACACAGTACTTGCCTGAAGAAAATCACTCCTTAAAAATAGTTTTGGTGAATTGGAAAAAGAAAATAATTCTTGAAAAACAGAATTTTTGAAATAAAAAAAAAAAAACAATGAACAAAACAATTCATTTAAAAGTTCACTTGGCCAAATGCAAAAGGAGATAAAAAAAGCTAACTGAAGAAAATAATTCACTAAAAATTAGAATTGAACAAATGTAAGTGAACTACTCAATGAGACATCAAGAATCAGTCAAATAAAAATGAAAAAATTAAAAAGTAGAAGAAAATATTAAATACTTCATCAGAAAAACAACTGACCTGGAAAACAGATTCAGGAGAGACAATCTAACAATTATTACCTAAAAATCATGATGAAAAAAGAGCTTAGACAGCATCTTTCTTTTTTTTTTTTTTTTAAATTTTTTATTTAATAATTACATTATATTGACACTCATTTCTGTTCCGATTTTTTTTTCCCCTCCCTCCCTCCACCCCCTCCCCTAGATGGCAAGCAGTCCTTTATATGTTGGATATGTTGCAGTATATCCTAGATACAATATATGTTTGCAGAACCGAACAGTTCTCTTGTTGCGTAGGGAGAATTGGATTCAGAAGGTATAAATAATCCGGGAAGAAAAACAAAAATGCAGATAGTTCACATTCGTTTCCCAGTGTTCTTTCTTTGGGTGTAGCTGCTTTTGTCCGTCATTTATCAATTGAAACTCAGGTCTCTTTGTCAAAGAAATCCACTTCCATCAAAATATGTCCTCATACAATATCGTTGTCGAAGTGTATAATGATCTCCTGGTTCTGCTCATTTCACTTAACATCAGTTCATGTAAGTCTCGCCAGTCCTCTCTGTATTCATCCTGCTGGTCATTTCTTACAGAACAATAATATTCCATAACATTCATATACCACAATTTACCCAGCCATTCTCCAATTGATGGGCATCCATTCATTTTCCAGTTTCTAGCCACTACAAACAGGGCTGCTACAAACATTTTGGCACATACAGGTCCCTTTCCCTTCTTTAGTATTTCTTTGGGATATAAGCCCAATAGAAACACTGCTGGATCAAAGGATATGCACATTTTGATAATTTTTTGGGCATAATTCCAGATTGCTCTCCAGAATGGTTGGATTCGTTCACAACTCCACCAACAATGCAATAGTGTCCCAGTTTTCCTGCATCCCCTCCAACATTCATCATTATTTTTTCCTGTCATCTTAGCCAATCTGACAGGTGTGTAGTGGTATCTCAGAGTTGTCTTAATTTGCATTTCTCTGATCAATAATGATTTGGAACACTCTTTCATATGAGTGGTAATAGTTTCAATCTCATCCTCTGAAAATTGTCTGTTCATATCCTTTGACCATTTATCAATTGGAGAATGGCTTGATTTCTTATAAATTTGAGTCAGTTCTCTATATATTTTGGAAATGAGGCCTTTATCAGAACCTTTAACTGTGAAAATGTTTTCCCAGTTTGTTGCTTCCCTTCTAATCTTGTTTGCATTAGTTTTATTTGTACAAAGGCTTTTTAATTTGATGTAATCGAAATTTTCTATTCTGTGATCAGTAATGGTCTCTAGTTCATCTTTGGTCACAAATTTCTTTCTCCTCCACAAGTCTGAGAGATAAACTATTCTATGTTCCTCTAATTTATTTATAATCTCGTTCTTTATGCCTAGGTCATAGACCCATTTTGATCTTATCTTGGTGTATGGTGTTAAGTGTGGGTCCATGCCTAATTTCTGCCATACTAATTTCCAATTATCCCAGCAGTTTTTATCAAATAATGAATTCTTTTCCCAGAAGTTAGGGGCTTTGGGTTTGTCAAACACTAGATTGCTATAATTGACTATTCTGTCTTGTGAGCCTAGCCTTTTAGACAGCATCTTTCAAGAAATCCTCAAGTAAAACTGCTCTGATAATAGCCATTGAAAGAATACATTGATCACTTCTTGAGAGAGACTCTTTAACAAAAACTCCCAGGAATTTTGTAGCTAAATTCCAGAATTATTAGATCAAGGAGAAAATGCTGCAAGTAGCCAGAAAGAAACAAGTCAAATATGGAGGAGTCACACTTAGGTTTACCCAGGACCTAGAAGCTTCCACTTTAAAGGATTAAAGGGCCTAGAATATCATATTCTAAAGGGCAAAGGAATTTGGACTGCATTATTCAGACTTCATTAACTATCTAACAAAATTAAGCATTATTTTTTTCAGGGAAAATAATGAACATGCAATGAAATAGAGGATTTTGAATTATTTTTGATGAAAAGACTGAATAGAAATTTTGATTTTATAATATAAAATTCAAGAGAAGCATAAAAAGGGAAGGGAAAAAAATGTTTTTTAAAGGTTAAAAAGTTGACATCCCTATGTGAGATGATATATTTAATGCTTGAGAACTGTATCTTTTTTTAGAGGTATGCTTAAAGTTTGTAGGTACAACTTGACTTTATTGTGATGATATAAAAATGAAGCGGGGGTGAGGGGAAGACATACTAGAAAAAGAGAGAAAGGGAAGTTAAATAGGGTAAATTACATCACATGTAGAGTCAAAAAAGACCTATCACAGTTGGGTTAAAGAAGGGAGGGAGATGAGCATTGTGGAAAACTTAATCTCATTTTATTTGGCTCAAAGAGAGAATATCAGACATATTTAGAAACTTTTATCAACCTATGTAATTTTCAGGCTAGCTTTCTGGAGATCCTCCTGAAGGACCTTGGTCTCAGCAGGATAGACACCACAAACAAAAATAGAATCCAAAATCTTTATTTATTGTCTCTTACACAGTCTATGTCTATCATAATTTGACCCAGTCTCCTCCAGCAGGCTGCCAGTCTGCCAGTCTAACTTCTGTCTGAATTCCTGTCCTTAGTTCTTATATACCCTATTACAATTACATCATTACACATACTGAATATGTGTGAATTAGAGAACTATTACATCACCATGCTAAGTACTAAGTATATGTAAACTAGATAACCATTGTCTCATCAATTCCTCTGAGTTAACACATTTTTTCAAGTATACTTCTCCAGAGTTCTGGCTCTCTACAAATCTATAGGGGAGTAGGGGAAAGGGGAAAGGAAAAGGGGAGGTAATAGAAGGGGAAAAAGAGGTAGAAGATGCATAAAATAGAGAAAGAGAAAATCAGTGAATGGGACATGCAACTAAAAATGGTAGAAAAAGAACAAATTAAAACCCCCAATTAAATATCAGATTTGAAATTCTGAAAATAAAAGGGGAAGTTAATAAAATTGAAAGTAAGAAAACTATTGAACTAATAAACAAAATAATAGTTTTGTGAAAAATCAAATTAGTTAATCCGTTAAGTTGATTAGGAAAAAAAAAGAGAAAATAAAATTGTTAATATCAAAAAATGAAAAGAGTGAACTTTCTACCAATGAAGAGGAAATTAAAGCAATAATTAGGAGCTATTTTCTCAACTGTATGCTAATAAATCTGATAATCTAACTGAAATGGATTAATACTTACAAATATATAGATTGCCCAGATTAACAGAAAAGAAAATAAATTACTTAAGTAGTTCCATTTTAGGAAAGGAATTTAAATAAACATTTAACTAACTCCTTCAGAAAAAATCTCAAGGACCAGATGAATTCACAAGTGAATTCTACCAAATATTTAAAGAACAATTAATTCCAATACTATGCAAACTATTGGGAAAATGGGGACAGAAGGAGTCCTAACAAATTCCTTTCATGACACAAATATGATTCTGATACCTAAACCAAGTAGGGTTAAAGAAAGAAAATTATAGACTAATCTCCCTAAGGAATATTGATGTAAAAATTTTAAACAATGTATTAGCAAAGATATTACAGCAAGTATATCACCATACATCATGATCAAGTACGATTTATAATAGGAATGCAAGACTGGTTCAATATTAGTAAAACTATTAGCATAATTGACTTTATTAATAGCTAAGCTAACAGGAATCATATGATTATCTCAAAAAATGCAGAAAAAGCATCTGAGAAAATCCAACATCCATTTCTATTAAAGACTTTAGAGAGCATAAGAGTAAATGGAGTTTTACTTAAAATGATTAGTAGCATTTATCTAAAAACCATCAGCAAGCATCACATGTAATGGGAATAAACTGAAGCATTCTCAATCAGATCAGGGGTGAAACAAAGTTTCCCACTATCACAATTATTATTCAATATGGTGTTACAAATGTAAGCTTTAGCAATAATAGAAAAAAAAGAAATTAAAGAAATAGAATAGGTAATGAAGAAATCAAATTATCACTCAGATGATATGATGATATACTTAGAAAATCCTATAGAATTAACAAAAAAAAAAAAAAACCTACCAGAAACAATTAATGTTTTCAAAGTTGCAAGACACAAAATAAATTCATAAATCATTAGCATTTTTATATGTTACCAACAAAGTCCAGCAGCAAGAGGGACAAAGAGAAATTCCATTTAAAGTAACTCTAGATAATATAAAATATTTGGGAGTCTACCTGACAAGACAAAATCAAAAATTATATAAATACATTTTGAAACACTTTCCACCCAAATAAAGTTAGATCTAAACAATTGGATGAATATCAAATCCTCAGGGGTAAGCCAACATAATATAATTAAAAATGACAATTCTACCTAAATTAGTCTATATATTCAGTGACATACCAATCAAACTCCCAAGAAACTACTTTACAGAGCTAGATATAATTAATAACAAAATTCATCTGGAATGACAAAACTTCAAGAATTTCAAGGGATTTGATGAAAAATAATGCAAATGACAGTGGCCTACTTGTACCAGACCTAAAACTATATTATAAAGCAGTGGTCATCAAAACTATTTGATACTGGCTAAGAAACAGAGTAGTTGGTCAGAGGAATAGATTAGGTTTGAAGGACAAAATAATAATTATAATAGCCCAGTGTTTGACAAACCCAAAGACCCCAGCTTTTGGCATAAGAACTCACTATTTGACAAGAATTACTGGGAAAATTGGAAATTAGTGTGACAGAAACTATGCATTCGGCCACACCCAACACCATATACCAAGATAAGGTTCAAATGATCTAGACATAAAGAGTGATATTATCAGCAAATTAGAAGAACAAAAGATAGTTTACTATTCACATCTATGGAGAACGAAGGAATTTGTGACAAAAGAACTGGAGTACATTATTGAATACAAAATGGATAATTTTAATTATAACAAATTAAAAATTGTATGTACAAACAAAACCAATGTAGAAAAGATTAGAAGGGAAACAATAAACTGGGGAAAAATTACATTCAAGGATTCTGAGAAAGGTCTCAGTTCTAAAATATATAGATAATTAATTCAAATTTGTAAGAATTTAAGTCATTCTCCAATTAAGAAATGATCAAAGAATATGAACAGACAATTTTCAGATGAAGTTATTGAAACCATTTATAGCCATATGGAAAGATATTCTAAATCACTATTGATCAGAGAAATACAAATTAAAACAATTCTGAGGTACCACTGCACATCTCTCAGATGAGGTAAAATGACAGAAAAACATAATGATGAATGTTAGGGAGGATGTGAGAAAATTGGGACACTGATATGTTGTTGCTAGAATTGTGAACAGATGTAAACATTCTGGAAAGAAATTTGGAACTATGTTCAAAAGGTTATCAAATTGTGCATACCCTTTGACCCAACAGTGTTCCTACTAGGCTTATATTTCAAAGAAATCTTAAAGGAGGAAACATGATCCACATGTGCAAAAATTTTTATAGCAGCCCTTTTTGTAGTTGCGAGAAATGGAAATGGAATGGATGCTCATCAGTTGGGGAATGGTTGAATAAGTTATGGTATATGAATGTTATGGAATATTATTGTTTATTAAGAAACAATCAGCAAGATGATTTTAGAAATGCCTGGAGAGAGTTACATGAACTGATGCTATGTTAAATGAACAGAACCAAGATTTCATTGTATATGACAATCGTAAGATTATGTGTTGATCAATTCTGAAGGATGTGGCTTTTCTCAACAATGAGATGATTCAAACTAATTCTGATAATCTTGTGATGATAAGAACCATCTACATCTAGAGAGAGGACTGTGAGAACTGAGTGTAGATCACAATATAATATTTTCACTTCTTTTGTTGCTTTTTTTGCTTGAATTTTATTTTCTTTCCTTTTTGATCTGATTCTTCTTGTGTAGAAAGATAACTGTATAAATATTCATGTCTACATTGGATTTACATATATTTTTACCATATTTAACATATATTGGATTACTTGCCATCTGGGGAGGGAGTGAGAGAAGGGGTGAGGGAGAAGGAGAGAAAATTAGTTTTTGCAAAAAAAATAAAAGGGTTTTGCAAAAGTCTATAGTGAAAAAGTATCCCTGCATATGTTATGAAAATAAAAAGTTTCAATTAAAAATAATTTTATTTTTTTTTAATAATTACTTTATATTGACACTCGTTTTTGTTCCAATTTTTTTTTCCCTCCCTCCCTCCACCCCCTCCCCTAGATGGCAAGTAGTCCTTTATATGTTGGATATGTTGCAGTATATCCTAGATACAATATATGTTTGCAGAACCGAACAGTTCTCTTGTTGCGTAGGGAGAATTGGATTCAGAAGGTATAAATAACCCGGGAAGAAAAACAAAAATGCAGATAGTTCACATTCGTTTCCCAGTGTTCTTTCTTTGGGTGTAGCTGCTTTTGTCCGTCATTTATCAATTGAAACAAAGGTTTCTTTGTCAAAGAAATCCCCTTCAATCAAAATATGTCCTCATACAATATCGTTGTCGAAGTGTATAATGATCTCCTGGTTCTGCTCATTTCACTTAGCATCAGTTCATGTAAGTCTCGCCAGTCCTCTCTGTATTCATCCTGCTGGTCATTTCTTACAGAACAATAATATTCCATAACATTCATATACCATAATTTACCCAGCCATTCTCCAATTGATGGGCATCCATTCATTTTCCAGTTTCTAGCCACTACAAACAGGGCTGCTACAAACATTTTGGCACATACAGGTCCCTTTCCCTTCTTTAGTATTTCTTTGGGATATAAGCCCAATAGAAACACTGCTGGATCAAAGGGTATGCACAATTTGATAATTTTTTGGGCATAATTCCAGATTGCTCTCCAGAATGGTTGGATTCGTTCACAACTCCACCAACAATGCAATAGTGTCCCAGTTTTCCCGCATCCCCTCCAACATTCATCATTATTTTTTCCTGTCATCTTAGCCAATCTGACAGGTGTGTAGTGGTATCTCAGAGTTGTCTTAATTTGCATTTCTCTGATCAATAATGATTTGGAACACTCTTTCATATGAGTGGTAATAGTTTCAATTTCATCCTCTGAAAATTGTCTGTTCATATCCTTTGACCATTTATCAATTGGAGAATGGCTTGATTTCTTATAAATTTGAGTCAGTTCTCTATATATTTTGGAAATGAGGCCTTTATCAGAACCTTTAACTGTGAAAATGTTTTCCCAGTTTGTTGCTTCCCTTCTAATCTTGTTTGCATTAGTTTTATTTGTACAAAGGCTTTTTAATTTGATGTAATCGAAATTTTCTATTTTGTGATCAGTAATGGTCTCTAGTTCATCTTTGGTCACAAATTTCTTTCTCCTCCACAAGTCTGAGAGATAAACTATTCTATGTTCCTCTAATTTATTTATAATCTCGTTCGTTATGCCTAGGTCATAGACCCATTTTGATCTTATCTTGGTATATGGTGTTAAGTGTGGGTCCATGCCTAATTTCTGCCATACTAATTTCCAATTATCCCAGCAGTTTTTATCAAATAATGAATTCTTTTCCCAGAAGTTAGGGGCTTTGGGTTTGTCAAACACTAGATTGCTATAATTGACTATTCTGTCTTGTGAACCTAGCCTTTTCCACTGATCAACTAATCTATTTCTTAGCCAATACCAAATGGTTTTGGTGACTGCTGCTTTATAATATAATTTTAGATCAGGTACAGCTAGGCCACCTTCATTTGATTTTTTTTTCATTAATTCCCTTGAGATTCTCGACTTTTTATTGTTCCATATGAATTTTGTTGTTATTTTTTCTAGATCAATAAAATATTTTCTTGGAAGTCTGATTGGTATAGCACTAAATAAATAGATTAGTTTAGGGAGTATTGTCATCTTTATTATGTTCGCTTGGCCGATCTAAGAGCACTTAATATTTTTCCAATTATTTAAGTCTGACTTTATTTGTGTGGAGACTTTTTTATAATGTTCCTCATATAATTCCTGACATTCCTTTGGTAGATAGATTCCCAAATATTTTATGGTATCAACAGTTATTCTGAATGGAATTTCTCTTTGTATCTCTTGCTGTTGGGTTTTGTTGGTGATATATAAAAATGCTGAGGATTTATGGGGATTTATTTTGTAGCCAGCTACTTTGCTAAAATTATGAATTATTTCCAATAGCTTTTTGGTAGAATCTCTGGGGTTCTCTAGGTATACCATCATATCATCTGCAAAGAGTGATAGTTTGGTTTCCTCATTGCCTACTCTAATTCCTTTAATTTCTTTCTCGACTCTTATTGCCAAGGCTAGTGTTTCTAATACGATATTAAATAATAATGGTGATAGTGGGCAACCTTGCTTCACTCCAGATCTTACTGGGAAAGGTTCCAGTTTTTCCCCATTGCATATGATGCTTACTGATGGTTTTAAATATATGCTCCTGACTATTTTAAGGAAAAGTCCATTTATTTCTATGCTCTCAAGTGTTTTTATTAGGAATGGATGTTGGATTTTATCAAATGCTTTTTCTACATCTATTGAGATGATCATGTGGTTTTTGTTTGTTTGGTTATTGATATAGTCAATTATGCTAATAGTTTTCCTAATATTGAACCAGCCCTGCATTCCTGGTATAAATCCTACTTGGTCATAGTGTATTATCCTGGTGATGATTTTCTGTAATCTTTTTGCTAATATTTTATTTAAGATTTTAGCATCAATATTCATTAGGGAGATTGGTCTATAATTTTCTTTCTCTGTTTTCAGCCTACCTGGTTTAGGTATCAGTACCATGTCTGTGTCATAAAAGGAGTTTGGTAGGACTCCTTCAATCCCTATTTTTTCAAATAGTTTATATAACATTGGAGTTAATTGTTCTTTAAATGTTTGGTAGAATTCACATGTAAATCCATCTGGTCCTGGGGATTTTTTCTTAGGGAGTTGATTGATAGTTTGTTCTATTTCTTTTTCTGAGATGGGACTGTTTAGGATATTTACTTCTTCCTCTGTTAGTTTGGGCAAGCTATATTTTTGGAGGTATTTTTCTATTTCATTTAAGTTGTCGAATTTATTGGCATAAAGTTGGGCAAAGTAACTCCTAATTATTGCTCTAATTTCCTCTTCGTTAGTGGCGAGTTCTCCCTTTTCATTTTTAAGACTAACAATTTGATTTTCCTCTTTCTTTTTTTAATCAGATTTACTAAGGGTTTGTCTATTTTGTTGGTTTTTTCATAGAACCAACTCTTAGTTTTATTAATCAATTCAATAGTTTTTTTACTTTCAATTTTATTGATCTCACCTTTTATTTTTAGAATTTCAAGTTTAGTGTTTGACTGGGGGTTTTTAATTTGTTCCTTTTCTAGCATTTTTAATTGCAAACCCAATTCATTGACCTTCTCTTTCTCTATTTTATACAAATAGGCCTCTAGAGATATGAAATTTCCCCTTATTACCGCTTTGGCTGCATCCCATACATTTTGGTATGATGTCTCATTATCGTTTTCTTGGGTGAAGTTATTAATTATGTCTATGATTTGCTGTTTCACCCAATCATTCTTTAGTATGAGATTATTTAGTTTCCAATTATTTTTTGGTCTACTTCCCCCTGTTTTTTGTTGAATGTAATTTTCATTGCATCGTGGTCTGAAAAGGATGCATTTACTATTTCTGCCTTACTGCATTTGAGTTTGAGGTTTTTATGTCCTAATATATGGTCAATTTTTGTATAGGTTCCATGAACTGCTGAAAAGAAAGTGTATTCCTTTCTGTCTCCATTACATTTTCTCCAGAGATCTATCATATCTAACTTTTCTAGTATTCTATTTACCTCTTTGACTTCTTTCTTATTTATTTTGTGGTTTGATTTATCTAATTCTGAGAGTGCAAGGTTAAGATCTCCCACTATTATAGTTTTACTGTCTATTTCTTCTTGCAGCTCTCTTAGTTTCTCTTTTAAGAATTTAGATGCTACCCCACTTGGTGCATATATGTTTAATATAGATAGTGCTTCATTATCCATGCTACCCTTTAGCAAGATATAGTGTCCTTCCTTATCTCTTTACTTTGGGTTAGGAATAGTGTAGATGACAGAAAAACGATTTGCAATACCAATCTCCATTTTCCCCTCTCCATATACACATACATACAGCAACTTTTCCTTATTATTTTATTTATTCATTTTTTCACATTTAAATATATTTTTTCTTTTTAATATACATTGCTTTATGAATCATATTGGGAAAGAAAAATCAGAGCAAAAGAGAAAAAACCATGAGAGAGAAAAAATAAGTGAACAAAGGATAGTTCTTTTTCTGCATGCAGATGGTATTTTCTGTCCAAAGTCTACTGGGGGACTTCCGGTTAAGATGGCGGAGAGGAGGCTCACAGTTGCATAAGCTCCGCGCTTTCTCTCACTATCCACTTCATTACAAGCCTCTGAATCAATGCTTGACTGAAAAAAACCCACAAATAGTTACCAAGAGAAGCCATCCTTGAGATCCGCCAAGAAAGGTCTGTCTTTACTGGAGGGCTGGGGCGGTTTTAGATCGGGCGCAGGCGGCGGGCAGCGGCAGTGAGGGCACAGGAGCAGACTGGAGAGGGGGTGGGGAGTGATCACAGCTGTCTCTGCGGGGAGAGCTTCGCTACAGGTTTGGAACCTGCAGCAAGTCAGCAGCCCAGCAGAGAAGCTAAAAACACCTGGGCTGAAGAATACAACCCCAAACAGCTGGAGTCTCTCAGGACCTGGCCACCCCCCCCTTCCCCCCCCTCAGTGACTCAGCACGCTCTGGGATCTCAGAGCGCAGGCGCAGCACAGTCCTGCTAGTGCCTCACTGCTGCCACCTGCAGTCTGTAGAGGAAGCTCGGTAACACACCCAGCCCCTCCCCCAAAGAAAGACTCCAGTTTTTTCTGTTTTTCTTTGGTAGTTTGTCTCTGATTGATAGACAGAATGAGCAAGAAGCTGAAGAGGACTTTAACCCTTGACAGCTTCTACACAGATAGAGAGCAGACTCTAAATCCTGAGGAGACTAAAAACAGGCAGCCCCCAGGTGAATCCCCAAAGGAGGAGATCGTCTGTTCCTCAGCACAGATGAACCTCATAGAAGTGATTAAAAAGGCTCTCACAAGGGAGCTAGAAGAAAAATGGGGAAAGCAGAGTGAGGCTTGGCAAAAGGAGAGGGAAGCTAGGGAAAAGGAGAGGGAGGCTTGGCAAAAGAGCCTGGAGAAAGTTAAAGAGAGAGTGGATAAAGAAGTAAAATCCTTGAAAAATAGGATTAGTGAACTGGAAACAGAAAACAGCTCTCTAAAAAACAAAATTGGCGAAATGTAAAAAAATTCCACAGAACAAAAGAACTCAATTGGACAATTAGAGAAAGATTTTAAAAAAGTGAGTGAAGAGAATACTTCACTGAAAATCAGAATTGAACAAGTGGAATTGAATGACTCGAGGAGACAAGAAGAATCAGTCAAGCAAATCCAAAAAAATCAAACAATGGAGAAAAATGTGAAATACCTTCTGGGAAAGACAACAGACCTGGAAAACAGATCCAGGAGAGACAATCTGAGAATCATTGGACTCCCAGAAAAACATGATGAAAAAAAGAGCCTGGACACTGTCTTCCAGGAAATTATCAAAGAGAACTGCCCAGAAGTCATAGGAACAGAGGAAAAAATAAACATTGAAAGGATTCATCGATCACCCACTGAAAGGGATCCTAAAATCAAAACACCAAGGAATATAGTGGCCAAATGCCAGAACCCTCAGATGAAAGAAAAAATATTGCAAGCGGCTAGAAAAACCCAATTCAAGTATCAAGGAGCCACAATAAGGATCACCCAGGATCTGGCAGCATCCACATTAAAAGATCGAAGGGCCTGGAATATGATATTCCGAAAGGCTAAGGAACTTGGTATGCAACCAAAAATAACTTACCCAGTGAGAATGAGCATCTTTTTCCAGGGAAGAAGATGGACATTCAACGAAGTAAGCGAATTCCATCTATTTCTGATGAAAAAACCAGAACTTAACAAAAAGTTTGATCTACAAATATAGAACTCAAGAGAAATCTAAAAAGGTAAAGATTAATCTTGGGAACTATATTTTGACTATATAGATGTATAAAGAATACATGTATACCTTGTTCTAGAAATTGATGTGGAAAGGACATTGTACCAGAAAAAGGGTAAAGTGGGGGTAGTACATCTCATGAAGAGGCATAGGAAACCTATTATATCTGAGAGAAAGAATGGAGGGGGATGAATATAGTGGGTATCTTACTGCCTTCAGAATTGGCTTTAAGTGAAAAATCTTAAGACATATTCAATCTATGGTGAAACTTCTCCCATCTCATTGAAAAGTGAGAAGGGAAAAGTGGAAAGGGAAGGAATAAGCTAAGCGGAAGGGAATACGGGAACTGGGAGGGAAAGGGGTAAGATAGGGGGAGGAACTCTAAGGCGGGGGGAGGGACACTAAAAAGGGAGGGCTGTGAGAAGCAAGGGGTGCTCACAAGCTTAATACTTGGAAGGGGGGGAAAGGGGAAAGAAGGGAGGAAAGCATAAACCGGGGTTAACAAGATGGCAAGTAATACAGAATTGGTCATTCTAACCATAAACGTGAACGGGGTAAACTCCCCCATAAAGAGGAAGCGGTTAGCAGAATGGATTAAAAGCCAGAATCCTACAATATGTTGTTTACAGGAAACACACCTGAAGCGGGGAGATACATGCAGGTTAAAGGTAAAAGGTTGGAGCAAAATCTACTATGCTTCAGGTGAAGTCAAAAAAGCAGGGGTAGCCATCCTGATCTCAGATCAAGCTAAAGCAAAAATTGACCTAATTAAAAGAGATAAGGAAGGACACTATATCTTGCTAAAGGGTAGCATGGATAATGAAGCACTATCTATATTAAACATATATGCACCAAGTGGGGTAGCATCTAAATTCTTAAAAGAGAAACTAAGAGAGCTGCAAGAAGAAATAGACAGTAAAACTATAATAGTGGGAGATATTAACCTTGCACTCTCAGAATTAGATAAATCAAACCACAAAATAAATAAGAAAGAAGTCAAAGAGGTAAATAGAATACTAGAAAAGTTAGATATGATAGATCTCTGGAGAAAATGTAATGGAGACAGAAAGGAATACACTTTCTTTTCAGCAGTTCATGGAACCTATACAAAAATTGACCATATATTAGGACACAAAAACCTCAAACTCAAATGCAGTAAGGCAGAAATAATAAATGCATCCTTTTCAGACCACGATGCAATGAAAATTACATTCAACAAAAAAGCAGGGGGAAGTAGACCAAAAAATAATTGGAAACTAAATAATCTCATACTAAAGAATGATTGGGTGAAACAGCAAATCATAGACATAATTAATAACTTCACCCAAGAAAACGATAATAATGAGACATCATACCAAAATGTATGGGATGCAGCCAAAGCGGTAATAAGGGGAAATTTCATATCTCTAGAGGCCTATTTGTATAAAATAGAGAAAGAGAAGGTCAATGAATTGGGTTTGCAATTAAAAATGCTAGAAAAGGAACAAATTAAAAACCCCCAGTCAAACACTAAACTTGAAATTCTAAAAGTAAAAGGTGAGATCAATAAAATTGAAAGTAAAAAAACTATGGAATTGATTAATAAAACTAAGAGTTGGTTCTATGAAAAAACCAACAAAATAGGCAAACCCTTAGTAAATCTGATTAAAAAAAGGAAAGAGGAAAATCAAATTGTTAGTCTTAAAAATGAAAAGGGAGAACTCACCACTAACGAAGAGGAAATTAGAGCAATAATTAGGAGTTACTTTACCCAACTTTATGCCAATAAATTCGACAACTCAAATGAAATAGAAAAATACCTCCAAAAATACAGCTTGCCCAAACTAACAGAGGAAGAAGTAAATATCCTAAACAGTCCCATCTCAGAAAAAGAAATAGAACAAACTATCAATCAACTCCCTAAGAAAAAATCCCCAGGACCAGATGGATTTACATGTGAATTCTACCAAACATTTAAAGAACAATTAACTCCAATGTTATATAAACTATTTGAAAAAATAGGGATTGAAGGAGTCCTACCAAACTCCTTTTATGACACAGATATGGTACTGATACCTAAACCAGGTAGGCTGAAAACAGAGAAAGAAAATTATAGACCAATCTCCCTAATGAATATTGATGCTAAAATCTTAAATAAAATATTAGCAAAAAGATTACAGAAAATTGTCACCAGGATAATACACTATGACCAAGTAGGATTTATACCAGGAATGCAGGGCTGGTTCAATATTAGGAAAACTATTAGCATAATTGACTATATCAATAACCAAACAAACAAAAACCACATGATCATCTCAATAGATGCAGAAAAAGCATTTGATAAAATCCAACATTCATTCCTAATAAAAACACTTGAGAGCATAGGAATAAATGGACTTTTCCTTAAAACAGTCAGGAGCATATATTTAAAACCATCAGTAAGCATCATATGCAATGGGGAAAAACTGGAACCTTTCCCAGTAAGATCTGGAGTGAAGCAAGGTTGCCCACTATCACCATTATTATTTAATATTGTATTAGAAACACTAGCCTCGGCAATAAGAGTCGAAAAAGATATAAAAGGAATTAGAGTAGGCAATGAGGAAACCAAACTATCACTCTTTGCAGATGATATGATGGTATACCTAGAGAACCCCAGAGATTCTACCAAAAAGCTATTGGAAATAATTCATAATTTTAGCAAAGTAGCTGGCTACAAAATAAATCCCCATAAATCCTCAGCATTTTTATACATCACCAACAAAACCCAACAGCAAGAGATACAAAGAGAAATTCCATTCAGAATAACTGTTGATACCATAAAATATTTGGGAATCTATCTACCAAAGGAAAGTCAGGAATTATATGAGCAAAATTATAAAAAAGTCTCCACACAAATAAAGTCAGACTTAAATAATTGGAAAAATATTAAGTGCTCTTGGATCGGCCGAGCGAACATAATAAAGATGACAATACTCCCTAAACTAATCTATTTATTTAGTGCTATACCAATCAGACTTCCAAGAAAATATTTTATTGATCTAGAAAAAATAACAACAAAATTCATATGGAACAATAAAAAGTCGAGAATCTCAAGGGAATTAATGAAAAAAAAAATCAAAGGAAGGTGGCCTAGCTGTACCTGATCTAAAATTATATTATAAAGCAGCAGTCACCAAAACCATTTGGTATTGGCTAAGAAATAGATTAGTGGATCAGTGGAAAAGGCTAGGCTCACAAGACAGAATAGTCAATTATAGCAACCTAGTGTTTGACAAACCCAAAGCCCCTAACTTCTGGGAAAAGAATTCATTATTTGATAAAAACTGCTGGGATAATTGGAAATTAGTATGGCAGAAATTAGGCATGGACCCACACTTAACACCATATACCAAGATAAGATCAAAATGGGTCTATGACCTAGGCATAAAGAACGAGACTATAAATAAATTAGAGGAACATAGAATAGTTTATCTCTCAGACTTGTGGAGGAGAAAGAAATTTGTGACCAAAGATGAACTAGAGACCATTACTGATCACAGAATAGAAAATTTCGATTACATCAAATTAAAAAGCTTTTGTACAAATAAAACTAATGCAAACAAGATTAGAAGGGAAGCAACAAACTGGGAAAACATTTTCACAGTTAAAGGTTCTGATAAAGGCCTCATTTCCAAAATATATAGAGAACTGACTCAAATTTATAAGAAATCAAGCCATTCTCCAATTGATAAATGGTCAAAGGATATGAACAGACAATTTTCAGAGGATGAGATTGAAACTATTACCACTCATATGAAAGAGTGTTCCAAATCATTATTGATCAGAGAAATGCAAATTAAGACAACTCTGAGATACCACTACACACCTGTCAGATTGGCTAAGATGACAGGAAAAAATAATGATGAATGTTGGAGGGGATGCGGGAAAACTGGGACACTAATGCATTGTTGGTGGAGTTGTGAACGAATCCAACCATTCTGGAGAGCAATCTGGAATTATGCCCAAAAAATTATCAAATTGTGCATACCCTTTGATCCAGCAGTGTTTCTATTGGGCTTATATCCCAAAGAAATACTAAAGAAGGGAAAGGGACCTGTATGTGCCAAAATGTTTGTAGCAGCCCTGTTTGTAGTGGCTAGAAACTGGAAAATGAATGGATGCCCATCAATTGGAGAATGGCTGGGTAAATTGTGGTATATGAATGTTATGGAATATTATTGTTCTGTAAGAAATGACCAGCAGGATGAATACAGAGAGGACTGGCGAGACTTACATGAACTGATGCTAAGTGAAATGAGCAGAACCAGGAGATCATTATACACTTCGACAACGATATTGTATGAGGACATATTTTGATGGAAGTGGATTTCTTTGACAAAGAGACCTGAGTTTCAATTGATAAATGATGGACAAAAGCAGCTACACCCAAAGAAAGAACACTGGGAAACGAATGTAAATTATCTGCATTTTTGTTTTTCTTCCCGGATTATTTATACCTTCTGAATCCAATTCTCCCTACGCAACAAGAGAACTGTTCGGTTCTGCAAACATATATTGTATCTAGGATATACTGCAACATATCCAACATATAAAGGACTGCTTGCCATCTAGGGGAGGGGGTGGAGGGAGGGAGGGGGAAAAAAATCGGAACAGAAACGAGTGTCAATATAATGTAATTATTAAATAAAAAATTAAAAAAAAAAAAAAAAACAAAGTCTACTGGGATTGCTTTGGATCACTGAACCACTGAGAAGAACCAAGTCTCATATAGCTGATCATCACACAATCTTGCTATTACTGTGTGCAATGTATTCTACTTGTTTCTCTCAGCCAGGAAGCTAGCCGAGCCCCAAGTGAAGGAGACAAGAGATTCATTCCATCTCTGTGTTGGTTGGAGGCTGAAGAAAGCAGAGGCAGAGGCTGAAGGACAAAACCTTTGGATTTGGAGACATCCGGAGGGCTCTAAGCTAAATCGGCTGTGTTTTGAGAAGAACAAGAACTCCAACATTTGAACTCCAACATTTGGGTTTTCTCCCATAGTGCTCTCTGGCCCAAAGAGCTTCAAGGGAGGTGTGAACTCACAAAGTTACAAAGATTACTTTGTGAAGCTGGCATACTTGTGAACTCCAATGAGTAAAGGTGCAAACACAAGCATTGTACTAATTAGTTCTACTTAGTACCTTGTTTCAGGTTCTGCCCAAAACATCTTCTTGTAAGATTAGATCAACTCTAATTAGTTAGCAGTTTGTAAGGATTCCAACATCTCCCCCTTTATTTTGTTTTGGAACATAGGATGGTCATGACCTCCCTGATTTCTCAAGGAGGTGAGAACCCCACCTAAAAGGTGATCACGCCTTCCCTGACATCTCAGGAAGGGAGATGAAAACACCAAAGGAAATAGGAAATCAAATCAGATTAGTGGGTTTCTGAAGGGGTACACATAAATCCATCAATATGGGCCAGAACTTTGTAACAGATATACATGGTATACATAAATCCATCAATATGGGAGGCATTATACATAATTTACATAAGCACATAGCAATATAACACAGGCTAGTAGTAATGTAACAAATAACATGAATCATCCTGAAAATTTACACATGTCCATAAGTCTTAGAAACAGTCTAATAGGATTCCATTGTTCATGTAAATTTGTCCAGATCTTTTTTTAAAATAAGCTTGTTTATCATTAATAGAACAATAATATTCCATTATTCTCATATACCACAATTTATTCAGCCATCCTCCATTTGGTAGGCATCATTTTCTAATTCTTTGCTACCACAAGAGTTTCTACAAACATTTTTTCAGATGTGGATCCTTTTTGTTTCTTTATAATTCCCTTGAGATATAGACCCAGTAGTAGGCACTGCTGGGCCAAAGGGTATGCACAGTTTCATAGCTCTTTGGGCATAGTTCTAGATTGCTCTCCAGAATGATTAGATGATTTCACAACTCCACCAACCATGCATTAGGGTCCCAGTTTTCCTACATGCCTTTCAATATTTATTATTATCTTTTCCTGTCATCTTAGGCAATCTAAGAGGTGGTATGTCAGACATTTTAATTTTCATTTTTCTAATCAATGGTGATTTAGATCAGTTTTATATGACTAGATAACTTGAATTTCATCATCTGAAAATTGTCGGTTCATATTCTTTGACTGTTTATCAATTGAGGAATGACTTGTATTCTTATAAATTTGACACAATTCTTTATACATTTTATATATAAATATATTATTTAATTATAAAAATTTATATAAATAAAGGTCAATTTATCAGAAATACTGACTACAAAGATTTTTTCCTAGTTTTCTATTTACCTTTTAATCTTGTTTCTGCTGGTTTTGTTTGTGCATTTTTTAAAATTTAATATAATTGAAGTTGTTCATTTTCCCTTTTATGATGTTCTCTAGTTCTTCTTTGGTCATAAATTCCTCCCTTCTCCAAAAATCTAATGGTAAATTATCCCTTTCCTTATTATGTTAAAAGAAATTCTCAAAGCAAACGACCAAACATGTCCATAGTTATTTTGCCATAAATAATCTTTTATCCTGGCAAGGTTTCTCTTCCATTCATCTTCAATATTCATCTTGACTTCTTTCTTCATGTAGCCGAACATCTTTCTGTCTCCTACTCATTATACCTCCATAGTATTTCCTGTACTGTATGGTACAGAATGTCTTTACTTTCTGATTAGCTCAAAAACTATCCTCTGCTAGAGTTTTCTCAACACTTTCATTTTTTCATCTCAAGAAATATAATTTTTGTTCATGTGTTAATGGTGATGATAATACTGGTGATGGTTTCACAATATCTTGTCAAATAAACACTATATATTTAAACACAAATGAAGTTTTATCTGCACACTGACTGAGGTATGTATACCTACCTATATTTATTAAAAATAAAAAATATATTTGCCAATTTTAAAATTCATCTTTCCAAGTTGTTTTCATTCTATATCTAGGGATAACCTTCCAATAATAATTGGGGAAAAGCTAGATTTATGAAGATCAATAAGTGAAAATATTGACCAATCTTTCCTTCATACTGTAATGATGTAATGATGTATTCACTTCCAAGTAGATGCTAATATTAACTTACTTTCAGCTTTTCAGAGTTTTATTATCATCGTTTTGCTATGTAGATACTGAAGATATTATTATGCTTTTTTCCCCAAAAATGAGATGCTGACATATAGATAAGCTAAATGAATTATCTACAGTCACACATCTGCAAAGGAAAGATAAGATTCGAATCTAAGTCTTCCAACTCCAATTCTACTGTTCATTCTGCTATAACTCATTGGTTTCTCAATGACTTGGTTGTAGGAAGAAGTGTTTGAAAAACCATAATCATAAAATATTAGTATGAGAAATTATCTTAGAAGCCACCTAATTGAATTTCCTACATGAAGCATGAAGCATGATTTTACATTAATCCAAAGAGTTAATCATCTTACTTCTGCTTAGTTTAGTTTTTAGATGATTAAGATGACAAGAGAATTGTAACCATCAATAATTACAAAATTAATGAATTTCTTAAGTAGTTTTCTCAGTACCCAACACAATAGCTCTTTAACTATTCTATGCACATGCAAACAAATGCAAAAGCAGAAATGCATACACATACATGCCTCTAGAGGTATAGAAAAAATAAAATAGTCAATTCTTAATTGTAAATGTAATAATCATAAAAAATAAGAAAATGATGACAGGGAAGAACATTAAAAAGAAATAAAAAGAATGAAGGAAGAAATAATAAGATCAATGGGAATGAAAGTGGAGACTAAAAGACTTCAAACACATAAATTAATTCCCAGAAAATAATGTGTGTATGTTGGAAAGTGAGTAGATAACTATGTATAACAAATGTATTTAGAGTAATCTATGTAACTTTTGAGTATTTATATTGCAACCCTCATTCTCAGTATTCAGTTGAGTCATCAAAAATAGATTGGCCATATCTTTTTCCTCAAGGTTGTAAGAATACTTTAGAGGCAAATAGGGGAGACTCTCTCAAATACACTAACTCAAACCTCTATTGTATGTTTTCCTACCCCCAAGATTATCAGTTGAAAAATAATTTTAGAAGAAATTATTTACTAAAGTTGTACAATAATGGTATAAAACATTCCTCTAAAAGTCTATGACTTTCCCTCAAATATATGTGGTATCCAGGAAGAAAGCAAGCCCAAACTTAAAGTACACATATGGCAAAAATATAACTCACAGCTCTTGTTCACCAGAAATACTTTTTTTTTTAATCAATGGGATCCTGAAAAAGTCCTCCTTACACATAGTGAATCTTTGTTCAATTTGTCCCAGGCTCGATGAAATGGGAAGGAAACTATTCCCTTTACTGAAGCTGTGTTCCTTTATCACTCTGAAGCTGTGTTCCTTTTAATATTATCACTAAACTGTGTTCTCTTTAAAATTAAATTGTGTCCCCTTTTTTTTAATCTCAGAGATCAGGATTTCCCAGGCTCCAAGAAGTCTAGAGAGCAACCCATCTTCCCAGAATGAGAGAAGCAAATTCAAGGGCAAATAAACTCTCATTGATCTTTTTGAAATTCTAAATTCTCATTCAATTGAGAAATCCTGGGCTGATCAGCTTAGGCTGAACCAGCCCCCTACCAAGATACCAATATAACAAGTTCCCGGGATAGTCCCTCCTTGCAGAGGGTCAAGCAATTTGCTAGGATCCTGCCCATTAAGAAGGCATTTCCACAATAGGGCTCTATTGGTTTCTATCCAACAATAAACTTTCATTTTGCAATTAATAATTTGAGAATAAGTGAATTCTTTCACTTTAAACCTGCAGCAGACCAAAAAGGGGATATTAACAACTCTCTTATTGCCATTAACCTCATCACCAGCAGGAATTGAAGGAATACAAACCTCATCACTCTTGATGCAGATACTGCTAGGAAATTTGATGGATTCCCTCAATTCCCAGAAAATTGACAGAAAATACATCATCCAGACCATTCTAAGCTTCTGAGGTCATAATATGAACAAAGAATGTCTGAGGTCATAATATGAACAAAGAATGTCAGAGAGTGAGAAGACATTTGGCCAAAGCTGAAGCTCGGGACTAGTCTCTCTTCTGTCCTGCCATAAGATGTTTCTCTTCAAAAGTGTCCAGTTTTATATGGTTTGATTATTTATAGATTATCTTTGAGGTTGGGCAAGTTTCTTTGTTCTATCTGAATAGATTTTTGTCTAATATTGCCTCAGTTCAAATGACTTTTTGAATTTAGGTCTTAGATCTAAAAATGAGATTGACTAGATATCTTATCATTTACTTTAAGTAGTATGGGGTTGAGTAAATCAATCAAAATTATATTAGCTTGAAGTTTGCCTCTAGCAGTCTGCTTTCTGTATTTCACATAATGTCTATTTTAGTGATGTTATGTCAAAGGTTCAAAGAAAGCAGCTTCTGAATAAGAAACATTCCTCAAAGCATCCTTGGTTGCCTTCCTTCTGTTCAAGGGGAAAAATAATCTTCCAGAAAACCAGTTCCTCCCACTATTAAATGTCCAATGACCTTATACCTAACTTGACTGTTTCTTTACACACCATTCAGACTTCTCTTCCATCAATCCATCAATCAAATAATAAACATTTTAAGTACCAACTTTGCCAGAGTATGCTAAGCACAGGACATACAAAAAGAAGCAAATGACAGTTCTGCCCCCAAGGAGCTTATAATCTATTAGGGGATACAACACACTTACAAATATATACATTTTATACCTACAACACTTAGGACACTGCCTTGGACAGTGGTCATCTAATAAATTATTGTTTTATATTTTTTGCTTTGATTATATTTTTTGCAGTTCTTCTTAGAGGTGTGTTTCTATATAAGTTCAGGGATATCAGTTGAAATCTATTTATATAAAATTTAATACTGATAGAATACCTTGGAAAACTGATCTTTTATTACATTATTGCTATTTCATCCTGCTCTATATGTCACATTGAAAAAGCAAGTTAAGTTCTTGTATGAGTTATATATATGCTAAGTTCCTTAGGAGGAGAATGAAGACAGTTTACTTAAAATTTTTTTAAAAGATTCTATATATAAAATATCTGAGGTACTGAGAGTTTTGATTTTATTTTCAGGAGTAAATCTGTGTATATCAAGAAATCATAGTGCTTCTGGAATCAGAACCTACTGTACTGTGAAATAAAGTAGGTGATTGCTTATTTGATATATACTACAGAAGCACCACTAAAATATTAATAATAATAATAACTCACATTTATGTCACACCTTAAGTTTTATTAGCCTGTCATAATGCTTGAAATTCCTATTAAAAATTCATTCCTTTGGTCACTATTATCTTCAGTAATACCATTTTAAAATGTAGATATTTTACCAATAAGGGATGAAAAATAGCTAGATTTGATATAGCACTTTAATGTTTGCAAACATTATCTTCACAACAACACTACAAGGTACTAGCTAATATTGTTTTATCTCCATTTCACAGATGAGGAAACTGAAGCTGAGAGTTTTAATGAGTTATTCACAATCATATAGCTGAGACTGAGATAGGATTCAAACACAAGCCTTCATGAATTCAAATTCAGTGATATAAACATGTAATCATATAACTGCATTTAAAACAGCCATTAATACCTCTTAGTAAATAAGTTTGTCAGATAATTTTTGTGGTACAAAGAGATAACACAAGACTAAAATATGGAGTGTTTTTGAGTAGTGTATCCCAGGGAGGGTGTTATAATGTGGGCAGCTAAGATTGTAAAAAACAAGAGCACCTATCAAATCTATGATTCAGAGACAGTTGTGAATATCACTTGAAGGATATTCTAACACCCAAATGACTTTATAATATTATGAATTTGGATGCTATCCCAAGGGTATAGATTGCAAGTCATCCATTGCTTCTTATTCTGTTCAGTTCCTGTCCATGTCCTAGCATAAGGGTTCATCAAAGGGATTCTACTCAATCTGCTAGAGATCTTAGAGGACTTGTTTCTTGAAGTGATGAATACCATTTTTTTTAAAAACTCATAACCAATCTATCTTTTTTTCCCCTTCATTCATTGTTGATGCCATCCTCTACTCTGGGGTCATTAAAGATATTTGAGAATTTCCTAACTGTAATTAATAGTGTTGGCCTCCTCTTTGATTGTGATTTGAAATATTTAATCCTTTGTATCATCTATCTGAGTTTTATATCTCATCCACCTCCATATAATAATTTGGATATTAGGCATATAAAATCCATTTGATTTCTCCTGTATATATCATAATGTTGAACTTTTTTTGAGTGCTTGTGGATCTTGGTTTTATGGATCTTGGCTAGAAAGTCTTCCTTTGCTCTAGGGTTTGAGGCAAACAATATGAAACCATTAGCAAACAGTAGCATTTAGGAGAAGTCATCATCTATTGAGACATCCTTCAATTTAGATTCTATGTTAGATCTCTTCCATGACAATGGTAAATGCCTTTGGGAGAAAATGGAAAGAGACTAAGCATTTATTGGGTTCCTACTATGTGCCTGGCACTATACTAAGCACTTTATAAATATCTTATTTGACAACAGACAGCTCCCTGTTTCTTGATTGACCTGATATTACTCTGCAGAGGATCACTGAACGTAAATATTTATTTTTAAATATATGCATAGGAGATAACTTTTTCTTGAAGAACCATTACTGTACTTTGCACTTCTCAATCAAATGATTTTGTAATCATCAAGCAGTAAGCACAGACAGTATATTCTCTGTAATGTCCAAGTTAGCTTTCTTAAGGATCTCTCTGGAGTCTGGAGTCTGAGATCCAGCTCAAGCACACTCTCACTTGAGTCTGCTTATTTCAACTCCTCTCAGCCCTTATATACCTTAGTACAATTACATCATTACAGCACAATGAGCATGTATCAATTGTAGAATCATTACATCACCATACTAAGTACTAAGTATATGTAAATTAGAGAACCATTATCTCATCAATCACACTGAGTAAACACCCTGCTGTAAGTATCTTTGCTTCAAATACAGTTTTCCAGAGTTTCAGCCCTTTACATCTCCCACTTTCTTTTGTTTTAGAACATAGGTGGTCCTGCCTCCCTGACTATTCAGGAAAGGAGGTGGGTACCAAAAGGAAACAGGGAGTCAAACCAGATATTGTTAGCAAGTTTCCTCTGGGATGAAGAGTCTTTCTTGAAAGACTCTTTCTTGAAAGAAGTATACATAAATCTATCAGCATGGGAGGTATTACACAAGCACATAGTAATATAACACAAGTTAGTAGTGATGTAAGAAACAATATGAATCAACATGAGGAATTATACATATCCATAAGTCCTAGAACAAGGGCATATAAATTACATTCACACATACACCTCCTTCAGCAGCCAAGAGATAGTCCAAAACTAATCTATTGTCCATTACTTCATGTGTCAGGGGATCCAATGATTCCTGCAGATCTTGAAGTCCTACAATGGTCTCATTGATAATTTTTGATGTCCATGAGTCAATTGCCATACACACGAGGTTAGCAGCCAAGCTTTTTCAGTGGCACATGTAGTTAGAGATGGAAGCACCTGATGCTTTTTGGGTCTTTTCCTTTGTTTCAAGGGTCTTCTCTTTTTCTGTCTCTCTCCAATGGACAAGGCAAATACATGCTTGTTGGCACCCATCTAATTCCTTCTTCATTTGCAGAGATATAAGCAAACCATCTCCCCCAAACAGTTAACCTATCTGGTCCCTTCATTCACCACTTTCTGGATCTCTCCACATCACCTGACAATTATCTAAAGATAGTTGAGCTGCTCGCACTGAATACTGCCCTTCTGGTGGGTTATAAAATCTGTCTGCCAAAGCCATTGCATCTTTGTCAAAAATAAAAAAATTAATAGTATAAAGAGCTAAATTTAAAAGTTCTCTAGGGTTACCCGTGGCTCCCACTTTCTTTTGTTTTTGGAGGAGCATCTTGATGTCTCTGTTTCTCCTCTATACTATTGCAGGTCCTTGAGAATTAAAAGGTATACCAGTGGTGTGTAAAATCTGACACTGTGCACAAAAGTGTGCAAAATGTTTAGAAGTGTATGCAGGTTCATTATCTGTTTTTATTTCCTGTGGCACACCCATAATTGCAAAAGCTTGTATAAGGACTACAGTGACTACTTGGGCAGTCTCTTTTGCTACTGATATTGCAAAAATAAAAGACAGACAACCAAAAGATTTATAATGGGTCACATCCATTTATCAAATTTCAATGGGATTCAAACCACAAGGATTTTTCCCTGGAGGGAGTGTAGGAGTATGGAAAGGAAGACAAGCCGTACAGGCTTTTACTATACTCCTAGCTTTCTTTTTTGGTATCCCAAATGGCAAACATAAAGCTCTAGCAGCCTGATGATATAAAGAATGAGATTCTTGGGCTGCCTGAAATAAAGGCCTATTGAATAACATGGAAGGCCATCTGCCTTTGGATTTCCATAAAAAATAGGGCCTGGAAGTCCACTATGAAAGTGGACATGTAAGATAAATCTTACCTGGATGCTTTCTCATTTGCTCTTGAAGTTCCTTATAGAACTGATATATATTAGAAGCTACAAATTTTATTTGGGCTGTGGCAATTCTTTGTACCATACCTACTGAATATGCTGAATCAGATATTATATTTACATCTCCTGGATAATAAGTAAGACTTAGCATGATTGCATACACTTCATTCTGCTCAGTAGACTGAAAAGGAGTTCTGACTACTCTCTTTATAGTTAAGTCATGAGAGTATACAGCACAATGTTATGTTTGGATACATTTGTAAAGATAGTTGGTCCTTTAAGAGGAACCTTAGAAACCTTTTCTTCCAAAATTCATTGCCAATTATGTAACAGTTAGATTATCTTTAATGGATACCTGTGTATAAAATTTGGAGGTGTGGCCATCAAAATTTGCCACTCTGGGGTGGTTTCACAGCATACATTAATTTGTTCATTAGTATAAATGTCAGGTCTTATCCCACATGATTTTATTACTCTCTTAATGATCTTTAATAAAACTCTAGCCACAAGCACTATGTGAGTAGGAAGGCTTTGGTCTGGTTGTGCCGGGAAGGTCACCCACTCGACCACACTATCTGCTTGATGAAGGACTGCTGTGGGTGTCTCTTTAGTAGCAAAAACTGATATTTCCAAGGGTTTCTGAGTGACTATTTCAACCACAAGGGATAAAGCACTCTCAAGTCTCTTGAGCTTCTTTTGTAAGTGGACATGGTGAGTTTAAAGCACTGTTTCCCCTTAAAATGTCATATAATGGTTATAATTGATAGGTAGTTAAGTCTAACACTAGATGAACAAATCGGGATATCACCCAATTTCTGAAAGTCATTTAAGGTGTTCACCTACTCTGTTCTTAAAGAAAGTTTTTTAAAGAAAGTGTAAGCACCTTAGGATATACTTCATATCCTAAATATTGAAAAGGAACATACTTTTGAATTTTTTCTAGAACTATATGCAATTTGTAGTTCCTTAGTGTTTCTAGGGTCTTTTGTAGATATGCTTCTTATATTTGCTCCTCAAGTGCACATCCCAATATATCATCATATAATGTAATAGCATTACTTTGGAAATGCTTTTCGTACTGGAGTGAGAGAAGCAGCCACATACATTTGACACATATTAGGGCTACTTTTTATTCCCTGTGGCAAAACTGTCCATTCATATCTTTTATAAGGCTCAGCTAAATTAATGCTGGGCACTAAAAAGGCAAATCTTTTCATGTTCTCCTTATCCAGAGGCATAGAATAGAAACAATCCTTAATATCTATAACCCAAAATTGCCATTCTCTAGCCAATTGAGAAGTCCATGGAAGTCCAGGCTCAAGAGTTCCCATAGTTTCCATTTGTTCATTTGTTCATTTACTTTTCTCAAATCAGTCAACATCCTCCACTTTCCAGATTTTTTTTTTCACAACAAATACAGAGGAATTCCAAGGATTTAGAGAAGGTTGTAAGTGTCCTTGGTCAAGTTGCTCCTGTGCTAATAAGACCTGAATTTTTTCACTTAGTAAGGGCCACTGTTCTACCCACATGGGTGTATCAGTTTTCCATTGAATAGTAATAGGTGAGAGTGCAGGTAGGCCTTCAATAGCAGCTCTGCCTAAAAAGCTGAAGTATTCATTTGTAATCCGAACTGTTTTAAGATGTCTCTTTCCCATAGAGGGGTTTTATTTACTACAAATTTACAAATTACTACTATTTACTACAAAAATTAAAAACCGTTTTACTTTCAAATATCCATCTCAAAGGGATAGCACTAATTTCAGCTGCTATTGATCCTCCTATGTCAGACATATAGGTGTCTGCCTTAATCTTTGGCCAATGACTGGGCCAATTGTCAACTCTAATGACTGTATGATCTGCACCTGTGTCTAGCACTCCTTTCAATGACATGTCATTTATATAGATAGTGAGCATAGGACTGTTAGCTGTAATAGCTGCAGTCTAGAATATTCCTGGATTCTGTTGCTGGGAGTCAAAATCACCAGATTGCCTATCAAAAGTGTGCATCAGTAAACCTGATGCTACTATTTCTCCAGAGTGATGTCACACATTGTCTATCTGTATTAGTGGCTGGGATATTAGCTATACATTCCCCAGTTTCCCAAATCAAGTGTGTGGATGTATACTATTTTGTAAGCACTCTCAAAGGTGAAATGATCAAACCTACTGTGTTTGGAGGCAAAGGACCTGTAGGCTGGACAGGGACAGATTTTACCTCTTAAGTACCTTCTCAGTAGTCTCAACTGCATACAATTCTATTCTCCTTAATTCTAATCACTTTCCCCCATTAGGTTGCTTCCCAACTGATTGATCATGTCAAAGCATTGAACATCTAAAAACTCTGAGTGTAACATTGGCCAAATTGTTTAATACCATCTTAGCATAAGATGATATAGATCCATTAAGAGTGTGAGCCTTTTTCAGATCTTTGGTAATTTCCAGATTAAAAGGAGTATATTTTCTTTTTTCTTGACCTGAAGAGTCAAACTCTTCAATTGCAGGATATGCTTCTGTTCGCAAATCAGATGTGTCTTGTACTTTCTCTTTAGCTTTAACTAACATCTTTTGTAATTGTGTCATAGGGAGTAGACAAAGCTGCTGCATGGGTGATGCTAATGGTGTCACTGCCCCTCCTATTCCTCCTCCTCCCTCTACCCACGAAGGTGAAATTGAGTGGGGAGGGCCAGGAGATGAGGAATGCCCTAAGAACACCTGCTGAGAAGCACCACACTCCTTAAATTCATCAGCATTGTACTTAAGTACTTTCTTGTCTAAGTCTTCTTGCTTTTCATCTGCTTTGTCAATACCATCCCCCTCCTGCTCCTTCTCCTCACACTTCCTTGTCTGGTTGTCCATATTAAAATTTTTTCCTTATTTTAAAACTTGTGGAATTCCTTAAAGCTCAATGTATAATTTTGTATATATAGAATGTTTTCTCAGGAATTGAATTAGGACCCTTAGTTTTATAATATTCAATTACTTGTTCTCTCACTAGTTTCCACATATCTTTCTCTAATTTTTCTTCTTTAATGATCCAAGGAGACATGCACTCTAATATATTTCAGAGTCCAGTCATCTATTTCCAAGTTACCAACAAACTTTGTTTCTTTATTAACTTAACTATGCTTGTTACACACTTTCCTTGAGATGGAGAACACTCTTTTCTTAGTATTTGCCCCATTTCAGCTAAAAAATGAAAGTGACTAGTTCAGCCCTTACCAGTTTCCTGCTTGTCTGTTTTTGAATTCACCTTATTTCTGGGTCACAGGGACTTCTCCACTGAGTTTACGATTACATCAGTCAAACTGCTGAGTGTAGGACCTCATGTCCAGAGCCTCAAAATGTAGTGTGCTTCTTTCAATGACCCACATTCGGCCAACAAAATGTTACATATGGGCTAGCTTTCTCAAGGATCTCTCTGGAGTCTGGAGTCAGAGATCAAACTCGAGCACATTCTCACTTAAGTTTCTCTGGATTCTGCTTATTTCAAGTCCTCTCAGGCCTTATATACCTTATTATAATTACATCACTACAGCACACTGAGCATGGGTCAATTGTAGAATTGTAGAATTACATCACCATACTAAGTACTAAGTAAATATAAAATAGGGAACCATTATCTCATCAATCACACTGAGTAAACATCTTGTTGTAAGTATCCTTGTTTCAAGTATACTGTTCCAGAGTTCTGGTCCTCTACAATCCTCCATAATTTTTATTATTTTGAAAATGAATCATGGATTTATATTTAGGAGTTTAACTGTCCAATCCTTTCATTTCTATTATTTATTTATTTGCTTATTTGTTTATTTATTGTTACCGTTAAGAACATTAAGGTCTTGAAAGATTGGAACATACTTAGGGTCAAAAAAGAACTGGAAAATGTAGGATTCTGACCTCCTCCTTCTTGATTCCAAATCCAGGGTTCTATTATATATTATCCGTGTGTGTGTGTGTGTGTGTGTGTGTGTGTGTGTGTGTGTGTGTGTGTTTGCCTCTCTCATATATTCTAGCATAGAATATCACTTGAAAACCTACCAGCTTCTAATAGCCTCATCAAGAATGCCCTCATTGATTATATGGTAAATTCTCTCTCTCTCTCTCTCTCTTTTTTTTAATAATTATAACTTTTTATTGACAGAACCCATGCCTGAGTAATTTTTTACAACATTATCCCTTGCAAGCATTTCTGTTCTGATTTTTCTCCTCCCTCCACCCCCTCCCCCAGATAGCAAGCAGTCCTGTACATGTTAAATCCTAGATACAGTATATGTGCAGAACCAAACATTTCTCTTATTGCACAGGAAGAATTGGATTCAGGAGGTAAAAATAAACCAGGAAGAAAAATGCAAGCAGTTTACATTCCTTTCCCAGTGTTCTTTCTTTGGATGTAGCTGCTTCTGTCCATCACTGATCAATTGAAACTCAGTTAGATCTTCTCTTTGTCGAAGAAATCCACTTCTGTCAGAATACATCCTCATACAGTATCGTTGTTGAAGTATATAATGATCTCCTGGTTCTGCTCATTTTACTTAGCATCAGTTCATGTAAGTCTCTCCAAGCCTCTCTATATTCATCCTGTTGGTCATCTCTTACAGAACAATAATATTCCATAACATTCATATACCACAATTTACCCAATCATTCTCCAATTGATGAACATCCATTTATTTTCCAGCTTCTAGCCACTATAAACAAGGCTGCCACAAACATTTTTGCACATACAGGTCCCTTTCCCTTCTTTAGTATCTCTTTGGGGTATAAGCCCAGTAGTAGCACTGCTAGATTAAAGGGTATGCACACTTTGATAACTTTTTGGGCATAATTCCACATTGTTCTCCAGAATGGTTGGATTCATTCACAACTCCATCAATAATGCCCAGTGTCCCAGTTTTCCCGCATCCCCTCCAACATTTGAAATTATTTTTTCCTGTCATCTTAGCCAATCTGACAGGTGTGTAGTGGTATCTCAGCGTTGTCTTAATTTGCATTTCTCTGATCAATAGTGATTTGGAACACTTTTTCATATGAGTGGTAATAGTTTCAATTTCATCATCTGAAAATTGTCTTTTCATATCCTATGACCATTTATCAATTGGAGAGTGGCTTAATTTCTTATAAAATTAGAGTCAATTCTCTCTATATTTTGGAAATGAGGCCTTTATCAGAATCTTTAACTGTGAAGATGTTTTCCCAGTTTGTTGCTTCCCTTCTAATCTTGTTTGCATTAGTTTTGTTTGTACAAAGGCTTTTTAATTTTATGAAATCAAAATTTTCTATTCTGTGATCAATAATGGTCTCTAGTTCATCTTTGGTCACAAATTTCTTCCCATTTTGATCTTATCCATTGTTAAGTGTGGGTCCATGCCTAATTTCTGCCATGCTAATTTCCAGTTATCCCAGCAGTTTTTGTCAAATAATGAATTCTTATCCCAAAAGTTAGGATCTTTGGGTTTGTACCACTTTTCAATGAGGTGAGAGAAGTTTCACCATAAATTGAATATGTCTAAAATTTTTCTCTTTAAGCCAATTCTGATGGCAGTAAGATACCCACTATATTCATCCCCCTCCATTCTTTCTCTCAGATATAATAGGTTTCCTTTGCCTCTTCAGGAGATGTAGTACCCCCACTTTACCCTTTTTCTGGTATAATGTCCTTTCCACCTCTAGTTTCTAGAATGAAGTATACATGTATTCTTTATACATCTTTATAGCAGAAATATAGTTCTCAAGATTTCTTTTTACCTTTTTAGGTTTCTCTTGAGTTCTATATTTGTAAATCAAACTTTTTGTTAAGTTCTGTTTTTTTTTTCATCAAAAATAGGTGAAATTCACTTATTTCATTGAATGTCCATCTTCTTCCCTGGAAAAAGATGCTCATTATGGCGAGGTAACTTATTTTTGGTTGCATACTGAGTTCCTTAGCCTTTCAGAAGATCATATTCCAGTCCCTTCAATCCTTTAATGTTGATGCTGCTAGATCCTGAGTAATTCTTATTTTGGCTCCTCTGTATTTGAATTGTTTTTTCTAGCCACTTGCAGTCCTTTGCCTGATAGTTCTGGCATTTGGCCACTATATTTCTTGGTGTTTTGATTTTAGGATCCCTTTCAGTAAGTGATCAATGAATTCTTTCAATGTCTATTTTGCCCTCTGTTTCTATGACTTCTGAGCAGTTCTCTTTGATAATTTCCTGGAAAATAGTGTCCAGGCTCTTTTTTTCATCATATTTTTCCTGGAGTCCAATAATTCTCATATTGTCTCTTCTGGATCTATTTTCCAGGTCTGTTGTTTTCCCAAGAAGGTATTTCACATTATTTTCCATTGTTTGATTTTTTTGGTTTTGCTTGACTGATTCTTGTTGTCTGCTCGAGTCATTCAATTCCATTTGTTCGATTCTGATTTTCAATGAAGTATTTTCTTCACTCCCTTTTTAAATATCTTTTTCTAATTGTCCAATTGAGTTTTTAAGTGAGTTGTTTTGTTCTATGGAATTTTTTTTTCCATTTCACCAATTTTATTTTTTAGAGAGCTATTTTCTGTTTCCAGTTCACTAATTCTGTTTTTCTAGGATTTGATTTCTTTATCCACTCTGTCTTTAAATGAGTGGGATGACTTCTCCAGACTCTCTTGTCAAGCCTCCCTCTCCTTTTCCCATTTTTCTTCTAGCTCTCTTATGAGAGCCTTTTTAATTTCTGCTATGAGATTCCTCTGTGCTGAGGACCAGATGTTATCCTCCTTTGGGGATTCAGCTAGAGATGGTCTGTTTTTAGTGTCCTCAGGGTTTAGAGTCTGCTCTCTATCCATATAGAAGCTGTCAATGGTTAAAGTCCATTTCAATTTTTTTGCTCATTTTGTCAGAGAAGAATCAAAAACAAATGAGCAAAGAAAAAAAAGAAAAAACCAACCAAACAAACAAAAACCAATGGAATCTGCTTTATTTTGGAGGAGGGCTGGGTGGTGTTACTGAGCCTCCTCTATAGACTGTGGGGACAGCAGCGAGGCACTAGCAGCACAGCAATGGCTGTGCTGCACCTGCGCTCTGAGACTCTGAGAGTGTGCTGAGACACTGTGTGGGAGGGGTGGCCAGCTCCTGAGAGACTCAAGCTATTTGGGGTTGTATTCTTCACCTTCGGTGTTTTTAGCTTCTCTGCTGGGCTACTGACTTGCTGTCAGAGCAAAGTAGCCAATCCTGTAGCAAAGTTCTCCCCTCAGAGACAGCTGAGATCACACCCCACCTTCCTCTGGTCTGTTCAGCTGTGAGCTGCCTGCCGGGCTCTCGCTGCCACTGCCTGCCCTCAGCCTGGGCCCAATCTAAAACTGTCCCCACCCTCAAGCAAAAACAGACCTTTCCTGGTGAATTTCAAGGATGTCTTCTCTTGGTAACTATTTGTGGGGGGGTTTTTTCAGTCAAGCATTAATTCAGAGGCTTGTCATGAAATGGATTCTGAGAGAAAACATTGAGTTTACGCAGCTGTGTGCCTCCTCTCTGCCATCGTGGCCGGAAGTCCATATGGTCAATTCTCATAAAAAAAAAAAATTGTTCTCTTGATAATCTTTGGGGAATAAAGAAGCAATACATTTATATCATAATAAGCTCTGAGATTTTCCTTATCTTTTATATTTCTCCTTTGAAGGTTACAGATGTCATGACCAGGTACCCAAGGTCTGGATCATAACAATTAAGTTTAATCAAAGGGACTTCTTCAAGAAATTCTTATTGCTCTTTTACTCATTTTTCTCTTACACTACTTTGAGAAAATCTGTAAATATGCTCATGGCCAAGTTTTCACAAATGTGAGCAAGAGGCTCCCCAGTTCTATACAAAACTCACAGCAACAAAGGCAAAGACAGTCTTTTTTTTACCCTATAGAAATATGTAAAACTTTTACTTCATTCTTTCTCTTGAGATATAAGGTGAAGGAAAAGCAAGGGGAAGAGAGAAGAAAAACTATAACAAGATAGATTGGAATGAATTACACTATTAACTAACATAGCCATGAAGGTGAATGAGACAAACTCATCCTCTCAATAAAATAATAGGGCATTTTTGCGAAACAGAATTATACCACAAGCTTTTTACAAGAAAATGACTCAAAACAAAATTTTACACAGAGTTCAAACAAAAGGCTCTTGTAAAATCTATTCTACTTCAGGAAAACAAAAAGAAATACCACCATAGTTTGGAAATGTCAGGAAAGTACCACAGAAGTTTGATTACAGGAACAAAGTTTGGAGAAAACCTCTCTATCAGGGATCAACGTGACAAGATTCAATTGGAGGAAGATGAGGAAGATGAGGGAAATGATGCCAGTTCATCCAGCATATTTTAAAAATAGCTAGAAAAGAAATATTTACAGATGAACAAAACTTTAGGAAAGTAATATATGAAAACTCTGATAATTTCTTTGTGAGAACAGAAATAAGTACAATTGCTCCTTAAAATCAAATGCAGGATAACCAAAATATTAAACACATCATTTGCTATTAAGACTATAATAATTATGTGCAATAACGGGTCTTTGAAGAAAAGATTCAAACACAAATGGAGACAAAATAATTTAATCATAAAGACTGGTAGGTCAAAGAACAAATTTCAGAAATGATTTATAACTTGATTTTAGAAAATGAAAATAATTAGAAAATATACCCAAACTTTTGGGATACAGCCAAAGCAGTCCTTGGAAGAAATGCATATTAATAAAGTCAACAAATAAAAAAGCAAAAAACAAAAAAAAAAAAAACCTTGATCTAAACACCAAAATAGAAATTCTGGAAATTGAAGAGATTAACAAAATTGAAAGGAAAAAAATATTGGAAAAACAAATCTAGTAGCCCTTTCTTTTGAAAAATATAATAAAATAAATTGCTAGCTACTTTGATTTGTTTAAAAGAAAGGAAAGTCAAGTTATCAATAACAAAAATAAAAATGAGAATTTACAAGAAATTAAGGAGATTAGAAACTATTTTTGTACAACGCCCCCCCTCCCCCACAAAACTAATAAAAAAATTAAATGGATAAACATTCATAAAAATATGATTTCCAGATAAATTTTTAAAAGGAGAGGGAATTTAGTTAACTCAATCTCAGAAGAATAAAATGAGACATTCTTAAAGTAATTTCAAAAGACAAGATGGATTTAGCAGCTAATTCTATAAAAACATTTGCTGATTTCTCCTTTAATTTTAGCATTTCAAGTTTGATGTTTGATTGAGGGGTTTTAATTTATTCCTTTTCTAGCTTTTTTAGTCACAAGTCTAATTTATTGATCTCGTTCTCTATTTTATGCAAGTAATCCTCTAGAGATATAAAATTTTCCCTTATTATTTTGGTATGTAGTCTCATTATTGTCATTCTCTTGGATGAAATTATTAATTGTGTCTATGATTTGCTGTTTCACCCATTCATTCTTTAGGATGAGATTATTTACTTTCCAAGTTCTTTTTGGTTTATTTTTCCCTGGCCCTTTATTGAATGTAACATTTATTGTATCATTATCTGAAAAAATGCATTTACTATTTGTCTTTCTGCATTTATTTTTGAGGTCTTTATGTCCTAATATATGGTCAATTTTTATAAAGGTTCCATGAACTGCCAAGAAGAAAATGTACTCTTTTCTGTCTCCATTCAATTCTTTCCAAAAATCTATCATATCTCATTTTTCTAGTATTCTATTTACCTCTTTAACTTCTTTCTTTTTTATTTTGTGGTTTGATTTATCTATTTCTGAGAGAACAAGTTTGAGATCTCCCCACTATTGTAGTTTTGCTATCTATTCTTCTTACAACTCTCTTACGTTCTTCTTTAGGAATTTAGATGCTACACCACTTGGAGCATATATGTTTATTATAGATATTGCTCCATTATCTATGGTACCCTTTAACAGGATATAGTTTTCTTCCTTATCTCTTTTAATTAGATCAGTTTTTGCTTTTGCTTGATCTGAGATCAGGATGACTATCCTGATTTTTTTAACTTCATCTGAAACATAATAGATTCTGCTCCAGCCTTTTACCTTTACTCTGTATGTATCATTCTGCTTTAAATATGTTTCCTACAAACAACATATTGTAGAATTCTGGCTTTTAATCTAGTCTGCTATCTTCTTACACTTTATGGGAGAATTCACACCATTCACATTTATGATTAAAACTTCTAATTCTGTATTTCCTGCCATCTTATTACCCCAAATTATATTTTTCTCTTTCTTTTTCCCTTTTCCCTCCTCCCCAGTATTTTACTTATGAGCACTACTTACCTCAAGAAGTCCTTCCCCTTCAGAGACTTTCCCCTTTTCTTAATCCTTTCCCCTACTATTTCTCTTTTCCCCTCTACTTAGCCTACCACTTCTCTTTTCCTCTTTTCCCTCCCACTTTTCTATGATGTTTCTGGGTGAAACCAAATATATCTAATATTCTTTCTTTGGGCCAAATCTGATGACAGCAAGATTCACACAATATTTGTCACCCTCCCTTCTTTCCCTCAATTATAATATGTTTTCTTTGCCTCTTCCTGAGATATAATTTCCCTTATTTTTCCTTTACTTTCCTTCTTTATTTCTTTTACAATCCCCTTTCCATCTCTAGTTTATTTTTTATACTATAACAGTAAAATCAGATAATACATGTACTCTCAATGTATACCCATAAAAGAAATACAATTCACAATTTTTATGCTTTTTACTTTTTTGTGCTTCTCTTGAGTTCTATATTTGGAGGTCTTTTTAAAATTTATTTAGCTCTGGTCTTTTTATCAAAAATAAATGGAATTTGCCAGTTTCATTGAATATCCATCTTCTTCCCTGAAAGAAAATGCTCATTTTAGCAGGGTAATTTATTCTTGGCTGCATTCCAAGTTCCTTTGTCTTTTGGAACGTCAGATTCCAGGCCTTCGGTCCTTTAAAGTAGAAGCTGCTAGATCCTGAGTAATCCTTATTGTGGCTCCTTGGTGTTTGAATTGTTTCTTTCTGGCTGTTTGTAATATTTTTATCTTGTCTGATAGTTCTCAAATTTATTCACGATATTCCTTGGGGTTTTAATTTGGGGATGTCTTTCAGTTTTTATTCTACTAAGGGTTATATCTATACAAATACAGAAAAATCAAGCTAATATTAGTTAAGTGAGAAGCCAGATTCATATAGGAAGTATCACATAAACTGAGACTTGAAAGGGTTTGGAGAGATAAATAAGGAAGAAAAGAATTCTTGGCATAGGAAAAGTTTTCCAGTGCATATCAGATTCACTGTCAGATTTTTATTTTTATTTTATTTTATTTTTTGGTAATGTAGAGTTTGCAAAAGAGTAAGTAATATGGGAGGGGTGGAGCAAGATGGCAGAGAGAACACATATTTCTTTCTGACCCTCCCCTTCAACCCTCAGCCTCTGAATTAGTTCTCATCAAAACTATTTGGTACTGGCTAAGAAATAGAGAATTTAATCAGTGGAATAGGTTAGATTCACAGAACAAAATAGTCAATGACTATAGTAATCTAGTATTTGACAAACCCAAAGGCCCCAGCTATAGGGATAAGAATTCACTATTTGACAAAAAGTGCTGGGAAAATTGGAAATTAGCATGGTAGAAACTAGGCATAGATCCGCATCTGACACCGTATATCAAGATAAGGTTGAAATGGATTCATGATCTAGATATAAAGAATGGTATTATAAACAAATCAGAAGAAGGTAGGATAATTTACCTCTCAGCTCTGTGGAGGAGGAAGGAATTTGTGACCAAAGAAGAACAAGAGATCATTATTGATCACAAAATTGATAATTATTTAGTTTATATTTATATTTATTATATTTAGTTTAAAAGTTTTTGTACAAACAAAACATGCAGAAAAATTAGAAGGTAAACAATAAAATGGGAAAACATTTTTATATCCAAAGGTTCTGATAAAGGCCTCCTTTCTAAAATATATAGAGAATTGATTCAAATTTATAATAGTTCAAGTCATTCTCTGATTGATAAATAGTCAAAGGATATGAAAAGAAAATTTTCAGATGAAGAAATTGAAACTATTTGTAGTCACATGAAAAGGTGCTCCAACTCACTATTGATCAGAGAAATGCAAATTAAGACAACTCAGAAATACCACTACACATCTGTCAGATTGGCTAAGATGACAGGAAAAGATAATGGTGAATGTTGGAGGGAATATGGGAAAACTGAACGAATCTAACCATTCTGGAGAGCAGTTTGGAACTATGCTCAAAAAGTTATTAAGCTGTACAATCCTTTGACCCAGCAGTGTTTCTCCTGAGCTTATATCCCAAAGAGATCTTAAAGAAAGGAAAAGGACCCAAATATGCAAAAATGTTTGTGGCAGCTCTCTTTGTATTGGCAAGAAACTGGAAACTGAGTGGATGTCCATCAATTGGAGAATGCCTGGATAAATTACAGTATATGAATGTTATGGAATATTGTTGTTCTGTAAGAAACAACCAGCAGAATGATTTCAGAGAGGTTTAGAGAGACCTATATGAACTGATTCTAAGTAAAATGAGCAGAACCAGGAGATCATTATACACAGCAACAACAAGACTATACAATGATCAATTCTGATAGAAATGGCTCTCTTCAACAATGAAATGACTCAAACAAGTTCCACTTGTTCAGTGCTGATGAGAGCCATCTACACCCACAGAAAGAACTGTGGGAACTGAATGTGGAACACAACATAGCATTCTCACTCTCTCTGTTGTCATTTGCTTGCATTTTGTTTTCTTTCTCAGTTTTTCTTCCTTCTTGATCTGATTTTTCTTGTGCAGCAAGATAATTGTTTAAATATATATACCTATATTGGAATTAACATGTATTTTAACATATTTAACATGTATTGGACTACATCCCAGCTAGGGGTCAGAATGGGGGGAAGGAGGGAAAATTTGGAGCAAAAGATTTTGCAAGGGTCAATATTAAAAAAATACCCACACATATGTTTTGTCAATAAATAATTAAATAAAAAGTGTAAGCAATATAAAATAAGCCTACTAAGTAAATTGGAGTTAGATTGTTATGAGCCCTTAAATATTAAGCTAAGAAATTTTTATTTTTCTAAGAAGCAATGAATAGAACACTAAAAGAATTTAGCAGGTGATCTATAGAGCTATGCCTTAGATTATTTTAGCAGTGTGAAGGACAGTTTTAATTAGCTGACATTAAGGCTAGCCCTTTATCAATAGTAGTAATAATCAATAACTACCACATTGCTTCTCTCTGTCTCTGTCTCTATGTCTGTCTATCTGTATGTCTCTTTCTCTGTGTGTGTGTGTGTGTGTGTCTGTCTGTCTGTCTGTCCTCTTTCTTTTTATCTGTTTTTGTGTCTCTATCTCTCAGTCTATTGACTGGTCTGTCTTTCTCTTTCTCTATATATGCCTCTCTCTGCCTCTAGAAAGCATCCTATAAAGAGGCTGCTAGTTGACACAGTGAATAGAGCCTGGAGTCTTCAAGACTTTGGAGAACATCCAACCTCAGATATGGAGTCATTTAGTTATATGACCCTGGATAAGTCACTTAACTTATGTTTGCTTAGTTCCTCAAATATAAAATGGAGATAATAATAGATATAGAGCATAGATAAATATTTATAAAACACAGCATAGTGCCTATGACCCATTGTAGATGTTATATAATTATTTAATCTCCTCACTCCCACTCTATCATGGAAGACAGTACATAAGTCTATTAAGGATATAAATACTAAATTTACACAACTTTATAGAGGACAGACACAACATTTAGAGAAGAAAGGTCAGGAATTGCTTTGGATGGAAGATCATAAGTTGAAACTTGAAGAAATAACAGTATTCTTTGAGGTGGAGGTGAGAAGGTAATATATTCTAGACATGGAATAAAGTATCTACAAAGGCTTGGAGAGAGGAAACATGACATGTACATAGAACAACAAAATCACTTTGACTGGACCATAAAGTGAAGGAAAGGTAATAATATATGAAGAAACCAGAAAAGAGATGAGTCAGGTTGTAAAAGGCTTTAAAAATATATTAGAGAATTTATCCTAAATGAGATAGAGTGCCACTACATTTAAGGAAAAACAATTTGCCAATTGTTGTTCATCTTAGTATTGTTAGACAGTCCAAAGTAAATTAATGTTTATCCTTTTTTTATAATGGTTGTATCATCATGATGACTAGGAAATGGCAGTCAGATGATATAGTGGATAAAGTATAGGGCCTGAAATCAGGAAGACTCCTCTTCTTAAATTAAAATTTGATATTTATTATGTGACCATGGGAAAGCCATTTAACCTCTTTATTTCAGTTTCTTCATCTGTACAATGAGCTGGAAAAAAGTGGCAAAAGGCTTCAATATCTTTGACAAGAAATTCCCAAATGAGGTTGCAAAGAATTATCTATGAGGAAAAACAACTGAACAACAATCGCCAGTAAAAAAAAAAAAAAAAAAAAAAAAAAAAAAATTGTACTTGCTAAGGATCACTATAGCATTATAGCTATAGTGCATAATTGCAGCATTTCAAACATATTTCAAGTTCCCATGATAAATATTAAATTAAAAATGTAAAGAGTGAGAAACCAGTGAGTTTTTGTTTGGTTTTTTTTTTATTATGAATGATTAGAAGCTAGTGTCTGATATATTATCTGAATAGAAGACTATTATTGTTTAGTTTGGTATTTTCTTCCTTATTAGGATAAATCTTTTTCTTAACACTTTATAGCTAAGAATATTTTAGCATGTTTAAGTAAATCCATATTAATGAATGATCACTTCACTTTCATATTACTTCTAATGATTTATTGATTAATTTCATGTAAACAAGTAAAATCAATTCCACTGTTTGTCATTGATTACCCATAAGGCACATATAAATACTTCTAGTTGGAAGAACATAGATTCTGACCTCAAAACATTTACATTTTAAACAAACACACAAAAATACTCATTGGAATACATAAAATAATTTTAACAATATAACAAGCTTTTACATACATACGCACACATAGACTATCTTTAAATTGGTTTGCAAAATTTCAAAGTATTCTAATTCATATCTATTTGTACTTCTTAAAGAATTTCAATCCAGACTTAATAAGAAAATCACATTGCTAAATAAAACTATACAAAAACCAGCAGTGGATAACTTATTACCCACTAACTAGAATCCTATATAGAGGGTTCATTGAAAGATTTAAAAGAAATTTAAAATACAATCATATTGTTAATCACTCAAAAATGCAAAAAGTATATGATCTTGTTTAGAACTCTCCAGGGATCCTATGGAGAGTTGCAGTTGGTGTTATAACAACACATTATTGTTTCTATTAATGCTTTAAATTCCACAGTAAAAGTACTTTTGAATATATTTGAACAGCAATTTGAGAATGCATTTTTTTAATGATACTTTTAAATCCTCTCCTGTTGTTTAAAGAAAGAAGAAATACTATTTGAAATAAAGTGATTTCATAATGATGAAAGGAGATGGCTATAAAATCTTGACTTCCTACTTAAGTTCCTTTTTGAGACTGCATTCTAGATGTATATGATAGTTTGAATCAGTGACTCTAAGGAATTCAAGCTCCTATAAAGACTATTGGAGTTGGAGTTCATTTCAAAAAGGTGCTTCCACTTTAGCTCTCTGTCTTACTCTTTGACATCAGTTTGTTCAATAACCATGCCAGAAATAGGAGCTAGCTTTCTTTTTTACTTTCTTGGAGTATCTGGGATATATAAATGCAGTAAAAACATTTACATCTAACTGTTAGAGCAGTGTATGTTGAAACACTTATTTTACAACTTAAACCAGTGCTTAAATTGCACTGCCAGGATAGCGGAGATTAAATCATAACTCTCAGGAGCATCAACAGTATAGAACTTAATGAAGGAGAAGGGTCTACTGAGATATATATCTTTTATATTGCTTTCAGCTAAAACAGCTCCATGGTACTATCAGTCTGGAAGTTCG
The DNA here is from genome assembly GCF_016432865.1 of Antechinus flavipes. Taxonomy (NCBI): domain Eukaryota; kingdom Metazoa; phylum Chordata; class Mammalia; order Dasyuromorphia; family Dasyuridae; genus Antechinus; species Antechinus flavipes. The sequence continues at coordinate 218,315,635 of NC_067400.1, forward strand.
TAAAAAGCAATACTATAATGGCAAAGGGAGTTACATAATTCTGTGAGTTATTTTTAGAACTATTTCCACAGTGTGAAAAATAAATGGAAAGAATGAAATTAATAAGGTATTTACCACTTCCAAATAATAGCTTCAGAGATCTGAGGTACAATGGCACATTTTTATTGCCACAAATATTTTGTAAAAACCCAAAATAAAAAAAAGAAAATTATTGTGGAATATGATTCTTTGTTTTAGTATTGCCAGTGTAACGATGCAGAGAAATATAGCACATTGTTTTTATTTCCTATTTTGATACTGGAACTCACTAATCAATCAATTCTATAAAGCTAATGATAGCAAAAGAGTATGATGCATTGACACCTATGATTGTCAATAGATTATCTTTACATCTACTACAGAAAAAAGTCAGGCAGTAGCTGCCTTGCTGATAGTTTTTTGATATCTTTCAGCCTACAATTTGATCATTAGGTTTTCCATATATAATAAGATCAGGATGAATATGAAATACATAACAAGAGGCATGAATAGAATAATAAAACTGCAGTAATTTAATGTTTTCTATTCTTATTAAGTATATTTCCTTTCTTGATAGTATAACTTTTTTGAACTATTGAACTCCTGTACATATTTTTGTTTTTATTATGTACACATTTTCCACTTATTTATATATTTCAGAAATAGATTCTTCCATTTCTGCCATCATATCCCAAGTACCTATCACAGTACCTGACCATTACTAGACAAAAAATGCTTGCTGATTGATTGATTGTTCAGGTCTGAAAGTCTGTGTTGATCTATTACCATATTGTGGACATAAATAGCAACTAAGATAGGATAGTTGTGAAGCAAGATATCCCCTCTTTTTCTCTCATGACTATTGGAATTTTTACTAATCATTCATAAAATGGACATGAGAATATCACATTCTTAAAAATTAGGTGTTAGAAGGAAGTCAGACTAGAAAGAACAGTAAAGAAAATATTATTTTTTTAAATTGACAGAGTCCTCCAAAGTGTTCTTAGGATTTATGTCTTTATTTGATACTCAGAAGATGACAGCAAAGAGATTCAAGAAGGATTGGTGACTAAGGAGTGACAGATGGACTTTCCCTGTTTTCATTCCAGCACTGCCTGTGCTTAGAGAATAAGTGGGACAAGCTATGGTATGGTGCCTGTATAAAACTAAAGCTGGAATAAAAGAGACTAGTGAATATAATGTATACTTGAAATTTCTCCAATTTAACAATAAAAGATTAAAATAAAAAAAATAAATGTATGTTTCATAGAAATGAGTGAGTGAACTTTTGCATATAAGGGACATTTTTAAGATCAAATTAAAATATGGTCTTCACACTAGGAAGACTGAATTAGAGAAAGAGTAGAGAAAAAAAGTCAGTCTAGAAAATGACTTCTTTCCTTCCAGAAATGTTCAATGTCAAGTAATAAGATACTGTATGTGCCAGGTTTAATTCCCTTCCCAGATGCATCTCTCTTTGGACATAGTTTGCTTATCTCATTATTGTGACACACTAGGGAGAGTGAGAAGTCTGGGTGAATGTAGTGGTCCCCAAAAAGTAATATCTCATTTCTTGGATTCAATACCATTATAAAAATCTGAGACATTAAGACCTGGGCTGAAACATTTCCTATCTTGTGGTTTATTATTTTTTATGATAGTTTTTTTTTTCAAAATACATGCAAAAGTAATTTTTAACATTCACCCTTGCTTAAACATTGTATTCCAATTTTTTCCTCCCTCCCTTCCCCCACTACTCCCCTAGACAGCAAGAAATCCAATATATATATATATATATTAAATATGTACAATTATTTTCTACATATTTCAAATTTATCATGTTGCACAAGAAAAATCAGATCAAAAATAAAAAATGAGGAAAAAAAACAAAAAGCAAACAAACAATAAAAAAGGTGAAAAAACTATATTGTGATTCACATCTTCTCTCTGGATGCAAATGACTCTCTCCATTAAAAGTCTATTGGACATGGCTTAAAACAACTCATTGTTAAAAAGAGCCACATCTATCACAATTGAGCATCACATAGGTTCTTCCTATATACAATGTTCTCTTGGTTGTACTCACTTCACTTAGCATCAGTTCATGTAAGTCTTTCCAAGCCTTTCTGAAATCATACTGCTGATCATTTTTATAGAATAATATTTCATAACATTCATATACCATAAATCATCCAGACATTCTCCAAATAGTGTGTATGCATTCCATTTCCAGTTCCTTGCCATCACAAATGGGCTTCTGCAAATACTTTTGCACATATGGGTCCTTTTCCATTTTTTGTGATATTTTTGGGATACAGGCCCTGTAGAGACACTGCTGGATAAAAAGAGTATGCACAGTTTGATAGCCTTTTGATAGTTCCAAATTGCTCTCCAGAATGTTTGAATCAGTTCACAACTCCACCAATAATGTACTAATGTCCCTGTTTTCCCACATCCCCTCCAACATTCCGCATTATCTTTTCCTGTCATCTTAGCCAATCTGAGAGGTGTGTTATCTCAGAGTTGTCTTAATTTGCATTTCTCTGATCAATAATGATTTAGAGGATTTTTTCATATGACTACAAATGGTTTTAATTTCTTTGTCTGAAAATTGTCTATTTATATCCTTTGACCATTTATCATCTGGAGAATGGCTTGTATTCTTATAAATTTGAGTCAATTCTCTACATATTTTAGAATGAGTCCTTTATCAGATCCTTGGATGTAAAGATTTTTCCCAGTTTTCTGCTTTCCTTCAAATCTTGTTTTCATTGGTTTTGTTTGTACAAAACATTTTAATTTAATATGATCAAAATTACCCATTTTGCACTTCATACTGTACTGTATTATGGCTTATTCTTTTCTCTTTCCTCCATTTCATTTGCAAAAACGTATTCTCTTCTTTATAGTGTTCAGATATATTCTAAAGAAACATCCCAGACTAAATGCTATGTCTTTTTTTAGCTTTTTCTCTTCTATGGGGCATCCTGTTATTTTTTTTCTCTTTTAAAACTATTCAGCTACTATTATTATCACCCATTGACAGGCACATACTTTTCAATAATTCGCAAGTGGCCTACAACTTCTAGAAAGTAGAAATCCTGATTTGTTGAACTGTTCATTCTATTTCTTCTATGGTAACAAGAGGATATGGCTGCTAGGCCTGTAGTCAGAAAGACTTGAGTTGAAGTCTCAACTCACATACTTACTAGTTGTATTATCCTGGGCAATTCATTTAAACTCTTTTTGCCTTAATCCATTGGAGAAAGAAATGGCAAACCATTCCAATATCTTTGCCAAGAAAACCTAAACACAGTATGGTCCATGAATTCTTTAAGAGTCAGACACAACTAAATCAACAGGAAAAACTAATTATAATGGTGAACATAATTTTCAAAATGAAAAACTGTGCCTCTAATAATGACAGGTAGAACTTTCTGCATTGTAAAACATGCCATTAATTCTGCACATATGGAAAGGTTGAGAGTGAGCCTGAATACTTGCATGTCTGAAATTATAACTTCACACTCTTTGAGATTTGTCACTGGACTACTTATGAAGAAAGTGACATGATGGCTTCATGAGCATTAATGAAGTATATGCTGGGCTGTCAGGATGATCTAGAGTGAATGAAATCTCTAAGTATAAACAGATATAAAGAATGGCATGATAACCTGACTTCACAGGTACCAGATGTGCATGCATGTCAAAGAGGACTTGTGGTAAAATTGAAAGGAGCACTAACTGAAGAAGTAGGACCCATAAGTTCAAATCTTGACTTTAATACATACTAGTTTTCTAAATCTGGGTAAAAAAATTTGAGTTCTCTGAGCCTCAATATTTTAAAATCTATCAAGAAAATATTGCTTGTATGGCTATCTCCCCAGGATTGTGAGGAAAGCATGTAAATTTAAAGAGCTTTAGAATGGTGAGTTATTATTATAAAACGGTTTTCAATGATGGACCTGACTTAGGTCATTGATTTAGAATTTAAAGGGAACTCATTTCTCAGAAAAGGAAATGGAAGCAAAATGATTAGTCCAGAGTTACACAGGAGTAAATGACAGAGCCAGTATTCAAATTCAAATTCTCTAGTTCTAAATCTAGTGACTTAACTAATACACCCCACTGACCATCACTACTGCCATGGTTTAGTCTCCAGCTTTTGTCAAAATCTACCAACTACTATTTTTGAAAGCTGACATTAAATGATGCCCCATCCCCACCTCTGTTCCTTATACCTCAACCCAGGAAGTATTGACACAGCAGTGGCACAAATATAACCTTTGAGAAATTTGATGTCCCCTCAGGAGACTCAATAATAACCAAATCCATGAGCTAGAATTGGCAGTCCACCATTTCCTCCTACTTTTGCCTTATAGCTCACTCTCCTTTATTCGCTAAGTTTTCATAGCATGCCAAAAAAACAGTGCATGAAACCTGGTTACACTGCTTTTTAAAGGTTACCAACCTCCTGTCAAGTGTTGGACATAGGGCTGTTTATTTAATATCTCCTTCCGTGTAATAAAATACCTTACATCTATTTTTTTCTTGCAGAAAAGGTCTCTGTAGACAAACATGGTTTGAAAATTCTCAAATGTCTTCCCTTTCATTTCCATGAGACTAAGAAGGGAATTTATTAATCTGTTGTCAGCAAAGAGTGGAAATGAAAATATCTGCACTAGGTAAACAACTCCAAGACATGAAAAAGAGGTCTTGTGAAATAAAGTCATAGTGTGTACAAAAGTTGACATAGATTTTTTTTTATTTTTCTTTGCCTTAAGTTCTTAGTGAAAGATTTTATGATCTTTAAAATTAAATTCTGATTTAAAACCGATATAATGATGGGCAACTAAAATGCTCATTTTCTGAAGAAAGAAAAGAGGGTTGTTCATTTCATAGAAATGTTCCTCTTAAAAACAGCCAATTTTAAATATATATAATCTATAACTATACAAGTTACTCTGGGATTACAATATTTACATATAATGGTCATTCATTTATTCAATATGTGCTTTTTTAAAATTGTGGCATTTAAAGGTGTCATATGTAGCATATATTTATATATCAGCACAACTCTTTGATGATTGATTAACTTCCATTGGAAAGATACTGATATTAATAAATTACAAACAATAATTAAGAATTTAGGCAATGCAAATTATATCTAACTGAAATAATGAGATATTACATTCTCAGAGTTTTTATTAAGGATCTAAAGCTTCTAAGAGATGTGAGACACACCCAAAATGTTCTCTGAAGTTCCATGAATCCTTAATACTAATGCAGAGTAGACAGGCTATAATTTTTAAGATTGAATCCAAGAAAACCACTGAAAGAAAAGTACTTGACATTTAAATTTCTGCATCAAAAATGAATTGTCAATGTCTATTCTGTGATGATTATTACTTGAGTGCTTTAGTGGATATGTGATCTCACTGAGATGGGTACTCCTTCCTTCAATGCAGATACCAACCCTTTGATCTCTTATTCTCTGTAACTCTTTCCCATATTTTAGAAAAATACTCCACAGACCTTTTACCTATTGTGCTAGAAATCATCATCAAAGCTCCTTTTTATGTTGTAGGAATACTGGTACATCCCTCTTTTATCTTTCATGCTTGTTATATGACTAGCCCACCTCCCTTTCTGATCATGTGGTTGATTTTTTTTTAATTTTTCAAATGTAGCAAAAAAACCCAAAACTTTGGTTATTCAGGCTTTGAATGCTTTGTGGCTATTAGATGAGCTAAAGACACTTCTCAGGATCAAGTGATTAACCACACTTTGTCAATGGACAGTTATTTATAATATTCCCAATATAATCAAAATAAATAGGATCACCATTAGCATGATAGTGTTAGTACCAAAAGGACAGGAAAGGGAGCTTAGAGACTTAGATTAGGTAAATTAGTTTCCTTCAGCAGACTTGGTTCTTCCAGCAGTGATATAACTCTGGTTATATCATTAAACTCTCTAAGGCTCAGTTCCTTCATCTACAAAATTAAAGGTTTAAGTCAGATGATCTCCAAAATCACTTCAAAGGAGTAAAACAGTGAGATTAATTTAACCTTTTATCTATTTGCCCAGGGAAATTAACACTTAATTTGGGGCGCATAATTCTAATTTAATGTTTTATTGTTATTTTCTTGATTTCTATAATTTTTAGTTCAAAAAGTAAAATAGGATAATGGTACTTTTTTAAAGGGTTGGGAAGGATCATGGTTTATAAGAAAGGCAGTATGAGACTTAGTCATGGTTCTAGGAACACTTGAATGCCCATCTCTGACATATGTAACCTGCATGACCTTGGGCGAATGATGTAATTTTTCAATCTTTGGAGCAACTCTATAAGACTGAGTTGCAGAGAAAGTATTTATTTGAATTGGCAAAAGGAATTTCTTCATCTGGGGATTCCCTAAATCAATGAAATCACAGTTCCCCTTCTTATGGTCTTTTATGTATGGAAGCTTCTCTAAGAACACATTAAGCAGAAATAATAAGGACTCTTGCTAACTAATTTGATTTTCTTGACTTGTTGTCCCCAAAAAATATGATGTAGGTTAATTGGTCTGCCTTTGGAAGTATATTTCAATTCAATCCAGCAATCCTTAAGTGTCTAGAAATGTCTATATTATGAACAGAATGGAATATTTAGATATAATGTTTCCTCTTTCCTCATGGAAGTTGCAATTTAAGATAGAGAGAAAAATAAGTTTTTCTAGCTTGAGTGAAAGAAAAGTGAAGGATATATACAAGAAATACTGAGCTACAATTTAGTACATTCCTATTATGCTTTCTCTCATTTTATCTGAAAAAATAAAAATAAAAATTATAAGGATGTTAATTAAAAAATAAAATTCACCACACAAATATATTTAAACAAAGTCTTCATGTATAAAAAGAACACAAATATCAATTCATCTAGGCAGTAAGTTTAGGAACTCTATAATGAAATTTTAAAGTCAGATATTTTTATTTCATTGATTGTATGCTTTACTAACATTTTGTTTTGCCTCATTTTTTCCAGAGAAAAGTTCTGCTTTTGAGATTCCATTTAAATTAAATAATGACAAATTCTGAAAATTATGGAAGAAAATCTATGAAAAATCCTTAACTATTTTAATATTTTAAATTGGGAAAAAGAAGTTTTATATTTGTTTCACTTCAATATGAATATCCATCGTACTTTTAAAGCAAATAATGACATTAAGAAGAAAAATCTCAGTAAGACTTCTTAAGTTGGGAGGGACCTTCAAATTACATTAATTTGTGTCAATTCATACATGTATCCTGTGTTCCTCTGAATTTTTCATATTCTTCAGATAACTTGCATAATGATATTTTGTTATAGGACATTTTCTCTAGTTGGTGGGTACTCATTCTTCCTAGTTGTTGGTGTTTTTTTTTTTTCTTTGCAATGTCAAAACAAAGAGCATTTCTATGAAATTTTTCATATGTATATAACATCACTCAGTTTTTGTATGAAGAAATCGAGATTCAGAGAGGCAAAGTGACTTGTCTACTAAACTAATTTATTAAGGTAGTAGCATAATAAGAACTAACTAGGACTCAGGTGTCCTGAGTCACTGCTTAGTTTTCCTATCTCTATAATAGATTGCTTTTGACTAGTTCTATTTTGTTAAAGGATTTCTTAGCAGCAGAATTAATCTGAAATTGACTTTAGAAATTATTGCCATTGAGAAGACTAAATCTAGAAATAACTGCCAAGAACAGTTGAAATCAGCAGCTACCATCAATGAGCTCCTGAAAGGTATGAAATATAGCAAAATACAGTGGAAGGTATTAAGCACTACAGAAACAAAAGGCAAATTGCATTCCATATAACTTTCTAAGATATTTGTCAGCCAACAAGTATCTGCTATGTGTGGAACGCAGTGCTAAGTTCTAAGGACAGAATTAAAATCAAAATTTGGATCTTTGACCTCAAATATCTCACATTCTAAGTTGGAGAGGCAACATACAAACAACTATATACATGTAAGATAAATACAGGTATAATTTGATACACATAAAGATAAATAAATTGAAAATAATTTTTAAAAGAATGCACTCAACTAGGCAGAACTGGAGAGCTCTTGGAAAAAGATGTCAGGTCTTCTTGCACAGGACCATATTTAATTATTTAATCTGAATCTTGAAGGAAATTTGGTAAGCCAGAAAGAGGAATGACAAGGAGGGGGATTTCGGATATGAGAAATAGTCAAGGAAAAGGCAGAGAGAGTCATGTAAAGAACATCAACAAGGTCAGTTTTACTGGATATTAGAATAATTGGAGGGGAGTCAAATGAAGACTAGAAAGAAGAAGTTTTGAGGACTTTGAAAACTAAGTAATTCTGGAAATAATAAGAAATTATTAAAGGTGTGTGTGTGGTAGCGAGGCGGATTGGAGGATAAGACTGAGCACAGACTGAGATTTAGAAAAACTGATAACTGAGTGAATAATAGTCTGGAGTGGAGAGAGATTTCTTACAGAGAGATGAACAAAAGTCAACTGCAGTATCACAAGAGTTAGATGATGAAGACCTGTATCAGTGTGGCAACTGTGTGAGAGGAAAGAAGAAAATGTAAGCATTGGTATTAAGCATTTGTATGCTTTGAATTTTTTAAATTCAATTTTTTTTAATTTTTTTAAATTTTGACAAGAAAAAAATGCTTTGGCACTTACTGTTTTCTTGGCATTCATCCCATTTAGTTGTCTTGGTTGAACAGTAGGGATGTGAATTGACAAAGCATACTGGCCAACCCCTACCCATTTGACTATGAGCAGTTCAGGGGTGAAACAAGGATGCCCATTATATCATTATTATTTAATATTATACTAGAAATATTAACTTTAGCAATAAGAAAAGAAGAGAAATTAAAGGAATTAGAATAAACAATGAAGAAATAAAACTACTACTCTTTGTAGACAATATATATAAAATATGTATTTTATTTATATATATAACCACACAAATTATCAGCATTTTTCTATATTACTGACAAAGCCGTTCAGCAAGAGATAGAAAGAGAAAATCCATTTAAAATTATTGTGGACATAATAAAATACTGGGGCTCTACCTGCCAAGAAAACTTAAGAACTATATGTACACAGTTACAAAACACTTCTCACACAAATAAAATCAGATCTAAACAATTGCAAAAATAGAAATTGTTCATGGCTAGGTCAAGCTAATGTAGTCTACTTGTTTAGTACCATATGAATCATACTGCCAAAACATTATTTCATAGAACAAGAAAAATAATAACAAAATTAATCTGGAAGAACAAAAGGTCAAGAATATCAAGGAAATTAATGGAAAAATACTAAGATTGGTGGTTTAATACAAACATAAAACTATATTATAAAGCAGCAGTAATTAAAACCATTTGGTTCTGGTTAAGAAATAGAGTGGTGGATCTTTGGAATAGATTAAATACACACAACACAATCACCAAAGCCTATAGCAATTTTGTATTTGTTAAGTGCTCAAACTCCAACTTCTGGACTAAAACTCATTCTCTGACAAAAATTGCTGGAAAATCTGGAAAACAGTATGTCAGAAACTTGACATAGACCTACATCTCACACTCCATATCAAAATAAGGTCAAAATGGATTCATAATTTGGGCCTAAAGGATGATACTATAAACAAATTCGAACAAGGGATAATGTACCTCTCAAATGTTTGGAGAAGGAAGAAATTTATGGCCAAAGAACTAGAAAAAGGGAAAGGCAAAATGGACAACTTTTATTACATTAAATTAAAAAGGTTTTGCACAAACAAAACCAACAGAAACTAAATTAAAAGGGAATTACAAAGCTGAGAAAAAAATTTTACAGCCAGTGTTTCTGATAATGTGCTCATTTCTAAAATATATAAGGGACTCTGTCAAATTTATAAGAATATAAGTCATCCCTCAATTGATAAACAGTTAAATGATATGAACAGACAAGTTTCAGATGATGAAATTAAAGTCATTTATAGTTATATATAAAATGCTCTAAATCACTATTGTTTAGAGAAATGCAAATTAAAAAAACTCTGAGGTATCACCTCAACTTCTCAGATTAGCTAAAATAACAGAAAAGGAAAATGATAAATGGGAAAACTGGGCACCAATGCATTGTTTGTGGAGTTGTGAACTGATCTAACCATTCTGGAGAACAATCTGGTACTATGGTCAAAGAGCTATCAAATTGTGCATAACCTTTGACCCAGAAGTGTCATTACTGAGTCTATATTCCAAGGAAATCATTCAGGAGGGAAAAGGATCCGCATGTGCAAAAATGTTTGTAGCAGCTTTTTGTGCTAGCAAAGAATTGGAAAAGGAGTGCCCATCAACTGGGAAACAACTGAAGAAGTTATGGTATATGGAGGTAATGGAATATTATTGTTCTATGAAAATGCTGAACAAGCAGTGTGGAAAGATTTACATGAACTAATGCTTAGTGAAACAAGCAGAACCAGGAATACATTGCACACAATAACAGTAAGAATGTGTGACGATCAACTATGAAAGGCTTGGTTCTTCTCAGTAGTTCAGTGATCCAAAGCAATCCTATTAAACTTTGGGAGAAAATGCCATTTGCATCCAGAAAAAGAACTAAGAAGACAACAATACATGCTATGGTCACTTCTTTTTTTTTCCTGCTTTTTTTATCTACCATGGTTTTTCCCCTTTGCTCTGATTTTTCTCTCCCAACATGATTCATAAAGCAAAATATATTAAAAATAAATAAACTTATTGTCATAAAAACACTATCTCCTTTTATAGTTGGTTAACTTTTTTTCATAATCTTGTTTTTCTTGTATTTTTAAAATTTTTTCCTCAATGTCTCTCATTTGATTTTTAAATTCTTTTTTGAGTTCTTCCATAAATTCTCTCTGGACAGGGAGTCATTTGAGATTTTACTTTGGGGTAGAAGTTTTTTTTGTTTTTTTGTTTTTTGTTTTTTGTTTTTTTTGTTTTTTACTTTGGCACACTCCTCTGATGATGAACCTTAGTCTTCTCTATTTCCATAGTAAATTTTTATGGTTTAGTTCTTCTTTGACGGTTCTTTTCTTTTCTTTTTTTCTTTCTTTCTTTTTTTCTTTTTTTTTTTTTTTTGTAATTAGTATAGGTCTGGCTAAACCTGGGGTGTAGGGGGGGGGTGCTTCTAGCTTTACTTTAGTTTTCTCCTTTAACCTGGAACCTCAAACCCTAAACTCTATCCTTCTGTAAGTGCTGGCCCTGCTTTCTCTGTACTCACCTAGTGAGCTGGCTCCACTCCTTTCCAACGAGCACCTGGTTTCTGCAGCACAGGTAAGCCTGGCATTTCTAATCAGCCAAGGTTCACTCAGTCTTACTATACTCAGATCCCCAAATTAGTCCAGGAGGTAAAAGTTTCAGTGATTCTTGTTGATGCCCCAACCAATTCCATCTAGTCCCAGGATTCCTGCCCATGAACACATTGTGTTTCTGTGGAACTAGCCTGAAGGTGTTTGCACTTCACAGTGCAAAATGGCCCACAGTCTTTCTTTGGATCTTGTGTTGTCCCAGAACAACACTAGTTTTGTTCAAGTCGTCTTGATTTTTCACCAGGCAAATTTGTTCTATTTGGTAGGGGGGACTTAAAAAGCTTGAAATTTAGCTACCTACTCGACCAGCTTCCCAGAATCCTCCCTCTGGATTTATTGATTTATTATTGAAAGAGAGTGCATTTAGCCTCACAAATGTCTGATGGATTCTTCCTTCTTCCTGGAAATATAGCTTCTAATTTTAAAGGGATTTAAACATCATTTAATCCAAAACCTTCATTCTAAAGTTAAAGAAAAAGAGGCACAGAGAGTTTACTTACCCATTGATGTCCAAAAAGATTAAGTATGAAATACGAGAGACAAGAAATAACTTTTATAAGATTTGATTATATGGAAACAACGTTCAAGATGAAAATTAAGTTGATCTGGTTTTGTCATCTTTATTTAGTTCACTGTTACTTGAGTTCTACATTTCATGCTAAATACATGTTTCTCATTGCATTCTTTTTTTGGTGTTTTTAATTTCATTTTTATAAAGAATACTCAAAGGAAAATGTATATCACTTAAAGAGCACACTTCAATAACTAGTAGAGATATTACAAGGACTTTTGTTATGGTAAAACAAAACATTTCAAGGATCATTCAAGTCCTCAAATAGGATCAGTTCACCAAAGCATAAAGAAAAGCTTAATAGAAAATAAATAACATTTCAAAAAATTGATAACTGTGGACATTTTCTTCTTTTAAAATAATATAGTAATGGTGGTTCTCTCTGGGAGAAAGAGCAGGTTTCTCGGGGAGGTTTTCTGGAGGCAGCCTTAGTATCAGTTCAGATCAATAATTACCCCAAATGCAGCCAGCTGGTAAAAATACAAATGTTTATTTCTCCTTCCAAGTCTTGTCTCTTTCCTTGGGCCTGGATAGCTACATTCTTAGAGGCCTATCTTTCTGCCCGGTTCTGAGAGCTCCTGCAGCTTTGTCCCTTGCCTCTGCTCCCTTCAGCCTCCAGCCAGCACAAAGATGAATCTGTCTCTCTTGCCTTCCAAAGTAATTCTCTCCTGGCTCTAGCTCAACTCCGACTCGTGGCTTCTTCTGACTTGACGCTCCCCTCTCCATGTAATTTGGCTGAATTCTCCCCACTGGGCCTCTGCTTTCTTCTTATATACCAAAGAGAGGGATTATGGGTTTTCTCCCATAGTGCTCTCTGGCCCTAAGAGGTTCAAGGGAGGTGTGAATTCACAAAGTTACAAAGTTTACTTTGTGAATCTTCCATACTTATGAATTCCAATGAGTAAAGGTATAAACACAAGCATTGTATTAATTAGTTCTACTTAGTACCTTGTTTCAGGTTCTGGCCCAAAACATCAACTCTAATGAGTTAGCAGTTTGTAAAGATTCCAACAGATAACCTACTGCTGCAAAGCAGCCTAACAATCAGAATAATTTTAAAGGGATTTGGTAACCGGGTATAGTTGTTATTGAATTCTATGTAGAGGTACAGACTTTTTGAAATTGAAAGAAGAGCAAAAATATCAGTTAAAAAAAGAAATAGCTGCTAAGGCAATTGGGGTTAAAATACTTGCCCTGGGTCATACAGTTAGGAAATGTTAAGTGTCTAAGGCCAGATTTGAACTCAGCTCCTCCTGATTTCAGAACTGGTACTTATGATGACCGCATATTTAAAGTTAGCTGGAGTCAGGAATTCAGGTTAAGGGAAAAATCTTCAATTTTTATTGAAGTGAAGAGGTGAAAAAGGATTGCTATAGCAATATGGGCAGCTGTGACAGGAAGCCAGCTAGCAGAGGGGAATTGGAGGTGAAGGGCCGTTGCGATAGCAATGCGAGCAGCTCTGTCAAGATGCCAGCCAGCAGTCTCTCCTTCCGCTTTCCTTTCTGCTTCCCTTTCCACTCCCTTGCCTCCTCCCACCAAAAACATCATTTCCTATACAATACATCAGGACTTGCACAAAGAGTGGGCAGGGGCCATTCTTTCTCCAAGCATATATATTAATAGAGTATGGTCCAAATACTATTTAGCCTCACATGCTTGGGACCTCAGTGCATCAACTCAAGCCTCAGCCCATTATATCTCCTGCTTTCTTTTGTTTTAGAACACAGGTGGTCATGCCATCCCTGACTCCTCAGGAAAGGAGGTGAAAACACTGAAAAGGAGATGATCATGACCTGCCCTGACTTCTCAGGAAGGGAGATGAAAAGCACCAAAGGGAAGTGGGAGTTGCTAGTGGGTTTCTGGGTTGAAAGGTCTTATTATGCACAAACCTATCAGCATGGGAGGTATTACACAAGAACATAGCAATAACACAGAGGCTATTAGTGATGACTCTCCCCACAGTCAGTGCAGGCTTGATGTGGTATAACAAACATGAATTGTACACACAAGTAACAACAATATAAATCAACATTGTGTTGTAAAAGATTGCCAGAAGTCCTAGAAGGAGAATATGTAAACAGCAGTCACACATATGCCTTCTTCAGCAGCCAAGAGATAGTCCAAAACCAATCTATTGTCCATTGCTTCACATATCAGGGAATCCAATGATCCCCCCAAGTTTTTGGAAGTCCTGCAAAAGTCTTTTTATGTGTTAGGGAATCCAATGATTCCAGCAGATTTTGAAGTCCTGTAAGAGTCTTATTATTTCTCAGAAAATCCAATGATTCCTCTGGGCTTTCAAGTCTTATATCTCAAAGAATCCAATGATTTCTGAGGGTTTTCAAGTCCTACAACAATCTTATGTCTCAGAGAATCCAGTGATTCCTGAGGGTTTTCAAATCCTACAACAATCTTATGTCTCAGAGAATCCAATGATTCCTGAGGGTTTTCAAGTCCTACAACAATCTTATCATGTCTCAGAGAATCCAATGATTCCTGAGGGTTTTGAAGTCCAACAATTTTCTATGTCCATGAGTCAAATGCCATAACTGCCATGCTCTTTCAATGGTAAGCACAATCAGCAACACAATCACCTGATATTTCTTGGGTCTTCTCCTTCATTTCAAGGGTCTGCTCTGTCTCTCTGCGATGGACAAGGTGAATATGGCTCTTTGGCACCCATCTGATTTCTTCTCTACCTGTAGAGATACAAGCAAATCCTTTCCCCCAACCAGTTAGCCTATCTGGTCCCTTCCATTGACCACTTTCTGGGTCTTTCCACATCACCTGGCTATTATCTAAAGATAGTGGAGCTGCTATCTGGACACTGCCCTTCCGGTGGGTTATAAAACCTGTCTGCCGGAGCCAATGCATCTTTGTCAAAAATCAAGAAGTTAATAGTATAAAGGATTAGATTTAGTAGTTCTCTAGGGTTACCTGTGGCTCCCCCTTTCTTTTGTTTTTGGAGCAGCATCTTAATGTCTCTGTTTCTTCTTTCTGCTATTGCTTGTCCTTGAGGATTAAAGGGTATGCCAGTGGTGTGTAAAATCTTATACTGTGCACAAAAGTGTGCAAAATGTTTGGAGGTATATGCAGGACCATTGTCTGTTTTTGTTGCTTGTGGCACACCCATAATGGCAAATGCTTGCGTGAGGAATTCAGTGACCACTCGGGCTGTCTCTTTTGCTGCTGGCATTGCAAAAATGAATCCTGAAAAGATGTCTACTATAACATGGATAAAAGACAGATGACCAAAAGATTTGTAATAGGTCACATCCATTTGCCAGATTTCACTGGGTCTCAAACCATGAGGGTTCTTCCCTGGAGGCAGTGTAGGAGCGTGGAAAGGAAGGCAAGCTGTACAGCTTTTTATTATGCTCCTAGCTTCCTCTTTTGTTATCTCAAATTGTAAACGCAAAGCTCGAGCAGCCTGAGGGTATTTAGAATGGGATTCCTGGGGCTCCTGAAATAAAGGCGTACTGGCTAACATAGTTAAAAGGCTATCTGCCTTTGAATTCCCACCAAAAATAGGGCCTGGGAGTCCACTATGTGAGTGGACATGCAAGATATAAATCTTTCCTGGATGCTTTCTCACTTGCTCCTGAAGTTCCTTAAAGAGCTGATATATATTAGAAGCTGCAAATTTTATTTGGGCTGTGGCAATTCTTTGTACAACACCTACTGAATAGGCTGAATCAGATATTATATTTATGTCTCCTGGGTAATAAGTGAGAGCTAGCATGATCGCATATAATTCGTTCTGCTGAGTGGATTGAAAAGGAGTTCTGACTACTCTCTTTATAGTTAAGTCATGAGAGTATACAGCACAAATATTGTGTTTGGATGCATCTGTAAAGATAGTTGGTCCTTTAAGAGGAACTTTAGAAACTTTTTCTTCAAAAATCCATTGCCAATTATGTAAAAGTCTGGTTATCTTTAATGGAGACCCATGTGTAAAATTTGGAGCCATGGCTAATAAAAATTGCCACTCTGGGATGGTCTCACAGCACACATTAATTTGTGTGTTGGTGTAAAAGGTATATATCTTATCAGGTCTTGTCCCAGATAATTGTACTGCTTGCTTAATGACCTTTAATAAAATTCTAGCCACAAGCACTGGGTAAGGAGTAAGGCTTTGTTCTGGTTGTGCCAGAAGGTTCACCCACTCTATCACATTGTCTCCATGATGAAGGACTGCTGTGGGTGACTCTTGTGTGGCAAAAACTGATATTTCCAAGGGTTTTTGAGTGACTCTTTCAACCACATTGGATAAAGCCAGTTCAACTTTTCTCAAAGCCTCTTGAGCTTCTTTTGTAAGCTGGCATGGCGAATTTAAAGCATTGTCTCCCCTTAAAATGTCATATAATGGTTGTAACTGATAGGTAGTCAAGCCTAACACTGTTCACATCCATTGGATATTTCCTATCAATTTCTGAAAATCATTTAAGGTGTTTAGCTTCTCTGTTCTTAAGGACAGTTTTTGTACTGTAAGCACCTTAGGGTATACTTCATATCCTAAATATTGAAAAGGAGCATGTCTTTGAATTTTCTCTTCAGCTATGTACAATTTGCAGTATCTTAGTGTTTCTATGGTCTTTTGTAGACATGCTTCTAGCATTTGTTCCTCAGTGCACATCCCAATATATCATCCATATAATGTAATAGCATAACTTTTGGAAATGCTTTTCTTACTGGAGCAAGAGCAGCAGCAACATACATTTGACACATAGTGGGACTGTTTTTCATTCCCTATGGCTAAACTGTCCATTCATATCTTTTATAAGGCTCAGCTAAGTTAACGCTGGGCACTGAAAAGGCAAATCTTTTCATATCCTCCTTATCCAGAGGGATAGAATAGAAACAATCCTTAATATCTATGGCCCAAAGAGGCCATTCTCTAGGCAATTGAGTAGGAGATGGAAGTCCAGGCTGAAGAGTTCCCATAGTTTCCATCCATTCATTCACTTTTCTTAAATCCGTGAGCATCCTCCATTTTCCAGATTTCTTTTTTACAATGAACACTGGGGAATTCCAAAGACTTAGAGAAGGTTGTAAGTGACCTTGTTCAAGCTACTCCTGTACTATATCTAATAAGGCATGAATGTTAGTTACCTAAGGGCCATTGTTCTATCCACACTGGTGTATCAGTTTTCCATTGGATAGGAACAGGTGAAAGTGTTGGCAGGCCTTCAACAGCAGCCCTGCTTAAAAAACCGAAGTACTCATTTTTAACCCTAATTGCTGTAAAACATCTCTTCCCCACAGATTGATGGGTATTTTTTCAACTACAAAAGGAGTAAAAACTCCTGTTTTGCCTTCAAAAGTCCATCTCATAGGGGCAGCACTAACTTCAACTGCTATTGATCCTCCTACTCCAGACATGTAGGTGTCTGCTTACATCTTTGGCCAGTGACTGGGCCAATTGGCACCTTTAATGACTGTACGATCTGCACCTGTGTCTACCAATCCTTCCAATGTTAGGCCATTTATATAAATCGTGAGCATAGGTCAGTCAGCTGTTACAGCTGCTGTCTAGTATATTCCTGGATTTTGTGGTCTGGAGTCAAAATCTGGGTGACTATCACCAGGTTGCTTATTAGGATTCTGTATGAGTAAACCTGATGCTACTACTTCTCCTATGTGATAAGTCACACATTGTCTACCTGTATTAGTGACTGGGCTGGAGAGGAACAGATTTCACATCTCTACGAGGTATCTCAGTTGTCCCAGCTGCATACAGCTCTATTCTCCCCAATTGTAATTCCTTTCTCCCATCAGGTTGCTCCCTGGCTGGTTGATTGTGTAATCCCCTTCTCCCATCATATGGCTTTCTGGCTGATTGGTCATGTCTGGGTACTGAACTTGTAGGCTCTCTTTGGGTGCACCATTGGCTGTCATCATGCCCCATGTGTTTTTTTGCCTTGGGCCCCTCATCCCGTTTCCCTGAATCTGTCTACATTCCAAGGCCCAAGGGAGGCCTCTGTTGCATTTTGGACATGGGATATTGGGTCTTGTTCCCCCACCCTGTTTTCCCATTCTATCTCTATACCAACATTGAGCTTTCAAATACCCTATTTTTCCACACTGAAAGCATCTGCAAGTCTCTCTGGATGTCCCTTGCCAGGAGGGACTCTGTCTTCCCATGTTTGGATTTTGGGAAGTCTGCATCATACCTTGGCTATAAAAAGCATTTTTGCCCACTGTGGCACAGCGTCTTATGAGCTCCTCAAGGAGCATCCTTGTGCAGTCCTATATAATTCTTCTGTAAACCTTATTAGCATTTTCCTTAGCAAGTTGCCTTATCAAAATGTCTGTTATTACATTTTCCCCATTTGTTCTTGTGATAGCTGTCTGCAAATGTCCCACAAAGTCAGCAAAAGGTTCATTTGGCCCTTGGGTTATTTTTGTGGAGGCCCCACCCTTGTCATCTTTATTGTGGAGAGAAGCCCACGCTTTGTTAGCATTAGCAGCAATTTGCTCATATGCTCCTATAGAATAATTAATCTGTACTGCGATGTCTGCATAAGAACCTTAGTGACTAGTAGGTCACTGGTGATTGCAGCATGAACTCCACTTTGACTATTTTGTTGAGCTTGTGTCCTACAGAGTCACTATATTCAGAAAGCCACAAGTAGATTTCCAGTCATTAGGGGTCAAGATTTCAAAAGCCAAATTCTGTAATAACATCTTAACATAAGCTGATGTAGCCCCATAAAGAGTGCAAGCCTTTTTCAGGTCTTTGAGGATTTCTATATCAAAAGGAGCTTATCTTCTATTTTCTTGACCTGAAGAATTAAACTGTTGAATTACAGGAAAAATGTGGTGTTGAAATTCCAATACATTTCTCCCTTCCGTTTTGGCCTTAATTAGTCCCTTTTGCAATCTAGTCATAGGAGTGGCTGGATGATGGCGGGGAGGTGCTGGTGCTGTCACTACCCTCCCCCCCCCTCCTCCCTCTATCCCAGAGGGTGGAGTTGATGGAGGGGAGTCAATTACCTTCTCCTTAGGTGGGGCTGAAGCTGCCTCAGATTCACCCCACCCTTGAGCCTCACTTAAGTCTCCATGCCCTGTGGGGATATGGTCATTAATCTGTTCTTTGTCTTCCTCCTTTATCTCAGGCTTCCCCATTTGGCTATTCCTAGAGTTTTTTCTTTTCTTCTATAACTTATACGGTATCTTAAGGCCAACTGTATTATATTGTATAAATATAATGCCTTGATGGAAATTGAATGAGGACTGTTTTTGTTGTAATATGCGGAGAGCTGTTGACCAATCAATGTCCAATTATCTGGAGAGATTTGCTCTTCCTCTAAGAATCACGGGGAGGTGCATTTTAATGTACCAAGAAGTCTAGGAGTCTGTTCCCAAGTTATAAGTAGCCCTTGATCTTCTATCAGCTTAAGCAGGCTTTCTATAGCACCACTCCTGGGTAGGGCTCGGGGTGGGGAGATTGAGGTGGGGGGTGGAGAATCTTTAGCTAGGATCTGTCCCATTTCAGCCAAAAAAGGTTACTAGTTTAGTCTATTATACTCACCGAAGTACCTGGTCACTGGAGACTTTTTCAGTGAAAGTAGGGTCCTTGGTTCCCATGCTTGGGCGCCAAATATGATGACCACTTATTTAAAATCAGCTGGAGTCAGGAATTCAGGTTAAGGGAAAAATCTTCAATCTTTATTTTCAGTAGAGGTGAGGAGGGATTGTGATAGCAATATGGGCAAGAAGGATTGAGATAGCAATATGGGCAGCTGCGACAGGAAGCCAGCTAGCAGAGAGGGATTGGAGGAGAAGGGCCGTGGTGATAGCAATGCGAGCAGCTGTGTCAAGCCACCAGCCAGCAGTTTCTCCTTCTGATTCCCTTTTCCCTCCCTTGCCTCCACTCACCAAAAATGTCATTTCCTATATAACATATCAGGACTTGCACAAAGAGTGGGTGGGGGCCATTCTTTCTCCAAGCGTATATATTAATAGAGTATGGTCCAATTACTATTTAGCCTCACGTGCTTGGGACCTCAGTGCATCAACTCAAGCCTCAGCCCATTACAGGTACTCTATCCACTGGGCCACCTAGCTTTCCCTAATCATTCTTATAAAGAAAAAAAAAATTATATATATATATATATATATATATATATATATATATATATATATATATATATATATATACACACACATTTGTCCTAAGGAAAACAATACAAAGATGAAAAAGATTATTTTTACTGATCAAACTCCTTTTCACTCAAGTCCACACCAAAATCATCACCAGAAAAAAGATAAGAGTCTGTAAGATATGGATATCTTTGTCAAACTATAAAACATCTATTCATAAATAATATTGAAGGATATTTTTAACTTCCAGAATCCTGTTACAATGCCTTGTGTGCAATGAGAAAATGATAAACTCTGATAACTATATTGATATATTGAAATACAGAATTGTTCTAAAATTATAAAAATTCTCAAATAGAGATGATTTTGACCATGCTACATGTTATGAAAAGTTAAGAAATTTTTCAGGGGGTGAAGATGACATACTTCAGGGATTAGAAGCATTCCTAATTTAAATCTCAAAAGAAATTTATAACCATAATCAGGACTGGAATTGAAAAAATTGATTAATTTGTCAAAAGTACACTTAATATCCAATGTGATATCTTGTTTCATGATGAAGAATAATATAATATATGACAAAATCTTTTAAACTCAATGCAAAATAGTGTAAAACAAATGATTACAGTAAGAGGACACATAAAAAGAGTTTTTTAAAAGATATGAAATATAAGATTTCTTGTAAAAGTCAATAAATTTGATTATTTATATTATCCCAATTGATCTGTAGTAGAAAATGAAAGAGCAAAAAGGTATACTCTGATCCTCCAACCTGCAAATCAAGGATTCTTTCCCTTTCACCTCTCTACTTTGCTTCCTGGAGGTATTTCTTGGTACATTGAATAGAACACTGGACCCAGAACCAGGACAATTTAAGTTCAAATCCAACTTCATATATTTAACTAGTTGTGATACTGAGCAATCCACTTCTTTTTGCCTTAATTTCTCCAACCATAAAATGGGGATAATAACAGTGCCTACTTCACAGTGTTTTAGTGAAGAATGCAAAAGTATTTAACATATTGCCTGGCCCATAATAAATGCTATTATGCAGTACTGATTTTTCTTTCCTCAACCCAATCCCCACCCTTGGCCCTGATAAGTTATCCTGGGAGCTAAGGCCTTTTTTTTGCTCTTCTTTCTAATTGTTCATCCTATAATTACCCATAAGGACTCATCATCTAAAAGAATATAATGACCAATTTCCCAACATTAATTTTAGATTTATGTACATACTTTATAGAATTATGAGAAAAATGTTTTGTAAACTGTAAAATACTACTGAAATAGTACCCTAGAAGCAAAGTAATTTAAGGTGATGCTGTTATATTGGGGTAATAAAAAACTAAATTGCTTTTAAGTTCCTTATCTTTAAGTTTTATGTCTTGTTTGTGGGTTTTTTTGTTCATGGCTATTATAAGGCAAGCCTTCTTATGATTGTTCATACAGGACATTCCATTCTCACCTCTGTGCTTTTGTACTGGCCCTACTCCTTGCTTCCATCTCTCAGAATCTCTACTTTCCTCCTAAGCTTAATTCTGATACTACCTTATATATGAAACCTTTCATAATAACCCTTCCTTCAATTATTGGCGTCTTCTAATAAAATCTGGTATCTATTATTTAAACGCATGTACATTATCTACCCCTGCTAAATTAATTTCTTAGAAAATAGGGACATTTTTAGTTTTGTCCCTATCTCCAGCACCAATCACATAGTAAATGTTTAATAATTACTTTTTTATTTATTTTTTATTCCCTTCCTTTCTTAGTGTAGAAAATCCTTTCACCCATGATGATAATAAATTTTATCTGTGATTTTCATAGCTTAAGAAAATGTCCTGGTGCACTAAAGGCCAAGTGACTTGCCTATAATTACCCAGGCAGGTGCAGGAAGTAGTCTTAAGTGTTGACCCTTTATCACTACATATAGTTTCTCTTTTTTTTCCCCTTATAAAACTAAATAACTTCATCCCAATGACATAAGCTTACATGTTTCTATAGCACCATCCTTAATTGTTAACGTAATATTGATCAGTGCAATAATAATATAGGTTGCAATATTTTCAAAATGGTGATGATGAAACTTAGGCTATTGATAAGGCACTCCAATTTTTTCTGCTCTTTAGCTGAGGGTAACTCTAAGAACATTTACAATGTTATTATGACCAATAGTGTCAATTCAAAGGGCCTTAGGAATAAGATTGCTAATATATCTAGATGATATCTTAATAGCTGCTTCATCAGTGGGAGCTCTGTTAGTTCACATAAAGGCCACAGCTCATTTATTAAAAGCCTTTGGCTTTGTAATAAAAGAGAAAAAAATCAATTTTTTCACTTCAAAAATCAATAAATTGCCTAGGTTTGGGGGTGAATACTGAAATCACATAATTAGAGATATCTTAGAAGAGGTACCTAATATTTAAACCTGTCATACAACTAAGAAAAAATTCAGTTACTTTCAAAGCATATGTCATAAGGACAAGTCCCTCTTTTTAAAAATATTTTTCTATCTTATTTTGAGATGAAAAAAAAGAAATGTGAATAAGATATATATATATATATTTAAAACTCCAGGACTTGCCTGTGTATTTTATTTTGAACTAACTTTCATTTTATTAGTATAGGGAATTCCCAAGCAGAATATTCTTTTTATCAATGTGGATGTTCACCTTTTCTGCAATTTAGAATCTGAGAGAATCATCTGGGAAACTGAAAGAATAAGTGACTTTACACACTTGTCTTTAGCATCATACCTTTCCTATCATTTCAATCTTCTAATCCCTTTCCCCTTCCTTACTCCTACATACCCTGTGAGCCAGTGATTCTGGGCTTTTGTTCTTCCTGATAGTGAGCACTGCATTTGTTGACTCTAGGCATTTTCACTGACTATTTCATGTGTGGAACTTTCTTTTTTCTCATGTTGGAGTACAGGGGTGCAGGGATGCAGGGGAATCCCAAAATAGATTGGGTTCCAGATTAGTAGTTCATATATTCCAAAAGAATTTGGAAGTTTAGATAATTTCTAAGTTTAGAGAAAAAAGTTTTATTATAGTTGTAATTCTAATTAAGGTTGGCTAAATTCCAAAAGAGAAAAATAATAAGAACAGGGAGCAAACAAGTAAATTTATAGGGATTTGGGTATTACATACCAAGGAATAGAGCAGGGTAAATGACATCATGGGATTGGAGTCAACATCATCTGTGGGAAATTTGAAATTTCTTGGAAAATTGGGCTAACCTGAGCTCATGAAACTAAGAAGTGCTTATCGTTACAGTCCAGGTATAAAACAGCAAACCAAACATTTGGATGATAAACCAGACATTCTTGAAATTTAGCTTTCTGGAATAAAGATATCAAATCCAACTCCCTTTCTTTCTCACACATTCTCCAAGGCTGTCCCACATCATTTCCAAAATTGATATTCTTACAATGTGATAGTCTGAGGACTAAATTACATTACTCCTAAAGCCTGGTGGGCTGGGGAATTTTTGAAAAATATTGAAGTCTCTATTATTATAGGGATCTCTACTACATTGCTCATCTCTACTTTTTAATTTACTTGATTTCCTTCAATTCCCAGCTGGAACTCTACTATCTGCAAAAATATACCTCTTAATATTAATACACATCCTTTGTTTATTGTTGCAAAAGTGGTATAGATAGTTATATAGATATAGGTGTTTTTGTACATAATTCTTTGAATGTTGTTACATATATTTTACTATGAGTTCCTTTAGAGTATAAGCTCACTTTTATGTTTCTTTACTGTGATAAGACTTTAGTGCTTAGTGATTGACTAAATAATTTACTGGTAAATACTTAAAAGTTGTCTTAAAAAATACTTTTAAAACTATGAAGAAATGTGTACTTATGAAATTTATTTTGTTAAACAGACCTTTGAAAAAATATAACTTTAGTAGTTATATTAATAACAGAAACTCAAATCTATACGGTGCTTTAAGGTTTGCCATGAAAGTATTAAATTGAAAAAAAAAAAAAGTAGGTACATTCCTAAAGATGTTTTTCCTATAATATGAGCTAGGCTAAAAATAAAGAGAAGCTTCCTCTTTTTTAAATCTTTCTCTTTCCTCATTCAACATCCTATATATTATCCCTAGCAAAACTGAGCTCCTCTTATGCTTTTTATTTTTTATCTTTCTCTCAGAAAAGAATCTGAAAAGTTTATAACTACTAAAGTGTAAATGATTGTTAGGATTTGAGTTGTGATCCTTCTCAAGCCTATTTGCATTTTGCACATGATTAAAAACTTAATGCAAAAAAAAAAAAATGGGGGGATATTAGACCTCAACAAACTGGGCAATGGGAATTTTTTTCCAGGGAGAATGTTTCCTAGCATTACTGGTGATACCTTTTTCTAACCTTTATCACCTACATGGTAAGACAGCTCTCAGAACTAAAACACTCGTACAGAAAACAGCAAGCTGCATGCACTGTGCACAGGGTCCTAATTAAGAGAATGTCCCAGTTGGGGGTCATTTAACCTCAGCCTGTAGCTGTCCTCCTTGCTTCTAATCTGTTACTTAAAATATAGTGAAGAAGATACTAAGCAGTTTGGAGGATTAGATAGTGCCCACTATTGAGGCATTTTTTTCTTGGAACAGTAGTGAATGATTTACATCCTCATATGCTGCCCAGAATCTTCATGTGTGAAATCATCAAAGTGAAAGGCAAAGGAGTATGTGTCCAGCATTCTCCAATTTCTTCATTCCTTGACACTGGGTGGCAGAACTGTCAATCATCATCAAGCCAGCCAGCAAGAGCATAACAATCAATTAAAACCATTGCAGCCTGATTGATGATGATTGATAGCTCAGCCAGTCGGTAATGCTGATAAAAAAAAAAAAAAAAAAAAAAAAAGATTTTGTTTTTAACACCTCCTCACATATCCCTAAACCAACTCTTGTACTGAATTCAAATAACAATCTAGCACATGACTCTGATTATACAATATTTCTCAATTTCATTTAAAATGTATAATGATGCATCAACTGCAAAATTACTTATTTACTAATGCCAAACCCACCAACAGGTTCAAGAGTAGACTATTAACAAACCATTCTACTAACAATTTAGCATAGGATTATTAATTGAATGTATGAATGACAGTGGAATAATTGAATCATTTGGGAATTAATCTTGATACTGGTTTCCCTCAATGCATAAAATCTACCTAATGCAAGAATGTGAATCTTTTTTTATTTTTAATTCAGTATTGAAGATTAATAGGGAGAAATAAGAATGATAGGTCACACATAAGTAAAAAGCAACTTATAGTTAAATGTATTCAGGTTATTTTGTTTGTTTTGTTTTTAATGAGAAACATAACATATTCAACTCACCCATTTAAAAATTAATAACAGGAACATAAAACTGTAGTCAATTAAATAACTTTTATAAGTGATTTAATTAGAATATCTTATCAAATTTCATGCAGTCATTTATCCATCTTGAGTCATAAAGTCACAGAATGTTGGAAGTGGAATGAATTGGAAATCTTTTTAGGAAGTGCTGCAGTGAGTTCATTTGACCATTTGCAAAGGATGCAGATTTTTATTTTATGTGAGCAAAAGAAATAGCCAGGAAGTGATTTGTGAACTTAACTACAGGAATTGGCTAAATTTGATTTCTGACAGTCAGCCCTGGTGATGTTAAAATGCAGAAGGCTTTCATGGAGAATACTAAAGCTATTATGCAGATTGAGAAACTCAACATCTACAAGGTCATTTATATTTACTTTTTATACTAAGGATGGGAGTTGAAATGTTTGGCCAGTCAAGTTTGATGTTTGGAAACATTTTTGAAAATGATGTTATGTTTTTAAAATGCCATGCAGAAAATCTTGGTTTTTCAGCTGGGGTATTTCTGGGTAGACAAACACATGATATCAAAGACCTTTCTAGTGCCTGTAATGACAAGCTTATTATTATTTCTAAAAATATATCCCCATTTAACTATGATTCTCGGAGCATAGCTAACAATTTCACTATTGATGAAAATCAAAGTGCTACTGTTGTTAAGACACAGTATGATGAATCTATACAAGAAGGGGCATTGCTAATGTCTCCATGACACCAATGAGAGTCAAATGGAATCATATGTTTCAGTCATAATTCAAAAATAAAAAGCTTTGCCCCCTCCCATGTGCTTGGTAACAAGTGTTTGGATGTCCTAGGAAGATATTTCTTCTATGCAGATTCAGAACAAATTCCTGGTAATCAAAGCTTTATATCAGGGTACTGAAATGTAGATGGTGCTAACAAAATCTATTTCTAAAATGCGTAGTAAGAATAATAAGATGGAAAGTAAGCAGATGGTTTATACCCCCTATCCCAAATATGATCGTCTTTAAACTGATCCTAATCTGCTTTCTTCAGATGAATCATATGCCCAACATTTGTTACCTAGTATCCCAGGTCACTGAGGGATCCAAGAACTTAGGTTCTCTGTCTACCTCCCTTTTCCACACCTTGAATGGGATGGTGTCACAGGTCTTTTATCTGACAGGAAATTATATTTTAAGATTAAAAATCTCATTTCTCCTTTATTTTGCTTGCCTTAGGGAATGTTTTGTAATGCTTGTTCATTGTTGAAGAATTGCTTATTCTGGTCTTGTTTAGCTTCTCAGAGCCTGATATAGTCATTTAACTCTGGTATTAGAAGTATTAGAGATAGGCACAAAATTATATATCACTTTTATAATCTGATTTAATCAAGGTTCTTAAACCAAAAAGGTTCAAAGAAAGAACAGTCCAAGTATATGCTGAAAAATTTTAGATTTCAAAAGTTTTCAAACATTTTTAACCTAGCATTTCAGTTTGATGCTAATTTTCCTAATAAAAGCACAACTGTCTAACCCATGTTCTTTATATTCAAATAAGCAAAGTGTGTAATCTGATCAATTCCTTCCTGTGGAAAAATGGTCTGATAGAACCAGGGCAAAGAGTTTTTTTTTGTTTGTTTGTTTTTAAATTATTGTTTTTACAACATGTACCATATAGTATTTGAATTTCCATAAGCATTTGTGGACCTAAAGAAAATTTTCTCTAGGAGATGACTTAAAATTTTTCTTTGAGAATGAAAACTCTAGGGCAGCTAGGTGGTGCAGTGGATAGAGCATCACCCCTGAAGCCAGGAGGACCTGAAGTCAAATCTGGTCTCAGATACTTAACACTTCCTAGCTATGTGACCCTAGGCAAGTCACTTAACCCCAATTGGCTCAGAAAAAAAAAAAAAAAGATTTAAAACCCTTTTGATTTAGATTTCCTTTAGGTTATCTCCAAATGAAAGCTTGTCAAAATCAAAAGAAATGTTGCATATTGTCAAAGGGATGGTTAACAGACATCTAAAAAAGGAAGTAATTAACAATCATGGAGAATTGGCATCAAAGACATGCTGCATTAATATATTTTCCTTTCTATCCTCCTTTCCCTTTTCTTCCTTTGCCTTCCCTTCTCTAAACTGAATTTCATCTATAAAATATGAGGAAGACATTGTTAGGGAACAGTTCCTCTGAAAAAAAAATAACTATGTTTTAAATGACTGCAAACTTGATATGAATCATCAGTGTGATGTGGTGAACTATAAAGATAAGGAAATGCTAACTTGTATTGAGGGTCATAGTGCCTAAAACTGGAGAGGTAATAGGCTTAAAGTATTTCATTCTTTTTGAATATATATCAAATATTATTTTTATTCCTTGGCATCATATTTAAGGAAGGACATTATTAAACTACGGATCATTAAAAGGAAAGTGACAAGTGATGGCAAAGGAATGAAGTAGTATGCCATGTAAAAATCATTTTAAGGGACTGAACATATTTAGTTTGGAGAAGAAAATCATTGTGAAAAGAACTGTCTGTAAGTATTTGAAGGACCTTAATGTGGAGGAGTGATTAAACTTGTTTTTCTTTCCCTAGAGCAAAAAAGTAAGAAAATCAGTGAAGACTTCTGGGAAAAAAATGTAGACTCCATCTGTCTAATTATTAGAACTATGATATCCAAAAGTAGAGTTCAATGCCTTGGAAGTTACTATATTCCCCCTCCCTGAAGTTTTCAAGCAATGGCTGGATGACCACTTTTTAAAAGGATATTGGATTAAGTATTCAAGCAGGTAAATCCCTTGCAACTCACATTTGGTGATTCTGTGGCTCAGTGACATCTACAGATTTACCAAGTAACATGAAGAGAAATGAAGATGAAAGGAAATATGCCAGAATTAGACTAGCTTGTCTTAATGAGTTTGAAATCATATAAATGGAATATTCATTCAATTTGCTTGATTCGGTAGACCTTGAAATTGAACAGCCAATATGGTATAGCCATTAAGACAACCCCGGACTTGATCTGGGCATTAAGATGAAGTGCAGCTGATTTGAATTATTTATTTACTTCTCAACTTGCTGTTTGGCATTATTTAGATACCCTTTTGCTCTTAAAGCTTTTGAAAGAAGAAAAAAACAAGGGGATCCTTTTGAGATTCTAAATGTGAAAGACAAGCAGAATTCCACTTTAGTTTGCTATATCCATTACTTCAGCTGTGATAAATTATGAATCATTTTCAAATGAACATATTCCTTTTATCATTTTCTTTAAATAACTTAAGTAACTCAGAAGACAATGAGATCTTTCTCATTATTTAAACTTGATTATTATCTATTAGATCATTTATTTAACAAAATCAATTTCATTCAGGATGCCACTTGTACACTGAGCAACCATCATTATTGGATTTTTTTTTTTTATAAATTGTATTATTATTGGATGACCTAGGTGGTACAGTGGATAGAGTACTAGATTGGAAATCTAGAAGACCTGAACTCAAATATAATGTGAAACACTACCTCAAATCACAACTTCTCTCTTTCCAATATTTGTAAAATGGGGGTAATAATAACACCTACTTCTCAGGTTGTTGTGAAGATAAAATGAGAAAATATTTGAAAAGTGGTTTAAAAGCATTAAAAGTGCTTTATAAAAAAGTGCTAGCAATTTTTTAAGAAGTATTAGATTCATCAGATTGACATTGAACATAATGAGATAGTCTCTGTTCCATAGTTTCTCTCAGTGTAATTCAGTAGAAAAAATTCTAAGAAATAGGAATCACCTCAATTTGCTATTAATTTTTGGATTTAATACAATTAATAAAAAACCTAGCTCATTTTTACTCATGTTTTAATTTAACAAAATTAATACATTCATTGCTGAATTTGATGTGTCAAGCTCAGGTTCCTGAGCTTCAAAACAGAGGGATCTGGCTCCCACAATAAAATTAAGTAGAGAAATGAGATATTGACTTGATTTCAGAGACTTTTGTGCTTGAACTACTTCCCAAAATCACTCAAATTAATATTAAAATTATTTTTAAAAGTAGTACTTAGTTGTGCAAACCAGCAAGTGTTTTTCCCTTAAAAATACATTGAAAGAAACAACAGTGAAAAGAACAGATGAATGATGATTGAATAAAGCATTTAATAGCTAACTTTATACTTTTTTCCCCATACTAAATCTATGGATACAAATACAAAAACCAAAGATATCCCCAACTCTCAAGAATTTCATAGGGAAAAAAAAAAACACACAAAAAAAAAACCTGTGTCCAGAGAAGGGTCCTTTCATCAAAAAAGTGATTTTAAAGGTGGGTGGAGTCTCAAGGAACTGAACTGGTATTTCTCATCTGGAAATAAAAAATTAGATATTATTAAAAATCTAGACTTGGTGGGGGTTAGAAGAAGAAAAGTCTTCTATGAAGAAACAAAACATCTAGCAATAAAGAAAATACTAGGGATCTAGGAGGAAAGTAAAGTTTATAGAAGATATTGAAAAATTGGGAAGGTAGTATAATGAATAGTCTATCTCTGATTCAGGAAGATTAGGAAGACACCTACCTTGTCCTAGACATTGTGTATAGTGATGGGGATAAAGTGACAGTTAAATGATAGTTTCAAATCTCAAAGATTTTATAGCCTAATGGGAAACAACATGAATAAATTGGAGATAATAAAAAGAGGGAAGGGCCTAGTATTAAAAGAAAGATCAGGAAAAGTTTCATACAAAATGTTGGATTGGAGGTGAGACTTAAACAGTTTCTAGAGAATGAAATATAGTGTCTTGTAGGAGACACAGGTGTAGCAAGTGAGACCAGTGTCTATTGAAGGCATAGACTGTGACTGTTACTAAGATATGAGAAGTTTGGAAAGGTAGGAAAGTGCCAAATTATGAATGGGTTTGAGTGACAAACAGAAGACTTAATATTTGATCCTGAAGGTTATACAGGGCCATTAGGGTAAAGATAAAAAGTGATAACAGGAAAGTTTCAAAGAAACCTTGGAAGAATTGAATAAATGAATATAGAGTAAAGGGAATAGAAGCAGGGGAACAACTTATAGAATAACTTTTTAAAGACCAAAAATTTTGAAAATTTTAAGAACTCTGTTCAAAGTAATGATCCATTGTAATTACAGATGAGAAAGGTAGAGTTTGTTAATCTCATCCTTGCTAAAAAAAATAGTGTAGAATAAGTCTACAACTACATGTAGACATAAACATGTGGAAATTTGCTTTCTTGATTCTGTATGTTTGTAACAAGGGCTATTTTGCTTTTTTTTTTTTCTTATCCATGTGAGATAAGGAAAGAGACAACAATTTTAAATAAACTAAAATTAAGAAATCATAGAAATGATTAAAAATACATAAATACCCATTACAGCAGCATCCTCAGATCCTAAGCTCACATTCTATTTTATTCTAAGATTGGAGGACAGAAAAGAAAGACAGAGCATGAGTTCCTTCTCCCTATACTAATAAAATAAAAAAGTTTAGTCCACCCCCCCAAAAAAGACAGAAGTAAGAGAGTTTTGGATTCTCATTACTAGAGCCCCAAATAACATCCATATATCTAGCATCAAGGATATTACAGTTAATGCCAATGTTTAGATGGACAACTAAGAGGAAAGAAACATTCATTTTTAAGACAAGTCTAAATTCAAGTAAGAATTTACCTATTTAAAAGGCTATAAATTTAAAGCCAAAAGGGACATTAGAGATCTTCTAGGCTAAGTAGATGGAATTTTACAGAAGAGGAAACTGAGACCCATAGAAATTATGGTGCTTATCTAAGATCACACAGATACTAAGGAAGATAGTATTGAAAATCAGGAATTATGAATATACATAAATCTAGTTTTCTTTACACTGCTTCAAGTCAACTCAGAACTGAGCACTTGAATTTCATCCAAATATGAATAGTTACTAGGAAATAAAACACTTGAAGAGATGATTTTCATCTTGAGAGCAATATCATGAAACTATACAATACCATTTACTCTACTTCAAGGTATAAAGGAACTATTGTTACATGTAATGATTAATATTGTGATGAAATTAAAAAAAAAGTCAAAAAGAAGGTATTTCCAGAGCTGGGTTTGGTTTTGTTATCTTTTTTTTTTTTTTTATCTCCAGCTTGTATATGTATATCAGTTTAGTACTTACTAATGTTATTTTAAGTTGGCTTCTTCCGAAAATAGGAAACAAAAATGGCCATGGAAAATATATGCAGTCTTGATATTCTTCTGATTGGTCACAAAAGTGAGGACACTCTGGAAAGTGTATTTCATGGCCTCAAAATCTCCTGTCATATCCCTGCAGGCTAACCATTTTAACCTAAACCATTCTCTCCAGCTGTGAAATCTCAGGCATGAAGCATATGCCGAAACCATTTTTCAAAAACATTTGAAGGGGATAAAAAATGGTTCTTTAAAAATGTCAAATAGTTTCTGAAGATAATCTTATCTCAAAAAAGCATTAAAATGAATACAACTTTTTTGAAAAAAAATATTTTGAATCACAACCAATTATATATAATCCCAATCCCCAGGTTTATATGACTTGTGCCACATTTCACTGAGTTCACTTAGATCTTAGAGTCTTCCCCTTCCAGAATGATTTTTTTTTTGGACTAGGTTAAAAAAGGTCTATGATTTTCCTCATTTCTTTCTTACCTGCCCTCTATCACTGAATGGGTCATTGCTTCAGTCAAACTGAAATCTGTTAAACACTTTACCTTAAAAAAAGGATCAAAGTCTCCCACTGCATCTAGGATCTTATCCAGTTATTCTAATTATTATCTGGGAATTGGAACCAGATGGTTTTAGAAGAGAAAATGAGGCAGGTGACCTTAGACAGCCCTTCCTCACTTAAATCCAATTCACTTGCATATCATAGCATCACTTCCCAGATGTCATGGTCCTTTTCTAAAAGGAAGGACAAAAAATAACAATAGACAATATTGGAAAATGTTAACATGCAAATTTCGTTATATGGTTTTAGAGACTATGGCTATTCTTTCTGGTTTTAGAGAATATGGCTATTCTTTCAGGTCAAATTTCGATCCTAGGTTTTTGTCCGTTTTAAAGTTGAACTTGGCCATGATGTTCAGAAGACCTGGGGAAATCAACATAAAGTTGTCAATGAGGCCAATAGTGATCTTTAGTTCAATATTTTTAAATGCCATCAGTGAGTAGAGTAGTTTGCAATCTGGCAACAACTTAAAGAAGGGAATTGGCATCTGAAAAGCAGAGAATTGGCTGTACTTAAATATTTAAACATTTAATTATTCAAAAGGTATTTTTCAGAAGAGGGGAGCTAGCTTAGCATAAAATCTCAATATTAACATCTTAATAGTCTTCATTACTTTTAGTTTGTTGAAACAAAGATTATAATTGATTATCTTTTTCTCACTCTATATTTCAATCTAATGTACTAACAATGTTTTTACAGTTTATTGAGTCTAAAAATTTGCACCTATACTTTTATCTCCTTGAAAAATGGTAAGAGAAGGAAGAGGAGAATGATCAGGAGGAGGAAGAAAAGAAGAAGAAGGAGGAAAAGAAGAAAAGGACAAGAGGAGGAGGAAGAAGAAGAAGAAATGGAAGAAGAAGAAATCAAAGAAGAAATGAAAGAAGAAATTATTCACAGGATCTATGCTTTTGTGACAATAAAATAATTCTTTTCATACTTTAGATCTTGTGTGATATTCTAGGGAAATATTAAAGTAAATGCATGAACATAATATTTGTCCATACTCTTTTGTTTTTAAATCATAATTATTTCTGGAAACACAAATCCTCACTGGCTCATAGCTTTATCAATGGTGTATCAGTATATTTGTCTTTCCAAAACCTTTTCAACAATGACTGCTCCTATTTTTTTTAACAATCTTTGTCAGTTTACAATGTATGAAGTTAATTTTAGACTGATTTTATTTATATTTCTCTTACTACTCATATGGAGCATGTTTTTGTATAGCATATATAAAATTGTACAATTTTAAATTCTTCTTTTAGAAGTTGTTTATTCATTTTTTAAATATATTTACCCAGTGGGAAATGCCTTTTGGTTTTATTTATTTGTAAAATTCCCTATATACCTTGTATATTATACATATATCAATTTAGTTATTGTAAAGATTTTCTCCCTCCTTTCAGCCCCCTTCCTTCCTTGATAAGGCAAGCTATTGTATATCAATCATACATATGAAGTCATGAAAAACATTTCCATATTAGTAACATACAAATGAAATACAGAGAAAAAAAAACAAGAGAAATATAGAACTTTTGTTAAAAGTATGCTTCAATCTGCATTCAGATTCATCAGTCTTTGCTATAGTGTAGGATGGCACTTTTCAACCTTATGACATTTGGATTTGTCATGAATTATTTTCTTGATCAGAGTAATTAGGTTTTTCACACTCAATCATCATTATATTACGGTTATTATATACAATGTTACTATTTTCTGCTTGCTACATTTCACATAAGTTCATACAAGTCTTCCTAGGGTTTTCTGAAACTGTCTCACTTGTCACTTCTTAAACAGGGTAGTATTCCATTACAATTATGTATCATGACTTGTTCATCCATTCTTGAACTGATGGGCAACCCCGGGTTTATCAAACAATAGATTACTATGGTCACTTGAAATCTTTAAATGCTAGGCAATCTTGCTTCACATTTTTAAAAATCACTTCCTTTGATATTCTTAACCTTTTCTTTTTTATAGCTTTGAAATGATTATTTGGTGTTTTTGATTGGTATGGCACTTAGAACTGATATCTTTACTATATTGATTGGTTAAGTCTACTCACAATGATCTTTTCAATTGTTTAAACTTGTCTTTATTTGTATGAAGTGTTTTGTGATTATAATCATGTAGTCCCTGGGTTTGTTTTAATGGCTATGCTCACAAATATTTTATTTTGTCTTCAGTTATTTTAAATGGAATTTCTCTTTCTATCTGTGCTAAATTTTGTTAGTAGTATATATAAATCCTAATGATTTATGTAGTTCTGTTTTATATGCTGCAACTTTGCTAAAATTGTTAATTGTTTCAACTAATTTTAGTTGATTCTCTAAGATTCTTTAAGTATCACATCATCTACAAAAGTGATAATTCTGTTTTCTTACTGTTATTTGTATTTCTTTTTTTATCTTATTATTATAGAGTCTGTTAGTCACTTACCATTTATTAAATCCTTATTGTGTGCTAGGTCCTTTGTTGAGCATTGGAAATACAAAGAAAGGTAAATAGCATAAGCACATTAAAACACAACTAGTAAATGATAAAGCCAAGATTCATATGTGTTTTGACCACAAGTCTATTCCTTCATCTAATGAAGTATGATCTCTACCAATTGATCAAAAAACCAATTTGGAGCAAAGAGGAAAAATAAAGCCAATAGAATGATCAAAGATATTCAATGTTACTTTAATTGTTCTGTCCTTTATATTTTTTTTTGCTTTTTGAGTAGTAACACATAATTATTATTGACTAATTGATATAACTCTATGTGTGGAGCAAGGGGTGGAAAGAAAGAAGGGAATAGAGACAGAGATAGCTTTATTAGTTAGATATAGATACAGATTATGTGTGTATATATATTTATTTATCACAAACACTTCCTAACAGACCTAGAAAATGCTCCAAACCAAATTCTTATTGGGAAATTTACTTAAGCAAAATAAAAACAAATCTTCTTTTAGAGACTAGTTGACAAAAGGAGACATAGGAAGGTTTTTAGACACTGGAGACTGGTTGGACCAGGAGCAGAGACAGGTATCAATTGGGAACTTTGCAGTTCATAACTCAGTCCTAAATTGAAGATTCAAAGTGGAGTGTGGAAAACTCCACACAACAATGACATTCCTAGTTAGGGAGGTTCTGGGTAATGAAAGGAAAAGGGAGCAAGTTCAAAAGTCAGAACATTAGCAGCAGTGGTATGGCTTAGAACTCAAGTACAAAGAAAGTTCTCACCTCCAGTATTTATCCCAACAGGCATAGGGATAAACAAAGCAAGACCTGATCAAAAGAGACCCTATAATTCTGTCCTTTTGAGCCAATAGAGCTTTGTGGTTGCTTATGGGGGTAGACTCCAGCAGCAATCTATTCTTCCTCAGATGCCAAATCAAGTCATGAACTTGCAGAGCTCAGATTGAAGAGGATAAAGGGAATCAATCATATTTTGCTCTGAATCAGAGCACTTTGGGAGCACTGAAAGTTGACAGATCCCCGGCCTATTCTTAAGATCCCTCAATAATATAATATTCAATATCCCCCCCCAAAGAAGAAAAAACCCAGGTTTTCCCTTCAGAGTACACTAGAGCCTGGCCCTTATATCAAATTCAAAGTCTGGAAGTGGGTTAGAAGAATGGGGAAAATAATTTTAACAAGATGAATTATCATGATGAATTATCAAGATGAAAATAATTCAAGATGCAAATGCAGAAGGCAATTACTCCAAAACATCTATAAGCATTGCCTCAGAGAAAAACTATAACAGGCACAAATTCAACTATAATTCTCCCCCTCCCCAAAATAAGTAGGGATTGTTTTTATCAAATTTAAAAATTTTTAATAAATGGAATGAGGTTGGTAAAGAATAAAATGTGGGTGGGGGAGAGTTATGGGAAAAAATTGAAAGAAAATTAAAACTTGTCCCCACCTAAAAGAAGGTACAAAATATTGCCCAAGAAATGAATTCCCTGAAAACTAGAATTTAATGGCTTCCAAATAAAAGCCATTGATTCAAGGAGACAACAAGAAATATTTTTAAGTCAAAAGGCCAAAAAAAAAAAAATAGAAGAAAATATAAGCTATCTTATAGAAAAGTAAGGAAAAAAACCCACAACTGACCTGAAAAACAAATTGAGGAGAAAAAAAATAAGAATCATTTGATTATCTAAGTGCTATGACAAAAACTGGAAAGGAACATAGACATCATATGTCAAGAAATCTTAATAGAAAATAACCTGGGTTTCTTTTGGACAACAAAGTAGAAATGGAAAGAATTCATCATTCACCTCCTGAAAGAAATCTCCAAATGAAAACTCAAATACCATCATATCCAAAATCTTAAGCTTCCCCATTAAAGGGAAAACTATTAGAAGTGGCTAAAAAGAAAGAATTTAAATATTGAGGAGCCATAGTCAAGATCAAATATGATTTAACATCTACCATCAAAAAGAAAAGGAAAACTTAACATATTACATATCAGAAGACTTACAGCCAAGAATTTCTTACCAGAAAAAAACTATATAATGCAATAGAAGAAAAAATAACTCTTTAACCAGAAGACTTTCAAGAATTCCTGATGAAAACACAAAAATGTTGAAGTGAAATACGTTATGGGAATTATAAAAAGGTAAACTTAATAGAATGATGATAAAGACAAAAACAAAAATAAAAGGCTTACAGTCAAAAATGAGAAGAGGATACGTCCTCTCTGATTTCTATTATAATCAGGATTTATAGAAAAAGTACAATAAGGATAATTTTCTTATGTCTTGGTTATCTTAAATATATAGTAGAAAAAAGAGGTGAAGAAGAACACATTGCGTGGAGAGTAAAAAGGAAAAGAAAGGTTATGTAAAATTATCTCACATAGGGCACACAGACTGTCATCTATATAAACAAGGAAGAGAAAGTAGAGGTGTATCTAACTTTTCATTGTCAATCTCATCCAAACTCATCAAAAAGAGGAAGAATACACACACACACACACACACACACACACACACACACACACACACAGTGTGAGGTGCATAAATTCATCGTACTCAACTGTGAAAAAGGAAAGAGAAAAAAGAATTAGAGAGAGGGTAGATTAATCCCATTCTAAGTATGCACAAAAAAGTTATAGAATTTTTTTGAAGTGTCAAAACATGGAAAGCTGAGGGGAAGGCATACCCACAAATTATGGTATTTGAATGTGACAGACTACTGAAACTCATCTTCTGAAAAAAAAAAAGATGAAAGACTCATAAGGCAGAATAAAATGGATATTTTTATGACATGGACAAATGAAAAAATTTTAGATTGACTATATATGGTAATAGGTTTTGTTTTTCTTACATTTTCAGTGGAGATAGGATTGAGTGGAAAATTAAAAGGTAGATCTTGTCTGATTAAAATATTAACAACAACAACAAAAAGAAAACTTGGGAGTTTTGTCCAACACAATAACTTACTAAAATTACTAAGGATTGATGATGAAATATGTTGCTCATCTCCTGACAGAGGGATAATGAACTCAGACTGTAGACAAGGAGAGATTTTGTTTTGCTTTATTATACATTCTTATAAGTGGAATTTTGTGTTTTTTGCATTATCGATGAGGATGGGAAGGAAGGAATGAGAGAGAAAAAAGGTTGATTTTTGTTTGAAAATAAAATATAATTTAAAAATCAAATGTTTATTGATTCATTGGTAATAAGTTCATTATGATAGCTGAAATACTTTAGAGTATATAACATGATCTTTTTCACATTGGAAAGGATGTAATGAAAAGCTGTGTAATGAAAAGGTTATATATACATGCATGACATCCTAAATTTTCAAGGGTAACAATACTGACTACAATTACTGGCCTATGATTTCACTGGTATTAGAATCTCACAAAAAAAAGTAACTTCTAACAGTGAAGACTGGCACCTTCTTTGCAAATTATTTCTTTATATAATTGTCTGGAGGTAGTAAAAAGGTTAAGTGAATTGCTCAATGTCACACAATCAGTATGAGTCAGTCAGAGGCAAAACTAGAAGCCAAATATTTTTGAAACACAGGCCAAATCTCTAACCACTATACTATATGGCTTCACTTGTGAACATAAAGCTGGGAAGAAAAACAACCCCATAATGAAATAATCTTTCCAAACTTTGCTAATAAGAGTTGCTCCTTTGTTTTCATTATTCAATAAATCATCATGTCCTATGAATTTTTTTTCTTTTAAAGATCTCTGAGAATTATTTCTTCCTATCCATTCCTATTTTTGGCAGCTTGAATTTATTGTAGGGGACACTAAGGAAATACCCTGGAGCTTCAGAATACAGAAATAGAGTAATAGAAAAGTGAACAAAGAAAAAAATCTTTGAAAATATATTTTTTCATTTTATAGATTTTTCATTCTCTCATGTTACAGATGAGAAAACTGACTCAGGTTGCCACTTGCCAAAAATCACAAGCCAGTAATTGCCAAAGCTAGGATTAAAACCAAGTTTTCTATTCTCAAGTTCAGTGCTCTTTCTATAATACCATACTCACTGACACAAATAAGAAGGCAATGCACATCCTCTTAAAGTCATACCTACAACTAAATGAAATGTAACAAAGGTGGCCAAGATGATTAAAAGCACTTTTCTCATAATAACCAGTTGTTAGTAGAATATTTTATATAAATATTATGATCCTCATTTTATATTTAGAGAAATTGAAGCTTACATTCCAAGATAAATGTGCTTCTAAATAGAAAATCAGTGTGAATATCCTGTTACAGTCTCTTATGCTAATTTCTACTTCCTCCTCCTTCGTGTCCATTGAACACAATATTACCAGATTTGTCATTCTGAATCAAAACTTCTATTATTCCATTACATGATTCTACATTGATTACTTATTGCTAATCACATCAAATCCAAATTCCTCATTTTGGTGTCCAAAGTTCCTTATGAACTAGACAGAATTACCAGCCTAGCATAGTTTCCTATTATTATTCCCAAATAAATCCCATACTCCTATCAAATTTGTCTATTTATTGCTACCTTGTCTCTCTGCCGATTGAAATCCTTTATTTATTACAAACCAAATCCTTGTAGAAGACCGGTACTATGAATAGAGTGCTGGAGTAAAAGTCAAAAAGACCTGAGTTTGACTTTGACCTTCTGTCTACTAGTCTGTATAACTTGGCAAGTGCCTTACCTTTCTCAGCCTCAGTTTCCTTATCTGTAAAATGCTGACAAGAATAGCACCTACCTCACAGGATGATTGTGAGGATAAAATGAGATTTGTAAAGTGCTTTGCAAACTTTAAAATGTGATATAAATATTATTATCATTATTATCAGAGAGCTAGAAGTGCATTTTTTATCAATTTACTCAAACTCATTTCAAAGTTGAAGAAACTATAGTTCACACTGGTGAGAATACATTCAGGGATTTACCGGAAAAGATAATATTTATATATGACAAAGTTGAAATTTGAAACTTGAGTTTTTGACTCCTATTTCAGCATCTAATACATTTTCGGCAGTCTATACAATAAATAAAACAATTGTAAGTACACAGTGCTTAAGAAATACTTGCTGACACAACTTTGGATGGCAGTTGTTGCTTATACTTTAAACCTGTTATTGTTTGTAGTTTGCCCCTTAACTTGATAGAAAGTCTTATGACATTACATCAGAAATAACTACTGTATTATGGAAAAATGACCATAGATTCTAAATAACAAACTCTTTAGTGTGGATTTTGATTCTGAAATTTACTGGGTTTTTTTCTATTTCTTTTTTCAGGGCAATCAGCTTCTTTCAGTATCACTTTCCTCATCTCTACACAATCCTTTTATGACCTAAGATTTCTGTGGAATAGGAATTGCTTTAGAAGAGTCCTATAAAGTGGCGATGAAGATATTAGCATTACCCATATCACAAAGCTCTTCTGAGAAAAATATTTTGAAAATCATAAAGTGCTGCATTATTAGTAGTATATTTTCCAAAGTAATCCTATAACTCTATCATCTGATGTAAATTTAGACTGCATTATATCTCTTAAGCATTTCTCTTTCTTCCTGCCTCAGATTACCCTCATTTCAAACTATTCATATGTTCTGCTTACTATTCTCCAATTTATAAAGTTGTTTTTTTTTTTCATAAAGGCAAGAAACATTTATTAAGCACTTAACATGTGTCAGGTATTGTTTGAAACACTGGGGATAAATATACAAGTACAAAGAAAGAAAGTTCCTCCAGAAAAGGATCTTTCAAGATTCTTATATCCCAATGGAGGAGGACAGTACTTTAATAAAGGGGAAGAGAAAAGCAGAATGAGGCAACATGGTAGAGAAGTCTAGAATTTGAAAGATGTGCCTTTTCATACAAATGGAGATTCTGGGAAAAACTCATCAATGAGAGAAGGGGCACATATCAGAGTTGTGGGAATTGGAAGAAGGAAAAGAGAGAACAGCTGAGGCATGGTGACAAAGTCTGGAAATATATTTATTAGGAATAATTTTTTGAGGCAAAACAGCCACATGAATAGGGATTGGACTGGAAGACATGAAATCAATTCAAATTAAATCTACTGCTTGCTAATTATGTGAATTTGACCAAGGCACTTCACTTTACAGAGCCTCAATATCCTTCTTTGTAAAATAAGAGGAGCTGGACTAATGATCTTTTGTGTTCTTCCAACTCTAAGTTGATGATGTAGTGGACTTCCAATTGTAATAGCTAAGCTTCCAGGCTTTGGTCCTGATAATGTCTAATATCTTGATTTTACTTCCAAAAAACAATAATATTGCTATTGAACTGGCTGCATGTAAAAAAAAAATTCAGGATACAAAGTATGAAGTAGCTAAGAGGCAAGAATGAAACCAAAAAGTTCTCCTATAGATAATATTGATATAAACTCAAACAGTGATATGTCAGCAAAGAAGTATCACATAAATAAGCTATGATGATTTTTTTTACATCAGTGACAAAGGGAGAGAGGCAGGTTATGATAATAATTTAGGAGCATAAATTTTTTAAAAATATTCTTAAGAAGTTTGAACATTCATTGATACATAGTATTCAAAGAAACAATAGAAATTGTTCAGGTTTTTAAAATTTAGCACCAATTAGAATGCCCAAAAGACATCATCAAATAGTTAGAGTTTACCAGAAACTCACTAGCTTTCATAAATTAACAGACAATTAATTGCTGTGATATGCACACATACATACATATGTAGATGTATTTTGAAATATACTTCAGAATTTAATAGCATAGTAGAAACAGAGCATTAATATAGACAAAATTATGACTCTAAATCATGCAGATGTAACATTGATCTTTAAAAAAGATATAGTTGTCTTTGAAAAAGTTAAGAACATTTCAATAGACAATAGATATAACCATACTCCAAATACACAAATAAAACCTCCTAATTAAGTAAAAAAAAAAAAAAAAAAAAAAAAAAAAAAAACCTTTCAAAAATTTGCAGTGGAAGAACTCAAAACCATTTGGGAGCAGGTTGAAATCCATAGCATTCCTTTTATTTTGTATTTTTCTAGAAACATGATGAAGATACTTCAAGCCTACAGAACATGAACTTATATCCTCATATATTTATTCAATTGCTAAAATCAGTTATTTTAAGTACCCAGAAAATTATGTATAAAATAAAATTAGCAGTAGTGACTTATCCCAAGATAATTTATGACTGAATTCCTTTGAAAAATAAGAGAATAATGAAATAATAACAAACATAATCTATACTGTGTGTGATGATGATGAAAATATATTAAAAGCTGAAAATCATGTCTATGATGGGAATTAGTGTCATAGTCACTGCTTTGTTTGACCTCTTTTCAGTCTGGAGATTGATAAGAAAGTAGAAGCATTATAGGAGATTATCCTGGATTATCTTGTTTGCTTTTTCTAAAAACTTCATTTTCAACAAGGCTTATAGATTGCAAGCTAGAGACAAACATGGGTGATCATACAAATTCCTAATTTGACAAATGAAGAAAGAGATGTCCAAAGAGTTTAAGTGACTTATTCAAAATCTTTCAGGTCATAGTAAAATGACACACAACAGAGCAGTGAATTAAGAGTAGCATTATAGAATACAAAGAAACATTAATTAGGGAGGAATATTTGTTGCTATAGCTATATAGAGACTTTCATTATTGACTTAAGTTATAAGCAGTAATTCAGTTAATTTGTTCATTTCAACACTGCACACTCATCTTTCTGTTCATTTGCAATTGCCATGTCCATTGTTCTTCAACAACCCCAATATTTTTTAGAAAATAAGAGCTTGAGGAAAGTCCAAGGAAATAATACATTTTCTCTGTCTATCAGTCATTCCAATGATCCCACTCACAGTGAATTTCCTGACCAGGTAACAAAAATACAGAATATCAACTTTTTTATCTTCTTCATTGTTTGTTCTACTCACAACAAGCTCATGCCTTGAAATGAATCATATAGCATGGATTGTTTCAATTCAAACTGGACTTTGCAGACAGATTTTTAGGAATAATAAAAGAAATAGTTTTATTTCTCTTTTCCACATTTTTTCTAAACCAGATCAATAAATAATGTGAATTGACTGCTAATGCATTGTAATGTTTTTTACTCTCTAAGATGCTGATGTCTTTCTGTAGAGCTTCAAGTAACAGGACTAGGAAACAAGCAGGAAAAAAAAATAATGTCTTTCTTGATTAATTACCTTCTTGTAGTTCTACCAAAGCAGAACCATCAGATATTTTTCATAAATTTGCAATGTTAACTATTTGAGTATTGCATTTTTAAACTTACTATGTTGCTATTTCTGGGTTCTGTATATGAAAAATCAAATATCCAGCCATTTTAGGCCTTGTACCTAATGACATATTTAAAATATACCATATCAAAAAGGCAGATATATTTGAAGTAGAAAATTATTTAAAGAAAACATATTCTCTACTGATAGTTGGTATACTTAATTTTCTCCCTTTGAGTAGATTCATGAGAGAGTTAAAAATATGCTGCTAATGTGATTGTGAAAACTAAACTAGAAATGAAGAAAATGTAAGGGATAAGTGACATCTCTGAGATCTAGGAGATATGTATTTCCTTGGATATTCATTAAATAATCTATTTCATTTCTAAACTCTCAAGAGAGAAAAAGATTTAAAGATTACAAGAAGGTTACATAAAGCATACTAGGTGCCAGCTACTGTGAGAGATTTAGATGTATTGACTTATATTTGATCCTGACAACAATGACATTTGGAGTAGCTACAGTTATTATTTTATAGTTTTTATACTTTATAGTTGAGAATACCAAGGCAAACAGATTAAGCAATTTGACCAGGGTCAGACAGCTAGTAATTTGAACTCAGTCTTTCATGACTCAAAGTCTTCAAAATGCAGGTCTTCCCACTCTGCCCATCGTGTTAACTAGTGAACTAATATAAAGAGATTAAATAGTAGTCTGGAGGTAGAGGATTAAATATAGGTTAAGAGAGTTTTGCTTGTTCTATCATTATGAAATTTTTGACTCATTTACTATCAACAAGTCTTAATTTCTGTAGTCTAATGAATGTTTTAATAAAATGAGTATATTTTCCCCAAATTTGTCCAAATGTAAAATAATATGCACTTGGAATATTATTATAAATAATATAATATATAATATAAAAAGATTTGTTCTCATGCTAATATTTAATCCTACTAATTTTATATTTTAAAAATTATTACATTTTATTATATTATTATTATATAAATTATTTTAAAAGGTTGTTTTAGATTTTTTTCAATCTATCAAGAAAAAATAATGAAGATGCTTTTGGGGGGAAGAAGAGAAGAGTTATGTTTGACTAAAATTTCAATATATATCTTTGTCATGTTAGCATCTAAACTTCTTCATGTATTAACTTGCTAAGCTCACTGGTCAAGTATTATATTGATTACACTTAATAGATAACCAGGTCATTAATAAATGACCTGGAAGATTTAATTCAAGAACTTTTAAAAAGCATATCAGTTTCAGAGTATCTTATAAAGAGACATACAATAAAATTCTATTTTAATGAAAATGCTCATTTTATTTAAGAAGAATGAATACAATAAAATGAACCATTGAAACAATAATAACTCTCTAGGTTTGTGCAGG
The DNA here is from genome assembly GCF_016432865.1 of Antechinus flavipes. Lineage (NCBI taxonomy): Eukaryota > Metazoa > Chordata > Mammalia > Dasyuromorphia > Dasyuridae > Antechinus > Antechinus flavipes. The sequence continues at coordinate 218,359,889 of NC_067400.1, forward strand.
TTATTAACCTTTTCATGTGCCAGTATTGTTAAAAGTATCATTTATGATGTCAGCAGAGAGGAGTTTTATACCATCAGGCAATTTGTGCATAGCTGATACTCTACCCCACAAAGAGTCTCCAATGGTATAGGTTTTTCTCATGCTAAAGAAAAGTAAACATTTGGGGGTAGAGTGGTAGGCAATAAATAAAGAATGAGGGATAGGCACTGGAACAGTTGGCATCACATATATTCAAATATTCTATTACTCACATATTGATTTCATCCATGGGAATATTCTCCCAAATGATTTAGTTTAAAACCAATTTAGACCTATTGTTCTATGAAACTTATCTTATAAATTCATTACAGGATGTCTAATTAATGTTTGGAGAGTTCTTACTCACTTTCTCTTGAGATTGCTGTGGTATCAGTGGAACTGTCTATAAATTGCTTCTCATTCTTACCCAATCTTACTTTTCAGTCACAGTTTTTTGATGACATCTATTACTCTGATTCTTCTTTATATTCTCTGTGTATTATATATTGCAACCATACCACATGCCTCTTCATACCCTCTGAGTGACACTCATTTTTTAAAATTCTTTAAATATTATAATGTTCCATGATTCACAGATCTGTCATAAAAATAGAGAAAAAAGAGTAAATTTCTGCCTTCTATTTGAGGATAAAATTTAGTCTATCACATTTGTGTTCCTGCTCATTCTCAAGTATCCTGATCATGGCTAGTTCTAGCCCCACATCTACTATGACGTCTTCCATGATTTCAAAGTATTTTCCCCCCTTAGTACATAACAATTGGTGTACATATTCATTTTCTACTTCATAAGATCTCTCGATCTCTTCTTAAGACTCTACGATCTGCCTTATGACTTCATCATGTGACAAAACTATTTTTTCCAAAGTCACCAATGATCTCTTACTTGCTAAATCCAATGGCATTTGCTCCACCTTCATTCTTTTTTTAACCTCCCTGTAGCTGTTGACACTGCCAAGCATCTTCTTGTCCTTGCTATTCTCTTCTCTCTAGATTTTCAAGACTTTATTCTCTCTTAGTTGTCCCTTCATCTATCTGATGTTTCTGTTTTAATCTCTTTTACTGAATTTTCATACAGGCCATACCTATTAACTGTGGATGTTCTAAAGAGCTCAATTTTGCACTCTTTTTTTTTCTCCCCTTACACTCTTGCAGTTGATGAGTCTACCAGTTCCTGCAGATTAAAATATTATCTCTATGTTGATAATTTTCAAATCCACTTATCCAGGTCTAACTTTTCTGCTGACCTCTAGTCTTACATCTCTAATTCTATATTAGACATCTCAAAGTAGATATCCAAGAGACATTTCAAACTCATCATTTCAAATACTGAACTAATTATCTTTCTCCTGAAATACTACCTCTTTCCAAACTTCTCTATTAATGTCAAAGGCATCACCTTTTTTCTAGTCCATTAGTTTTAAAACATGTCATCCTTGACTCCTTCCTATGGTTCACTGCCATATACAAACTGCTACTAAGATTTCACTTTGCAATATCTCTCAAATATATCCCCTTCTTTCTTCTGATTCTGCTACCACATTGATACTAAGTTTTCAGTACACATCTGTACTGTTGCAATAGCCTGCAGGCATCCTCCATTCAGCTGCCAAAATGATTTTCCTAAAGTGTAGATCTGGCCTTATCATACTTTTATTTAATAAACTCTAGTGCCTTCTTATTACCTCCAAGTGGAAATATAAAAATTTCTCTTTAATGTTCATAACTTACTCCTAACTTAACCCACTTCACATCCTACACCCACATTCCCATATACATTTCATCCAGTAACAATAGCCTCCTTTATGTTCCGTGAACAAGATACTCTATCTTTTGGCTCCAAGCATCTCCATTCATTGTCTCCATTCTTTCAATGTTTTTCCCTTCTCATTCCTCCTCTGGCTTTCCTGACTTTCTTTAAGATCCAAGAAATTTATCCCATCTTGTACAGGAAAGCATTTCCCAATCCCTTTTCATTCCAGTTCTTTCTCTCTATTGATTATTTTCTACTTATCTGGCCTATAGCTTGTTTATAAATAGTTGTTTGCAGATTGTCTCCCCATTAAATTATAAGTTTCTTAAGAGCAGGTGCCATCCATTGCCTCTCTTGGTATCCTCTGTGTTTGGCACAGTGCCTGGCACAGAGTAGGCATTTAAAAATGTTACTGATGGGCTGACTGAATCATTGAGTATAAACTAATGACTAGAAACATGTACTATATCAATCTCATTTTAAAGATAAGAAAACAGAGGCCAGGACAGATGGGTGACTTTTGGGAGGTAACATATGTTATAACCAATAGAGCTTTAAACCCAAATTCTCTTTAAACCTTATGTCATCTTATACAATTTCCATCTTGAATCATTATTCAATTGTCTTTGTGTGTTTCTTATTTGCCCAACTAAATTATAAGACTTTTTTTGAAAGCAGGACCACAGATAGGGATTATTTGTTTGTAAATCTCTCTACAATTCCTAATACAAAGTTAGTGCTCATTAAGTTTTTTGGAATCAATGAAGCCAAGAATGAGAAAAGCAGAATTAAACAATTCAATCATTCAATTTACTTAGTATCATTTTCATAAAACATAGACATTACTTAGATGATAAAAGATTCTTCTTTCACTTCCCAAGTTGTTTGATACCTTTTAGGCAAATTTCACAAAACTTCATTATATTAGTAAATTTATTTAAACAATGAAAAAGAGTTTGAGCTTGCATTCCTAAACAAGATTGCAAAAAGTCTTTTGTTAACATAATAAAAAAATATTGCTTATTTCTAGCTCTATTTTTTAACTTTTGACTATTTCTGTATATTATATATGTTATATGTATATGATATATGCATATTACTTTCTATGCAACAGGGTTTCTTAAACTTTTTGTTCATTTATAAGCCCTTTTTACCAGATAAATGTTTACATGACCCTGGATATATAAGTATATGAAATAGATATACAAATCAAAAATTTACTGATGATAAATTATAATTTCATAACCCTCTCCCATTTTCAATTATTAGATCCTATATGGGGTCACAACACACAATTTAAGAAGCTAGGGTATATAGGTGTGTTATATACATTATATACCCATGCATATTTGTATTTGGGCTTATTTGAAGTGAAATATGGAGAAACTGTGCATTAATTCTGTGGAGGGAGGGAGGAATTCATCTTCACTTGTTTCTCTCCACTGGCTCCTTCCTATCTCACTATGATAAGCACAAATCCACATATTGAAAGGATTGAAAACTATGTTGCCTTTCCCATTTTATTTTATACTATTCAAAGAATCATAGTCTCAGAGTTAGAAGGGATCTCTGAGGTCATCTGCTTCAATCTGTACCTAAAGAGAAATACCTTCTACAAAATTTCTGACAGAATATTTAATAATCATGTTACATAGACATTTGTACAAATAATTAATAAATTTCTTGAAAAGCATTCTACTAAAGAAATCTGTGTCACTCTACTAATGAATATTGATCCATTACTGATTTGTCTTGGGAAGTGGACATTCAAGTAATTCTCAGTCAACTTGACTGTATTATCATTTCTCCCACATAACTTTATCTTCTTCATAAGGATAATATGAAAAAAAAGTTTGTCAGATGAATCCCAAACATTCCCATATCTAACAGTCTAGTATTTAAGAACTTCAGTGGAGTCATGAGATCATCAATAATGGTCCTTCCTCCAAAAGTTCAAATCACATTTCATCCATAATCATAACGCATCCATTGCATTTACTAATAATCTACCCCAAAGACATCTTTACAAGTACAAGATGGCAAATGCATGTGCTATAAAACATTTTATCTCCAAAAAGAACTACAGACTTTGAATGGACTAAACTCAACACCCATAATTTGATCTTTTCATTGTCCACTTCAAAATTCTTCAGAGAGAATTGTGAATATGAACTTATACTCATCTGTTAGATATGTGGGAGGTTCTCTTTACAGGGGAGCAGGACAATGGGATACAAAACAGCCAGTAACAGAAGAACTTCTAAAGCCCAGGGCTGCTCACATATCAATGATACTTTGTGAATGAACTCTAACAGAGTTCATTAAACTAACATAACAGTAATAATAAAAGTAGTTAAAATATTTAATGAATTCTGCTAAAATTCATTAAAATATAAAATAAAAGTAGTTAAAATATTTAATGAATTCTGCTAAAATTCATTAAAAAACATTAAAATATGTTCAACAAACATACCAAAATCCATGGGATGCAGCCAAAGCACTTTTTTTAGGGAATTTTTTTATATCTCTAAATAGTTACATGAATAAAATAGAGAAAGAAGAGATCAATGAATTGGACATGAAACTAAAAAAGAACAAATTAAAAACTCTCAGTTAAATACCAAATTAGAAATTCTGAAACTCAAAGGACAGATTAATTGAAACTAAGAAGACTATTGAACTAATTAATAAAACTAAGTTAATTTTATGAAAAAAAATAGATAAACCAAAGAAAAAAACAAATAACCAGCATCAAAAATGAAAAAGTTGAACTTAAACACCATAGAAAAAGAAATTAAAGCAGTAATTAGGAGCTATTTTGCACAACTGTATGGCTACAAATTGAACAATCTAACCAAAATAGATGAATATTTACAAAAATATAAATTGCTCAGATTAACAGAAAAGGAAATAAAATACTTAAATAGTTCCATTTTAGAAAAAGAAATTGAACAAGCTACTAATGAACTCCCAAAGAAAAAATCTCCAGGGCCAGATGGATTCACAAGTGAATTCTACCAAAGATTTAAGGAACAATTAAATCCAATATAATATAAACTATTTGGAATAATAGGAAAAGAAGGAGTCTGGTCAAATTCCTTCTATGACATAAACCAGGAAAAACCAAAACAGAGAAAGAAAGTCACAAACCAATCTCCCTAATAAATATTGATGCAAAAATTTTAAATAAAATATTATCAAAGAGATTATAGCAATTTATCAGCAGAATAACACACTATGACCAAGTGGAATTTAAACCAAGAATGCAGGGCTGGTTCAAAATCAGGAAAACTATTGCCATCATTGATCATATCAATAACAAAACAACAGAAATCATATGAAAATCTCAACAGATGCAGAAAAAGCTTTTGACAAAATAAAGCACCCATTCCTGTTAAAAACACAAGGGAGCATAGGAATCAGGAGAGCTTTCCTTGAAATAAGAAGTATCTATATAAATTCTACAGCAAACATTATTTGTAATGGAAAGAAGCCAATAAAATTAAGGGGTGAAACAAGGATGTCCATTATCACCAATATTATTCAACATTGTACTAGAAATATTGGCTTTAGCAACAAGAAAAGAAAAAGAAATTAAATGAATTAGAATAGGCAATAAGCAAATAAAGCTATCATTCTTTGCAAATGATACGATGGTATACTCAGAAAATTCTAGAATATCATCCAAAAACCTGATGGAAACAATTAACAGCTTTAATAAAGTTGCAGAATATAAAATAAACCCACACAAATCATTAGCATTTTTATATATTATTGATAAAGCCCATCAGCAAGACACAGAAAGAGAAATCCCATTTAAAATTACTGTAGATAAAATAAAATACAGGGGTCTACCTGCCAAGACAAACCCAAATACTATATAATTATAAAACACTCCTCATACAAATAAAGATGTTTAAACAATTAGAAAAATATCAATTGCAATTCTGCCTAAATCGGTTTACTTGTTCAGTGCCAAATCAATCAACCTGCCAAAACATTATTTTATAAAGCTAGAAAAAACAATAACAAAATTCATCTGAAAGATCACAAGGTCAAGAATATTAAGGGAATTAAGGAAAAGAATGCAAAGGATGAGGGCTTAGCAGTACCAAACCTAAAAGTATATTATAAAGCAGCAGTAAGTAAAAGCATTTATTGCTGGTGGATAGGGTAATGGATCAGTTGAATAGATTAGAAACACACAACACAATAATCAATCCTATAGGAATCTAATATTTGATAAACCTCCAAACTCCAGTTTCTGGAATAAGAACCCAACTATTTGACAAATTGCAGGGAAAACTGGAAAATAATATGTCAGAAACTCAGCATTGTTCTACATCTCACATACCATATCAAAATTAGGTCAAAATGGATACATGATTAGGGCATAAAAGAGGATACTATAAACAAATTAGGAGAACAAGAATGATTTACCTATCAGATCTTTAGAGAAAGGAGGAATTTGTGCCAAAGAAGTACTAGAAAACATCACGAAAGACAAAATGGACAACTATGATTACATTAAATTAAAAAGTTTTTGCACAAACAAAACCACCAGAAATAAGATTAAAAGGAAAATACAAAGCTGGGGAAAATGTTTAGACAGCAAATGTTTCTGATAAAAGTCTCATTTCTAAAATATATAAAAAACTGTGTCAGTAATACATTGTACACAATAACAGCAAAAATTTGTGATGATCATCTATGAAAGATTTGGTTTTTCACAGTGGTTCAGTGATCAGAAGTAATCACAATAGACTTTGGACAGAAAATGCATCCAGAAAAAGAACTATGGAGATTGACTGTAAATCAACATGTGCTATGTTCACTTATTTTTTCTATTTTTATTTTCTCTTCTTTGATTTTTCCCCTTTTACTCTGATTTCTCTCTCATCCTTAATCATAAAGCAATGTGTATTAAAAATAAATATAATTAAAAAGTAAACTGTAAGTCAGTAAATAACATCAATTCTTATAAAATTAAAGATTCTTAATTTTTGAGCACTTAGAAAAAGAAGCAACAAATATAAAAAAGGAATATAAAAGGAAACTTTTGATAATAAATATATCTACAGGCACATTCTGTGCCCTCTCCCTCTCCCTCACTTCCTGATCAAAAGTCTCCTTTTTGCCTGGGCTCTTTCTTTAACAGAATCTCCCTAATATAGAAGAAACCATTAATTTTAGATACTTAGTATCCTCTGGGTGCTAGTCAACAAAGTGACTCTACTAAAATGAAATAAGGTGATGGTGGAATGACCTATTTCTGAGTAATACATGTTGACTTTTAACATTTGCTTCTTTTTTAAGTGCATAAAAGTTTAATTTTACAAGAATTACTGTCATTTACTGACCTATAGTTCAAAGATTTCAACCTTCTCCCTGTTTTGAAAATCAACACTTAGATATTTCCAATACTAAGGCAATTTTCTGATTCTCATGTTTTCTTCCTTCCTTCCTTCCTTCCTTCCTTCCTTCCTTCCTTCCTTCCTTCCTTCCTTCCTTCCTTCCTTCCTTTCATTTTTTTTTTTTTTTTTTTTTTTTTTTGCTGAGGCAATTGGGGTTAAGTGACTTGCCCAGGGTCACACAGCCCTGTAAGTGTCTGAGACCATATTAGAACTCAGACCTGACTTCAGGGCTGGTGTTCTATCCACTGTGCCACTTAGCCGCCCCTAATTCTCACATTTTCAAAGATGACTGACTGTGACTCAATAATAATACTCATGGTTTCTTTTTGGAAGTAGTTCATTCTTGACTAGGAACACAAGCTCATCTATGGCATTTAGAACATCATCTCTTTTGTCTTTTATTTTAACTTTATGTATCAATATTTGTTCTAATCTTTCTAAACTCAATAAACAACAAAGAATTTATAAATATTAATTAAACATTTGCTAAGCACCAGGCATTGTGCTGAGATCTGAAACCACACACACACACACACACACAAACATAAGACAGTTCCTGTCTTCAAGGAGGAGCTCAAGTCTAATGGGAAAGATAACACTAAAAACATAGAAAAAAGAAAAAAAACAGCCTGAAAAATAGTGGGGGGCAAGAGGAAATGAAGTCCTAAGACAGGATGGGAAATGATCTAAGGAATTGAGAATTTCAAGGTTAATTTCATCTTACAGAATGATGAGTTTCTGAGATGGTAAAGTCCAGGAAAGCATTTGGGGGTGGGGATAAGGGGAAATAATAAGAATTTTAAGGATACTATTCTTCAGTACAGGAGAGTTAGGGAACAGCTCTCAGATGTTAACCCCCCCTTCTCTCCAATTAAAGGAAGGGATGGATCCCAGGGGCAAGAGATACTGAGAAGAATAGAATTTCTGAAGATGATGAAGCCCCCAAAAACAGTCAAGTGAGAAATGGAAAGGAGAATTCCCTGGGTCCACTCCATAAAAGGTGGAGGACTTGGGAGGACTTCTGAGATGTTTGCCCTCCACACTTTTAAATCAGAGGGAGGAAAGGGCCTTAAAGACAAGGGATGATGAAGTTATGAGTTTTATTGTTAATGTTGAGTTTAAAGAATAGTTACTATCATAGTTTCTGTTTTCCAGGTAGAGTTCTTTATGGGCTGCAAAGGTACATTGCTGAAGGAAATCACCTTCACCCTAACTTCCCACAAATCCTCTATGCCCAGGATCTAGGATAAATCCTTAAAGACAATGTTTGACAATTGCTTAATATATTCAACATCAAATAAACCTTATTGTTGCTGCCACCACAATTATATGTAGTTTCAATAATTGTTCTATTGCCTGGCTAACATATTCTAATTTCAGCTTCTGAATTCCTATTGTATCTTTCCAAGCCTAAACATCCCATTACTTTGATTCACTTTCTGGTACTGGATTTCCTCTAAGATACTACTCTCAGTCATTACAGGGGCTAGAATGTTATGGGCCAGAACTTGAAACAAGATGCTAAGTCACTGGAATTGACAGAGACAATGCTTATGTACTTAGCTTACACTTTTAGAGTTCACACCTTTAAGAGAGTTCACACATTAGTTCACACCATTAGAGAGCATATATAAGCTAGGATCCTCAACTAGGATTGACTTTGGAAGATTCACAAGTCAGAAGCCCACAAGCCTACACTCTTGGAGGTGGAGTCAGATTCATTCAATATTCCACCTTTGTGCTGGCTGGAGATTCAGAAGGAGCTAGAGGCTGAAGCTGGCAGAGACAAAAGACTAGTAGCAAGAGCTCTCAGAACCAAGGAGAGAGATAGGCCACTAAGAAAACTAATTGGGATATTTTGAAGGAGACAATAAAGGATCTGAACTTTTAACTTCTGGCTGAATTTGGGATGATTATTATTCTGAACTGAAACTAAGGCTGCCTCCAGAAGCCCCCCAAGAAACCAGAGAACATTATATTTTAGAGAAGAGAACATTTCACTAGAAGAATCTTATTCCTGTTCCCATTTCTTCATTTATCCACTGTCAGCACTCCCTGAAAATGACTACCCCTCAGCTTAAACATCATCTTCTCAGCATTTGCTCAATTAATTGTGTGCCTTTGTGGATTTCTCTGGTCTTTGAATTCTGTTTATATAGTCAGGGCCACCTTGTGACTAAGCAAGCCAATTAAGGCAATATCAGTGATCATGTCAGGTAAATGATCAAAGATGTCATTGGCAAAAGAAGATAGAAAGATGAATAGCCAATAATCAGATTAAAGAACCAACTCTTCAACTCATACAAGGAAAAATATGATACATGCTTTCTATTTAAGGAAGAAACCAAATGCCAAGTATGATTATGCTAGGGGATTTGTAGATGTAGATATATGGAAAATTTTGGAATAAATAGTTTGTGAGAGAAAAGAGAAAGGTTAAAGATTTAAATACAAGCAGACTTTAACAGTAAATCTAAATCAATCAGATATCTATAAAATCTTTTATCATTTAAAATCAATAAGATTTTATTTATTTGGCATTTACAATAAAATGAGCTGTTCTACAAGTCTCTTTAAAAGACAAAAATTGCATTATTATAACATTTTTGATGGAATGTTATCTTATAAATACCATCCATTTCCATTCCTTATTAAATACAAATCAAATTTCTTTGAATAACTCAGTTTCATTATTATGGACATAATTTCGGGTGCCATTCCTAATAATGCCCTGAGGACCTATGGAAGTTTATATAGCTATTTGCCACTATGCTATGGGAGTGTTGGTGTCTTTTGTATTCTTAAGAATGCTCTTTTTTTTAAGTTCCTCCTGCTGCCAATCAGCTGTCACTTTTTACTGCTGTCAATTTGCCTGCCTAGAGCCCCATCCTTCCTAATTTTCTTTTTCTAATCAGCAGTTGAAGGGGAAGCCAAATAGCCTATCTTGATAGAATTGTTTGCAAATTCAGAAGAAGTCAACTTTGAGTTAAGGCTATGGTGGCTCTTAAAGGAGAGTATTTCAGTTCAATGCATGAATTTTGTGATGAAGTTGGGTAATTCAAAAGTTCTTTTCTCTCTTATGTCCTTGAGAAATGAGACAAATGAGGTCCTTTATAATGCCAATATTTAAAGACTTTTCCTTCAATTCAATAATAGGGATATTATATCATATTTTTAAAAATCTTTACATGTCTTCCTATTAGTCTGATTATACATGTTTGCATTCATTTATATTTATGTTCAGATTCATATGCAGAAAATAAAGCTTATAGAAATGGTTCTGCTCACTTCCTCAGTTTAAAATAATTTATAAATATTGAGAAGAAATTAAGTCAAGCAAATGAGTTTAAAAACAAGAGAGTTCTTTTAACTTATTTATTTTCAAAATAATTGTTTGTAGCTAACTTTGTAGAATCTAAGAATATCAGTATTGGAAGGGACCTCAGAAACCATATAGTTCAATCCATAAACAAGGACCCTTTAAAATTATATACCTTACAAAGGGTCAGTTAACATTGGCCTGGTAATTCCAGAGAAATTGAGGCAAGCTAAAGATTAGAGAGTTTTTAATAATTTACTTAAAAGGGAGAGATTGTGCTGGGGTCATGACGCTCCCGGGGCTGATGTCCAAGGCATCCAGCAATCAATATGAGTTCTCAATGACATACACACACACACACACACACACACACACACACACACACACGGCTCAGCTATAGGGGTAGACTGAGGCAGGGGTGAAGTCAGAATACTGAGAACAGGAATGGACTATCAATCAGTTTTGACAAGGTCAGGGGGAGGCACTGGACATTCTGATAAATTGGGATGAAGAAGAATAATGACAGCATAGGGGGTAGGACCATAAATTATAACAAACTGGGAGTTAAGAAGGTGTTTAGCTTAGAGCCAGGAAGTCTAGACTCCTCCTTATCTTGAATTTACACATTGACAATTTATAACCTTAGAGTAAGTAGCCCTGAGTTATATCAGTCTTAATGAACCAGAGGGGTGGGTTGCAACTAAGGGGATTGAGGCAGAATAATTAGTAAAACTGAGACAGAACAATAAAAGGGAACTGGCACAACAGCATGATAAGCTTTAGTATAGAGAAACAAACTATCTTCTAAAAACAGGGGTCCTCAAACTACAGCCAGTGGGCCAGATGCAACAGATGAGGACATTTATCCCCCTCATTCAGGGCTATGAAGTTTCTTTATTTAAAGGCCTACAAAACAAAATTTTTGTTTTTATTATAATCTGGCCCTCCAACAGTCTGAGGGACAGTGAACTGGCCCCCTATTTTAAAAGTTTGAGGATCCCTGTAACAACCTGTTCTATTTTTAGATAAATTGTAGGAAGGAAATTTAAATAACAACATAATTGATTAAACTAATATTTTCAATTAAATTCTTACTTAAAGTACTAAATAGCATTTCCTTTGATATTTGGGGAAATTTTGTTTCCCAGTATGGAGATATGATGTTCCATTAGTTGATAAGTTGCTTTCTGGACACGGATTTTGACTGCAATAAGTTCATAATCAAGTATTTATGTTCTAGGAACTGGACTTCAAAAAGATCATATATTACAATGATATGTGGGATGATGGTAACAGTACACAAAAATTATTTACAATATGGTCTGAAGATAATTTCTTTGGGAGAGAGTCACAAGTGGCTGGGAGCAAAAAAAGTTTTCATGTAAACAGTGATATTAGTTGAATTTTGAAGAAAACCAAGTATTACAACCCTCAACTAGAGAATGGCTTGACAAATTGTGGTTTATAAATACATCACAACATTATTATGCTATAAGAAATGATTAAAATGGATTCAGAGACAATAATAGTAATAGCTGTAATAATAACTAGCATTTTCATAACAATAAGATTTGAAAAAAATCTTTTACATATGTTAAGTCATTTGACTCAAACAACTGTATAAAGTAAGCATTATTATCATCTCCATTTTACAGATATGGAAGAGAGGTTAAGTGAATTGTTTAAGATAAAAGAACTAATGAGTATCTGAAGACACATATTACCTGATGCAGAGTAAAGTAAGTAGAACTGGAACAATTTATAGTACAATAACAATTGTAATAAAAACAATTTTAAAAGGCTTAAGAACTTTGATCATTTGAATGATTGATTAATCATGATGACAGAGGACCAATGATAAAAAAAAAATTCTAGTTACCTCCTGACAGACTAAAAATGCAAAATGGGACATAATTTTGGCCATGACTCATGAATTTATTTTCCTTGATTATGCATATTTGTTGAGGTTTTTTTTCTTTTTTGTGAAAGAGAGAAAAATAATTCTAAGTGATTAAAAAAAGAAAATTTAATTTAAGAAAAAAGATAAAGAAACAAAGGATTTTAATAGTGATTATTTTAATAGTGACAGGCAAATATGGCAAAAATTACAAGCACAGGGAATACTTAGTATAAAGGCACAAGGTGCACTGGGATAGAGACAAGGAGTGCATGAGGAACAGCAAGAGCTCAGTTTGCATGGACTGAAACTTGTAACAAGGGAAAAGATGTATAATAGGGCTTGTCAAAGTATATAGTGCTTAACCAATGAAGCTTCGTTCATTATTTGATAAGGCTGGCAATATGTTAAGTAAGGTTGTGAAGGGCTTTAAAAGCCAGAATCCTGTATAATATATCGTGCTAATCTTTGTATTCATGTTTATATACAAAGTATAAAATTACTTAAGAAATGAGGCTGATATCAATAGGAGAGGGGCTTAACAGTTTATGGTTTCTAAAACTAATGGAATATTACTATATTTTAAGAAATGAATTCAGAGGGGAAAAAAGAAGCCATATGAACTGATGCAGTGACCTATGCAGAACTAAAAAACAATTATTCATAATGATGGTCATAATGTAAATGGAAAGAACAACAAAAAAAAAGAAACTGAATATTGTATAATTATAATAAAGTTGGCCCCAAAGAATAGATGAGAAAACACACCTAGCCCTTCTTCTTTGCACAAGAAGAGGACTGTGGGTGTTGAATTTTGTATATATTGTCAGATTCAATTCATGTATTGTTTGGTCTTGCCAACTTGCTTTTTTTTTTCTTTTTTATGATTCTGGGGAATGAAGGGATAGATATATTCAGAAATTAAGGTTCCATAAAAATAAATGAAAACCGTAAAGATTAAAACAAAACAGAAAGAATGGAAGAAGAGTTCCTGGCTAAGGAAAGGGCTAAGGTGGGGTAAATAGTCTGAGAATCAAACAAGCCATTCATTGGATCTAAATTCCTCTTCCTAAGTCACCCAGATATTCACATTACTGGAATGATGCCAAGTTCCAATTAACTTGAATATATGCTGGTGTACTGTATACATGTAGTGGGTCACAAATCTTAAAAAGGGATATGTGAAGCTTAATCAGGCACTAAAGGAGATTTTAAATCTTGTCAACTACTTTAAAAAAAGTCTGAGCAATAAAAGTTTCTTTTTTGTTGTTGTTCTTTCCATTTACATTATGATCATCAGACAATACAAAGACTCATAAAGAAAAAATGAACTCCAAACTATTCTAGGTATTTTTTAGATATAATATACTTTTTCTTTTTTCATTTTCATATAAAATGGATAAATAATAGATTAATAAAGCCAAAGTCTATTTCCTGAATAACTTTTAGAAGTGCTGGGTCTTTATCCAACCATTCTGGAGAGCAATCTGGAATTATGCCCAAAAAGTTATCAAACTGTGCATACCCTTTGATCCAGCAGTGCTACTACTGAGCTTATACCCCAAAGAGATACTAAAGAAGGGAAAGGGACCTGTAATGTACCAAAATGTTTGTGGCATCCCTGTTTGTAGTGGCTAGAAACTGGAAAATGAATGGATGCCCATCAATTGGAGAATGGTTGGGTAAATTGTGGTATATTAACATTATGGAATATTATTGTTCTGTAAGAAATGACCAGCAGGACGAATACAGAGAAGCTTGGAGAAACTTACATGAACTGATGCTAAGTGAAATGAGCAGAACCAGGAGATCATTATATACCTCAACAATGATACTGTATGAGGACGTATTCTGACAGAAGTGGATTTCTTTGACAAAAAGAAGATCTAACTGAGTTTCAATTGATCAGTGATGGACAAAAGCAGCTATATCCAAAGAAAGAACACTGGGAAATGAATGTGGACTACTAGCATTGAACTAGACATCAAGAAAATGTCCATTAGTTGGGGTTCAGATGAACTAAGTGTGGCATATGAATAATGGAAAATTGTTGTGCTAGAAGAAATAATAAGCAGGATGATTTCAGAAAAACCTGGAAAGACTTAAGTGAACCAATGCAAAGTGAAGTAAGTAGAACCAGGAGAATGCTGCATACAGTAACATCAATATTGTACAATAATCAACTATGAATGATTTAGCTATTTTCAGCAATACAAGGATCTAAGGCAATATCAAAGGACAGATGATGAAAAAAGCCATCCACCTCCAGAGAAATAACTAAGGAAATCTTCAAAGCAAACTCTTTTTTTAGTCTATTTTTATGTGATTTAATTTTTTTTTTTATTTCACAACATGACTAATATGGAAATGTTTTGCATAATTGTTTATGTATCACTTAATACCAAATTGCTTACCATCTCAGGGAGAATGAAGAGAAGGGAAGAAGGGAGAGAATTTGAAATGCAATATTTTTTAAATGTTAAAAATTATTTTTACACATAATTTGGAAAAAAATATGATTCAAAAATGGATGTTAAAAGGTATTAATGTTATCTCAATAATTTAATAGATTGTCATCTAATGTTAGTACTCCTGACTGTAGCAGAGATCTGAACCTATTATTACCTTCTCATTTCTTGAAATACTTATCTGTGTTCTACTGAAAAAATTATCACAGGAATGTCTGATGTAAAGAGCATTTTCTCTTATTATCACTTGATAATATCTGATCAAATACTAATAGAATATACAATACTCCAGAGGTTACTTCTTGCATTTGCTCCATGACTGTATGACCTCCTTTTTGTGTTCTACATGTTTCTCATTAGAACTTCTCCGTAATTGGCAATATATTGAGCCTTATCAGCATCCCTTTTTTGTGCCTCAGGATGACCTGTGGAGACTGTGGTAGCTTAAGACATACAGGTCATTAGAAGATCATATAGTTCATTTCAATATCTAGAAGAAGTTATGGTTTATTAAAAAGCTTTTTTTTTAAACAATTCTTAAAAGATAATTTAGTCCACACTCTTCCTATTCAATTCTTAGTCTAATTCAAAGATAATCTACAATGTTTATTCAAAATATAAATAATGATGTTGTATAACCAACTGTATATCATACTCTGGGAAATAGTTTCTTGGTGCTCTTTATCTGATCCATGGTTTTTCCCTTAAGAGTTTGATGTCCTCCTACCTAACAGATATCTTGACAATTTATTATACAACTTACTAAAATTATGATTATCCTAGAGTAGACCCCCTCTGTTTATGTACTTGATCGGGCTAAGATACTTTCCCCTTCTGTTTTATTTAGTGTCTTTACTTTCCCATGGAACACACTGAAGAGGATGATGGTAAAAATAAAATTTCATGCCTATAACTTCATGGATGAAGAAAAATGTTATAACAACCTTGATAGATATTCCTATTTTCTCCCCTCGCTTTTTGGCATTCTATCCCATAAATATTCTTGGGATGATATGACAAGTGAATCTCTTCACAGATTTTTTGAGCACTCTACCATTTAATAATTACCATTTATAAGCCTCCACATCTTATTCAACCATGATATTTTATCAACAAATTACCACTCTAAATCAGTTGGTCTTGGCTACCATATTTCTTCATTGGCAAGATGGCCAAGAAGTTGTTTTCTAAGGTAATATATAAATTCTTCAGGCTTGTACTTGTGGAATTTATGTCAATTAAACTTTTTCAGAAAATGTTTACAGTAAATATGGACACCTATTATTTTGTCCATTATTCATTTAAAAGAGCTTATTTAAATTGTTAGAAAGTAATAATTTAACTCAATGTCATTAACTTTAACTGTTTTCCTTCTAATTTTTCCTCTAATTATATTTTAATTTCATTGAGATCTTCTTACAAGCCTGCAATTTTAATTTATAAATGAATCTCACACCCAGAAGCCAGTGAAACAACAAGGAATAATTTTATATCATTTGATGTTTATTATTCTCAATGCTTGTAGACTGTCTTCTAGAAAAATGTATTCATAATATAAAAATATGAGGATACTTTATAGCATACAAGTCTTTGGCAGCTTTTGTTTCTTAATTCTGAACTAAAATTTTCCAAAATATTTTGACTGTTATCTCCAGTGATCATCCTAATATTAAAATCTCTATCTCTTAACATATATCTATATAATATATTTAAAATATGCACAAAATATGTAACATATATTCACATATGTTATATATCAGAGAAATTTGTAAGTCTTATCAGTACATTCACAGAATCTACTATAGCAAATGCTAGAATATAAGTTGCAATAATTTTTTAATTGTGTAAATGTTAATCATGGGCACTACAATGTAAGATGATTAACTACTCCATGAAATGATGTTTCCTGTTGACTTTGAATGTATGAAAACCAACTTTTTGTATTTTCCAAGAAATACCTATGAGATAGCCTAATATTTATCTGAAATTTCCTTTTCTCTTTTGGTTTGATTTTTAGCAAGAATATTAAGTTAATCATATTAAGTTTGGAAAACATATGTTAAGGACTTGCTATATGTTATAGATGCAAAGACTAAAATGAAGTGACTTCTGTCTTCAAGGAGTTTACATTCTATGTGTCTAAATGGAAGTGGATACAACATATATAGTCAGTTCTGTTATAAAGGCTACATGTACATTTTTTAAATCACAGTAATAACTAGATTATGCAAAATCAGTAAATAAAAATAGAACATATATGGAGAAAAAAAATGAGGTTAGGGCACAATACTCAAAAACTTTGTTGGAAATAAAAAAAGGAAATAAATAAAAATGGTAGCAGAGTTTTGTGTTAAAATGTTAAGCAATACATAATTATAATATATATTTTCAGGCTATAAATCAGACTGAGTCTGAAATCCCATGGGCTAGGCTGGAAAAGTCTACTACTAATCATGGAAATGTCCATCTTCTTGAGATTAGAAGAATGGGACAGGGATATAGCCATAGTGAAAGATTGGGAGCTATGGGGATAAAATGTATTGGTATGGCACAGACTTTCCCCTCTCATAGCTTCTCCATCACAGGAAAATATATAATAAATATGAAACTTTACCTGAAAAAAAAAAAGTGACATTTGCTTGTGTATCTGTGTACTTAAAAAGTTGTGAACTGGCACAGTTTTCCATTTTCTCATGTTTTTTTGCAGATGAAATCATGTATAAGAAAACTGAAATTTTCTTTACACTAAAATTATTCTCTAATATATCAGTCACATTGGAAGAATTCTTATTTTCAAAATAAATGTTACAGCCAAACTCATACTAACTATAAAGCCATTCTAAGAGAAAGAAAGCACTAATAAAAGGGAAAGATCAGACAAGGTTTTTCACAGGGGTTGGAATGATAAGCTTGAAGGAAGTTGGGAATTCTAAAAGAATATGAGAACATAGCACTTTACCAGTTTGCAGGGCACCCAAGTCATAGAGAAAGGACATATTATGTTGAAAGTTGTAGACTCTCTTCTAGAAAAATGTATTCATAATATAAAAAGATGAGGATACTTTATAGTATACAAGCTATTGTATTAGTCAAATTGCCTAAGATTTAGAATTGCAAGAAAAGTAGTAGGAATTGTTTTGAAAGTTAGGTTAGTAGCAGATTATAGAAAACGTTGAATTCTAAGATGAAGTGTCCACAATTTATCAGAGAATGGGAGTCACTGAAGATTCTTTTGTAGGGAAATACATAAAATGGCAATTCATAATATCATTTTGGCAACTGTGTGGAAGATGTTGTGGAAGGGGAGACCAACAGGAAAGCTAATTTAATAGCTGTGATATCTAAATGGCTCAGTGAATAGAGTCTCAGATCTGTAGCTAGGAAGATCTGAGTTCAATGCAGCTCAGACACTTACTGGGCATGAGGCTTGTTTCTTTCAACTTCCTCATCTATAAAAATGGAATAACATGTATTTATTTCCCAAAGTCCTTGTGAGGATCAAATATGATAATAGTTGTAAAGCACTTATTATAGTGCCTGAAATATAATAAATGACATGTATGTATTAGCTATACTAAGAATAACCAGAAATTATTATTGATGGTAATTAATAAGATTATCAATAACCAACTAATATTACTACTGATAATGATGATGAGAAAGAGGATCATCATGATTCAAGTGCAAAATGATGAATGATAAAGATCTGAATTTTGTTAGTAGATAAAGTTGATGCAATTCTCTTCCTCCAATAATTATGCTCAATCCTTGGATCTTATATTTATATTCTAAATCAGGTAAATTATGTATGCAGATGATATAAAATCTTGATTATAAGTGTTATCTGCTTCATCCTTTGCTATTTCATCATAATAACTATAAAACCTTAAAGTAAATATGGAAGTATGAAGAACAATTTTTGTTTTTTATGTTCTATTGTTTGTTATTTTTTTTTAATTTATCACACAGTGATCAACTTATTGGTGATGAATCTTTTCATATTTATTATCTAGGCTGAACCTCAGAAGATAGACATTGTCTGTTTCACAGAACTCCCAATCACAATAATGATACTAATAGTATTTGTCTCTTGAGAAAATAATAACCACTGCAATCCCACCTTCTTTATGACAGTGAGATAGGGAATCACTAAGACTAGTAAGAATAAACTACCTATCCAGCATTTTATTTTGTGAGGATAAACAACAGGACTCCAATCTGTCAGTGATTTAAAGGGAAGTTTACTCCAAGCATCTAAATACTTTGTTCAGAGGAATAGGGAAGAAAAAATTTTTTCCAGTGGCCATGAAAATGTCTGTAAAAGGTGCTGGTGAGTTCTTAGAGCCTGGCCTAAGATCATCCACTATATCTCCGTCCCTCACTGTTCATCTTGATTTTTGTCTTACCACTGGATCTCAGTAATTCAGGAAGAGTGAGGGAGGGAGAAGACTTTGCTTAACTCTGCCTTTCTTAAGTCCATTTCACATGCATGTCAAGCCATCTCTATGATGTCATTGATCCCCTTTGAAAACAAAAGATGAACAACTATTATGTGCTAGTCATTGTGCTGGAACTGAGGATACAAATACAAACAAGAAAATTTCTCAATGAGCTTAAGTTCTCCTGAGGAAAGACAAAATATAAAGAGATACTAGAAAGCAAAGAGGTAATTTTATGATGACAAGATTTTAGGGATAGGATTGAAATATTGGACAGATTATTGGGCAGAATTTAGTATACATTATAAGATGTATTCATTTTACTGAAAATTTTTAATTAATTATCTGTCATTGACACTAGGGAAAAGTGAATATGGAGGTAGAATGGAGTTGAGAGATTAAATTACTTGCCCTGGGTCACAAATCTAATATTTCACACTTAATTCACACTTAATATATGACTTAAACCCAGATCTTCCTAATTCTTAAGAAGATTCTCCAAGTATACATGTGGCCTCTCTTTCTGAAGATGTGTTTTCTTCTTCCTTTTACTGAATCATACTTAATCTAAGGAAAGATCAAAGTGATAATTCTTGTATACAAGAGCTTAAGGATTCTTTACATAATTCTGAGACATCTCAGAAGATTGTGGTCTACAGGGTAGAATCTACTTCTATGCCCTTTAATACATTATTTCTGATTTGATAAAGTGTGACTTCATATTTGAAGGTGACCCTTCAGACATTGTATGAGAATGTGAGGAAACAACATGTTATTCTTTCCCACATTGAATGGGTTTAGCTATGATTTGTGTATTTATTTCTGTACAAATGGAAAATGAGGATGTAATAGAACTATCCAATACTTAGCCCTATAAATCTAAACTTGTACAGCCACATAAAAATCCTTTCTTCAGCTCTACTATTCCTTTGAGAGTCTAATTTCATTGATCCATTTAACCCACACCTATTCAGTGTAGCTCTGAGTCTGGGAGCCTTGTTTCTAGCCACAAACATATTAGGGGAGAAGAGGAAAAAAGAAAAGACAAGAAAATTTGGGATTTGGAACAAAAGATTAAGGTAGATGGAGCATCACCAGTTCAAATATAGACTATATTAGTGATGTCATTGAATTGTTGCTATCAGGCCTATTGCTGGTAAATGCTGCATGTAGTCTCTTCTTGAACAATGCTCTTTTGGTCTATGATAATTGCCAAGCATTTGTCTACTTGAACTCAGTGCTGTTCTTCTGGATATATGGTTCCCAAGCTTTCTCTATCTTGGAGCTATAAGAATAATCATAGACTCTGCCATCTCTTTTACCCTGAATTCTACAGGTTTAAACTCCCTTTATTTTAGGGGATAAGGCAATGCTTCCATATCTAGTCATTTTAGAAAGAAACACACAATTGTTTTCTCTATCTAAGAAGAACAAGCCATCAGTTTCCAATTTTAACTATTCATTTTCTTTTTCTCCAGGAATGTCTTGCCTCTAGAGGCCAGCTCTTGGCTCTAGAGGCCACAAAATATAAAGAAGTAGAACCAGGAAACATTTTATTTGTCTTTGAGACAACTTTTTCCTATTCACCAGGAACAACATTACTGTCCTCCATATGAGGACCCTTAGAGTTACAAAATCTTATCCATAAGTGTACCCTAGATATGTACACTATTCCCATTGATTTTGTTTATCTCAAATTGATAATTGATAGATGGAACTATTCTATTGCTACTTATTACTATAATATTTCATTAAATATCTTTGTTTTGAACCAAATATATCCTTTGATGGACTAATAAAAGTAAACATATGCTAGGCTGAGGCAGGAGAAATGCACTATGATTTTGTATGGATATAGATCCACTGAGTACCTTGAAGTTAGGGTGTTGTTTTCTTCATACTCCTCATGTATTCGCTTTTCTCTTCTGTGCTTTCATTCACTTCCAGACCTCTATTCAAATGACTCTAATCATCCATATTTAATCTCATTCTTTTGAGGTCCATTCCAACATTTTCACCTAGCTGCAAGACATCTCTACCATAAACTCACTATGTTTAAACTGAATTTGTCATTTTCCCTTCCAACTCATTTCCTCATAAGTTTCCAGTTTCTTACTTATAATACTCTCATTCTCCAAATCACACAGACTCTAAACTTCAGTCATCTTTAACCTCTCAGATTCCATTATCTTATAGCTTCCATATTCAATGGAGGCTACTCTCTGTATTTTATGTATTCACAATGCCTTGGAAATCAAAACTAATTCAACAAACATTGATTTAATTCCCATTCAATGCAGAGCACTGGGCACTTACTAAATTGTAAGCTAAATGAGATAAGATACAAGCATGTGATATTCAATATTACATGATAAGTGCACTAAATAAAAATAAAACAAACTGCTATGTGAGATTCAGGGGGTCATTAACATCAAGCAGGTCAAAAAAAAGCTTCACATTGGCATTTGAGTTAGTTTTTAATTGATAGACTGGTATTCTAAAGATGATGAGAGGGACTGAATTCTAAACACAGAGAACTGTGTGAGAAAAGGCATATTAGATTACAGATTGTAGGACATATTGCAGGAAAAACAATAGGGCCAGTTTTATTGGATCCTGGAGAAGAGTAACACAAGAGAAGGCTGAAAAGACTGTGTGGTGCCAGATTATTGGAGGACTTTGAATACAAAGCAAAGAAGTTTAAGCTTTGCATAGTAACCAAGGGAACTCCTAAAGATTTTTTTTTTCACCAAAGACACAGTTTGCCTCATTGACCTCCTTACTTAATGATCAGTTTAGATGGAATTTTGCACTTTTCCTAACTGTCACTAACACTACGACTTGATGAATTTACCCCCTTGCAATATCTTCTCTCACCTCTGTCTCACTGGGAAATGGGCATGCTAACTTATTGGGCATTTCCTGCTGTCTTAAATTTTGTTTATTTGCTGTATATACTTTTATAATAGACTTTATCTCTAGCTAAAGATAAGCTGATTTTTATTGAATTTTGAGCCCATGTTTGCTATAAAGGAATGGATCATATACTAAGAAGTAGAATAAAGAAACACATAGGCCAATAGTCCAAACTTACCCACAAACTTATAATGAAGCTTTCTTTTTATCTTCTTGGAGATACAAAAGAGACTTCAGAAGTATTGGAGCAAAGAAATGAAAAGTGCTCTTAAAAGGCCAAATAAAACAGTTTCTCCCACCTGATCGTGACCTTTTTCTTCCCCCGAATAAACACCTGCTCAAAACCCACCCAGCTCAGAGAAACAGGTTTCAGTGACCAAGGCCAGAAGAAGGGTCAGAATCACTGGTCTTTGCCCCACAAAAACCACTATATGGTGACATCGAGGTTAAAATTCATCTGCTATCCACTTATTTACACTATGCCATTTCTTCTTATTTTTTAGAAGTCTATTTTACTTATTAACTAATCACCTAGGAGTAACTAACTTAAATTCTCACTGCCTACTCTCTCACTTCCATCTTCCTCAACCATACCCAACCCATGTCCTATTTCCAATCTTTCCATTTTTCCCACTATTCCTTCTGGAATTCCTATCTCTTAGTGAACAACTGTCCTTTTATTTTGTACTTCCTCCTTTCTGACTATTTCTATCTACTTGCTCTAAATGTGATCTGGCTTTCCCCAGATGACACAGCATCCTATCTTCTCTAGCACTGATTTTGCTATCTTTTCTCCTCTTCCCTACTCTCCCAACAAATTGGTTCCGAAATGACAGTTATTTTACCCTTTGATCCCTACTTCCACTTCCAAATTTTCCCTTTACTCCTGTCATTCTGCAACATCTATTCCTTTGAAGTTTACTCTATTAAAATATTTTATACTATGATCAACTGTGGATGACTGCTATTCTCAGCAATAAAATGATCCAAGAATATTCTGAAAGACTTATGGTGAAAAATGCTATCCATATGCAGAGAAGGAACTGATTGTGTCTGAATACAGATTGAAACTTTTTTTTTTACATTTTTTTCTTAAGGGTTTTTTGATGGGGATAGGGAAGATCTATGTTTTCTTTCACAATATGACTTTTATGGAAATATTTTGCATAACTTCCACATGTGCCTTCTCAATGAGGAGTAGGAGTGGGGAAGAGGGGAGATAATCTGGAACTCAAAGTTTTAAAAACAAATATAAAAATTGTTATTTATATATATATATATATACATATATATATGTGTGTGTGTGTGTGTGTGTATATATATATGTATCTGGGTTAAAAAAAACAAATAAATATACATATAAGAAAGACATACCAGAGGACATTTTGATGAATTCTCTCATTTTAGAGGTGAAAATATTATTACTCTCAGGTTGACCAAATGACTTCACCAAAGTTGCTGAACAATAAAAAAATCAGAAATAATATTAGGAAAAAAAATAGCTTATGCAAATCAGGGTGGATGTTGTCTATTTGTCCTCAGATCATTTTCCTTTTCTTCTTCAAGAAGTTAAGCTCCTCTTTCCTCTCATTTCCAAATCTACCCCTAAATCAACATTCATATTCATATACCCTCAAGAACCCAAACTTCCAAGTTGCTAAATTTCTTCAACCTCCAGGACTCATTCCTCCACTCAATTTAGCTATTCACAGAATGGGCCACAGCTTAGATTATGCCATTAATGATGCATGATACACTTACTTGATCAAAAATTTTCAAGGCTTTTTAAACTTTTTTTCCATTCACTACCCCTTTTTGCCTGTGAAATTTTTACATGATCCTTGGACATATAGGCATATAAAATACTGCAGTTCCATTTAAAATAACTGTTGATAGTAAATGGGAATCTATCTGCCAAAGGAAAACTTTATTTGAGAAAAACTTTCCACACAAATAAAGTCAGAGCTAAACAATTGGAAAAATATTAAATGCTCTTGGATAGGCTGAGCAAATATAATAAAGATGACAATACTACCTAAACTAATCTATTTATTTAGTGTTATACCAATCAGACTCCCAAGAAATTATTTTAATGACCTAGAAAAAATAACAAAATTCATCTGGAAGAACAAAAGGTCAAGAATGTCAAGGGGACTAATGAAAAAAAAATCAAATGAAGGTGGTCTACGTGTACCTGATCTAAAACTATATTATAAAGCAGCAGTCACCAAAACAATTTGGCACTGGCTAAGAAATAGACTAGTTGATCAGTAAAATAGATTAGGTTCACAGGACAAAATAGTCAATAACAATGGCAATCTAGTATTTTGGGATAAAAATTCACTATTTGACAAACTGCTGGGAAAATTGGAAATTAGTATGGCAGAAACTAGGCATTAACTCTGTACACCAAGATAAGATCAAAATGGGTTCATGATCTAGGCATAAAGAAAGAGATTATAAATAAATTAGAAAAACATAGGATAGTTTATCTCTCAGACCTATGGAGGAGGAAGGAATTTGTGACCAAAGAAGAACTAAAGATCAGTACTGATCACAAAATAGAAAATTTTGATTGTATCAAGTTAAAAGTCTTTTGTACAAACAAAACTAATGCAGACAAGATTAGAAAGGAAGCAATAAACTGGGAAAACTTCTTTACAGTAAAAGGTTCTGATAAAGGCCTCATTTCCTAAATATATAGAGAATTGACTCCAATTTATAAGAAATCAAACCATTCTCCAATTGATAAATCATAGAAAGATATGAACAGACAATTTTCAGATGATGAAACTGAAATTCTTTCTACTCATAGGACAATGTGTTCCAAATCATTATTAATCAGAGAAATGTAAATTAAGACAACTCTGAGATATCACTACACACTTCTCAGATTGGCTAAGATGACAGGAAAAGATAATGATAAATGTTGGAGGGGATGTGGGAAAACTGGGACACTGATGCATTGTTGGTGGAGTTGAGAACGAATCCAACCATTCTGGAGAGCAATTTGGAACTATACTCAAAAAGTTATCAAACTGTGCATACCCTTTAATTCAGCAGTGCGCCCAGTGCCCAGCATACTACTGGGTTTATATCCCAAAGAGATAGTAAATAAGGGAAAGGGACCTACCTGTATGTGCAAAAATGTTTGTGGCAGCCCCTTTCATAGTGGCTAGAAACTGGAAATTGAATGAATGTCCATCAATTGGAGAATGAGTAAATTCTGGTATATGAATGTTATGGAATATTATTGTTCTGTAAGAAATGACCAGCAGGGGATAACTGGAAATTAGTATGGCAGAAATTAGGCAAGGACCCACACTTAACACCATATACCAAGATAAGATCAAAATGGGTCCATGATCTAGGCATAAAGAACGAGATTATAAATAAATTAGAGGAACATAGGGTAGTTTATCTCTCAGACTTGTGGAGGAGAAAGAAATTTGTGACCAAAGATGAACTAGAGACCATTACTGATCACAAAATAAAAAATTTTGATTATATCAAATTAAAAAGCCTTTGTACAAACAGAACGAATGCAAACAAGATTAGTAGGGAAGCAACAAACTGGGAAAACATCTTTACAATTAAAGGTTCTGATAAAGGCCTCATTTCCAAAATATATAGAGAACTGACTCAAATTTATAAAAAATCAAGCCATTCTCCAATTGATAAATGGTCAAAGGATATGAACAGACAATTTTCAGATGATGAAATTGAAACTATTACCACTCACATGAAAGAGTGTTCCAAATCACTATTGATCAGAGAAATGCAAATTAAGACAACTCTGAGATATCACTACATACCTGTCAGATTGGCTAAGATGACAGGAAAAAATAATGATGAATGTTGGAGAGGATGTGGGAAAACTGGGACACTGATGCATTGTTCGTGGAGTTGTGAACGAATCCAACCATTCTGGAGAGCAATCTGGAATTATGCCCAAAAAGTTATCAAACTGTGCATACCCTTTGATCCAGCAGTGTTTCTATTGGGCTTATACCCCAAAGAGATACTACAAAAAGGAAAGGGACCTGTATGTGCCAAAATGTTTGTAGCAGCCCTATTTGTAGTGGCTAGAAACTGGAAAATGAATGGATGCCCATCAATTGGAGAATGGCTGGGTAAATTGTGGTATATGAATGTTATGGAATATTATTGTTCTGTAAGAAATGACCAACAGGATGAATACAGAGAGGCTTGGAGAGACCTACATGGACTGATGCTAAGTGAGATGAGCAGAACCAGGAGATCATTATACACTTCGACAACAATATTGTATGAGGAAGTGGATTTCTATGACAAAGAGACCTAACTGAGTTTCAATGGATAAATGATGGACAGAAACAGCTACACCCAAAGAAGGAACACTGGGAAACGAATGTGAACTATTTGCCTTTTTGATTTTCTTCCCGAGTTATTTTTACCTTCTGAATCCAATTCTCCCTATGCAACAGGAGAACTGTTTGGTTCTGCAAATATGTATTATATCTAGGATATACTGCAACATATTTAACATATATAGGACTGCTTGCCATCTTGGGGGGGGTGGAGGGAGGGAGGGAAAAAACGAAACATAAGCGAGTGCAAGGGATAATGTTGTAAAAAATTACCCTGGCATGGATTCTGTCAATACAAAGTTATTATTAAATAAAATTAAATTAAAAGAAAAAAAAAGAAAAGAAAAGAAAAAGAAATGACCAGCAGGATGAATACAGAGAGGCTTGGAGAGACTTACATGAACTGATGCTAAGTGAAATAAACAGAACCAGGAGATCATCATACACTTCAACAACAGTACTATATGAAGATCAGTTCTGATGGAAGTGGCTATCTTCAACAATGAGAGGATCCAAATCAGTTCCACTTGATCAGTAATGAACAGAAATAGCTACACCCAGTGAAGGAACACTGGGAAATGAATGTGGACTACAACATAGCATTTACACTTTCTGTAATTGTTTGCTTACATTTTTGTTTTTCTTCCTAGATTATTTTTACCTTCTTTCTAAATCTGATTTTTCTTGTGCAACAAGATAACTGTATAAATGTGTATACATATACTGTATTTAACATATACTTTAACATATTTAACATGTATAGGACTACCTGCCATCTAGGAGATGGAATGGAGGGAAGGAGTGGAAAAGTTGGAACAGAAGTTTTTGCAAGGGTCAATGTTGAAAAATTGCACATGCATATGTTTTGTCAATAAAAGGCTATAATAAAAAATACTGCACAAATCAAACATGTACTGATAAGAAATCATAATCTCATGACCCCGACATTTAGTTTATGAATGTGGAATCACAAACCAGTTTAAGAAGCCATCTGATCATAATCATGAAATATTCTATCTCCTTTACCTCATTACTCCATCCACTTATTCTTTGGTCTTATTTCAAACTCCAATAAATTACCCTTCCCTTCAAACTTTCTTCAGCCATTATCCATGCTTTGACTTTTCTTTCTATCCTTGATCCTATAGTTAATCAATTCAACCCTATGCATTCTCTTATCCTTAAATTCTTTTATGCTTTTGAACCACTGTGATCATATATTGCCATATTCCAACCCTAAGTTATCCCTTCCATCTGCCTTTTGCTCTTCACATATGATGTTGATCAGTCACAGAGTTAACCTATCAGATTTATTCTGAAAATTTATATTATTTAACATCACAAAGATGATGAAGATGATAAAGAGAACTGAATGTTCTCTTTGTCACAAAGCAATATTATCACTATTCCTTAATTGATTATCTCTTCATAAAAATATATTGTAAACCTTTCTTTTTTTACTCAAGCCTTCATTACTTTCTCCTTTCTCTAGTCTCTGAACTGAAGATTTTGTTTCTTTCCTGAAAAAATTGAAGCCATTTTCTATGAGCTTCATCTTTTTTTCCTTTTTTTTCAAATCAAAGGGCCTTGACATCTTCTTTATCACTGTCTCTTCCTTTTCTCCAGGTTCTGATAATGAAAAGATCATTCTCCTTACAAAGTCTAAAACCTCTCCATGTGCCCTTGAGCCTCTAGATTATCAGTAGATTGTCCACAGTTGTCACCACATTTTCATGACATCACTTTCCTCTTGGTTCTTCTTTTATCTTTCAGATTACTCCTCATACTCTTTTGTTGTTTTTCATCTATATCATGGACCCTGTTGATGAGTAGTCTTCTCCAAAATCCTCTGATCTGTATTTCCTTCCTCTCTTCCTTCCTTCATTTCTTTATTTACTTCTACCTTCTTCATTTCTTTCCTTCCTTCCCTTTCTTTTCCTTCCTCTTTTCTTCCTTTCTTTTCTCCCTTTCTCCCTTGTTTTCGTTCTTATTTTCCTTTCATCATTATTCTCTCCCTTTCTTTTCCCTTTCTTCCTTTTTCTCATCTTTTCACTATCCCTTCTTTTCTTTTTTCTTTCCTTCCTTCCTCCTTGCATCTCTTTCAGGTTTGTAAACTTGGTGTTATCCTTAATTTTTCATTCTTCCTTAACAAATGTATTAATTTGCTGCCAAACATTGCTGTTTTTTTCTCCACAATACTCTATTTAATCTATATTTGATTACCTTTTCTTTTCTCATATAGTTACCAGATTAGGTCAGAAATTCAACATTATGATGTTGTACCAATATTAGTTGGTATCTCTGCCCTGATACTTCCATTACATTCCATATCACACTGCTATCAAGGAGACTTTTCCTGGGCACAAATGTGACCATCCTACTATCTTAGTAAACTTTTTGGAATGCTTATTATTTTTTGGATAAAGTATTAAGTATTCTGTCTTATTTTTGTAGCCCTTCATAGTCTAGCTCCAATGTGTCCTTCTAAATTCATTATTCGTCACTCCTCTTGCTATACTCTATTGTCTAAAGTATAGAGTCTGTTTTTTTTTTTTTTTTCACTCATGACACTCCATGTTTACTATTCAGACCTTTTCATTGGCCACTCTCCCCTCCATCATTAATGGATGGATGGATGGATGAAGTTTTGGAATGTTCCTCCTTTTCATTAATGCTTCATAGAATACTTCTTTTACTTAATAGGTTGTATTTGGAAAACTGTTTATATACTTTAAAAAAAAATTACCCCAATGACAACCCCAGTAGGGTTCTATTATGATTCTGATCTGTTGTGGTGGAAATTTTAACAAAAGGGTAAAGTGGGACAGATCTCCATGTAAGATAATATTTATTAGTAAAAGTATGTTACCTCTCAATAAATAGGACTAAGACTTGCCTCCATTAATGTCAAGGACCCCAAGCAAAAGGACAGTTTCTCTTTTATAAGACTTGGGGAGTACAGAACAAAGAAAAGAGCAGGGTAAATAAATAGTATCATGCAATTGAGATCAACATGATTGGTTACAGGGCTGAGGCACAGGGAACAAAACAATTGGTTGAAAGTTTGATAATGGGGGCTAGCAGTTATCCCTTTTCTTTATTTCGAGACTGAGAGGTAACTCTTTATTTGAGTCCAGGTCTAAGATAATGGTCTAGAATTTGGACAGCAAACCAGACATACTTGAATGATAGCTTGATTGCATAAAGATAACAGGCCTCTTTCCCTTTCTATTCACACAAATTTTCCAAGATTAGCAAAATTCCTTGAGACAAAAATGATGTTTTTTTAAGTTTAACCCATGAAAGACTAGCTAAATTCTGAACTAAGTCGAGAAACAAGTTATAGGATAGACTTAATTATAGGATAAAAGCAATTACAGGACAAAATCTATTAATTATAAATAAAATCATACAAGATCAGTTTTAATCTTCTCAGAGGTAAATTAACTCATGGCCATAGAAATAGTAAATGTCTGAGCAAAGTTCAAACTCATTCTATCAATTCTGCCATTCAGTTTACTGCTTGTATTATCTTCAAGATACTTTTTAAGCATTATCTTATATATGAATATTCTTCTGATCTTCTTAATTGTTAATTTTCTCTCTCACTGATTACCTTGTATTTATTCTACATATTCTCATATGTGCACAAGTTTCATCCCCTGATAAAATAGAAGCTCTTGGAGACCAAGATTTGCTTCCTTCCTTTTTATTTTATTTTTAAAAATCTGAATCCCTATTGCTTGGATCATGAGAGGTATCTTCTTTTAGTGGTAGACAAGAAGAGTGATAATGAGTACCTATATTAAGTAGTCATCAAAACAAAAGATTAAAGAATGGATCCTTCAGATGAAAAGTGATTGAATATACAAAATTGCTCTTAGCCAAATTACTTGATCTCTTTGAAATTTAGTTTATTCATTTGTAAAATACTGCTCATAGAGCTTCTGTGAGGAAATACTTTAAAACCTCAAAACTATTTCTCTCTGTTTCTGTCTCTCTGTCTCTCTGTCTCTCTCTTTATGTATGTGTGTGTATATATATATATATATAAAACATATATATATATATACATATACATATACATATATATATATATATATCCCTACTTTACATAAAAGGTTGATTTTAGCCATTCTGAACTCCTTCAGTTCTCTTCCTTCATTTCACAAAATTACTTAGCATCATACCCAGTATTTCCAGAAAAATTGCTACCTTCTTTATATATATATATAATTTTATTTTACAATAACTTTATATTGACAGAATCCATGCCAGAGTAATTTTTTTTCATTATCCCTTGCATTCGCTTCTGTTCCAATTTTTCCTCTCCCTCCCTCCAATGGCAAGCAGTCCTATATATGTTAGATATGTTGCAGTATATCCTAGATACAATATATGTTTGCAGAACCGAACAGTTCTCTTGTTGCACAGGGAGAATTGGATTCAGAAGATAAAAATTACCTGGGAAGAAAAACAAAAATGCAAATAGTTCACATTCATTTCCCAGTGTTCTTTCTTTGGATGTAGCTGCTTCTGTCCATCATTTATCAATTGAAACTGAGTTAGGTCTCTTTGTCAAAGAAATCCATTTCCATCAGAATACATCCTCATATAATATCGTTGTCGAAGTGTATAATGATCTCCTGGTTCTGCTCATTTCACTTAGCATCAGTTCATGTAAGTCTCTCCAAGCCTCTCTGTATTCATCCTGCTGGTCATTTCTTACAGAACAACAATATTCCATAACATTCATATACCACAATTTACCCAGCCATTCTCCAATTGATGGGCATCCATTCAATTTCCAGTTGGGGAACATCTACCTTAAAGGGATAGGAAAGGTACAAATAAAAAAGACAGAGGAGTACTTAATGGAGGTCAGAAGAATACCAAGAATAGAATGGTCTCTTTAAAGTCAAGAGAGAAATGTTTATCCTGTATGAAGGAGACAACTATATATATTTTAACTGCAGAATAACCAAAAGGAATGAGAATGAAATAAAGACCATGTTAGACTAAGTGATTATGAAGTTACTGGTAAACTTTGATCAAGGTGTTTCAATACAGTAATCAATATAGGATATAGGAAATTATGAGTGATGAGGAAGTAGAGGCTTGGTGTATAGACAGATTTTTAATAAGTTTAACAGGGAAAAAGAAGTCAGAAAATAAAAGTTAGATGGTACAGAATGGTTATAGGAAGTTTCTTCATTAGCATTCATACTTAGAACTGATAAGTTATAAGTTGATGAGAAAGTGTTAAGTGATAAGGAGATATGAATGAGAGACAATTGGATATTGATTGACTGCTAGAACCAAGTTCTGAGATATATAGCAAAAACAAGATAAAAAGTATAGGTAAAAGTATCCACCTAAGAAAGCAATAGCAATTTTTCTGGAAGTACTGGGTATGATGCTAAGTAGTTTTGTGAAATGGAGGAAGAGAACTGAAGGAGTTCAGAATGGCTAAAATCAACCTTTTATGTAAAGTAGGGAGTTATCTTTTGTAAATTTAGACTATGATTGGAGAAGGCATTAGAAGAGAGAAAAGAGTTTGGAACAGTCCTCTGAACAGTTCTAATATATTTGTGCAGCAAATTAAGTTTACAGAGTGCTTTAAATACATTTTTTTAAACATTTAATTTTTAAAATTTTTTCTCAGTTACGTAAACAAAAATTTGGATCATTTTTTTAAAATGTTGGGTTCCATATTATTTCTTTCCTTCTCTCCCCTTTATCTTCCTTGAAATAAATTACACATGTGTAGTCAGTTTACATACATTTATGAAACAAGATTTATGAAATGCTTTCTATACGTTACGTACAATAGCCCTAAAGTATTGTAGTAGCTGCTATAAGTTTTCTCACAGGAGAAGTGTTTCCTGACTTTATTTGAAACTCTGCACTGTATAAATGTGTCTTCACTTTCAACTGCAATTTTTTACTGCAAACCAGCACAGTTGTGCCCTATCTTGTCCTAAACTGATGTAATAATCTAACTAATCCCTTTGCCATCACATTCTCTTTCCTCACTTGGCTCTTTCATGTACATTATATTGTTTTGATAATAGCCCTGCCCTGCTCAAAAACCTTCAATGACTCACTACTCCTCAGCAAATATATTTACAATTCTTGAACTTGGTATTTAGGGCCTAATCTAACCCCAAGTTAACCTTTCCAAAGTTAGTACTTATTAATGTCTTGTAGAAATTTGCCTCAAAACTGTTCTATTCATGAATCCTCACATATACTATAACCTATACCTAGAAGTTTATCCTTCCTCCCTCTTCTTCTTTCCCCATATGAAACTGTTACATATTTTATAAACAATGCAAGTTCTTCCACAATCCTCCTCTGATTTCAGAATCTAAGGGCTTGGGAACATGCTTCAAAGATCATCCACCTAACCCAGTCATCTTACAAATGAGTAGCCTATGGCATAGAGAAATTGAATAGCTTGTCCAAATGACACAATTAGTGAATAGGAGGGTGCTTCATCTCAATCTTTTCATCCCAAATCCAGAATTCTTTTCACTATAACAGCTTTTCTCTTACCTTCTCTGACTTTGTAATGCTCATTTAAATAATGTTATTTGTACACATATTATGTCCACATTTGATTGAAAATCCTTTAAGACAAAAAGTAGGTAATTAAATAATATTTATTATTAAACATATGTACACATCACCCTCCCCTTCCTTCCCCAACAACCACATGTTAACAAAACTTTTCAGATTTA
The DNA here is from genome assembly GCF_016432865.1 of Antechinus flavipes. Classification (NCBI taxonomy): domain Eukaryota; kingdom Metazoa; phylum Chordata; class Mammalia; order Dasyuromorphia; family Dasyuridae; genus Antechinus; species Antechinus flavipes. The sequence continues at coordinate 218,393,223 of NC_067400.1, forward strand.
GGTCACCTTCAATGCCGTCCACTGAAAAATCTGTCTCATCTGCTCCAAGGTTAAACACACTATCACAGTACCCAAATGTAAAATTGGCTAAATGGGATGAAAGACAACAACAATTAAGGAAATCTAATAACAGTGAACTTCATAAAGTATCTTGTATGAACTTTGTTTTACATGATAGCTCATATCATCCTGTTAAGCACATAGGAAGCACTCAAAACATTTATTAAATTTAACTTTTTATTGTCAGCCAATCACAAACATACTTTTACCTTTGTATATAGATATTATATTTTATATAACATATACAGGAAGGGAAAAATGCACACAACTCTTAACTAATGTTTTAGTATACAGAAACTCCTTGATTTAATGGATGTTTGCTTTACTTTAGTTACTTAAAAAACAATTAAGCAAAATAAAAAACTGCAACATTACATGCAGAAATAAATGCTATAGCCCCAGAAGGAGCAAAATCCTTATCAATCTAACAGGCAACAATAGATGTCTGTTATCATGCTTACAATTAATCCGGATCTGTAGAAAGCAGGGCCTTAAATAGTTAAATATGTTTGCCAATAGATTAGCATATTTTTCTATATAGGATCTTTGAGTAGAAATTAAGAAAAAAACTGCAGTCACTTTAATTTTTCATATGCATTTTTGCAATACTCTACATGTGTAACATACCCACCTGTTCAACCATACAGGCACCCAGGATAATTCTGTTACAGCTGGTTTGCACAAGGATTAGATGCTCCTTGCATTAGGTTGTAGATGTAGATATGGTTTCTGTAGTGATGAGGCAGACTGCAGAGATCTATTGGCTGCTGGCTTTGTAAATTTCATTCAGTTTGGTCCAATAGCGGAGGGAGAGAGTGGTACAGCCTGGACCTCTCTCCCTCCTCAATCTCTCTTTTTCTTGCAGATCAGTCTCTCTCCCTGTCTCTGTCTCTCTGCATAGGCAATCTGAGCTCTCACTCAGACATATACAACTCTTTCTTTCTTGCTGGGTTTGTAATGCATTTTGTTCCTGAATGTAGGTCATTTACAACAGAAAGCACCAATTTCCTCCAAACCCGGTTTTGTTTTTGTTTTTTGGTGGTGTTTGCATTCCTTTGGACAAGAAAATCTCCTTGGATTACCAAAAGGAGAGGAGTCTGGATTGATTAAACCCTCCTGTATCATGTTCAGTTAGGATTCCCTGGAAGAACCTGGCTGTGTATAAAGGACACTTAACGCAGATGCAGCTTTCCCCCGGCTAAGGTAGGTGCTAATTTCAGATACTCCTCTATGAGTTCTCTCTTTCTCTATCTTTTTTAAAACCTTTCTTTTTCTTAATATTTGGGTTGCAGTTTTTACCCTAGCAAAAGGTGACAGGCTCCACTGCGGTGCTCTGGTTTTCACTTTTTCTGATATTTCTTCTTCTTTTTTTTTTTTTTGGACAATACTTTCTGACATGCCTTCCCTATAATGTAGTATCTCAATGGGGTCCCTATGGGTGTATGTATGAACATGTATGTACATGGGCATGCATGAACATGTATATCTCGACATACAAATCTTATTTTGTCTAAAAAAAAAAAAAAAAAAAAAAAAACTGAAACGCCATCCCTTTGGAAGCATTTTGCTGCAATCAGCTATTTGAAAGGCGCTGGGGGCTCTATGTGATGTGTTTACAAAGTAGGTCTGCCTTACATACAAATAAACAGAAGAGTGTGGAGGAGAGAGGGGGAAAAATATCTGCAGTATTGGGAGAGGAAAAAAAGCAAAGCTACAATTTTCTGCAAACCGGGAGATGAGAGATGAAAAAATAAGGAGCACTTCATGAAACTGTGAGAGTCTGGTTGCTTTCCCCCTTCCTTCTCTAAAGAAACTGTAAACCAACGTGTCCTGGGTTTTTTGGTTAACCAAAAAGAAAAAAAAAAAAGGGGGGGGGGAGCAGCCTTGGCTTGTGTTGCATTAAGCAATTCATCTCCCCCCACCCCCCTTCATCTGCTGGGCTCTGGGAAAATGACGGCTTGTGTGATGCATGGAATAACGCACGTGATTGATTAGAAACTGGCATTTCGTGTTCGGTTTTATAGAGAAAAGAGATCGTGGTGTTCAAAATACCTCGGGGGTAAAAATTAAAATTCGGTAGCAAATTGCTACCTCTGCAAAGCGGAGGAGAGAGGGCAGCGTGGGCTTTTTCTATTCATTTTTTCCGGGGGTCGGAATATGTTGGGGGATGGGGGATGGAGAACAGCGGGGGCGCCGGGTGGGTGGTGAGAGAGGGATTGGGGGGCGGGGAAGGAAACTGGTGGTTTTGTTTCTTCCGGAGTCTCTCAGAATCACTTGGGTCTGAGGGTATATGCAGCTGCTGCTTCTACCAGAAACACAATTTGGAACCTCGAGAGGAAAAGAAAAGTTGGAAAATACATAGAGCGGCCCCTAATTCCGGCACCCTGGCCTTTGGAACAGCGAAGTCCAATCGGTGCCAGTATTGCTCTATCTTTGGGGATATGCTGTCTTACTAGGAACCCCGCGTCCGGCCCACCCCGACTCTTGCCCTAGGAGGGTCCGGAGCTTTGACCCCATCTCCATAGCTCTTAAAAGCAAAACAGAATCCTAAACTCCTAAGTGCACCCCACCTTTGGACTCCCCAAGGGGAAAAATAATAATTCCCACTGTAATTATTTTTTACTTCACTCCAAACCAACCATTTGGACCCCTACCTCTCCAATTCGGTTTAGTCTGCAGGATTGATGGCGAAAATCTAAAACCGCAGCCTTTGGGGGGGAGGAGGAAAGGTGAGGTGTAGTATGGGGGGCCCCCAAAAGCTGGTGAACTTGTGCTCGTTTCCCTGCTCCTCCCCTTTTCAAAGCCATTCCCAACGTCAGACCTGTTTCATTACTGCCCACCTCCGGATAGGGTTCCCGGACCTGCAGAACAGCGGGTGGGTACGAAGCGGTGGGGAGTTAGGACTTGCACGAAGAGGTGGGGGTTGGGGGGAGTCAGAACCCTGGTTATGCGAAGAAGTGGGGAGGGGAGAAAGTGGGCTTGCAGCCGTAAGGCACGAGAAATATGGGAGGGGGGAGGGATGGAAGAGAGAGCTAGGAGTTGCTCTTCCCACCCCCTGGTTCTGTCCCGATTCCCATCTCCATTCTCACTCTGACTCCCGCATAAACTGCCCCTTCCCTCATCCCCCATTCATTGCAAGGTCTTGGCAGGCGCTGGCTTCAGACAAGACAAGATCATTCAGTCTCCCTAACAGCTAGCCGCCCTCACAGCAGTAAACCCAGATCCAGCCCTTTCCTTAACCATGGGCTCTGCGGTGCCCAGAGCAGGTGGGATGCTACCCGCTCCCCCCTGCCCCAACGATCGACCGAGGAGCTCTGGGTATTCATACCCAGAGCCCGCCACACTTGAGAGCCACAGCGGAGACCCCTCTTCTCCAGGAGACAGTGGAAGCTCTGGTCCGGAGACTTTCTCCCTATCTAGTCCCAGGGCCCTTGACTCAACCTACTACTCTGGGAACGGATGAATGCCCCTCTCCAGAGCATTTAGATTTACCAGACTAGTGCTTCCTGCTCACCAACCCCTGCAAGGATTTCTTAGTGCTCTGGGTGTCCCGGTTTTGTCACTCTTTCTGGAAAGACCCGCAGGTGGTGGGATCCTGAGAGGACCAGACTATTTTTGATGTATTATTAGAATATTGATGGTGGTGATGATGGTAATGAACCTAAGGTCCGAGACAGTTAAGGGAAGGCTGAGAAATAGAGGATTTGTGGGGGAAGGTAATGGGGGGAGCGGGGAGGTGGGCTGGAGGGGGAGTAAAAGGAGAAAAAGACCTCCGAGTCAACTGGTATTCTGCTTATTTATGGTAGTTTAACAATCTTAATCCAAATGAATATAAAAGCGGGTGGTCTCATCTGGGGGGAAAAAGCCAATTCAAATCATAGCTAGACTCAACTTGAAAAAATGGAGGGGGGAGGGTTAGTTGGGGGCTATTGAAATGAGCAGGTGCTGTTCTTGCAAGAAGAAGCCACAAGGTGGTGGTATGGATTCTTCTTTCTGCTTTTTATTTTATTTCATTATTTGGTCAGTTTGGGGAAAAGGTTTTTTTATATGCTCATATCCCACTATTCTTGAAGAGATATATAACGGTCAGGTTCTTAAAACACCGGGTACATCTTCTGAACAGTTTTCTGAGCCGAGAGGAGGGTAGTTTCCTCATTCTAAATTCAACACTTGCCAAAAATTAAGAGGAGGGAAAGTAATGGAAAGGAAAGTTCCGAGTTAAATTTATTTATCCTGATGTAAGAGAAATGGAAGAATCCAAATGCACTGGTGAAATAGAGAAGCAGTAAAGAGCATGCATATGAATTGGAAATATGTATCTTATAATATAGCTTGAATTTAAGTGGCCTGATTTTGGTGATGCAGTTACTTATCTCAGCCTCCTAAATGATTTTCCTTGAGGTGTACAGCTTTTCGAGGATTGGCAGAGTTATAACGATTATGAACTTAAAATCTAACTAAGAAAGGATTAGTCCATTACCTTTATTTGATCTTTTGAAAAGAAATCTAACAAACATTCCATCTTCAAATATTATGAAAGGATTTCCTTATATAGAAAAAGGAAGAAGGTTGGAGGACAAAGGCACATGGATGAATTAATTTCTTGTTCCCAGAAAATCTCTGGAGCTTCCATTTGCCTCAACATTAAGACCATCAGTATTGCATTAACTTCCCTGCTAAAACAAATTTATCTCAGATTAAATATTCAGTAATATGCGACTCATGGAAAATGTAAATAGACAATTGCTATTAGATATATTAATACCTTATCTTTCCTGTTGCGAAGAAAATTATTTGGGGCATCATAGTAAGCTGATAATTACTTCATCAGTTTTAACTCAGTGGATAAAAATCAGAGCTTTGACTTTTAGAGAAAGAATTGATTGTAAGTTTAATTTTAATTTTTACTGCTTTTTATTTGAACATCATTTGTCATTGGTACTCTCATTAAGTGTGAGTATTTTCTTTGATGGCAGAATTATTTTCCTTTGTAAATTTTTTAAAGAGATACTGTTGTATATATAGTGATCCCTCTAAATATAACACCAGGTAATTATCCACTAAATCTGAAAGCAGTAAAAGATATTTCATAGGTGACCTATTGCTTTATAATATTTTCAAAATATTTGATGGTATTTTATTATTAAGTAAATACATTTTAAGGACATGAAAGCTTATATACTTTAACCTGAAATATTAATCCTTAATACTGAAAAGCTTTTCCTCTTCAGATATATTTTTTGAAGGGAAGAGATAGATACTATTTCTATAGTATCTATCTAACTATTTAACCCTGCTCCTGCTACATTTACATTAATTCACAGAATAAAAAAAAAATTGTAAGTATCTATTTTAGGAGCATTCTTTAGAATATTTATTAGACTTTATCTGTATTAATTCCAGTACAGTAACCAAGAACTAATGAGATGTCCACTCAGAAGTAAACAATGTTTCTTTTGTTGCTTTTAACATTTTATAATTTTAAATAGTCCTAAAGAAAACTCTGTGATTACAGTAATAATGCTTAAAAGATATAATAATTAAAATGCTTATTTCAGTAAAATGTCAGCAGAAAATGTTGTGAGACCTTTAAAAACATTTCTACTAAACATTAAGAATATTTTTTAAGAATGATTCCTTAGTTGGCTTTAAGAAAATGCTTCATTCCAACATATTGAGATGTGACTTAAGTGCTGGACGGTAACCTAGATACACATTCAAAGCATATAAAAATCATATTTAGATAGGAGAGAATATCTTTTCAAGGACCATGATACATATACTTGTTCACATAATTTGGTGGGGGGAGGAGAAGTTTTCAGAGTGGTTTAAATGATTTACCTACATCTCCCATTTACTATTCTTTGAGTGATATTTGATGTGTGACTATATTAGTATGACTCAGTATGTATATAGGAAATGTATATTCACATGAGTTATATGTGTAAACATATAGATAGATAGATAGATAGATAGATAGATAGATAGATAGATAGATAGATAGATGGATGGATGCATGGATGGATGGAAGGATGGATAGATGGATGGAAGGATGGATAGATGGATGGTAGGATTTTTTTCTCTGCCCATATCACAGGCAAAATTTATGAAGGCCACCTAACTAGATGATGAAAGGCAGAAATAAAAGCTACATGGTCTGTAATATTAACAAAACAGCTTACATAGAAACAGGCTGTTATGTTCCTCAGCCATGTTCATTTACTGATTATTTTCTGGTTTTGTCAGTTTCTCAGTACAACCTACATTTGGCCTTTCAAAGGACCACACTGTTCACTGATGACTGAATGACATTAAAAGCAGATACTCATTGAGGGAGCCAGTAGGGTGAGTTTGGAATATGTTTATAGCACAAGAAACAAAAAGCTGCTTAGAGTTTGACAGTTCTTCCATATGATGACTAAAAGTGAATAGAAGGGAAGAATCTGTTCCTGATATACCCTGAATTTCTTAAGTTCACAATAAAATTGGTTTCTAAACATTGTTAGCAATCGACTACACAGGTTAGCATGGGGAACTAATTTCAAAATACAGCTAGTTTTTCCTTGTCACTGTTCAGTATAATTCATTATTCAGTTCAATTATCATTAAGTCATTTGATGTTTGAAAACTTTTATATTCCATGTTTTCCCCTGTGTGCTCTTTTGTTTCTTCATAGCTCTCTTCCATTTGCTTTGGTTCCTGAGTCAGTGTGAAAGGTGTACATACAAAGTTATCTGACAGTAAAATAAAAAAAAAAATAATATTACTAATACAAAGTGATAGCAAATTTACATTCAATAATCATGGAAAGAAGACAGAAAATGGGAAGAGATTACAAGTGCTAATTAGTTGAGGGTTAAAATTGAAAGAGACAAATTTTTATTTTAAGATAGTGTGAATGAGGTCTGACATGTGACTTAACAGCTCCTTCCAAATGTGTGGAAATGACCCCAAAGTTTTGTTTGGGTTGTTGTATTTAAAATAAACTTTATATAAACAGTGATGTGTGACATCAGCACAGTGTTAGAGATGTGATTAAAAATAGTGAAAAGTTGCTAGTGATGGCCACCTAGAGGATTTCAGTTTTTTTCCTCTCAGCTCTACTCTAAAATTTTAGCTCATCTGCATTGGAAAATGCCTTAAAATATTTATGAATATTCAGTTTATGTTATAACATGTTTTTATTTTTGTTTTTATTTTACAGAATCAACATTCACAACTAAAATATTATTTTGATACCATTCCCCATATTTTCCCCTCTAGGCTTTTGGGGAGCTATATTTTCCAAAAATGTAAACCATTTAAAACAAGTTTTTTTTAATTAAAATTCATAGACTTTAGATATAAATAATATGGTCACATAACAAATTGGATAAGAAGATGCCTTTGGATGTAAGAATACCATGATTCACATAATAGCTATTTAAATATTTCAGTAAATCTTTTAGTACCCCAGAAAAGTCTTAAAATTATTTAAGTTGGATTGTTGATTTGAATTACTAGACTTTCCATATTGTTTCCTATTACTGAAATCTAAACAAGGAAACATTTATTTGTATATATTTCTATGTGTATGGAAACAGACCTATAGACATGCATACACATATTACACATAAAAGTTACACATATCCAGATATGTATGACTATTTCTCCTTGAGTTACAATATTGTTCAATTATTTCAGTTATATCTCTTTGTGAGTTGCATTGCTTGATGGGATTGCTTCAAAGAAAATCATGATTACTAAAACAGTAATGTTAAAATCTAGTATAAAAATTATAAGCAGTTAAACAGTAAGTATTTATTTATTTATTTTGGTGAGGTGATTGGGATTGTGTTAACATTGTTAATTGTTTGAAGACTTATGTGTCATCTAGCTACCTTTCCACAAGTATGTAAGTACATAATGACTACTAAATAAACCCTTTACTAAGAGCCAGAGATATAAAGAAAAAAGAAGTTTACATTGTCATCAGATAGACAACGTATTTAAGGTGATTGATCATGCCAATTGAAGTTTTAAAAATTACAATTTTCTCTCATCATAGCTGTATTCTGGATTTGTTTAAGGTAATATTTCTTAATATTTAACATTTCATTGTTAATAGCATGCATATAAACAAATATGCTATGGTACTAAATGTATTTATTATTCAAGAGGTATTAGAAGTCTCTAAAAGAGCAGTCCCAGAACAACAAAAAAAAAAAACATCAATAGAAATACTTTCTTTTTTTTTTATTTCTCAGAATTTTCCATCCCTAAAGAATGACCCCATGTATTGTGAAGAATAAAAATAACTTCGAGTTTTGAAAAATTGTGCTCTTAATATGAATGGAAACTAAATAGCCCTTTATTGTCCACAGCATTATTGCAAGATATACATAATGTCCAATAGGACATTAGATTTAGAATTGGAATGGATCTTCTATATGGTTTAGTTCAATTTCTTTAACTTTTTAACTTATGATATATGTTATTAGCAGCAGAGGAGAGTTTTAGACTTAGAGCCTGTTCCTACAATCATGTCTCTTTTCACTATATCTGATTATTTACACTTATCAACCTGATCCCTTGTAAAATGATACATTACCTAAAAACAAAAGTAAATGCCTCTTTGAGAAATATATTTTTGTCTATGCTTGAGAAATATAGATGTTTGTTTGTTTGTTTGCTTGTTTTACTTTGGAATAATGCATTTCTAAAAGTTCTAACATCATGACATAGAAGAAACATTCAAAAATAATCCAACTAAATCCCTCATTTTGTAGATGAGGAAACTGAGAGACTAAGGGATTTGCTCAAGGTCACATAAGTATGTGAAAGAGGCAGGATTTGAAATCAGGTTTCAGAATAATAGGATCTTAAGATTCCAAGGAGAAAATATTTGCATTTAATTAATGAGTATTTGTTAAACATCTACTGTGTTTGAAGCACAGAAAAAGTTGTTCAGTGGTTATTCAATCACATCCAACTTTTCATGATTCTAAGTTTTCTTGGTAGAAATGCTATAATGGTTTTCCATTCCTTCTCTAGCTCATTTTACAGATAAGGAAATTAAAACAAACAGTCAAATGACTTGCTCAGGATTACACAGTTAGTTATATTTAAGGCCAAATTTGAATTCAGGAAGATGAGTTTTTGTGACTCAGGCCTGGGCACTCTATACACTGTGCCATCTAGCTGTCCATTAAGGCAGTAATAATATGGGCTACATTTAGAGATATGTTATCAATAACCTGAAAGTATTTATTTTTTTCTTAATTCATTTTGATTATTCTCTTGTCTAAATTCAGTGACAACTTTTCTAAGTAATTGTTTGCTAGTTGTATGAATTTGTGGTGAATTGACATACAAATTTGGGCTTCTTCTAGGGAGGAATGTTCATTGAAATCCCTGTGAACTCCAAATCCCATGTTCAGGTATAGGGTGTATTAGATAGTCTCTGAGTTCTGTTTCCCTTTTGCTGGGCCCATTATAAGAATCAAATTAATTCTACTGATTGATTACAATACTAAGCTTCATAAGTTTGGGACTTAGAAATACATAGAATGTTAAGGCAACTACATAGTATATTGACTGTAAAAGAGTTATGCAAAGGTAATTTCCTACTTGAGAAGTACCTTGTGAACCTCATGAACACCAAAATGAAGAATGTGTCAGCTTTAATGCAGACTGCCAAATAAGCAACTTTAAAAAATAGTCTCCATCTATAAATGTTCATCTATCTTTCTTGAAGGTACATAATTTTATCTCCCTCTGGTGACAAAAGTTTTGTACTTGGGGATCTTTTAAATAACAAAATGTTTGTGTTAAAGAATAGAATGAGCAAAGGATAGTCAGAAATTGAAGGTTTGGTAGGTTTTTCTGTTCCTGTGGCTCTTGTTTTACCGGCATTGCTTCTTCTAAGTTCAATATAGCATTAATTAATTCATATTCTATATACCATATATAGTTAAAAATCTAACTGGTAAGTGGAACAAGCATAAATTAACATAGGATTTATTGTCATACCATGCAACTCTCCCCTTGTTGACAATGCAGTGTGATTATGAATTACAAGAAAGTTATAAATCTAAAAATGTAGCACACAACTTAAGTAAATAACTTCCTTCCTTTCTTTCTTCCTTCCTTCCTTCCTTCCTTCCTTCCTTCCTTCCTTCCTTCCTTCCTTCCTTCCTTCCTTCCTTTCTTCTTCCCTTCCTTTTCAACTTGGAACAAAATTTCCTATGAAAATCATAATGCTAAATGCTTTAGCACCTCTAAATTTATTTAATCCAAAATAGAGATAAAATATAATATAAGTAAATTGGAGTAGAAGTAAGGACAAAAGTACTATAATTTGGCTATATTTGTCATTTATTAATACTCTGGGACTCTGATCATTATTTATTTAACATTTCTATGGGAAAATGCATTTTGCAGTTCAGAGAAAAGGCAACATAGTAGCTAGAATGCTTATGTTGTGTGACTTGGTTTGAGATAAGAATGTCTCTCCCTGTATTCCCATATTTCCTTGACATCACACAGTAGTCTCTGACCAACATCTCAACAGTGAAAAGAAAATTTTTAAAAAAAAAAGAAAGAAAGAAAAGAAAACTTGGAAAATACTCTATCTCTGAGAATTCAGAACCCGTCACAAAGCTCATTTGAACCTTTTTATCCCTTTCAGAGGGAAAGCAATTCAGTTAAGCATGGATGTTATTATGTCATGTCTCTTTGAGGATTTTTTGTTTGTTTGTTTCTTTTTCATTTTCAGCCACAAAGGAATTTGAATCTTAGGTAAAGAGGAAAGATTTAAAAAGTGGGTAAGAAAATGAGAGTTATTTAGAAATAGGTTGAGATAGGAAGAAAAAAATGGAAATACCTGGGGGGAGAGGGGAACTATTCTCAGATAAGGTAAACTAGACTTTTCATATATCATATTTCTAATCTTAGCTAAATTAGAATATTTCAAAAATGCTTTTTGTTCTTCCGGGTTTCTAGGAACTAGAGAGTATAATTGGAATATAGTAAATCTCATATACAAATTATTCAATTATGACTAATCCATTTGAATTGAAACTTCAAAATCATAAAATTGACATTCATGTGAGTATGTTAGCACCAGTCTCATTATTTATAGGCAACACAACCTTATAGAAAACACTTTTATGCTCATATAATTCAATTAATAGTCATTATAGTTTGTGATAATTTCTAAACATGAAAATTTTTAAGTCCAAGTTTAATTCTACATATAAAATGTTATCTATTTCTCCATTGCATCCATTTATTTGAGTTTTCTAAGTCCATTTAGTTAAATGAAATAATATTTATTTTATATAGTGTTATAAATGTGATCCAATATTAAGTTAGGTATTTATAATAATTGCAAAATTGTTGATTGTGAATTGTTTTAATCAAGTTGATCTTGTTGGCATGGTGACTCTTGAAAATGAGAAAAGGATGCTGCTAAGTAGTAGGAAGAAAAATCTGGTGTCTAAAATATGAGTCACATTATCAAGTGAAGAAGCATTTTTAAGTGACTACTATGTATGAAGCATCTGCACATATTACCTTTAGTATTACTATGTTAAACATTTAATTTCTTTATAATAGTCCAAGTTGTCTTAATGGGATTTTTGTTCACTGGCTATTTCTAATTCCAAGAGTCATGGAATACTGGCTTTATTGTATCTAACTTGGTGGCATTAGAATAATCTGATCAACAATGGGAAAAATCACATTTGTAATTCATGTTAGGCTCATTGAGAATCTTATTTAGTATAGAGTAGTGGGCATATACTGTATTAGGAAATGCTAGCTAACCTCAGATTTCTCATGTATTAAATGAAAATGTTGGACTAGATTTCCAAGGTCTCCTCTTATAGCTTAAAATTTCTATGATCATACTCTTATGTACTAAACAACATTATTTAGTCCTGAAGGACTACATGTATCCTTCCTTCCTTAAGTGAGGGACGTAGGGTTACTAAATGATTAAATAACTGAATACATCATTGTAAAATACCTACTAAAAAAACTTTAATAGAAACAATACACTGAATAATTCTGTAGTCATACCAGATCATACCTAATTTAATTTGATTAGTAAAATTTATTTATTTCGTTGGATGATCTGTGCCAATTCATTATCAAATTACTGTTGCCAGCAATATTTTTTCCCAAATTTTTGAAACATCTCCTTTCCTAAATTCCTTTGTTGGTTCTTTGTTTTTCTCAGAAATTTAGATATATTTTCCTACCTTCTGCAAGATCATTCGTAAATATTTTAATGTTGATTTTTCTTATTCCGTGTCTTCTTAGATTTGCTGAACTTAAATTTGTTAAAACCTTGTCTATTTTTTCTATGTATCCTTTTTTCCTGATGGCATTTCATAGTTGGAAACACATTTGTATAGTCTTTGTTGAGTTTTTGTTCCCAACCATCACTTGCTATAGAAGTATTTTAAAATTAAAGATCTCATTAAGTTAATTAAACTTAGCACTTAACTCTGCCTTTAAAAAAAAAAATCTGAAATATTATTTGCCTGAGAGGACAGCCTGACTAAATAGATAAGGGACAGAAGATGGAGTCAGAAGACTTAAATTCAGATACCCCTTTGACACATACTGGCTTTATGATACCAAGCAAATCCCTTACTTAATATCTCCTAGTGACTCAGATAACACATGATAGATTAGTTAATTATGGGCATTTGCTTCAGTGGAATGAGTTACCATACTGAAAAAAAATCACAGATACGAACTGAAAATATTCAATTTCTATTCATTCTTATTAATGACAATCTTAAGAATTATTTACATTCTTTCAACTAAGAAATTAATTCATTTTTTATCTACAGTATATCAAATATTCCCTGTCCCTAAATCAACAAGTAATGTTGGTTTCATATGTAATGTACAAATGTAATATAAATAAATAAATACATGTATAAATGAAGTTTTAGGTACACCTAGGCTATGTGTAAGGGTGTGTGTGTGTGTGTGTGTGTGTGTGTGTGTGTGTTGTGTGTTGTGTTGTGTGTGTGAGAGAGAGAAAGAGAGATACAGAAAGAGAGACAGAGACAGAGAGAAACACACACAGAGAGAGAATGTGTGTAGGGAACTGTTTTTGTTGAAATAACTCACCATTGCAGATCAGCAATTAATCTGTAATTTTGAGGATAAAGTAACTTTCTAGTATTTGTAAACCTAACATGGGTCAAAGGCAATGGTGTGCTGCAGTCAGCTCACATTTGCAAGTGAGAGGCAATTGTCAAATTTTCAGTGTTTTGGCAAATGCTATATTACAGGACTTTACTGTGATGGAGGAAATATTAATACATTGGATTTAATTTAACAGTGTGTTTTGTGTACATTCCCCCCACTTGAAATCCAGTTATCTAACATTTTACCAGCACATTCTTAAGGCATAACTTGAACACAGATTTTCTGGATCCTAACTGACCATCTCTTGAAAATTGCTCTTTGTTTAACATGCAGAATACTCTTTGTGCTACACTGCCTTCAATCTACTTTTTAGTTGCCTCAATCAGTTAATCTAGTACTACCAAAATGCTAAGATTCTAGTTTATTCTCATATGAAGAAGATACCAACAGGATATAATTGAAGTATATGTCTTGTAAATTTGAAATTTTTAATATGATTATAGTTTCTCTCATAAACTATGAGAGTTAATTATCTATAGGACTTATTGTTTAAGAATAAATTAATCTTAAAAAGGTAAAATACTGAAATCTCAAGGTAAAATTTAGAAAAATCTAAACTAGCAATCACATTTTTTTTTCCTAGTCCTGTGAGGTTATTGGAATGGTATACTCTTAGTGAGAACATTCTAATAATGTCCTCTGTGTTGCAGCCTTAGAGAGTTATGTGGAACACTGAGAGTGTCATACAGTCAACATGTGTTAAATGTAAGATTTAATAAATGTAAGATTAAATTGGATTTAAAATGACTCCAAGACCAATTCTAATTTATCAGTGATTTCAAAACTTTTTTGATCATTGAACTCTATCAGTAACCATTTTTGTATGTACATTCCTTCATGTATATATTGCAAAGATTCTTAAATGGAGTATGTGAACTTATTCAGACAAAATATTTTGATGATTTTATATTAGTGATACTATTTTCATTTGTAATCTTTTGTATTTTATTTCGTGTATTTAAAAACATTCTGCCTACACCTCTCAGACTGGCTGATGATAGGAAAAGATGATCATCAATGTTGGAGGGGATGTGGGAAAACTAGGACCCTAATGCATTGTTGGTAGAGTTGTAAAATTATCCAACCATTCTGAAGAACAATTTGGAACTATACCAAAAGGGCTATAAAAATGTGCTATGAAGTTTGATTTGACATTAAAGAAATAAAAATAAAAACATTCTGATAAGAGGTCTATAGATTTCACCAGAGTGAAAGATCTTTTTTGAGATCTAGGGCACAAATAATGCTCTAAGATCCCAAATTTAGAGAGTGGGTCTCTAATCTTGGAAAGATACCTCAGTGTTTACACAACCCTTTAAAACCAGTGGTGTTAAAACTTAAAGGCCACCAAACACTAAAAGAGCCCTACTGGAGGCATATTGACTTTTTCTTCAGTTTTTCATTTATGTTGAACTTTTTATGCCACCATTTTGGGTTTTCTTGGCAAAAAACATTGGATTGGTTGGCCATTTCCTTTGATATACAGATTAGGAAACTGAGGCAAACTAGTTTAAGTGACTTGTATAAGGAGACAGCTAGTAAGTGCCTAAGAATTAAACTCAATTCTTCCTGAATCTAGGCCCTTTGCTTAATATACTGCCTCACTTAGCTATTCAATATTTACTTAGAAAACCACATATTAGCATTATCTATGTTCTTTTACATTTCAATTTATTTCATTAAATATTATTTAATTATTTTATATTTTCTTTTGAGTCAATGTAGATAATGTTTGATATCTCTACTCTAAGACTATAAATTACAAAAAAAGTCTTAACCTGTTGGTAGGACTCATTTCCTCAACCATTAGTTCCCTTTTCCAATGAAAACACAGATTTATTCTTCATCCCTGAAGTTATATACCTGCACTGTCATATTAATTCTTTTTTTATACTATAAGATAGTATATAAAAGATATAAAATTTAAATGACTGAGACAAATATCAAAGAAATAATATTTTAAGTGATTATTTTATTTATATATAAATTCTTGTAAAACTACTCATGATAATATCAATAACTATCATTATTTAGATTGTTATTAAGCTCATCAGAAGCAGTAATAACCATTACTTATACTTATTAAAAGTTTCATTACTTTTAATAATTTTGATTTAACACTTTGTGATACAGCATTCTATCATTTTATGCTGAGGGGAATGAATAAGGCGATTACTACCTCCTTTGAACTGTGACAATATTTTGCTCAGAATACTTGACTTACCATATATTATATGTAGATTTCTGATGAACAGACTGAGGATGTCAGTGTGAATCCATATATTAAATATTAGTAAAGATTAATTTCTTTTAAAAATGAATATGTTTTTAAGATAGCATGTATAATCTATTTTTCTAAATGTATATAAGTACCAATCATTCCTTTTTCTTGTCACATCCTATTAATCAGCAGCACTTGATTTGCTATAAACAAACACAGGGGACTAGGTAATATTTGATTCTTAATATCAGCAGGTAGAAAGCTCAGATTTTATGGAATGGCATTTCATTTACTTCAGGTTATTAGAATTCATGGCCAGAAAGAGTGATTGATTGATTGGAAAGAGTTTCTTTTATTTATTATGTTATCCTCTGATTGAAATTGGACTATGTAATCAGTAATGCTTGCAGCACCAGAGATCACATAATGCATGTCACATTGACCCTAGTCCTTTCTATTTTCCATTTGCAAGTAAGTAATGTGGCTTTGGATGAACTCAGCTACCCCATTTGGCCAGAATGCTAGAATCACACAGATATATAGGAACTCTATTTAGGAGATACCATGCTTTTTCCACCATAAAATGAGTCTCTGAGAAGTCACCTGCAGAACTTAGTAGGACACCGAAATTTATCTTATTTTCTACCTTCATTTTGTAATTGTTTCATAATATTCATTCCAGTAAGAAATCATATTTCTTTAAAAAATCATTTCTCCTTTCCTTGTTCCCTTCATCATGGGTTTCCATATAATTGTCTCTAGCATTTAAAGCTCTCCACTACTTAGCCCCAATCTATCTCTCCAGCTTTGTTACACCTTACTCCTCTTAATAAAATCTTTGGTCTAGTCAAACTGGTGTTTCTAATAAAGCATATTCTATCAGCCATCCTCAGTCTTTGCACTGGTTCTCCCCAATTCCTAGAATGTACTCCTTAACTTCTATTTCTTGAATTCCTAGGTTCCTTCATGGTTCAGCTTTAGGACCGTCTTCTATAAGAAGCAATATGCTACAGATAACATTTCCCCCAAAATTATTTTTATCTATTTTTACATTTCTATATGCATACATGTTGTTTCTCTTAATAGAATTTGTATTTTTGAAGACATAGGCTTGATTGGCTATTGTTTTTGGGTTCCTAGATTCTAGCATAATAACTAGCACATAAGTTAATGAAAAGAATAATATATATTTGTTGAGTGTTTACTTGTCATCTTCCTTAAACCCATTGGACCCAGATTCCTGTTCTGATTTCTCTGAGCAGCCATCCCAAAGGATTCTACATGCATTAGCCTCTCTTGTTTAAACTTTTCTCATTACTGCCTTTTATAAATACTTCCATAATCATCTGGTCTAAGTTCAGATTAGTCTGCAGTAGCCTTGGCTGTTCCAGTTCCCATAGGTCCACAATCTGACTGTATCTGTGCTATTACTATAGCTGCCCAGCCTTTGGAGGGAATTGAGGAGGGACACAGTGACCAGCTACCTGCTCTGATGTGTTCCATGTAACCCACCATCTCCTTATTTCTTTTCCTCCACCATTTGAATCTCACTCTTTGATCCTACCATCTCTCCCTCTGCCATGACATTCTATTGAAACTTATAATAGGCAGGCCCTATCTCCTGACAACTACAGATTTCAGTAGGATGCTACTATTTCTCTGCCATTGACCTTCTAAATTATTATTATAATTTTTAAATAAAATGCTCCTACCTGAAAGGGATATTGTGAAATAGTTTGAAAATGAAATCTGCTTCATTCTCAGTGTTTCTGCTTTTTCGAGGAAACGTGGAAGGCTGATGCTATACCAGCTACCTGAATAGGCCGATTTCAAGAAATTGACAGGGAAGCCCTAGAACTCATACTTCCTTTTTTACATAATTTTCTTAACCCTGGGGATCCACTGCATTGTAGATGCTGCCTCTTAACCACTTCTAGGCCTCTCAGAATTACATATTATGCTCTTACCTGTTAAAACATATCTATTGATTATAAAATAAAAATGATGTGTTTGAGATAAGTAACTGAGAAGGGAATTTTGTAAAAAGTGTTGGACAGATGTCACCAACATATAGTAAATCAGTCTTAATTTTTTGGATTGGCTCATTTCAGTTCATTGTAATTATTGTTTACCCAATAGTATGCTAAAACTTACATCTTCTTGCTAGAAACATTTTCTAAGAGCTAAATACAAATAAGCTCTAAATAATTTGCATTTTACTGCTTTTGAATATAAGACCTAAAGTAGAATAACTTGGCCTTTATTCAAGTCAAGAAGACCAGAATATTTTCTTATCATCTAAGAAGAGTTAAAGGATCTGGTTTTAAATCCTGATTCTGATGTTTACTATATTGACTGTGGTCAATTTATTTAGCCTCTTTGGGACTTAGTTTTCTCATCTATACAATAAGTGGACTGGACTGGGTATATTCCTTGTTTCCTTCAGCTTTGTTCATATTGGCTATACTACCCTAGACAGAGTTCATTGCTCCCAAGCAACTTTCAAAAACTAGTAAAATAGGTGCTTATTCGATTTCATTGAGGGAGTTTCCCTATTAGGAGTTCCCCATGGCAATGGAAGGTCCTAAAAAACAAACAAACAAACAAAAATCTGGTGAATAGGCTACTGCAGGACACTAGCTTGTTGGATAAGCAGCTGGGCTGAACCATTAAGAACTCTGTGTGCATCTTGCCTTTTTGACTGTATAAGTCATTCCTGTCTGTGATTTAGCATATGTCCTTAGGATATATTTATTTAGTAATAGAGGGAGTTCCAGCAATTGCAGATTGAGTAATTCTGATAAACATTATTGCTTTCAAAGGCATCATTTATTCTGCCTTGAAATCTGTCCATCAATCCATAGAAAATTTTACTCTCCTTCAAATAAGGGAACATTTTTTTAAAAAGGAAAATAAATGTATACCTGGGTGTAGGGAGAATTGAGGGGATGAAGATACCGTTGCAGCTCTCCATTTAAATGTACACCAGAAGCCTTTATTTAAGAAAAAAAAATGTTGTTTAATTTAGAGGAAATGCAAGGTACTCAGTATTCACAGATGCCTCAGGGCTTCCCTAAAGTAGGAAACCTAACACCATAGGCATTTTGTCACACTTATTTAGCCATCTCTGGTTTAAGATACTTACCCTGAAAAATCTGTCCTTTCAAATTGTATTGCCAATGCTTCTTATTATGTATGTTGAGCTTGCCAGTTGGTAACTACTCACCACGGTGAATTTCCCCAATTACTGGTGTTCCTCAAGCATTTGGCACAGAATACTGGCCAGTCATGCTAAGTGCCCACTCTTGCCTGGTGCAAACATGCACTAGAGCAAATCAAAATTGATGACAGTTTCGTTTCATTGGTCTACTTTTTCAGTGGTCTCATCATTGACACATTTAGAAGCTACCAAGCTATGGAAGGTTAGAGAAAGCTGAATATTTGTGTAACAAGCATGTGGCCATCTGCAGTTAGTGTGACAGACTAGTGGAGAGTTTAATTGTCCTAATGTATTCAGCTTTCAACATAGCCTCCAGTTCCCTAATGATTAGTATAGCTCCTTATGTCTTGTAGGTTCTCTGATGTAGGTTGGCTGGCATGTTGTCTATCATTTCCTTGGTTCATGCACTTCATGAAAAATTTTTTAATCTTGGAGTTTTTGTCATTTTCACTTGCCTGATCATGTACAGGCTGACAAATTACTATCTCCGTATTTCTGCTTATACATACTTAATATTTATTAGCTGTGTGACCTTAAACAAATTCTCTTTGTCTCAGATTCCTCATTTATAAAATGGGAATAATAATAATAACGATTTTCTAGGGCTGTCTTGAAGTTCTTATGAGATAATAACTGTAAAGTATTTATCATTGTAATGCCAGAGAAATTTGAGGCAAGATGGAAATTAGAGAGTTTTTAATATTTTATTTGAATTTCTGAGAGGGAGAGATTTTCTGAGGGGCAGATCAGAATCCATCTTTCCCCCAGGGCTGAATTGCACTTTTGTCTCAAAGAATTCAGCATTGAATATGATATTTGAATGATTTTTTGTAGGGCTCTAAGTGATCAGGGAAGACAAAGGCAAGGGGTGAACTCCCAACATTGGTGAGCGGGAATTTCCAGGAATGGACTATCAATCCAGTTCTGATGGGTTGTGGGGTGAGGACCATGATTTCTGATACATTGGGAACTGAAAGGGGTAGTCAGACAAGAGAAAGAAAGTCAGGCACAAGAGATATGGCTACATGTCTCTAAATTATCTGCAATTTATGGCTCTATGGAATACTAATGGTTACAGAGCTCACAGCCCTTATTATCTCAGTCCTAATGGTCAGGAAGAGGGGTTGCAACCAGGGGACAGAGGCAGAGCAATTCAAGGAACTGAGGCAAAACAATTTAGGGAAACTGAGATAGAACAATAAAAGGAAACTGTGGCACAACAGTATAATGCCTAAATAAAAAAGTAAGGGCTATATAAATGTTGGTTATTGTTGTTGTTATCACTATTACTAGCATAGGAGAAATGTGTAAATTTTTTTTTTTGATCAATGAAAAGGAATGTATGAGAAGGGAAACTATATAATTGTAAGGTTTATGCAAATTTTGAAATCACGGGGAAGAAAAATCCTAAGCAATATGTTCCTCTAACTCCACTATGGAAAAAAAGTATTAGACATTTTGGGAAAATGAGGAAAACTTAATAAATGTATACACAGACATATATATGTACATATGTATTAATGTATTAATATGAAAATTTCTGAAGAAAATAGAGTCATTTTATCAGCTTTTAATATTATATTGTTGTTGAGTCATTTTAGTTAAGTCTGACTTTCTCATTTGGAATTTTCTTGACAAAGATATTTAAGTGGTTTGCAGTTTCCTTTTCCAGCTCATTTTACAGATGAGGAACTTAGGCAAATAGGGTTAAGTGACTTGCTCAAGTTTGTATAGCTTATAAGGTTTTAAGGCTGGATTTGAACTACCACTTCCAACCCAATGTACTGTCTGCTGTGTTATCTAGCTGTCCTGGCTTTAAATATATAAATGTGTTATTTAATCATAACTTAGTGAGATATTTAGTTTTGGTATGTTAATTATGAAACATAGTCTATTTAGACAGTTATATATATAACATATACATACATGTACTCATCTATACACACACATACAGACATATATACACACACACATACATATACACCAATTGATTTAATTTGAAATGCTTTTTTTGGTGTGTGGACAAATGAAGCAATAAGTCTTTGTAGTTTTTTTTTTTTTTTTTGATTCCAATCTCTCTTAGCATTTGTGAATTTTTACCTTGGTTTATAAAAAGACAAAAATAGAAAAACCCTGTAATTATTATCACCACAACTTACATTTATGTATTTCTTTAGTTACAGGAGAAACCCTCTATGTGGTAGACAATGCAGATGTTATTTATTAAATCTTAAATGAAATTTTTGTCAGTTCAGGCTCTTTTTCTGACTTATTTGTATTAGCCACTTTTGCTTCTTTATTTTTATCTTTAGATCTGAATTTTTCAAATCCTTACCCTTAACATTAATCTAAATCCTTCCCTCATCTCCTTTCCTTTGAGCAGTATGGTAAGGTCCTATTTCTATTTCTATGTGGAGAAGTGGACATTGTATTCCAATATGGACTTGTTATGACAATTTATTTATTCCTCTTTTTATTGCTGATTTTTAGCATTTTTTATGCTTGTTGATAGCATGGTTTTCTACCTTTGAAATATGCCAGTTGATATCCTTTAACCATTAGCCAGTGACTCTTGTTCTTATGTATTTGAATTAGTTCCCCTAGCTTTTATCATGGAAGCTTGCTAGAAAGGTTTTTCAAGTTAAGTGATTCCCTTACAATTGTATATACACTAATTTTTTGGTACAGACACATCACTTTTTAAAAATAAAAACTTCATTTTTTTGTCTGTTGTGATTTTTTTTTTTTTTTTGTCTCTTGATCCTTGTCATGAGGAATGGAACCTTTTCATCAATATCTAGATCAGGTCAAAAAAGCAAAGCCCATAAATAAACAATTTAATTAAAAAGGTACTTTTCATGTTTCTGTTATAGATGTACCCTTGATTTTTTTAGCTTGATTTTTTTTTTTTTTTTTATCTTTGGGTGTTAGAAATAAAGCAGGAATCTCATGGAAGTTTTCTACCCAGAGCTTGTGAGAGCAGTTATCCAACCTCCTCATTTTATAGAGGAAGGACATTAAGGTCTAGAGAGGTTATAACTTGTCCAAAGTTGCACACCTAGGAGCAAGGGCAGTTTCTAATACCAAGTAAGACAGTGGTTAGAACACTGACTTGGAGGCAAGATCTGAATTCTAATCACACCTTAAACCTGTCTTAATCTGTAAATCTGGCAAATGCTTTAAAGTCTTCCTGCCTCAGCTACCTAAACTGTAAAAATAGGAAGAATAATAATAGCAACTACCTCTCAAGAGTTCTTGTGAAGATAAAATGAGATACTTGTAAAGTGTTTAGCACAATGCCTGATATATAATAGTTACTTAAAAATTCTTGTTTCTTCCCTATTCAAGCACTCTTTATTCTTGTTAACTTGAAGAATTTTATTAACTTGATGTTATCCTTATTCTTTTAACATACTTGTGGAGTTCTACTTGATCTTTTCTTATGTGTCAATATTATTTCTGCATATTCCCAAAACATAAAAGATTATATACAATAGCAATAAGGTGAGTCTTTTCCTTATTGTTTCTTTTTTTTTTTAAAGCATTAATCAGTAAATTTTACCTAAAAGAAGATACTTGTCTCTCTGACTTCTTTACAAAAATGCTATAATATGGTGATGCTATAGTTTATATATGACTATATATATATGTGTATATATATTTATTTATATATATATAGTTTTTATATTATGTGTGTGTGTGTGTGTGTGTGTGTGTGTGTGTGTGTGTGTGTATACTCAGGTTACTAGACATTGGGCATGAAGGGAACCTATAAATGTTCCTATAATACCAGTTCTCTTCTATCCTCTCCTATGGATTGTGAGCTCCACAAAGAATAGATATATATGTTACATCCTTCATTTAGAACTCCTTAACATTCTCTTTGGATTGTAGGCTTAGTAAATATGCTTGCATTGATGAATTCTTTGCAGTTAAGAAAGAGGATGAGATTCCTGTACATCCTTATCTCTGTATATAGTTTGAATTATTGACCAGAAACATTCAGGGAATGGGTGGATAATGGAAACGATGTTCATCCCTCAATCATTTATTAAGCTTCTAAGTATAAGGCTTTATGCTGGTGTGGGGAATGACAAAGATAAAAAATGCAATATAAACCATCAAATAATTTACAATATATTGGTCAAAAAAGCTCTTTATGAGAGATCACACTTGTTTACAAGAAAGCTTTTAGTAAGTATTTATCATATATACCAGGTTCTAGGTAAAGCACTGGTGAGTAAGAATTACATAACCAAAGTACCTACCTTCAAGGAACTTATTTTCTCATGGGAAAAATCGTATGTAAACAAAGAAGCTGAGCCTTGAAAAAAAAAAAAAAAAGGTTTCTAAGAGAATGAGGAAGAAGTGCTTTCCGGGAAGAAATTATATTGAATCATAGAGGGAGGAAATGGAATGTCATGTGAGAGGAATAGCAACAGAGCGATTTGGCTTAAATATGAAGTGTGAAAAAGTAATATGAAATCATTTTTGAGAAACAATCACAATTATTGTAGTCATCCCACCATTTTATTATAAAAAAGTAATGGTTTGTTTAACATATATTGGATTACTTCTCTTCTAGGGGAGGGAGTCAGAGGAAGGGGAGAAATAGGAACATGAGATTTTGCAAGTGTTAATGTTGAAAAATTATTCGTGCATTTGTTTTGAAAATTAAAAAGCTTTTATAAATGAAAAAAAATAAAGAAATAGATTTGCGTTTTGGCATCAAAAAAAGTAACAATTTTGTGCACCTAGGAAATAATTCAGAACATTAAATATGAATGAATAATAGTAATATAGTGCTTGTCTGAGGACCATTTTTATCTCAAGTTAATTGAATATAAGATGATAGTAATAGTAATAACAGTAATAATAATTGTGGTGAGATCCCCACATGTAGCAAGGAATGTGGTGCTCATGTATTATCGTGAGGCCATTTTTTGGTGGCCTGAAGGAAGAAAGAATAGGCAACTCTAACCTTTTTTTTCCCCACCAGGAAGAGAAGAAAAAAGATAAGGTAGTGGTCACGCTACTCTTCTCATAAAGAAGGTATACTGGGCTAGAATTCTATCAGTTCCTTTATATATTTTTATTCTGGGGTATATTATCAGATTCAAGTTAACTTCTAATTACTGTGTCATTTTTGGGAGCAAGTAGAATGCCAAGCTTTATAATTAATGTTTAACCCCCTTTCCCCCAAATAGTAGTTTTCATGATAGAAACCCCTAGTCAAGAAAACTAATTTATTCAAATAAGCAGCAAAGCATATATATATATATATAAATATAAAATACAGAGTGAAAGAGCTCTTCCATTTGGAACAAAGTAACTAAATTCAACCTGAAAGAGTGACTTAGTTCTTATCCATGAAGATATTCCTGAAGTTTTTTTGTATAACTGCAATACCAAGGAAAGTGAGGTGAGTAGAGATTGATTTATTTTCTTAGTAGAGATTTATTAATAAGCTAGCTGCCCAATGGGACTGTTGTCCCAAGCATTTCGTGTAGAGTAACTGAGGCAACGACTTTATGTAAGATTGTAATTAGCAAAGCAAGCAGGTCATAACGAAGCAAAAAGAATTCAGTTAGATAATTTCCTTACTTATCATCAGGCAGTTGTTATATAAGGAAAAATATGTTTTTCACAGCATAAAACAATAACAATAATGGGAATTGGCTTGGGATGTACACAGTGGTGGGAATGAAAGCAATAACAGGATGCTTACGTCGATGGGAATGGGCTTAAGGGGACCTTCCAGGGTCAGTATTTTCAGAGAACAATAATTGATCTCATCTGTAGAAGCACCTTACAGGTGTGATGCCCAAGTAAGCAGAATAGAAATAGGCAAAGTCACTTTATGGTCATGCTTGTCACTTTGATCTAGTGTGTGAGACTAAGTTCAGATTCTCATGAGGAACTTATGGGGTCCTTTTTGATTCAACATAACAAGTAGAAAATAGGGACATGATGAAGAATATCACCACCTCTCCTGTTTTGCCATAGTCTTTTTCTTTAGCTTCCTGGAATGGGGTTGTCCTTTTCTATTTTCCTTCTTGAAGCTAAGAAAGCACCCAAAGTGACTTGAAGAATCTCTGAAGAGAAACAAGCAACTGAAGCTCTGTTGTGCTGGCCATTTGTATCAGAACCCTCACTCAGAAGAGGGTGTTCATTTCCACCAATAAGGAGAGAGTTCTATATTACTGGATTATCTCCTTCCTCCTTATGTCTTATATTTATATAGCATTTTAGATTTTTTGGAACACTTTTACAAGTATCATCTTATTTGATCCCCATAGAAACCTTGAAAGATATGTACCACTATTTTCTTCCTTCTGTATTTTCCACTGAACTTATCAGGAGGAATTGAAAACATAATATATAATTAATGATGTATAGATGATCTTAGGCTATCAGGACATAATGTAGTTAAGAGAAAGGAAAACTAAATATACTCAATTATATAGGAGTAATTTTTCTTTGCTCATGACCATTTAGAAATGTCAATTTTTAAGAAATACTTTGAGAATTTAGTGATCTTATTTATGATTTAAATCATAATTATTTCATTTCAATTATGGATACACCTATGTGTACATTGCTCCTGGCTTTCCAATCCTGTATTATTCTTTCTGTATTTATTTTTCCTTTAATCTTCTTTAGATCTACCTAATGTTCTAGAATTTTTCCTCCAGGTCTTTAAATATTTTATTGGTATCAGCAAAGCTCATGGGATATCCATCTTTTATACTTTGCTTCTGTTACATGGTAGCCCTTCCTTATTTTTTCAGCACCAAGATTTGGAGTCATAGATTTCCAATTGGAAGAGACTTTAGAAATCATCCAGTCCAAGTCCCTTGCTCTATAAATGAGGGGTCTGTGATACAAAGATATTAAATTATAAGGTTTCACAATTGGTAAATGATAAATGAAATCTGAACCCAGAATCAATGACTTCATATCTAGTGCTCCATTTCTCTGTATCATGCTGCCTTCTGGTATTTTCTTGATGAGGCCTTATTCTACTTCTTACATTCAAGTTATCACTGGCACTATGTTGCAATCTACCATACTTTAACTTTCCTAAGTTTTTTAGGAGTCCTTTGTTATGCCTCAGTTTCCTTGAAATGTTCTGCTTCAGTCTCCCTGAATTGTTCTGCCTCAGTATCCCTGGTGGCAACTCCCCTTCCTGGCCTATAGAACTGAGATAATTAGGGCTGGGATCCTTGGCCACTGCAGCATTCCAAAAAGTCATAAAACTCCAGATGCTCAAATATTTGGGCATCTTCTGCTTCAGACATCCTATCTCTAGCTTCTTCACTTATTAGAATTTATGATCCTTCCTCCTTACCCCCATACTGTCAGAACTGAATTTATGGTCCTTTCCTGGACTTCCTGCTCACCAGTGCTCTACTCCCCCTTGTCTTTGTTTCCCTGATAGCTGGAGCCCTATAAGAGTTTGTGGAATCACTTGCTTGTTGTGGATGCTTTGAGACAAGAGTCCCATCCAGCTGACTGACTGATATGCATCGCCAGTGCAGACTCTCCACTAATAAAATATTTAAAACCTCTAATCTCTGCCTTGCCTCAGCTTCTTTAGCATTACACTTTCAGTTTTGATTTTTAGAAAATTGTGATGCTATAATTTTTTAGTCATGCAATATTCCCTGTAGAACAACATTATTTTAAAAGGATTTTGTGTCAGGGTGTAATTTATGTTTGTTGAAAGTATCATTCAAAGGTCATAGATTTCTATTTTTCTTTTTTAAATTTTATTGTTTTTTATTTTTAATTTCATTATCTACAGGTTGTAACAAAGTAAACATATAAAGCTCTATTATACTTATTCATATGAATGTTATATACACTTTTAGGATAATAAATTTAAAACTGAAAGGGACTATATAGGTCCCTGGTCCAATGCTTTCACTTTGCAAATGGTAAAACCAAGGTCTATAAAAGTTAAATGATTTAGACCAAGTCACACAACTCGTAATTATCTGAGGCAGGATTTGAACCTAGGTGTTAGTGACTCCAGCTTCACTACTGCCTATACTTCTTTAAAATTAGAAAAAAAAAAAAGTTAAAAAAACAACCAACCAAAAATAACAACTGCAACAATAACAACAAACCAGAAAATATGGAAAGAATGTGGAATAGTAGCAATGAATAAAAATACATTTTAAAGATAATTCATATTCAAATTGATGAGTTTGGATCTTTTTTCTCTCTCTGTGTGTGTGTGTGTGTGTGTGTGTGTGTGTGTGTGTGTGTTAGCCTCTTAAGATTAAAGGTTGCAGAGCAGTTCCACATCAGCATAGTTAGAGGGAATTTTTTTCATTTGGTACATATTAATGAATTTACAACTCTATTAAATTAAAAACAAATTACCATTCTTATTGAAGTATGTGTCCTCTATTTTAATCATATACACTTAAAAGTGTAAGTTTACAAAGAATGAAGTGGGACTGTGTTTCTTTGTTACCAAAAGATTTGCACAAAGAGAATTTACCATATAAAGGTTTCCCTAAAACTTTTGCAGTGTGAATATATCTACCAAAATTTGATTTAACAATTTTCAGAAACATACTACCATCCTTTAGTAAAATGAACTATTCTTAGACAGCTATTTATTTATGAGATATTATTTTATTATCTTAAAATATAGGTATTCTATCAGTTCTTCCATGAATATGACACAAGTTTATTGGTTTGGTTGGGCATGGACAAAAAAGATTGTTGAGATTGTGACTGGAAAAGACTGACCTTAGTATATCCTCTTTTCTGAAGTCTATTCAATAGTAAGAATCTGTTTTATGAATTAAAGATATTTCAGTTGAGGTTAGGTCAAGATAATCTAGCATGGAGAAAGCTAAGATTGATTGATGGGCATGACAGTACTGAAAAAAAAAATAATAATAACATGTCCCTGAACAAAAGTAGCAAGGTTATTTCATGTTGAACAAAATTTCCATACAGATGACCCATAGGTGGAAAATCAGTATCTGAAATTTTGTTGGAAGATATTTGATTTATGTTTTTCCAGATCTGAGCAAATTGGTGAGAAGTATTGCTTGCCCTAATGTTATTAACAGCAGCAAATCTGTTAAACGTGTTTTGAACAGCAAATTAAATTTGTCTTGTTAAAAATACTGTTAAAGTCTTTCTACAGCAAAGTTACTTTGATTCATTAAAAGCTATTTTAATTTCTTTAGGTTTCCAAGCTAAGACAAGAGTTTTAATATTCCAAGGCCAAATGCAGAGCTGAATTGACAGGGGAAAAAGAGTTTTGAAGATGTGTTATATTAACCTTTGGAGCCTTTTGAATTAATCTCATTAACCCCAAAGGATGCACTGTAATATTGAGTATAAATGCTTTCACAATAGGTTATTTGCTTTGAGCTGGATTAGGAATTTCTATAGTAAATCTACATTTTTCCCCCTGCAATAAAAGTGATATATATATGCAAAACCAGTAATTTCCATTTAGATGTTAATTAAGTAGCAAAATGCCCTGTTTTCTTCTAGGAGCCATCTGCCACACCATAAGAAGGCTTAAAAATACTTTTTTTTTTTTTTACTTTTTAGTTGTGTTTATAGGATTTTTAAGCTTAATTCTGTAACCCCCACTTCTCCCCGAGTAAGCTTTTTTTTTGTATCCAAAACCGTCAAGTAAAGAAATGTGACTTCTACCCTTCCTCTAATTCTCTATTATAATTTTTACTATTTTTAAAATAATATTTTTGTCATTCATATGTAATTCATAATTAGTCATATTTTCAATTACTTTGTTACTTGGTATTGTAGAGCTAAAACATCAGTAATTAGATGACTTTTTCATTTTTAACTAGTCATTTTGCATGGTGTAGACAGAACATATAGTCTATACACAATTACATCTGAAGTTTTATAGCATATGTGCTTTTGAGTTCTGAAGTTTGTGACTATAATTTAAAGTAATATTTTTCATTAACTCATTAAGTCACAGAATTTGATAGAACTTCAGAAGCCATTTACTCCAGTCCTTTACTTAAAGAAAGAATCCATTCAAAAGTATCTTGAAGTGTGGCCATTTAGTCAAAGTTTGGATACTAATAATTATGGGGAACTCACTAACTCAGAACCCAAGAAATGGTTCTAATAGTTAGAAATTTCAAGATCAATAATCACATGGCAACATTCCTCAACATTACGTAATAATTACGAATTTTTCTTTGTTTTCTTAAATAAAATACTTATAAGATTCTTATACAAAAAATTACAATTATGTAATTTTTTTCATATATCATTAATAATTTTGGTTAAGACTACAGAGGCATAGTATACAATGGAAAGAGCACAGACTTTCAAATCAAAGGAAGAGGGTTCAAATTCTGCCAATGACAGTCTTGTGACCTTGGGCAACTTAAGTATCAGTTTCCTCACCTGTAAAATTAGGCAGTTGGAGTTTGGCTCTTCTGACTCTGAATTTCTGATTCCTTTTTTTTTTTAAATGAAAACTACAAAATATGAACAGTTACAGGTACTGTCAGTCACTGTCACTATATTAGTTGTTTCATTTAACTTTTGTTAGTAGAATACATATTGATTGTTTGTTAAGGAGTGACTGAAGTGTCAAAACAAAATCTATCAATTAAAATAATTATTCAGCCATTTCCCAAATGTTGAGCACATACTTAGATAACAGTATTTGCTATTGTAAAAAGAGCTGCTATAAATATTTTGGCACATGTGGGACCATTCTTTTTAATTTTTACATCTTTAATTTTAACTGCAGGAATGCTAGATCAAAAACTAAACATTTTTACTAAC